>NC_058084.1:98187978-99575012 GCF_014858855.1 Bufo gargarizans
CTGATCCCTGCTATAGACTATCAGTATGTTATTAGTTGTTGCATATGGTTATTAGTGTATTATTAATTGCTGCAATTAGTAGTGGGTCACAGTCCTTAGTCACAACTTATAAGCATGAAGGCTAGTAAGAATTAGTTTTGGTGATAAAAAATATTTAGACTTTTATGCTATATCTATACTAGTGTCATACTTTTATACCACTATATTGGTGTCATGTGTCCAGAACTAATATGAGTTTACTTGTAAGGATAAGAACACATCGTGCTAAACATTGCAATTACATTACATCACAGAACTCTTAAAAAGTTTAATATTCTGAAATAACTATGTGCATGGATGTAAGAAAGAAGGATATCATCACATAAGTCCTACAACATAGTCACGATTAAGATACTAAACACCTTTATACTATATTATTTTAAATCAGACAGGTAAGCAACAATTAGCAAAATAAAACTTTTTTTTTTTGTATTAGAAAATCCCAAGGCACTAGATCTGCCCAGGAACTTTACCTAACAAGAACCTGACGCGTAGAGGAAGAATTGTGAGAACATCTCACAACCATAATTATCCTTGTCACAATGTATAAACTTAGTCTGCTTCCTCTAATAGTAGTTGGTAGACATACAAAAAACAGTGTGTATGATGGTAATCATTACTGCAGTACCTAGTAGAGTACTACATTATATCACTATTGTAATAAAGGTACCACAATGCTGACAGGTTCTAAGTTTTTGAAGCAAATGATAGTCGTTATTACCAAAGTGACTGCTTTAACTTGAGGCTTGTAGCATGTGCCTTGTGCTACATGGCGTCCTATCTTGAACAGTTTTCCCAGCTGACTGGTTTTTATAGTTGAGGTTGGGCCATAAACATTTCAATGATTTACTTGCCTCAATCAATAATATATCTTTATGGAACATCGTCTATATAAATATATGTCTTTTATTTCTAATAACTCATAATATGTTTAATGAGTCTATCTATATCTACTTATCTATATCTATCTATTATCTATCTATCCATCCATCCATTTATATATTTATCCACCTATTTATCTATCTATCTATCTATCTATCTATCTATCTCCTATCTATCTATCTATCCCTCTATCTTTGTCTGTCTATATCTATCTATTATCTATCTGTCTATCTATCTATCTATCGATCGATCTATCCCTCTATCTTTGTATCTATCTATCTATCTATCTATCTATCTATCTATCTATCTATCTATCTATTATCTATCCCTCTATATTTGTCTCTATCTATCTATTATCTATCTATCTATCTATCTATCTATCTATCTATCCCTCTATCTTTGTATCTATTATCTATCCTTCTATCTTTGTCTTCATCTATCTATCTAGCTATTATCTATCTATCTATCTATCTATCTATCTATCTATCTATCTATCGATCTATCCCTCTATCTTTGTATCTATCTATCTATCTATCTATCTATTTATCTATTATCTATCCCTCTATATTTGTCTCTATCTATCTATTATCTATCTATCTATCCCTCTATCTTTGTATCTATTATCTATCCCTCTATCCATCTATCTTTGTCTGTATCTATCTATCCATGCACCTGTCTCACTTTCTCCCTCTTCCACTCTATCTCCCTCTATAAATCTATCTGTTCAGGGGAAAAACACATTGCTTAGCTTGGATAATGAATCACAACTTCATTTTAAAAACAGACAAAAAAAAACATTAAAAATGCAAAAACAAAAAACTTTTTGTTTTCTTCCGATTTGGCAGCCCTCTTCATTGTAGGTTATGATTTCGTACACGATAGCTGGCCTACACTGTATTATCAATAGCCTTTAGCTCAATGTGCATAACTGGTTGGAATTACTATAAAGGTTCTGTTCATACCCTGTGGGTTGGGTGAAGAATTAGGATTTATGCATTTACTTCTGCTGCAGTATTGTTTATACAGCTTTGGTTCAGTTTTGATCCTTTTTTTTTTGCCTTTGAGGCTCTTCCACAGTGTCAGCTGTTGACTGATAGTAGGAAAACGGCCTCGTGGTGTGAATGAAAGGGACCTAGCGGTTGGTAAACAGAGATAAGGAATAAATAGAGCACAGGCAAAAGGAGATAGTTCTGTGGGAGCCCAGATTGCCGGCAGTCTGTTCAAGTGAGATGCAGAGCCTGTCCTTTTCCCAGATTAAATTAGTGTACGAAATCTCCTGTGACCTCCTCCCCTTCTCCCCATACTCTTTCGCCAAGTTGAACAGCCTCTGCTGTAAAGTATTCATTTTATCCAGGGACAAGTTGGACAATAGAACTCTCCCTGATACTTATAGACAGCTGTCATGCTTCAAAGTGCTTTCAGTATTTCATTTTTCATTGGAGCTAAAAAGGTTTTTTACCTTGTAAATGAACACAGGGCATAATAGCGAATGTGCCAGTTTAGACTCAGCTTGCAAAGTCATTAAAAGATTTGTCACATCCATATTTAACATAGCACTGTACACACATATAAAATGAAAACCACAGGAGTCTAATCCAGACGGTCCAAACTCTCTAGATTTCATCCAATGCCTTAGTATTGACAATTTCTGCCAATTTTTTATTTTGTTTTATTGATGATGTATTTTACATATATTCACTATGTGGGTGATTCGGCAGACCTTCAGCAACCTTGAGGGTCACTATGTAGACTGTGTTCATACAGAATGCATCAGCCCATTGTACTCTGACAGCTAATGAGATTGGTCGTTAAGTAAATGACACAAAGCCTACAAAAAAGCTTAGTAGCTCACTAGAGTATCACAGAGTGTCCCTGCACACTATACAATGACACAAACAGTGGACTATCCTAGCCCACCCTGATTTATTCTACACCACTGCTTCCCTCAAGTCGGCGGCAAAGACAGAACAATAGGCTAAAAAGCACACGGTAAGTCAGTCTGACAATTTTGCCCCGGGGACAAACTATGGAAATCTTAGCCCATCTAAGTGCCTCAAAATCCGTTGGTAGACAAGTAGGTCGTATTAAAGGGCTGATTTTTTTCCCCCTCATTTCACATGAATAATAATGATTGTAAGCTCTTTGTTTATTAGTACAGTATTTGCTAAAAAAAAAAAAAGTTTGAAATTGTAGATTGAAGTTTTAACGGACCTGGCGCATGAATTATGTAGATCGCAGTGTTTCATTTTCTGAAATTTAAATGCAGCAGATGCTTTGTTGTTCTAATATTGGGCCTAATATAATAGTGTAGAAAGACTATATAACTGCATTAAAATGATAAAAGAGCAAACATATGGCACAACACAGCAGTGGATGCTAGTTCCCACTTATTAGTCAATGGGATTTATATCTTTCCAAAGTGCATGTTAATGTGATAAAACACAAACTGCTTTTAAAACAGTCATTGAAAACCTGCATTTCACTTTGATACTTGAAAAGGCAGAGAGGAGAGCTTGATAGCTTTATATTCAGAATGCCAAACGAATGATAGTGGCAAAACAGAACTATCATTTTTGATCGTTACTTTATTGGTAATATTTAGCTAGGGTTTGGGTTGTGAAATACTTTAGCAACTGATTATCACTGTCTGGATGAACCATCACGATAAAGCTGGGGTGCACCCGGTGGAAGTACAGGATGTATTCCAGTAGTGCTTTATCTTTGCCAAAATATGACACATCCTGTATTATATGATTAAACAGAAATGCTACAAAACATTTTTAGGATTGGTAAAAAATAAAAAAATAATCTTTTTTTTTGGGGAAAAAAATATTTACTAAATATACGTATCAACACATGTCAATCAATATACATGTCAATCAACATCAATGTGCCTATGCCTATGTGTATTCGAGTGTGTGAGAAACATAGTGTTACCACACTTTGTATTGCTATGTACACTAATATACATTACCATCTCCCAAAATATATTTTCCTGAATTTTGGAACATTGATTTATTTTGATATTTTTGCGCTCATCGTAACAGAGAAGAACTTCATGTGATTAGTTTCAATCATTTGCATATCTTATGTGATATTAATTAACAGCTTTTACTATACAGGAAGCATAAATCATTTTGGTACAGAAGAAACTATCCTTGATATGTATTTTGTATAATAAGCAACAAATATATATATATCTATATATATATATATCACCTTGTCCTCAAAAAGCATCCTCACAGATACAGCAACCACAAGTTACGACCACTACTTAGTGAGTATATTTATATAGTTACACAGTTAATACAGTTGAAAAAAGACATAAGTCCAACCATATAACATACATAAATTTCAACCAAAATGTTATTTCCATATACCGGAATGCGCATCTGCTCTGATGATTTGCAGCATTATGTTACACATGTCTAATATTTATGGTGAATGTCACCGTAAGTGAAAGACTGATGTGACACTTCACACTGATGACAACAAACATTTCCATATGTGATTAGGATAGATATGGAATTAAAAGGTTGAAAGTACATAAATGTGAAATGTTTCCTAAAAAACTTCAGTAAAAACTTCATTATTAACTGTTCCCATGCTTTACTGTAGCATGCACCCCAGTGTAATCAATGAACTTCCAGATAGTGTAGGAGTATCATCTGCAGATTTGAGGATGACATAAGATAATATTCCGAAAAGTTGTTGGTTTATTTAAAAACATAGAAACAAGTTTAAAAAGTAAAGTGGAATTTTAGGAAACAGATAGGCAAGCATAAAACTTGTATGAATCATCAGCTTCGTCAGCTGGCAATATTGGATCGATCACATCTTTTTAATTTTTTTGGTAATATTTAGACCCAGGTTTAAAATCTCTAGATAATATCAGCATATGCATTATGATCAAGTAGAAAATAAAAGTTGCCAGAAGTAAATATTGTATTGACGCTGATTGTAAATTGATACTTGGCAGAAAAAAAATGATGGAACAGCACAGCTACCTATATAGAAGGGTGACCTATTAGAATATATTATATACATTATACAGATGCAATGATCTGATGACAGACACAAAGATAGATAGATAGATAGATAGATAGATAGAACTAACAAAGTAAAGTATGAAAAGTAATAATGTCTACTTTGTATAACTGCATTACAAACCGTTGGTGCTCTTAACATTTTATGATGGGTTCACAGAGGCAAAGTTTGATTGCCCCAGGCCCTCAACTTCTGACAACTTCTTGCAGATCACAAACAAGTGGTCCCTTAGAGAATGTGTAAGTATTTAATAATCAATGGATCTTTTAGTTAAAGTTTAAAACCTAATTTTAGGATAATAGAGATGGATGTAGTGTGTTTTATGTACATTTCTTAGATGACTATAACTGCCTGATGTAAGTTATTTAAACAAAAAAAAAATGTTAGAATCAGAAAGATAATTTGACAAATTCACAAACAAATCCTGTATTCTATAATCAAGACTTGGTGTTTCTTATTATGGCATAAAATAAACTGTGACCTATAGTATCAGTGACCTATTTGTAGGGTTCAGGACACTGTTCAGAAAATAAATATAAAGTCCTACCTAATAACCAGTAAAAACCCTAACCAAAAAGAAGAAGTTTGCAAACCCAAAAAGACACTGCCGCTTCTTTACATCTATTTATGTTATATTACTTATTTAATAATACAGACCTTTACCATCCACTAGGTAATGAGTTTGTCCGACCAGTCACTTCTGTTCCAACATTTACTGTTTGCCCACTGGTCTAGGCTTCTTGGTCTTAGTAAAAAAAACAGGAAATCCCTACTTGGCAAATGACTAGCCACAGCAGTGACCTACCCCAGGGGTATTTATTATGTATCAAGAGAGACCAGGAAGTTTAGATGAGCAAAATAAATAGGTATTCTATCCCTAAAATATATATATATATATATATATATATATATATATATATATATATATATATATATTTATATATATATATATATATATATATACAACCCCTTTAAGAAAAATATGTATCAGTCAGATGAATTCAAAGTACATTTTGAATTTCCAGATTTTTTTTTATCCATCTAAAATGTTATAACAATCACAAATCTAATGAACAGAATTATTTAAAGAGATATCCAGAGCTCCTTCAAACAGCAAATGGACAGGAGTGCCAATAGTCATACCTCTGACAATCTAATAATGATGGTTTGTCCTAAAGTTGTCACATATATGAGATTAAAACAGGCCGAAATAGTGCAAATAATTGTACGCCATGGCCAACAGCAGACTTCTGTCTACCAAAAATGAGATCAGCCAGGTTGGAAAATGTCTGCTGTTGACAGGTGAAATAACATGTCTGCGGCATGATTGGCTGAATTAAACAGATAATTTGCCATTGTGCTGAAGGAGAGGCACTGGACTTAAAAAATAAATAAAAAATGACTCACTGGTCAGGAAGGATAGTCTGACATGTTGCCTGTGGGATTGTTTGTATGAGTCATCCAACGGGTGACAGAAGGACCACAAGGCCATCATCGCTTTGTGTGTATAGCAGGTTTTAAAGGGTAGGTAGGCAATCCGTTTTAAAGATCTGGATAAGGCCTTTTGCACACGGCTATGTGCCCCCATGGCCGTATTGCAGCCCGCATACAGCGGGTCCACAATACACGAGACACTGCCCGTGTACATTCCGCATTACGGATGCAGACCCATTCACTTGAATTGGTCCGCAAATCCGGAGATGCAGTGCGGAACGGAACAGAAGCACTATGGAGTGCTTTTGTGGGGTTCCGTTCTGTGCTTCCGTTCAACAAAAAGATAGAACTTGTCCTATCTTTTTGTGGGACGGACGGATCGCAAGTGAATGGGGTCGCGATCCGCATGCGGCTGCCCCACGGTTGCGGACCGCAGCACGGGCTCGCCCATCACACGTTCATGTGAAAGAGGGCTAACCAGAATGTTCTATGAACTAATATTCAAGTCCGTATAGTTATTTGATACTTATTTGTCTTTCTGTATAACTTCTCAGTTAGTAGACTTTAATATACCTCTCACTTTGTTGACTAGAAACATTTACTTAAAAGATGCCTCCGACAATGTTACTGCCCATGACTCCGTCCAGAAATGTAAGACCAATGGTGGGGGATTCTGCCGGGAGATCTCTAAATCCAGACCCGCACTTCCTGCCCATGTCTCCCACCGTTACTTTTGTACTTCAGGACGGAGACATGATCAACATTATTGAAACTTCAATTCCATTATAGGATATACAGTAGGCCTATTCTTACACAGTTGACAAACTTTATGCTATCACTTGAACACTGATGTAGACGAGCTAATATTGACTCTGATAACACATGACACGGTGTTATCTTGGTTATCTCATGCCAAAAGCCATTGAAATTGATTGATAAGTTAGTTAACTTTTTCTTGCCATTCTTTACTTTATGCGTTACCATCAGGTTTAGCTCGGCTGCATCTGTATGCTCAATACAATGTGGAGTGGAAGGATAACAAGTTAAGTCGCATTGAGTGCTACAAGTAATCTAGTTATAAAAAGTCAGAGCCTAAAACATAATTCCCTGAATGCCCAGTGTTGAGTAAGACTGCCGTTCATAGCCAGTCCCGTCATCGACCTTTTATTAAAGGGGGCTGTGACAGAAGCTATGTAATAATGTTTGATTATAAGAGGTCTCACTACTGGGACTCCCACCAATCACTAGAACAGGGTCCCTGTGTCCTGAGGAGCACAACTGCAGTGAAGAGGCGTCTGAATGGAGCAGCTCATAGACACTTGACTGTCTCCATGTGCCCCCTAGACATTAAGTGGAGGGGCTGGGAGCGTACTTGAAAGCAACTCCATTCAAATTGCAATTCTCTGTAGGTTGAAGATTACAGTTCTAGAATGTGCCTTACTTGTCCCTGAAATACAGGTTCACACAGTAACTGTCAGGTGGGCAGTCATTTAATTTAACTGCCCTTTATCCCCTTTCACTACAAATGTAGAGTGCCCCCCCACTCATCACTGATTATTTGCCACCTAGCTATCCAATTTACAATGCATAGACCCTTTTTGTCTCCACCTGCATCCCCTCCACACATATAGTTCTCAATGCAGTGCCAGATATCTGTAGGAGGGTTTGCCCCCCGGTCACCCCCAACCATTTTCCACCTAGCTATCCTATTTACATTGCATAGACGCCATTACCCTCCACCACCATTCCCTCCACACATACACAGTTCTATATGCAGTGCCATATACCTGCAGAAGAGGTTTTGTCACTTCAGCAAATAGCATTTATTATGTAGACAAGGTTAATACAAGGCACTTACTAATGTATTTTTATCATCCCTATTGCTTTCTTTGCTGGCTGGATCCATTTGTCCATCACATTATACACTGCTCATTTCCATGGTTACGACCACCCTGCAATACATCAGTGGTGGCCGTTCTTGCACACAATAGTAAAAAGCACTAGCCCATGTGCGCTCCTGCGGTCTCAACCACTAGAGGCACTTCTATACTACTCCTACAGTGTCCAAGCATGCCCAAGCATGGATTGCAGGGTGGTCGTAACCATGGAAACGAGCAGTGTATAATGTGATGGAAAAATTAATCCATCCAGCATAGGAAGCAATCTGGATAATAACAATACATTAGTAAGTGCCTTGTATTCACTTTCTCTAAGTAATAAATCCTATCTGCTGAAGTGAGACAACCCACTTAATACAGGTAGCAGCCATTTACCTATTACTAACTTCTTTTTTCACTACTTACAATAAATTGTGTGTTTCTTACTACAACTATTAGTGTAATTACTTTCACAGATGTAATTATTCTATCACTTTTCTCATAATGATATTAAACCTGCACAAAGCTCCTTCTAACATATCTCACTTCCTCATCACATTATAATATGAACACAATCGAGATAATATCATCCAATCATTATATACAGTTATTAAAATAGAAAAGTATATTATCAATTCTCACAGGGGTATCTAGGTTCATAGTGATCTGACTTCATGAGGGTACCACATGATATAGTCATAAAGGCTTCTTGATATACCTGTCTCTAAAGATTATCTTGTCATTTTAAGTAATCTGTTCAAGGTCAAAGAGATGGACACTGCTATTAAACTATCAATCACAGGCACAAGAGATATTACAGGATTCCTGATTATCCTCCTTAATACAATAGACATAACAACGTTTGAATTTAACAAGCCTGGGTTAGCTGAAAGGCTATAAACATCTTTGACAAGGAAAAACTTTTTTTTTTTTTTTTTTTTTTTTTTTTTTACACTAATGATTACATTGAGTTAAAAGAAAGTTTCAGTTGCAGTCTTTATTCATTCATTTATTCTCAGTTTACATTTCAGAATAGTTTCAGGCTTTTCTCATGTACTGGTGTCCCTCCCAGAAATACATGCAGAATGTGATGCATGTGTGTCCAGAATACTACTGCCTTCACTAGCTCAGTGCCTTCAATGTATCAGCATAGCTTCATTTCTGGAGTGAATTATTATTCTACAGCTCATGAGGGATTTATTCTCATTTTTGCTGACAGTCATTGAAGCTGAAAAGTCATCTCCCTCCCCCTGCAGAGTTTGTTGTAGGTGCTCTGATTTTTTTTAATACTTGTCTGATTCTCCCTCTGAAAAAAGATCTTGTGTGTTCTACTCTCTATGTATGTCCTGTGTGATGTGCTCTATGTATATCCTGTGTGATCTCCCCTCCTTGGATAATTTCCCCTCTGTCCGAACATATCTGCCATGGGCAACCCCCTGCTGTCTCACTGATTCTGAGTATGTTTACATGGTGGATTTTGACACTGTTGTTCACTTTAAATGCCACAGAACCACTCACAACATAGCTCCATTTAATGGAGCTAAACCGTGGCTTCAAATGGGGTGTGTCTAGACACCACACAAAGAAGGGACATGCCCCTTCTTGGCTCATTCGCAGCTTTAAACTGCTGTCCCAAAAACTGCAGTGCTGCCTCTCGTTCATAACAATGGGAGGCAGACACCACGGTCCTGATACCCGAATAATTACACCAGCAAATTCCGCTGAGTGGACGGACCTCATTCACATGACAAGTATTTAGTATTTTAGTTAGTATTTTTCATCAGTATTTGTAAACCAAACCAGTAGTGGATCCAACTTGGAAGAAGTACAAATCTATCAATGAAAGTTTGTCTGCGTTTCGGTTTCACTCCTGGTTGTTGTCTGGCAAATACTTATGCAAAAAAAATGACCAAAATATTGACACGTGAATGTGGCCTAACACTGAGAGAAGGCAATGGGAGAGCAGCGAGAGATGTCAGAAACAGCAGCAGTGCTCTAACAGATTTGGTTGCACCAGCAGCTAGGTAAAGGACTTCCACACAATGGACAGAGGCACCATGTTTGGAAATTGTCACGGGTAACTAAACCTTTTTTGAAAATAATGGACTGGCAGAAGCACTGTTTAGAGCACTTTGCCCCTTTGGCTTTCATTGACTTTTCTTGGCTTTTTGGGCAAAGAATCTACATTGTGTAGTAGAATGTATATGGATCCAAACTCCACAGACTTGAAAAGTTGACTAGACCAAAAGTTGACTAGCCAAAGGAGCCTATAAAAGCCTAAAGGGCAGTGTGCTCTCAGTAGTGCTTCTGCTACTTTGCTTTTTTTTTTTTTTACCAAAGGTGTAATAGTTACACTTTAATGAAGACCATTCAGACAGGTGCTTAACTTATCATTTAGGTAGCACATGAGTGATAAAAAAATAGAATGCAAAGGTACAGTACAGACCAAAAGTTTGGACACACCTTCTCATTCAAAGAGTTTTCTTTATTTTCATGACTATGAAAATTGTAGATTCACACTGAAGGCATCAAAACTATGAATTAACACATACATAACAAAAAAGTGTGAAACAACTGAAAATATGTCATATTCTAGGGTCTTCAAAGTAGCCACCTTTTGCTTTGATTACTGCTTTGCACACTCTTGGCATTCTCTTGATGAGCTTCAAGAGGTAGTCACCTGAAATGGTCTTCCAACAGTCTTGAAGGAGTTCCCAGAGATGCTTAGCACTTGTTGGCCCTTTTGCCTTCACTCTGCGGTCCAGCTCACCCCAAACCATCTCGATTGGGTTCAGGTCCGGTGACTGTGGAGGCCAGGTCATCTGGCGCAGCACCCCATCACTCTCCTTCATGGTCAAATAGCCCTTACACAGCCTGGAGGTCTGTTTGGGGTCATTGTCCTGTTGAAAAATAAACATGAGAAGGTGTGTCCAAACTTTTGGTCTGTACTGTATATATAGTCTTTTATCTGACAATGCCATAGTCAATTATCCATGTCTTAACTCCCTCTGTTCTGCTGAATGGAGTGCATAAGTTTGGTGCTTCCTCCAGCAGGCCATGCAACAGACATAAATCCATAACAGCTGCCTTGATGGCATAGATTTAAGCCATTTTCCACGCTACAAACTGGCCTTCCTGCTTTCTGCCCATGTCACACCCTCTTTTTTTCGAAAATTCACAAAAGTGGAATGAGCAGGGAAAAGTTGCAGACAAAATCTGCAACTTAAATACTCTATTGTGGCATATGTCTGTCAATAAATGTCCCACTATGTTCATATATTTGTATACATGTATAGAGCAGCACTCTTAGTGATAATTACCATTGCATCTGCATTTATCCAAAATGTTATATATTTATCCTAACAAGCTATATTGGCAGATACAAAAAAAAATTGTGCTTTCCAGGCATACCAGAAATCATTAAAGTGGCTTTTCAAGGGTTAATACAATATATAATGTAGTTGAGTATTAAACATGGTTCACTGGTGCATTAAGAGATTGTCTACTTACATATTTCCATGGACAAGGGGTATGTATAAAGATCTCCATGGACATACTGTACACATCTGATGTTCATGGATAAGATGAAAGTGAAAAAAAACACTATTCTCTGCTTGCTCAGTCCCCATGGTCATGGGTCTCTACAGCTATGTCCCTCGATATTATCCATTGAGAGAGATAGGAGTGTATGTGACACCAGATCTAGACTTCAGATATTACTATATTTATGTGCTCTCAGAAATTCAATTTGCTATATTTTTGGACTTAGATGTGGACAAAATACATACTTTAGGCCGTGACTACTAGGTATCCTCCTCCTCATATCCAAATGGGGGGCTGAAGTGTCTCAGCTCTTTCATAACTAGATTTCTATGGAACAGAGATGCTCATCTTCATCCTCAACTTAAAATGTTTTTAGTAAGTTATTTAGGAAAAACTGTTTCTTATGTGCAGCACTTGTGTGCAGTCCTGTAGGTTCCTCTTCTAGGTTTCAGAAATCTATTTCAGGTTTTGGGATAGGACCACTAGGTCAGCCACACAGTGATCAGTTGAGTGAGGAGAACCTATGTAGCTACTCCTGCTATTTGGGTTTAAATACAAGTCAATAAGGGCACAAACTTCAAGAAGTTTTGATTGAAAAACCATTGGAAGAGGTTCCTAAGGGTCCTGCTTTCTATACCATCTTTTAAATGCAAACTGAATAGAGAACAAATGATCTTTACTATGATTGTTTGCTCCCTATACAGTTTGCATATTGCCTGCAACACATCCCTGTTTATACGGGCTGCTATGCTGCCAACATAAGATGTAATTTCCAACCACCCCACAAACATGATCCTTTGTTGACTGATTGACAGGCCATTTACATGTGCCAGTGATCAGGAATGATCGTCCCTTTCAGCCGATCTTCAGCCCATGTAAAAGTCCTCTAAACAATTCTCCTTTGCTTTAACAAAAGTTTTGACAATAAATAATCTACTTACATGCAAACCTAATTAATTGTTTGTATTCAACAAAAGTAAAGTAAATGTAAAGTAAGATATAAAGAATGAAATAGAATAAGAAAAGCAGTTAAACAAACACAGACCGTTGTACCACGTCCATTGTGATTGCATTTACAGCAGTTGCTATGTACAATACATGCAACATATGGAACAGACTTTGCCTTAAGAGGTCAAATGAGGTTTCACACAAAGCTGTAATTCAATACAGAACATGACAGAAAACTTACTTGTGTTACCTAACAGTAATTTTGCTGGAAAAGTATCACACAATGCAGCAATATTATTATACTCTTATCATAAACTAAAATGGTGACTTATTAACATTACATTTTTATATAACTTATTTCGATAACAGTGTGTGCAACTGGACTTCATAAATGTCATTTTACAAGCTAGAAATGTTGAGAAAATGTGAACAGCAGAATAATTGTGTGACTGTTGGGGTATTCCGATGCCATAAGAGTAAGTTTGAGGACTTAGAAGGATGAAGATCTTAAACTTTACAGCAGCGGTGCATTTCAGTATTGACATTGAACCAGTAATACGGCATACATATTAGGACATCGTCAGACATCATCCACAACTCCATCCTCCGTCAGACAAAACTCCATCCTCCGTCAGGCAAAACTCCATCAGACCTCAGACATCAGACAAAACTCCGTCCTCCGTCACCCAAAACTCCATCAGACATCAGACAAAACTCCGTCCTCCGTCAGGCAAAACTCCATCAGACCTCAGACATCAGACAAAACTCTGTCCTCCATCAGGCAAAACTCCATCAGACCTCAGACATCAGACAAAACTCCGTCCTCCGTCACCCAAAACTCCATCAGACAAAACTCCGTCCTCCGTCAGGCAAAACTCCATCAGACCTCAGACATCAGACAAAACTCCGTCCTCCATCAGGCAAAACTCCATCAGACCTCAGACATCAGCTAAAACTCTGTCCTCCATCAGGCAAAACTCCATCAGACCTCAGACATCAGACAAAACTCCGTCCTCCATCAGGCAAAACTCCATCAGACCTCAGACATCAGACAAAACTCCGTCCTCCGTCACCCAAAACTCCATCAGACCTCAGACATCAGCTAAAACGCTGTCCTCCCTCAGACATCAGCCAAAACTCCGTCCTCCCTAACTCAAAATACACCCTACTACACACACTCTTCACCTGACGGAGCTGCTAGCTGCTGGAGAGGCAAAGGACCTGTGATGACGTCATGACCATGTGACGAGTCACGTGTGTGGGAGGGGTCAGATGTGCACAGCAGCTGGTAGAGTGTACAGAACAGTAGCCATCAAATAGAGCTCTGTACTAGAGATGTGTGTGTAACCTGCATGTAGCAGAGCTGTGTACTGTGTTACAGAGATGTATGTGTAACCTGCATGTAGCAGAGCTGTGTACTGTGTTACAGAGATGTATGTGTACCCTGCATGTAGCAAAGCTTTGTACTGTGTAGCAGATCTGTATGTGTAACCTGCATGTAGCAGAGCTGTGTACTGTGTTACAGAGATGTATGTGTAACCTGCAGGTAGCAGATCTGTATGTGTAACCTGCAGGTAGCAGAGCTGTGTACTGTGTAGCAGATCTGTATGTGTAACCTGCAGGTAGCAGAGCTGTGTACTGTGTAGTAGATCTGTATGTGTAACCTGCATGTAGCAGAGCTGTGTACTGTGTTACAGAGATGTATGTGTAACCTGCAGGTAGCAGAGCTGTGTACTGTGTAGCAGATCTGTATGTGTAACCTGCAGGTAGCAGAGCTGTGTACTGTGTAGCAGAGCTGTATGTGTAACCTGCATGTAGCAGAGCTGTGTACTGTGTAGCAGTGCTGTATGTGTAACCTGCATGTAGCAGAGCTGTGTACTGTGTAGCAGAGCTGTATGTGTAACTTGCATGTAGCAGAGCTGTGAACTGTGAAGCAGAGCTGTATGTGTAACCTGCATGTAGCAGAGCTGTGAACTGTGTAGCAGAGCTGTATGTGTAACCTGCATGTAGCAGAGCTGTGTACTGTGTAGCAGAGCTGTATGTGTAACCTGCATGTAGCAGTGCTGTGTATTGTGTAGCGGAGCTGTATGTGTAACCTGCATGTAGCAGAGCTGTGTACTGTGTTACAGAGATGTACGTGTAACCTGCAGGTAGCAGAGCTGTGTACTGTGTAGCAGATCTGTATGTGTAACCTGCATTTAGCAGAGCTGTGTACTGTGTAGCAGAGCTGTATGTGTAACCTGCATGTAGCAGAGCTGTGTACAGAAAAAAAAAAGAGTCCAAATGTTCGATTCGCCGTTTTTGGTCACTTCATTTGCTACAAAAATGTAAATAAAAAGTGATCAAAAAGTCTTAAACACCCCAGAATGGTATCAGTAAAAAGTTTAGATTGCCCCGCAAAAAATGAGCCCCCACCCAGCTCCGTACACATAATTACAAAAAAGTTATAGGGCTCAAAATATGGCGACAAAAAAAATCGGATATTTTTATTTTTTTATCACTATTAAAACGCAAGAAAAACTATACTTATAAGGTATTGCCGGATTCGATCTGACCTGTAGAATAAAAGTAACCAGTCAGTTTTATCGCACATCGAATGTCGTAAATAAAAATCACGTAAAACTGTGGTGGAATTGCTTTTTTTTTTTCAACAGGAAGAATGGGCAGTTTTACCATCTGAGAAAATAAAGAGCCTCATCCATAACTACCACAAAAGACTTCAAGCTGTCATTGATGTTAAAGGGGGCAATACATGGTATTAATAACTGGGGTGTGTAAACTTCTGATCAGGGTCATTTGGGGAGTTTGTGTTGTGATTATGATTTATAAAGAGTAAACACAGTTGTTTGACATAAATGGCTTCAGCCGACCACTAACCATGAGCGAGAGAAAAGTGTCCGTGTTATCATTCAAATTCTCTGCACAATGGTTAAAGGGGGTATTCTCATCTTAATGATCACTGTTAAATCTGTTAATGATTTGACAGTGATAATTTTTCTAAATACATTTTATTACCCAATTCCCATCTTTTTTTAGAAAATAAGTCCCCTCTTACCTGATGTTGTCTTTGGTCTCCCCTGGTCATGGCCACCTCTCCTGTCGAATCCAGCCGGGCCACGCTTGCGCAGAAGACGGAAAATTCTCTCCCGGCTGGGCCGCGCAATGTCCTGAACGCGCATGCCGCCGCGCATGCGCCATGATGACTTCTTCCTGGCCAGTATAGTACAGAGCCGCAAATGCGCACGCCGACTCTGTACTATACAGGCCAGGAATAAGTCACCATGGCACATGCGCGGCGCTGTGCTCATTCAGGACATTGAGCGGCCCGGCCGGGAGAGAATCTTCAGTCTTCTGCGCAAGCGCGGTCCGGCCGGGAGAAGAATACAGGAAGTGAACGTCACGCTCAAGGAAGGTAAGTATGAAAAAGGGAAGATGAGAATACCCCTTTAAGAAATCATAAATTCTGCAAGGGTATGTAAACTTATCAGCACAACTGTAAGTAGCTGTGTGATATAAATCTGTGGAATATGGGAAGCACAAGAGGATGTGCACCATAAATCCCATCTTTGTAAGGCCTCTTGCACATGGCCGTGTGTGCCTGTGGTCGTATTGTGGACCACATACGGCGGTTCCGCAATACACAGGGCACCAGCCGTGTGCATCCCGCATCCGTGATGTCGACCCATTCACTTGAACGGAACAGAAACACGGATCGGATCCCCACAGAAGCACTACAGAGTGCTTCCGTGGTGTTTCTGGCCATGCCTCCGCACAGCAAAAAAGTAGAACATATTCACGGACCAATTCAAGTTGAATGGGTCTGGATCTGTCCCGGCTGCTGCACGGACATTGCCCGTGCATTGGGGACTGCAAATTGCTGTCCCCAATGCACGGAATGGACCAACAACGTTCATGTGCAAGAGGCCGAACACTTGTGATCTGTGTGAAGCGGCATATATGCATTCATGTTGCATGTATTTATTAATTAGGGCTACCAATTCTGAGTAACTCGGAGTGACAGAATCAGATTTTTTTTTTTTGTCGTCATATTTTGAGCTCTATAACTTTTTTGTAATTATGTGTACAGAGCTGGATGGGGGCTCATTTTTTGCGGGGCAATCTGAACTTTTCACTGATACCATTCTGGGATGTTTAAGACTTTTTGATCACTTTTTATTTAAATTTTTGTAGCAAATGAAGCGACCAAAAACGGCGAATCGGACATTTGGACTCTTTTTTTTTTTTTTGTTTTGCCGTTTGCCGTATGGGGAATATATTTTTATACAATGGGTGTTTTTACACATTGTGACACCCATGATGTGTATTTTTTTAGTTCTTTTATTTTCATTTTGGGAAAAGGGGGGTGATCTGAATTTTTATGTTTTATTTTACACTTTTTTATAGTTCCCAGGTTACACACACATCTCTGTTACACAGTAAAAAGCTCTGCTACATGCGGTTACACACACATCTCTGTAACACAGTACACAGCACTGCTACATGCAGGTTGCACATACATCCCTGTAACACAGTACACAGCCTGCTACATGCAGGTTACACATACAGCTCCGCTACACAGCACACAGCTCTGATACATGCAGATTACACATACAGCTCTGCTACACAGTACACAGCTCTGCTACATTCAGGTTACACATACAGCTCTGCTACACAGTACACAGCACTGCTACATGCAGGTTACACATACAGCACTGCTACACAGTACACAGCTCTGCTACATGCAGGTTACACATACAGCTCTGCTACACAGTACACAGCTCTGCTAAATGCAGGTTATACATACAGATCTGCTACACAGTACACAGCTCT
Source organism: Bufo gargarizans (assembly GCF_014858855.1). NCBI lineage: Eukaryota > Metazoa > Chordata > Amphibia > Anura > Bufonidae > Bufo > Bufo gargarizans. Next base: position 98,205,579 of record NC_058084.1, read on the forward strand.
GCTACTTGCAGGTTACACATACAGATCTGCTACACAGTACACAGCTCTGCTACCTGCAGGTTACACATACATCTCTGTAACACAATACACAGCTCTGCTACATGCAGGTTACACATACATCTCTGTAACACAGTACACAGCTCTGCTACATGCAGGTTACACACACATCTCTAGTACAGAGCTCTATTTGATGGCTACTGTTCTATACACTCTACCAGCTGCTGTGCACATCTGACCCCTCCCACACACGTGGCTCGTCACATGGTCATGACGTCATCACAGGTCCTTTGCCTCTCCAGCAGCTAGCAGCTCCGTCAGGTGAAGAGTGTGTGTAGTAGGGTGTATTTTGAGTTAGGGAGGACGGAGTTTTGGCTGATGTCTGAGGGAGGACAGCGTTTTAGCTGATGTCTGAGGTCTGATGGAGTTTTGCCTGATGTCTGAGGTCTGATGGAGTTTTGCCTGATGGAGGACAGAGTTTTGTCTGATGTCTGAGGTCTGATGGAGTTTTGCCTGATGGAGGACGGAGTTTTGTCTGATGTCTGAGGTCTGATGGAGTTTTGGGTGACGGAGGACGGAGTTTTGTCTGATGTCTGAGGTCTGATGGAGTTTTGCCTGATGGAGGACAGAGTTTTAGCTGATGTCTGAGGTCTGATGGAGTTTTGGGTGACGGAGGACGGAGTTTTGTCTGATGTCTGAGGTCTGATGGAGTTTTGCCTGACGGAGGACGGAGTTTTGTCTGATGTCTGATGGAGTTTTGGGTGACGGAGAACGGAGTTTTGTCTGATGTCTGAGGGCTGATGGAGTTTTGCCTGACGGAGGATGGAGTTTTGTCTGACGGAGGATGGAGTTGTGGATGATGTCTGACGTCTACAGGTAGCACAGCACCTAATAAAAAAAAAGAGTCTGGCCTGCTACTGGTGCCAGTTATAGTGGTTGTATACCCTGTATTTCATTAGTGCAACCCCTAGAGCTGCACAGGGATTCAGTAGTTAAGGAAGCCCAGTGTCACCTTAAGGGTCCATTCTCACGGCCGTCGTTCTGTGCCCACATCCGTATGCTGAACAGGTGCAAACCCAGTCATTTCAATGGGGCCGCAAAAGATGTGGACAGCACACTGCGTGCTGTCCGCATCCGTAGTTCTGTTCCGCAGCCCCTCAAAAAAGATAAAGAATTTTTATCATAGGGCTGGCCATGTGCGGTCCTAAAAATGCAGAATGTACATTGCCAGTATCTGTGTTTTGCGGATCTGCAGTTTGCGGACCGCAAACCACTTATAGACATCTGAATGGACCCTAAAAGGATTGTTCAGTCTATCAGACTTAAATACTGACCGGAAGAAGAAGAAGAAAAAACACCACTCACGTGTCCACGGTCCCAGCATTCCAGTACAGCGGCCCCTGTCTCAGCCAGTTTGGTTCCCTGCTGGATCGGAAGTGACTTACTTCCATGACCAATCTTGCCAATCACTATATAGCAGAGAAGAGAAAACTAAAACAATGTAATTATTAACACATGTAGAAATGCACAATAGTAGATACAGTAGAGCAGCTATGGAGCAGAATTAATCTTGCAGGATATATTCATGGGTAGTGCCCTATAAATGGGAAGATGTTTGTTCTACTGAGGATTGGGTGTAAGGGGAACCCTAGCATGAACTACAGCCCTAATAAACTATAGAAGGTCCCCTTCACTCACCCTACCAAGTGGTAAACCGCAAGACAAACGTCTTAAAAAGGACAGCCCCAGAACCTCAGGAACTTCATTGTATGACTCTACAGTACAAAAGCTCCTGCTCCTACACATTTTTCTCCAGCTTGAGTTTAAGTCTGCCGGACATCTCCTTTAAAGCAGTGTCTTCTGTTGGTTAGATGGCATGTAGCATGGAAATGCTTTATGACGTCTTCCAGCTTGCTATTTTACTCTGTTTCCTGATTACTTTGACTTTGGTCATTACTTTGTGCTCCTGCATTGTAACTACAGTTTTTCCTCATTCTGAACCCAGGTTACTATTTAAAGGGATTCAGTCATCTCAAAAATCAGTATCAAAGTAAGCATGACACCATATGGGGAAGGTGGCCTGAAACATAACCATACCTTTCTTGTGAAGGTCATCCCCAATCCTTAAAAAATACTTACATTTGAATGAAAATAAGGTTTTCTGTGCACCGTGGGCAGGGTGTTTCTGTTCTGTGCTCCTGGCTTCCCCCGCATCATTGCTACCAGGCTCGGACTGGCCCACAGGGGTACAGGGGAATCCCCTGGTGGGCCCCTGAGCAAGGTGGGCCCCTATTCTCCCACCCCCTGCACAAGTAGCACATAACACTTTACATTTACTGCACTACATACATATATTCAATGTACAGCACCTCAACCAGCCTATGTTCATATAAAAAACTTGTTAGATTATTTATTATACTTGAATGTATCCGTATGGTGGGCCCCCAAAATACATTTTACTGGTGGGCCCTAGGTATCCCAGTCCGACACTGATTGCTACTTTTGCTGACATCTCAAGGACTGTCAATCAAACAATAGAGTCTGGTCTGGGCAGCGTTACTGGTGGAGCGATGGTGTACCCAACAGAGCATGCCTGTCCATGGTGCACCAAGCACCTTATTTGCATAAAAATAAAAAGAAGCATTTCTCTGGATCAGAGGATTGGATATTCACAAGAAATCTACAGTTATATTTTGGGAACACCTGCCCTACAGGACGGCATGCTTAATCTGAAGCTTAGCTTCGGTTTCCAGGGCAGTATATACCGTTCTTTCATGTGTGGAGTATACAGTAAAGTGAAATTGCACCATTTTTTATCAGATCCCTTATATTGAACCATATGCCTCTTTAGAAGCATTGTTTAAGAGCTGCTAGGGGGCAAATCAGTGTAATGCACAACATCCTATTCCAGACAATACTGCTGCAATATATTATGCATGTGCATGAGCCCTTACCTGATGTGGGAAGTGAAAAATGTACAAGTTTGGTGGCCACTCATGCTGTAGTGCATGGTATCCACATTTCTAGACCATATGATCATAGCCAAAAAGGCATATTTCCACAATTAAGAACCAACAGTGTAAAAAAACATTAATTCTGCAGCAGTCATGGTCAGTTCGCAGTGTTCGCCTATGAACACATGCGGGCTGCCATCTTGACTTACCCGTCTGGCGATGCACAGGTAAGCACAGGTCTGAAATCAAATGCGCTCACTGGGAGCAGGCAGTTCCAAGAACAGCCGCCGGGGGTCTTCATCGGGCTGTTCTCGGAACTTCCTGCTCCCGGTGACTGCATTTTATTTCAGACCGGATTGCGGCACAGGCACAGGTAAGGGCTTACCTGTGCATCGCCGGATGGGTGAGTCAAGATGGCAACCCGCATGTGTTCATTGGCGAACACTGCGAACTGACCATCACTGTTCTGCAGTATGATTTTTGGGCTGATAAGTGGCTGATACTGGGTGGTACTTGTCTACAGACTACCAATTAAAGCAAATGTATTTATAATTTGAAGTTACCTACTTTTTTATAACTTTTTTTCCCAACAGCTGAAGTCTTGAATGTAAAAGTTGGTTAAAGTTTTTAGTATTTTGAAGTTCAGGTGTCTTTTTCTCATGTAAGTTTCAGGCAATTGCTGTCCAAAAAAATATCATACACATTAACATATATGTGTATGATAAATGCCGCAAATAAAATAAAACGGGCTGAAAATGCTAAAACATTACAGGGGTTTTTCACCCTTTAGGTATTGATGACTTATTCTCCAGATAGGTGATCGACATCAGATCTGTCGGGGTCTGACGCCTCCACCAAGCAGCTGTTTTATTCAGCTGCCAATACCAGAAACTAAACAGTAGATCTGGTCAGAAGGTTCTGTTCACTGTGCAGTGGACGTGTCACTGTACTACAGCTCAGCTCCCATTTTAGCCCAAATGGTAAATGCACCTCATTTTTCTTCCATATGGAATATACTCTGTGTCAGGAGAGGATCGAGAGCACGGGAGCAAAGTATACATCAGGCATGGCGTTTTGGTTTAGCGCCCTTCTTCCATAGCCATAGAAACTCGTGGTTCCCAAAGAAAAAAAAGCTATGTCTGGTTTCATCAACTAACATGTGATTTCGCCTTACTTTGCATGTTATTGCTTAAAGCTATTCAGGTTCTACAGTATACAATATATACCGGTGAATAGCCTCATAGAAATGGGGGGGATCACAAAAGGGGAGGAAATAGTAAAAATTTTCAGGAAAAGATGCTTTCAGCCGGACCAAAAATGCTACACTCAGCATTTTTGTCTGTTCGAAAGTCGCTGTATATGCCAAAAAGCGTCCTGATTACCGCCGGATCCCATTACAGTGAATGGGGATCCAGTGGTGCATGGTGGCATCCGGCTATGCTGGATACGGTGAGCTCACAGTGGAGGTGTGAACCCAGCCGTAGGCTGTTTTTTAGCTGTGCTCATAAGTATTTCAGAAGTAACAGTTTGTAAGGCTGAAAAAAGACCTCTGTCCATCCGGTTCAGCCTGTTATCCTGCAAGTTCATCCAGAAGAAGGCAAAAAAAAAAAAAAAACCTGTGAGGTAGAAGCCCATCTTCCTCATTTTAGGGGAAAAATTCCTTCCCAACTCCAATCAGGCAATCAGAATAACTCCCTGGATCAACGACCCCTCTCTAGTAGCGATAGCCTGTAATATTATTACCCTCCAGAAATACATCCAGGCCCCTCTTGAATTCCTTTATTGTACTCACCATCACCACCTCCTCAGGCAGAGAGTTCCATAGTCTCACTGCTCTTACCGTAAAGAATCCTCTTCTATGTTTGTGTACAAACCTTCTTTCCTCCAGACGCAGAGGATGTCCCCTCGTCACAGTCCTGGGGATAAATAGATGATGGCAGAGATCTCTGTGCTGAACCCTAATATATTTATATATGGTTATTGGATTGCCTCTCAGTAGATTTCATTAGGTCTGTACCCTATATAGCTACAATGTGTCATGGCTGCTAGATAACCTATATACAACTGCTAATTTGTGACTCAGATATTCCTGGAGAAATAAAGAGAACAATCTCTTTAGGACTAGGTGTTTACTTGGATATTAGAGAGTATATTAATCGACCATGGTGTCAGTGTAGGCCTGGCCTTGTGTTGCTTCAGGATCTCACCATAATTGTAATCACTGCCACCATTGGAGTTTAACTCCATGCATATTAATCTACTTCTGGAATAGTCCTATGGATTTGTCAATATACAATTTCAATTTCTCTCTTCTGTGTTCTTCCTGTTCTAAATTCATAGGCACTCTGTGGGTTGTAATACTTTGCGATATTTGTGGCGTTTTACATTAATTGGTTTCCAGATGTCTCCTGGCTGTGTATACAGCTCAGCCATTTAAACTAATCTTATTGGCCCCTCTTTGACTATTTCAAATGTTTGGAAGTATTCACATGGATTTCATTATATCCCAAATTCTGCTACACAAAGTTCTGCATGTATTGTTCATTTTTACTACAGGGTTTTGCATATCTATGGTAAGCACTATTGTATGATTGGGGATCCCTATATTTTCAAAATATGTCTATATTTTTTTTCGAGAAAAGGGTGGTGCTAATATGAAATGAGTATATGAATATAACAGACATTTCTTATAAAAAAATATATTTAAAAACTGATATAACCACCACATGTAATATACTGTATGTTTGAATTTGTTCTCCAAGCATTGATCTTATAGGCCATGAATAAAGAATTGCACTTTGTTCACTTACATATCACCACTTAACAGACTATGGGTGTATTTCATACACTGAGATCAATGTTTGTGCAGCATGTATATAACATATACTGCTGTGCACGCATACACTACGCTGCAAGAATTACATTTCAACATAATGTAACAATAAAGCCAATTTGGGAATTTATGATAAACTTTTATGACTTGATCAATGATGGTCCCACCCAGGCTCGGACTGGCCCACAGGGAACGGGTGAATCCCCCGGTGGGCCCAACCCCCTGCACAAGTGGCACATGGCACAGTAGACTGATTGCATTGCATATAGATAGGCAGTGTACAGCACCTCAACTAGTCTATTTGTTTGAAAACTAGGATTTTTTTTTAACAAACTACCCATTGTGTTATTATAGATGCATCAGATGGGTAAGATAACTTGCAGGTGCAGAGGCAGGCCAATCAGTATAATCTTTTTTTGGACCTGCCTTCTCAAAGTCGCTGCAGGGGCCCCCATAATGAATCATCTTGTAGAGCCTTGCTGCTGCCTGCCACTGTGTAAGTAAACATTTGCATGTGGCTGCACAGTGGGCTCCCAGAATGAATTTTACTGGTGGGCCCTAGGAACCCCAATCCAACACTGATCCCACCACAAGACCTTATGAAGAATTCACTTTTACTAATCTTGAGAATGTGAGCATCCAGTTTACCTACTTAGTATATCCACAGTAACTCTATTATAGTATATGTGACTTTCCTATAGTATGACCTTTGTTGTTAAGACTTTCACATTATATTTAAACATAGCTGCCCTGGTGATCAGCTAATCATTCCAGGTCTTGTACCTGGAATCCCTAATGATCAGCTCTTATCACTGCAGAGGAAAAGTGGTTTTGTTTGCCAGCAAATAAATAGCTGACCATGAAACACATGGATGAGCTTGGTCTGCTGGAGCAAGAGCCTGTATCTGCTCTGGATCATAGTTGTGAAGGAGCCAGAGCAGGGGAACTGTATGGTCTGTACGTCCTAATAGGACACAGGTTCTGGTTATGAATTTTCTGCTAGAAGCTTTCTGTTTATAGAAATCCACAACCTCAAAAAGGTCCAAGACATTTTTAAAAGTTTTTTCTGAGATTTTGATATTGATAGGCTATCTTTAGGATAGGTCATCAATATCTGATCGGTAGGGATCTACATCCTGGCACCCCTGATGATCAGTTGTTTGATGAGGTCATGGCCCTCCTGTGAGAGCTGGGATCTCTTTCTAGGCTAGTGACATCAAGTTCATTGGTCACATGGTCTAGGAGCAGCTCAGTCCTATTCTAATGAATGGGCCGGGGCTGCAATGCCCAGAACAGCCACTATCCAATGGATCTCCACAAAGGCCTCAGTGCTTAATGGAGCACTGCAAACAGGTGCCGGGTGTCAGCCCCCTGCCAACCTGATATTAATGACAGATTCTCAGGATAGGTCAAGGATATAAAAACAAACTAGAAAATCCCTTCAACACATTGGTGGGTCCAATGCAAAGGCTTCTTTAATGCTGCCCTTCCTAAACATTGTGTTAATTGCCATAACATATCTACAGAGTTCATTAAAGATCATGAAAACAATTATATCTATGTTGCAGTACAAAAAGACACATTCACAAGAAAGTTGTTAAGTCACAGGTGACGTCTTCCCTTAAAATCATTCCTTATCTTTTTTTCTCTACCTGGTCGGGACTTTCATAAAGACATGGCTGACCTCTGCAGAGGTTGCTGCCCAGACATCATTGGTTGCTTCCTTTTTTAGCACCCTTCCCATCTTCTACATACTGAAATGTACAAATGAAACCATTTGAAGTACATGTATATATCATATATGTATATGTCAGTCTTTGTTCCTGGGGACAGGACCTGCACAGGACCAATATTTTCCTCATGGCCCAGCAACACTGCTCCCGTTGTCAGGTCCTGGGCTGCAGTCCTGAATGTAACAAATCTATATACCATTTGATTTTAAAGTAGTTATTAGAGATGAGTGAATTTCAGGTTAGGAAATTTGTTCACGCTTTGTTTTCTGGTAATAGGTGAATTGCGTTATGGATTCCGTTACCACGGACCATACCTCAATTCTATGATGGAATGCATAACGGAATGCCTTTATAGGCATTCCGTTATTCATTCCGTCATAAATGAAGTCTATGGGCTGCAAAACGGATCTGTCCCGTTTCCGTTATGCAGGGGAGTCTTATCCTGCATAACGGAAACGGGACGGATCCGTTTTGCAGCCCATAGACTTCTATTATGACGGAATGAATAACGAAATGCTTCTAAAGACATTTCGTTATGCACTCCATCATAGAATTGCGATATGGTCCGTGGTAACGGAATCCATAACGCAATACACCTTTTACCACTAATCAAATCGTAAACGAATTTCAAAATACGAAATTCGCTCATCTCTAGTAGTTATGCTTATCTGCTTAACTATAAAATGCAAGCGCAAAATTATGCATATTGCCACTTTATTGCCACTTTTGTGTCCCCACTAGAGATGACCTTGCGGTTTGCCCGGCGGTCGTTTCGCGGCGAACTTTGCTACTGGTGTGATATACCAGTTGCCCCCCAAAATAACTGATTGAAGCAGGGGTGTTATATACCAATAATATACATTCTATATAGTGCATTTAGACAGTGCAACATTTGTTTGCGGTTTTGCTGCATTACCTCAGCTCGCAGAGTGACAAAAGCTATTGGAACCAATAATTTAAACTGGTGTGATTTACCAATTGCCCCCCCAAAAAATTTATTAAAACAGGGGTGTTATATACCAATAATATACCTTCTATATAGTGCAGTTAGGTAGTGCAGCATTTGTCTGCGGTTTTGCTGAGTTAATGCAGCTACACAGAGTGCCAAACGCTATTGGAACAAATCATTTCTACTGGTGTGATTTACCAGTTGCCCCCCAAATAAAATTATTGAGGCAGGGATGCTATATACCAATAATATACTTTCTATATAGTGCATTTAGGTAGAGCAGCATTTGTTTGCGGTTTTGCTGCGTTACCGCATCTACACAGAGTGCCAAACGCTATTGGAACAAATCATTTCTACTGGTGTGATTTACCAGTTGCCCCCCAAATAAAATGATTGAGGCAGGGATGCTATATACCAATAATATACTTTCTATATAGTGCATTTAGGTAGAGCAGCATTTGTTTGCGGTTTTGCTGCGTTACCGCATCTACACAGAGTGCCAAACGCTATTGGAACAAATCATTTCTACTGGTGTGATTTACCAGTTGCCCCCCAAATAAAATGATTGAGGCAGGGATGCTATATACCAATAATATACTTTCTATATAGTGCATTTAGGTAGAGCAGCATTTGTTTGCGGTTTTGCTGCGTTACCGCATCTACACAGAGTGACAAACGCTATTGGAACCAATCATTTCTACTGGTGTGATTTACCAATTGCCCCCCCCCCCCCCAAAAAAAAATTGTTTATTAAAACATGGGTTTTACATACCAATAATATAGTTTCTATATAGCGCATTTAGGTAGAGCAGCATTTGTATGCGGTTTTGCTGCGTTACCGCATCTACACAGAGTGACAAACGCTATTGGAACAAATAATTTCTACTGGTGTGATTTACCAGTTGCCCTCCAAAAAAACTGATTTAATCAGGGTTGTTATATACGTACTTATATACTTTCTATATAGTGCATTTAGGTAGTGCAGCATTTGTTTGCGGTTTTGCTGCTTTACCGCATCTACACAGAGTGACAAACGCTATTGGAACCAGTAATTTCTACTGGTGTGATTTATCAGTTGCACCCCCAAAAAATTGATTGAGGCAGAGGTGTCATATACCTTCTTCCACAAACTGAAAATGACAGGCAGAAGAAAGAGGCAGGCCATTCCGCAGGGGTGGTAGGGTTCTGGCAGATGCACCAGGTCAAAGTCAAAGTGGGAAGTCACAGAAGGTGCGTGCAAGTAGGGTGGTCCCTGCTGTTGCTGCCTACTCCGAGATCAATAATGTCAGTGGTGGTGAAGGTGACGATGATGATGTGTTATTGGATGTCACGTGGGTGCCCACAAGACAGGAAGAAGAGGGGAGTTCAGAGGAAGAGATGGGAGGAGAAGCAGGCAAAGCTCGCAGGGTACAGGAGGCAAAAAGCAGACTGCTAATATATCTAAAACTAGCTCCCAGGACCCCGGCACATGGCTCCGTAGTGATGGGCTTTGTTTTAACGTGTCTGCTGGTGACAATAGTGTTACCATATGCAGTCTGTGCTGTCAACGCATAAGTCGCGGTAAGCCCAACATTCGCCTAGGGATGACCACCTTAAGAAGGCACCTGGCCTCCCATTACCGAGCCCAGTGGGAGTAACACCATCAGATCCCACAAAGCCACACGCCCGACGCTCCCCATCCTACCTCTTTTCCTTCTCCTCTGAGTTGCCCTCCACTCCACCTTCCACCGTCCGCCATCGCGTTCATCTGGCAAAAGAAAGGCTTCCTTGCCCCAAATGTTCGAGGAAAAAAGATGATGACGTCGGATAACCCTCTTGCCCAACGGCTTACCGCCGGCTTGTGAAAACTGCGAGCCCGCCAACTACTGCCATTAAACTAGTGGACTCGGAGGCCTTTAGAATATTTGTGGCCATTGGCACACCACAATGGAAGGTCTCCGGAAGGAAAAATTTCTCCCAGAAGGGCATCCCAGAGCTATATGGCCACGTTCAGCAGCAAGTGAATGTATCTCTGGCACACAGTGTCGGTGCCAAGATACATCTGACCACCGACACGTGGTCTAGCAAACACGGGCAGGGAAGGTACTTAACTTTAACTGGGGATAGGTGTTACTGCCATGGATTGCATGCAGGCCTGCTACTCCATCCTCCCTCTCCTCCTCGGCTGACTCCTCCTTTTCTGCTGCTATCACCTCTTCTGCTGCACCCCCAAGCTCCCCAAAACCTATTCGACGTACCAGGTGAAACGTTGCCATGCTGTGCTGCTGCTGTTGTGCCTGAAAGCCAAGAGCCACACCGGTCCTGCACTCCTTTCAGCTTTGTGGTGACAGGCCGATCAGTGGCTAACCCCACTCAATTTGACAGTTGGTAAAGTCGTTGTGTGTACCACGAAAAAAAAAATCGCATCATTAGGGATTTTCACAATGGCGCTTTTTTTTTAAAACTCGATCTGCATATACAGCGATTGTTCTAACATGCATGTGAAATTTAATCAATTACACTGCTTTAATGTCAAATTACTTACAGTCACGTTCTTCCTCAACGTCACGAAAATTGTTGTCAACCATCTTTTCTGATTGCATCCAACTTTGGTCTGGTGGAAACTGCTGTAGTACGCCACGCCTATTTTGCGCATGCGCATACGCGGAAATTACATTGCCGATATTTCGCATTGAAAAAAATAATTAATGGAGATCGCAAATTCAAATAATACATCTGGTATGTTACTGTTGTGGGACTATTTGTGCAGTTCTAGTAATTATTTGGTGGCTGCAAATATGACCTGAAGGTTTTTCAGGTTCGCCTGCCATTCAAGTCTATGGGGCCCGCTGTGAACACACGGTTCGCGAACCGTCCCGGCCAATGTTCGTCCATCACTAGTCCCCACAAACAATTATTATCCTTTTGGTACCACAGAGTATTATTGGGCCTGAAAACAAAAAAACTGATACCATTTCCATATGTATGCAGTCAGTGGCCCAGTGATGGCAGCATGATGCAGAGATGTCATTTTGCTGCCTGAGCACTGGCATTCTGTGCTCTCAATGGCCCAGCACAGCTTTCATGATGATGTCAGTGCACTGCACGGCCTGAGCCAGCCCACTTACACACTAGAGACTATTGCTGGAGGCTCCCTACCCTATCATAGTTTTAGTGTTGCCAATCAATGTTCTCTAGACATATTAAGATTATTTTGATTGAATTCCCTCTTTAAAAGGATTGTACAGTGTCAGAATATTGATGACCTATACTCAGGATACGTTGTCAATATCAGATCAATGCTGGTCTGACTCCCGACACCCCTGCTGATCCCCTGTTTGAATAGGTTGAGCCCCACCTCCTCTTCAGTGTTTCCTTGTACGCCAAGTAGATGGTAGTGGCGGTATAGTGTAATTACACCTCCTATTTCTGTTCACTTGAATTACACTGCACTGCTGCTACAAGCTAGACTACGTGCACTTAAGCACTAGAGAGGATTCAGTGCTCAGGCACAGCCTCTTCAACCTGCTTATCGGGTATTGGTGGGGGGTGCGAGAAGTTGGGAATTCCTGCCATAGGATAGGCTATCAATATCATGACACTGCACAACCCCTTTAACGGGACATTTGGGGGGCATGGATGACAGTTACACAGTTACATATCTGAAATGGAGCTATACTACTGTATGTTTCCATAGACAACCATTGGATTCAATGATGACCTAAATTCAGAAGAACTGCATCGGCTACATGTTTTGCAACCATAGTATGGATCCTAAAATGTGGTCGTATTGTGTCACTCCTTAGATAATGTACATTTAATAGATAGACCAGCAAATCGGAATGTTTTACTTTATAAACTCATTAACACATGCAGTGCCAAAATCTGCCATGTTTTTGTCCCTCTTAACGAGACGCCAGCTTTGTCATTGGTAGCTGATTTGTTTTCAGGAACTCGGGCGACCTCAGTAGTGTCATAAATGGTTATACGATATGATATTCAATGATAATGCAGTCAGTTATTTTCTACAAGTCAGTAATATCAAATTTGGTGGGGTTATGAAGCATAGCGATGCTTTGCTAATACAAAAACAATGACCACCATCCTTTAATCTATTCTGTTTTTACGAAAGAACATTTTTAAAGTTTTGTTTCTGCTTCATTTATCCCATATCAACATTTAATGGTGAATTACAGTAATTTTGCTGGTTTATTACACCACTTAATGCTTTTTTATTATTTCGATAATGCTGCAAAAAAATAAAAAAAAGTTTGCTACAGAAACCAACAGAAAGGGTTAAAGAAAATATATTCGGTTGCATCTGCTTACCAAATCCCTTACTTTAGTAGAAATTCAAATTTTGTAAAGATTATTCGTTTTATTGATGCATATAATTATAATCACAAGCCATCTGCTGATTTGGCAGGCATGGGTGAAATTCTCTAACTCTCATAACCTTTCAAGTACAGTACCCTTGGGACTCTATTTCACTTTTATTTTTTGGAAAACATGTAGGGACAAACAAGAGAGGTCACCTGGTGAATGTCAGACCTGTAAAATGAGTTTGTGCTGTTAGTGTGGTGGCTGTAAAAGAAAATATTCCATTTTCCATTTTTTTTTTCTTTTTTTTTTTTGGAGAGACATTATCTGAGTTTCCAGAATGATGATTGGGAAATTATCTATTTGGGCACCAGTTCTATGCACAGTAAAAAAAGGAAGTCATTTCTATTCAGTGGAAAAGTTTCGCACTGAAACTGAATAAAACCAAATAAATCTGGTAGAATGCAAACATTGGTGATTTTTTATATAGGTGAAATTTATCTTAGTGTTAAATAGTTAGTCAATGGAATATGTTTTCTGTACAGAATATGGATGTTTCTAGGCAAGCCTACAGAAATGTTGTCAATCTTATAATATGTTCTGCAACGTTTTCTTGTTTTATTTTTTATTCGGCGGTTGAGTGAATTTGCTCCTGGTAGGGGTCATGATGCAATGGGCAATGCACATACAAGAGAAATCATCAATACATGTGGTAGATTTATAATTTCATACTCACTAACTCTGGATTTAGCAAATCTTTGCCTATATTCCGATTTACATTGCATGCCTTAATATTTATATGATGCGCATCCTACTGTACTTAAGTAAAATGAATTTCACTTTATTTTCAGGAACATTATTCTGTGACATTTCCATTATAATCCACAAAGCACATTCATGCTGATGTAAAGGTCAATGTACCCTCACTGGAAGGCATGCTACAGGTTTGCCCGTGTTAAATTATATATGGGATAATGAGTTGTGGATATCAGAAGTCATAGCTTTGAGTTAAAAGAAAACTCAGGCTGGTGGGATTTATTAAAGGAGTTGTCCAGGATTTTAATATTGATGACCTATCTTTAGGATAGGCCATAAATATTAGATTGATGGGGTCTGACTTTTGGAACCTCAACTGTTTGATGCGACTGTGACACACAGGCTGTTTATAACCAGACTCGGTGCTGTGCACCCTGATCTGCAGTAAGCTATGGTAAAAGGTACAGCTACTACAAACTTTGTAACCTTACTCACCAGAGTGCCACAGCCTCTTCAGACAGCTAATCAACGAGGATGCCAACAGTTGGACCGCTACCGATCAAATACTGATGATCTATCCAAAGGATAGATCATTGATATAAAGATTCTAAATAAATGCCAACTGAGTAGCGTGGTATTCTTTTCTTTATAGCTTAGGAATGCCATATTTATTTGTTTTTGAACTTGCTGTGGGTACCTTTCCCGACTAGAAGTCGGGTCTTTAAAGAAGTTTTAAATACAGGTAGCAGACACCCATGGCTAATATCTGCGATCGGCGATATCACTCATCACAGATGTGACCACAACATTTTACAGCTGAAAACCCAGACGTGCTGTGATTCCTGCCCTGGAATGACTCTACCATGCGGTGACTGGGGGAGCCATTCATTTGTTGTAAAAGGCCTGAGCCTGCTGAAAACAGGTCTTTCACAGATGTATTTCAACATAAACCTGCAGGTGGTAGCACTACAATGTAACAGTACTGTACTAAATAGAAAATAGATGATTGGATGTTGTTAGGCCCTTGGGGGGCCTGAAAAAAAAACTAAAAACTAAAAGATCAGATCAGACCTCGCATTTACAGAAAGTGACAGAAAGGTTTGGTAAATAAGCCAAGTGAAATGTGTAGAAAAAAAAGTGGCATAGGGTTTTTAGACCTTATTTTCCTATGCAGCTTGCCTGAATGGATAAATCTGATGACAATGCCACTTGTTCGTGCCCACATTAGTTTAAAATGATTAACTTGTGTTACTACTCAGGTGCTGTCTCTTGAACCCCTATCTATATGTGCCACATTGGCAGCATACATGGGGGTCTGTGAACTGGAATGGAGAGCTGTTCTATAATACAAAATTACATGTTTAGTTGGTTATCTATTTGTCAGGGGTGTCAAAAGGCCAGACAATATGCTAGTTGCTGCAGTGGTTCTATACATAAAAGTGTCGGTCGGTGGACAGACGAAACCATCTAAACTACAACATAAGGCCTCATGCTCACGACCGTGCTGTTTTTTGAGGTCCGCAAACCGCGGATCCGCAAAAAACGTGAGCCGCCCATGTGCCTTCCGCAATTTGCGGAATGGAATAGGCGGCCCATTGTAGAAATGCCTATTCTTGTCCGCAAAACGGAAAAGGATTGGACATGTTCTATTTTTTTTGCTGGGCCACGGAACCGAGCAAAGGATGCGGATAGCACACAGGGTGCTGTCCGCATTTTTTGCAGCCCATTGAAGTGAATGGGTCCGCATCTGAGCTGCAAAAAACGGCGTCTCGGATGCGGACCCAAACAACGGTCGTGTGCATGAGGCCTAATATTAATCTTTATTTATATAGCGGCAAAATATTCTGCAGCGTTTACAATCAGGGGGTTCATGTACAAAGAGAGCCATAAATAACATAGCAGCAAATAGGTCAACTATTAAAATAAGAAGAATGAGGTGTCTGCTCACAAGAGCTTACAATCTATGAGGAGATATGGGTAACACAAAAGGTAACAAGTGCTTGATTTGTACAATGTTGCCGCATTTTTAACACAATAGGGGAGTAGAAATAAGGTTGCAGGAGCCAGTCACCAGCCGATATCTGTACTGCGTCTGAGTGCATGGGTTGTGGTGGATACTGATAGATCAGGTTTAGAAGAATGATGGAGTAACAACATGATCTAGATTGGTATTTCCCAACAAGGCCTTTAAACCACAGTGCCCTCCACACAGATAATGACACAGAATTACCACCAAGGCAAAGATCACATGCTGTTAAGCACCTATATAAAACATAATGGGGGTCATTTATAAAAATTGGTGTAAAGGAAAACTGCCTTAGTGCTCATAGCAACCAATCAGAATTCACTTTTCATTTTCCAGAGCTCCTTTGAAAAATGAAAGGTGGAATCTGATTGGTTGCTATGGGTAACTAAGCTAGGTTATGTACACCAGTTTTTATAAAAGTATTTATCTTATTTATTGAGACTGGTGCCCCATGACATCAACTGTAATTTGCACCTTTTCTTTACTCCACAAATCGGATGCCAATTGCTTAATAAGTTACCCTCATAGTGTCTACCCTCTGAGCCACACGTAGTCCAGGTTCAGTACATAGTCTCTAGATAAAGCATTTTGCTATGTTTTTCCTATTTTACCTCAAGAATAAATAAAATACCTGGAGAAAACTTCATAGAAGTGTCTGCCATAAATTCTTACTGCTTGTCTTATCGCCTTAAAGGGAATGTGTCATCAGAAAATGACCTATTGTTTAAATCACGTTCTTATGTTTAACATATTTTTAAATAATTTTTGATGCTGCTATTTTTAATTTTCCATGTCAATGTCTATATTTAAACAAAAGCCATAAAATCCAGCAGTTTTCGCACTGACCACTAAGCCTAATAATAGGCACCACTTCTTGGTCTGTACAAATCAATTTAATGCAGTTACCTGCTTATCTGTCATTCTAATCCTGCCTGCAATGATATCACCTCTGTGTATAGATAGGACAGGATCCACCATTTCCTTGTACAATGACCTCTGTACAGGTCACAGAGCATGCCTAGAAAAGTATCCCATAGAAGTCAATGAGGTCCCCTACAGGCCATTGTGTCTATGGACCATGAGGGTGCTGTAAAGCAATTTTCATCGCGGGTGACGCTAGAGAGGCTTGTCCCCATCACGGCCTGCCATTGGCTGCCCCCCCCAACACCTGATCTTTTTATCCGCGTACGGGAAGAAGCAGTGGCGTCCGGACCAAGGGCAACGTCGGTGCCTGGGAGCAAGGTAAGTATATTGTGTGTGAGGGGCCCAGGCATAGGATGGGGGCATTTCAGAGGTCGGATAACCCCTTTAAGGATGAAAAACCAAACATAACCTACAGGGTATGCTTGCAGTGCATGCCAGAATTCTGACAAATCAAAAAACTAGACCCAGCGTAGTTTTTCTGCCAATTTGGCTCAATTTATGGCAATGTGGGGTCAAAGCAAAATTGACTTCAAAATTTCCCCACTGAGTGTCCAGCAGTAACAGAATCTCTACAAGTTGGGACTGCATTTTTGATAATTTCTAATAGTTATACAAAAGTCTAATAAATAAACAAAACATTTCTAATAATAATTGTAATAATAGTAAGAATACTTTTTATTTAAAGAGAGATTTAAACAAATGTAAGAATGACCCAGTCTATGGGTATAGCGTTTCCAGAAAAAAAACACACAGACTGGTGGCCGGTCTGCAAAATCTTTGCACTACAAACATGGGCACTCTGCAAACATGGATATAGCCAGTGTGTTTGTCCACAGTCAGAGCTACAGATGAACACAGTGTAGTTGTGTAATGACAGGAACAGCTGACTCATTAGTAGAGAGCAGGGAAAGGTAATTAACCCTGGGAAAAGTACAGCTGCCATGCGGGCTGTTCCTTTCTGTAGGATCTGATTAGAAATTAGTGTTAAACCAGTGATTCTTAAAAAAAGAACTGTCATTGATAATTCACTTTCAGGTGGACCCAAAAAAAAAGATTGGTGTGAAGTAAGAGCACAGAGTAGGATTTCTCATTATCTGGCATTGGAAAAGATCTAACCAGACACCTGTCTGGCGATTAATGAAGGTGGGGCCAAATAGTAAATGGTATACGTGGCATTGTTGTCACACCTGTTACAGCGTCATTTAATTCACTTTTCACCAGAGCTAATTTTTTACCTATTAAGCAGGTTGGCGTTTGGGGCATTTTCCAAAAATGATTATTAGTAACCACTTCTGATGTAAATCAGGAAAATAAATCCATTTTATGGCGAGCTTACCCAAGAAACTGATGGTTGCCAAATTGCAACTGAAGAGAGAATAGGCACGGTGTGATCAAAATAGCTAAAATAGAATAAAGCTTATTGACTTTCTGCCTTTTACGTGCTACATTTTTTATATCTTGTATAATTAATAACATTTGAAAGGCACTTACGTTTGTAATAAAGACAGATAAGGCTTTGTCCGTAAGTCACAAAACAGAAAAAAATAGAAACCCGTTAATTTATCCAATCCAATCTGATTGTTTTTTTTTATAGGGACTGTTATTAGAGATAACCCCTTTCAAAATGCAGGCCTTGGGGTATCAGCAGAAAGTCCCAGCTACCTGAACCCCTAGCAAACAGGCCGCTAAATGGATAATGTAAGATTATATGATACTCACTCTGTTGTAATACAAGGAATGTTTGAGGCTGGCAGAACAGAGGAGGTTCACAGAGAGTTGGGATATTATGAGTAAGGGTGCGTACAGTATCCAAAACATGTCAATGTAGCTCCACCTGCTTCGGTGTTTGTCTTTGTACCTGAAGATTTTATGAAGAGCCAATAAAATATTTTATTTTATTACATTATCTTGGCTGAATTCTATACCTTCTCGCTCATAAAGAAGACTCCCAAGAAGAAACCCCCCTCTAATATGCCTATATGTCTAATAGTTTATGATAGATCCATTAACCAGTGGGTTTAAAAGTCCATTTACACACTTTTAGCATCTCTTTGAACCATTGTTATCCATTGCATTATGCAAAAATAAAATAAAAATTGGGGTTAGAGATGAGCAGATTGCTTAAATTTTGGGTTTGATCCTGCCGAATCAGTTAACTAATTCCATTTGGTTTGAATCGATTCTACCCAATCAAAAGTGCTTCAAGTGGCCTGGAAATTGGTGTATGACACTCTGAGACCTCATAGGTTTCATATTTTTTCTCAATTTTTCTTTATTTTTTATTCCTCTGTCTCTCCTCCTCTCTCCTCAAAATGTACCTGAATTGAATCAGCAAAAATTTGAATTCAGATGCAACTTACATTTTTACACAATTCATGTTGTATCTGAAAAATTTAGAATTGATTTATTCATCTTTAATTGAGACAAACTTACTTAGTGATGTGCGGCAGGGGCAATATTCGAATCTGTGATATTTCGCAAATATTTTGTAGAATATTCGTCATATATTTGGGAATTTGAGAATTCAGGATTATATTCTTGATTGCGAAAATCGGTAATGTATTATTCGCGTAATGCGCGCAAAATACCGGAGTGGGTCACTTATGCTAAATATTTCAAGCTGGTATAAGTTTCCTGAGACTGGAGAAAATGGTTGACACGGAAGAACAATAGAATAGCTTTATATGCAGATAGAGTGCTCCAATATTATTGCGCTTGCAAATTTTTGGCAATTAATGATGCTCATATTTTTTCGCAATATATGCAACTTGTATAGTAAGGGGCAGGCAACCTTTCTATTGGTTGCTAGGGATGTTGCTAAGCTGTGACAAAGCCTTCTCATTGACTCACAAACTAGAAGTAGGGAGAGATGATCACCTTATGTGTACTGTGTTAAAAACAAACTAATATTCGTCATTATGAATATATAGCACTATATTCTAAATATTTGCAAATTCTTGAAGTGGCGAAATTCACTATTAAAAATTAACTTTTCGAATATTTGTGCTCAACACTAGTAAATTCTTCATAATTCTGTCTGTAATTGAGCCAGAATTAGGACATTCACCACTTTTAGTAAGTGACAAATGGCTGTGGTTTAGCAGAAAAGGTGTGTGGCTTAATGTGAGACATTCTAGAGCCAAAATTGTGCCAGAATTTTGACGTAAACTTTCGGTGCTAAGTAAAACAACTAATAGGTGATATAAACTTAGACTAGACAGTCTTAAAATTAACCAAATTTATCATCCATCATTATCCAAAGTGATAAATCTGAAGCACCTTTAGATGGTCTATTAGAATAGAATAAACTGATTCCAAGGAGTATTACCATCTGAGATATTTAGGGCATATTGAAAGTATGCACTATATGTGTCTGATAATTACCAGTTTCATGTCCAGGACTCCCACCTATATGGAGAATAGGGTCCTAATCTCATCTATTTACACTCCACAAAGGAAGAGACCACTCAAGAATAAATGCATGCTTACCTCTCCATCTCACCGATTCCTTTCTAGAAATAGAGACCCCATTGTTCCAATGTATAAAGATTCTACAGATAGCCAAGCTGCCCAATTAGTACTTAACCTTTTGCTTACCGCCACATGACTATATACATTTGACAGTAAGCTCTTAACTGTAATTTTGCCCAGTGGCGCTACAGATTGCTTTTGCAGCTCTGTCATTAGACAGCTATGGTCATAGCAAGGATCCCTGAGACCAGTCAAAGTGGTCTCCCTGCGTGGCAGCGATCCACCTGACTGTAAAGTAAAATAGACAGCATAGGGGTGCTTCTCCCTGCTGGTTGTAGAATTAACAGAGCCTACAGTCTATGAATTATCCCCTTCTAACCCTGAATGTGACAGGAAGGGGTTAATTCCCTTATTTATTTATTTATCATAAAAAAATTACTTAAATAAAAAAATGTATTAAAAAAATAAAAATAAATGAAAAGTAAAATAAAAATAAAAAATAAAAACGTTTTAGCTATAGTTACTAGTTTAAGTAATAGTATAGCGGACTATGTACATACACATATTCCTCCCGTCCCCTTTTTGATTCATAAAACGATAACTAAAAATTACATTTATTAGTTTTAGCAATAGTATAGTGGACTTTGTGTGTGTAAAATATAAAAACATGCACACAATTTATCCTGTTTGCTTTCTTTAAAAAAATTTAAGAATTTAGAAATATTTTGTCTTGAAACTTTTGTAACAGAAAAAAATGAAAAAGATAAATATGCATTTTTTTTAATAAGTTTTAACAGTTTTTCCTTAATTATTAAAAACAAATATTTAAAAATATCTGCCATCTAATGGCACAAAAGAAAGCTCTAAGGTGTTCCGTAAAAAGTAATATTAAATACATATAGGTTGGCTCAAAAATTAGTTAGGTATTGGCCTGGTAAGGAAGGGTGATAAACACTCAGGTAAAGAAGTAGTTAACCATCCCACTGCCCATGCTATGCAGCTATCTGTTGGTCTGTTGAATGATGTGCTTAAAAGGCATCTGTCATCAGATTTGTACCTATGAAGTTGGCTGATTGTGTTGGTCCAATATTTATGCAAATGAGCCTCTAGGAGAGATGGAGCATTGCCATTACTCCTAGAGCCTCAGCTCTCTGAACTGCTACTTCCGCTACACTTTGATTGACAGGGCCAGGCAGTGAAAACGTCATAAGAACTGCTTTTTAATGGAGAAAAACAAGCGTTACCCTGTTTTATATTTTTCCCATTGTGAATGAAGAAAAAAAAAAACATTTAAAATACTAGAACACAGCATGATGAAGTTGAAGAAAAGCACTTAAAATGCATAGTACGGTACTTATTTAACCTGTGCTAACAGCCTCCAATAATTCTCTGATATGAAGATAATGAAGTATTTTACATGGCAACTACTGAATCATGAGAGGAATTTTTGTTTAAGCTGCACGGTGAACATTGTAAGTTTAAAGTGCAAAGAACAATGGTGGAAACTAGAATTGTTTTTTTTTTTTATTATTACTCCCCCCCCACACAAATATGTTAATCCATAAGTTATAGAGCCCAAATCGTCCAACCCTAGCCAGAATATCAATGCTTTTATGTTCCAGCATTAAATGTTTTGAAACATCTTGGAATAAAATGTTAAAGGTGTATTGCACAATGTTAGTTTTAATTCTGATGGCCTATCCATAATGCTATGCGACCGCGTCAGTGCTGGGAGGTCAGGGCGGAAGCTGCCCCATACTCACGCTGCAAGTCCAATGCGTGGAACTCGCTTGTCTGAATGGGGCCTAATTCTGGTGCCAGATACTCTGAAACAGCTGATTGGCAGGGATGTGGGTCGTCAAACCCCCACCAATCTGATATTGAAGGCTTATCCTAAGGATAGGCCATCAGTTTATAAGTCCTGGAATAGCCCTTTGTTTGTCCTTTCTAAGTTTCCTCTTTTTGATGATTCAATCCTGGATTTAACCTGTTGGCATCAAATGCCATACTAAGTCCAGCAATTATGGATAGAATATATTTATATAATGGGTCAAGAAGTAAATAGTACTAAAGTCCAGCTAAGAAGTTAACCCTTATAGAGAGATTTTTCTTTTAATGGTAATTATACAGAAGCTAATGTACACTTTTGTCCTGATGTAAATGAATCCACGGGAAGACTAAGATAGGCATTAAATCTATGGGGGACCTCTCCCTAAATGCTAAAGCGTTAGCCACATTTTGACCAAGGTGGTGTCACTTGGGAACAATTAGGGTCATGTCCTATAAGGTGGGGATGGCCAAAGAGGCATAACACTGGACCCTAGGAGGATTGAGACTGGAGGAAGCGCCGCAACAGGCTCTGATTGTGATCCACAATGAATAAGCCATCTATCTTGGGCTGAGGTCTACCTAATGAGTAGCGCATCTGAGCTGAACGTATCATTAAATACACATGGATGCTAGTCCTGTTGGATACTATTAAGTCTATGCTGGTCCATAACCTGTTTGGCTCTATTGTGATACATACTACATTTACATGTACACAAATTAACCCCCGGACACAAAACCTACCTTGAGTTTTGATCATGTGAAACATCTGTTCACACATCAGGGGATGCGATACCTAATCTTCCTCCTTCTCCTCCTAGGATTATCATCTGGTCCATTTTAACTTAATTATTGTTTGTGATTTGACACCATTGTATGTTGAACGGCTATCAATACCCGTCTTGCGGATACCTTAGCATAATATGGGTTTCCGTCCATTCTACTCTTTTCTTTTCTTTCATCTGTTTAAATATATAGATTCATTCACCCCCTGATGATCCCACACCGCGTTAGGGTTGACCACAGAAATTGTCTGTGATATCAAATACTATCATATTAGGGTGTCTTTTAATAGTTAGTCTGGTGCACCATGTACCTCTTGTTGTCATTACATCATTAGGGCTGTATACATTGGGCACCTCTTTGTGTTTGTCTTGTCTGTCTGTCTATGTATGAATCCACTTTGAGACTGTTAATTATCAGCCCACTCATTATTAGGGCAATTCAGGAGTCGCTAGCCTAGGATCGAGGGCAGGGAGTCCCCACCCTTAGGGGCCATCCCTGGGCAGAGGGTCTAGCCTAAGGGCATGCATTTAGGGAGAGGTCCCCCATAGATTTAATGCCTATCTTAGTCTTCCCGTGGATTCATTTACATCAGGACAACAGTGTACGTTAGTTTTTGTATAATTACCATTAAAAGAAAAATCTCTCTATAAGGGTTAACTTCTTAGCTGGACTTTAGCATCAAATGCCATACATTTACGGCACTTAAATGGGTATACCTCAAAGGGGTATTCCAGGTTTAAAAACTGGATTGGTGGGGGTCCTACCACAGGGATTGCCATCACTCGCAAGAATGGGGGCCCAGAATCCTGTGGAGACAAATATCTCCAGCGTTCCCATACAAATTATTGTGAATCTGAAATAAAAAAAATTTAATGTGTGAGAATTTACAGTTCAAGAAGGATTCCAAGTGGAAAAGAAATATATCTGACTGTGTTAGCTAGTAATTATGTTCCACCTTTGCTGGCATGGTTGTTTTAGTAACAATTCTGGAGCACCTATTCTTATTACTATACCATACTGTACCATCCCTCCATTATTTCTTTTGGAATTTATGAATGAATTGCCAGCAGTCTATAATAGGTCCAATTGGGTTATTCAGGTGGACCATTCATAACTTATTCACTCCTCGATATTGAATTTGTAACACCAAGAAGGACAAGCCATGCGGTTATGTAAGGAAGTAGCAGGTAGAGATGGCCTTGCAGTTCGCCCGGCGGTCGTTTCACGGCAAACTTTGCGTGTTCGCTATTCACCGAACATGTGAACATATAGAGATATTCGCGCCCGTGAACTTTGACCCATGACACATCTATCAGGTGGTACAGGACAGCCAATTGAGACATTTCAGCACATGGACATACCCCCTACCTTATAAATAAACCTGATCTGGCCGCCATTTTACATTCAGTTTTTTGCCAGTGTAGGGAGAGGTTGCTGTGTGGAGCAGGGACAGGCTGTTAGGGACACCAAACGCTAGCTAATAGGGCCACAAAAGTAATTTTAAGGACTGGTATAGGTGTGCCATCGATATGTGTGATACACAGAGGGGTGCGATATACTTATACTTTTATAATGAGTCAAAAACACATAGATCTATATAGTGATCACCTGGAAGTCTAGGGGCTAGGAGCTTACTAGGGCCATTTTACATTCAGTGTTTTGACAGTGTAGGGAGAGGTTGCTGTGTGGAGCAGGGACAGGCTGTTAGGGACACCAAGCGCTAGCTAATAGGACCACAAAAGTCATTTTAAGGACTGGTATAGGTGTGCTATCGATAGGTGTGATACACAGAGGGGTACGATATACTTATAATATACTTTTATAATGAGTTAAAAACACATAGATCTATATAGTGATCACCTGGAAGTCAGGGGCCTAGGAGCTAGGGGCTTACTAGGGCCATTTTTATATAGGGTAAGGTTCTGGACGGGGTCGTTCTTATTAAGGCGGGTGGTCTGTGGTTAGTCTATCAGGGCCAGAATAGCACCCCCCTGTAGGGCAATATCAGGGACAGTTCTTTGCCCACCCTGTCCTTCAATACCACATCATCGTCTAGCCCAGGAATAGATGGTGTTTGCTTTCCCTCTGGGATTCATCGATGTGCACTGGAAGCCCCCGGATTGTGGTAGGACATATGGTTTCTGATTTGATGCCACTGAGCACTTGTTATTGCCCACCACATCTATGCTTTTTGCTTAAATTTAATAATTAAATTTATTTTCATTTTCTGGGATATCTTTTCACACGTCCGTAAAATGGGTCCGCATCTGTTCCGCAATTTTTCGGAACCGGTGCAGACCCATTCATTTTCAATGGGGCTGGAATGTCCTGTCCGCATCCGCATTTGCAGACAAGATTAGGCATTTTCTATTATAGTGTCGGCGATGTGCGGTCCGCAAATTGCGGAATGCACATTGCCGGTGTCCGTGTTTTGCGGATCCGCAAAACACTTACGGATGTGTGAATGGACCCTCATAGTAACATTATTAAAGGTTACATTTTATCTTTATGTATATTCTAATGGATTGCCTTCCTTGTACAATGTTATAATATACTTTCTATGTTAGAAAGTATATTATAGTGCATTTGTATTTGTGCCGCAGTTGTGAGCGGTTCTGCTGCGATTCTGCAGGTATATAGAGGGACAAGCGTTATTGGAATAAATAATTTCTGCTGGTGTGATATACCAGTCGTCCCCCCAAAAAAATGATTGAGGCGGGGTGTTATATACCAATATACTTTCTTTATAGTGCATTTGGGTACAGTATAGTGCATTTGCGCTTGCGCGTACTGCGGAAATTATATTGCCGATATTTAGCATTAAAAAAATTTATGAATGGAGATTGCAAATTCGAATAATACATCTGGTATGTCATTGTCCATGTTGTGGGACTATTTAAAAGCCAGACGAATATGAGCTGAAGGTTTTTCAGGTTCGCCTGCCATTAAAATGAATGGGACCCGCCGCAAACTTGCGGTTCGCGAACATTTGATCACGTTCGCGAACTGTCCCGGCAGATGTTCGTCCATCACTATTAGCAGGTGTCGCAGATCAAGCACCTAGCCCCAATCTGTGGCATGTGGGGGGCATAAAAGCCAGACTGAAAGCAAAGTTTTTAGCCACATGAAATCTCCAAAATTGGATCAAGTGGTGTGGGATGATTGTGCCATGCTTCCAGTTCTACAATGTTCCAGTTATTGCAACGTGTTGCAAACTAAGAGGGACAGAATCTTTGACATAAGAGACCTTGGTTTATCACTCCAGCAGATGTACCTAAGCTGAGAATAAATAAGGTTGTGTCCCTAGCTGGTTGGGAGAACAAATATGAACTGGAATGACAGCAAGAGGTGCACACAGGCAAACCCCTGCACGGTGGATTATCTGATTACCAATATTGCACATATTGATCCATTCTGTACTGCAAGTGAAATTGGATATCCCAAGTCTAGGGCAGCAAACATTGTTTATGTAAACAATCGGAAGGTATTTGCACAACATTGGGCTATTAGCCGGACATCCAGATAGATACACCAGTCCTAATACAAATACGTTGGAGTAGTTTATTCAATTATATATAAATTTGGTGCACCTTGGGCTGCCCGGGAAAATGAAATCTACACCAACTTGGAGCTGGTGTAGATTTCAGTAGACCATGCCTCCTCCGACCCATGAACCACCTACTTTTTATACAAGTGGTGCAGATGGTGCAAATCGTGCAAAATATTGCTTCATCCAACTATGTACCCCCTTCAATAGGTTCCCATGGTCCTTGATCACCATAGTCAATTTATTTCAGGTTATTGTCCTGCATTTATTTGTGGACATAGTTGGCTTTGCCAGATATTTTGTGCCTACTGTCTACAGAACTTAGATATTAACCCAGTACTGACTATAACCTTTCTAAAATATGTCCTTTAGAACACGAAAGAAAAATTAATATGATGCTTTAATATTTTACTAGAAACAAACTGCTCTATAACTTGTGCAATTCTGAGTCAGCACCCCTGAAGATCATCTGTAGTAAAACATTGCAGGAATCATTAGACACCAATTATTACTGTATGCATTGTGCAGCCATAGCATCTGTAAAGTAATTGATGTTCGTCAATTGAGCACATAAGGAAAAGATTCTTGTCCTAGAATTTTTTTGTGATTTTAACCAATCTTCTGGATAGGTAATTAGTATCTGATGCCCCCGGTCAATCAGCTGTTTGAGAAGGCAGCGGTGCTCACAGTAGGATAGGTCATCAGTAAAAAAAACTCTCAGAAAGCCCCTTTAGATAGCCATACTGTAGATGGAGCATTCATGGGCTAAATGGTTAATTCCAGTATTTAAGTCAACAAATCATGTTCTCCTAGATTTAGCTTGTCAATATTTCACAATAACAGTGTGCCTCAGATCCATTCCTTTTCATCCTCTATCCCGTTTTAACACTTTTTAATAATAAGTCAACATTAGATAATATCTTGGGAAATAGATGATTGTGATTCATTCTGAAAAGAGATGCTCCAAGTATTGGGCAAATAGAAGAAAGTTTCTAGCTTTAGCTTTGAAAACTACTCAACAGCTTTTCATCTGAGAATTTTTACAAAGTGATATGGCTTTCTATATGTTTAACTTTGATCATTAATAGTTAAAGGCTCTCTATGATATATTTTTCAATATGATGAACCTCACCACTACAGATGAACAAAGTTTAGAAAAATTCAATTTGGCTGCTTCGCTGAATTTCACAACGAATGTTGCTTTGTAACGAAATAATAATAATAATAATGCAATGGTCCCTCAGGTTACAATATTAATTGGTTCCAGGATGACCATTGTATGTTGAAACTATTGTAACTTGAGTGATCCGTTCCAAAGCCCCAAAATGTCATCCAAAATAAAAGAAAATGAAGATTTAAGAAAAATAAGCAGATAACTAAGACAGATGAAACAAGTCCTTAGATATAACAGTTAGGAATAGCTGCTAACTAGCAAATAACCCAGCTATTTTACCAGAGAAGTGGCCTTGGTTGGTTTGATCTGAGTCTAAGACATTGTATGTTGAGGCTGGTTTTAACTTACGAAAATACCATTGTATGTTGAAAATATTGTATCCTGAGGCCATTGTATCTTGAGGAATCACTGGGTACTCACCTTATCCATTTAAACATGAAGAGGCCACCACAGCCAATTTTTCCTGAAATTCGGATCGAAGTCCACTTTGGATACTTTGATTCGCTCAACACCACTCACCACTTATATGTTTTTTATAATCAAAATAGAATCACCTCAACATGGATAATGTCTTCTATACAGGTAATGTTAATTGTTAATATAATCTCTTCAGATTTAATAGTTTGTAAAAAGATTAAAAAAAGGAACATTATAATCTAATATTCACTATAAAAAATAAAATAGACACTTGTTGTTCAAAATGTAAACTTAGACTGAAAATTCACATTTAGAATGGCCAAACTGGTTAAAAACTAAACATGGGTCCTAGAAAGGTTTTCAGTTTTAATTGGCTTGACTAGTGGAATTACACTTTTTTTGTATAGAATACCGGTCTGGTCTCCATTTCCTGTCCCTCATTGAACAGGCAGAAAATAGCTGAAGATGCCTGCTCAGCCAACAAATAGCTGAGGTAGGTAACCTGCAGCTTCCATGAATTGGCTGAGCAGGTATTTCCTGACAACCTTTTTGGAGTCAGGCCCATTCATTGGAATTTTATGCATCTAATCTTCCTTTCAATATCACATAATACGCAACAAATGGATTCTGATCTATGCAGAAAATTAGGTGTGGGGGGGGGGGGGGGGGTATATCCAGGATGGCACACACAAATTTATAATTCTGGTTCAACTCAACTGGTCAGTGCACAAGAATCTGAAAGCTAAGCCAACTAGGAGTTGAGGTAGGTTTCAATCATGGATATTTTTAACAAAAGTGGTGTGTGTGATGGAGAAGGGGCAAAAATTGCAAATTTGTGTGTAAAACGAGACTTGTGCAAAAACTCTGGTGTTAGAGGTATAATAAAATCTTCCCCTAGGTGAACAGTTGGACCAAACTTTCAGCATTCACTTTAATATTTCTGGATACTTTATGTTTACTCTGTAGTGGACTGCTTGGTATAGATGTCTGCCTTCCTATTTTCGGAAATGTTGAGGCAAGATATTGGTTAGCAGTCTGATTCTCCTGGTAAAATATGCTTACACCTGCTTAGATTTAATTATCAGATAAGTGGTTAGCTTCACCATGGCCATACTATGTATGGTATAGGTCTGAATAAGGGAGTTTCAGGAAAGTTGTGCACCTCATTGAAACAATGAAGACTAGATGTCAATTTATTCTTGTTTATATTTTTATTTTTGTTCTATTTTTATTTTTTATTTGTGTAGCTTTCTAACATTCATTATGTTATTTTGTGTGTTACATTGTCTAAGGCTGCTCTAGATGTCTGTTATCACTACATATCCATAGGGATTTACTCAATTTTAACTGGTCTGTCTCAAGAGAGGAAACAGACATAAATCTGCATCTCCACAGGTGTGGAATAATTTTTCGAGGGCAGTTACAAGGATACAGAATCCTTTTCAGAAAGGATATATTTCTTGCTTGATAAATAGATAAAACATAATAATTACTGGTAATCCATTTCATAGGGGAAATAATATTAATTTTTTTTTTTTTTTATCAAGACAAGCCCCTAAAAAATTTAGGCCAATCAAACTTATGGCCAACCATGTAATTCATCGACAATCCAAATCCAGGCAATCATTCTGAGCATCTCTCTGCTTTGGTTGTCCCTTGAAGTCAACCTTTTTCCTTTTGTCTTTTAGGGTACATGGACACCACAAAGCCCTCTTCTTCTATTAGCCAAAAGTAAGAGCCACTTCTAGAAAATGCAGTTCCTTTAGATACTCCTTTTACATTTACAAGTTTTACAAGTCTCCTTGAATGTCAAGTAGCCTCGTCTAACCCCCCAAATTAATATATCCATGCTTTCAGCCATCAACAAATATTACATTGGAGTTTCTTAACTTAAAGTAAAAAATTATAGTAAAGGGTTATTTAATATTTGACACAAATTTGACACATTAGACACTTCCATTAGCTGCAAGCAGTGACCAAGTGTTCTCTATGAGGTCTTCAAGTGACATAGCCAGAGTTTCTGCCCTATCTCCAAAACCAGCATACCTCAAATGGGTTGTGCAGTGTAAAAATATTGATGACTTATTCTTGGGATAGGTCATAAATATCAGATCTATGGGGATCTGGCACCAGCAGTTTGAAGTAGTAGAGGCGCTTGTGTGATCGCTGCTTCCACTTCAAAATCACTGTGCGCCATCTCATTTGCAGCGGCCACACAGTGTAATTACAACTACTCATCTAATTCACTTGAATGGGATGAGTGCTTGTAATTACACTGCACCACCTTGATAAGCAAGACGATGCACAGGTAATTTGGAAGTGGAAGCAGTGCTTGCATAAGCAATTCTATCCTTTATAAACAGCTGATTATTGGGGTTGCCGATAGTCAAAAACCTGCAGAAATTATATTGATGACCTCTCCAATATCTTTGCACTGCACAACCCATTTAATTTCCAGATATGTTTATTGTCCTAGAGATCTGAAAGATAACCAAGCAATGTGGAAAATAAAATATCCATTACCTGACATCTTTAAATATTTTTACTATTCCGTTTTTTAAGACAAGTTCCTTGAAGTCTTCCTGAAAGATAAAGCTGTTGAGATGAAACTCCATTTGTGCTTGCAATAGTTAAATAGAATAAAATTGTAGATAAAGATTAGAACTTAGTTGGAAATTTTATAATTTCGCATGGCACAACATAGCTGTTGGAACGATGTATGGGTCTAGACAATTTCTAAATGTTTTCAAATCAATCTGCTGTTTGAAATGTGTCCAAATGTTCTGCCATGCCACTTATTTCTACTCCAGTTTGCTTTGTCCAATTCAATGTGCTTTAGCACATTCTTCTATTACCCGGGCCATCAAAAGTATCCGTAGTAACTAATTATGAGAGAATTATTTGTTATTGTATTAGCTACATTCAAAACCAGGGGGAAAAAATAAACAAGCAGACGACTGGAACAATCTTGCAGGTCGGCATAGTTGTTGATTTAGGTATTCAAGTCCGATTTAATGGAACACCACTATACTATTAAAAAAAGTATCATGATGAACATGTAAATTTAATAGTGCCTTGAAATATACTGACCTGCAAATCAACCTCACCCATTACAAATGTAGTGCACATTAATAATAATTAAGTATGACTTATCCTAATAAATAATTACACAAGATTAATGTATTTGTCATGTCGAACCAATGATGTATATTACAGAATGTCATCTAGGTCCCACGCATTGCTTCTCCCTATTACCTTTGTATGGAGTTAGGGGAATGGTTGACTACAGACATCTTATCCTCATGGATGCTGTAGACATGTAAAACATCCAAAGAGATCTATGTACAGTTGTTTACATAACAAATTCACACATTTAATAGTGTTGAGCGCGAATATTCGAATCACAAATTTTAATTGCGAATTTCGCCATTTTGAGAATTTGCAAATATTTAGAATATAGTGCTATATATTCGTATTCGCGAATAGTGTTGAATATTCTAATCGCAAATTTATCGCGAATATATTACATTGCTGATTTTTCGCAATCAAGTAAACAATGACTGGAGATCACAAATTTGCAAATTTATGGCAAATTTTCGGCCAAAAATGTGTGAAATATTGCGAATTTGAATATTGCCTATGCCGCTCATCACTAACATTTAATAATAATACAATTGTATAACCCAGCATTTCTTTAAGCAATATATAAGTTTAAATTAATATGTTAATCAACATTAACAAATTGGGGGCAATTTTTCAAGCCCTACACTCCAGAATTCTAGCTTCAAAGTCCCAAAAATAAGGCTTTGTGACTTTTTTGGACTTATTTGAGCAACAAATTTGCAATATTTGGCATTTTTGCACCGATCACACCAGTTTTGAAAAGTGAATAGTTTAGATAAATTTTGTTGCAACACAGATTCCTGCAAAGCTGACTTTAAAAAAAAAAATCCCCTCATGTTAAAGGGGTGTTCTGGGCTTTTAGTATTGATAACCTATCCTCAACATATGTCAGCAATATTAAATCGGTGGGGGACCAACACTCGGCACCCCCGCCGATCAGCTGTATGAGGAGACGGAGCGCGCAGTGCACACGTGCCATCTCCCTTCTGTTTTCCTGTCCACTTTACTGTGTATGGTCTTTGCCATAGACAGCAGCCTTGTGGACCAAAAGATAAGAGACAGCACATGCGCACCATGCACGCCATCTCCTCATACAGCTGCTCAGCGGGGATGCCAGGTGTCGGACCAAATAAATAGGAAAGGTCATCAATACTAAATGCCCGGACAACCACTTTAAATCTTCTCCATTGTATCTGGCATAGTTCACCACCAGAAAAGTCACACAAAAGTGCAATCCACAAAGTGTTACCACCAACCACCAGTTTTGTGAGGATGAAAGAATTGATATTCAGCTATTTTAAAGGGCATCTGTCAGCAAATTCGTAACTATGAAATCAGCTGCACTGTTCATGTGCAGTTGGCAGCTGAAGGCATCTGTGTTGGTTCCATGTTCATATGTATCTGCATTGCTAAGAGAAATGTTGTTGGTTTTAATATTTGGAAATTAGCCTCTAGAAGCAATGGGGTTGTTACCTTTACACCTAGAAGTTCTGCTCTCTGTGCAACTGTCACATCCTCTGCTCTTTGATCGACAAGGCCAGGCAGTGAAAACGTTATTACACCTGGCCCTGCCAATAAAAGAGAAGAGGGCATGGCAATTGCAGAGAGAGCAGAGCCTCTGGCAGTAAAGGCAATGCCCCCATTGCTCCTAGAGGCTCATTTCCATATATTAAAACCACATTTTTCTCAGCAATGTAGTGCACATGCTACAGGTCAGCCAGTTTCATAGCTACAAATCTGTTGACAGATGTCCTTTAAGTTATGCTCATCTACTTCCTACTGTTCTCCAAGAAACGGTCAGCACTGCAGATGTATTAGGGATTGTGAATGATCTTTTTCAGATTTTGGAATGAAAAAACATAAAGAATATAAGCAAGAGAAGTAGATAAATGTAGAGTAGCTACAATTTCAATAAACTTTAGAAATGTTATAGTGACATGTGAAAGGTCTTGCTTGGTGGGTCCAAAAACTAAGATGCTTACTATAGCTAAAGCAAGAGGACATTAGAGCCCAGATGATCGCAGCATCTCTTCTCGCCAGCTGTAGAAGGGCTGGAAACATGATCTTAGACTTTCTATTGACCGCATCTTCGCAAGCTCTAGACAGGCTGACATGTCAAAAGTTTTCTGAAAGTGCAGTTACTCTTTAAAAGGGTTCTCCAGGAATTAAGGAAATGAAAATACTTAAATATAACTTTATTAGAAATATATAATCCCAAATACCTTTCATTAATTATAATAGCTAGTTTTGCCTGGGAAGCAATCAAATAAAATGGCCGCCGTCCGATTAGTACACACAAAACCTGTCCTAACCACACAGCAGGACAAGTTACTTCAGAACACTGAGCTAGAGAGCTGCCTCGGCTTCCTCTCTGCTGCACTTGTCAGGGATTATGATCCTGAATATAGATGAGTGAATTGAATCCACCGAAATGGAATTAGATCTGAATTTCAGGATAAATTTGATTCGCCTCGAAGCTGAATTTCCAAGTGCTTTGTGAAATAGTCTAAGAACAAAAAATATCATCTTTACCTCCTCCATTTGCTCGCGACGGGCCATCCACCGTCATCTTAATTGAAGATCTCTGCCGAAATCCTGTGCGCAGTGACGTATGACATCACCACGTCGCCCCGCGTGATGATGTCATCTCAGAGCATCTTCAAACAACATGGCGGTGGCCAGCCCGCAGCAAGCAAATGGAGGCGGTAAGTTTGATTTTGATTTGATTTCTTTTATTTTTATTTTGCACTGTTTTACACTCAGATACTGCGATCATGTATGAACACAGCATCTGAGGGGTGCAATGATAGGGAGCAGTGCTTTCACAGCTTCCTGTCATTGCCCCCACAAGTTACAAAAATGTGCTTCGTGACAAAGTAATTAGTCATGAAGCAATTTTTTGGTAAAATTTGGCAAAGTAGCTGAATCACATTTTCTAAAACTTCGCTCATCTCTAATCCTGAATACAGTTTAATATGATCTTCAGCTGAATCTCTGTAGGAATGGAGTTCATGAGGAGACATGAAGTACATAGAGGAGGTGGGGATGTGACTAATGAGCAGCAGCACTTGTTTTCAGTCTCCATTACCACATCCCCAATATTATCACAATCTAACCTGTCTATCCTCTCTGAAAATCATGTTTCCTCATGATTTCCATTCATACAGAGAGTATGCTGAAGGTTTTATCAGCTTTATTAATGATCATAATCCCTGACAAGCAGAGCAGAGAGGAGGATGATGCATCTCTTTAGTTCAGTGCTCTGAAGTAACTTGTCCTGCTATTTGATTAGGACAGGATTTGTGTATACTAATAGGACGAAGGCCATTTTATTCCTCCTAATGATTGCTCCATAAACAAAACGTATTTGGTAATATATTTATAGTAAAGTAATATTAAAGTTTTTTTTTTTTTTTTATTCCCGGAGAACTGCTTTAAGGAATTATATTTAGGCTCTGTTCAGGATCCATGACAGGTGTCTTTCAACTGCTCTTTATATTCCTTTAGAATACATTTTATTTCTTGCAATATTAAACTATTTTTACTATTTTTACCACTATCTAGTCAAACATATTCTTTTAACCTTTTAATTCTTTTAAAGTTTGTTTGACTGCAGTTTCATGCATTTTTTTAAAGCATTTTAGACAAACTGGAAAAGTAAAAAAAAAAAAAAAAAAAAAAAAGAATGATCCTAGCTTCACTTTCTTGCACATGTACCATATTCATATAAGCGATTTTGTTGCGAATATAGTCGTATGTTTTCATGGAGAGATAGGAAATGTTCCATAATTATAGTAATATATGTAAAATTGCTAACTGTAGATTATACACACAAGGAGAGCAATGTAGCAAATCTGCTATGCCAGTTTCGTGGTGTAAAAATGTCATAAGTGAAGGCCACATGTGATATTTAGTGCATATTTTTGTGACAATGGGTCAAATTTTGCGACATTAGGTGATCCTCACCACTTTTAGAAGTGGAGTGAAAAGTAGGGCAGGATTACAGATTAGAACACATTTAAGTCTCATTAATGATGTGCGCCTTTTTAAAAAGTTGAACCTCCATGCCAGGCAAACCTCTAGTGTACATTGCACCACATTGCACTTATACCAAATATATTATTACTGTGCGCCACTTCATAAATTTGGCACAATCTCACAAAGTAAATAAAGGCTTAAAGTTAACATCCAAACCACTGCATATGATAAGTTTCCCCAAGTCTGCCTACTGAAATTTGCCAAATT
The DNA here is from genome assembly GCF_014858855.1 of Bufo gargarizans. NCBI lineage: Eukaryota > Metazoa > Chordata > Amphibia > Anura > Bufonidae > Bufo > Bufo gargarizans. The sequence continues at coordinate 98,240,640 of NC_058084.1, forward strand.
TCTCTTAAAACAAATTTTTAGATTGTGTATGAATGAGATTTTACTAAATAAAAATTTCACAAATGTAATGTTTAGCCACTGTGGCTTTCAAAATGTTCAAAACAAACTTTTCTGGTCTCTAAACCATGATACTATAAATAGAGTTGAGCGGACACCTGGATGTTCGGGTTCGACGGGTTCGGCCGAATTTTACAAAATAAGTTCGAGTTCCGGACCCGAACTTGACCCCAAACCCCATTGAAATCAATAGGAACCCGAACCTTTGAGCACTAAAATGGCTCTAAAAATGTCATGGAAAGGGCTAGAGGGCTGCAAATGGCATCAGAATGTAATTAAGAGCATGGCAAGTGCTCTGCAAACAAATGTGGATGAGGAAATTACTTTAAATAACATAAAATATGTAAATATAAAAATAATACTCTTGATCTAGAAGGACGAGGTCCATATAGAGTAGGATGTTGAGGAGGCGGTGGATGTGGCGGTGTAGGTGGAAGCAGGGGTGGAGAAGGAGGAGGTAGCCTACACTGCTTTTTGGTTTTAAATTTTTGTTTTTTTATTAGGGTACACCCCAAAACATTGGGAAATATAACCTGTGATAACCCCCTCCAGTCATGCTCAACACACGTTCAGACAATACTCTGGCTGCAGGACAGGACAGCACCTCCAAGGCGCAAAGGGCAAGCTCAGGCCATGTGCCCAATTTGGAGACCCAGAAGTTGAAGGGAGCAGAACCATCAGTCAGTTCGTGTAGGTGTGTGCAAACATATTGCCCACCATGTCGCATGTCCCCATGATGTCCACGATACAATCAGATATCTTCTCTATCAACTTTCAATGTTTTTTTATGCGCCTATCATGGGGATCACAGGTGGTGGGGAATCAGGGTTGTAGGCCGGAGAGGGAGCCTGAGAAAGGGATACCACATACAAGGGAGGTCAATGGAAGAAATTAAATGTAATTGAGTGGAAATGTGGGACAAAATATTGAAGCATAAGCTTCCAAGTTAAGGAGGGGGCGCACGGCAATTGCCCACTCCCAACTTGGGGAGGTAGTGGCGATAAATAGCAATACAGGACTCTTAAGATGCCCTGTTATTGGAATGATTAATAAAAAATGATAGGGAATGTCACTGGGGTATTCTGGATTTGGAAACGTTAGCCAGGAGAGGCTGCCGCTTTGTTGACTCTAGATAACTTCTGCCTGATCGTACGTCCCTGTGACGTCCACGATCCATTTGGATATCTTTTCTATCAACATTCGATGTTCTTTTATGAGCCTACCATGTTGATCACGGTTATCGCCGAATCAGGGTTCCACGCCGGAGAGGGAGCATGAGAAAGGGAGACCTCATCCAAGGGAGATCAATGGCTGCAATGGGATGAAGCGGAAAGTTGGGACAAGTTATTAAAGCAGAAGGATCGAATGAAAGGGCCAATTAAAGACGAATTTTAGAAATTTAAGTCCCTGTCACCTATGCAGAGCAGGGGTTTTTCATTGCCAGAAATGGGTTAATGTCACCCACCAATAGAACAGATTATTTTAAAAAATTTAGGTCCCTGTGATATAAGCAGAGCAGTAGTTTATTCACGGCAAAAATAATGTAACAGAAAAATTTGTGAAATTTATTAACATGTCTACTAGGTAGAGCAGGAGTCTATCACAGGCAAAAATTGTTAAATGTCACCTGAAAATGTAACAGAAAAATTAGTCAAATGTATTAAGCTGTCAACTAAGTAGTGCAGTGGTATATCACAGCCAAAAATTAGTGAATTTCACCCGAAAATGTAACAGACAAATTAGTGATTTTTTTTAACATGTCTACAAGGTATAGCAGTGGTATATCACACTAAAAAATTGCTGAATTTCACCCGAAAATGTAACAGACAAATTAGTGATTTTTTTAACCTGTCTACTAGGTAGAGCAGTGGTATATCACATCCAAAAATTTGTGAATTTCACCGGAAAATTTAACAGACAAATTAGTGAAATAACATAAAATAAAATAGGTACAAATAAAGAAAATAAAAACTTGATTTATGAGGTGGAGGTCCATATGGAGTAGGAGTTTGAGGAGGCGGTGGATGTAGAGGTGTAGGTGGAAGAAGCGGTGGAGGAGGAAGAGGTAGCCAACACTGGTTTTTGGTTTTAATTTTTTTAGATTTTTTTTAATTAAGGTACACTCCAAAAGAGTGTGAAATATCCAAAATACAAGAATGAGCAATTGCGCTGTAGTATAACAATGGCTGGTTAAGGCCGGTATACATGTCTATTCTGCACAAGGTATGGATAAGTCCTATGGGATCCATGCCTGGTTCATTTTAATCAACGTGAGCTTGTCCACATTGGCTGTGGACAGGCGACTGTGCATGTTTGTGATAATGCCCCCTGCTGTGCTAAACACACACGTTCAGATAATACACTGGCTGCAGGGCAGGCCAGCACCTCCAAGGCGTAAAGGACAGGCTCAGGCCATGTACCCAATTTGGAGACCCAGAAGTTGAAGGGGGAAGACCGGTCATTCAGTACGTGTAGACGTGTGCACACATACTGATCCAGCATATTGGTGAAATGCTGCCTCCTGATAAGACTTTCCATATCAGATGGTGGTGCTGTTTGGTGTGGCGTGCTGACAAAACTTTTCCACATTTCAGCCATGCTAACCCTGCCTTCTGAGGTGCTGGCGGTGCCCTAGCTGCGTTGGCGACCTCCTCCTCTGCCTTTGCCTTGTGCTTCCACTGTGCCCCCGCTGTCAGGTGGGAATGCCACCAGCAGTGCATCTACCAGCTGTCCTCTGTCTGAGGTGTATCGTCTGTGTCTTCTGTATCCCCCAGCCATGCACCAATGATGGCCATGAGCTGGTCTGGGTGCCACCCTGCTATGAACATAGTTCCTCCTCCTCCATCTCCTCCTCCACATCCTCCACCTCGTCATCCTCCAGAACTGTGCCCTGGCTGGACAATTGTGTACCTGGCGTTTGTCGGTGCAGGAACCCACCCTCGGTGCCTCTTGTGAATAAAAGGCCATAAACCCTATGAAATGATCCCTCTTCCTCCACCTCCTCCTGTGCCACATCCTCTTCCATCATCGCCAGCAGTGTTTTTTCAAGGAGGCATAAAAGTGGGATAGTAACGCTCAGATCGGCACTGGTCATGTTGGTGGAGTACTCGAAACAGCGCAACAAGGAACACAGGTCTTGCATGGAGACCCAGGTATTGGTGGTGAAGTGGTGCTGTTCCACAGGGTGCTGTAACTCCACTATCGCCTGCTGCTGCTTGCACGGTCTGGCCAGCATGTGCAAAGTGGAGTTCCACCTGGTGGGCATGTCGCATATGAGGCGGTGAGCGGGAAGGCCAAGGTTACGCTGCAACGCTGACAGGCGAGCAGCAGCAGGGTGAGAATGCAGAAAGCGCGCACAGATGGCCCGCACTTTATGCAGCAGCTCTGACATATCGGGGTAATTTTTAAGGAATCTCTGCACCATCAAATTCAGCACATGCGCCAGGCAAGAGATGTGCATCAAACCGGCTAATCCCAGAGCTGCTACAAGATTTCGCCCATTATCACACACCACCAGGCTGGGCTTGAAGCTCACTGGCACCAACCACTCATCGGTCTGTTGTTCAAGGCCCATCCACAACTCCTGCGCGGTGTGGGGTTTGTCCTCCAAACAGACAAGTTTTAAAACTGCCCACTGTCGTTTACCCCTGGCTGTGCTGAAGTTGGTGGTGAAGGTGTTACGCTGACCCGATGAGGAGCCGGTAGAGGATTAGGAAGCGGAGTAGGAGGAGGAATCAACAGTAGGCAAACTGAAGTGCCCTGCAAATCTCGGTGGTGGAAGGATATGCGGCAAACTGCTATCCGCCTCAGGCTCAGCCACCACTGCATTTACCCAGTGTGCTGTTATGGAGATATAACGTCCCTGACTGTGCTTACTGGTCCACGTATCCGTAGTGAGGTGCACCTTGCTGCAGATGGCATTGCGCAGTGCACACCTGATTTTGTCCCCCTCTTAGTGCAGGGGAAAGATGGCACGCCTGGAAAAGTAGTGGTGTCTGGGCACGATGTACTGTGGGACGGCCAGCGCCATAAGGCTTTTAAAACTCTCTGTCTCCACCAGACAGAATGACAGCATTTTTAATGCCAGTAATTTTGAAATGATGGCATTTAGGGCCAGGGATCGCTGGTGGGTAGGGGGGTGCTTCCTCTTCCGCTCCAGTGTATGGGAGATGGAGAGCTGAATGCTTCTGTGGGACATTGTGGAGATGTTTGGTGACCCAGATGGTGGTGTTGCTGACAGATCCTCTGTTTGCGGGGTGGCAGGTGGCACTGTCACTCCAGAGGTGGATGAAGAGGCCGAGACTGCAGCTGAAGAGAAAGTAGGAGGAGCCAGAGACACTCTACTGCAGCTCGTGCTTTGCACTTAAATGCCTGGTCATGAAGGTTGTGCTCAGGTTGACAAAGTTTATGCCTCGCTCCAGGCTCTGATTGCACAGCGTGCAAACCACTCGTGTCTTGTCGTCAGCACATTGTCTGAAGTACTGCCACGCTAGGGAACTCCTTGGAGCTGGCTATGGTGTGCTCGGTCCCTTGCTGTGGTGGGCAGTAGCAGGTGTACTGTCTGGGGAAGGGGCGCTCTGCTTTTGCACCCTGCTCCCTCTTCTGCTGTGCTGGTGGCTCTGTGCCACCACCGCCTCTTCCTCCGAACTACACAGGTCACTCATATGACCTTGATTCCATGTGGGGTCGAGGACCTCTTCGTCCTCAACATCATCTTCCACCCAGCCTTCACCCCTGCCCTCCTTGTCGGTCTGCACACTTTCGAAAGCCCCAGCAGTTGGCACCTGTGTTTCGTCATCATCCGTGACATGCTGCGATGGTCCTCCCATGTACTCATCTTGAAACATAAGTGGTTGGGCATCGGTGCACTCAATCTTTTCCACTTCTGGGGCAGGGATAGGTGGATGGCCCTGGGAAACCCTGCTAACAGACATCAAAAAGCAGAAGAGACTGCTGCATGACTTAGGGCTCAGACTGCTTGGCTGATTTGCAAGGGGGTGAGGCGAAAGACTGATGGACATCGGCTGCAGGTGCCAACTCTGATCTTTCAGCAGGAGAGTGGGTGGGAGACAATGTGAAGGAACTGGAGGCACTGTCATCAACCCAATCTACTATTGCCTGTACTTGTTCTGGCCTCACCATTCGAAGAGCCGCAATAGGCCCTACCTAATGCCGCTGAAGGTTCTGTCGCCTACTCGCAACTGAGGAAGGTGTTTCACTTGTGCGTGTAGCTGACACAGATCGACCACGTCCTCTCCCTGCAACAGAAGCTCAACCAGCAGCACCACGACCGGGGCCACGTCTTTTATTTGACGCTCTCCTCATATTTCTCAAAATGGGTGTTTTTTTAATACCAGAATAGCACAGCAGTATCTAAAGGGTGTATTTCACAATGACATATGCAGCAAAGGCTGCAAAAATGATTTTTTTTGCTCTAAATGGGTGTTTTTTTAAATAGCAGAATAGAACAACAGTATCTAAAGGGTGTATCTCACAAGTACAGATGCAGACAAGGCTGCAAAATGAAGATTTTTGCCCTAAATGGGTGTTTTTTTAAATACCAGAATATGACAACAGTATATAACATTTGAATTTCACACGTACAGATCTAGACAAGGCTGCAAATTAAGTATTTTGCCCAAAATGGGTGTTTTTTTTAATACCAGAATAGCATAGCAGTATCTAAAGCATGTATCTCACACTGACAGATGCAGACAAGGCCGCAAATTAAGTATGTTGCCCTAAATGGGTGTTTTTTAAAACACAGAAAATTATAGCTATATTTCTAGCTTAAATTGCACACTGACTAATGCGGCAGAGGCCCCAGATGGAGGGTAGTGACAAAAATTGGTGTTTTTTTTAAAGCCAGAAAATTATAGAAGTATTTCAAGCTTGTTTTTAACAATCACAGATGCAGACAAGCTGCAATATTAAGTACTTTGCCCATAATGGGTGTTTAAAAAAAAAAAACTGAATATGACAGCAGTATATAACGCTTGAATCTCACACGCACAGATGCAGCAAGGGCTGTACAATTGAGTATTTTGCCCAAAAAGGGTGTTTTTTAAAACCCAGAAAATTATAGCTTTATTTCTAGCTTAAATTGCACACTGACTAATGCGTCAGAGGCCCAAGATGGAGGTTATTGCAAAAAATTCGTGTTTTTTCAAAGCCAGAAAATTATTGAAGTATTTAAAGCTTGTTTTTAACATTACAGATGCAGCAAAGGCTGCAATATTAGGTATTTTGCCCAAAATGGGTGTTTTTTGAATAACAGAATATGACAGCAGTATATAAGGCTTGAATTTTACACGTACAGATGCAACAAGGGCAGTAAAATTGGGTATTTTGCATAAAAAGGGTGTATTTTAAAACCCAGAAAATTATAGCTGTATTTCTAGCTTAAATTGCACACTGACTAATGCGGCAGAGGCCCCAGATGGAGGTTATTGCAGGTATTAATATGTATTATAGAAGTAGAGAAATTGAAACTTGGAAATTTGCTAATTTTTCCAAATTTTTGGCAAATTTGGTATTTTTTTTTAATAAATAAAAATGTTTTTTTTTTTACTCCATTTTACCATTGTCATGAAGTACAATATGTGACGAAAAAAAACAATCTCAGAATGGCCTGGATAAGTCAAAGCTTTTTGAAGTTATCACAACATAAAGTGACACTGGTCAGATTTGCAAAAAATGGCCTGGTCCTGAAGGTAAAAATGAGCCTGGTTCTTAAGGGGTTAAGTACTTGGCCCAAAATGGGTGTGTTTTTTTTTACTAACAGAATATGACAGCAGTATATAACGCTTGAATTTCACACATACAGATGCAACAAGAGCTGTAAAATTTTGTATTTTGCCCAAAAAGGGTGTTTTTTAAAACCCAGAAAATTATAGCTGTATTTCTAGTTTAAATCACACTTTGACTAATGCTGCAAAGGTACCAGATGTAGGATATTGCCAAAAATTGGTGTTTTTTTAAACCCAGATTATTATTGCAGTATTTCAAGCTTGGATTTCAATGTCACAAAAGCACATATGCAGTGCTGGTGCACTGAGATTTCATAAAATGGCCGCCGCTGCCCACCTAACTTACAGACGGATAAAATTTATTTTTCTCTGTCACTAGGTTCAGGACAGGTTAAAAAGATTGTGCACTGCACCCACACAACTAAATCGATAGTTGCAAGAAAAAGTATGTGAACCCTTTGGAATGATATGGATTTCTGCACAAATTGGTCATAAAATGTAATCGGATTTTCATCTAAATCGCAATAATAGACAATCACAGTCTGCTAACTAATAACACACAAAGAATTAAATGTTACCATGTTTTTATTGAACACACCATGTAAACATTCACAGTGCAGGTGGAAAAAGTATGTGAACCCTTGGATTTTATAACTGGTTGAACCTCCTTTGGCAGCAATAACTTCAACCAAACATTTCCTGTAGTTGCAGATCAGACGTGCACAACGTTCAGGAGTAATTCTTGACCATTCCTCTTTACAGAACTATTTCAGTTCAGCAATATTATTGGGATGTCTGGTGTGAATCGCTTTCTTGAGGTCATGCCACAGCATCTCAATCGGGTTGAGGCCAGGACTCTGACTGGCCCACTCCAGAAGGCGTATTTTCTTCTGTTTAAGCCATTCTGTTGTTGATTTACTTCTATGCTTTGGGTCATTGTCCTGTTGCAACACCCCATCTTCTGTTGAGCTTCAGCTGGTGGACAGATGGCCTTAGGTTCTCCTGCAAAATGTCTTGATAAACTTGGGAATTCAGTTTTCCTTCGATGATAGCAATCCATCCAGGCCCTGATGCAGCAAAGCAGCCCCAAACCATGATGCCCCCACCACCATACTTCACAGTTGGGATGAGGTTTTAATGATGGTGTGATGTGCCTCTTTTTCTCCACAAATAGTGTTAGGTGTTTCTTCCAAACAACTTAACTTTGGTTTCATCTGTCCACAGAATATTTTGCAGTACTGCTGTGGAACATCCAGGTGCTTTCCTGCAAACTGTAAACGTGCAGCAATGTTTTTTTTGGACATCAGTGGCTTCCTCTGTGGTATCCTCCCATGAAATCCATTCTTGTTTAGTGTTTTACATATTGTAGATTTGCTAACAGGGATGTTAGCATATGCCAAAGACTTTTGTAAGTATTTAGCTGACACTCTAGGATTCTTCTTCACCTCATTGAGCAGTCTGTGCTGTGCTCTTGCAGTCATCGTTACAGGACGGCCACTCCTAGGGAGAGTAGCAGCAGTGCTGAACTTTCTCCATTTATAGACAATTTGTCTTACCATAGACTGATGAACAACAAGGCTTTTGGAGATACTTTTATAACCCTTTCCAGCTTTATGCAAATCAACAATTCTTAATCGTAGGTCTTCTGAGAGCTCTTTTGTGTGAGGCATCATTCACATCAGGCAATGCTTCTTGTGAAAAGCAAACCTAGAACTGGTGTGTGTTTTTTATAGGGCAGGGCAGCTGTAACCAACACCTCCAATCTCATCTCATTGATTGGACTCCAGTTGGCTGACACCTCACTCCAATTAGCTCTTAGAGATGTAATTAGTCTAGGGGTTCACATACTTTTTCCACCTGCACTATGAATGTTTACATGGTGTGTTCAATAAAAACATGGTAACATTAATTCTTTGCGTATTAGTTTAAGCAGACTGTGATTGTCTATTGTTGCGAGTTAAATAAAGATCAGATCACATTTTATGACCAATTTGTGCAGAAATCCATATCATTCCAATAAGTTCACATACTTTTTCTTGCAACTGTATGTAGATCGCTGAGTTCAATTGCAGCTCTGATTAAAGTTTCTTTTCTATTCTCTCCCTCACAGCAGCAGCATCCTCTCCCTACACTAGTAACAGCAGAGTGACGTGCAGCGCTACGTGACTCCACTTATATAGAGGCTGGGTCACATGCTGCACTGGCCAATCACAGCCATGCCATTAGTAGGCATGGCTGTGATGGCTTCTAAGGGCACAGAGTTAAACGCTTGTTAATTGGCTACTCTGCAGCCTTTCAAAAAGCGCCATGAAATCACCGAACACCAACCCGAACTTTTACTGAAATGTTCGGGTGCGGGTCCTGTGTCCAAAAATCCTAAAGTTCAGTACGAACCCGAACTTTACAGTTCGGGTTCGCTCAACCCTGATTATAACTCACATCTTTCAATTTACTAGCAGAACTATGACCTATGGAGAATAGCATGACAGGATGACAAGCACAGTTACCAATATTTCTAAAGAATTTGAAATATATAGCATAATATAATAAAATAATATATAATATAGCAATATATATTATACTATATTGAAAATACATACCGGTAATCAAAAACTAAAGACCACACCTGCAAAATGCCACATAACACTCAAAAACTGCTGATTACGTCAGTGAATGACACAGGTGAGCTATCCATGTTCCCCATAAACACCACAGATATCCATTGATTTTAATGTATTTATTTACACATACTTGTTTTTCCACTGACAATAGAGCAGTGGAAAAACAACATTAATCATGTGCTACTTTGATCCGTAGCACAGACCCAACAACCTAGCAGTGTACGTGGAATACAAAAGACACACAAAAGGAAAAAAAAACATGCGGACCAGCAACAGACTCTTCACAGACATCTTCACAGGTGAAACTCTGACCATGTTGTCATGGACGTCATCATGGTCACAAACTTGTGAAAAAGGGTTAACAGTTTTTTAAAAATTCTGCCATTTAAAACACTACTACCACACAGTGTTCAAAATGACTATTATTCAATATTCAAATAATACCCCCACACAGTGTTTAAACAATTCTGCCATATAGTGTTTAAATAATATCTATACAGTGCTGAAATAAAACTGTTATACAAAATTTAAGTGCTGTATTTTTCATCCTATAAGACGCACCTGTACAAAAGATGCTCCTGCCCATAAGACACACAAAGGTTTTAAAGGAGGAAAATACCCCCAGTGTTAATCCGACCTCAGATCACACCCCCAGTGTTATTAAGATCCGCAATGTTAAGACCACTATACAGAGCTCAGATCAGACCCCCATGTTAATAAGACCCCCATTCAGACACTAAGATCAGACCCTTAATCAGGCTTCAGATCAAACAAAAACAATAAATCAAATTACCTCTCCTGCCCCGGATGCTGCTGGGAATCTAGCTCCTGCTCTTCCTGCTGATGTCCTCATGCTGTGTACAGTAACAGCACATTGTGAGGCTGAGGACAGGAAGTGGTGAGTACAGAGCTTGTGGAGCACTGCATTCACTGCTTCCCAGTCCTCCTGTACTAATGATTGGTTCCAAAATCGAAGCGCTCAATAGTATTTGCCCCATAAGATGCACTAACATAGGGCAAAAAATACTGTACTTTCATCTACTGCTAAAATAATATTACACTAATAATATTGCTTTAAAATATCCAAATAATATCAACATTCATTGCCAAAGCACAGTTATAAAATTCTTAAAGGGAGTCTGTCCAGTGTAAAACAAGGCACACTGCCTTGTAGAACTACAGTAGCTCAGATAAATGTAAAGATACCTTTTATTTATCGATCAATTGCTTCATTCTGGAGAAATAGGATGATTGACAAAAAAAAATAAGTAACTCACCCAGATAGAAATGTCTGATTGCTGCAAAACTCAGCATAGAGTTATGTCCTAGACCAGGGATGCCCAAGCTGCGGCCAGCTGTTGTAAAACTACAACTCCCACAATGCCCTGCTGTAGGTTGATAGCTGTAGTCTGTCTGAGAATGCTAGGATTTGTAGTTTTGCAAAAGATGGAGGGCCGCAGGTTTAGCATGCCTGTCTTAGACTGTAATGTAAATGATTACAGGTGTGGTCTGATTAGACGCTAGGTATTGCAACAAAAAGGCCTAAAAAGTGCTAGCCTTGAAGCCCTATGAAAAGGCTCTCGGAGGCTACTTTTGGGTAGTGTGCCTCTTGCATTCCTCTACAATGCACTCAAAGACATTTTTCCCAGTTGACAGACTTTGAGAGAGGTGAATCATTGCAATGAGAGAAGCAGGATGGTCATTTCAATAAATTGCCTGCCATCTAGCCTGTTCTGATCTAGCTGCTAGGAGGTGATCACATGAAGGCATGCACACACAGTAAACAGGCTCTGGATGGCCCAGATAGACCACCAGTAGGGAAGATCGCTTGATCTGTCGACAAGCACAGTTTTGTGGTCCACCATCCAAACACAGGTGGTACCTTACACACCCCAGTCTATGCCAAGACAATTTCCAGGCACTTAGAATGAAAATTTGGTTGTGTCATTGACAGACAGTTGCATTTGTTTGTACTATTATAGTGAAAAAGAAACTGGAGTGATATCGACTGGAATTGTATTGTGGATTCTTAAACAGAATCAAGGTTCTGTTTGGAAATCCACAATGGTTAGGTTCAGATATTGAGACCTTGTGGTGAGCGCTTTAGTTCTGCCTTTGCTGTGGAGCAACACACAGTCCCAACTGCTTGTGTGATGATCTGGGGAGCCATTGCATACGACAGTTGGTCACCCCTAGTAGTGATATAAAGGACGCTAACAGCTCAGCAATATGTGAAGGACATCCTGCGGCCACATATGTTGCCTCTCATGGCAAGACTTCCAACTGGTATTTTTCAACAGGATAATGCTTGCCCAAACACAGCAAAGTTTTCACAGGAATGTCTCCACCAGATTATAACACTTCCTTTGCCTGCTCGATCACAAAATATATCAACAATTGGGCATTTATGGGACCAGCTGGGATGCCAGCTTCAGGAACCTATGAGCGTGTAGGTTCTACAGGCCCAGTTGCAACATCTGTGGGCAAATGTGTCGCAAGATACCATATAGAACTTGGGCATTGAGAAATTTTCCAAGTTTTGTAAGCTGTGTCTACACAGTCTGTAGTCTGTTCACATGTAAAAGGTCACCTGAAAAGACAGTAGTCTTATGGCACATGTGCATATAGCCTCTACCACTGAGCCTCCCTGGTCATGCTGGTTCTTCTGATTTAGTTGTTTCAAAGAGAGTGTGTCATCATGAAATGACCTATTGTTAAAATTACATTTTTGGGTTAAACATATATTTTTATATATATATATATATATATATATATATATATATATCTTTTTTTTACACGTCATTAACTATATTTTAAATTAATATACAGTACAGACCAAAAGTTTGGACACACCTTCTCATTCAAAGAGTTTTCTTTATTTTCATGACTATGAAAATTGTAGATTCACACTGAAGGCATCAAAACTATGAATTAACACATGTGGAATTATATACATAACAAAAAAGTGTGAAACAACTGAAAATATGTCATATTCTAGGTTCTTTAAAGTATCCACCTTTTTCTTTGATTACTGCTTTGCACACTCTTGGCATTCTCTTGATGAGCTTCAAGAGGTAGTCACCTGAAATGGTCTTCCAACAGTCTTGAAGGAGTTCCCAGAGATGCTTAACACTTGTTGGCCCTTTTGCCTTCACTCTGCGGTCCTGCTCACCCCAAACCATCTTGATTGGGTTCAGGTCCGGTGACTGTGGAGGCCAGGTTTCTGGCACAGCACCCCATCACTCTACTTCATGGTCAAATAGCCCTTACACATTCTGGAGGTGTGTTTGGACTCATTGTCCTGTTGAAAAATAAATGATGGTCCAACTAAACGCAAACCGGATGGAATAGCATGTCGCTGCAAGATGCCGTGGTAGCCATGCTGGTTCAGTATGCCTTCAATTTTGAATAAATCCCCAACAGTGTAACCAGCAAAGCACCCCCACACTATCACACCTCCTCTTCCATGCTTCACGGTGGGAACCAGGCATGTAGAGTCCATCCGTTCACCTTTTCTGCGTCACACAAAGACACGGTGGTTGGAACTAAAGATCTCAAATTTGGGCTCATCAGACCAAAGCACAGATTTCCAATGGTCTAATGTCCATTCCTTGTGTTCTTTAGCCCAAACAAGTATCTTCTGCTTGTTGCCTGTCCTTAGCAGTGGTTTCCTAGCAGATATTCTACCATGAAGGCCTGATTCACACAGTCTCCTCTTAACAGTTATTCTAGAGATGTGTCTGCTGCTAGAACTCTGTGTGGCATTGACCTGGTCTCTAATCTGAGCTGCTGTTAACCTGCGATTTCTAATGCTGGTGACTTGGATGAACTTATCCTCAGCAGCAGAGGTGACTCTTGGTCTTCCTTTCCTGGGGCGGTCCGTTTGTGAGCCAGTTTCTTTGTAGCACTTGATGGTTTTTGTGACTGCACTTGGGGACACTTTCAAAGTTTTCCCAATTTTTCAGACTGACTGACCTTCATTTCTTAAAGTAATGATGGCCACTCATTTTTCTTTACTTAGCTGCTTTTTTCTTGCCATAATACAAATTCTAACAGTCTATTTAGTAGGACTATCAGCTGTGTATCCATCTGACTTATCCACAACGCAACTGATGGTCCCAACCCCATTTATAAGGCAAGAAATCCCACTTATTAAACCTGACAGGGCACACCTGTGAAGTGAAAACCATTTCAGGTGACTACCTCTTGAAGCTCATCAAGAGAATGCCAAGAGTGTGCAAAGCAGTAATCAAAGCAAAAGGTGGCTACTTTGAAGAACCTAGAATATGACATATTTTCAGTTGTTTCACACTTTTTTGTTATGTATAAAATTCCACATGTGTTAATTCATAGTTTTGATGCCTTCAGTGTGAATCTACAATTTTCATAGTCATGAAAATAAAGAAAACTCTTTGAATAAGAAGGATTATATACAGTACAGACCAAACTTTTGGTCTGTACTGTATATAATCCTGTAATTTTCACACTGGCCACTAGGTATAATAATTGGTCATAATTTCCTGTTCTGTAAAGGTAACTTTTAAGTAGCCATTATCATTATCACCACATGCAGAATTACAATGACAAGTGACACCTTTGTATATAATAACACATGATCTACCATTAACCAAAAAGCTAAAATCACAGCTTATCAGCTCCCTTCTGACCTCTGCACAGACCACAGTGCATGCCTAGAAAACTCTCCAAGTCACTGGGGTCTGCTTCCATCCATTGTGTCTATGGCCCATCCCTTGCAGCTGCTCTCAAAAGATAGGCAGTCTTAACATATTTTCGGTCTAGTGGCCAGTAAAAAAAATTGCAGGATTTGATTCATAGATAGATAGCATATATACTGCTAGACCTCTGGAATGCCAAAACAAGAGGCCTCCGCTGATGTTTGGTAAACCTGTTCAGCCCAGAAGAGATGGAAAGGAGACCATAAATTTGTGGCTATCAGCATTAAAGTCTGAAGTAGTCACTGACTCTTCTGCTTCCATGATATAACCATACAGGGAGTGCAGAATTATTAGGCAAGTTGTATTTTTGAGGATTAATTTTATTATTGAACAACAACCATGTTCTCAATGAACCCAAAAAACTCATTAATATCAAAGCTGAATATTTTTGGAAGTGGTTTGTAGTTTTTTTTTAGTTTTAGCTATTTTAGGGGGATATCTGTGTGTGCAGGTGACTATTACTGTGCATAATTATTAGGCAACTTAACAAAAAACAAATATATACCCATTTCAATTATTTATTTTTACCAGTGAAAGCAATATAACATCTCAACATTCACAAATATACATTTCTGACATTCAAAAACAAAACAAAAACAAATCAGTGACCAATATAGCCACCTTTCTTTGCAAGGACACTCAAAAGCCTGCCATCCAAGGATTCTGTCAGTGTTTTGATCTGTTCACCATCAACATTGCGTGCAGCAGCAACCACAGCCTCCCAGACACTGTTCAGAGAGGTGTACTGTTTTCCCTCCTTGTAAATCTCACATTTGATGATGGACCACAGGTTCTCAATGGGGTTCATATCAGGTGAACAAGGAGGCCATGTCATTAGATTTTCTTCTTTTATACCCTTTCTTGCCAGCCACGCTGTGGAGTACTTGGACGCGTGTGATGGAGCATTGTCCTGCATGAAAATCATGTTTTTCTTGAAGGATGCAGACTTCTTCCTGTACCACTGCTTGAAGAAGGTGTCTTCCAGAAACTGGCAGTAGGACTGGGAGTTGAGCTTGACTCCATCCTCAACCCGAAAAGGCCCCACAAGCTCATCTTTGATGATACCAGCCCAAACCAGTACTCCACCTCCACCTTGCTGGCGTCTGAGTCGGACTGGAGCTCTCTGCCCTTTACCAATCCAGCCATCTGGCCCATCAAGACTCACTCTCATTTCATCAGTCCATAAAACCTTAGAAAAATCAGTCTTGAGATATTTCTTGGCCCAGTCTTGACGTTTCAGCTTGTGTGTCTTGTTCAGTGGTGGTCGTCTTTCAGCCTTTCTTACCTTGGCCATGTCTCTGAGTATTGCACACCTTGTGCTTTTGGGCACTCCAGTGATGTTGCAGCTCTGAAATATGGCCAAACTGGTGGCAAGTGGCATCTTGGCAGCTGCACGCTTGACTTTTCTCAGTTCATGGGCAGTTAT
This sequence comes from Bufo gargarizans, assembly GCF_014858855.1. Taxonomy (NCBI): domain Eukaryota; kingdom Metazoa; phylum Chordata; class Amphibia; order Anura; family Bufonidae; genus Bufo; species Bufo gargarizans. The sequence goes on from NC_058084.1 coordinate 98,256,229, forward strand.
TTTGCGCCTTGGTTTTTCCACACGCTTCTTGCGACCCTGTTGACTATTTTGAATGAAATGCTTGATTGTTCGATGATCACGCTTCAGAAGCTTTGCAATTTTAAGAGTGCTGCATCCCTCTGCAAGATATCTCACTATTTTTGACTTTTCTGAGCCTGTCAAGTCCTTCTTTTGACCCATTTTGCCAAAGGAAAGGAAGTTGCCTAATAATTATGCACACCTGATATAGGGTGTTGATGTCATTAGACCACACCCCTTCTCATTACAGAGATGCACATCACCTAATATGCTTAAATAGTAGTAGGCTTTCGAGCCTATACAGCTTGGAGTAAGACAACATGCATAAAGAGGATGATGTGGTCAAAATACTCATTTGCCTAATAATTCTGCACTCCCTGTAGAGTTCAGTGAAGAGGGGCTTCTACTAACTTTAATCCAGCATTGTACATAGGTACATGAAGACTTTTCATCAAAGAGGTATCAGTTTTTCCAACCAATGCCAGAAAAAATGCATAATCAAATTTCCACAGTAAACTATGAATCATGATTTTACTTCTTTTATGCTCTATTTAAAAAAAATACATATCCTTATTATTTAACCATTCACTAAATTAATGTCATATCATTATTTATAGGTAATGGATTTAAACAGAAAGCTAATCATAAAAAGATGAAACTGAATATATATCTATATATCACTAATGCAAAGACTAGGCAATTAAAGCAAAAGCAAACACTGAACAAGCAGATAATAGAATGCCATTCAGAAACACAGGCAACCAGTCATTTCTATCTTAGCCATAAATACTAATAGATGGTACTATTGTTTTCCAAAATCTGTTCAATGTCGATGGAAAACAATAGTGACATATTAGGAGAGCGGAGGGCCTTGTGGGCCATTTAAAGTGGCATAAAACAGACTAAACAAAAAATAAAAAATACAAATAAAAAAGAAAGGAGGGGGGCGATAAGGTTTCAAAACAAAATTAAGAGATATTAAATTTTTCCATTGTACTGTGCCAACCGCTAGCAAAAATCATTGTGAACATTTGAATATAGGAATAAAGTATTAAAAGGAAACATTGACGATAAAGCCGCAGTGCTTTCTCCAGCACATAACAGTTCGTGCTGTGTGATAGAACTCATAACAATTAGTGCAATTTTAATGTTGCACTAACTGTAGAAAGAAAGCCTCTCTTTTGAAAGAAATGAAAGGGGAGAATAATTCATCCTAATGAAATCGTTCAATGCCAGCTGTCTTGCTTTTCATTTTGACGTTGCGCTGCATTAGTCTTACAGAGATGTCAACAGTGGTCACCATTGTTGCTTTCATTTATTTGTTTAATCAAAGCGCTACTTGTCCAGTTGTTTATTGCTGGAGGTGGAGGGGGGAGACGATTTGCTTTTTCGTGATCTCACCTTCAGCGGAGCACGCCTATAATATTGAATGATAAAAAAGACTTTTACAAACTTTCCATGTAGTTACAAGGTCGGCTTCCATCTCCTGTCATTCTTTGCGCATTAGCTTTGATTGTGTTTTACGCCGCAAAATACATTTATTTTAAAGGTAACAATACGGACTAGGAGAATAGCTTATGTTTCATCTATATTTATCAGCACTCACTGTACATTTGTGTCTTCATTACCAGGAAATATTAAGGGACATTGTACCATCTATTCCTGTTTACAGTTTATTATGCAGAGATAGGAAACACTTAGCATGTAAAATGAATGTAGAAATTATTCCTGGATAGAAACATGGACATTTCCCACTCGTTGGCTCTTTCTCCTCCATCACCGGATCAGAGTGTAATTGTCAGTAATCAGGCCTGCTTGCTGCTGATAAAACCACTCTGAATGCTAGCAGCCTTCTTTGTGTGATGACTCAATTATTCCAGAAGTGCCTCATCAAATCTGCCCCATCAGCTGGGCTAATAAATAAGGAGAAGAAACTGGCCCCCCAAAGCAAATTATAAATCCATTTGTATTAACTATTTCACTTTCCCGTGGTTTAGGAAAGCAAAAAAAAAAAAAAGTGGGGAAAGTATGGTAGATTGCGCCTAAGCTCACTTGAATTTGCTGTAGAGTGGGTACAGCCAGCCACTTTTTCCTGTGCAAGGTGTTGGCATTGACAGCAGTGAATGGCCTGTGAATGCGGTTATGGTAATTATGGAGAAGCTTTGGGCTTTGTGAAAGATGCTTTGTCAAGTAAATCAGGTGAAAGTTAAACCCAGCAAATGATCTTGCACATGTCATTGAAATGACTGCTGTATTTAAGACATTTTAACACACAAGTCTAGGTAGCGGACAATGGAAACCTGAGTGAGCGTGACTGATCTTTAAACTATCAGATTTAGTCATTCCCTCTTCTAAACCTTAGTTTTTTTTGTCTGTAATACTTTTTTTCTTTGATTTTCGTATTTGCTTATCGTAATGACAAATTCTGAAAGGCACCTTAAAATTTGCTAAATTACCACTTGTTTACGTGACCTACTAGTCTGTACTCTACAGTATGGACTAAATCAGTGAGATTTGTGATTGATTTAACTTGGTTTTTCTGGGACTCCTACATTGATGACTTCTCCTCTGGATAGGTCATCAGTATCTGATCGGTGGGGGTCCAACTCCCAGCATCCCCACCAATCAGCTGTTCGAAGTGGCAGTGGTGCTCCAGTTATACGTTGTATAGTGGCTGTGTTTGCCACTATAACCCCCTTTAGGACAGGACTATTTTCAGTTAATTTTTTTTAATTTTTTTCCCGCTTTTTATACCTAGCCTTCACAGAGCCATAAATTGGGTACTTTTCCATTAACATAGCTGTATAAGGGCTTGTTTTTTGAAGGACAAGTTGTACTTTCTAATGGCACCATTTACTGTTGCATATGATGTAGTGGGAGCACATATACTACGATACCACATTTATATAGTTTTTCTTTATGTTTATGGAGCAACATGAGGGCTCATTTTTTGTGGGATGATCCATTGTTTTCATTGATACCATTTTGGAGTGTATAAAACTTTTTGGTCACTTTTTATTCTTTAAAGTGGAGTTAAAGTGAAAAAAATAAATTGTGATTTTTGATGTTTTCCCGGAGCATACCCTCCCTGCTTTTTGAGCTCCCAGATGCCATGTTCACATTTGAAAACAGCAGGAAACCTGCGGCTATGGCACCCTCTACGCTTGTGAGCAGGCTTCATATTCAAATACCTGGCATAAATTTACAGCAGGCAGTTGGGAAGGGGTTAAAAAAAATAGGAATTCTCTTTAGTCTGATGCAGTTTGATGGTCCTTTGTTCTGAAATCGGTAGGAAAACTACCAATCTGGATATGGCGCTCTGAAACTGAAGGCAAATGGTGGCCTTTTCTAAGAGGGCTGTTAAATTGTCAACAGAAAGCTTGTTTAATAAACCATTACCCCTACCAACCCCCCATAAACGTGCATGTTTAGCTGAGCCAAGAATGCATATTTATGATACAGTCCAAGAATTTGGCAGAACATCTAATGTGTACAGTATAACCACTTTAAGTCTTTATGCTTGAGTTATAAATCTCTATGGACCTTGAAGTTAGTAAAACAGAGGTTTTTGGGTGGAGTTAATCTGTAGACATCACTATACTGTATTTGTACAGGCCAGGACCTAAAGAAATTCCTTCAGCAAGTTTTATTCTCCCATTGCATATAAAATAAAAAGGATACTCATGTAGGTGCTGACCATTATATTCTAAAACAAGGCACATGGAATAGAACTCTCTTCTCAACCAGTTATCTCAGAGATGTCATGGCTCCATAAAGAACAGAAGTCATAACACTGATGTGTTACAGGCATCTCTTAGGAGTTAGACCCCCCTACAATACAGCTAAGGCATCTTTCACACTTGCGGTAGCCTTTTCTGGCAGACTGTTTCCCAGCTGGAACAGCTACTGGATCTGTGCTACCATCAAGTTAACCGTGCTGGCGGAAGTCCGCTCCAACTTCTTTCACTATAATGGGGCGGGGCGGGGCGGATGTCCAGTCGCAGCACGGAAAACATGCCGAGACATGGCCGAAATAAAACTAAAGCTCGGTGCAGTTTTTGTCCGGCCGCCTCTCGGCATGTTTGCCATGCTGCGACCAGACCTCTGTCCCACCCCCATTATAGTGAATCGGGCCGGAGCAGACTTCCGCCAACACGGTGGACTTGCAGCACCACAGATCCGGCAGGCTGTTCCCCCGCTGGAACAGCCTGTCGGAAAAGGCTACCACAAGTGTGAAAATAGCCAAGCTGGATTGTTACAAAACATGGTTACTCAATGTAATATGCTACAAACAGATGGGATGGGGTTTGAAAAGAGGATGGTTCATTTACAGTACATTTAAACAGTTTACATTGAAATGTGAAATTCTTAGACTATTTGAAGGTATAGCCTGACAATGCACCATTGTACATCAACAAATGTCTAGCACACATGGAGCACCCGCCCCGACAGGGGCGACCCCATACCGAACCTTGCCCTCAGTAGAGGCATAATCCTATTAATGCCCTAATTGCACAGCCCTACACGCCATGTTTCGGTCTCAATGTCCAGACCTCATCAGGGGACTTCAACGATGTTTTCAAGGGTAATGAAAGAAGAAGGTAATGTTTAGCCTCGTACTTCCACTCTGGATATTCAATGGGTCATATCCACGCCATAACATGGGAAGTGTCCCATGTAAGCTGTCTGTCTCACCCAAAATGGTCACCCAGATGACCATTTTGGGTGAGACAGACAGCTTACATGGGACACTTCCCATGTTATGGCGTGGATATGACCCATTGAATATCCAGAGTGGAAGTAAAAGGCTAAACATTACCTTATTTTTTCATTACCCTTGAAAACATTGTTGAAGTCCCCTGATGAGGTCTGAACATTGAGACCGAAACATGGCGTGTAGGGCTGCGCAATTAGGGTATTAATAGGATTAGGCCCCTACTGAGGGCAAGGTTCGGTATGGGGTCGCCCCTGTCGGGGCGGGTGCTCCATGTGTGCTAGGCAGGTGTGTATCTAGCTCCCAGCCCACTTGTAGGTAGGAAAGACACAATAGGGCTATACAGGAGTACTCACACTGCCTGAGACATCAGCACCCAGGTCACGTAGATTCTGGTAATCATCGAATACCTGAACCACCCCCCACAGGCCGAGGCATCCACTAGACGTGGTAAGATCAAACCATTTTCTTATCTCAACGTGAGACACTATCCATAGAGGTATTTGTAATTCTTGTTTGTCTGTGGCGGTTCTTGTAATTATTGTTGTAATAATCGTTGTTTTTCACCCATGAGTAATTTCTAATTTTAAAGGACCAAGTAAACGTTATATTTTAATAATTCTCATTCACATACATAATTCAGTAATATTTGGGTGTGATTATATACCGCCACACACTACGTTGTGTGCTGGTATAACCAATCTTTATACAGCACAGGAAATACCTCAGTAGTGGCACTGAAGCAACAAGTAATTTTACAGGTAAGTATTTTATGCCATTCTTCAATATACTCCTCACCCCCTCCATTGAATATACAGTATTTTGTCCTGTTTTGGACAACCTAATTTAAAAGGGCTGTTCCAGGTATTTAATCCTGGAAACCTATCCTCAGGATAGGTCACCAACATCATGGCAATCAATCAGTGTTGAGCGAGCATGCTATGCTCGGCACATCGGAGTGCTCGGCTGAATACTGTGGGTGCTCAAGTACAATTTAATACAATGAAAGTCATTGGGAGACCCGAGCATCAAACCAGACACCCCCTGATCTGAAGAACAGAGGGTGTTTGGTTCACAAAAAAAGTATAGAAATTGATGGAAACCCCATGAAAATGGTTTGGAACCAGCATTAAGAGGATGGCTGGATGCGTCTTGGACTCCTATTATCTACGACATACAATAGACAACCACACAAAAGCTATATGCCAAAAGCCAGGTATATGCAAGCAATCAATCTATCCATGAGACAGATGTCAGGCTGAGTCAGCATACCTTACAATGGCAGCCTTGTGCACTATGAGACATTCCAACCCAGCTCTCATCTGACTGAGAGCCAGTAAGCCTCAAAGTTACTTCACATCTGTTGGATGGCTTCGGTCGGCCTGCACACCTTTCTATACAGTTTTGTTATGTAAAAACTTGTTTGCACTAACATGGGCATATGGGAAAGACTTGCAAATGAGCAGAATCTACCTTGTTTTTTAGCTGAAAAACAATTTGCATGGAAAATTTGCGATTTACACTACTCATGAACAGTGCCATCTATTGGTTTCATAGTCCTATGACAAGAGTAATAGTCTTGTCATTAGACTATGAAACAAATAGATGGCGATGTTCATGACTCATGAACAACGCCATATATTGGTTTCATAGTATTATGACAAGACTATTACAAGACTATTACTCTTGTCATTAGACTATGAAACCAATAGATGGGTTTGTTCATCTTGTGGGGACGCTAGTAAGTGGGGCACACTGCTCAACAGAGTCCACACACCGTGTAGCACTCCGCCTATAATAGCCTGCACTAACACTAAGGTGTATATTGGATTGCTGCTATAATTCACACATATTATAGCACTTTATCTACGGTAATATAAGCTTGCTAGGGTGTATCTGAGGACTATTGCCCTGCTTGTAATGACTCATAAACACCGCCATCTATTGGTTTCCTGTCTTATGACAAGACTATGAATCCAAAAGATGGCGCTGTTCATGAGTAGTGTAGATTGCGAATATTCTAATCGCAAATTTTCACTGCAAATTTTCCAAAGGCTACACTAATAGTCTTGTCATAAGACTATGAAACCAATAGATGGCGCTATTCATGAGTAGTGTAATTCGCAAAATAATTTGCATGTAATTCCCATATGCCCATATTTATGCAAATGAGTTTTTACATGACAAAACTGTATAGAAATGTTATTGAATATTATGTTGGTACAATTAGAAAACTTTTTGTCACCTTAATAATATTGATCTAGGTGCGCAGGTCCACCCAAGCCATCCAACAGATGTGAAGTAACTTTGAGGCTTACTAGCTCTCAGTCAGATGAGAGCTGGTTTGGAATGTCTCATAGTGTACAAGGCTGCCATTGTAAGGTATGCTGACTAAGCCTGTTATCTGTCTCATGGATAGATTGATGGCTTGCACATACCTGGCTTTTGGCATATAGCCTTTGTATTGTTGTCTATTGTATGTCGTAGATAATAGGAGTCCAAAACGCATCCAGCTATCCTCTTAATGCTGTTTCCAAACCATTTTGATCGGGTTTCCATCAATTTCTGACCTTTTTTGTGAACCAGACACCCTCTTCTCTTCCGAGCAAAGGGGGCCTGGGGTTCTCCCATTGACTTCCATTGTGCTTAGGTGCTCGGTAGAGCACACGAGAACACTGATTTGTTCGGCCAATGCACTTGAGCACACAAGCACTTTGGTACTCTATCAACACTACAATCAATATCAAAATCTCAGACAACCCTATTAAGCTGATCCGTCACAACTGTACATTTTCATTTGATTTGAGTGTAATTGTCCTTTTAAGATATAACCCCCAAAATGTGAGGTATTAAAACTTCTTTTTTTTTCTAATAGAAAAGAAACCCTAAAAGGAGTTGTCCGCTTTTTACTATTAATGACCTATTGTCAGGGGTCTGACTCCCATACTTGTGATTACACCTGTTCACCACTGCAATTGGTGCAGCAAGCAGGTAAACAGAGCAGAGAAGGCAGCGCTTGTGGGGGTGCCGGATGTCATAGCCCCACCAATCTGATATTGATGAGCTATCCTGAGAATAGGTCATCAATAGTAAAACGCGGACAACCCCATTAACGAGAACCTGTAATGAAATGCAATGCAACCTGCATGCAGCATGTAATAGAGCAGGAGAAGCTGAGCAGATTGATGCATCACTTTGTGGGAAAAGATTGCAATTTATATATTTAGATCTTATTTGTGCACAGGGACTGTCCTATCGGTGAAGTTTTATTGAATCATTTCTCACAAAACTATAGAGGTCATTTATTAAGACCAGCAATTTAGACGCTGGTCTAAATATCCCCTATAACTGGTTGTGGATACGCCAGAGTTATTTAGAGGCATCGGCCTCTACCTAACTTTGGCTGATCCATCGCAGCTTCTAAATGTCAGCCAGCTTCCAAGCTGTCTTACATTTAGACCATTTTCTATGCCTAAACCAGGCATAGAAAAAGATGAATGAGACAGCCCGCCGGTCAGTCTTCTTCCGCACCCACGCCATACCGACTATTTTAGATCTGGCTTGAACGAGGAAAAGTCGCAGATTGTGGCACAAAGGACGTTTGCACCAAAATCTGCACCAGAAATACGCCTAATATAGATGTATTTCCGATTAGTAAATGACCCCCTATATATCAATCTGCTCTGCTCTGCTCTTCCTGCTCTATAACATGCTGCCTGTAGATTGCACTGCATGCTGTGGTGACCGGTTCTCTTTAAAGGGATTTCCCCCACCCCTGCCAGCTGAACCTGTTGAGATGTCCATACTTACCACTGCTCCATTCCAGCCCTTTGGCTCTCTTCACAGGTCTTCAGGTGCCTGTCTGCCAGTTTCTGCATAGACAGGGTTATGTGTGTCTCAGCAGGCAATTACTCCAATGTGCCTCCAAGTAGCATATGATCCAACTCTCATGTGCAGCTTGAGGATGCATCACCACAGAGGCCAGGCATTGGTTGCAGAGGCACACATGACCCCTTTCATACGGAATTTGACAGATAGGGACTCGAATGGAGCATTAAGAAGCAGGTGAGTATGAATTTCTCCAAAGGTACAACTGGAAGGTGAGCAGATTTACAATCTGCACAACCTTTTTTAGGCCACACTTACATGTTTTGCACCACAATTCCAGAAGAAATTACATGGCTAGTGTAAAACTATAGGTTAATTTTTTTTAAATTTGTATTGCTGGTTCCATGTTTTTAGTGCAGCATGCCATAAATGGACCTAAATCACTTCTATAATCATAGTTTTAACTGTAATGGCAAAAGCATTGGTTGTTGATACTGTACACAATGTAATACAATGCATGTGTTTTCTTTGAACATAAAGATCGGTGACCCTTGACTGGTATTATGACTGCATTTGATAATTTCAGCTTGTCTTCAAATCATCAGAAGTAATTATAGTTGTTTATAATTGGATAAATTATATGAGCTACATTCGACTGTAGGATCCCCATATAATTGAAAAATGATCTATTAAAGCAATTTACATTTAGATAAAGAAGTAAAATGTAATTGAAGAAAATTCAAGGATTGTATGTTGAATTTTATTTTAAAATATCATTATTGAATGCGTTAAACAATAATAAATAGTCTAAGCAAAACCTAATATTTAACCCCACCTGCAACATACAACCCCATCAATCTTCTGTTCTTTTCTCTGATGTAGGCCACAATTAATTACAAAAATCCCTAACACGACTAGGCACTCATTAGCACCAGCTGGCACTAACTGATTCAAAGCAAGGGGTCTTTTGTAGTTCACGCTGATTGGTTGTAAATGGTTCAGAATAATTTCAAATCATGCTAATACTCTATGCAGTGAGTGGATGACAGCCTACATTTTAGTCTACTATGTCTTTTGCAAGTCTGCTAAGTTAATTTTTTAGTAGAGAATAGTCATATCACTGGGCATGATGCAAATTATGCTGACCGGGTAGAAATTGTTATGCCAATGTGCACTACTTGTTTGGTTGTTCCTTCATAAAGAACCACTTTAAGACATATGGGATAATTAAGATACACAATGCAATGGGGATTAATATTTGAAATGATTAACATCAATGCAGCTTTGGTATGCTAAAACAACACAGCAATTATCTGTTTAGGAAAATCTAATCATTAAGTGATATCAAATCAGAGAAATATAGCATTAGATGTGTCTATATAACCACAAAAACACTACTACACTACATAAGCCAGCTAATCAATATATTCTTGTGTAACTAAATATCAAACACTGTATGATGTATTTGTAGCTTTGTAACTGAAAATATAGGGCTAAAATATAATATAGAGGTATATGAATCATCTCAAGGAGCCCTAGTTAGTCAGGAGTTGGTGGAGTTTTTATGGCCACATGTTCCTTAACATTAAAGGATTCAATATAGGTCATCAGTATCTGATCAGTGGGACCCCCTTAATCATCTGTGAATAGCCATGGCACTCACCTATGTGGCCTCCTTGCAGCTCACCAAGCACAGTATTATTCATTGGATAGCAGCTTGAATGGGAATGAGCTGCACTTAGGACACATGACCGAAGACTGGAATGTCACCTGCCTAGGGTAAGTGGCAGCAGTCCTCAGATTATACATTGCATAACAGCTGTGCTTGGTATTGCAGCTCAGGCCAAATCACTTGAATGGGACTGAGCTGCACATCAGCCATGTGGCAGACATGTAACACAATGTCACTGGCCTAGGAAGAGCCCACAGTACTCACTGGAGTGCCACAGGCTCTTAAAGCAGTTGATTGGTGGGGGTCAGACACCCACCAATCAGATACTGATGACGTATCCTGAGGACTTAAGATATCCCAAAGTGTATGGTACGAGGTCACAAGATTTTTACAAAGGCAACATTTTATGATACTATGTCACAAGATGTCTACCCTATGCAGTTTGTGTGTGGCCACCCAGGGGATGTGATGTGAATTGCAATCAATTCAATAAAAGGTAAGGTAGATACATCTGTACATTGAAAGAAGTAAGATCAATGACATATGTAACGTAGAGGCAGACTACACAGTTGGGGGTGGCATTGTAAAACAGAGATACCAGGAGAGCCAACAGATCCTCTTGGAGAAAGAATGACTAAAGGTACACTCTGGTTAATTGTTCCATCAGGAAAATTTCTTAACAAGTGTTCTAAACTTGCCTACATTAAAGAAAGATGGCTGTAGTGATCGAGAAAGGAATATAATGTCTAAACTCATGGATACTGCTCAAACAAAAGCAAAGGTCAGCAGGCTTGATTAGGGACTACCATATCCCTCCTGTAACCTGTATGCTATTGTTCATATATTGCTTGTTTTTTGACAAAATGTTACAGCAGCCTTAATAACCTACAGGGTAGCTGTTTTCTAATGGCAATTAACTCACTTTTCTCAATGAGGAAGGTTTATGTCTGGTGGTGTTGAGAGGCCAAATAACAAGGAAGAGGATACACACTGCATATAACACTTAGAATTGACCAATAAAAAATGTTTTATCTGTTAAAATGCTTAATCATTGAATTGTGTCATCTATCTAAAACATTTTCTATGGAAACATCAGTTTCCAATAATTGGGCCAACTGGGATCCCTTATATGAAGGATCAGTTTAGAAAAAGTGATAAATGTGTAAGAAGATGAACTCAGCATCTAGTTTTTGTTTGGAGATTAATTTTAATTACTTTAAGGGGTTGGCCACTTTCTGGCTACTTGTGACCAATGTGTAGGTAAGATGACTACATGGCACTTACTAATATAGTCTTTGTTGATATTCTATGCTGTTTGCTATATTTTATAATCCAAGTGCCCTTGTTAGGGATATCTTCTGTGCTGTCCACATAGATGTTCATAAGATGGTCACTGATTGAGGGTCATGTGACCGCACACATCACTCTGCCTCCTCCATACAAATACACTGCACCTGCACTAAACTCTCCACCATATAAGTGCAGATGGCTGGTGTAGTGTATTTGAATGGAGCAGACATCTTATGGAGTAGTTTGCCTGGTCACATGACCCTCCATCAGTAGCCATTTTATGGACCTCTGTGTGGACAGCAAAAAAAAACTTGTTAAACAAGGGGTCATAACTTATCTTACAAACACATTAATCAACAATAACCTGAAAGTGACAAACCTCTTAAAGCATTTATGAAATACCCACTATGCAAGCCATAAATCCAACAATTAATATTCCTCATTCTCTGATTCCCAGATGCTCTGTAATACATTAAGTTATTCTATAGGTGTGAAGGAAAGAGCTGAGATAACAGTACTCAACTCTTTCCATAATTTCGTTAAGAGAAGAGTCAACCTCTGCATTGAACTCTTTGGTATTTAGAGTGGAAAAAAAATGTTGAACGGAAGTCACTGTTCACCCATTGCCCCAATAAAATGTGCTTATGCCATAAATACAAATAGGAAAATAACTCTAGAGAGTTATTAACCTTAAATTGGCCTATAACATTATACTCTACTATAATGCACCCACTCAACTGTCCCCAATGTCCCAGATAGGGGATGAAGAAAAGCCCTTCCTAGTTCTTAGGATCATGTAAAATTATATAACTAATCCTTAAAAACAGAAGTCACAACCTGTATTATATGTTTCTTTCCAGAGCTGCTGACTGGCTGAGAAGGACCATGTGATATATCATGTGACTCAACAGAAAGTGCTTCATTTTAGCCGCCATTTGTCACTGTGGGGGTGTTTATTTGATGTAGTTGTAGCCAATAGTAGACACCTATAGGGTATCACAATGATACCCTTAGCTTAATAGATCTTTTATAGACAGCTGTTGCCTTTAAAATTGGCTTCATCAAATGAAATAAATATGCAAATCAAAAATCACAACAAGAATCATATTTTTTGCAGGAAACTTTGCAGAATAAGCTGCCATGAGCATATACATGAGGAATTACACTATTTCTGGCCATGTTATGACTATTATTTTTAGCAGTTCTTCCCTCTATAATTTGTCTAGCTGTTATTATTTCTGCCCAGACACAGGACATGGAGAAGCAGGAGAATCTGCTGCCTCCGTATAGCATACCCTCAGAAGCAGTAATTGGGAATACTATATAGCAGAACATAGCAATTTAGATATGAATCCTGTAGTGAAGTTAAACAGTAAATCACTTACAATGGCAGCAGCCTCTGTGTCAGTCTCTCAGACTGCCTCCAGAAGTCCCTCTCTTCTCCACATTCTCCTCCTTGCTCATTTCCATAGACTTCTGTGCAACATGTTTCTTCAGTGAACAGACAGCTAGTCTTCACTAAAGATGGATTTGAGCAGTGAATTTAGAGTTAGTGAAGAGGAGGGGGAGCAGGAGAAGAGTCTGAAAAGAGGAGAAAGAAGTATCTTTCTCTGAGATATACTTTGTTACAAAGTTTCTTATATTCACTTGTATTATTACTTTCTGAACAAAAAAAATAAGACAGTTACTCTTTAAGGGCTTTAATTAGTCCTATTTGGATCATTTAGCTCTAATACTCACAAGTTATTATTTTTTTATGTATGCCATTATTATTTTAAAAATGTTCATGTAGCGTATGTAGATTATGTATTTAGATTATTATTCTATAGTACAGAATGTACACTTATCTAAACTTTCAGTGGGATCATGTATTAATAAAATAATGCCAGGTAGCTGGGGGAACAATTGACATGAAGGTCTTTACTGACATACAGCAAGCAACTATACTATGTGTAGCCTTCCATTCGTAAAATAGGACTGATTTTCACCACATTATTCCTTTGTCATTATCAGAAAATCATAGCAATCAAATTGGAGGATGTAGCTATAGGTTTTGAAGGGGTATCAGTTGTACCCAGTCCTGTTGTGTGCAGAGGCCAAAAGTTCCCTCTGCCACTTAAGACAATATTATTATGGCGAGTGACAGGTGGAGGACCCTGTAGCTGCAAGTATACTCCTCTAAAAGACAAAGCTGGTTACAAGAGAGAACACAGATAAACATACTAAGCCAGCAACTGTCGGCAGAACCTGAACAGTTTTCAGCCTTGGGATGTTTCCATTCACTGACAAGAGAGAGAGATCTTGAAATGGGTGGAAGCTAAGTTAATTAGTTAAGTAGCTGTTCAGGCAATGTGCTTTATCTAACATAGTAACATAGTTTATAAGGCCGAAAAAAGACCAATGTCCATCCAGTTCGGCCTGTTATCCTGAAAGTTGATCCAGAGGAAGACAAAAAAGCTTTGTGAGGTAGATGTTAATTTTCCCCACTTAAGGGGAAATAAATTCCTTCCCGACTCCAATCTGGCAATCAGAATAACTCCCAGGATCAACAACCACTCTCTAGTAGCTATAGCCTGTAATATTATTACACTCCAGAAATACATCCAGGCCCCTCTTGAACTCTTTTAGCGACTTCACCATCACCACCTCCTCAGGCAGAGAGTTCCATAGTCTCACTGCTCTTACCGTAAGGAATCCTCTTCTATGTTTGTGTACAAACCTTCTTTCCTCCAGAAGCAGAGGATGTCCCAGTCATGGGGATAAATAGATGATGGGAGAGATCTTTTTACTGACCCCTGATATATTTATACATAGTTATTGGATCTCACCTCAGTCGTCTTTTTTCCAAAGTGAATAACCCTAATTTTGATAATCTTCCAGGGTTCTGTAGTCCTCCCCATTCCAGTTATTACTTTAGTTGCCCTCCTCTGGACCCTCTCCAGCTCTGCTATGTCTGCCTTGTTCACAGTAGCCCAGGACTGCACACAGTACTCTATGTGTGGTCTAACTAGTGATTTGTAAAGTGGCAGGACTATGTTCTCATCACAGGCATTTATGCCCCTTTTGATGCAACCCATTATTTTATTGGCTTTGGCAGCAGCTTCCTGACACTGGTTTCTATAGCTAAGTTTGCTGTTCACTAAAATTACTAGATCCTTTTCCATGTCAGTGTTACCCAGTGTTTTACCATTTAGTATATACGGGTGACTTGCATTATTCCTTCCCATGTGCATAACCTTACATTTGTCAGTGTTAAACCTCATCTGCCACTTATCTGCCCAAGCCTCCAATCTATCTAGATCCCTCTGTAGCAGTATATTGTCTTCTTCCGTGTTAATTACTTTATACAGTTTAGTGTCATCTGCAAAAATTGATATTTTACCATGCAAGCCTTCCTCTGGATCAACTTGCAGGATAACAGGCCGAACTGGATGGACAAATGTATTTTTTCGGCATTATATACTATGTTACTATGTAAGCCTTCTACAAGTTCTTTAATAAATATATTGAAGAGAATAGGGCCCAATACTGACCCCTGAGGAACTGCACTGGTGACAGTGACCCAATCTGAGTGTGTACCAAATTTTCTATTACTGAGCCAGTTACTTACCCACATATAGACATTTTCTCCCAGTCCAAGCATTCTCATTTTTTATACTAACCTTACATGTGGTACAGTGTCAAATGCTTTAGAGAAGTCCAGATATAAGACATCTATTGGTTTGCCGCTGTCAAGTCTAGAACTTACCTCCTCATAGAAACTGATTAAATTAGTTTGACATGACTGATTCCTCATGAAGCTATGCTGATATGGCGTTATTTGCTTATTTTCATTGAGGAACTCTAAGATAGCATCTCTTAAAAAACATTCAAACAATTTACCCACAACAGATTTTAAACTTACCGGCCTATAGTTTCCGGGCTCTGTTTAGACCTTTTTTAAATATTGGCACCACATTTGCTACGCGCCAATCCTGTGGAACACTCCCTGTCAGTATAGAGTGCTTAAATATCAGAAATAAGGGCCTGGCTGTGACATTACTCAATTCTCTTAGGATACGGGGGTGTATGCCATCTGGTCCTGGTGATTTGTCTATTTTAATCTTTTTATGATGCTCCTGTACTTCTTCCTGGGTCAAACAGGGCACTTTTAATGGGGAATTTACTTTTACATTCTGCATTTCATCTGATTTATACATGTTACCATTTATAAATTGTAGAACATTTTAGGGTTAGTTTTGCTCTCTTTGGAAATTAATCTCTCAGTCTCTAGTTTGGCTGCTATTATTTGTTTTTTTACATATTCTATTTTTTTCCTTATAGTTTTTGAGTGCTTTCCAGTTACCATCCTGTTTTAGGGATTTAAATGCTTTCTTTTAGTCATTTATTGCTTTCTTTACAGTTCTATTTATCCACATTTTTTTTTTTTGTTGTCCCTTAACCTTTTATTCCCATAAGGTATGTACCGCTAACAATTAGATTTTAGGATGTCTTTAAAAATATCCAATTTTGTGGCTGTATTTTTATTTTTGAAGACTTTGTCCCAGTTAGTTAGGCTTATGGCCTCTCTTAGTTGGCTAAATTTAGCTTTTTTGAAGTTTGGTATTTTTGTTCCTCCCTGAAGAAACACTCTTTTGAATGACAATTGGAAGGTTATTACTTTATGGTCACTATTTCCCAGGTGTCCCTTAACTGCACATCTGTTGTTCTGTTAGGTCTATTGGTTAATATTAAGTCCAGTATGGCGTCCCTCTAGTCGGGTCCTGAACCAGTTGGGAAAGGTAATTGTCTTTGGTTACTGCCAAGAACCAGTTTCCTTTATGAGATATGCAGGTTTCAGTTTCCCAGTATATATATCTGGGTAGTTGAAGTCCCCCATAATAACCACATCATTGTGATCTGCCGCCTCGTCTATCTCATTTAGTAGCAGATTTTCTGAGGAATCTGGTATATTAGGTGGTTTATAATAAACTCCTATTAGTATTTTTTGTTGTTTTTGCCTCCATGTATTTCTACCCACAGTGACTCCACATGTTCATGTCCCTCCATTATATCTTCATGGACTGTGGGCTTTAGACAGGATTTTACATAACGGCAAACCCCTCCCCCTCTCCGATTTTTTGCGATTCTTTCTAAACAGACTGTAACCCTGTATGTTAACCGCCAAGTCAAGCTATCATCCAGCCATGTCTCAGTTATTCCCACTATGTCATAGTTCTCCTCACACATCACTAATTCCAGTTCACCAGTTTTATAAGTCAGGCTTCTGCCATTAGTATGCATACATTATTTTTTACCCTACACTTTTCATTCTGAACTGTTCTAGTCCCTCTTCTGTACATAAAACTATGAAAACCATTTACAATGAATTATTAACCAGAGAATGCAAAAGTAGAACTTTATAGTTAATATGGGTAATCTGAATATTGGACTCAACCTACAGTAAGCTTTGTGGACAAAGCATATGGAATACATCCATATAGCAGACATAATTATCCTGTTTTTTGACCCCCCTGTTTTGTGAATGGGAAATAAATCAAGTTAGAGTCATGTACAGTAGGTAAGCTTTTTGGGGACTTGCAATGCATATAAAGTACGTAAATATGAGAACTACTTTTTGTACCTTAATTAAATTGTAGAACCTACAATCAGAAAGAAAGTTTTCGAGCTCACTGGAACAAGAGTCAATACCAGGTGCAGCAAAACAAGACAGGACAGAGTCCAAAATTCCTCTCCCGTGAATACCATTGGAGTGCAACAAAATATTTAGAGCCTCCTACAGGGGTAGAATGATGGAGTAGGTTAACTTGTAGTCCTATACAACACTAAATTTAACCTCTTGTGTTATCATGATGAAGTACAATGGAGAATATTGTCTAACATTTAGATGCAAACTTAGAGCCCATTTACATGGGTTACATGAGTAGATTAGACAATTATTGGAAACTGTGATTTGCCATAATTGCGCCATGTAAATGTGTTGCCAATCAATCAACCAATAAATAATGATCGCCATTTATCAGCATTTGCCACCAGGAAGTCATCCTGTGTAAGCAGGAATGGGCTGCTGGCAAAAAAATTAATTTGAATAGGGATGAAAAATCACAGTAGCGATCATTCATCCCCAAACAGGTTGGGGGGGGGGGCTTGTCATTGTTGTATGTAAATTCAGCTGAACCTGCAGGCATCATCAGAAATGAATGGTTCCTTCCCGATCTTTGCCCTGTGTATTGACCCATGTAAAGGGGCCCTTAGACTAGACAATCTAAAGATGTGCCAGGTGGCTGATGCTGCTTGATAAATCTGGTGTACCTTCACACTGTCTAGTCTACGTTTAGCTTACAGTAAAAAAAATATATGTATCACTATACACTATAAGATATTTAGAGGCTTGAGTCAAATAATACCTTATACAGTAATATGTTCTACAATCCAACGCCATGCATATTTCTTACATCAGCCAACTTCATACTCCTTCCTCGCATACTGTACCCACAGTATACAAACAGCATTCTCTAGAAAACAATAGTACATTTTTTATACGCCAATTAGGTGTGCGCCTTGTGTTCCCATCTCTCTAATACACAGAAGCGTTACATCCGCAACCACCTTTATACCTACCCTATTTTCCGGCGTATAAGACGACCCCCAACTTTTCCAGTTGAAATATAGGGTTTGGGCTATACTAGCCATATAAGACTACCCCTCCAACAACATTTACTTTGGCATCAAGATCTGCAGGTAATTGTTGTGCAATTTTCGTCTTTTGCCTCAGTACCATACTATGCCTTTCCAAGAATCTAGTACACCAGGATGCAGTGGCCTTAAATCTGTTGCTGTGATCTGGGTTAGATTTGGCTCACTGAAGTGCAAACAAACGTATTTTATTTTGTGTCACTACATAACCGTTTTGGCGATGCTCATTCACCATGTCTGCTACATGTTTTTCGAGTTCTGTCCAATGTGGGGTGCCTCTCCTTAATGCACACTTACCCCTTGGCATACTCTTTAATGCTTTTAATTTGCTTTCTAGTCGCAAACCATCTTTTCTGTTACTCCATATTGTCTTGCAGCAGCGCAGTTATTATGTTCCATGGCAAAGTTTACAACTTTAAGTTTGAAACTGGCTTCATATTTCTTTCTTCTTGCTGGTAGAGCCCTGATGGGGTCTTGACTGTTAGCCATTTGTATACTGTACTGTATGTACTGGCACTATACTGTATGAACCGATGCAGATACTGGTGCTGTACTGTATGTACTGGTGCAGATACTGGTGTTGTACTGTATTCACCACCACATGTATCTGCTCCCCAGGTAGACTCTGTTTTTTCACCACAGATAAGATGCACACCAAACTTCATTAGAGATCCGCCAACATTAGAATTGGCTGAAGTGCAGATGCTCCTGCTCCCCCCCTGCCTTCCCTCAGAATCGCCAATACAACCCAGTATACAACAACCAGCCAATCACAGCAAGCGATGTACCGGTATTTTCTGTGCACACTGCATACAAAGCCTGCTTGGATTGGGTGGGTCAGCTCTCCCTGCCTGCCCAGCCCTCCCTGTCTTCAAGACGATCTGAGCGGTAGTACGCAATGTGATACTGCCGGCATGAGAAAACCACTGAGAGTAGGAAGAGGGGGCTGTTTCAGGAGCGGCTGGCCGGGATGCAGCACACGGTGGCTCAGCTAGAGGGCGCTGTCCCTGAAGCTGGAGAAGGACAGCTTCTCCAGTCTTGCTAGGAAGTATGTTTCAGCACGCTGTATACCGGCATATGAGACGACACCCGGCGTATAAGACGACCCCCGACTTTTGAGAAGAATTTCATGTGTTAAAAAGTAGTCTTATACGCAGGAATATACAGTATCTGTGTCCATACTTCCTTCCATTCACAATCACTAACCCAAGCCTTTGACATAAAGGGCTAGTAAAGGATTAGAAAAACATGATTTCTCTTTTCTATAAACAACACCCCACCTGTTGATGGGTTATGTCTGGTATTGCAGGTTAGCTCCATGAGCTACAATAGCACACCAACCTCTGGAAAGGTGTGGCACTGTTTTTGGAGGAAGAAATCCACTTTGTAAAAATTCTGCATATGCCCTCATGAATAGCGTGGTAAATCAGAGAAGAGGAGTCATAAAGACACAGGGGTGAAACTAGGGTTAAGCAAAT
Organism: Bufo gargarizans; assembly: GCF_014858855.1. Classification (NCBI taxonomy): domain Eukaryota; kingdom Metazoa; phylum Chordata; class Amphibia; order Anura; family Bufonidae; genus Bufo; species Bufo gargarizans. Next base: position 98,275,925 of record NC_058084.1, read on the forward strand.
CGAAGTATCCAAAGTCGACTTTGATCCGAATTTCATGGAAAATTCGATTTGCCACAAAGACGATTTCCCTCGTGATTTATGGTAATGATTCAATTTTCCCTAAAATGGTGGTAAAAAATAAATTCATACTCACCTCATCCATTTGAGCATGAAGAGGTCATCAGGGCCATCTTGATTGAAAATCCCAGGCAAAATCTTGTGCGTGTTGATGTATGATGTCACCACACTGGCCAGTGTGATGGTATCATCACGCACCGCGCAAGATCTCAAGCTGGATCTTCAATCAAGATGGTCACGGTGGTCTCTTTACACTCAAATGGATAAGGTGAGTATTATATATTTTTTAAACTGATTAGCCCTTGAAAGCCCTGATTTTTCATCTCAGATGCTAAATGTTCAATGACAGGCGTGGGCGTGGGGGGGGGGGGGGGGGGGTCGGCTGGCGCAATCGCTGTTTCTAGTTATTGTGCCCACTACTTGCAAAGAAATGAGTGAAGTTTACAAAAATTTGATTCCGCTGCTTTGTCGAATTTCACAAAGAAATTAGCTTTCTGATGAATTACTTCATTACGAAACGCATCACTAGGTATAACTATAACAGGTGCAGTGGTTATTATAGGTCTCATAGTCTGAGGGGGACAGGAATGCTACTCTCTAGCACATGAGGTGAACAGTTCTTTAAATGACGTATGAAATGTAGTTCAGAGTCCTGAAACGGATTTGGTACTGGGACAACATGGCTTCAAGCTGCTCCTCTGATCAGGGCCGTCTTTAATATTGATTGGGCCCTGGCCAAAAATTTACTTGGGCCCCCTGGATCCCGCCTTCCCATACCTTAGTAGGCAATCACGCCCTCCACCACAACACACACACAAAAAATCCACACATCTGGTAGAGTACAGTGAATGACTGTAAATCCTTCCAGTTCTGAAGACTCCAGCGGCTCAGGATCAGTGCTCTGGGCTGGAAGTGGGCACCGCTCTGCAGGAAGGAGACCAGAGCTCGGCTCACCCTAGTGTTACAGTGCACCCCAGCACCCCACAGTATGCAGTATAGCACCCCACACTATACAGTACCCCACAGTATGCAGTATAGCACCCCACACTATACAGTACCCCACAGTATATAGTAGAGCAGTATAGCAGCCCACAGTATACAGCACCCCACAGTATACAACACCTCACTGTATACAGCACCCCAAACTATACACGATACAGCCCCCACACTATACAGTACAGCAGTATAGCACTCCACACTATACCGCACCCACAGTATACAAACCCCCACAGTATACATTACAGCAGTATAGCACTCCACAATATACAGCCCCCCACACTATATAGGCCCCCCACACTATACAGGCCCCCCACACACTATACAGCCCCCCCACACACTATACAGCCTCCCCCACACTACACAGGCCCCCCCCCCACAGTATACAGGTCCCCCACACTATACAGGCCCCCCCCACACTATACAGGCCCCCCCACAGTATACAGCCCCCCACAGTATACAGGCCCCCACAGTATACAGGCCCCCACACAGTATACAGGCCCCTACACAGTATACAGGCCCCCCACACTATACAGGCCCCCCACACTATACAGGCCCCCCCACAGTATACAGGCCCCCACACAGTATACAGCCCCCACACAGAATACAGCCCCCCCCCACACAGTATACAGCCCACCACACAGTATACAGCCCACCACACAGTATAAGCCCCCCCCCACAGTATACAGGCCCCCACACAGTATACAGCCCACCACACAGTATACAGGCCCCCACACAGTATACAGACCCCCACACAGTATACAACCCCCACACAGTATACAGCCCACCACACAGTATACAGCCCACCACACAGTATAAGCCCCCCACAGTATACAGGCCCCCACACAGTATACAGCCCCCCACACAGTATACAGCCCACCACACAGTATACAGCCCACCACACAGTATAAGCCCCCCCCCACAGTATACAGGCCCCCACACAGTATACAGCCCACCACACAGTATACAGGCCCCCACACAGTATACAGACCCCCACACAGTATACAACCCCCACACAGTATACAGCCCACCACACAGTATAAGCCCCCCACAGTATACAGGCCCCCACACAGTATACAGACCACCACACAGTATACAGCCCCCACAGTATACAGGCCACCCACAGTATACAGCCCCACACAGTATACAGCCCACCACACAGTATACAGTCCCACACAATATACAGCCCCCCACAGTATACAGGCCCCCACACAGTATACAGCACCCCACTATACAGTAGTTTACAGTATATAAACATAACAGCCACTGTCACCTTTTTCTGATGTAATCTTCACACAAAAAAGCTCCACAGTTAACTTCTGCAACACTCCTGCTAGGACCTGTGATGACCTCTTAGCCATGTGACCAGTAATTGCTAGGTTACTGGTCACATGGTGATGATGTCATTAAGGTCCTAGATCACAACTTTAACACAGTACGATGCCTGTGTAGCTGACAGCTTGACACCCAGGGCAGTAGGCTCAAGAGGCAGCTGCCTTGGGCACCCCAGGAGCAACTGGGCCCAGGGCAGCTGCCCCTTTTGCCCCTTAGTAAAGACGGCCCTGCCTCTGATGTAGTAAAGTTAGCATGAACATATATCTTTGCTAACTATACTCTTCAAATTATGGTACTACATGATTTACGAAATAAAAAATTCCAGGATTTTGTAGTCACCAAATACATGTCATGCCTGTATACACAATAAATAAATCTAATAAATGTACTATTTTTATATATCTATAAACAGTGGAAATATTTTAACATAGTTTTCTATAAAACATGGATTTCATTTTTTTGTAGTATAAGTGGATTGTTTCATATCTATACCCTATATGTACTTTTCTAAGTGGATCTCAGCTGTGTTGTCTTAACTCTCCGTCTCTTGGGATGAAATAGACAGCAGATGGGATTAGGGCAGAGGGTTGATGCATATGACAGCAAACGGTTCCTTTAGACTGGGTAGAAGCTGTGAGCATTAGGAAGCGACTCTTCCCCCTGAGAACCAACTTGCCACTGAAGAAAGTTGAAAACAAGCCCTTTGAGAAGCACTATTAAAATAGTAAAAAAAAATTGCATTGTGCAGATGATGTGCTGCTGTGTGTTTATTTGGATGCTAATCGGTTTGGCATCAGGGATCTGTGCGGCAGTCCTGCTACTCCCTTATGTGATTTAGTTCATTTATTGACAATATTTGTGAAAAGAAATGAAAAATAATATCTAATATTGCATTTAAGAACAAGGTGCCATCATCAAAAGTCTGGCAATATGTAACAAATGTGTATTGTTCACTGAATCGTGAAGTCCAATGTATAAAATATGACAAAAAAAATAATTTAATTTACAATTAGAAATCAAAAATGGTCCATAGCTTACACAGTGTACGATACGCATATTCAATTTCCAAACATTATAGTTGAATATTTAAATTTTCACAATTTTTATATTTTTTATTATCAGTTAAAATCCTTTGTGTATCTGTTATTTTCCACTATTGTATGTCTAACAAAAGTGAAATTAATTAATTTAATTGCTGTATTTCTTTTTGTTTTCCCATGTGAAGAATTACAGTTCATAGCACACTGAGCTCTGTTAGGGTCCATTCAGACGTCCGTATGTGTTTTGCGGCGCCGCAAATTGCAATTTCTCAAAACACGGACACTAGCAATGTGCGTCCCGCATTTTGCGAACCGCACATTGCCGGCACTCTCATAGAAAATGCAGACAAGAATAGGACATGTTCTGTTTCTTGCGGAACGGAAGTACAGATCTGGAAGTGCAGATCCGCAAAAGCGGAGGCAGACAGCACATTGAAAATGAATGGGTCCGCACCTGTTCCGCAAAATTGTGGAACGGATGTGGACCCATTTTGCGGATGTGTGAATGGACCCTTATCATGTTAACAATAAAAAATAAAAATTATCGCTTAATTTTCTTTGTATTAGAATAAAAGATATGTACTTTTCTTATGGCTCTATAAAATCAGGGCTACATTTATATGTTATGCAAGATGTATTATATAATTCACATTCTATAATTTTTTATATTATGGTCTAAGGTATGTCTGCATAACCCTGGTCAAAAATGTAGGCTGATCTTCTTAAGGCCTCATGCACACGACCGTTGTTTTATTCCGTGTCCGTTGCACCGTTTTTCGTGATTTTCTGCGGACCCATTGATTTTCATTGGGTCAGTTGAAAACTCTGCTAATGCACCGTTTGCCATCCATGTCCGTGATCTGTGGTTCCAGTCCATCAAAAAAATATAACCTGTCCTATTATTTTCACGGAAAACGGTTTGCGGAGGCACACAAGATTGTCATCCGCGCCCGTTGACGTGTGGAGAAAAAGCTGTAAAGAATTATTTAAATAAAAAAATGAAATAGTTTAATTTAATCAATTAGCAAAACTCTTAGTGAAGGAACAAAAAAAAAATTTAAATCAATTTAATATTTGGTGTGACCACCCTTTGCCTTCAACACACCATCAATCCATCTTGCCTACAGTTTTTGAAGGTACTCAAAACAGCTTGGAGAACTAACCACAGATCTCCTTGCTCAAATCTTTCTGTCTCTTCATGTAATCCCAGACAAACTGGATGATGTTGAGATCAGAGCTCTGTCTATCATCATTTCTAGGACTCCTTGCTCTTCTTTATGCTCAATATAGTTCTTACTGGCATTGCCTATATGTTTAGGGTAGTTGTCCTGCTGCAGAATAAATTTAAGTGTAAACTATTGCTATTATCACTTTGTTTTTTCCCCCCACATCTGCCTAAAACCTTTGCACAGCAGTATATATTTTTTCTTTTTTTTCACATCCTATTATAACCTCGCTACATTTCATAAAAGAGATTGTCCAGAATTAGAAAAAATGGCTCTGTTTCCCTCAAAATCAGCACCGCCCTTTCTCCGTGGTCTGCATCTGGTACTACAGCATCATTGCTATGAATGGGAATGTGCGGCCATTGAGCTGAAATACCACACACACAGACCATTGATTTGTGAATGGTGCTATTCCCTGACAAAAAAAATAAATACATTTTGTACCTTTATTTTCAAAAATTGACAAGTCAGTTCCTATAAGGCAGGCATGTCCAAACTGCGGCCCGCCAGCTGTTTCAAAACTACAACTCCCAGCATGCCTGGATAGCTTACAGCTATTAGGGCATGCTGGGAGTTGTAGTTTTGCAACAGCTGGAGGGCCGCAGTTTGGACATGCCTACTATAAGGGGTGAAGAGAAAGATCAAAAAGGACATAAAATATACTAAATAGTATTCTTGTTTACTGGTTTGTATACTTTTTTGATATATGTTTTGTTAGTGCAGTGTATTCAGTGCAGTGGCAGCAACAAAACACAGTTGTAGAGAATTCAATCCTTTATGGTAGCATTCTTTAAGCTTCTTTCAGTTTGTTGCTAGATCTTTCCATTAGATTTCTTGCGTCTTTTGACAGCCACAATAGCACGTCATACTGTGCCATTTTATCCAGCAAAAAATATACTATTATACTATATATTCTAAAAAAACTAATATAATAAATATTATAAACATACTAATATAACATATACTGTATTGAACAATTTTATGCTTTATAATGTAGTAAAACATAAAAAAAACAAGAATCAAAGAAAAACAGTTTTAGACAGTAACAATATTATTGTTATTATTATCTATGACAATGACATGTACTAGAAACATTGAAAACATCTGTGTCACTCTATTCCCTTTGTAAATGGATAATTGTTTAAGTCTGTTAAACTTTGATAGCTTGGGCAATATATTTGGATTGTCATGCTGGATCCATTTGTATTCTTCACTAAAGGGAGACTGGGAGAAGCATTTAGATCCTTCTTTAAAGGGATTGAACAAATTTTTAATACTGACGATCTATTCTCAGGATAGGTCATTAGTATATGATCGGTGCGGGTCTAACTCCCAGCACCCTCAGCTGTTAGAAGAGGCCACGGCTCTCCAGTGAGTGCTTCACCCTTCTCACTGCTTACCAAGCACAGAGCCACCCATTGGATAATGGCTTTGCTTGCCTTCCCTCTTCCTAGGCTAGTGACGTCACGCTCATTGGTCACATGGCCTAGTCATGTCAAATGAATGAGCTGAACTGCAATACCGAGCACAGTCACTATCTAATTGACGTCTCTGTGCTTGGTAAGCTGCAAGGAGGCCACGGCCTTCACCAGAGCTCAGTGGCCTCTTCAAACAGCCAGTCGACAAAGCTACTGGGTGTAGGACCCCAACTCATAAGATACTGATGAGGTCATGCAGAAAATATTTTTAAACAATTGCTGTAGATTTTTCTTGTCATACTGATTACTTTGTAAATTTCTTTTCTCTCATAGAGAATGAAAAACCGAACTGTCTAATAAATCTGCATCCGAAGCATAGCCCTGCTGACCGGAGTAGTCTAACATTTTTTTAAAGTGGGAAAATGGTGAGTTATTCCTTTAACTATATTTGCCTCAGAGTCGATGTCTCACTTCAGCAAATGGCATTGATAATGTGGAGAACTTTAACACAAGCCATTTACTAATGTATTGTCATTGTCCATATTGCAGTGTGGGATTGCAGGGCGGTCTTAACCCCTGGGAACTGGTAGTGTATAATGTGATGGAAAAATGAATCTAGCCAGCAAAGGAGACAATATGGACAATAACAATACATTAGTATGTGCCCCGTATTAAGTGTGTTAAGCATGTCTACATGATAAATGCCATCTGCTGAAGTGAGACAACCCCTTGAAGCACAATGTGTATATGTATATTGTCAGTACAACCATCAAAGTATCAGATTGTATTAAAACCCTGAGTACCAAAGTGCAGTGACTTATCAGGGCCTTATGACATAACAGAATGGTACTGGATAAGTATTTCCTTTGGGGATTCAGTCTGCCAAGCAACTGATGCACAAACTGAAAATACTAAAGAGAAGTGGTAAGGTGGCATTTTTTATAAAAGGAATCTGTCACCAGGAAATTCTCTGTTAAACCAGCCCCTCTTCTTGATTAATAGCATCAGATGGCTGCATATCTCGCCATGTCAACCAAGGAGAGGGAGGAGCTAATAGAGGAAGCAGGAGGAGCAAGGGATAGAGTGTCTTAGGTCCACCTTCGGTGCACTGAACTGCTCATTTGCATATGGATGAAAAGTATGTTTTCTTCAGAATGAAGCAGCTATCTTTACATTCAAGGAAGATAGCCCTACAAGACATAGTACCTGGATTAACAGTGAGTTACCTAATGACACACTCCTTTTAAAGAAAACCGGTCACCACACAACACAGTGCACTTTGCAGACAGCATGGTATAGAGCAGGAGGAGCTGAGAAGATTGATATATAGTTTTGTGTGAAATTTAGCTAAACTTGTAAAATATACATTTAAGTCTCTGCTCTTTCTGACTTCAGTTGTACATGGGGAGCTGTTATCAGTGATTGATATCATTCCTTATGTCAGTGTGTATATATAGATAGCTGTCAGTCCCTTATAGTTGTACATTGGGAGGTGTTATTAGAGATTGATAGCATTCTCTGTGTAAGTGTGTATACTGAGATAGCTGTCAGTCACTGATAGCTGTACACAGGGAAGAGTTATCAGTTATTGATAGCATTCTCTGTGTAAGTGTGTATACAGAGCTGCCAGTCACTGATAGCTGTACATGGGGGTGGTCTTAAGTTCAGAAAGAGTTTTGCTGAATCTTTCCCCACAAAACTATGACAGCCATTTATCATGATCACTGTTTTGTACACCAGTCTTTTTATTCCCTGTGCAGTCAGAGGATTTGCTTAATTTATGAGGCGCACGCTTTAGCTAGTGTAGATTTTAGCCATCATTAACTCCAGAATACTGGTATAAATGATTATAAATACTGTATGGTGGGGCTGATGACCCAACCCACATTACACCCTCACCACACTTCCATTCTGAGGTCGTTTAAAAAAACTTTTTTTTTTTTTTGAATGGTGAATAAAAAGTTGCCAACTGAAGATTTGCAACTTTTTTAACCCCATAAAACTGGTGAAGGGCATTGTTATCAATCTGCTCTGCTCCTCCTGCTGTATAGCATGCTGCCTTCAGGGCTGCACTGCATTTTGTGGTCATAGGTTCTTTAAAGCAGTTTGTGCTCATGACAATACAGCATTAATCCAAAGTCAGAGTTCCATGAATCACGCTTTGTTTGCAGTAGCAGATAGCGCAGAGGTGAATTTAATAGCTCGGTAGGTCCATCTGCAGTTTCATGAATAACCACTTTTAACTGTTTGACAGATCTATTTATCTGTTTATCCCTTCATCTAATCTATCTATCTATCTATCTATCTATCTCCTATCAATCTATCTCCTATCAATCTATCTCCTATCTATCATCTGCCTGTCTATGCTCTTTTGAGTTGATAATGTGCTAACTCTTTAGAAGCTCTGTACCATTATATCTGTAGCTAACAACTGCCTCTTTCGTTTCTCTGCCCTGCAATGCCTTCGTGGTAGACTCTAATAGAAATACTTGGCACACATTTGTTACCTGGGGGAATAATAGAATTATTTGCTGAAGTCATTTGGCAATAGAACATAAACATATGGTTTTGTTTTACATTCAGCTCTGCCAGTTGTGCAAAGTTGCTTGGAAGCTATACAGTGTATATGTCTGCAAACACAATGTCCATATTTTAAGCTTTCTATGCTGTAGTTCTCCAATGTTGTCTGTACTATGATGGATTTTTAATACTACTATTAAGGACCTGGATAAACCAACTTGTTCGAATCCCTTTGAAGTAAAGGTCTAATTTCCTCAACAGATGGAAGGTATTTGTTGTGCTACTACTTAGAAACTCAAATGTTGAAATTGGTTTCACATGTCAGCTCAAATAATGTCAAGGCACAATCTATTCAGAATATTATTAATAAAGGAACATGAAAGTCAAAGCAACCTGTTTAAAAGTAAAATGTAAGCCTGTACCTAGAAAGTATTGTTAGTAACAGGAATTAATAAGATATGGTGAGACATGGTAAGAGGATATAATAGTAGAAAATTGATCTGACTACATTTTTTCTTACATTTCAAACTCAGCATCTTTATCATATGTTAGTTTAATGGAAATGTTGAGGTCATTTTTTTACTCCGTTGCTTTTAAAAAAAAGGCACTGTTATAAAATGATAATATCTATAACCTGATACTAGTAGTAGTAACCGTACTGGTGCTATCACCATTTTTCTGTTTGGCGACCATCTTTGGACCATTTTTCTACCTCTCCTGTTGCAAGGTAAAGTGCTCCCTCTTGCACCCCCCTGCTTTATCTTGATATTAAGAGAGGAGTGAGGGTGCTCAGTGGAGAGAGGGGCGCTCAGTGACTAATGCATACTTGTAGAAACCTGGAAATGTATCTTGTCAGGAGGCCATCATGGGATCATGTGACCCAAATAATCAGATGGCAAGAAATAAGGTAAAAAGGTTATAACAGCATCAATAGATGTAAGTACATAATATGTGAGACTCTATGATGAAATTTATTTACCTGAGTCCGCCTTTAAATTAGGGCCAAATATACAATAAGTTTTATTAAGAAAAGGGGTGCATGGGAAGAAAAGACACATAGTTATTGCTTATATAATGTGTATTATTCCAAAACTGAAAAAAAAATAATAATAATAATATAGTGCAATAAATAGACAAATCTTAAGAGGCTGACTTAGCGATAAACACATGTATCCATAAAATGTAATCTCAATGATTTTACATATCAATCACTCAACATCATTGAGTGCAAAGTTGCCGACTCTTTACCTCCATGCGAATGATCTCCTAGTATTGTGGTTGATAACTAAACTTTATGTACTTTGCAGCTTTTGGACTTTGCATTTTATGAACTTTTCAGCTGGACATTGCACATTCTGAATTGCTCTGATGTGATCGATATATAATATAAAATCTGTAAAATTACATTTTCCAGATACGTGTGTTTTTTGCTAAATGAGATTGGAAGGCCTCAAAACACACTTGGCCGATGGTTGTCCAGTTCCTCATAGTTATCTTTGAGTATGTCAAGTCTCAAGAAAACCATACACACTGGATATATAGCAACCAAATCCTCAAATTTGGTGGGTTTGGCCAACCGTCTGATGTGTATGGTGGCCTCCTATCTCTCCCCCGACAGCCGATGTTGGGGGAAATATGGATCAGGCAGTTTGGATTCAATTGCTCAGTCCTTTAGTTAACAAATTAATAAGCCACTGCCAGAGGAGTCCATCAGTGGCTTTCTCCACGTATCAATCTTCAAAAAAAAAAAAAAAAAAAAAAATATATATATATATATATATATATATATATAATATCTTCATCATTTTTTATTTTGTAATTTGTGAGAACAACACGTCATTAGGTATGACTGGAATTTTCAAGATGGTGCCTTTTCACTTTAAATATATTTTTATTTGCAGTCAATTTAAATTTAATTTTTTTTAGCAACTAAACAATATGTCTATAGAATAGTATGATAAAAAGGAACATGGACATATGCATAAACCTGGTATAGTTAGAAAACCTATGTGGTTATAATATTGTTTTTCAGGGATATTTGCTATTGTAAGTACATAGCAAGTAAACTTTCTATGTGGTATGGATGCCTACTCTATTTTTCTCTGTTTATGACAAAAGTCCTTACATAGTTACATAGTATGGTTGAAAAAAGATACAAGTTCATCTAGTTCAACCAAGCGATAGGTGGAAAGGGGAATTTTAAGAAAGAGGAGTGAGACCCAGACTTCTACACATTTTCATAAGCATTGTTTTTAAAATAATCTAAGCTTTTTTTTTAAAAAACAATCCACTGTTTCTGTTGTGACCACCTACTGAGGTAGATCATCCATAGATTTATAGTTTTTATGATACTGAAGCCTTGTGGCAAGAGATAAGTCGAATTAGTTCTGAATTTCAGGAAAAATTCGATTGTGAACGAATGCGAATTTCCTCTCGCTTTGTGGTAACAAATTGCAATTTTTCCTAACATGGCGGCTACAATGGCAGCTAAAATGACAGTTACACGTGTGAGGATATAGGGCAAGGAACTCTTGGAAGGCGGGATGACCCATAATAGAATAGTATATGTGTAAGGCGGCTCACCACTGATATTTTTGGAAGCAGGTGCTCTTACCCAGGTTGACTAACCCTTGTCAATGGAATTTGTGAATAATGATAGTAGTGACGGGCAGGCACTCTAATTATGAGGTCATGAAAAAAACGTTTTATATAGATAAAAAACACATTTATTCAAACCATTAGGTATATAAAATAATAACATAAAGTTCACAACATGTAGTGCAATGTTCTGGCAATACAATATTCTGGCAATATCTTGTGTGCCGTTATTCTAGCAATGTCTCATCAACAAAATGATAACAATATGAATTAATGAGATAACAATGAGATAACAATTGCAGCTATATTCTAGCGTGCCGGTGTTCTAGCAATATGCCGATATTCTAGCAATGTCTATGCCAGTTGTAGCAATGTTCCGGTAACACTGTTTCAACAATGTTGGCACTGCTAGTGACAGTAGCAGCAGTGATGATAAAGTGCAATGTAGTGCAACACTGATATAGTGCAATGCTGATATATTGCAGTGCGATTTTTCCTTAGTCTTTTATGAATAGCGGTATTTGAAGATAAAATCACAGCAATTCCTCAATAATTACAGTTCCTTCATAACTTCACTATTACTGAGGTATAAACCATATTTGCTTTGCGAGAAAGTTCCTATTTTAATTCACTTATATTGTGTAAAATTACTTTCTCACGGTTTGTCTGTCTCCGTGCGTGGCGTCCCACACAGTTTTAGAAAACAGACTGACCCGTATCCCATTGAGTTTAGAACCTCCGATCGCAGCTGTCATCCAAACTTGGCATCCCACATGTTATGGCGGCATCTCCGTGTATACTCCGTATTCTTCCGCTTGTCCGCGGATTAATAGTGGGTTCGCCTCCTCAATGTGCTGCCGGTGTTCCACATGTGGCGAGCCGGGAATGGGGTCGGGTAGCTGTGGATATGTTTTTATTCTTCTTGGAGCTCTCCACTGATATTATTCTGAATAATGGTATACTTGTTCACTAGACATGTTTCGGAGCATAAACTTGCACCTTCCTCAGGGGACCCATAATGGGATGACCCATAATGCCATGCATGCAGTCAATCAGCAGCCATCCAGCCAGGTGATGTCACAGCCCTATAAATATGGTGCCCATTTTAGATTCTGCCATTCATCATCATTCTTTGTTCAGGGACAAATGTTTATGCAGGCGCTAGGGAGAGTGAAAGAAAACCTAATTTTGAAAGAAAAAAAGAGTTTTATAAGTGCACGATTAGGATAGGGAGGAATTTCACATTATCTAAGTGCAGGGACAGACATTTCAGGCGCTAGGGAGAGTGATAAAGAAAACATTCTGAAATACAAAGCGGTTTAAAAGTGCACGATAAGTATAGGGAGGAATCATTTCACAGCATCTTAGTGCAGGGACAGAAGTTGCAGGAGCTAGGGAGAGTCATACAGAAAACATAATTGGGGAGAAAATACGATTTACAAGTGCGGTGAAAGATTATTTGGGGATCCAAATAGCAATTAAAAAGCTCTTTCATTCCAGCAATTTGTTGTAGGGGTGCAAGTGCTATGTTGAAAAGTCTTTAGTGGCTTATATCTGTGGAAAAGAGAAATATTTACTCTGTTCAGTTCTGCAGCTATATATGATGAAAGCGTTTAGTGCCCTATTATAGTACAGTACGAGAAAAATTGACGCTGTTCACATTTGGTGTTATTTGCTCTAAAAACATTTATTGTCAGTTCAGTACAATACGAGAAAAATAGGCTCTGTTCACATTTGGTGTTATTTGCGCTAAAAGCGTTTCTTGTCATATTTCCATATAAAAAGAGAAAAATATATACCATTCACATTTGGTGTTATTTGCGTTAAAACCATTTAGTGTCATATTTCTAGAGAAAAATATATAGACATCTATGTGGAATCAGCTGACGAGGGTGTAAAAGGAGTGCGCTTCTTCTTGGCGCTAACATTGACCTGTAAGGCTGAGTTAATACTTAAGTTATTTGGTCAGTTTTGGCCCTGTGACTGCCCAAATAAGTGAAGTGTGCAGTGATTCTAATAGCGACGCCTGTCATCTGCATGTCATACTGACTGACAGTATTATTTCACTACCCCAGCACACTACCTATGCGTGTTACTGCAAGGCACAGTGTTCTAAACCCATATAAAGGCTCTATGCAGCCCGGAAATAGCCATTTTTTATGCGATTTGTCTCAAATTATGCTCCTTATCAATTAAGTTTCTCTTCTTTCTACTTTACCAGCTCCAGGGCATCCTTTCTACAGACTGGTGCCCAGTACTGAACTGCATATTCCAGATGAGGCAGCACCAAGTGTAAAGTGGTGTTATTATGTTCCTGTCCTGCGAGTTCATGCCTCTTTTAATACATGACAATATCCTGCTAGCCTTAGAAGCAGCTGATTTACATTGTATGTGTCACCACCAGACATCTGAGAAGCTCTGACAGATGCCTTTCAGAACCTCCTCCTTGAGCTTCCTTTGTTTTGCTTTCAGTTCCTCATCTCGTTAGCCTCTCTCAGCTGTCATGTAGTTGTACTGATTGCATCCCTTTAAATTCCTCCCCATAGTGCATCAGTTTGCTGTTAATATTACTTCCTGGAGTGTGTGTGCATGCTGATCCTACTTCTCAGTCTTCTACAAGATAAGTGTTGTGCATTCATTTGTGTTTTTCTGTTTGCTGGATCCCAGGTGACCCTGACTCCCTCCGTATCTTGTGTAGGGATCCGGTGGTCATGGCCCCTCACTATTATAGGGTGTTCAGGTGTTATACAGTCGAGGTACGAGGATATGCGATCATCTACCATTGGGATTTTCGCATAGGCTGAGTAGAAAGGGAGAGAGCCAGGTCTGATGCAGGGGTCTCCCTTTTTGTTCCTTAGTTTTGGATCCAGTGAGTCGTATATTCAGTTTGTGTTGTCTTGTTTCCTGTACACCTTCCGTGACAGTATGCTGTTATTTAATCTGTGATCTACAAGTACACCCAACTCCTTCTCTATTAGTAACTCTGCCAGTTTTACTCCTCCTAGAAGATATGATGCATGTAGATTATTAGCCATATGATAACTTTACATTTATCAACATTGACCCTCATTTGTGAAGTGGATGCTCAGATTGTATTTTCCATAGACTGCACAGTACTACATACAGACGTGGACAAAATTGTTGGTACCCTTTGGTCAATGAAAGAAAAAGTCACAATGGTCACAGAAATAACTTTAATCTGACAAAAGTAATAATAAATTAAAATTCTATAAATGTTAACCAATGAAAGTCAGACATTGTTTTTCAACCATGCTTCAACAGAATTATGTAAAAAAATAAACTCATGAAACAGGCATGGACAAAAATGATGGTACCCCTAACTTAATATTTTGTTGCGCAACCTTTTGAGGCAATCACTGCAATCAAACGCTTCCTGTAACTGTCAATGAGACATCTGCACCTCTCAGCAGGTATTTTGGCCCACTCCTCATGAGCAAACTGCTCCAGTTGTGTCCGGTTTGAAGGGTGCCTTTTCCAGACTGCATGTTTCAGCTCCTTCCAAAGATGCTCAATAGGATTGAGGTCAGGGCTCATAGAAGGCCACTTTAGAATAGTCCAATTTTTTCCTCTTAGCCATTCTTGGGTGTTTTTAGCGGTGTGTTTTGGGTCATTGTCCTGTTGCAAGACCCATGACCTGCGACTGAGACCAAGCTTTCTGACACTGGCTAGTACATTTCTCTCTAGAATTCCTTGATAGTCTTGAGATTTCATTGTACCCTGCACAGATTCAAGACACCCTGTGCCAGACGCAGCAAAGCAGCCCCAGAACATAACAGAGCCTCCTCCATGTTTCACAGTAGGGACAGTGTTCTTTTCTTGATATGCTTCATTTTTTCGTCTGTGAACATACAGCTGATGTGCCTTGGCAAAAACTTCGATTTTTGTCTCATCTGTCCACAGGACATTCTCCCAGAAGCTTTGTGGCTTGTCAACATGTAGTTTGGCATATTCTAGTCTTGCTTTTTTATGATTCGTTTTCAACAATGGTGTCCTCCTTGGTCGTCTCCCATGTAGTCCACTTTGGCTCAAACAACGACGGATGGTGCGATCTGACACTGATGTTCCTTGAGCATGAAGTTCACCTTGAATCTCTTTAGAAGTCTTTCTAGGCTCTTTTGTTACCATTCGGATTATCCGTCTCTTAGATTTGTCATCAATTTTCCTCTTGCGGCCACGTCCAGGGAGGTTGGCTACAGTCCCATGGATCTTAAACTTATGAATAATATGTGCAACTGTACTCACAGGAACATCTAGTTGCTTGGAGATGGTCTTATAGCCTTTACCTTTAACATGCTTGTCTATAATTTTCTTTCTGATCTCTTGAGACAGCTCTTTCCTTTGCTTCCTCTGGTCCATGTCGAGTGTGGTACACACCATATCACCAAACAACACAGTGATTACCTGGAGCCATATATATAGGCCCAATGGCTGATTACAAGGTTGTAGACACCTGTGATGCTAATTAGTGGACACACCTTGAATTAACATGTCCCTTTGGTCACATTATGTTCTGTGTTTTCTAGGGGTACCATCATTTTTGTCCATGCCTGTTTCATGAGTTTATTTTTTTACATAATTCTGTTGAAGCATGGTTGAAAAACAATGTCTGACTTTCATTGGTTAACATTTATAGAATTTTAATTTATTATTACTTTTGTCAGATTAAAGTTATTTCTGTGACCATTGTGACTTTTTCTTTCATTGACCAAAGGGTACCAACAATTTTGTCCACGTCTGTAGCTTGGTGCGATCTGCAAAAATAGAAACAGTGCTAATAATCCCACAACTATATAATTAATCAATAATTTTAATAATAGTGGACCAGCATAGAATTTTGAAGTAGACCAGTTATAACCTGGGCCCACTCAGAATAACAATCTCTGACCACAACTCTCTGGTTACAGTTCTTCAGCCACTTTTCTATCCAGTCCTGTCCTGGTTGATAAGTATTGATAGCAAATACGAAATCCATACGCATATACAGTATATGTTTAGAAAGCAAATGCTGTGTAATATTCCTTCAATTATTGTCCATCCTGTTCTCTATTTAGATGGCACCTAAATACAAGGTGAGCAATAAATTGAGTATATTTGTGAACGGTATATGAGTAAGTATATTGGATTTATAAATTATGGCTAAATGTACACACTTTAAATGAACATTAATGAACTAGTAATTTCAATGTAGGCAATCATTAATGTAAATGCAAGTCTTGGGATTAAAAATAGAAAACTGTATTTGTGTAACCAAATTAAAGCCCTTGTTTTCAAAGCCCATCTCCAAAAATAGCATGTTCTCTTATTTCTCACAGTGTTCCATGTGTCAGAGTAGCAGTTTGTGCTCTAATCTAGAGCAGTTCTTCTTAAAGGGGTTTCCAAGATTTTGGTAATGATGGCTTCTCCTCAATATAAGTCATCAATATCAGATCGATGGCAGTCCAACTCCCCACAACCCCATAATCATTCCATGCTACCAGAAGAGTAACAGAGGAAGCCCCCTCCCTCTCTATAATAATAATAATTTTGTAGTCACGGGGCTATATAGCGCAAACTGATATAGGCAAATAAAGTGGCCATCTAAGAAGTAACAGTTTTCTGATATCAGTGGCATCTCACAGATCACGGCCTACTATCTCAAAATACAGTATATACGTGTACGGCAGTAGAGAAGTGGTCAAAAAAAGTTCAAATTTCTACAGTTAGAAATATACTGTTTATCACGGTGACTTCAGAAGGTAGGGTTCCATGTAATGAACCATAGTAATGAAAATATTGATATAAAATTATAAGAAAGCATTTCTTTGCTAATCTCAGTGCTAAAGGAAATGCTAATTATTAATTATAAGTTACTTACAATTATACAGTTACTTTTTTAAAATAGTCAAGTTCATTCTAATTGTTAAATGCTAAAGTATTCCTAATTAAAATGTTCTTCTTTGATCAGTTTATCTAATATTAACATTTTATTCAGAATCCATTTAATACGACAGAACCAGGAGAACTTTTCACAGCATTGTACTGCATGTTTGCTGTCTCAATTTATTGGCTGCCCTCGCTACATTGCCCCAAATGGCTGCATGTTTGGCCTTACAGTACAGTAAATCATATAAAAACCGGTGAACCCTTGTTTATCTGACTATTGCTTCTTGTCTAAAGCTACTGTAGTTGAACAGACGGCGACTCAGACAGTAAAACATTGCATGGTGGCTTTCTATATCCCTGTTTGCCCTTAATAGCAAGCATACAAAACCTCCATTAAAACATTAATACAGGAATATAACAAAATACTGTATATAGCTTTCTGTAAGTAGCAAAAAATAAAATCTGACAAATAGCCAATATTGTATAACTATAACACAAATATAGTGTATTGTTCAATGTTATTCGCATTAATAACTTTGTGAAAAAATTGCATTAAAAAGAACGACGGTGGAACATTCATTTGTAAATTATCAAGTGAAAGAACCACAGTTGAAATCAGTTTCATAGCCTCCTAGATGCTTTATGGCACAGGTTTTGTATGTGTCCCTAAATGTAGGTCATTTGCAAAAATAAGTGCATAAATGAACAAACTACATGAGATGCAGAACAATTATGAATATTGTGTGTCCATAATGGAAGCATGAAAGAACAATGAAACAGGGCAATATTTCAATAAAATCATTTCTTGGCATTTACTTGGGTTTGAACAAGTAGTAATTCTTTTCAGAACTAAAGCACAGACTGCTTTTAATTTTGTCTGCGGAGTTGCTTGCCATAAAAAACACAATGGATAAATAGTATATCTGCACATAATATATACAGCGTTCTGGAGTTGTTTATCTCAATAGACTATAGTAATCAAAAGTAATGAACCTATTATGTGCAGGACCTTGGAGAGCGTAGAATGGCAGTAAAAGTGTGGCACATAAAAGGTTTATTAAAGGAAATTAAAGTCCATCATTGCCACACCTGCTCCCCTATTATAAGTCTATGGCAGGTCAGTGCCTTCAATCACAACTCAGCAGCACAGAATAGATCATGTTTCACATTACAATTGCTTCCACAAAGAACACTCTGTTGTACATCTTCAGTGTGCTTACAACTCTATAATGCACAACATTAGATAAAAACAAAAGCCTATTTTTACAATTATGCCTCATTGTCTGTGATATTGGGAGGATGCTAAATATTTCCCCATGTTTTTTATGACTAAAAACCAACTAGAATAATTTAAAAGCATGGCACAGTATAAGACTATACATAGAGGTCTACATTCCCACTGTTTTTCACATACATCAAACGTACCCATAGGCTCCTATTCACCCGATGGAGGACAAAAGTGTGTCCTTTCAGCCCCCATCAAGAAACTATAGGGGAGATATGTTAGAAAGATACAAACATATGTTTTTGCAACTTTTTAAATGCGACACAAAGGGCAGTTTTTACTTTGCCCTTGCCACTGTTTAGAAAGGTGGCATGGGAAGGCCAGAAAGGGGGCATGACGAGTGGCCGCAACAAAGTTATTATTTACGCCAGGTTTTTTGGTACAAATAAAGCTAGCTCTGAGCTGCTATAGATTTATCTTTAGGAGCATAGACTGCCAGAGGATGTGCCTAAAAGTGGTAGGCTCGAATATTCGAATAACGAATATTATTCGCTAAAATCGTCACTTCGAGAATTTGCAAATATTTAGAATATTGTGATATATATTTGTAATTTCGAATATTCTAGATTTTCTTTTCTTACAGTAACCTCCCTTTTTGCTTTTGGGCCAAAGAGAGGGCTACAATGTCTTTGTCTGAGCTTAGCAACATCGCTAGCAACCAATAGGAAAGTTGCCTACCCCTTACTATATAAGAACCTCCCCAGCAGCCATTTTCTACAGTTTCATTGCAGTTCTGAGAGAGAGAGCAGTGACATTGCTGTGCTCTGCGCTTTCATCTGGATCCTATTTCTTATCCAATTACATTGGATAGTTAGTTAGCTCATATATATAATACAGATAGGTAGTGGGAGATAGTCAGTGTAGGTTAGATAGTGATATAGTATAACTGATAAGTTTCAGTGCAGGGTGTTAGGTAGTGGGATAGGAATTACTGTTTATATGCTGTCCATACTGTGGGGATTTGCTCTGGTAGATAGGGTAAGCAGGCGCAGTACAGAGGCAAAATACAAGTTTTTAACTCAAAATGTCAGTGTTTATTCACACTTGAGGCAATTGCACAAAACAGCATGTAATTTTGCAGTCTTGGTGTTAATTCACACACAATGGAAAGTTCATATAAGACAAGTCACCTTGCTGGCAATTTTGCCTCCAGTAGTCCACAGCAGGCTTTAGGGGTCCTGTTTTCCCAGCATGCGGCTCTCAGCCATCCAACACAGCACAAAGCCTCAGATCCCAAAAACAGAGACATGTCTGCTGAGCGCAGCTGCCTATTTAAGGATAGCCAGGTGCTGCCAAAACCCGGACCGGCACTTAAACTCCGGTCCGGTATTTGACCTTACCTGGCTGGAAACCAGCCCAGCCGCATTTACTGGGAGGAAAACACCTGCCTTGCCAGACACATCCCCTCACTGTGTAACAATATATACATGCTACAGACATAGTGCTGATGTCACAACAATACTTAGTGCACCAATCAGTAATATCTACTCAAACATGATAAAATGTGAAGTTGCATGTATTGCACAAAAAATATGTGCATCATTAGTGCTGATTTGCACAATCGCAAAAATAATGACTGGGGATCACAAATTCTAGAATTCGCTAATTTATTGCAAATATTATGCGAAAAATTTCAGAAATATCGTAACTAATATTGTCTATGCCGCTCATAACGATACAGAACCTGTTCTATTAAACGCTTATACGAGTAGAACCCCTCCGACAGAGTGGAGTGGGTGTCAGCAGTATGTTTGTGTTGACGTCACTGGTTATTTTGCCCTTCCTCTGATCCGTCATAACAATTACTCCAAAAAAACGATCCTGTCTGTTGAGCATCCGCCTTCACTCGGTCAGAATTTGGTCAGTAATCCATAAGTATTGCTAAAGCCAAGAAAAACAGGAGGTTATTCAAAACAGAGATGACACATGAATTGAATATTTGCATGTTTTCTGTGTTTTGTACCCACTCCTGCTTTTGGCTACCAAATCATAAGCCATTTCTAATGCATAGGAAACATGTCATGCAGTCCTTACAGCTGTTACATGGATCCGTTGTGCATCTAATTTTTCATTCCTTCTGACAGATCAGAAGAAGGGTCAAATAAATGATGATGTCAGCCAGGCTGAAAGGCAAAATAGTGACTTAGTCATTAAGTAGGGGAGGGTGGGAACAGCATAAGAAGTCCACAGAGTGGCCCTATGACATAGTGGTGAGGTGGAAGCAGCATGAGGACATCACAACGTGTCCCAATGACAAAATCTGGAGGTGGCAGCCGCATCAGGAGGAGGCCACAGAGTGGCACAATGACAGTGTGGAGGTGGCAGCAGCATCAGGAGGCCACAGAGTGGCACAATGACAGAGTGAGGAGATGGAGGCAGCAGCATCAGGAGGAGGCCACAGAGCGGCACAATGACAGTGTGGAGGTGGCAGAAGCAGCATCAGGAGGCCATAGAGTGGCACAATGACAGAGTGTAGAGGTGGTGGCAGCAGCATCAGGAGGAGGCCACAGGGTGAAACAATGACAGTGAGGAGGTGGCAGCAGCAGCATCAGGATGCCACAGTGGCACAATTACAGAATGTGGAGAGGGCAGCAGCAGCATCAGGAGGAGGCCACAGGGTGGCATAATGAAAGTGTAAAGGTGGCAGCAGCAGCATGAGTAGACAACAGAGTGGCACAATTACATAGTGTGGAGGTGTCAGCAGCATCATCATGAGGCCACAGAGTGGCACAATGACAGTGTGGAGGTGGCGGAAGCAGCAGCATCAGGGGAAGGCCACAGGGTGGCACAATGACAGTGTGGAGGTGGCAGAAGCAGCAACATGAGGAGACCACAGAGGGGCACAATGACAGAGTGTGGTGATGGCAGCAGCAGCATCAGGAAGAGGCCACAGGGCGGCACAATGACAGAGTGTGGAAGTGGCAGCATCATCAGGAGGCCACAGAGTGGCACAATGACAGTTTGGAGGTGGTTGCATCAGCAGCAGCATGAGAAGACCACAGAGTGGCAGGGTGAAGCATGGTGGTGGCAGCATCATGCTCTGGGGCTGTTTTTCTTCAACTGGGACTGGGGCCTTAATTAAGCTAGAGGCAAATTATGAACAGTTCCGAATACCAGTCAATATTGGCACAAAACCTCCAGGCTTCTGCTAGAAAGCATGACAACGACCCAAAGCATACATCCAAATCAACAAAGGAATGGCTTCACCAAAAGAAGATTAAAGTTGTGGAATGGCCCAGCCAGAGCCCAGACAGGGAATCCAATTCAAAATCTGTGGGGTGATCTGAAGAGGACTGTGCACAGGAGATGCCCTCGCAATCCTACAGATTTGGAGTGTTTTTGCAAAGAAGAGTAGGCAAATCTTGCCAAGTCAAAATGTGCCATGCTGATAGACTTATACCCAAAAAGACTGAGTGCTGTAATAAAATCAAAAGGTGCTTCAAATAAGTATTAGTTTAAGGATGTGCACACTTATGCAACCATATTATTTTATGTTTATATTTTTCTTCCCTATACCTAAAAGATTTCAGTTTGTTTTTCAATTAAGTTGTACTGTTAATAGGTCACATTAAAGGTGGAAAAAGTTTGGAAATTATTTATCTTTGTCTCATTTTTTTTACAGCACAGAAACCTGTGCATTTTAACAGGGGTGTGTAGACTTTTTATATCCATTGTATACCCAAGAACAACTTTGCAAACCCATGAGCCTTAATTAATCCAAGATAGAAAATAGTCTTGATGTTAGTACACATAAAGACAATCAAGATAATTTGTCTCTTTCACACCTATTGCTTCTCTTACCCCTGGTTTCTCCAACACCTATACAACCATTTCACAGACCAATATAAGATAGGTCTAATGGCCAGTGTTGAAGATGTTGTAAACACACACAAGCTATTTCTAAAGATGGTGGAAGCTATGTATGTTGTCTTGACCTGTCTAGACATTCGCCAGATTTATCACAGTGGTTCAGGGATAGACACTTTTCACTGACTCTATATCAGCCATTGGCTTACTTTGAGGTGAATTATTCCACCAGAATTTTTGGGTCCAAAAGGTTCAGCTTAGGCTACACCGTTCATTTTCTGTTAAGTCCCACCCACTTGTCAACCATTTTCGGAAAAATGTAGAAACTCTAGATGCACCAAATTGCACCAATTAGCGTCACTTTATTTAGACAGATTTTTGGCACATACACATTAGTACATCTGGGCCACAGTCTTTAATTCCCATATCTGGTGGTTCTGCCTCATAATTAAGCAGGTTTGGACATAGAGAACCTGAGGAATAAGATATTTGCATTACTACTGAGAAAGTATTGCTGTAGCTCCCAAACTCCTCATCCCAATATGTTGAAGAGATTCCAAAGCTCCTACTAAAGAAAAGTTGATCTAAAAAAAATCATCAAATATGCCAGTTGGAAGAACCTGCAAATTGTAAGGATAACCTGAGATCATTCTATGTGTCCACGTGGAAAAACGTGGCTGGCCTTCACAAAAGAGAGTTTTTAACTTGTGTACTTTGCATTTGGAAATACTCAAATTTTCATGTCTATTAGACTGGCTACTCAACTTTGCTTACATTACACACATTTGTATGATATATGTATGCATGTAGGACTCAGCCTGTTAGTTTGTATGTGAAACTGAAATACATCAAGCGTTCTGTGGTATTGCTGTCATATTGGTCTCCACACTGTACCTGTTTTATATTCTTTATATGATTATATGACTTTATCACATTTTATTTTCAGATTTGCTTTAATACATAAACAAAGACCATCTGTTTTTACCCTTAGTGACCAGCCTGTTTTGGGCCTTACTGACCAAGTTCTTCTTCCTTTTTTCATCATCGCGTTCCAAGAGCTATAACTTTTTTATTTTTTGGATGATATAGCTTTATGAGGGCTTGATTTTTTGCAGGACAAGTTGTAGTTTTTAATGGTGCCATTTTGGAGTACATATAACTTTCTGATTAACTTTTATAAACTCTTTCTGGGAGTGATATGGGAAAAACATCAATACTGCCACTGCCTTTTTACTTCATAAATTTTACAGAGTAAATTTTTTGGTATAAATAACATAATATCTTTATTCTCTGCGTCAGTACGATTACAGTGATACCAAATACTGTACATATATATATTTTTTTAGGTTTTAATACTTTTTTTGCAATAAAACCCCCTTTTTAAAAAAAAAAAAAAAAGGTGTTCACATTGCTGCTTCCCAAGACCCATAAGCTTTTTATTTTTCTTTCTATAGAGTTGCGTGAGGCCTTGATTTTTGCGGAATGACTTGTATTATTCATTAGTATCATTTCGGAGTAAATTGCGCTTTTTTATCACTTGTTTTTAAGTTTTTTCTATGGAAACTAAGAACAATTTATCAATTCTGTCTTTTAAAAAGATTTTTTTTTTTTTACGGCGTTCACCGTAGGGATTAATTTATGGGATATTTAAGTAGTCCAGGTCGTTACGGACGTGTCAATACCAAATATATGAGGGAAATTTTTTTTGCAATTTTTTTTATTGAAAAGCGAATTTTCAATGGGAAAAAAGTGTAATTTTTTAATGGGATTTTTTTAATTTAATAAAAAAAATCTATTTTTTATCACTTAATAGTCCCACAAGGGGACTATTTTGATTGCTTTCAAAATGCAATGCATTATCCCTATAATGCATTGCATTTTAATAGCAATGCTATTTTATCATTGACCAGCAGGCTGTGCCAGAGAGGCTCAGCCTGCTAGAAATTACTACATCCAGGATCGGTGCCTACATCAGAAGCCAGATAGGCTTCACACACATCGACACCCCGCAATCACATTTGTGGGTTGTGATGGGAGACAGAGGGAGTCCGCTCCCTCTGTCAGCACTTTACATGCGGCGGACGCCATTGCACGTGGCATGTAAAGTGTTAAACAGCCCGGATCGGCACTCTTGCTGGTCCGGGTTATTAGAGCAGGGCCGCAGCTCTCATGTGAGAGCCAGGTCCCCACTCCCTGTAAAAAAAGCGGCGGCCCAGGCTAATGCTCCTTAGTTACTGCTGTAAAAACACACATCGGTGGTCACTAAGGGGTTAAGGGTATTAAATTGATTTATTTATTAATGAGATACATTTTCTGCATGATAATATTATTGTTGATCTATGGTAAACTAGATGCATAACATGCAGAGAAGAAAAGGGGCACCCTAGCAAATTATGTCAAACATATACAGGCAAAACTCCAAAACTTTGAATATCGTGCAAAAGTTCATTTATTTCAGAAATGCAACTTAAAATTAGAATATTGTGAAAAGGTTCAATATTCTAGGCTCAAAGTGTCACACTCTAGTCAGCTAATTAATCCATACCCCCTGAGCAAAGGCTACTCGAGATTGTGACTTTGGGGTTTCAAAAGCTGTAAGCCATAATCATCCAAATTATAACAAATAAAGGCTTGAAATATTTTGCTTTGCGTGTAATGAGTCTCTCATATATTAGTTTCACCTTTTAAGTTGCATTACTGAAATAAATAAACTTTGCACGATATTCAAATTTTTCGAGTTTCACCTGTAACATAATGCTACCCCATTTCTGCTGATTGTTCAAACCACACTCATTCCCCCAGTCTGCCCATGTTTCAATATATTTCAAATTTGTGGGAGGGGGAGAGAAGCCTAACCCCTTGCCACTTGTTATTTTAGCAATATGAATATTTATTGATTCCAGTTAAATTCAGTTTTAAACGGACATTATCATATTTATATTTCATATAGATGGCGGTAGATGGAGAAGACACTCATCTATGCATACTCTCAAAAGAAATTAAGGGTAAGTTGCTTAATATTCAGTTTTTTTTACAGATCCACAGATCTGTATTTTCTATACATTTATTGGCTAAGCACAATTTTTCCGCCTGATATATTAACATACTCTTTTGGAAGGTCAAAGTATAATAAACAAAAATAATGTCTCCAACTATAGTTTAGTATTCTTGTAAAAACAAAAAAAATGCCTGGCAGATTAACATCCCTAACCTACAAACATGTGAATGTCTTAAGATGGTTGCCTTATTCAGGTACTGACCTACAATCCATAGCTAGCGGTACTAAAGAAAACTGTGAGAAAACTACATCAAGTCCTACACAAGGATAGACATTCATTGACTCAGACAAAAAGGAACCTATCTTTGCTCACTGAAAATTTGATTCAGGTTCAATTTGGCAAAATCTGTAAAGTGATTCAATTATCTGTATTGATCCTACCTGAATCAAAAGTGCTTCAATTGGCCTAAACATTGGTGTATGACAGTCTGAGGTATCCTAGGGCTAATTTTTTTCTATTTCTCTATTTCTCTCTCGCTCTCAAAAATTCCCCTGATTTGAATCACCAAAAATTCAGGTTCGGGTGCAACTCAAATTAGTGTAATTCAGGCCAAATCTAATTTGATTAGAATCAATTCACTCATCTCTAATATCTGTACTATAAGGAACTGCTAGAAACCTATTCTCCTATAATAATCACAGACAAACTATGGATACCCAATCTACATTGGATGTTATGCACCTGATTCTGTGCACTGAATATTCTATTGGGGGTCATTATGTTGTGACAAGGCAGAAACCTAAAGGAACGTTGAGGCCTCATTGCCCTACAGTTAAGGGCAAAATACAAGACAAAAAGATAAAACATATGATCAATGTTATATTAAAATGAATACAAAGTTATGGCAGTCTTTGACACGCTGAACACAGGACTAAATTTGTCATAAGGATTTATGTCATGTTAAAACATCGGGAAAAAAATCTAACATCAATTTAGAGACAATAAAACCTTCACACTGGATTAAGTAAGGCATGAAGGTGACCATACATTTTAGATAAACATTTTAGATATATTGAGGTGTCCCGAGACTCCCCTGACTGCAGATATCAAGGGGAAGAAGGGTTAATTACGTTGAATTTCAAAATATCTGACCCATTTGTTCTTACTAGATTAAGCCACGACCAGAGATGTTCAGCAGCAGCTTACTTTCTTCTCCCAATTTAGAAGACATGCACATTGAGCATACATGTGTGTGGGTGCTTGGGAGGAAAGCAGCTGTATATGAAGATACCTTAATAGTAGGGCTGAGCGAACCCAAACTGTAACGTTCGGGTTCGTACCGAACATTAGTTTTTTAGGACCCCGGACCCGAACACAAACTTTTCAGTAAAATTTTGGGTTCGAGTTCGGGGTTTGACTATTTTATGGTGCTTTTTAAAAGGCTGCAGAGCAGCCAATCAACAAGCGTTTAACTCTGTGCCCTTAGAAGTAGAGTTGAGCGAACACCTGGATGTTCGGGTTCGAGAAGTTCGGCCGAACATCCCGGAAATGTTCGGGTTCGGGATCCGAACCCGATCCGAACTTCGTCCCGAACCCGAACCCCATTGAAGTCAATGGGGACCCGAACTTTTCGGCACTAAAACGGCTGTAAAACAGCCCAGGAAAGGGCTAGAGGGCTGCAAAAGGCAGCAACATGTAGGTAAATCCCCTGCAAACAAATGTGGATAGGGAAATTAATTAAAATAAAAATTAAATAAATAAAAATTAACCAAAATCAATTGGAGAGAGGTTCCATAGCAGAGAATCTGGCTTCCCGTCACCCACCACTGGAACAGTCCATTCTCAGATATTTAGGCCCCGGCACCCAGGCAGAGGAGAGAGGTCCCGTAACAGACAATCTGGCTTCATGTCAGCAGAGAATCAGTCTTCATGTCATAGCAGAGAATCAGGCTTCACGTCACCCACCACTGTAAGAGTCCATTTTCATAAATTTAGGCCCAGCACCCAGGCAGAGGAGAGAGGTCCCGTAACAGAGGATCTGGCTTCATGTCAGCAGAGAATCAGTCTGCATGTCATAGCAGAGAATCAGGCTTCACGTCAGCCACCACTGCAACAGTCCATTGTCATAAATTTAGGCCCAGCACCCAGGCAGAGGAGAGAGGTCCCGTAACAGAGGATCTGGCTTCATGTCAGCAGAGAATCAGTCTGCATGTCATAGCAGAGAATCAGGCTTCACGTCAGCCACCACTGCAACAGTCCATTGTCATAAATTTAGGCCCAGCACCCAGGCAGAGGAGAGAGGTCCCGTAACAGACAATCTGGCTTCATGTCAGCAGAGAATTAGTCTGCATGTCATAGCAGAGAATGAGGCTTCACGTCAGCCACCACTGCAACAGTCCATTGGCATATATTTAGGCCTAGCACACAGGCAGAGGAGAGAGGTCCCGTAACAGACAATCTGGCTTCATGTCAGCAGAGAATCAGTCTGCATGTCATAGCAGAGAATGAGGCTTCACGTCACCCACCACTGCAACAGTCCATTGGCATATATTTAGGCCTAGCACACAGGCAGAGCAGAGAGGTCCCGTAACAGACAATCTGGCTTCATGACAGCAGAGAATCAGTCTGCATGTCATAGCAGAGAATGAGGCTTCACGTCACCCACCACTGCAACAGTCCATTGGCATATATTTAGGCCTAGCACACAGGCAGAGCAGAGAGGTCCCGTAACAGACAATCTGGCTTCATGTCAGCAGAGAATCAGTCTGCATGTCATAGCAGAGAATGAGGCTTCACGTCACCCACCACTGCAACAGTCCATTGGCATATATTTAGGCCTAGCACACAGGCAGAGCAGAGAGGTCCCGTAACAGACGATCTGGCTTCATGTCAGCAGAGAATCAGTCTGCATGTCATAGCAGAGAATGAGGCTTCACGTCACCCACCACTGCAACAGTCCATTGGCATATATTTAGGCCTAGCACACAGGCAGAGCAGAGAGGTCCCGTAACAGACAATCTGGCTTCATGTCAGCAGAGAATCAGTCTGCATGTCATAGCAGAGAATGAGGCTTCACGTCACCCACCACTGCAACAGTCCATTGGCATATATTTAGGCCTAGCACACAGGCAGAGCAGAGAGGTCCCGTAACAGACAATCTGGCTTCATGACAGCAGAGAATCAGTCTGCATGTCATAGCAGAGAATGAGGCTTCACGTCACCCACCACTGCAACAGTCCATTGGCATATATTTAGGCCTAGCACACAGGCAGAGCAGAGAGGTCCCGTAACAGACAATCTGGCTTCATGTCAGCAGAGAATCAGTCTGCATGTCATAGCAGAGAATCAGGCTTCACGTCAGCCACCACTGCAACAGTCCATTGTCATAAATTTAGGCCCAGCACCCAGGCAGAGGAGAGAGGTCCCGTAACAGACAATCTGGCTTCATGTCAGCAGAGAATTAGTCTGCATGTCATAGCAGAGAATCAGGCTTCATGTCAGCCACCACTGCAACAGTCCATTGGCATATATTTAGGCCTAGCACACAGGCAGAGGAGAGGTTCATTCAACTTTGGGTAGCCTCGCAATATAATGGTAAAATGAAAATAAAAATAGGATTGAATGAGGAAGTGCCCTGGAGTCCAATAATATATGGTTATGGGGAGGTAGTTAATGTCTAATCTGGACAAGGGACGGACAGGTCCTGTGGGATCCATGCCTGGTTCATTTTTATGAACGTCAGCTTGTCCACATTGGCTGTAGACAGGCGGCTGCGTTTGTCTGTAATGACGCCCCCTGCCGTGCTGAATACACGTTCAGACAAAACGCTGGCTGCCGGGCAGGCCAGCACCTCCAAGGCATAAAAGGCTAGCTCTGGCCACGTGGACAATTTAGAGACCCAGAAGTTGAATGGGGCCGAACCATCAGTCAGTACGTGGAGGGGTGTGCACACGTACTGTTCCACCATGTTAGTGAAATGTTGCCTCCTGCTAACACGTTGCGTATCAGGTGGTGGTGCAGTTAGCTGTGGCGTGTTGACAAAAGTTTTCCACATCTCTGCCATGCTAACCCTGCCCTCAGAGGAGCTGGCCGTGACACAGCTGCCTTGGCGACCTCTTGCTCCTCCTCTGCCTTGGCCTTGGGCTTCCACTTGTTCCCCTGTGACATTTGGGAATGCTCTCAGTAGCGCGTCTACCAACGTGCGCTTGTACTCGCGCATCTTCCTATCACGCTCCAGTGCAGGAAGTAAGGTGGGCACATTGTCTTTGTAGCGTGGATCCAGCAGGGTGGCAACCCAGTAGTCCGCACAGGTTAAAATGTGGGCAACTCTGCTGTCGTTGCGCAGGCACTGCAGCATGTAGTCGCTCATGTGTGCCAGGCTGCCCAGGGGTAAGGACAAGCTGTCCTCTGTGGGAGGCGTATCGTCATCGTCCTGCCTTTCCCCCCAGCCACGCACCAGTGATGGACCCGAGCTGCGTTGGGTGCCACCCCGCTGTGACCATGCTTCATCCTCATCCTCCTCCACCTCCTCCTCATCCTCGTCCTCCTCGTCCTCCAGTAGTGGGCCCTGGCTGGCCACATTTGTACCTGGCCTCTGCTGTTGCCAAAAACCTCCCTCTGAGTCACTTCGAAGAGACTGGCCTGAAAGTGCTAAAAATGACCCCTCTTCCTCCTCCTCCTCCTCCTCCTCCTGGGCCACCTCCTCTTCCATCATCGCCCTAAGTGTTTTCTCAAGGAGACATAGAAGTGGTATTGTAACGCTGATAACGGTGTCATCGCCACTGGCCATGTTGGTGGAGTACTCGAAACAGCGCAACAGGGCACACAGGTCTCGCATGGAGGCCCAGTCATTGGTGGTGAAGTGGTGCTGTTCTGTAGTGCGACTGACCCGTGCGTGCTGCAGCTGAAACTCCACTATGGCCTGCTGCTGCTCGCACAGTCTGTCCAGCATGTGCAAGGTGGAGTTCCACCTGGTGGGCACGTCGCATATGAGGCGGTGAGCGGGAAGGCCGAAGTTACGCTGTAGCGCAGACAGGCGAGCAGCGGCAGGATGTGAACGCCGGAAGCGCGAACAGACGGCCCGCACTTTATGCAGCAGCTCTGACATGTCGGGGTAGTTGTGAATGAACTTCTGCACCACCAAATTCAGCACATGCGCCAAGCAAGGGATGTGCGTCAAATTGGCTAGTCCCAGAGCTGCAACGAGATTTCGCCCATTATCACACACCACCAGGCCGGGCTTGAGGCTCACCGGCAGCAACCACTCGTCGGTCTGTTGTTCAATACCCCGCCACAACTCCTGTGCGGTGTGGGGCCTGTCCCCCAAACATATGAGTTTCAGAATGGCCTGCTGACGTTTACCCCGGGCTGTGCTGAAGTTGGTGGTGAAGGTGTGTGGCTGACTGGATGAGCAGGTGGAAGAAGAGGAGGAGGAAGCCGAGAAGGAGGAGGTGGCAACAGGAGGCAAAGAATGTTGCCCTGCGATCCTTGGCGGCGGCAGGACGTGCGCCAAACAGCTCTCCGCCTGGGGCCCAGCTGCCACTACATTTACCCAGTGTGCAGTTAGGGAGATATAGCGTCCCTGGCCGTGCTTACTGGTCCACGTATCTGTGGTTAGGTGGACCTTGCTACAGATGGCGTTGCGCAGTGCACACTTGATTTTATCGTATACTTGGTTGTGCAGGGAAGGCACGGCTCTCTTGGAGAAGTAGTGCCGGCTGGGAACAACATACTGTGGGACAGCAAGCGACATGAGCTGTTTGAAGCTGTCTGTGTCCACCAGCCTAAATGACAGCATTTCATAGGCCAGTAGTTTAGAAATGCTGGCATTCAGGGCCAGGGATCGAGGGTGGCTAGGTGGGAATTTACGCTTTCTATCAAATGTTTGTGAGATGGAGAGCTGAACGCTGGCGTGTGACATGGTTGAGACGCTTGGTGACGGAGGTGGTGGTGGTGGTGTTGGTGGTACATCCCCTGTTTGCTGGGCGGCAGGTGCCAACGTTCCTCCAGAGGCGGAGGAAGAGGCCGAGGCGGCAGCAGCAGAATAGGCCGAGGCGGCAGCAGCAGAAGAGGTAGCAGGGGGAGCCTGAGTGACTTCCTTGGTTTTAAGGTGTTTACTCCACTGCAGTTCATGCTTTGCATGCAGGTGCCTGGTCATGCAGGTTGTGCTCAGGTTCAGAACGTTAATGCCTCGCTTCAGGCTCTGATGGCACAGCGTGCAAACCACTCGGGTCTTGTCGTCAGCACATTGTTTGAAGAAGTGCCATGCCAGGGAACTCCTTGAAGCTGCCTTTGGGGTGCTCGGTCCCAGATGGCGGCGGTCAGTAGCAGGCGGAGTCTCTTGGCGGCGGGTGTTCTGCTTTTGCCCACTGCTCCCTCTTTTGCTACGCTGTTGGCTCGGTCTCACCACTGCCTCTTCCTCCGAACTGTGAAAGTCAGTGGCACGACCTTCATTCCATGTGGGGTCTAGGACCTCATCGTCCCCTGCATCGTCTTCCACCCAGTCTTGATCCCTGACCTCCTGTTCAGTCTGCACACTGCAGAAAGACGCAGCAGTTGGCACCTGTGTTTCGTCATCATCAGAGACATGCTGAGGTGGTATTCCCATGTCCTCATCATCAGGAAACATAAGTGGTTGTGCGTCAGTGCATTCTATGTCTTTCACCGCTGGGGAAGGGCTAGGTGGATGCCCTTGGGAAACCCTGCCAGCGGAGTCTTCAAACAGCATAAGAGACTGCTGCATAACTTGAGGCTGAGACAGTTTCCCTGGTATGCATGGGGGTGATGTGACAGACTGATGGGGTTGGTTTTCAGGCGCCATCTGTGCGCTTTCTGCAGAAGACTGGGTGGGAGATAATGTGAACGTGCTGGATCCACTGTCGGCCACCCAATTGACTAATGCCTGTACCTGCTCAGGCCTTACCATCCTTAGAACGGCATTGGGCCCCACCATATATCGCTGTAAATTCTGGCGGCTACTGGGACCTGAGGTAGTTGGTACACTAGGACGTGTGGATGTGGCAGAACGGCCACGTCCTCTCCCAGCACCAGAGGGTCCACTAACACCACCACGACCATGTCCACGTCCGCGTCCCTTACTAGATGTTTTTCTCATTGTTATGGTTCACCACAACAACAAATATATTATTTGGCCCAATGTATTGTATTCAAATTCAGCGGGATATAAATTTGAGGCCTAGTATTTAGGCGCTGGGTGACCGGTATGGATTTAGTGACAGAATTAGACTTGGAAATGCACAGAAGCGGGTGTGTGTGAAGTTATTCTGAATGACCCAATGTGCACCTTGAATATTATATACCCTTTTAGGGATAGATTTCAAATAGCTCTGATATAGCAGAAACCACTAAATTATGAAATTGTTAAATTGGGAATTGTATTTAAACCCAGAACAAAAAATGTGCTTTGACGGACACTAAATAACTTTCCCAGCCACAACAGGACAGCGTTAACGAGAGATTTAGCAGGATATAAATTTGAGGCCTAGTATTTAGGTGCTGGGTGACAGGTATGGGTTTAGTGACAGAATTAGACTTAGAAATACACAGTAGCGGGTGTGTGTGAAGTTATTCTGAATGACCCAATGTGCACCTTGAATATTATATACCCTTTTAGGGATAGATTTCAAATAGCTCTGATATAGCAGAAACCACTAAATTATGAAATTGCTAAATTGGGAATTGTATTTCAACCCAGAACAAAAAATGTGCTTTGACGGACACTAAATAACTTTCCCAGCCACAACAGGACAGCGGTAACGAGAGATTTAGCAGGATATAAATTTGAGGCCTAGTATTTAGGCGCTGGGTGACAGGTATGGGTTTAGTGACAGAATTAGACTTGGAAATACACAGTAGCGGGTGTGTGTGAAGTTATTCTGAATGACCCAATGTGCACCTTGAATATTATATACCCTTTTAGGGATAGATTTCAAATAGCTCTGATATAGCAGAAACCACTAAATTATGAAATTGTTAAATTGGGAATTGTATTTAAACCCAGAACAAAAAATGTGCTTTGACGGACACTAAATAACTTTCCCAGCCACAACAGGACAGCGTTAACGAGAGATTTAGCAGGATATAAATTTGAGGCCTAGTATTTAGGCGCTGGGTGACAGGTATGGGTTTAGTGACAGAATTAGACTTAGAAATACACAGTAGCGGGTGTGTGTGAAGTTATTCTGAATGACCCAATGTGCACCTTGAATATTATATACCCTTTTAGGGATAGATTTCAAATAGCTCTGATATAGCAGAAACCACTAAATTATGAAATTGCTAAATTGGGAATTGTATTTCAACCCAGAACAAAAAATGTGCTTTGACGGACACTAAATAACTTTCCCAGCCACAACAGGACAGCGTTAACGAGAGATTTAGCAGGATATAAATTTGAGGCCTAGTATTTAGGCGCTGGGTGACAGGTATGGGTTTAGTGACAGAATTAGACTTAGAAATACACAGTAGCGGGTGTGTGTGAAGTTATTCTGAATGACCCAATGTGCACCTTGAATATTATATACCCTTTTAGGGATAGATTTCAAATAGCTCTGATATAGCAGAAACCACTAAATTATGAAATTGCTAAATTGGGAATTGTATTTCAACCCAGAACAAAAAATGTGCTTTGACGGACACTAAATAACTTTCCCAGCCACAACAGGACAGCGGTAACGAGAGATTTAGCAGGATATAAATTTGAGGCCTAGTATTTAGGCGCTGGGTGACAGGTATGGGTTTAGTGACAGAATTAGACTTGGAAATACACAGTAGCGGGTGTGTGTGAAGTTATTCTGAATGACCCAATGTGCACCTTGAATATTATATACCCTTTTAGGGATAGATTTCAAATAGCTCTGATATAGCAGGAACCACTAAATTATGAAATTGCTAAATTGGGAATTGTATTTCAACCCAGAACAAAAAATGTGCTTTGACGGACACTAAATAACTTTCCCAGCCACAACAGGACAGCGGTAACGAGAGATTTAGCAGGATATAAATTTGAGGCCTAGTATTTAGGCGCTGGGTGACAGGTATGGGTTTAGTGACAGAATTAGACTTGGAAATACACAGTAGCGGGTGTGTGTGAAGTTATTCTGAATGACCCAATGTGCACCTTGAATATTATATACCCTTTTAGGGATAGATTTCAAATAGCTCTGATATAGCAGGAACCACTAAATTATGAAATTGCTAAATTGGGAATTGTACTTCAACCCAGAACAAAAAATGTGCTTTGACGGACACTAAATAACTTTCCCAGCCACAACAGGACAGCGGTAACGAGAGATTTAGCGGGATATAAATTTGAGGCCTAGTATTTAGGCGCTGGGTGACCGGTATGGATTTAGTGACAGAATTAGACTGGGATATGGCCAAAAAATAACCACACTATTGCTGGTTAAATGCACTTGGTGACGGGCGCAGCTTGCCCCTGATTTAGTATATGGCCAAAAAATGAACAGACTATTGCTGGTTAAATGCACTTGGTGTCACAGTTTGACGCACCACACTACTGAGGGTTAAATGCACTTGGTGACGGGCGCAGCTTGCCCCTGATGTAGTATATGGCCAAAAAATGAACAGACTATTGCTGGTTAAATGCACTTGGTGTGACAGCTTCACCCTGATGTAGGCTTTAGCCAAAAAACAACCACACCATTGAGGGTTAAATGCACTTGGTGACAGGCGCAGCTTGCCCCTGATTTAGTATATGGCCAAAAAAATTAACAGACTATTGCTGGTTAAATGCACTTGGTGTGACAGCTTCACCCTGATGTAGGCTTTAGCCAAAAAACAACCACACCATTGAGGGTTAAATGCACTTGGTCGCAGCTTGGATGCACTTGGTCGCAGCACCGCACAAGACACAAAATGGCCGCCGATCACCCCAGAAAAAAGTGACTGACAAACGGTCTGGGCAGCCTAAAAACAGTGAGTGAGCATTTGAATTTCAGCAGCTCAATGATGCACAGCTGCAGATCGATCGATTAATCAAGTGAAGTCCTTTGGAGGAGTTAATCTGCCTAATCTCGCCCTACTGTCGCATCCGCAACCTCTCCCTACGCTAATCAGAGCAGAGTGACGGGCGGCGCTATGTGACTCCAGCTTAAATAGAGGCTGGGTCACATGGTGCTCTGGCCAATCACAGCCATGCCAATAGTAGGCATGGCTGTGACGGCCTCTTGGGGCAAGTAGTATGACGCTTGTTGATTGGCTGCTTTGCAGCCTTTCAAAAAGCGCCAAGAAAGCGTCACAAAAGCGCCAAGAAAGCGACGAACACCGAACCCGAACCTGGACTTTTACGAAAATGTCCGGGTTCGGGTCCGTGTCACGGACACCCCAAAATTCGGTACGAACCCGAACTATACAGTTCGAGTTCGCTCATCCCTACTTAGAAGCCATCACAGCCATGCCTACTAACAGCATGGCTGTGATTGCCCAGTGCAGCTTGTGACCCAGCTTCTATATAAGCTGGAGTCACGTAGCGCTGCACGTCACTCTCCTCTGATTAGTGTAGGGATAGGATGCTGCTGCTGTGAGGCAGAGAATAGTACAGAATCTTTAATCTGTAGTGCTTGTTAACTCAGCAAACTACCTAGGATTTTGTTTTGTGGGTGGAGTGCACAATCTTTTTACCCTGCCCTGAGCCCAGTGACCCAGAAAAATAACTTTTATGCGTCTGTTAGGTGAACGACGGTGGCCATTTTATGCAAGTTCTGTGCACTAGCACAGCATATGTGCATTTTTGACAGCCAAATAGAAGCTTGAAATACTGAAATTATATTCTGGGTTAAAAAAAAAAATCACCCATTTTTGGCAAGACCCTACATCTGTGGCCTTTGCAGCATTTGTCTGTGTGTAATTTTCTGGGATTCAAAAAACACCCTTTTTGGGCAAAATACAAAATTTTACAACCCTTGTTGCACCTGTCAGTGTGAAATACAAGCGTTAGATACTGCTGTCATATTCTGTTATTTAAAAAAAACACCCATTTAGGGCAAAATCCAAATTTTGCTGAGTTTACATAGTAACATAGTACATAAGGCCAAAAAAAGACATTTGTCCATCCAGTTCGGCCTGTTATCCTGCAAGTTGATCCAGAGGAAGGCAAAAAAAAAAGTGATGTAGAAGCCAATTTTACCCACTTTAGGGGAATAAAAAATTCCTTCCCGACTCCAATCAGGCAATCAGAATAACTCCCTGGATCAACGACCCCTCTCTAGAAGCTATAGCCTGTAATATTATTACACTCCAGAAATACAGACGTGGACAAAATTGTTGGTACCCTTTGGTCAATGAAAGAAAAAGTCACAATGGTCACAGAAATAACTTTAATCTGACAAAAGTAATAATAAATTAAAATTCTATAAATGTTAACCAATGAAAGTCAGACATTGTTTTTCAACCATGCTTCAACAGAATTATGTAAAAAAATAAACTCATGAAACAGGCATGGACAAAAATGATGGTACCCCTAGAAAACACAGAACATAATGTGACCAAAGGGACATGTTAATTCAAGGTGTGTCCACTAATTAGCATCACAGGTGTCTACAACCTTGTAATCAGCCATTGGGCCTATATATATGGCTCCAGGTAATCACTGTGTTGTTTGGTGATATGGTGTGTACCACACTCGACATGGACCAGAGGAAGCAAAGGAAAGAGCTGTCTCAAGAGATCAGAAAGAAAATTATAGACAAGCATGTTAAAGGTAAAGGCTATAAGACCATCTCCAAGCAACTAGATGTTCCTGTGAGTACAGTTGCACATATTATTCATAAGTTTAAGATCCATGGGACTGTAGCCAACCTCCCTGGACGTGGCCGCAGGAGGAAAATTGATGACAAATCTAAGAGACGGATAATCCGAATGGTAACAAAAGAGCCTAGAAAGACTTCTAAAGAGATTCAAGGTGAACTTCATGCTCAAGGAACATCAGTGTCAGATCGCACCATCCGTCGTTGTTTGAGCCAAAGTGGACTACATGGGAGACGACCAAGGAGGACACCATTGTTGAAAACGAATCATAAAAAAGCAAGACTGGAATATGCCAAACTACATGTTGACAAGCCACAAAGCTTCTGGGAGAATGTCCTGTGGACAGATGAGACAAAAATCGAAGTTTTTGCCAAGGCACATCAGCTGTATGTTCACAGACGAAAAAATGAAGCATATCAAGAAAAGAACACTGTCCCTACTGTGAAACATGGAGGAGGCTCTGTTATGTTCTGGGGCTGCTTTGCTGCGTCTGGCACAGGGTGTCTTGAATCTGTGCAGGGTACAATGAAATCTCAAGACTATCAAGGAATTCTAGAGAGAAATGTACTAGCCAGTGTCAGAAAGCTTGGTCTCAGTCGCAGGTCATGGGTCTTGCAACAGGACAATGACCCAAAACACACCGCTAAAAACACCCAAGAATGGCTAAGAGGAAAAAATTGGACTATTCTAAAGTGGCCTTCTATGAGCCCTGACCTCAATCCTATTGAGCATCTTTGGAAGGAGCTGAAACATGCAGTCTGGAAAAGGCACCCTTCAAACCGGACACAACTGGAGCAGTTTGCTCATGAGGAGTGGGCCAAAATACCTGCTGAGAGGTGCAGATGTCTCATTGACAGTTACAGGAAGCGTTTGATTGCAGTGATTGCCTCAAAAGGTTGCGCAACAAAATATTAAGTTAGGGGTACCATCATTTTTGTCCATGCCTGTTTCATGAGTTTATTTTTTTACATAATTCTGTTGAAGCATGGTTGAAAAACAATGTCTGACTTTCATTGGTTAACATTTATAGAATTTTAATTTATTATTACTTTTGTCAGATTAAAGTTATTTCTGTGACCATTGTGACTTTTTCTTTCATTGACCAAAGGGTACCAACAATTTTGTCCACGTCTGTACATCCGGGCCCCTCTTGAATTCCTTTATTGTACTCACCATTACCACCTCCTCAGGCAGAGAGCTCCATAGTCTCACTGCTCTTACCGTAAAGAATCCTCTTCTATGTTTGTGTACAAACCTTCTTTCCTCCAGACACAGAGGATGTCCCCTCGTCACAGTCACAGTCCTGGGGATAAATAGATGGGGATAAATAGTTTTCTGCATCTGTCATTGTTAAATACACTACTAACAAATATTTAGAAAGGCTCTACCAGCAAACTACTGGAGCTCGGCCCTTCAGTTACCAGCTGAAAAATAGGAATAAATGAAATAGAAATATGGGCTGGCTCACAGTATTTTTGCCTGAAGTTTTATTAATAACTATACAAACAATCTTTGTGTCATCATATCAGCATATATAAACATATATAAACATGTAAATTACATAAGTATGTCATCATACTCCGCACATACTTATGTAATTTACATGTTTATATATGTTTATATATGCTGATATGATGACACAAAGATTGTTTGTATAGTTATTAATAAAACTTCATGCAAAAATACTGTGAGCCAGCCCATATTTCTATTTCATTGTTAAATACAAGCTTGAAATACTTCAATAATTTTCTGGGTTTTAAAAAACATTCATTTTTGGCAATACCCTCCATCTGGGGCCTATGTAGCATTACTCAGTGTGCAATTTAAGCTTGAAATACTGCAATAATTTTCAGGGTTTTAAAAAACACTCTTTGTGGGCTAAGGAACACATTTTACAGCACTTGTTGCATCTGTCAGTGTGAAATACAAGCATTAGATATTATGGTCATATTCTGTTATTGAAAAAACACCCATTTAAGGTAAAATACTAAATTTGCAGCCTTGGCTGCATCTGTCATTGTTAAATACAAGCTTGAAATACAGCAATAATTTTCTGGGTTTAAAAAAGCACCTTTTTTTTTAAATACCCACCATCTGTGGCCCATGCAGGTTTTGTCAGTGTACAATAAAACCTTGAAATACTTCAATAATTTTCTGGGTTTAAAAAAGCACCCATTTTTGGCAATACCCTCCATCTGGGGCCTATGCAGCATTAGTCAGTGTGAAGTTTAAGCTTGAAATACTGCAATAATTTTCTGGGTTTTAAAAAAGCACCCTTTTTGGGCGAATACAAAATTTTACAGCCCTTGCTGCATCTTTCAGTGTGAAATACAAGCGTTAGATACTGCTGTCATATTCTGTTATTAAAAAAACACCCTTTTTGGGCAAAATACTAAATTTTACAGCACTTGTTGCATCTTTCAGTGTGAAATACAAGAGTTAGATGCTGCTGGCATATTCCTTTATTAAAAAAACACCCTTTTTGGCCAAAATACTACATTTTACAGCCCTGGTTGCATCTTTCAGTGTAAAATACAAGCGTTAGATACTGTTGTCATATTCTGTTATAAAAAAAAAATCTTTTGGGGCAAAATACTAAATTTTACAGCCCTTGTTGCATCTTTCAGTGTGAAATACAAGCATTAGATATTGCTGTTCTATTCTGTTATATAAAAAAAAACACCCATTTTAGACCAAATAGTAAATTTGCGGCCTTGGCTGCATCTGTCAGTGTGAGATAAAAGCTTCAAATACAGCAATAATATTCATAGTTTACAAAAACACAAATTTTGGGCAAAATACTTATTTTTGCAGCCCTTGTTGCATCTGTCAGTTTGAAATACAAGCGTTAGATATTGTTGTCATATTCTGTAATTAATAAAACACAAATCTTTGGGCAAAATACAGAATTTTGCAGCCTTTGCTGCATCTGTCAGTGTGAGATACACAAGTTAGATACTTGTGTTCTATTCTGTTATAAAAAAAACCACCCATTTTGCGCAAAAAAAAAATCATTTGCGGCCTTTGCTGCATTTGTCAGTGTGAGATAGACGTGTTAGATACTGCTGTTCTATTCTGTTATAAAAAAAAACACCCATTTTGGGCAAAGTACCTAATATTGCAGCCTTTGCTGAATCTGTCAGTGTGAAATACATGCATTAGATACTGTTGTTCTATTCTGTTATTTAAAAAAACTTTTGGGCAAGATCCTAAATTTGAGAAATATGAGGAGAGTGTCAAATAAAGGATGTGGCCCCGGTCATGGTGCTGCTGGTGGAGCTCCTGTTGCAGGGAGAGGATGCGGTCGATCTGTGCCAGCTACACGCACAAGTGAAACAATTTCCTCAGGTGTGAGTAGGCGACAGAACCTTCAGCGGTATTTGGTCGAGGCTAATGCGGCTCTACAAATGGTAAAGCCAGAACGAGTACAAGCGATAGTAGATCGGGTTGCTGACAGTGCCTCCATTTCCTTTACAGTCTCCTACTGAAAGATCAGAGTTGGCCTAACGCATAAACATTCTCAACCTGAGCACAACCTGCATGACCAGACATCTAAGTGCAAAGCACAAGCTGCAGTGGAGTAGACACCTCAGAAACCAAGAAAGGTCTCTAACTCCTCCTGCTTACTCTTCTGCTGCAGTCTCGGCCTCTTCATCCACCTCTGGCGTAAAAGTTCCACCTGCCACCCCACAAACAGAGGATCTGCCAGTAACACCACCACTTGGGTCACCAAGCATCTCCACAATATCCCACGGAAGCATTCAGCTCTCCATCTCCCAAACACTGGAGCGGAAAAGGAATTACCCCCCCTACCCACCTGTCATCCCTGGCCCTGAATGCCAGCATTTCAAAATTACTGGCCTTTAAAATGCTGTCATTCCGTCTGGTGGAGATGGAGAGTTTTAAAAGCCTTATGGCGGTGGTTCACAGCAGGATGGCACCCAAACTAGCTCATGGCCATCATTGGTGCATGGTTGGGGGGATACAGAGAACACAGATGATACACCTCCCACAGAGGACAGCTTTTCGTTGTCTTAGGGTGGCCTGGCACACATGAGCAGTTACATGCTGCAGTGTCTCCGCAATGACCGCCGAGTTGCCCACATTCTAACTTGTGCTGATTACTGAGTTGCCACACTGCTGGATTCCCGTTACAAAGACAACGTACCATCCTTAATTCCGTCACTGGAGCGTGATCGTAAGATGCGCAAGTACAAGTGCACACTGGTAGACGCGCTGCTGGTGGCATTCCCACCTGACAGCGGGGGCACAGTGGAAGCACAAGGCCAAGGCAGAGGAGGCGGAAGAGGTCGCCAACACAGCTGGGGCACCACCAGCACCTCAGAATGCAGGGTTACCATGGCCGAAATGTGGAAAAGCTTTGTCAGCACGCCACAACAACGAGCACCACCAGCTGATATGGAACGTATTAGCAGGAGGCAGCATTTCACCAACATGGTGGAGCAATACATGTGCACACGCCAACACGTACTGAATGACGGGTCTGCCCCCTTCAAATTCTCGGTCTCCAAATTGGGCACATGGCTTGAGCTTGCCCTTTACGCCTTGGAGGTGCTGGCCTGCCCTGCAGCCAGTGCATTGTCTGAACTTGTGTTTAGCACAGCAGGGGGCGTTATCACAGACAAGCGCAGTCGCCTGTCCACAGCCAATGTGGACAAGCTTATGTTCATTAAAATAAACCAGGTATGGATCCCACAGGAGTTGTCCATACCTTGTGCAGAATAGATATGTACACCGGCCTTAACCAGCCATTGTTATACTACAGCCCAATTGCTCATTGTTGTATTTTAGATATGTCCCACTCTTTTGGAGTGTACCCTAATAAATAAAAAAATTAAAACCAAAAACCAATGTTGGCTACCCCGTCCTCCACCTCCGCTTCCACCTACACCGCGACGTCAACCACCTCCTAAAAATCCTACTCCATATGGACCTCCACCTCATAAATCAAGTTTATTTTTATTAATTTATTTGTATTTTATTTTATGTAATTTCACTAATTTGTCTGTTACATTTTCGGGTGAAATTCACAAATTTTTGGGTTTGATATACCCAAGCTCTACCTAGTAGACAGGTAAAAAAAAAATCACTATTTTGTCTGTTACATATTCGGGTGAAATTCACAAATCTTTGGCTGTGATATACCCCTGCTCTACCTAGTGGACATGTAAAAAAAAAAAGCTAATTTGTCTGTTACATACTTGAGTGAAATTCACAAATTTTTGGGTGTGATATACCCCTTCTGTACCTAATAGACAGGTAAAAAAAATCCACTCATTTGTCTGTTACATTTTTGGTTGAAATTCACAAATTTTTGGCTGTGATATACCCCTGCTCTACCTAGTAGACAGGTAAAAAAAATCACTAATTTGTCTGTTGCATACTCGGGTTAAATGCACCACTTTTTGGATGTGATATACCCCTGCTCTACCTAGTAGACAGGTAAAAACATTTCACTAATTTGTCTGTTACATACTCGGGTTAAATTTGCCAATTTTTGGATGTGATATACCCCTGCTCTACCTAGTAGACAGGTAAAAACATTTCACTAATTTGTCTGTTACATATTCGGGTGAAATTCACAAATTTTTGGCTGTAATATACCCCTGCTATACCTAGTAGACATGCAAAAACATTTCACTAATTTGTCTGTTACATTTTTGGGTGAAATTCACAAATTTTGGGATATGATATACCCCTGCTATACCTAGTAGACAGGTAACCAAATTTCACAAATTTGTCTGTTACATTCTTTAGTGACATTCAACCATTTTTGCCGTAATTAAACCCCTGCTCTGCATAGGTGATGTGGTAAGTTTCCACTGGGCTTGGAGGTCGAGTAGAGGGGTGGACAATAGGCGCAAAGACGCAACCAGAATTTTGCAAACCAATAGGTTTTTATTGTTAATGTGACAACGCGTTTCGGGGTTCTGCGGACCCCTTTTTCAAGTCTGTCAATTGAATGTGATGTTCGAGGTTACACCTTGTTGCGGGGGTTGTTCCCCTATTTAACGTTTTATTTATTTTATGTTATTTGAAGTCATTTCCCTATCCACATTTGTTTGCATAGCACTTGCCATGCTCTTAACCACATTTTGCTGGCCTTTGCAGCCCTCTAGCCCTTTCCATGACATTTTTTAGAGCCATTTTAGTGCTCAAAAGTTTGGGTCCCCATTGACTTTAATGTGGTTCGGGTTCAGGGTCAAGTTCGGGTCCTGAACTCAAACGTTTTTATGAAGTTCGTCCGAACTCGTCAAACCCGAAGATCCAGGTGTCTCAACTCTACTAAATAGTCTTGAAAGCTTGCTGTGGTACATCATTGCAGTGTTCTACTATACGTAAGGCTGGATTCACATCTAGTTTTTATCCCATATATACTTATATATATACATTGCCAAAACAGAATGCAAAAGTAACTATGTTTTTCCATCCAGCACAGTCCAGCAAAAAATCTGGTCTGGTATGATTTTTTACAATGGAACCCTATGGTGATGAACTCCACTTATGATGTTCCTCTGAGGCATATGTTAAATGCAAACACTGCACATGTTGCACATGATACAAATACCTGATATAAATCCATTTTCCTCCACTCTAATTTTAGCTAATACTGAATGGCAAGCTCTAACTAAACTATTCTCTTTG
This sequence comes from Bufo gargarizans, assembly GCF_014858855.1. NCBI lineage: Eukaryota > Metazoa > Chordata > Amphibia > Anura > Bufonidae > Bufo > Bufo gargarizans. The sequence goes on from NC_058084.1 coordinate 98,319,542, forward strand.
GAATCTGTTACTGCCTATGAGCACAATAAGCTCCTCTTACCTTAGCTAGAAGATTTTATTTCCTCTCATCATACACCAATTGGCTCTCATTACAGTTACTCTTGGAGTTGAGATTGTTTGCTATTTGTAAATTTCCTTTCAGTGATAACAAGAGTAAGTTCAAGCTTAGTTTTCAGCCTAAGAGTCTATTATGATACTTATATGCTTCAATATTATTACGCTTTTGTTCCGCTGTATTATCTATACATGGAAATACAGTTGGGGGTTAAATTGAAACTGGCTTGCTCATTTATTATCTTCGCTGAGTGTGTTTCCGCAAGTGTTGCTGTTATAACAACATGAATAATTTTGAAACCACCTGTTGGCTCAGTCAATATGTTGTGTACCCTTGTGTGGGCAGGTATTGATAAACACCAGCTTTCATCCTTCTCAGATCATTTCAATGCTAACAAGTGCAAAGCTTTCTCACCACATGTCCTCGAGAAAAAAAAAAAGATAACAGAAAATAAACCATGAGAATTTAGCATTTCTAACAAGTGTGAGCTTTAAAAGCAATTCCTAATTGTTTTCTTCAAGTGCATGTACAGTGATTTATGTCTGTATCACAGAAGGTTCCCTTTGATATACCCAATGACTGATTCTTGTGTTTTCTTTTATTGTACAGTGGAAGAAGATTCTCTAGAACAAGAACTCAGGTAAACTACTAAACTGAGCAAAAATATAAACACAAAACTTTTGGTTTTGCTCCCATTTTGCATGAGCTCAACTCAAAGATCAAAAACATTTTCTACATACACAAAAGACCCATTACTCTCAAATATTGTTCACAAATCTGTCTAAACTTGTGTTAGTTAGCGCTTCTCCTTTGCCGAGATAATCCATCCCACATCATAGGTGTGGCATATCAGGGTGCTGATTAGACAGCATGAATATTGCACAGGTGTGCCTTAGACTGCCCACAATAAAAGACCACTCTGAAATGTGCAGTTTGATCACACAGCACAATGCCACAGATGTTGCAACGTTTGAGTGAGTGTGCAATTGGCATGCTGACTGCAGGAATGTCTACCAGAGCTGTTGCTCATGCAATGAATGTTCATTTATCTACCATATGCCGTTTCCAAAGGTGTTTCAGAGAATTTAGCAGTACATTCAACCGGCCTCACAACCGCAGACCATGTGTAACCACACAAGCCCGGGGCCTCCACATCCAGCATGTTCACCTCCATGATTGTCTGAGAACAGCCACCTGGACAGCTGCAGCAACAATCGGTTTGCATAACCAAAGAATTTCTGCACAAACTTTCAGAAACCGTCTCAGCGGTTGTAGACAAAAAGAAAGAGAAGGCGCTCATAGGGTGAATATGCAAAGGATTATTTCCCTTTTCAGACGAGAGGTAATATGCTCACCTGTTAGAGTTGCACCAATTGGGTGCAACTGCAATGAGAGCTGAGTGCCCGTGAGGGTTGGTTGGTGCCGCCGGCTTTGTCCAAACCCCCTTCGGTCGGTGCCGAACCGCCGAATGGGTAAGTACAGGAACTGTAGGTTTGGTGGACCAAGAAAGTCCAAGAAAAACGGACAGAGTAACAGGCGCAAATCCACAACCAATGGTAGAAAACAAATTGGTTTATTCAGGACAACGCGTTTCGGGGTGCATGACCCCTTTATCAAGTCTGGTGGATCACAGTGGAGCCGCTCGTATCCCAGCACGTGGGGTGTCTGGAGTCGTTGATTCACCAGACACTGTCTCAGGGAAGCTCATCTGCATGCTCGTTATCCTCATTGGGGTCTGGACCTGACTGCAGTTCGTCGTCGTAACCGACTTGAGTGGGCAAATGCTCACATTCAATGGCGTCTGGCACGTTAGAGCGGTGTTCTGTTCACGGATTGGTCCCAGTTTTCACTGTTCAGGGCAGATGGCAGACAGTGTGTGTTACGTTGTGTGGGTGAGCGGTTTGCTGATGTCCACATTATGGATTGAGTGGCCCATGGTGGCGGTGGGGTTATGGTATGGGCAGGCGTATGTTATGGACCACGAACACAGGTGCATTTTATTGATGGCATTTTGAATGCACGGAGATACCGTGACAAGATCCTGAGGCCCATTGTTGTGCCATTCATCCACGACCATCACCTCATGTTGCAGCATGATAATTCACGGCCTCATACTGCAAGGCTCTATACACAATTCCTGGAAGCTGAAAACATTCCAGTTCTTGCATGGCCAGCATACTCACCGGACATGTCACCCATTGAGCATGTTTGCGATGCTCTGAATCGGCGTATACAACTACGTGTTCAAGTTCCTGCCAATATTCTGCAACTTCGCACAGCTATTGAAGAGTAGTGGACCAACATTCCAGAGGCCACAATCAACAACCTGATCAACTCTATGCGATGGAGATATGTTGCACTGCGTGAGGCAAATGGTGGCCACACCAGATACTGACTGGTTTTCTGTGTCCCCCCCCCCCCCAGGAAGGCAAAACTATGCACATTTCAGAGTGTCCTTTTATTGTTGGCAGTCTAAAGCACACCTGCGCAATATTCATGCTGTCTAATCAGCACCTTGATATGCCACACCTATAAGGTGGGATGGATTATCTTGGCAAAGGAGAAGTGCCCACTAGCACAAATTTAGACAGATGTATGAACAATATTTGAGAGTAATGGGCCTTTTTTGTATGCAGAAAATGTTTCAGATATTTGAGCTCAGCTCGTGCAAAATGGAAGCAAAACCAAAAGTGTTGCGTTTATATGTTTGCCCAATGTATTTGTAGTGTATGCATTTTAATGAACAGATTAGATGTGTGCTTTCTATAGGTTCAATACCTCAGTATTATTGAAATGAATAGTGTAATTATACACAAAATATATTAGCTCGGATTAACCATTGCGTAATAATAGTCTTATGTATGTAGTAAGTGGTGAAAATGACCAGTTTTGGGGGAAAAAACATGATTGTTTGAGGTTATATTAGGAGATGTTTATGCTATATATGACCATATGAGGCCACTAGTGGTTGTCACTGGAATTGCATTCTGTCTAAAGTTCTAAGATGTTGCCTCCTTTTGTAGCCCTTTATAATACACTTGTCAGGGGTTACAGCCACCACTGCAATTTCACAGTGGTCACTTTGTCAACACACTGCATAAGGCCCCGGCCTATTTGGTGTTTGGGATTGCCAGAGTGCACATAGCCAGACATGCCCAGTAGCTCTCATTCTGGCAACTGGCCTTGAACAGCTCCAGGCAAAGTAAGTAGTCTTTGATGATGGTCAAGAAGAGAAAATGTTGCTCCAGGCATGTAAAGGAATAAAATATTATGGGAGACATTTACTGAGACCAGAGATTTCCACGCCCATCTCAAGTCCCTCTGCACTGCCATTTAAGCCATCTTCCATGCAAAAAACTGGCATGGAAAATGCCAAATGGTGTGGGTAAGCTGGAACACCCACTTCCCCAAACACGTCATACTCCCTTATCTCACCACTTTGGAAAAGTGGCATGAGCTGGGAATGAGCTGGAGGCAGCTAGCAGCTTCAAGAGCACACATACACAGGCAAGGCTAAGGATTTAATTACCCAAGCACAACTTGCCTGTGCCATCAGTTCTGAATGTGAGCCTAGCGACCAATGGGAAAGCATTGAATGGTAGAGGTGAGACAACCCCTTTAAGTCTTCTGTGGGAATGAATTTTCTTTTGGATGACCTATTTAATTGGAACACGTCTGTATGGAAAAGTTTTAAGTAACTTTATTTATTATTTAATGCACTTATATAGTGCTGCAATACTTTACGGCATTAAACAGACATTACCATCAAGCTGTCCCCACTGGGACTCACAATCTAAGTTCCCTATAAGTATGTCTTTGGAGTATGGGAGAAAACCGGAGTATCTGGAGGAAACCCACACAAACACAGGGACAACATACAAACTCCATGCAGATGTTATCCATGGTTTAAAACCTAGGACCCCAGCACTGCAAGGCACCAGTGCTAACCACTGAGCCAACGTGCTGCCCAAGAAAAAACTGTTATCCAGGACATCAACATTTGGGACATAATTTAAAAAGATAAAATATAACAAACTTGCAAACATTAATCTGATTTCTTTACAAAAACTAAATTTTACCAACTATTTTAGTTCTGTACACTGACCCTACCCCATTTTTCTACTTATCAATATTCCCTCAATATTCCCTATTTCAATTACACAACCTCCAGTCTTAGTTCATGGAAACCACATGTATAACAGATGCTGGTTTATGCACCAAGTTCTCTCCTAAATCAATTTGAATGAAAATTAGGTATGTTAGAAGACTAAAGTTTGTGGTCACCAAGACTGGATTAGATACAATTTGATGGATATAGATAGGAAAGAAAAGGACATCACACAGGAGTCAGGACAAATATTGCAATTATAATACAAGTCATGTAGACAGCCTAATCATCTATTTTATATGAGACAAATTAATATACATTTTTTTTATGGAAGGGTCAAATATTATGTTGAATGTTATAGTAATGTCAGAGACAGAATTAGGATTTAGGTCATATTTTGTGTTGATCGAGCACGGAAGTGCTTGGATGCTCTGACCAAACACATTGAGATGCTCGAGCACCCTAACGAGCACTTTAGTATAATGGAAGTCAATGGGAGAACCCGAGCATTAAACCAGGCACCCCCTGCTCTGAAGAGGGGAGGATGCCCGGTTCATAGGAAAAGGTCAGAAAATGATGGAAACACCACCTAAATGGTTCAGGAACAACATAGGGAGGATGTCTGGATGCATCTTGGACTCCCAGGTTGCTGATGGGAACGATTATGTCCGAGTAGTATGCCACTTTTACAGACAGACAATAATACGCACCAAATCGAAGATAAAATCGATTTTAGAGGAAAAATTGTTAGGAAACATTCTTTCCTGTATATTTACTTTTATATAAAGTGCAAGTGCTGCCAAAAATTACAAGGAAGAGGCACTGTGATACAACCTGTATATCACATAAAGGAAGGCCTCATTCACATTGTGGTACAATTGTTCATGTAGTGGGACTCCTACAGTCATAAAGCCTATGCACTAAGTGAAAGGGCTGCCAAAAATTGCAAGGAACCATCACTCCAATACACCCTTTATAACACATAAAGGAGGGCATCATACACAGCCTTGAAAAATTATGATTCATGGCCTGCTGGTGACCCTCAAAAACATAAGGAGCAAGGGCCTGCTGATCTGACCATCTAAAACATTATGGGCGAGGGCCTGCTGCCGCTTTGGTGACTCTAGATAACCTGGGGCCGACCGCACGTCCCCGTGACGGCAACGATCCATTCTGATGTCTGCCCTATCAACTTTAAATGTTATTTTCAGCCCAAACTATGTAGACTGTGGGTAACGGGGGATAACTGCAGGTGAGCTGACCCTGTAAAAGATTTTAGGTGCGGGCCTGCTGGTGAGCTGACCCTGTAAAAGATTGTAACTGAAGGCCTGCTGGTGAGCTGACCCTGTAAAAGATTTTAGGTGCGGGCCTGCAGTTGAGATGACACTCTAAAAGGTTGTAGGTGAGGGCCTGCAGGTGAGCTAACCCTCTAAAACATACACAAGGGCCTTCAGGTGAGCTGACCCTATAAAAGATTTTAGGTCCGGGCCTGCTGGTGAGCTGACACTGAAAAAGCTAGGGTGCTGACCCTCTAAAAGGTTGTAAGTGAGGGCCTGTAGGTGAGCTGACCCTGTAAAAAATTATATGCGAAGGCCTGCTGGTGAGCTGACCCTGTAAAAGATTTTAGGTGAGTGTCTGCTGGTGAGCTGACCCTCTAAAAGTTTGTAGGTGAGGGCCTGCAGGTGAGCTGGCCCAGTAAAAGATTTTAGGGTATAGACCTGCTGGTGAGCTGACCCTGTAAAAAATGATATGCGAGGGCCTGCTGGTGAGCTAACCCTATAAAACATTACACTACGTGCAGAATTATTAGGCAAATGAGTATTTTGACCACATCATCCTCTTTATGCATGTTGTCTTACTCCAAGCTGTATAGGCTCGAAAGCCTACTACCAATTAAGCATATTAGGTGATGTGCATCTCTGTAATGAGAAGGGGTGTGGTCTAATGACATCAACACCCTATATCAGGTGTGCATAATTATTAGGCAACTTCCTTTCCTTTGGCAAAATGGGTCAAAAGAAGGACTTGACAGGCTCAGAAAAGTCAAAAATAGTGAGATATCTTGCAGAGGGATGCAGCACTCTTAAAATTGCAAAGCTTCTGAAGCGTGATCATCGAACAATAAAGCATTTCATTCAAAATAGTCAACAGGGTCGCAAGAAGCGTGTGGAAAAACCAAGGCGCAAAATAACTGCCCATGAACTAAGAAAAGTCAAGCGTGCAGCTGCCAAGATGCCACTTGCCACCAGTTTGGCCATATTTCAGAGCTGCAACATCACTGGAGTGCCCAAAAGCACAAGGTGTGCAATACTCAGAGACATGGCCAAGGTAAGAAAGGCTGAAAGACGACCACCACTGAACAAGACACACAAGCTGAAACGTCAAGACTGGGCCAAGAAATATCTCAAGACTGATTTTTCTAAGGTTTTATGGACTGATGAAATGAGAGTGAGTCTTGATGGGCCAGATGGCTGGATTGGTAAAGGGCAGAGAGCTCCAGTCCGACTCAGACGCCAGCAAGGTGGAGGTGGAGTACTGGTTTGGGCTGGTATCATCAAAGATGAGCTTGTGGGGCCTTTTTGGGTTGAAGATGGAGTCAAGCTCAACTCCCAGTCCTACTGCCAGTTTCTGGAAGACACCTTCTTCAAGCAGTGGTACAGGAAGAAGTCTGCAAGGTAAGAAAAACATGATTTTCATGCAGGACAATGCTCCATCACACGCGTCCAAGTACTCCACAACGTGGCTGGCAAGGAAGAGTATAAAAGAAGAAAATCTAATGACATGGCCTCCTTGTTCACCTGATCTGAACCCCATTGAGAACCTGTGGTCCATCATCAAATGTGAGATTTACAAGGAGGGAAAACAGTACACCTCTCTGAACAGTGTCTGGGAGGCTGTGGTTGCTGCTGCACGCAATGTTGATGGTGAACAGATCAAAACACTGACAGAATCCATGGATGGCAGGCTTTTGAGTGTCCTTGCAAAGAAAGGTGGCTATATTGGTCACTGATTTGTTTTTGTTTTGTTTTTGAATGTCAAAAATGTATATTTGTGAATGTTGAGATGTTATATTGGTTTCACTGGTAAAAATAAATAATTGAAATGGGTATATATTAGTTTTTTGTTAAGTTGCCTAATAATTATGTACAGTAATAGTCACCTGCACACACAGATATCCCCCTAAAATAGCTAAAACTAAAAACAAACTAAAAACTACTTCCAAAAATATTCAGCTTTGATATTAATGAGTTTTTTGGGTTCATTGAGAACATGGTTGTTGTTCAATAATAAAATTAATCCTCAAAAATACAAATTGCCTAATAATTCTGCACTCCCTGTATATGTGAGGGACTGCTGGTGAGTTGACCCTGTAAAAGATTTTAGGTGCGGACCTGCTGATGAGCTGACCCTCTAAAAGGTTGTAGGTGAGAGCCTGTAAGCGAGTTAAACCTCTAAAACTTTATAGGTGATGGCCTTCAGGTGAGCTGACCCTGTAAAACAGTATATGCGAGAGCCTGCTGGTGAGCTGACCCTGTAAAAGATTTTAGGTGCGGGCTTGCTGGTGAGCTGACCGTTTAAAAGGTTGTAAGTGAGGGCCTGCAGGTGAGCTGACCCTGTAAAAGATTGTAGGTGAAGGCCTGCTGGTGAGGTGGCCCTCTAAAAGGTTGTAGGTGAGGGCGTGCAGGTGAGCTGACCCTGTAAAAGATTGTAGGTGAAGGCCTGCTGGTGAGCTGACCCTGTAAAAAATTATATGCAAGGGCCTGCTGGTGAGCTGACCCTGTAAAAATTTTTATGCGAGGGCCTGCTGATGAGCTAATCCTGTAAAAGATTTTAGGTGCGGGCCTGCAGGTGAGCTGACCCTCTAAAACATTTTATGCAAGGGCCTTCAGGTGAGCTGACTCTGTAAAAGATTTGAGGTGCAGGCCTGCAGGTAAGCTGACCCTGTAAAAAGATTTTAGGTGCAGGCCTGCTGGTAAGCTGACCCTCTAAAAGGTTGTAGGTGAGGGCCTGTAGGTGAGCTGACCCTCTCAAAAGTTATATGCGAGGGCCTTCTGGTGAGCTGACCCTGTAAAACATTTTAGGTGAAGGCCTGCTGGTGAGCTGACCCTCTAAAACAGTATATCTGTTTTAGAGGGTCAGCTCACCAGCCTCGAAGGGCATATATACGAGGGCATTATATGCGATGAATAAGCATATGTTAATATGATGGAAGAGGAGAAGGAGGATGAGAAAAGGAAGATTCAACCATAAACGCTTGTTTAAGGTGAAAGGAGTTCATGGAAATACAGTGCATTCAGTAGATTATAAACATCACATTTAAAGTGTCTTTATGTTCATAATGTTTATCAGCTTTCCTCTGGTGGAGTTGAGAACTCATGCCCAATCCAGGCCTTGTTCATTTTTATAAGAGTCAACCTGTTAGCATTTTCAGTTGACAGGCATATACGCTTATCTGTTATAATGCCACCAGCAGCACTAAATACCCGCTCAGAGAAAACGCTGGGGGCAGGGTAGGCCAGCACCTCCAAGGCGTAGAGTGCCAGGTCGCGCCACGTGTCCACCTTGGACACCCAGTAGTTGTAAGGCACTGAGGGATCATTGAGGACGCTGACACGTCTGCTATGTACTTTTTTCAATATCTTCCTAAAATTTTTCCCTCCTTGTGAGATTAGGCCGTGCATCAGGGTGAGGGTGCTGGCGGGGTGTCATGAAACTGTCCCAGGCTTTGGAGAGTATTGCCCTGCCTCTATTGGAACTGCTATGTGCTCACCTTGTCTCCCCTCCTCTGTTGGCCAAGGAACTATAGACTCTGCCGCCAGTGTTGCACCGTTTTGTTTGTCCTCTCCACCAGAGGAATGAGAGATGAGAAGTTCTCTTTGTAGCAGTGGTCGAGAAGGGTGAATAACCAGTAATCCGTGTTGTCTGAAATGCGTATAACACGCGGGTCGCGGGAAAAGCAACCTAACATGAAGTCAGCCATGTGTGCCAGAGTACCAACAGGCAAAACTTTGCTGTTGTCATCAGGAGGATCACTCTCAATCTCCTCATTCTCTTCCTCCTCTTCTGCCCACCTACGCTGAACAGGTTAAATTAAACTTCCATGGGTACTACTCTCTGTAGCGAAAGGCAACCGTCTCCTGCTCCTCCTCATCATCATCGTCCAATTTGCGCTGAGAAGACGAACTGAGGGTGGTCTGGGTTTCACCCTGTGTAATGATTTCTTCCATTTCCACTTCTTCCACATGCAAAGCTTTGTCCTTAATTGTGAGCAGCAAGCGTTTGAGTAGACACCGAAGTGGGATGGTTTCGCGGATAATAGCGATATTGCCGCTCACCATCTTTGTTGATTCCTCAAAGTTTCTTAAAACCGCCCAGAGGTCAGACATCCATGCCCACTCCTCGCTTGTGAATAGCGGAAGCTGACTGGAAAGGTGATGACCATGTTCGCAGCTGGTATTCCACTACTGCCCTCTGCTGCTCACAAAGCCTGGCCAACATGTGGAACGTGGAGTTCCAGTGCGTGCTCACGTCGCACAACAGCCGGTGAGCTGGCAATTTCAAGCGCTGCTGCAGCTTTGACATACCGGCTGAAGTTGTCAATGACTTGCCAAAATGTGCACAGACGCATTACACCTTCACCAGTAGCTCAGGCAAATTGGGGTAGGTTTTCAGAAACTGCTGAACCACTAAGTTTAAGATGTGGGCTAGGCATGGGATGTGTCTGAGCTTACAGAGCTCCAAAGCTGCCACCAAGTTACGGCCATTATCAGACACAAGCATTCCTGGTTATAGGATGAGTTGCAAGAGCCACAGCTCAGTCTGGTCTCTTATCCCCTGAAACAACTCTGTGGCGTTATGCTGTTTGTCTCCTAAGCATATCAGCTTTAGTACGGCCTGTTGCCGCTTCCCCACTGCAGTGCTACAATGCTTTCAGCTACCGACTGATGACTGACTGGTACTGCATGCGGATAATTCGGAGGTGAAAGTGGAGGAGGAGGCGGAGAAGTGGGATTTGGAGCCACTAACATAGGTGCTGGAAAAATCCCTGTTCGATGTAGGGCCCGCAATCCTGGGGTACGACTCGCTCCCAGCCACCACAACATTCACCCAGTGTGCCGCAAGGGAAAGGTAGCATCCCTGGCCATATGCACATGTCCATGTGTCCGTGGTTAAGTGGACCTTCCCAGTAACTGCGTTGGTCAGAGCATGTGTGATGTTACGGGACACATATTGGTTAAGGCTGGCACGGCACACCTTGAAAAATAGGCAAATATCAAATAAACCCAAACTTTCAGAGTATGTAGGCAAAGAGAAAGTCTAGTAGGATGGGAAGTTTGGGGGAAATTGGTTAACATCTGAGTTGTTTTTTGTACGTTAAGCCACATTAAGCTCCCCAACAAACAAGCTTAATGTCACTCATTTGACTTGTGGGTATCCAAAATCTATTAAACTTCCAGGATAGGTTTGGGAAGCTGGGAACTTAGGTTGTGCAAAGTTTCAAGGCAATTTACTGAGGTTTATGCACATTATGGTACATTAAGCTACATTAAGCCATTTTCATATTAAATAAAGGACTTTTGGGTCTCTGAAACCATTTTGTGCAAAAAAAATATCCCATTACACTCCCGACACTCTATGCCCCTTCCTATGCTCAGCTCTCCCTGACTACGAATGGGTCGAACATCTGTCACCGGGTGCTTTCTGGCCAGCCAGAGGACGCTTTCCGGCCAGCCAATCGCTGTAATGCCATTAGCCAACATGGCTACTGGCATTACAGTGAGGGCAGTACTTACCTGCACGTTTATTGGCTGTGTAGCAGCCAAGAATCGTGCAGGGAGGAGACTCAAGCATGGCGCTCGAGCACATGCGGTACTCGGCCGAGTACCACCATGTGCCGAGCATCAAGAGGCTCGAGCCGAACAGGCGTTCGGCAGAGCATGCTCGATCAACACTAGTCATATGGTGATTTTGTGCACAATTTGTTTGAATACACCATTATATACGTGGATGGACCTATTGTACATTTTTCTCTGTCCCTCTGCAATCTAGGAAAATTACTATCTTGACTTCAACTATACTTTTGACTCACTTTACACATTTGTTACTGTGAATTGTTTACATTGTTTACTTGTTTTAATTGTTTAAAAAATATGCAGTACAATGATAGTTCTGGAAATTTATACTTTCCAAGAATTTCAGAATTGAATTTCAGATCTGAAAGTCAGAGTTTTATGATACTTTTATGTATTGATATACATAGATTCATACAAGGCTACAAACAATTGCCTAAATTAAATGTTACCATAGCAACTAAGATCAAGTAACCTATACACCAAAGTAGTGTGGACAGTTGAGAAAGGTTACTATGTGTGATCTGAAATGTTTTTTTGTACTTTGATCAATGTAACACACATTGGGTTCAGTACATTAGACATTTGGCAGCTATGAGAAGTTTTATGAAATTCTTTTTATTAAAGATAAATAAATAAATAAAAGTCTACTTTGATGTCTAGAATAGCTGTTATTGTTTAGGGAACTGAAACAATGAAAAACATATTCATATACACAGGGCCGGCCTTAGGTGTTCAGGCGCCCTGTGCGAGATAACCTTGTGGCGCCCCCCCCCCCCCAAAAAAAAAAAAACACTGCTTGTTGCTGGCATCATGGCATAGGCTGGCTGACTATCCAACCAAGTAGTTACCAGCCCTCACACCCCAAAGGCCGGTGTAATGTTATACTTCCCTAGTTCGTGAGATTTCCCTACCCTCGTCACTTCCGGTCGCACCGGACATGACGTGAGGAGGTGTGCCGCGCAGGCGCACAACGACAGGTTAGGGAAATTTCACAGCAGAGTGCGCATGCGCCAGGAGCCTCGCCGGCGGTTAGGGTAGGGAAAAACTATGGGCCAATGCGCAGGCGCAGTGATCGGATGGATGTTCTCAGCTGAACACCGGCCGACACTGCGCATGCATCGGGAGCCTCACCAGCGGTTAGGGAAGGGAAAAATTACGTACGGGCCAGTGCTTTTTCCCTACCCTAACCGCTGGTGAGGCTCCCAGCGCATGCGCAGTGTCGGCCGGTGTCCAGCTGAGAAAATTCGTTTCCAATGTAGTATTAATAACTAAACAATTAAATAATAAACATATTGCATTGTCTACTTACCGCCAGGACAATTTGATGATCTGGACTCTGGCTGCAGTCTGGCTCTGGGGACTCCATTGTCACTCTCTTCCCCCCCCCTTCCCTTGTCACTCTCATTATCCCCGCCCTCCCTTGTCACGCTCATTATTTCCCCCCCCCATCACTCTCATTATTCCCCCCCCCATCACTCTCATTATTTCCCCCCCCATCACTCTCATTATTTCCCCCCCCCATCACTCTCATTATTTCCCCCCCCATCACTCTCATTATTCCCCCCCCCCATCACTCTCATTATTCCCCCCCCCCATCACTCTCATTATTCCCCCCCCATCACTCTCATTATTCCCCCCCCATCACTCTCATTATTCCCCCCCCCCATCACTCTCATTATTTCCCCCCCCCCATCACTCTCATTATTTCCCCCCCCCCATCACTCTCATTATTTCCCCCCCCCCATCACTCTCATTATTCCCCCCCCCCCCATCACTCTCATTATTCCCCCCCCCCCCATCACTCTCATTATTCCCCCCCCCCCCCATCACTCTCATTATTCCCCCCCCCCCCATCACTCTCATTATTCCCCCCCCCCCCATCACTCTCATTATTCCCCCCCCCCCATCACTCTCATTATTCCCCCCCCCCCCATCACTCTCATTATTCCCCCCCCCCCATCACTCTCATTATTTTCCCCCCCCCCATGTCACTCTCTTTCTTTCCTCCCCCCTCCCCACTCTCTTTCTTTCCTCCCCCCTCCCCACTCTCTTTCTTTCCTCCCCCTTGTCACTCTCTTTCTTTCCTCCCCCCTCCCCCCTTGTCACTCTCTTTCTACTCCCACCTCCACCTCTAGTGTAGCGTGGCCGAGCTCTGTTAGGTCCGCGGTACAGGAGCATTTGTTTCCTGTACCCGGCCGGACTGACAGGAAGTGCACACTAAGTGAGCACTTCCTGTCAGTCCGGCCGGGTACAGGAAACAAAAGCTCCTGTACCGCGGACCTAACAGAGCTCGGCCACGCTACATTAACAGGCGCAGGATTCTTTAGACTAGCGCTCAGCCTCAGCCACTCAGGCGGCGCAGAATGAGGGGCGCCGCCAGCCGCCCCCAACTTATATAAGCAACTTTTTTTTTTTTAAACCGCAACGGGCGCCGGGCGCCCCCTGCTGAATATAGGAGGAGGGGGGGGGGGAGAAAACATAAGTGCCGCCTCGCCTGCCCATATTACATTGCGGGCTGTCGGCCGCCCGGCGCCCCTGTTGCTATGGCGCCCTGTGCGGCCGCACAGCCCGCACACCCCAAAGGCCGGCCCTGCATATACAGATATAGCCATGCAATGTTAAAAATGTTTTTTTTTGCACTTTGAATTATCTGGAAACTAACATAGTAATTTACTTATCGATCAATGCAAGTTCCTAAGAATCACCCAGGTCACCAGGTAGTAAATGTCCTTGGCCCCTTACCACTTTAAATTAATATTTTTCTTTACATAAATAATAAAAATACGTATTTTTTTTTCTATGATCAATTAACCATTTAAAAAGTGTTTCCAGAAAAAATGGGGAAAAGTTTGAGCCCCAGTCATTGACACAAGGCACAGGTTGGTATATGGGCAGACAACAGGAATAAACTCCTTAGCAGTAATTTAGCAAGCTAAGAACTTACTTGCTCAGGCAAGGACAGAGAGGACAGACCAGCAATTATTGCCAAAGCTGATTGACAATTAGAAGCAGCCATGCAGCAGCACACAGAGCGAGGAGAGGAGTATAGTGGTCGTCATGGCAAACATGAGAGCAGTAAATGAACATGAAAAATGTTCCTAAGATTAGTAGTCGAGCAGCAATGCACATGGACTGCCCATGTAACAATAAGAGTATCTCTTTAAATGTTTTCCATAGTTGGTTGATCTGAGAAATTTCACCATATCTCTGTAAAGAGCTACATTTTTGCATTTTCCTGAGCTATAGATAACCAGCTTTTCTTTAAATAGCTTTATGGATAAATAAATGTATCTACACTTTTAGATACATATTTATTATTTTATAATATTATATAAAGGCCTCATGCACACGACCGTTGTTTGTTTCCGCGTCCGTTTCGCAAATTTTGACGTTCTGATGCGGACTTATTCATTTCTATGGAGCCGTGGAAATTGCGGTTAGACAACTGTTTTGTATCCTCGTCCGTGGTTCCCTTCCACGAAAAAAATATAACCTGCCCTATTCTTGTCCGCAAAAAATGGTTTGCGGACTTATTCAAGTCAATGGGTCCGCAAAAAATGTGGATGCACAACAGAAGCCATCCGTATGTCATCCGCATTTGTTGCAGATCAGTTGCCTGGCAACCTGAGTCCAAGACCTTTTGGCAATAAAAAAAATATACATAATTTGCACAGGGAGTTCAAACTGCCAGATTGCCAAGCCTTCGTGATTGCACAGTTTGCAGAGTGTGCTTTTGGCAGTCAGTGATTTATCTCTTCCAACCAAAAATGCCACGTTGGAATGTTGAAAAGTCAATATCTTTGGTACAGGAAAGGCCCGAGCTGTGGGACACCCGGTCCCCTGTCTATCAGGATCGGGTGAGAAAAGAAGCATCCTGGGAGAAAGTGGCCCATCGCTTGAGGCCTGGCAAATGGGAGAAAGCTGATCTCAGAGGTCGTGCTGAATTAGGTAAGTGCAAGCTATGCAGTTTTTATGTCCTGCCCCTTTGTAGTCCCTAATGATTTTGCTAGTACTTCCACGAGTTCTGAATGTTTATTTGTTTTTTTTGTGCACTTTTTACCAGACACCACCATGTTTTAATGGCTATTCCGACCTTACCTACTGCCCACAGTAGTAATGTCTACCCAGCATGTGCACTTTATAGTTTGGGACACATGTGGCCCTGTTGGAATTCATCAGCAAACATCTGTCTACTTCCCATATTATAAAGTAGTCTTTTTCAAAGGAATAGCACAAATAATCTCCTCCTTCCTGCAATTATTGAACATTAGGACACCCACACCTGCCCTACTGTACGATATGCTGTGTGATCTCCCCTTTTTGCACTTTTTGAAAGCGATTTGTTTGGCTTTTCATTTGTGGATGTTAGATTACGTTTTTTTATTTTATTTTTTTATCATTTTGATTGTTGCTTTCACAGTGAAGAACACAAAGACTAGGTGGAACAGCTGCCGGGACTAGTTTCAGCATGGGTTGAATGAAAGAGGCTGCAGTGGTGATGGAGCAACAAAAAAAAGGCCTTATTTGTATACAGACCACATACAATTTCTATGGCCGGTGATGGAGGCCGTAAGTATTGTTTATTTCAAATAAAATTTATGGAACTGTAAATGTCATTGTCCACAATGAGAAAATAGCATACCTTTCTTCCAGGTTTGGTCTGCTATCTATGATGCGGCGTATTTCAGATTTTCTTTGGTTGCTTTTACACAGGATGCACAGTTCTACCAATTTTTGCAGCCAAAATTCCATAATCTGGGTAAACGATTGTTGTAACTCCTTTTTTTATCGGGCACAGAATCGTGCTGAGACATTTTTTTTAGTTCATTTCAAAATGTGTTAATTTTTATACAGTTCAAGTGGACATGCAATTGATGTGGTTTTAAATGTTTTGGAAAAAATATTTTGTTTCGTTTTATTCCTGTACTGTTTTGTTTCCTTTAGCAAGCAATGACAATCTCCTTCTCCCTTTTTTAAATAAACCAGGGATGCTCAACCTGTGTCCCTCCAGCTGTTGGAAAAATACAACTCCCACAATGCCCTTGTGTAGGCTGATTGATGGGCTGTCCGGGAATGATGTGAGTTGTAGTTTAGCAACAGCTGGATGGCCGCAGATTGAGCAGGCCAGATATAGAAGGAGAGCATATCATCACTTGGTTAGCTCCTGAATGTGTCTACATGTTTTTGTGCTGGATAGCTCAAAACACCCAGAAACATTCGATTTTTAGTTATGCTATTTGCACATTGTACAAAGCAACAGTTTTTCAATAGTTATTCTATGCAATGTGTACTTCATTTTTTGGGTCCAACTTAAACATTTTGAACCCTTTTGGGATCTATGCTGCCTCACCTTATAGTAGACATACAGCAGTATGTTTTCAATAATAATTATGTGTGTTTGTGATGTATTTTTTTAAGACAGTAATATACGGTATGTTATCATGTCTTTTTTCAATACAGTACTGTGGACATTCTTGAGGACCCGGAGGACTCAGATTTGGGTGGTGACGAAACTCAAGCAGTATTTTCACCAGAATCAAGTCCAGCAACAACGTCAGCTGTGGAGCAAGCCCAACCGGCCATGGCAACTGGCGCAGTTTTAGAAGACAGCCCTCAAGCATCCCATCAGCCTCAGCCCAAGAGAAGAAGGAGTGTCCGACAGTCTTCCTCTGGGCTAGCGACTCGGGAAATGATAGATGCCCGAGTTATAGAGTTCCTAGCCTAGAGCAGAACTGATGGACAAGAGGAATCATTGTTGAGGCGGCTGGCGCCATTAATGAGGCATGCCCCTAGTGAGAGCCATAATCTTTCTATTGCCTCCGTAGCACTAGTATTTAAAATGTATGCCTTTACTTACCAGGGAGACATACATTCTCTAATCAATAATAGACATAGGCAAATCATGATGCCCGCCTCTCAACAGGCCACCCGCTACCAATATCCTCGACACCCACCCCATGGTCCTCCTTTTACCACTCAAACTTTCCGCGGGTCCAAAGCCCCCAACCGCCCCTTGCCCGGTCCAGTAATGTGGGCAGTTATTCTACTGGGTCCGGCCCAGGTACGCCCAATATCATCATATACCCCTGGGCTGTTCAGTAGAGAATTATTAGAGCTGTAAATTTTTCATATTCTTGTTTTAATTTATTTTAATTTATCTTAATTTTATATTTTCTGGAATTGTGTTTCTTTTTTGTTTGGGGAGGGGGGGCGTGGGTGTAAGTAAAAGTTTATATTTAAACTGCCAATTGTCTTATGTTCTTGTAAAAGACACACACAATACTTCAAGTACTATCACTTTATTTATCCACATAATTTGTTAAGTAATAATCTTTAACTGAGGTATTAGAAGGTTTTTGAAACCATATAGTAAATATAATAATAATGTTTATAATAGTAGACTAACATAAGCATCATTATTCATTATATTGCCTATTCCTAATTTTAGGTCCCAAAAATCTCAGCCCGCAAGCCCACATCAAGGGTTCTCATTCTCTTGCGAGTCCCTACACTCAACTACCACATACATTCAATTAGCGATCTTGAAAATAAATAAAAACTAACAAGCACAGAAGAAATTAAATACTGCCACAAATAGCATCCATCTGCCATGCCAAGGACCCATCTGGGCTGAAACAGTTGTCTGCATAGAGTTCCTGAACTACAATGCCTGCAGTCCCAGGTTATCTATTCAGGATCCTATCCAAACCCAAACCTGCTGACGTAGGAAAATCTTTCATGTCAACAGAAGAGGAAGCCTCATGAATCTTGGTGAAGTTCTGTAGAACAACACAACCTTGAATCACTAGGGTAGCATTCTCTGGATCCATCTGTATGGATGACAAAAACACCCTCCGCTTGCTAGAGAGTATTCCGAAAGCGCACTCAACATACTGACAAGCACGAGTCAACTGGTAGTTGAAAATACGCCTCCTGACATCCAAACCACGCTTTGGGAAGGGCCGCATAACATGGTGAGTCAATGCAAATCCTTCATCCGCCACAATCACAAATGGAACGGGTAGACCTGCATATCCGGGTGGTCTTCTGGATTCAGGTAGGGCAAGTTGGTTGGCACGAAGCCGCTCAGCCATTCTAGAAGCACTAAAGATGCGAGCATCTACTGTAATCAATAAACCAAAGTCCAGGTCCGCGCTTCAAATGAGATGTAGTTTGGAAACGCCTTGTAGAAGGAAAGCGCAGTTAAATCATATCCCACGCTGAAACTTCCCCACAGGCACACGCCACACTGCCGACCGAAACTTCACAGGACAGCGGTGACCCTTCAAAGGATCAGCAACATAGTGCAGTACCCGTGAATATGTCAAAGATAAAAGCTTTATTATACTCACAACAGCACCGCTAGAAATCAGCGTATAAAGTGATCTGAAATATCTACTGTGTTTCCATAGGCCCGGATATCAACCATTATAAAACGGTAGTTACTGTCAGCAACAGCCATAAGCACTACCAAAAAATATTGCTTATAATTGAAGAATCGGGTCCCTGAGTAAAGAGTCTTCACACAAATGTGCTTGCCATCCATTGCCCCGATGCAATGCGCAGAAAGATTGAAGTCCTCAGCTATCTGAACCCAATCGTCCGCCTTGGGCTGTGGCATCACCGTCTCTCGGAGTTGATGCCAGATGACATGGCAAGTGTGACACACAATCAGAGAAATCGTTGAGGTTCCTAAAAGAAACTCAAAATGCAGGGATGAAAAAGAGTTACCAGTTGCCATGAAAAAGAGTTACCAGTTGCCTGGAAATGAAAGGCATATCATTAACTATCCAAAAAAGGGGGACATCCTGAACATGGTTCCATAGTTGATAGGAGACATGTGGTAAACAGTATATGTCCATTTTAAAAAGCAAATCAATTTATCTTCCAAAATTGGCTGTATGATCCAAACACTAGTAACAATGGTGGTGTGGCCACTACTCCTATAAGCTATGTTACACCTACTGTGTTGACGCCATTTCCATGCAGAATGTATAGACAACATAGGATGATGTGAACACTGCATGATGATGACGTTGGCAGACCAAAAATTTAAAAGCTTTATAAAAAACACAACTACCTTTATTAATCTGGGCAGGTTATGTGGCAGTGATTCAAATAAACAATGGTAATTTACAATGGCACAAAAAAAGGGACAAGGAAATTTAACTTCAGCAAACATTAGCACATGTCTAACACCAGCCATTTTCAGAACCATGCTACTCATGACAGAAGCAGGGCACATGATTGATAACTATAAATAACATATTGCTTACCTCAATGTGACGATGAGCCTTTCCTCAGGAGAATTGCTTCACCTTATGTTAGTGTCCTGGAAGCGGAGGACAGTACGTAGAGATGACAGCAATCAATCAAAAGTAGACACTGACATCCGACAGGACGAAAAGAACTTCTCGGGATGCTGATAAAGATCTGTGTAGAGGGTATGGAAGTGTCCTTTCTGGTACCGTTGGGAAACAGTGGGATGGACCCAAAATCGCTGCCTTCTACTTGGTTCCTCGGCCAACAAAAGGGACAGCTGTCTTCGACTGCTGTGCGCTACCTGAAGTGCAAAGTGGAGAAAAGTCCCTGTGTGACTGCTGAGGAACTGAAAAAAGATTTGTCAGATGTGGGTACTGAAGTTTCAGCTCAGACAATAAGGCGCACACTGCATAATGAAGGCCTCCATGCCAGAACTCCTAGGCGCACGCCCTTGCTGTCTCCAAAGAATAAGAAGAGTTGACTGCAGTATGCCAAAAGTCATGTGGACAAACCACAAAAGTTTTGGGATAGTGTTCTGTGGACTGATGAAACAAAATTAGAACTGTTTGGGCCCATGGATCAACGCTATGTTTGGAGGAGGAAGAACAAGGCCTATGAAGAAAAGAACACCTTGCCTACTGTGAAGCATGGCAGGGGGTCAATCATGCTTTGGGGCTGTTTTGCTTCTACAGGTACAGGGAAGCTTCAGCGTGTGCAAGGTACCATGAATTCTCTTCAGTACCAGGAGATATTGGATGAAAATGTGATGCAGTCTGTCACAAACCTGAGGCTTGGGAGACGTTGGACCTTTCAACAGGACAATGATCCCAAGCATACCTCCAAGTCCACTAGAGCATGGTTGCAGATTAAAGGCTGGAACATTTTGAAGTGGCCACCAGACTTAAATCCAATTGAGAACCTCTGGTGGGACTTAAAAAAAGCAGTTGCCGCGCGCAAACCTAAGAATGTGACTGAACTGGAGGCTTTTGCCCATGAAGAATGGGCGAAGATACCCGTAGATCGCTGCAAGACACTTGTGTCAAGCTATGCTTCACGTTTAAAAGCTGTTATAACTGGAAAAGGATGTTGTACTAAGTACTAAGATTGAATGTCACTTGGGGGTTGAATAAAACTGATAATGATGTGAGCACACAAAAGACATTTGTGGTTATTTCATTATAAATGTTATGTTATATTTGTCTGACTTACAAGTGCCTCTTTGATTTAATTGTAAACAAGATGACTGAAATGATCAAAATCAATGTCAAACTGGCCAAAACACTCAATTTTAGTGGGGGTTGAATAATTTTGAACACAACTATACCTGTATCCTGGTTGGGGATATTAAAATCACACTATTTTCACCTTAATATATATATTTTTTGCAGTCCGCAAAAAAAAAAACAGAAGACACACATAAACACAACGGTAACACAAACGGCAACGGACAACGGATCCGCAATTTGCGGACCGCAAAACATATACGGTCGTGTGCATGAGGCCAAAAGGAAACTGCTCAAAGTGAAGATATAACATTTTATGTACAAACAAGGGTGTTTTTTAAAGCAGCCTGCAAAAAGTTTAATGCTTTCAGGACCAAACCATTTTTCACCTTTCTGCCCAGGCCATTTTTAGCAAATCCAACATGGGTCAATTTATTTGGTAATAACTTTAAAACGCTTTTACTAATCCAGGCCATTCTGAGAATGTTTTCTCATCACATATTGTACTTCATGACAGTGGTAAAATTGAGTCCAAAAAGGTCATTTTTTTTAATGAAAAAATTCAATTTCTATACTTTTATGATAGATAGTAATAACTCAAAAAATAGTTACTACTTTACATTCCCCATATGTCTACTTCATGTTTGGATAATTTAGTGAATGCCATTTTATTTTTTGGGGATGTTAGAAGGCTTAGAAGTTTAGAAGCAAATCTTGAAATGTTTCTGAAAATTTCCAAAACCTACTTTTTGAGGATCAGTTCAGCTCTGAAGTCACTTTGTGAGACTTACATAATAGAAACCACCCAAAAATGACCCCACTTTAGAAACTACACCCCTCATGGTATTTAAAACTGATCTTACAAACTTTGTTAACTAGTGATGATCGAGTATGCTTGGACGAACACCTGTTCGGCTCGAGCATCGAGATGCTCGGCACATGGTGGTATTTGGCCAAATAGTGCATGTGCTCGAGCGCCATGCTCGAGTCTCTACCCGTAAAAGTACAGGTAGCTACGGCCCTCACTGCAATGCTGTAGCCATGTTGGCTGCTGGCATTACAGTGATTGGCTGGCCAGAACGCGTCATCGGGTGCTATATAGTACTCTATGACGCATGTTTGGCTCATTCTTAGTCAGGGAGAGCAATGTAGGGAGTGAAATAGGAATAATTTTATTCGAAAAACTTTTCAGAGACCCAAAAGTCCTTTTAAGGATTATTGTTTTGTGTGGCAGCAGCAATATATATTTTTAGCGCAACCTACGCTAAATTGCTAAAACTTAACAGACCCAAAAGTCCTTTTAAGGACTTTTGTGTGTGGCAGCAGCAATATCTTTTTTTAGCGCAAACTGCACTAAATTGCTAAAACTTTTCAGACCTAAAAGTCCTTCTAAGGACTATTGTATGTGGCAGCAATATCTATTTTTAGCGCATCCTGCTTTAAATAGCGTACAATAGTTAGGCCGCTGCAGACAGCGACATTAGCTGCGCCATATTTCCAGTGTAAAGTGTGCTCATCCAAATAAAATCTGTGACATCGAGTGTACTGTTTCCGTAGACAGTGCCCGCTGCGGACAGTGACATTAGCTGTGCCACATCTCCTGTGTAAAGTGTGCGCATCCAAAAAATATCTGTGACATATAGTGTACTTTTTCAATAGACAGTGTCCGCTTCTGACAGTGACATAACCAGTGCCATATCTGCAGTGTAACGTGTGTGCTGAAAAAAATGTATCTGTGACATACAGTGTACTTTTTCCATACACAGTGTCTGCTGCACAAAGTGACATTACCAGGTCCACATCTAAAGTGTAACGCGTGCGCTTTAAAAATGTATCTGTGACATACTGTGTACTATTTTGCGTAGACGCTGCGGACAGTGACATTACCAGTAGTACCTCTCCTGTATAACGTTTCCTCTTTCCAACACAATCCACAATCTTCACCCTGATCCTCCTTCCTCCCACCATGGAGAGTCTGGGCAAACAAGTGATCCCACACCCGAATATTTCGAGGAGATCTTTTCAGCGCCATTCCTTGATTTGGCCCTCTCGCCAAGCATGCTTGAAGAGGGACAGATCTTATACCATGACTCCAAAACTCTTGAGCATCCACAACCACAAAAAGATGATGGTGGGGAATGACAATTACTGTTTAATGAGGTGGATGATGATGGGACACAGTTGCCAATAACTCAACGGCAATTACTGTCTCAAAAGATGGATGAAGAGAATGAGACACAGTTGTCAATCACTGAGGTAGTGGTTAGGTCAACAAGGCAGGAGGAATATCAGAGTGAGGAAGTGGAAGAGGATGTGGTGGACGATGAAGTCACTGACCCAACCTGGGAAGACTTGAAGAGGCAGTGGGGTGGCAAGGGGTAGGTGTCCCGCAGTTTGGCTCTTTTTGAGGAAAGTGCGGACAACAAAAGAATTGTAATTTGCAACATGTGCTATACAAAAATGAGCAGGGGCGTGAACACTAGCAACCTCACCACCACCAGCATGATCCGCCACATGGCATCAAAGCACCATAATAGGTCCACAATCTGTGTCTGCGGGTCACACCACTGCCTTCTCTTCCCCTGTGTTACGTGCTGGCCGATCCCCTGTCCAAGACACTGGCCCAGATGCCTCCTGCACCGCACCTAGACCTTTGCAAGAACCATCAGCGACCACATCCACTTCTGTGTCCCAGCGCAAGTGCAAATACCCAGCCACCCCCCCCCCCCCCCACAGGCCATAGCACTAAATGCGCAGCTTTCCAAATTACTGGCCTAGTAAATGTTGCAATTTAGACTTGTGGACACTGAGGCCTTCCGCAACCTGATGTCGGCGGCTGTCCCGCATTACGCAGTCCCCAGCCGCCACTATTTTTCAAGGTGTGCTGTGCCTCCCTTACACCAACATGTGTCCCGTAACATCACACGTGCCCTGACCAACGCAGTTACTGGGAAAATCCACTTAACCATGGACACATGGACAAATGCATTCGGCCAGGGACGCTACATTTCCCTTACGGCACACTGGGTTAATGTTGCGGAGGCCAGGAGCGAGTCGTACTCTGGGGTGGCACAGGTGCTACTGACGCCAAGGATTACGGGCCCTACATCGATCAGGGTTTCTGCCAGCACCTACGTTAGTAGCTCCAAACCCTACTTCTCTTCCTTCGACTCCTCCTCCACTTTCACCTCCGAATTATCCGCGTGCAGCACTAGTCAGTCGGTAGCTGGAAGCACTGTAGCACTGCAGTGGGGAAGCAGCAACAGGCCATGCTGAAGTTGATATGCTTAGGGGACAAAAAGCACACTGCCGCAGAGCTGTGGCAGGGGATAAGAGACCAGACTGAGCTGTGGCTCTCGCCACTCAACCTAGAACCAGGCATGGATGTGTCTGATAATGGCTGTAACTTGGTGGCGGCTTTGGAGCTCGGCAAGCTCAGACACATCCCATGGCTAGCCTACATCTTAAACTTATTGGTTCAGCGGTTTCTACTGGTGAAGGTGCACCATGTGTGTGCACATTTCTGCAATTCATTGACAGCTTCAGCCGGTCTGCCAACGCTGCAGCAGCGCTTGAAATTGCCAGCTCACCGGCTGTTGTGCGACGTGAACTTGCGCTGAAACTTCTCATTCAAAATGTTGGCCAGGCTTTGTGAGCAGCAGAGGGCAGTAGCGGAATACCAGCTGCAACATGGTTGTCGCCTTGCCAGTCAGCTTTCGCTATTCACAAGCGAGGAGTAGGCATGGATGTCTGACCTCTGTGAGGTTTTAAGAAACTTTGAGGAATCAACACAGATGGTGAGAGGCGATAGCGCTATTATCAGCGTAACCATCCCACTTCTGTGTCTACTCAAACGCTCGCTGCTCACAATTGAGGACAATGCTTTGCATGTGGAAGAGGTGGAAATGGGGGAAGACATTACACAGGGTGATAGCCAGAACACCCTCAGTTCGTCTTCTCAGAGCGAATTGGACGATGAAGAGGAGGAGGAGCAGGAGACGGTTGCCTACAATATACAGGGAAGTACCTATGTAATAGTAGAAAAGTAGACATATTAGGTATCGCTGCGTCTGTATCGACCGGCTCTATAAATATATCACATGACCTAACCCATCAGATAAACACCGTAAAAAAAATTAAACTGTGCTAAATAAACCATTTTTTGTCACCTTACATCACTAAAAGTACAACACCAAGCGATCAAAAAGGTGTATGTCTTTTTTTTGTTTTAAAAATGCTGTTATTGTGTAAAACTTAAGTAAATAAAAAAAAAGTATGCATATTAGGTATCAACGCGTCCGTAAGAACCTGCTCTATAAAAATATCACATGCCCTAACCCCTCAGATGAACACCGTAAAAAAAATTAAATGAAAACTGTGTAAAAAAAGCTATTTTTTGTCACCTTACATCACAAAAAGTGTAATAGCAAGCGATCAAAAAGTCATATGCACCCCAAAATAGTGGAAATCAAACCGTCATCTCAATCCACAAAAATGGTACCCTACCTAAGATAATTGCCCAAAAACTGGAAAAAAAAACTATGGCTCTCAGAATATGGAGACACTAAAACATGTTTTTTTTGTTTCATGATTTTTTTTCTTTCAAAATGTAAATCATTGTCTAAAACTTACATAAATAAATAAAAATAGACATATTAGGTATTGCCGCGTCCGTAATAATCTGCTCTATAAAAATATCACATGACCAAACCCCTCAGGTGAATAGCACATACAAAAAATACAGTGTAAAAAAAAGCCTTACATCACAAAAAGTGTAATAGCAAGCAATCAAAAAGTCAGACGCACCCCCAAATAGTGCCAATCAAACCATCATCTCATCCTTCAAAAATCATACCCTACCTAAGATAATCGCCCAAGAACTGAAAAATCTATGGCTCTGAGACTATGCACATATGCACCCTAAAATAGTACCAATCAAACCATCATTTCATCACAAAAAAAATGAGCCCCTACACAAGACAGTCGCTCAAAAAGTAAAAACAAAAACAACGGCTTTCAAAATGTGTAGACCACATTTGGGGTGTTTCTGTAAACTACAGAATCAGAGCCATAAATATTGAATTTTGTTTGGCTGTTAACCCTTGCTTTATAACTGGAAAACATTGATTAAAATGGAAAATCTGCCAAGAAAGTGAAATTCTGAAATGTTATCTCTATTTTCCATCAATTCTTGTGGAACTCCTAAAGGGTTAACAAAGTTTGTAAAATCAGTTTTGAATACCTTGAGGGGGGTAGTTTGTAAAATGGGGTCATTTTTGTGTGGTTTCTATTATGTAAGCCTCACAAAGTGACTTCAGACCTGAACTGGTCCTGAAAAAGTTTTTCTGAAAAATTTCAAGATTTGCTTTTAAACCTCTAAGCCTTCTAACATCCCTAAAAAATAAAATGACCTTCACAAAATGATCCAAACATGAAGTAGACATATGGGGAATGTAAAGTAATAACTATTTTTGGAGGTTTTTGTATCAATTATAAAAGTTGAGAAATTGACATTTGGAATTATTTTATAAATGAAAATTATTATTTTTTTACTCAATTTTACCACTGTCATGAAATTCACTACTTGACGAGAAAGCAATCTTCAAATGGCCTAGATAAGTAAAAGCATTTTAAAGTTATCACTACATAAAGTGACAAATGTCAGATTTGCAAAAAATGGCCTGGTCCTTAAGGTGAACAATGGCAGGGTCTTGAAGGGGTTAAGGACTTAGTTGCATGTTCTCTGTGGATTTGGATTCTATAGCTACCCAATGGAGGATTAGCAGATAAACATGGGCATTTATTGTGTAAAAACAATATTTATAGCACTAAGCCATAAATAGAGCATTAAAACGGTTTATTTAAATTTAAGAAACACATCTGCTCTAAAAATGGCAAGCTGCCCTTTAAGCTGTGCTGACGTTTACTAGTATATTCTTTGCCAATCATTAATTCAGAAAATAATAGACATCGTGAGATGTATGTTTTATGCATGTTCTATACGTGTGATAAAATGCAATTGTCGCTACATGTGGACTTTATTTTATGTGAACATGAAACTAAATGAATAAAGAAATACAGTTACTGCTATTCAGCTATTAATATCCCATAATTATACATTATACTGTATAGACCCTTCCTACCTCATCCTAGTATGCTTCCAGCATATATATTGAAGTGTCCTATGCACAATAAGAGTCCATTCACACGTCCGTTGTTTGTTTCCTGATCTGTTCCGTTTTTTGCTGAACAGATCTGGACCAGATCTGGACCCATTCATTTTCAATGGGTCCTGAAAAAAATCTGACATTGTGCTGTCCGTTCTTTTTCAGGACCCATTGAAAATGAATGGGTCCAGATCTGGTCCAGATCTGTTCAGCAAAAAACGGAACAGATCAGGAAACAAACAACGGACGTGTGAATGGACCCTTACTCTTACGTTCATCTTTTAAAGGTATTTGAATTTAAGACATTGCAAGGTAATGCTGATTTTCTATTGTCATATACAGGTAAAACTCAAAAAATTAGAATATCGTGCAAAAGTCCATTTATTTCAACAATGCAAATTAAAAGGAATTGCAATAATGCAGCTTAAAATTAGAATTTTGTGAAAAGGTTCAATATTCTAGGCTCAAAGTGTTACACTCTAGTCAGCTAATTAATCCATATCCCCTGAGCAAAGGGTACCAAAAAAATATTACTTTGGGGTTTCATAAGCTATAAGAAAGCTCTCAGAAATTCTAACAAATAAAGGCTTGAAATATCTCACTTTGCCTATAATGAGTCAATCTCATATGTTAGTTTCACCTTTTAAGTTGCATTAATGAAATAAATTAACTTTGCACGATATTCTAATTTTTCGAGTTTCATCTGTACATTTAAAGGGTAAAACCTGGTAGGTATTTTTTTTTTTTTTTTTGCTGGGGGACCTACATATATTTATAAACATGTTATGTATAATGTGTACATTTTGTATACTAACCTTAAATGAAATTGCCGCTCAATTTCCTTAACCCCTCAAAAGGAATGCATCATCAGAAAATGCCTTGCTATTTAAATCACTTTTTTATGTTTAAAATGTTTAAGAATTTTTGATGATATTTTTTAATTTTCCATCTCACTTTTTATATTTAAACTAAAACAAAAAAAACTGCAGTTTTCACACTAGCCACTGTGTCTAATAATCTTCTGGTGCCACTTCTTGGTTTATACAGATCACATTACTGCAGTTAACTCTTTTTAATCCTGCCTATAATGATATCTCCTCTGTGTATAGATAACACAAGATCCACCATTCACAATAGGTGATTGTCAAACGCATCTATTCTTTACTTGCCTAGAAAGAGCATGCCTAGAAAAGTCTCCCATAGAAGAAAATGAGGCCCCCTCCTGACCATTATGTCTATGACCCTTGGGGATGCCACAAAGCAATTTTTTTATGCTTTGTAAATGCTTTTACGAACAGCTCAGGCAAGATGGCCGCCCCCAAAATAATGTTCAGGTAATAAAATAAAATAAAATCTACAATCAGGAAATAAAACAGAGGAGATGTGCTGCTACCTGATTTTAACTGGCAGGTAAAATTTTTGGTGACACATTTCCTTTAAGGACCGAGTTATTTTCCGTTGCTTATTTTATTTTTCAATTCAAGTAGCTGTATGAAGGCTTGTTTTTTGCAGGAAAGTTTTACATTCTAATGGCACTATCTTATATTGCATACAATGTAGTGGGAAGATGGATTTTTTTTTCTCCAAAATTAGAAAAAAAAGCACAATTCCGCCACAGTTTTGTGGGTTTTATTTCTACAGCATTACCTATGTGGCAAAACTGACACGTTAACTTCATTTTATGAGTCAGTATGATTACAGCAATATAACATTTATATAGTTATTATTGTGTTTTAATACTTAAAAAAAATTGAAATTATTTTTTTCTTTTTCTTTTCTTACTAGGGTTGAGTGAATTGACTCGGAACCGAACCTGAGTTCGGGAAATGGTTTTCTACAGTACAAATTAATTTATAAAGTTATTGCGCGTAGTCTCGCGAGACTTCACAAATCAATAACTTCGGCTCATCGGAGCCAATACTGCTCCATACAGTATTCGCTCATCTCTAGACATTACCATTAGTGGTGGGTTAATCAAAGTATCCAGGCCATGTTACCACAGACTGCTCTCGGCCGCGGAACACGGCCGTGTGCATGAGGCCAAAGGCAGAGTGGCCTGGGTATATCTGATTTATAGTGATTCGTGATTAATTCATTTGTTCCAAATTTAATTTCTTGGCTAACTTCGGGCGAAGTTGACGAATCAAATCTTTCTAAACTTTGCTTATCTCTAGTGGTGATACCTATAACCTTTATTTTTCTATTGTTTCTTTTTAATATTGGGAAAGAGGTGATTTGATTGTTTTTATATTATTTATATTTTAAAAAACTTTTTTTTATGTGACAGGTCTCAGATCACTCAGAAGGCAAGAGGCTGCCATAGCAACCAGACCGCTCCCTCGGTCGACATTTAATGGTGCCATTTAGACGCTAGGAATGCATTGCTCCCAGGGAAAGCCCTCCTAGATCACAATTGATCACAGCATCTGTGGGGAAAAATTAATAGATCACCAGAAAATGATCTATTGTTCAAATCATGTTTCTATGTTAAACATTTTTTTTTTTTTGAATTTTGGGTGAGTTTTTTTTTGTTTTTGCATGTCAATATCTATAGTAAATATATGTATATAATCCTGCAAATACTGCCCTGCTTTTTGAGAGCAGCTACATGGGCCATTGGCAAAATGGACAGGAGCTGACCCCATTAACTTCTATAGGAGAGTTTCCTAGGCATGCTCTGTGACCCTTCAGCAGTCAGGAGTGAGCAGATAAGCTACAGGACAGGAACTACTGAAAAGTTACCTGTACAGGACAGGAAGCCGTGAACTATTATTAGACCTAGTGGCTTGTATGAAAGTTGCAGGATTAAATACATTATTTTTAAATATGGATAGTGACATGGAACATTAAGGGGGCGTGGCCGGAAGTTGATATGTGAGGACGCGTGTGAGAGAGCTCCGGACCCAAATCCCCTAACTTCTACATTATCCTGTGAATTCATTGCCGCAAACATTACCTCTCGAGCCGGCAGGAGGTCGGGAAAAACCCGAAACACAAATATGGCTCGAAATAGAGCGCAATCTGCAGCGGACAGACTCAAGGAGTTTGCCCGCGTGGAAGACCAAGATGGCGCCGGATCTCGTTCGCCGTCGGCAGAGGGGACGGGAGAGGAAGCTGGAACTGGGGAGGCAGAGCAGTCGACCAGCGAGCCGTCTCTCAAGCAAGTGACTGAACAGTTACTAACAGCCATATCTGTCTGCCGCACGTCTATGGTGGGCAAATTGGAGGAAGTGAAGGTGGACATAGGCTTGCTCCGCCATGACATGCAGGCCATTCGGGACCGAGTTAAAGAGGCCGAGAATAGAATCTCCGATGTGGAAGATCGCCTGCAGCCGCTCCCCACAAAAGTGCAGGAACTGGAGCAAAAGGTGAACTTCTGGCAGCAGAAATGTGACGATTATGAGAACCGCACGCGTCGCAACAACCTGCGGATCATCGGCTTGCCCGAGAAGGCGGAGGGTAATAATCCGTGCGCATTTATCACTACCTGGCTTCAGGAATCTTTTCCGGACGCCACATTCTCAACAGCATTTGTCATTGAACGAGCGCATCGCGTCCCTGCTAAACCCCTTCCACCGGGGACTCCTCCAAGACCTTTGCTGGCTAGGCTGCTGAACTCTATGGATAGAGATCTGGTGCTGCGCATGGCGCGCAGCAAGCAGGAGCTGAAATTCGAAAATAGCACCATCATGATTTTCCCGGACTTCTCCTCCGAATTGCAGAAGCGCAGAGCCACTTTCAGCGCAGTGAAGCGGAGGCTACGTGAAAAGAATTTGCCATATTCTATGGTGTATCCAGCTTGCCTGAGGGTGGCAGATGGTGATGTGAGCCGGTTCTTCAATACTCCTGAGGAAGCCACTGACTGGCTGGATGGAAGAGGGAGAAACGCAAGAGCTCAAAGATAGAGCAGTGAATGTTTTTCTCCCAAAAGTGTGTTGTTTGCACATTAGAAACGGATCCCGGGGGTCTGGATGTCGAGACACGAGGTAACATTTGGACAGTCTGATCATTTATTTCTTGGACGCTCCTGACTCAGTCTACTGCCCATCTATTCTGACTTTATTGCGTATTGTGTGGTGGACGGTCAGGATAGGAGGACACTAAACGCACTGAGAGGAAGAATGCAGTACATATACTACCCAGTCTGTTGGAGAGTGTTTGTAATGTCTCGGTCATCCATGCTCTGCCTGGGTTCTCATCAGAGGTTAGGGATTGGGTCCTAGGCTATGTAATCAGAAATTCTTCTGAATTATTCACGAAATCTTAGGTGCTACTGGTAAATAACCATAAGCACACCCCGTTAATCTGAAGTGCCACCAAACTATTGTGGTATAATGTCTCTGTTTATATTGTTGAGAGTGATGCGAATGGTACGAGGTTATACCATGCAGGCACTCACAGTATGTGTCAGGATGAGCCTGACAATGCAAATTTTCTGTTTTCTGTGCTGTGTCGGTTGTAGTGTAAAATTGTGGGAAAGGCGGAGAGTTACTGAGGTCCTTTATATCGAGCCAATATGTCTGAGTTCCGTGTGATGTCATGGAATGTCAGGGGATTGGGAGCCGCTAGAAAAAGAGCTATGGTGTTCTCTGCAGTCAGAAGGTTTAACCCGCATATTCTATGCCTACAGGAGACTCATTTAATAGCTGCTAATACAAAACGATTGCAAAAGCCCTGGGTTCAATGGGCACAACACTCCTGCTATTCGAATCTGTCTAGGGGTGTGTCCCTCATGGTACATAAATCTCTCCGGTGGGAGGTGGATGCATGTCAGGTGGATAAGGCGGGCAAGTTTGTATTTGTAGCTGCCTACATCAATTGCCAATTATATGTCATCCTTGGTTTATATATCCCTCCGCCCTTTTCGCTGCAGGTGGTGCAACAGGCGGTGAGTTTTGCGGCCTCTTACCCGTCTGCCCGTATAATTAGCCTGGGTGACTTCAATATGACCTTAGATAAAGGTATGGATAGACATCATCCGGTAGCGGCTATCGATGGTCACTCCTCAAACAAAACAGCCTTGGCAGAATTGATGGAGGAAGTCGGGTGGACGGATATGTGGCGATTAAAGTATCCTGATACCAGGCAATATTCATGTTACTCTGCCAGCCATAATGCGTTGTCGCGCATAGATTACGCTCTGGGCAACCCGGGTGTGTGTACTTTACAGTATGATATAGAGTATGGTCCGAGGGGCGTGTCCGACCATACCTCTTTACAATTGACACTGAGGCTGAATGGGGATGTGATCAGACGCTCAGCTCGGATTAATCCCTTTTGGTTGACCCTGTTCGGACCGTCTGATCGCATTCCTGACCAATTAAAAGTGTTTTTAGAAGGACATGAGGAGGAATCGAATAATTCACTATTATGGGAAACTATGAAGGCATACCTTAGAGGCTGTCTTAGGTCTACTATTTCATATATAAAAAAGTCGGCGGCCAGGCAGGAGGAAAGCCTGGCGGCGGATTGCTCTAGATTAGAAACAGTGTATATTGCGGATCCCAATGATGGGAATAAGGAGGCATGGTTGGCGAAAGGGAGACAATACTTGACTCTGCTTAAAGAAAAAGCCCAAAGGAAGCTATTTTTCTCCAAGCAGACATACTTTGAGTTGGGCAATCAGTCTAGTAAACTACTGGCTCACATCGTTAGGCAGAGTCAAGCATCCCCTGCTATATTGCGCGTCAAAGCGCTGGATGGGCAGATGCTTTCAGATCCAGAAGCTATAGTGCGCAGATTTCAGGAATTCTATAGAGACCTTTATGACTCCAGGGTGGATCATGGGATAGCCGATATAATGCAGTATCTAGAAGACCTGGAATTCCCTACTCTATCGCAGGAAGCAGTAGTTAGCCTAGAAGCCCCCATAACTATACTGGAGATTCAGGAATCTATTTCTCAACTGGCGAGGGGTAAGGCCTCTGGTCCTGATGGACTACCTCTTGAGGTGTATCTCAAATACTCCGCCCATATTACGCCTCTCTTGCTCAAAATGTACAATGATTCCTTCAGGAATGGATGCTTTCCGCAAACAATGTATGATGCTACCATTGTAGTGCTCTTGAAACCTGGCAAGGAACCGGATGAGTGCGGGTCATATCGCCCGATATCCTTATTAAATATTGATTATAAGATTATAGCGAAAATACTTGCGGTACGTCTTGGTAAAGTGGTTACCTCCTTAGTTCATTCAGACATGGAACATTAAACAAAAACTCACCAAAAATTCAAAAAAAAGAGGACCTTTAACGTAAAAATGTGGTTTAAACAATAAGTCATTTCTAATAACACATTCCTTTTTAAATGTCCGTGATCGACACTATTGCCAGTCATGGACACCACCTCTGGTTGCCTGCTGTGTAAAACAGACTGCAGCTTTGGCAGTCACTCCATTCCGGATTGGGTACCATTTTTAAAGAGATGACGAGCAGCAAGTGATTAAAAAGGACCTGTAGCCTCCCCTGACATGTCAGTTTTAGTAAATACTTGCATTCCCCTTCAAGTAATAATTCTGCAGCATCTATTCTTATTACTCTATGTTGTGCCATTACATTATTATTCCTTCGCAAATTGCAATAAAGATCCAGATGGGTGTTACAATTTGGGGAGGTGTCCCTACACAGTCTGACCCTGTCTAATCAGTGGTGCTAGTTCTGACTGTGCTCAGACACACTGCCAACTGGTAACACCCATCTGGACCTTCATTACAAACTGCTAGCAATTCATTCCTAAATTTATAGAAGAAATAATAATGGAATGACACAACATACAGTCATTAGATGCTCCAGGAGAAGTTTGATGATGCTGTTGCAAATTTTATCAGACAAGGTCACGATAAGGCCTAGCTCAATAATCATTGAAATTGCTCCATGATGCTTGGGCCATCAGAAGAGTAGTTTATGTCACATACGTTTTGCTGCTTTGTGTTTCTGCCAATCATCAATTATTAGCATTGATATAGACCCAATGATTCAGTGGTTAGAACTTGGTAAAAGGGTAATTAATGTAGGTAGTTAGGCCATGTAACAGCTTTTCCATACAGGTGTCCCCAACAAATGGTGCATTTTCTATGTATTTTGGATTGTGACATAGGATTTTGGATAGAAATAAGCACTTGTATTTGTTTTCTCACAATGCATCCAAATCAGTAAAATGGAACAACTTCTTATCTTGTGTGTTCTTGGCTGAGTTAAATATCATAAATGAACGTGTTCTTATGTAGAACTGTGTATCTGGTTAACGAACACACTTTATTTAAAATGCAATGTGCAAAGGCAGAAGAATGTATCTTAGCACACCAAATGTAAGTGTAAAATAAATCCAGTTCACGTCAATTACACAGAGCTCTCTCACCTTGTAAATATTCAGAAACAGTTTACCAATTACTTCTTTCAATGTCCCCTTTACAGTGCTTACAATTGCACTATGTCAAAAAAAAGGAAATTTCAAGAACAAGGTTCTCCTGCTCCAGTCAATAAAAGAAAATCACTTTTAATGAAACCCCAGCACTATAATCCCACCGAGGAACTTGAAGAAGACAGTGAGGACAAATCTGAGCTGATGAGCTTTAAGTTCATGAAAAAACATTGTTGTACTACTACAGGTACGTAATACAGAACTACAAAACAT
Organism: Bufo gargarizans; assembly: GCF_014858855.1. Taxonomy (NCBI): domain Eukaryota; kingdom Metazoa; phylum Chordata; class Amphibia; order Anura; family Bufonidae; genus Bufo; species Bufo gargarizans. The sequence goes on from NC_058084.1 coordinate 98,353,843, forward strand.
GTCTAGGTTGTTAAATGTGTTCCATTTCATATTCAATACAAATTTCAATACAAATACTAATAAGTATTGTTCAAAATATCTTTATGCCTGCTTGATATAGTGCTTAGATATCCATGTAAGAACTCAATGTTAATTAGTACTATCATCTCTTTTTAAGAAATATTTCTTGAAGAATTTGTTTCTCAAATCAAACTAATAAAATGTATCTGTACTGATATATAAAATAAGTTGCATGATTGTTTGTGTATGTGAGGGGGGGGGGGGGGAGGGGGGAAACAGAACAACTGACCAGAACCAATGTATGCAATCACTGACAGGCATCCCGGGGGTCATTTGTGAACAGATATATGCCACTTTTTTCAGATTATGTAGCATGCCATGTTTGCTGAATATGTGGGGGTCATTAATTAATTTAGTCTAAAATTGTGGGCATGGCGTGGACAAAGAATGGGACAGACCGTCAGGTCCATCTCATTTACCGCTTTCTGTGCCTGTTTTATGCATAGAAAATGGTCTAAATGTAAGACAGCCAGGAAGCAGTCTTACATTTATAACTGGTGGAGGACCTGGCAGATCCACCACCAGTTTAGGAGTAATTAAGACCGGCGTATATAACGCTGATCTTAATAAATGTGCCCCCGTGACTTCTTCCCCGCTCACGCCAGATCTAAAAAAGGGGTGTGGCGTGGGTGGGGAAGAGGACAGGCCGGCAGGCCCATATTATCATTTTGTACGCCTGGTGGAGTAAAACATGGTCTAAATGTAAGACAGCTCGGAAGCTGTAGTAGTTTTATTTGCTATTTTTTCACTAGAATTAGAATTTAAATATTATTAAAGAAATAGGGATTTTGGCAAGAAAGTAGTGAAAATTTGGCAAGGGAAGCAAGTTGGAGATTCTTAAAAGTCCAGGACTTGATCTCTGATACTGACCTCTGAGAATTTTGATACTCTAGTATTAACTCAGGACTGAGCAACCCCATCAAAAGTCTTATTAGTTAGATTTCCTGTTTTGGACACATTGATAGATGTGGAATATCCCAACCATTTAGAGAAGAAATAGAGGACATTTTCTGATTAATAAAAAGTTCCAAGTAAAGATTATGAACGGGTTCTTAAACCTGAGGAATGGGGAGGGCGCAGGATTGGAGGGTGATCAACTGTGTCAAATACCATGAGATCATTACATTCAGTATTTTGGTTAGGGCTATTTCAGTCATTTGTAAAGCAAACAACCCAGATTGTCATGTTAGCCGAGAGATAGTTGACTAGATGAGTATACACCAGATATCTAGTGGTTTAGAAAGAAAGAGTATGTATGGTAGGTACATGAGGATACATCACATAGAAATAAATAATTATAGTCCTGTTCAGAATCAGGGTAACCAAGGTATGCTTAATAACAAATTGTAATTCTCCCCCCCCCCCCCCCCAAAAAAAAAAAGATTGAAAATGAATGGTACAGATGTAGCCAATGTTATTTTGATTGGCTTAACGCGTTACCACAGCAAAAACAAATAATAGTAATACAATAAATGGCAGTAAAGAGACCCCCCTGGTGCAGCTGATTGTCATAATAATGCTGGCTACATCAGTAAGTCTCTTCCACAAATGCAGTTAACATTGGCATAAAGCTTTAACCAGTCTACCCAATCTATACTTACAATTTTATGGAAAGATGCAGCGAATACCTACTTATCTGGAACCTGAATATCCAGAATCTCTCACCATCTAGTATAAAGCAATAATAGTCCCTTTGACATAATAACAGTTTCAGCCCTGAAAACAGATGTGTGGAAGGGCTCAGTGGTAGCAGAACATTATTTAAAGAACATCTATCATATCCTCGCAGACCTAAAACTGGTAGCTTACTTTTACAGCCAACTCTTCACTGGTTCCGGCAGTGAAGAGGGGACTGCTGAAGGGGTTAATAAATACTGTGAACAGGGGACATTTGAAAGGGGTTAATAATTACTGTGAAGGGCCTTCAATAGTTATTAACCCCTTTCAGAAGTCCCCCATTCACAGTATTTATTAACCACTTCAGCAGTCCCCCATTCATAGTATTTATTAACCCTTTCAGCAGTCCCCCTTCACTGAAGAGGGGACTAGTGAAAGGGGTTAATAAATACTGTGAATGGGGGAAAGCTGAAACGGGTTAATAACTACTGTGAAGGGCCTTCAGTAGTTATTAACCCCTTTCAACAGTCCTTCATTCACACTGGTATTTATCAGACTTTTTTTATAACTTATTTTTCTCCCCTTTTCACCCCGGCCCTGCCACAGCCCACAGCAACAACAGTGCCGCCAGCCCAGCACAGTCTTTCAATTTCTTTCAGACCAGACACGGCTGAGATGTAAAGCTGCCTAGGCTACCACTTAATCCAAAACCACTACCTCAGCGAACTCTGTGCCCACGCTCCTCAGAGTTCCCTTCCTTCTCCCGCAAAACCTGCAGCGCCAATGAGTGCGCGAACAGCGCTGCGGTGTGTGTGTGACATCAGTGCGGTGCAGAAGGAACACAGTGACGACTGTAGTGATGGGAAGTTCGGATCTTTTTTAGATGAATCGGTTCATTTGAAGCAGCTTATAAATCGGATCTTCGGTTCACTTGCTGAATCACTGACTGCTGAGCTGACTCGCAAGTGAACCGAAGACTGCAGGTGGTGCGCATGTGCGGATGCTATCGAATCGATTCACTTGCTGACTCAGTTGGCTCTTGGTACATTGTCTGACTGAGTTAGTCAGGAAGAGTGATTATACTTATAGTGATAGTGAAGGGATTCAAGGGAAGCGGACACCGGACAAGAGGACTCAGGAGTCAGGAGCTGTCATGTGTGGTGTGACTGTGCATTGTTGTCTGTTGTGCATGCAATGCATTGTTACCCACAATGACAGCAGTTTGACAGCAGTACAACCAAGTGAATGCACGCATAGGGAAAACTGGATGTGCTGAGTTGATAACAGTATTACAGTAACACTGGCAGATAATAAAATAGTCCCCACAGTCATCACTCAGGAAAATAACTAGTGTGCAATTTGTGCACGATTTTCTAATAAACCTGAAGAGAGATTGTCACCCTGTCGGATCCGTCCTGCCGCCGCTCCGTCCCCGGACACCATTGACTATAATGGGGACGGGGGTGGAGCTCCGGCGCAGCATGGCAGTTCGCGGTGAGAGGCCGACGGACTAAAAAGTTGGACATGCAGTACTTTTAGTCCGGTGGCCTTTCGCCATGCACTGCCGTGCTGCACCAGAGCTCCACCCCGTCCCCATTATAGTCAATGGGGACGGAGCGGCGCAACAGTGGAAGGATGGATCCAACAGGGTGAACAACCTGCCGGATCCGTCCTGCCGCTAGTGTGAAAGTACCCTTAGTTATATAGCTACTGAATGAGACAGAAGAAGGGATGCCTTTAACATATATATCTCCTTAAGAAGCCAATTTGATCCTAAAGGGTTAATTCAAACTGTAATCTAAACTGTGTCTTGTCACTTCTCTTATCTCTGCTCCTGTCCCTTAATCTTATCACTGCTGCAACAAAAGCATCAGCAGACAGCCTCAGTGTAAACTGTTCTAGTGACTCGCGGTTCTTTTAACTTAAAGAATCAAATGAGTCTCTAACTAAGTCGGATCTTTAGATTCTTTTAACCTGTGACTAATTCGATTCTTTCTTAGACTCCCTGTACTTAAGTCAGTGACTCAGAGCTGCTAGTGCTTGCCTTGCCTCGGCTCTGATTGGTTGGTGGGTGGGGAGGGGTGGGGCTGGCAGAAGCAGCTTCCACTCTAGGATCAGATTACACTCCTCCCGAGTCCCTCCCTGCTGCCAGCGGCTCACTCTCTATGTGTGCTGTGACGGAGCTGACTCAGACAGTCTGTGCACTGCTGCGGCGGGCCCCCATCCGAACCACGTCCGAAGTGCTCAACCGCTCAGTCCGCCCCTGCTTGGAGATGGAACTAATAGCACCAATTGTGGGCAAATAGTGGCTAGAAATGATTTTAAAAAAAAGCTGGTTCTAATGGTATGCAGACAGTTTTACTTCTGTGAAGATGTGACAGGTCCTCTTTAAAAGATGTTTACAAGGGCTGTGGATATGTTGGAGATGGCCTGTGATAGGAATAAGCATTATTAAAAAAATGCCTCCTACAGTTTGGCTTGTTTTAAGCGTTCCTTTAATAGTCTCATGAGTCCATTGTGTGCTTCTTGTGGTTCTTTACATCTGAAGTGTACTATAATAAAACCCCACAGTTTTTTTGCATAGACAGTGAAGGCACAGATGCTCCCTGGGTAACACAACAGATTGTCCCCATGGAAATTGACTAGAAGCAAACTACAAGGTCACATAATGGACATAACAAAAAAAAAAAAAAGGGCTAGCTTAGAACCTATTTGTAATTGCCCATTCCCACTATGCAGGAATCCTTGATGCTTTACAATTAAAATTCCTTTATCATACAATATAATACATCACGTATTTATCATTTTGTATACAAGTAATAACTTCCTATGAAAAAATAAATTTATTGATGCAATCATTATGGACGCTAAGACTATAAATGTGAAACACAGAAGAGTCTAATGATAGACCACAATTTTCTAACTGGAGAGAAAATTAGGAATGAAAAAAAAAAAAAAAAGGACTTGTTTGTTATCCCTTATTTCATCAGCATGCCAAATTTTGTATTCAGCTTACAAGGGATGTAGAACAGCAGGATTTTTTTTTAAAGTGAGAACTACTTGGTTGGACTAAAACCTCTCTTTGCAAAATCCAAATCATCCTTCACGGTATGAATCCTATTTTCTTAAATATAATTAATAAATATTTTTCTTTTAACACATAACAAACAGTTGAACCAAACATTAGGTAAGTTGGAAATGTCCCAAAATGCTAACAGTCTGGCATCAGAAAAGTGAAATGCATTGGGCCGCACATGTGCTTTTCTACCCCCCTGTAATCTGCACTTAATAGGAATATTTTAAACTATGTAACTAAGCAACGGAGGTAATTGTTGCTTTCTAGAGCTTTTGTTAGGCACTTTAACACAGCCCAAATATGCATAATTAGGCATAATGTCTATAAATCATTATTGTACACATGTGGGTAGTTAAGTGGATTGAGAGAATAGTTCAATGAATTGAGCATATTCACTGAAAATGCTTTTTATTTGTTTTCTCCAGTTCATAATACTTTAAATTATCATAACCCTTTACACCATCTCTCAATAGCTAGCAGTGTTATTGAGAAAAACTTCATTTGCATTTTAGACTATGTTTAATTTATTATTTAAAACTGGAGTTTGTTGGATGTTAAATCAGGAGATGATAAGCCATTGTGCGGAATGATATGTGGCTCTTTATGTAGCCCATTTTCTAGTATGTAAAATGTTAAATTTTCCGGTTTAGAGTGAATAGATCCAAACAAAAGAACGCCATCTATAATCAAAGTTATTAAAAGGGCTAGTGTTGTGACTTCTTCCAAAAATGCTTTTAGTTACTATGACAATATTTACTTGATCCTGGCAGTCCAGTGTTGATTTTAGGGGGATAATTGCAAGAAAGATACATAATGCATACTTTTTTTGAGTGCCCGTGTCTGTGGTTCTGTTTATAAGGATTGCAGTGGAGCATAAAAGCAGCATTGTCTACTATCATTATACCCTCTCATCTGGTTTCTACAACCTGCTGCTTTTCTCAATTTTTCTAGTTCATTCTGTCATTTTGACAGAAACATGATAATTAACACAAATATAGATATTTATTAAAGTTTCCTGGCTGTAGAACTTTAAGATAAATGAAAACAAAGATTTAGCAAATGGCATCGCTGCATGAAAGACTCTGCAGTGAGCAATGGGATTTTTGGTCAATAATGTAGCGCTGTTTTCCTCTCCAGTTATAAAAGCCACATAAAAAAGGTGTTTTCTAGGCTCCTAATATTGATGATTTATCCTTACGATCGGTCATTAATATTAGATTGGAGATGGTCTGACACCCCACAACTCCACTGATCACCTCTACCCTGCGGCCTCTAGTGGTGGCATTAACACCCTGAATGGAACAGGTAGCACAGCTCCGTTCAAGTGTAGTGGCCATACTGGTTTACTTCCCCATTGAAGTTAATGGGTGCTAAGCTGCAGTAACCTTGCACTTTCAATGAAGCTGTGCCTCCTGTTCCGTTCAAATTGCTAGTTCCAGCACCGGAGGATGCAAGGAACGGCTGATCAGTGGAGGTGCAGGTTATCTGACCCCTAAAATGCTGATCTATCATGAAGATTGGTAATAATATCAGATGCCTGGAAAACCCCTTCAACCCCTTAACGCCTAGTGCCGTACATGTACGGCGCAAGCAGACGAGACTTAACGCCCAGCACCATGCATGTTCAGCGCACTGATCTGGCGCGTGCAGGAACAGCACCCGCCCGATCCGTGGCAGGGGTCTGGCAATCACTGATAGCCGGACCCCTGCTGTATGCAGCAGAATCAGTGAAATTACCGATGCCAGCGCATTAACCCCTGCATGGCCATGGTCAGTTCTGACCGCGGCACGTGCGGACTTCAGACGTGTGCGGGGTGGCGCTGCTGTGACGGGGACCCAATGGCAGGAAAAGCAGCCTTATGTCTTCCTTAGGCATTGTGGCTGCCTTCCAGGAGAGCCTGTGAGATCCAGCCCCCTGGATCTCACAGGCAAGCAGGCTGTAAGTGTATATCACTGGTAATACACTTACAGCCAATCCATCACAATACAGAATTATTGTGATGCATTGTTAAGGGATATGAGACCCCCAAAAGTTGAAGTCCCAGAGTGGAATAAAAATTAAAGTGTAAAAAAAGTAAATTTTTACAGAAAAAAAGTAGAAGTTTCAAGTAAAAATAAAAGTGTATTTTTCCCAAAATAAAGTTAAAAAAAATTGTAAAAAAATAGGAAAAAATGTAGATATATTAGGTATTACCACGTCCGTATCAACCAGCTCTATACAAATATCACATGACTTAACCCCTCAAGTGAACACCGCCAATTTTTTGGGATAAAAACTATGATAAAAAAAACATTTTATGTCAACTTACATCACTAAAAGTGCTACACCAAGCGATCAAACAAGCATATGCCCCCAAAATAGTACAAATCGAACAGTCACATCCCACAAAAAATGAGCCCCTACCTAAGACAATCTCCCAAAATATAAAAAAAAACCTATGGCTCTCAGACTATGAAGACAACAAAACATGATTTTTTTTTTGTTTAAAAAATTACATCATTGTGTAAAACTTTCATAAATAAAAAAGTATACATATTAGGTATCGTCAGTAACGACCTGCTCTATAAAAATATCACATGACCTAACCCCTCAGGTGAACACCTTAAAAAAATAATATGAAAACAGTGTCCAAAAAGCTATTTTTTGTCACATTACATCACAAAAAGTGTAATAGCAAGCAGTCAAAAAGTCATATGCACCCCAAAATAAAGATAATCAAACCGGCATCTCATCCCGCAAAAATGATACACTAGCTAAGACAATACTATGTAAACACTAAAACATGATTTTTTTTATTTCAAAAAGTGTAATAGCAAGCGATCAAAAACTCATACACACCCTAAAATAGTACCAATCAAACCATCATCCCATACCAAAAAAAAGTGCCCCTGCATAAGACAGTCGCCCAAATTTTTTTTTTAAAAACTGTCTTTCAGAATATGGAGACACTAAAAAATCTTTTTCTTTTTTTAAAATGCTTTATTAAATAAAACTGAAACAAACAACCAAAACAATAGTCATATTCGGTATTGTTGTGTTCGTAACAACCTGCTTTATAAAAATACTACATGATCTAACCTGTCAGATAAACATTGTAAATAACAAAAAATAAATGAGGTGCCAAAACAGCAATTTTTTGTTATCTTACCTGTGTAAGTGTAATATAGAGCAACCAAAAATCATATGTACCCAAAAATAGTACCACGAAAACTGCCAGCTTATCCTGTAGTTTCCATAATTGGGCAATTTTGGGGGAGTTTCTACTCTAGGGGTGCATCAGGGGGTCTTCAAATGTGACATGCAGCTTTAAATTATTCCAGTGAAATCTGCCTTTCCAAAACCATATATCTTCTGTGCCCTGCTGTGTGCCCATATAGCAGTTTACAACCATAGTGTTTCTGTAAACTTAAGTATTAGGGCAATAAATATTGAGTTTTTGTTTGGCTGTTAACCCTTGCTTTGTTTATTTTTTGTTTCTTTAAGTAATTATTTTATTATCAATCATGCAAAAAGAACATATACAACATCAGACCATCCAAAAGGTCTGTATTACAATAGACAGCATTATATTAACATTTTACCCCATATACCCACCCACCCCACCCACCCAATTGGAGAAAGGAAGGGAGATAGAGGAGAGAAAAAAAACTAAACACCACGGCCCTGGTTCAACCATTTCTTCCATATTTTATCAGTTTTTAAAACCTATCTTCATACTGTATCTCTCGGACGCCGTTCCAGTTTAATCAAATTGAGAACTGCTTCCTGCCACTGTCCCGATGTGGGGGGATCTTTATTGACCCACTTCCTTAGTATAAGCAATCTAGCCTGAAATAGTATTTTGTTCAAAACAGATTGTATTGCTTTGTTTAGTTTGAGATGTGCTGTGGCCCCTAAAATGCAGACTAGAGGGTCATCCATCACTCGAATACCCAGGAATACTGATGTAATCTCTACGATCTCTTTCCAATATCTTACCAGTTTAGGACATCTCCAAAGACAATGTATAAGATCTGCCCTCTCCCCCCTACATTTTGGCCACTTATCAGAAGTTCTGACCCCCATTTTTTTAACACCCAGGGAGTTCTATGTAGCCTATAAACTATAAAGAATTGGGAGATTTTATGTGAGGCCCTTTCCGATACCTTAATATAACTTCTAAGGGCATCTTTCCATTTTTCTTCAGTGAAGGATGGGATCTCCATTTCCCACTATCCTCTAGCTAGTAATGTAATTCATTCTTTTTTTGCCTCCATCAGTATCCCATATCTTTTTGTCGTAATTCCTTTTTTTTTCTCCACCATTACTAAATTTATATATTCTATTTGATTCTTCTTTTCTATATTTGTTTGAATTAACTGATATATTAACGGCATTTTTAAACTGTAAATATTTGTAGCTCTCCTTTTGGGGGATCCCGAACTCCATTACCAAGGCAGCAAAGTCCTTCAGTTTATCTCTCTCAAATACTTGAGCTAAGTATTTTATTCCCTTTTTATTCCCAATCTATATAAGAGCTGAACTTTTGCACTTCCTTTAGGTTCATATTTTTCCAAATAGGTGTGTACTTCAAGTATCCTTTAATATCCAGTGTTTTTTTCACTTCTACCCATCTATATTCCATTAAATTCATTATTCTATTTCCTGTACTATTTTTTTCCCATTGTTACTGATTCCAACATCTCTAAATGATTAATATCCCCTCTCCACCCCATTTTTATTAATTTTTCCCTCCCCACTAATACTTTTAAACTTCCTTTTATCTGACTATATTGAGTTATTAAATAATAAAAAAAACATTTGGAACTGCGAGTCCACCTTCTCTTACTGGGAGCTAAAGGACTTCTCTACTTATCCAAGGGATATCACCTTTCCAAATAAAATCCCCCATTAAACTATCTAATAGCCCAAAGGTTTTTTTTGGCAACCATATTGGGGCATTTTGTAACACGTATAATATTTTTGGGAGAAAAATCATTTTTATTAAATTCACCCGACCCTGAATTGACATTGGTAATTTTTTTCCAAATGTGTATTTTGGCTCTAAGTTCTTTTATTAGAGGGAGTACATTTAACCTTTCATAATCTTCTATATTTCTAGAAATTTCAATACCTAAGTATTTAAAGCTCTCGGGTTACTCAAGCACATGCACCATTGAGAAATTCTGTGATACCCCCTTTCCTAATAACATCATGTGGGATTTCCCCCAATTAATATTTAGGCCAGAATAAAAGCCAAACTTATCTATTATATCTATTACTCTATTAAACTCCTCCCCGGTGTTGTGTAAAAATAATAAAATATCATCAGCATACATTAATAATTTTTCATTTCCATCCATGTATTGAAAGCCAATGCACTCCCCCTTATTCCTAATCATACATGCCAAAGGTTTTATTGTGATAGCAAATAATAGCGGGGAGAGAGGGCATCCCTGCCTAGTGCCCCTATAAAGGGCAAAAGACAGGGACAAGCTCCCATCCACCATCACCCTAGACCTTGGATTAGTGTATATAAGTTGAATCCATCTTATAAATCCCTCCCCTATACCAACCCTTTTTAGAACTGCCCATAAATACTCCCACTCGATACAATCGAATGCCTTTTGAGCATCTAATGAGAGCATAGCTTTTTCTCCGACTTCTACTTTATTAGCTTTGATATTAAGGTATAGACTTCTTATATTTGAATATATTGTTCTTCCGGGTATAAAACCTGTCTGATCGTCTTCAATTATTCCTTTAATCACCCTGGAAAGTCTGCCTGCCAAAACTTTTGCCAAAATCTTAATGTCCGTATTCAACAGTGATATTGGTCTGTATGAACCCGGGTCTAATTGTTCTATACCCTTTTTTGGAATCAATGTGATAATTGCTTATTTCATTGAATCTGGTAAGTCGCCTATTTTTTGGGCCTCACAAAGTGTCGCTCTCAGCTCTGGTATTAAAACCTGTGAAAAATGATTGTATATTTTGAAAGGGAGACCGTCACATCCTAGTGATTTTGCTGGTTTCACCTGACCCAAGACTTCTTCTATTTCTAAGGTAGATATTTCTTTATCCAAATATTCCTTTTGGGCTATAGATATCTTGGACAGATCGATCTGGTCTAAATAATAATCCAGGTCCTTTTTGGTATATTGTGCCCTAGACTTGTAGAGATCCTCAAAATAATCCACAAAGACCTTTTTAATTCCTTCGGGTGATGTAATTATTTTGTCTCTGCTATCCCTGATTGCCCCTATCCATGCTTTCCCTCTCAGATTCTTCACTATGCCTGCTAGAATTTTCCCAACCTTTTCTCCCTCTGAGGCTAACTGAAACCCTTGGAAGAACAGTTCCTTTCTTGTTTTATCCATATAATGTTTTAGGTTTTCCTGTTCCTCTTCCCATTTCTTCTTGTTATTTCCATTGGGGTTCATTATATAAAGTAATCTTGCTTCTTCTTTTTCTCCAATAATTTCCCCTTTTCTTTAGTGATTTTTTTTAATAATAATTCACCTTTTTAAACAGACATCCTCTTAGGTATGCCTTAGCAGTATCCAAAACTATAAATCTACTTACGGAACCGTTATTTTCTAAGATTTATTTTTTTAACTCCAGCAATATACTTTCTTTGTCCGGGATAAGCGATAACCAATGGGAGTTGAACTTGAACATTGGCAAATTTTGCTTTCTGTTCAAATCCAAGTCCATTAGAATGGCACTGTGATCGGATAGCGCCATAGGCGAATACTTTATCTTAATCCTACTTTGGGTCATTAAATTTTTGTTTCCCAATACCATATGTATTCTTGACCACGTCTGGTTTGTTTTGGAGTAACATGAATACATTGTTTCTTCTGGGTTTAAATAACACCAGACATCAATCCAGTTGAACTCCAAGGCTAGTTTGAATAAATCTACATTTTGTATTCTTCCCCCTCTGCCAGACATTCTGTCTCTAAGTGGATCCATTACAGCATTATAAACCCTTGCTTTGTTAGTGGAATTTTTTTTTATTAAAATGGAAAATCTGCCAAAAAAGTGAAATTCTGAAATTTCATCTCCATTTTCCATGAATTCTTGTGGAACACCTAAAGGGTTAACAAAGTTTGTAAAATCATTTTTTAATACTTTTAGGGGTGTAGTTTCTAAAATGGGGGTGGTTTCTATTATGTAAGCCTCAGTGACTTCAGACCTGAACTGGTCCTCAAAAAGTGAGTTTTGGAAATGGTCTAAAAAATTCAAGATTTGCTTCTAAATTTCTAAGCCTTCTGACGTCCCCAAAAAAATAAAAGGCATTCACAAAATTATCCAAACATGAAGTAGACATATGGGGAATGTAAAGTAGTAACTATTTTTGGAGTTATTACTATCTATTATTAAAGTAGAGAAATTGAAATTTGTAAATTTGGAATTTTTTTGTAAATTTTGTATTTTTTATAAAAAAAAAAATGTTTGACTAAATTTTACCATTGTCATTAAGTACAATATGTGGTGATAAAACAGTCTCAAAATGGCCTGGATAAGTAAAAGTGTTTTAAAGTTATTACCACATAAAGTGACATATGTCAGATTTGCTAAAAAATGACCTGGGCAGAAAGGTGAAAAATGGCTTGGTCCTGAAAGGGTTAAAGGCTGGTCTGTTCCTCGGGGTTAGATTTATTTAAGAGGAATTCAGGTTAGCTAATGTATTGTGAATTTTAACCTACAAAAGTTCTTCCCTCCACAGGCAAGCACTATTTATTCTGCATTGGTAAGATTCTGCATTTCTGTTTGTGACATATAAAGTGAATAGTGGGGGTATACTTTATGGCATATATATGATGATTCTTATATAGAAGAAACACGTTGAGCAGAGACATACTGCGATAGTGTGAGCTAGATGACAGTCTTCTAACTGGGAAGCAGGGTCAGGGGGAACGTTGCAGGGTACCCACAGCTGTGGTGCCAAACCACTCATTATATAGCATAGTGGGATCCATGCGTATTACTGTGTATCAGGGTGTCGTAACACTGAGGCACCCTGATCTACACCTAACCCTGTCTCTCCCATATCAATCACTGCAGCTGGTCAGAGAGCACTGAGACATTGTAGTGTCATTTACCTCATGTACACTGGTGTCTCCAAGTTCTCTATCTGCCAGGGCAGTATCAGCTGCGGATTAATGTGATTCCCATAGTTATAATGTGATTCCCATCTCAGCTCTCCATAGGTGAGCCTGGACAACCATTCCAGGCAAATGGGACACATTTTCTTACATCCCTATTCGGTTACACAGTGGGGGTGGGACAATACACACATGCTGGTTTTCACACGCCACTTTTTGTTGAGCACTTTGTTTAGTGCCACCCCACTTGCCTATCATTTTTTTGGGATTTTCAGGTCAATTTTCAGGAGACGTTCCAGCACACGGTAAATCCACACGGTTGTTCGTCTTTATTATTTATTTATTATTTATTGGTCTTCAAAATAGAATCAAGTACAGCATGTATCTACACCCATCACCGTGAACGGTTAACATGTTTCGGACTTTACAGGGTCCTTAGTCATAACCAGGTGGATTTACCCTGTGCTGGAACGTCTCCTTTTTTGCATTGCATCTATCAAGACTGGTCGGTTCGTGTTCCGTGCACCTTAGCTGGTATGGTGAGCAGGAAAACCAACTATTTTTCTACAGTTGATAACAGTCACACTATTAATCCATTACATTTATGTAGGGTTTCCATTTCTATGCTTTTATTAATACTAAGCAAGTTAACAATCTCCATGTGTATATACTTTTCGATCTATGTTTTAATACAGTTTTTGTGTTTTAATAGGTTCAATAATTGTTCAATCATCTGGCATGACCACACATACAACAGAGAAAAAGTGTAGCTACGAAGACAATATCACTGACCAATCAGTAACGGGAAGGTCAGAAAAAGATACCGTGTTTCATGCAGTAACAGATAGCCCTACTGAGAGTGTAATTCAATCCGTAAAAGCCATTAGAAATCTCGGAGAATCATATGGTATCCAGTCCTCCAAGCAAAAAGACCCACCAACATTTTCTTCTGATGACAATAAAGGTAGCCCTGCAATAACTGAAAATGGATGGGATAGTTCTTCCAGTTATTCAGATGAAACTAACTCAAAGGACCATATGACTGACAGATTCAGTAATGGAATGAAGCAGAAAGTGGAAATAGATAGTAGTGAAGGAAAAGAGTTGGAAAGTGACTCATTGGCGGGAATATCAGAAAATGATGAAATAAATCAAAATCTGATTCCTGAAAGTGAGGAAGATGATAAATGTCTCTCAGTTATTACAGAGGAGTCAGTGGATCTGGATAAAACAAAAGGGAATTTGAGCCTGCTGGAACAAGCAATAACTTTACAGGCAGAGCAAGGTCATATGTTCCATAGTACCTACAAAGAACTTGACATGTTTTTGATGGAACACCTAGCAAGAGACAGAAGACAAACTAAAGTAATAGATGGAGTTGGACGGCAAATATATACCAGCAAAAGTAAGAAATAAAGTAACTTTTAATTTTTTTTATTTTTTATTTGGGAGTCAGCTATTCTTTAAAATTGCTCTCATGTTGTGTAATTTTTACACACAGATATTGACCTGCACAGGGATGGATTTGACATTTATGTCTGTGGGCCCCTGTTACACCACTAAACTCTACTATGTAGCACTGCTAAGCTCCACATCATAGCACTGCTAAGCTCTGCCCTGTCACATCACTAATATGTATCCTTTCACACGGTATAATGCCCCCTTATGTGTATTTTGGCCCCCTTAATGCGTCCCTCATACAGTATTTTATCGCCGTATGTATAGTAGCTAAAACACAGTTTAATGACCCCTTATGTGCCCCTCTAGCATCTGTAAAATTAATATTGACCTAGCCCATTTTCCCATGACAAATGGAAATCTGCCTCAGTACTGTATGTCTGGTGGCTCGGCACAGCAGGTGTGATGACATCACTTATACCTGCTAGCACCATAATGCCATAATGCAGGTTGCAGTGTCCCTGGTGGAGCTGGGAGTTAACGGATCCTCTTCACCATTGTATTTAATTGGTATTGTATTTAAGTCCTGAGAACTTGGATGCAGATATTTTTTGCAGATGTTTTTTAACACTGAAAGCCTGTTTTCCTCACAAAAACTCAACTGATGTACAAACCCTAATTCATGCCTTCGTGTTCTAAACTTAGCCCATAATCTGTAGTAATCTTCAAAAATTGCTTCTGGCTTCAAAATTATGCTCTCTTTAAATCTCCTATATCGTGTATGATCACAAGTCTGCTAGAAGTCATTGAAACTGGAAGTTATTTGTTATGACAGATTGAGATAGGAGAACCTCCTATAGAGCAGAAGGCGGCATCACAAAGGAAAATGACTACAAATATGTTATATGGCAGACATAATGTTTAATAAAACACACAAAATGTTTTGAGTGTCTATATTAGACTGTGATGTGGTTGGTTATAATATATGTTTAACTTATCACCCAACTACATTAAATTAAAAAGTGAGCTTATGTTAAAAATGTCTTATTAAAGGGGTTGATCAATTTTGTTTATTAACCCCCCCCCCCCCCACCCCCACCCTTCCAGGAAGCCAAATCTGTGAATAAATGGGTACTTACCTGCTCCCCACTGCTTTATAGCAGCTCTTTGTCTCCAGAGCTCCAGCTTCCAATGATTGGTGGTCAGTGGTGACATGTTTCCATGCAGAATGTGACTGCTGGGTTATGTCACGCATGGAAACATGTCAGCACTGAGGCCAGTAATTGGCTGCAGTAACGCTTATGGCATTGTCCATGTAGAAGTTGACATATGTAGACCAGAAGTCCAGTGAGTAGAGCCTGGAAGCTACAGAGCCAGAAAAGAATGTAAGGAGCAGATAGGTTTTAACGTCTTCACAGGTACCACTAGCTGGGAAGGAATTGGAAAAAACCTGGACATCCCCTTTAAGGAGGTTGTTTGGCCATTTTTTTTTTTTTTTAAGGGTTCTCAGAACATTATAAAATAGATAAAACAGGTCATAATTACCTTACCAATCCCCGCTGCTCCCATTTCAATGTTCGCAGGTCCCCTGCCTGTCTCGAATTCCTGAGCCTTCTCAACACACCGGGAATGGCCACAGCAGTGACCTGCCTCAGGTCAGTGATTGGCTGAGTGGTCATTCCTTTTGTGTCAAGAGGCACCTGGAACCAGATACCAGTGCGGAGGACTGGGACAGGTTTATTTTGATAATATTCTCCACTTGCATACTTTATCATGAAATTAAGAATGTTTTCAATTTAGTACAGGACTCACAAGCAGTGAAGATCATTAATGATCAATGCATGATGCTGAGGAATTGTATTGTGTATAGTATTATAAATAAAACTGTTTGCTTTGCGCATGCAAAGCTGAACCCATCTTCTAAGCTTCAGAAATCATTCCATGTAAATACTGACCAGTGAAGAAATGTACTAGATGGGCCTAAGAATAGTTGTTCTTTTTCTTTTACAGATTCTCCACGTCTTGAGAAACGTGAGACCAAATGCCCCATACCAGGCTGTGATGGTACTGGTCATGTTACAGGACTCTATCCACATCATCGCAGTCTGTCAGGGTGTCCTCATAAAGTTCGAGTGCCTTTAGAAAGTCAGTGACAAATTTTACTGCATATAACTTGTGACTGTAATGACTTTGAAATTAAAGGGTCACTGAGTTTTCAGAAAACTTTTGATATGTCATGGAAACTTATCCTAAGTAGTGATAGGTGGGGGTCTGAGTGCTGTTCCCCATGATCATAACAGTAAGGAGAGAGAAGTGCTTGTATATCACATTCTCTCTCCTTTTTGCAAGAGAGGAAGTGAGACAGACTCTATAGAAAACATATGGGCATGCCTTGATTTCATCTTCTGCAGTGAGGTGTGAGAGTGTGATATGTGGGCCCATCTTTCTTATGATTCTATGGATCAGTGGTGGTCTCAAAAGTGGATCATTAATGGTCAAAACTTTTGATATTGCTCTAAAACATATCAAAAGTTTTCTGAAAACTCAGTGACCCTTTGAATTATAGTATGATAGAATATGAACAATGGCCTTCATGGACTATCAAATAGAAAAGAAAATCATTTTAATTCTGTTTTACCATTGATTTAAACTAGGTTTACCTATGTAGTGAGCCCAATTACTGTATAGGATAAATCAAAACTTAACAAGCTTACAAATATTAGATGTGGAGAGTAGATAAAATGTTTGACAATAAACTGTAGTATCATTTCTATCCATTACAATACTCAACAATATGCTCACAGTAATGTATTTATTTATAATGCTCAACACAATTATCTTCCTATTGTCTAACCCCTTCCCATTATGTGAAGTACTATTGCGTCAAAATTAGGACGATGGTGCAGGCTCAGGAGCTGGACCCATATCACTGCTTGTGGGTGGGGCTGTATTATACAGCACCCATCTTTCACTGCAGGGATCAGAGACAACACAGATCCCATAGTTTAATCCCTTAAATGCTGCAGTCAATATCAACTACAGCATCTGAGTGGTTAGACAGGGGGAAAGAACTCCCTCTGTACTCTAATATGTACGTTGTGAAGGCAATAGTGCGGTGACAAGTACTTGACATGGTAGCCAGGGGCCTTCTGAAGGGCACCAGACCTGCCATGTCCTGGTCGCTGTTATATCCTGGCACTGCATGTCAGAATGTTTATGCACTGAAATACAGGACTATTACAGTGTATAGTAAAAGAGATCACAGGTTCAAGTCCTCCAAGGGGACAATTTTTTAAAAAAAAGTTGAAAAATGTTTTTAAAAATAATAACAATCTGGCCCTGTGCCAGGAGCTTAAGCTAAAATTAAGCTTTGGGATTGGCGACTGTACATGCACTACTACTTGGAAGTGTAGAAACACATGACCAATCACCACTCCTAAAGCCGAATTTGAGCTTTGGCACCCAGTGCAGGACCCAGATTGTCAGGAATGACCTAGCTTTCCGACCCTGTCAATCAACAGACAGGTAGACACTTCTTTACCAGTAAAGACAGCCCCCACAGGTGAACTGTTCATACTAATGAGACAAATCGATTAGTTAGAATTGATTCACTAATCGCAAATTAAAAAATCCCATTATTTAACCCACATAGTTAATGTTGTTTTTTGGTCACCTTGAGGCCGCAAAATGTTTTATAAAATATATCAAAAGGTCCCATGTATCAAAAATGGTATCAAATGAAAATAAAGCTTAACGGCAAAAATAAATAAATAAATAAATAAACTCTCACACAGTTCCAGCGACCTAAAAGTATAAAAGGTTTTGGGTGTCAGAATATAGCGGCACAGAGCAATATCTTTCAAAAAGGACAGTTACATTTTTTAAAAGTGGTAAAACATAACAAATAAATTTGGAATCTCCATAATCATAAATAATAAAGTTAAATATCATTAGTACAGCACTGTGAATACTGTAAAAATTAAACCGTAAAAACAACAGTAAAATTTCACACATTTTCTACACAGTCACCCCCAAAAATTGATTGAAAAGCTATACAATTTACCTGATGTACTCCAAAATGATGCAATAAAAAATTTAACTTTCCCTCCATAAAATAAGCTATGTCATATGGCTAGGTCGAAATAAAAATTATAAAATTATGGCTTTTGGAATTTGGAGATAAAAAAAAGAAAGGAAATCACTGCGCCTTAAATAGTGAACTAGCCTGGGTCCTTAAGGGATTAAAACAATCTGGTAGTCATGATCATTGATACTGCGTGTAAGTGTAGTAACTAAGTCATAGTGATACTCTTATCTAAACATATTGTACATTTCTATTACCATTTTATACAGAACACAAAATGTGGGTCATGAGTGTAAGTGGATTTTGTGCGGTTTCCTCTGGTATACCAAATCATGGTTTCTAAGACATATTGGACAAGGACACCTTTCTAATATCAGAAACATATAGGGGCTTAAACGCTATGGACACCTTTAAAGCCATGTTTTATTATCATTATATGTATTATGTAGATAAACATTTTAGTAACAATTTATTATTTGACATTTTGCACCATTTGGCTTATGCAACTTCTATGTTTCACAGTATTTAGCAACTACAAAATGCTGTTGTGTAATAAATCTGACTGATGGTTGGTTCTCCAACCCTTTATGGCTAAATCAAAGTTGAAAATGTATCCATAGCCTTTAACATCTTTATGCCCCTGGACGTAACTATATGTGAGCAAGTGATGTACGAAGCGGGTGCACAAACTAAGTCTGCTCCAGACATGGAGGGTGCCAGCTGTGTTATACAATATCTGACCTTGAAGATATCTCAAAACACAGTCATCTAACCACCACAGTCAACGGTGACTGTGGCATCTATGAGATTAGCAATAGAGGTAGGGTAGTCTCCACCAATGAAATCATTGGGGTTCTGATCGGTTGCTATGGAAGTCAGGGGACTATGGAAAGGGTTAATAGCAAGCCAGTAGAAATCCCATAGATAGCAATAATATATTATTGCAGTCGATGTTATTAGCGATTATAAAAACAAAGTAAAAATTTTCTTAAAAGTATTAAAAAAAGCTAAAGAATTTGCATTCAAATTAACCCTTTCCTAATTTTACATATATAAATAAATAAAAAGATAAACATAATTGGAATCATTGGCATCCAAGCTATTAAAATATAAAAGTATTTATCCTGCACAGTAAATGCCTTAATGGAAAAAAATGTCCGAAACGCTGTTTCTTTGTCATCTTGTCCTATGAAAAATATAGAACATTCAAAAAGTTGCGAGTGTAAAATTATGGAGATGCAAATAACATTAGGATTAGGTCAGTCATGTCATTTTTTGT
Source organism: Bufo gargarizans (assembly GCF_014858855.1). Taxonomy (NCBI): domain Eukaryota; kingdom Metazoa; phylum Chordata; class Amphibia; order Anura; family Bufonidae; genus Bufo; species Bufo gargarizans. Next base: position 98,373,451 of record NC_058084.1, read on the forward strand.
CCACATTGCACAATCTGCCCCTTAAAAAATAGCATAATTTAATTTTGCTTTCAATTTCACCTCACAAATAATTTTCCCCCATTTTTATATATGTGCAACGGTAAATAAAATTTTGAAGTTATGGCTCTTGAAATGTAAGGCGTAAAAACAATGATATGAAACAAAATTAAAACAAAAAAATTAACTGGCTGGGTCCTGAAGGGGTTAAATTAGTGTTGTATAGTGATAGCCAAGCTGTCGATTACCGATTACTTGATTGATTAACTTATTAGAATTCATGTAGAAAAGTTTCTGAATCAACCTTTCATCTTTTTTAATTAGTTTTGGCCATGCATGAAAATGTTCTAAAGTGTCCAACACCAGGATGTACGGGAAGAGGACATGTTAACAGTAATCGCAACACACACAGAAGGTACTAGAAGCAACTGGTGGATTTACAATTGTTGAATGATTGAACTATGATTGACAGGGCAAATGACTGTTTGGATAAAGCAATAGGCCGACGGCTACAAAGGAACCATTTTGTCACAAATCAGGATTGAGCAGATGGTCTGCTTACTGGGAAGCACTTTTGAATTTACTGAAGCCACAAATGTATTTAAATTAAAATAGTGATTTAAAACTGAGAAAGGGTTATGTATTTCAAAACCAGATGATACAAAAGAGAACAGGTTTTAAATTGTGACTGCATTGAGTCATTTATAATCTTGGAGGCAATCCAACATATAGTTGATAGAAACAATAAACCTGCAAATTAGACAAGCGAGAGACCTCACAATCATGTACACATATCTCTCCCATGGCATCGTAATTTCAGGTCAAATCACATAATAGTGTTCAAGATGTCACATAAATGAGTTCTAATTACTCAATAGTTATCATACTGTAAATCACCCTCAAAGCTGACCTAAATAATAGTACCAGCCTTTCCATTGTTTTAAGACCATATTAAACACTTCCATATGTACAAATTTGTGCTTATGTTGGCCATACACATAAGGTTAATGTTGGCTGGACCTGACAACCATCTAATATATATGGGGACCTCCTGACTCTCTATGGCAGATGTCATTGGAGATAAGATGGTTGGATTTAAATATGCCCTACCCTTTTGTTAGAGTTGTGACTGGCAGAGGCATTCTCCACTCTCTCAATACACATGCACAAAGCCAAATGTGCATGTGTATGGGTAGAGGGGTGTGGGACAGATAGTTGTCAGCTGAAGGAGCATTCAATTGATGTCTAAATGTATGACCAGCCCAATTTTGAGAAGCTCAGAGATTTGGGATTGCTACAGTAGCTACATTAACTACTGTAGGTAAAGTATGGTAGCACTGGTGCCTTACAATGCTGAGGTCCTGGGTTCAAATCTGACTAAGAGTATGGCCATACGGTCAGGTTTCTGCACGCAGTTTCAGAAATCAAAATCAGGAGTGGATCATAAAAGGAGAGAAAGTATAAAGGACAGCTGTGACTTCTCCTCTTTTAAATTCACTCATTTGGCTTCCAAAACTGCATCAGTAAACCTGACCATGTGGCCATACCCAAAGGGCAGCACCTAATAAAGTTTGTATATTCTCACTGTGCTTGCGTAGGTTTCCTCCCACACACCAAAGACATATTAATAGGGAATCTATTATGAGCCCCACTGGGGACATTAATTATCACTATGGAGGTCATTTATCAAAGACACATGTCTTCACCAGTTTTTGATATCCCCCCGCAATGCTGAAGGATGCGCTTTATTTATAACAAATGAAAGCCTCATCAGAAATTATACAAATGCTCTGGTAATCCATGCGCCTAGATTAAAATCTACTCCAGCCCCTAGCTGGTCTGTCTTTTTTACAATTGCAAACATTTGTAATGTACTTTTCTCATGGGGACATGGGAGACCAGAGATAGTTGTGTGGCTGGGACGACTCCCTGGGAAGTTATATTGGTGCTTGACCACAATACACACTATGGTCAATTTTGTAAGAAGTCAATTTGCCTTTTTGTATATTTTTTGACTGTGGGAAGGACCACTGCACTGAAAGTCATCAGTGCTAACCACTGAGTCACCATGTTGTTCCAGTTTCTGGCACTGGGGCAGGATCAGACTGGCCCACCAGAGTACCAAAGGATCTTCCGGCGGTCCCAAGTTCTGATAACAATGCACCCCTAATGAAACAGGGCCTTTAGGATCGTACATGTATATTTTCCTCTGGTGGGCTCAAGGGTCTCTAGCCAATGCTGATATGGGTCATAATGAATGACCCCAAATATCTGTAAAACACTGCAAAAGATGATGGTACTATATAAGTAAGGGAAATAAATATGTCCAAAAAGTGAAAAAGTGGCAAATTTTAACTTTATCATGTGTAATAAATAGCAAACTATAGTATTAAAGGAAGTATGACTAGCTAATTATATACAACTAGTAAATACAAAGGGCCGTTAAAGGGGTTGTCTCACTTCAACAGATGGCATTCATCACATAGAGAAAGTTAAAACAGGGCTCTGACTAATGTATTGTATTGTTCATATTGTCTCCTTTACTGGCTTGGTTAATTTTTCCATCACATTATATGCTGCTCATCTCCAGGAGTCACAACCATTCTGCAATCCTGCAGAGGTGGCCATGTTTGCACACTATAGGAAAGTGCCGGCTTATACGCACTCCCGCAGTCCCAGCCACCAGAAAGCCCGGCACTGTGCGCAAGCACAGCTACCATTGCTGGATTTCAGAATGGTTGTGACCCCTGGATACAAGCAGCGTATAATGTGATTGGAAAAATTAGCCGAGCCAGCAAAGGAGGCAAAATATGGACAATCACAATACATTCGTAATTGCCTTGTATTTACTTTCTCTACATGCTAAATGCCATTTGCTGAAGTGAGACAACCCCTTTAAGTTAATATACAGAGTTAGGCCCCTTTTCATGGCAGTATTCTGGTCAGTATGTTGCATCAGTATTTGTAAGACAAAACCATAAATCTTAGCAGTATATGATGGTTGTGGTAGGTGTAGAAGGTACTGGAAGTGATATCGATCATCTCTTTGTAACTGCTTTTTGACTAAAGTCTTTCAGGTTGTCCAATTGCTGCAGCTGAGAAGCTTTCAAAAACACAAGACAAACATTATTCTTGTGGTAGCGGGTCAAGCCTTGAATCTATTCATAGGTAGAGTATTTCTTGAAGCTTTGAGCTCTGGGTTAGAATGTTGGGTACAATTATAATACATATGGCCAAAAATTGTAAATGTCTTAACTGTGGTTGATTTCTTTTCCATACATTTTCCAGAGAAACATGCGTCAAACATCTTGAAGTTACCCAATTCAGTTATGGAAGTCCACCAGTTACCACAACACGAGCTACAATAATTAAAGAGCATGATAGATTTGGGAAAGTTCCATTTGACTATGCCAGCTTTGATGCCCAGGTCTTTGGGAAACATACTATTGCAACAGTAGTTCACAGCCAAGAGACAAGTAATGGAGAAGGTACAAATAATAAAAAAGGCCTCTAAAAATAAATGTGTTAAATATTGAAGTGTGTCCATAGTCCAGTGTTGATGTTAATACAAACCGGATTCCCAAAAAGTTGGGACACTATACAAATCGTGAATAAAAACTGAATGCAATGATGTGGAGGTGCCAACTTCTAATATTTTATTCAGAATAGAACATAAATCACGGAACAAAAGTTTAAACTGAGAAAATGTACCATTTTAAGGGGAAAATATGTTGAATCAGAATTTCATGGTGTCAACAAATCCCCAAAAGTTGGGACAAGGCCATTTTCACCACTGTGTGGCATCTCCCCTTCTTCTTACAACACTCAACAGACGTCTGGGGACCGAGGAGACCAGTTTCTCAAGTTTAGAAATAGGAATGCTCTCCCATTCTTGTCTAATACAGGCCTCTAACTGTTCAATCGTCTTGGGCCTTCTTTGTTGCACCTTCCTCTTTATGATGTGCCAAATGTTCTCTATAGGTGAAAGATCTGGACTGCAGACTGGCCATTTCAGTACCCGGATCCTTCTCCTACGCAGCCATGATGTTGTGATTGATGCAGAATGTGGTCTTGCATTATCTTGTTGAAAAATGAAGGGTCTTCCCTGAAAGAGATGACGTCTGGATGGGAGCATATGTTGTTCTAGATCCTGAATATATTTTTCTGCATTGATGGAGCCTTTCCAGACATGCAAGCTGCCCATGCCACACGCACTCATGCAACCCCATACCATCAGAGATGCAGGCTTCTGAACTGAGCGTTGATAACAACTTAGGTTGTCCTTGTCCTCTTTGGTCCGGATGACATGGCGTCCCAGATTTCCAAAAAGAACTTCGAATCGTGACTCGTCTGACCACAGAACAGTCTTCCATTTTGCCACACTCCATTTTAAATGATCCCTGGCCCAGTGAAAATGCCTGAGCTTGTGGATCTTGCTTAGAAATGGCGTCTTCTTTGCACTGTAGAGTTTCAGCTGGCAACGGCGGATGGCACAGTGGATTGTGTTCACTGACAATGGTTTCTGGAAGTATTCCTGAGCCTATTCTGTGATTTCCTTTACAGTAGCATTCCTGTTTGTGGTGCAGTGTCGTTTAAGGGCCCAGAGATCACGGGCATCCAGTATGGTTTTACGGCCTTGACCCTTACGCACAGAGATTGTTCCAGATTCTCTGAATCTTCGGATGATGTTATGCACAGATGATGATGATAGATGCAAAGTCTTTGCATTTTTTTGCTGGGTAACACCTTTCTGATATTGCGCCACTATCTTTCTGCGCATCATTGTGGGAATTGGTGATCCTCTACCCATCTTGGCTTCTGAGAGACACTGCCACTCTGAGAAGCTCTTTTTATACCCAATCATGTTGCCAATTGACCTAATTAGTGTTAATTGGTCTTCCAGATCTTCGTTATGCTCAAATTTACTTTTTCCAGCCTCTTATTGCTACTTGTCCCAACTTTTGGGGGATTTGTTGACACTGTGAAAATTTTAATCAACGTATTTTTCCTTCAAAATGATACATTTGCTCGGATTAAACATTTGATGTCATCTACGTTCTATTACAAATAAAATATTGACATTTGCCATCTCCACATCATTGCATTCAGTTTTTATTCACAATTTGTTTAGTGTCCCAACTTTTTGGGAATCCGGTTTGTATTTAGTCATTAAAAAGTAAACTTTGCCAATTAAAAGCTTTTCTTAATAATCTCCTCTTTGAAATAACTAAATGTTACAGGGTTTGTTAAATTAGGACTAGAAACAAGCACATTTTCCAAATTCTTTTGGGTTCAATTTGGTACAAATAAATTTGGTCCAAATGAAAAGTTTCCTAATCGTCTTAAAAAGTCATGGAACACACTCTGGGGTCTCCTAGGGCTGTATCCAACCCATTTTAGGCTCTTTAATGTAAAGACAATATTAGTAATGACAAAGTGACGGCATCATATATTATAACACTGTCAGATTCATTTTTATTTAAAAAAAACTTCCATAAAGTATCCTTTTTTTGTGGCAGATGCCTTCTGCTCTGTCTTTTGATCTGTAAAATGGTGTCTACCATTTCAAGGGATTTGTGCCGAATAAATTGTAAACATTTTAGATTCACCGAAATTCTAATCTTTTAGGAAATTCGTAACAAATTTGACTCATGTAGAATTGATTTGCTTATCTCTAACTAAGACTACTCCCTTTCTTGAGGCTGCTTTTCTATTTGCTATATGTTATATTTTATGTTGCATACCCATTAGCATGAGAGGAGCTATGCAATGATAAAGCTGCATATATTATATACACTAAATACAGCAATATACAAGTGCTAAATACAGCAATATACAAGTGCAGCATAACCCCTTCCCGACTGCCCACTGTATATACATTCTATCTGCACATGCCCCGTGAAGATAGCACGTACATACACGTGCAGGCAGCGCTTTAATCGCTGTGCTGATCAGGAGAAGACAGGAGCGGTTTATTACTGCTTCTGCCTTCTCCTGTGCTGACAGGAAAGCGGTACCTGAGCACAGGGGGGAGAGAGCAGGAAGCAGAAGAGACGCTTCCTCTGTTAATCCCAGTGGTCACGTAACCCCCGGGGGTGTCTGGGGCAGAAGCAGAGCTGCAGGGTCTAAGGAGACCCTGATCAGCTCTGCCTTTGTGTAATGCCTCCACAAGGGGCTGTTTTCTCCTGTAACTGGGACTCCTGTGCATGCCACAGTTACAGTGGAAACAGTGGAGAAAAAAAGGAAAATAAAAAGTCAGTGTCCTCCAGAGGTCTTTTAATAACCTCCTGGGGGAAATATTATGTGCCAAAAATAAAGTTAACTATAAGTAAAAAAATAAATAAATAAAAAATATATAAATTAAAAAATGTAAGAAAAAAAATGAAAAATGCAGTCGCTAACAGAGACCGTCACCATAGTCGCTTTGTTCGCTCAAACCTATAAATGTTATATATGCAAACAATCATCACAAAATAGAGAATCCATTGCAATAATAATTTTTTGGGTCATTTTTAATATTTAAGAAATAAAAAGCTATAATTAAAAAAATATACTTTTTAATAATAATAAGCGGTTTTCCTCCAAATGAAAGCTAAAAAAAGGGGGAAAAAAACCTTCTAATAAGAAGTCCTAAGTGTCAAGTAAAAAAAAAAAAAAAAAAAAAAAATGCTGGTAGTCAAACAGATAAAAAACTACGGTCACTAAACCACCACGTGCACAAAATCACAAAAAGTTGCATGGACATTTAGGCCTTTTTTGGGCCTGGTCATGAAAGGGATAAACACAGATTTATTTTAGGTGATGACATCAAACATAATAAAATCTTGCAACTATTGATGCATTTTTATACAATTTAGTGCATATGCTTCTGCCAAAGTAGGTGTTTGGAAAGGAAATTAAAACACAGAAAAAAAGGCTAACTTCTATGTTCCATGTATAAATATAGCACAAAATTCCCATTTATTTTCAAATTTTCATTTGCTCTGCCATGAAGAAAATCATATGTTGCATGCATGTAATCACTTCTCTCTTTCACAGCAAAACAATTTACAAGTCCAGTGAAATCTTCCAACCGGCTGCCTAGCGCCCACACACAGAGTCCCTGCCATGCCAGCTCTTACAGCTATGGTCAGTGTAGTGAAGACACCCACATAGCAGCAGCTGCTGCCATCCTCAACCTTTCCACCCGCTGCAGGGAAGCAGCAGCAGAGATCCTGTCCAACAAACCATTGGGTCTGTCTGCCAAGGTAGGAGAATCCAAGATCCTGGAGGTTGTAGTGGCTACTGAGCTGTGAATAAACTGCTTTTCACATTAGAGTTAAATCCCGCAAAAAAGAGGAATATGCTGTACAGTATCTGCAATAACTTTGTGGAGGGGGATTCTACAAGGCAAAAGCATGTCATTTTGGTTTCTGGGTCTTCATTGAGAATCAAAGCTGAATTAAGAGATCCATAGGGTGTAAGTCATGCCCAATTGGCCTCTGCAGCAATTTGGGAGAAGGGAAAGTTGTTAAATTTTTTCCATGGGTAATGGAGCTGAATTTTTGAGCTGCATATTTTAGACAGCTATGATTTTCTGGAGGCATATGGATTTGGTAACCATTTCTTGCTCTCATTATTCTAGGAGATTTCATGCAGGGTCTCCTCCGTGTGGATGACCAGAGTACATGCTGAATTAAGCATGTCCTAATATATTTACCATGAATGGAAAGTGATAGTTTAGCCCTCCTTTATTAAAACCCTACAGTGAGTCTGGTTATATTAATCAATTTCTTAACCCCTAAGTGACCACCCATGTAAAGTGCTTACAGAGGGAGCGAACTCCCTCTGTCTCCCATCGGCACCCCACAAATTTGATTGTGGGGTGCTGATGTGTGTGAAGATTAGCTGGGGTCTCATGTAGGCCCCAGACCAGCCTTTCTGGCGCAGCCTGCTGGTCAATGTCAGAACAGCAAATGATATTAAAATGCAATGCACTATAGGGTTAATGTATTGGTTTTTCAAAATCAATCAGAATGTTGCCTTTTATAGTCCCCTTGTGGGACTATTAAGTGGTAAAAAAAATGTAAAAAAAAAACCCCATTAATTTAATAAAATAAATTACACTTTTTTCCATTGAAAATACGCTTTTCAATGAAAAAAATTGCAAAAAAACTCCCCCATATGTTTGTTATTGCCATGTCCTTATCGACCTGGACTACATAAATATCATGTAAATTATCCCCTACGGTGAACGCCGTAAAAAAATATAAAAAATGACAGAATTACTCATTTATTCTTAGTTGCCACCGAAAAAACGTAATAACAAGCGATAAAAAAGTGCCATTTACTCCAAAATTATACCAATGAAAAATACAAGTCGTCCTGCAAAAATCAAGCTCTCACACAACGCCATGAAAAGAAAAAAAATACAATTGTGTCTTTGGAAGTGGTAATGCAAAAACATTTTTTGCTTTTCAAAAATAAAGGGTTTTATTGCAAAAAAGTAGTAAAACAGAAAAAAAAACTATATGTATTTGATATCACTGTAATCGCAATGACCCATAGAATAAAGATATTATGTTATTTTTACTGAAAAATGAATGCCATAAAATGTATAACGTAAAAAAAACACAGTGGCAGTATTGTTTTTTTTTTCCCATCTCCCAGAAATAGGTAATAAAAGTTAATGAGAAAATTATGTGTACCCAAAATGGTGCTATTAAAAACTACAACCTGTCCTGCAAAAAACAAGCCCTCATAATCCTATATAGTTGGAAAAATAAAAAAGTTATAGCTCTTGGAACGCGACGATAAAAAAAAGGAAGAAAAATGCTTGATCAATAAGGCCCAAAACAGGTCGGTCACTAAGTGGTTAAGGTTTAGTTCCAAAAAGTCAGATGAATGATATCCACTTAAATAGACTAACGCTGCTTATTTCATGATTGCACGCCAACACTTTCTTTTTAAGGATTACAGTATATGCAAGACAGGTAGAATAATGTGTGATGAAGTCTTAAATATATATAATTTTAACCTTCTTTAAGGAGCTATAGGTAAGCAAGTAACACAGTTACATAAACAGTGAGTTGTTTAACCACACTTAAAGGGGTTGGTCATTTTTTGGCTGCTTGTGACCAATGTGTATGTAAGATGACTAAATGGCACTTATTAATATAGCCTTTGTTTAAATTCTCTACCATTTTCTATATTTCATTATTTTTATCCCCTAATTTGACAAGTATTTTGTGCTGTCCACACATAGGTCTTGTCCATTAAATGGCTGCTGATGGAGGGTCATTTGAGCAGGAAAATGATCTCCATTTGATATCACCAGCATTCAAACACATTGTGTCTGAACTAAACTCCCAACAGTGCAAGTGGAGATGCAGGTGCAGGGTATTTGAATGGAGCAGACATCACATGGAGGTGATTTGGCTGGTCACACGACCTTCCATCAGCAGCCATTTTGTAGACAGCATAAAAGACTTGGCAAACACGGGGGCATACCTGATGAAACATAGAAAGTGGCACAGAATTTCAACAAAGGCTATATTAGTAAGTAGAAATTGTATTTAAAAAAAAAAGCTAGAAAAAAGAGAATGAGGTTATCCAAATTCTTTCAAGGGATCAACTAAGTGCCCCTGAAGAAGTGGAGAGAGGCGCCAACAGGACTGTGACTTAGTTACGTAAAGAGATGTAAAAGATGTGAAAGAAATGGAGTCGAAGTAGGCTGCTTCACTTAGTGTTAGCAATGCTTAAAGAGGACCTTTCATCTGGCAAAATATTGTGAACTAAGTGTCATGATCTGTAGAGCGGCGCCCACGGATCTCACTGCACTTACTATTGTCCCTATGCGCCGCTCCGTTCTCCTGCTATGCCCTCCTGGTATGTTCGATCACTTGGTTATAGTATGAGGAGACTGCCCTTGTTCTCCTGGGCGTCTCCTTCTCCTAGGCTGTAGCGCTGGCCAATCGCAGAGCAGAGTTCACAGCCTGGGAAAAGAAGACGCCCAGGAGAACAAGGGCAGTCTCCTCCTACTATAACCAAGTGACCGAACATACCAGAGGGCATAGCAGGAGAACGGTGCGGTGCCCAGGGATAATAGTAAGTGCAGTGAGATCCCTGGGCTCTGCTGTACAAATCATGACACTTAGTTCACAATGTTTTGCCAGATGAAAGGTCCTCTTGAAAACTGTATCAATGAAGTGAATGAAAGGTATATCAATTACCAGTGAAGTGATTATGTCCAAGCCTAGTGGACGAAACCACACCGATAAGAGAGAAGGAGAGGAGAGCCAAACTTCTAATCTAGTACCAGATGGTGTTAAGAATCAATCTATTATGTGGTGGTTAATAGATAAATAACCTTACACACAAGGAAAAAGGAGATGAATAAAATGTTATAAGTATCGGTAACCCAATAAATCACTGTGACCAGAAATGGACTAGACACCAGTGTGCAGATGTGCCCAATATAGATCAAAGTAAAATTAATGAATGCTATTAAAATAGGTAATTATATACCAAATGAGAAGAGGAAGGACTTTCCACTCACATCACACGGGGGGAGTCACATCCAGGATAAGCTCAAGACACCTGGGGTGAGTCCTCCCCGGCCGGGATCGTTTGTAGAATGGTAGAGATCCAGGTAAGTAGGCCAGGTCTGTGGTGGAGATCGAAAATAGCAGCCGGGTCCTCAACTTCATGAAATTTCTCTTTAATATAGAATAAATATACAGCTCAACACATTTCGGGGGTCCATACAATACCCCCTTTATCAGGAGCAGATAAAAAAGGTAAGTAAAATCCACAGGTATATATACACACAAGTATGAAGGTAAGAAAAAGGCGCCAACCTTGTGGGCGGGGCCCCGGAAATGTACAGGTATAAGCCATTGGATATATAAAGTTCTTACAATGATCATAAGAAGTATCCATAAATGTTGGTGTGTGAATTCACAGATGAAAACTTAGGTAGTATAAACAGATCTTATAAGTTACTTGTTTAGTCCGGTAACTGGCAGCGGTACCGGAAGTGATGCCCGTGGAACGCACAGAACCATATGTGCGTTCCACTGGACTCAAATATTATTGCAGACACATAAACTAATATAGAGATGAGTAGAAGATATATAATAAACCAGATTGGTAATAAATATCAGGTACATTGCCTACTTGCAGTGTAGAGCCAGGGATCAGGAAGCATCCGTGTAGCGAGCTGTCCCAGGAAATGACGTCACTGGTGGAATGCACACAGTCACGTGCGCTTTCCACCTCGCCATCCGGATGTTCCTGTATACAAACGGGTCGCAGGGATAGTTGTGTAACGGGCGGCCCCAGGAGATGGCGTCACTAGTGGAACGCGCACAGTCACTTGTGTGCTCCACCTCGTAGCGATCCATGCGCTCCAATAACACTACAAAGCGTGAGGTGTAGCGCCCCGTATTAGCGAAAATTGGTGAACGGTACCGTCGCCAGTTACCGGACTAAACAAGTAACTTATAAGATCTGTTTATACTACCTAAGTTTTCATCTGTGAATTCACACACCAACATTTATGGATACTTCTTATGATCATTGTAAGAACTTTATATATCCAATGGCTTATACCTGTGTATACCTGTACATGATGTCATTTCCGGGGCCCCGCCCACAAGGGTTTGGAGTTTTTTTTTACCCTCATACTTGTGTGTATATATACCTGTGGATTTTACTTACCTTTTTTTTATCTGCTCCTGATGAAGGGGGTATTGTATGGACCCCCGAAACGCGTTGAGCCATATATTTATTATATATTAAAGAGAGATTTCATGAAGTTGAGGATCTGGCTGCAATTTTCGATCTCCACCGCAGACCTGGCTTACTTACCTGGGTATCTACCATTCTACGAACGATCCCAGCCGGGGGGGTTGGACTCACCCCAGGTGTCTTGAGCTTATCCTGGAGGTGACCCCCGTGTGACGAGAGTGGAAAGTCCTTCCTCTTCTCAATTGGTGTATAATTGCCTATTTTAATAGCATTCAGTAATTTTGGGCACATTTACACACTGGTGTCTAGTCCATTTCTGGTCACAGTGATTTATTGGGTTACCGATACTTATAAAATTTTATAACATTTTATTCATCTCCTTTTTCCTTGTGTGTCAGGTTATTTATCTATTAACCACCACATACTAGATTGATTCTTAACACCATCTGGTACTAGATTAGAAGTTTGGCTCTCCTCTCCTTCTCTCTTATCGGTGTGGTTTCGTCCACTAGGCTTGGACATAATCACTTCACTGGTAATTCACTATATTAGTAAGTGCCAGGTAGTCATCATACAAACACATTGATCTACCCCTTTAAAATTGTTTTCCTGGAGTTTAATAAAATATTGATGATCTGTCCTTAGAATAGGTGAATGGGAGAGAGCTGCAGCAATCAGTAACAACACAGCGTACTGAACTTAGCCTGGTTCTGTAGCATCTGCACACATCTAATCAGCAGGAGTATCAGAAGAAAGACCACTGGTCACATGTTGATGATCTATCCTAAGGCTACAGTAGGGCACCAATTTTTAAATCTCAGAAAACCTTTAATTATAGTAAAACGATTTATTGTCGTAGGCTACTTTCCCACTTGCGGCAGAGTGATCCGGCGAGCAGTTCCATCTCTGGAACTGCCTGCCGGATCCGTCAATACGTATGCCAACTGATGGTATTTGTAAGACTGATCAGGATCCGGTGTCATCCAGAAAACGGATCCGGCATTTATATATTTTTACATTTTTTTGCAGTCTGCGCATGCAGCATTCCGGTATTTTAAATGCATTCAGGCAAGTGTTCAGTTTTTTGGGCCGAAGATAAAACCGTAGCAGGCTGTGGTTTTATCTCTGTCCTGATGAGTCAAAAAGACTGAACTGAAGACATCCTGATGCCTGAACGGAATGCTCTCCATTCAGAATGCATGGGGATAAAACTGATCTGTTCTTTTCCGGTATTGAGCCTCTAGGACGGAACTCTATGCCGGAAAAGAAAAACGCTAGTGTGAAAGTACCATTACTTTGTTTTGTTTACTTGAAGTTGGATACATTCTTACCAATAAGGTTACATACACAGGACAGTGAAAAAAATGTCCATTAAAAACGGATAAACCTTTTTTAACAAACTTTTTTTCACTGATGCCTTTCTGAAAAATGGACTTTTAGGTTCCATTCACACGTCCGCAATTTTGTTCCACATTTTGCGGAACGGAATTGCGGACTCATTCATTTTTTGGGGCAGCACAGGCATATTCTATTAGTGCCGGCAATGTGCGGTCCGCAAAATGCAGAATGCACATTACCGCTTTCTGTTTTTTGCGGGGGAAGTCGGTGAGTGAAAAACAGTTCTATTTTTTTACATCCGTTATTCACTGGCTGTCAAAAAAAGTGCCATGTAAATAAACCTATAGACTACTATTGGTCTTAAAACGGACGTGTAATGCCATTAAAAAAACATCCATCACATGTCGTGTGTGTGTAGCCTAACTCTTTCATGAAGGTTGAATCTTATATATTATACCCTTCATTATGTGCATTCTTCTGTACTATCTTTTACCTTCCAGTATACTAATCCTTCTAAAGGACGTGTTGTTGTGTAATCGTGTTGAAATAAGCAGCATTAGGCAAGTCTACTCACATGGAAATCATTTTTTGGAAATAAACCTTAGGAAACAGATCATTATACCCAACCTCGCTGCAAGGTCTTAATAAAGGAGGGCTAAACTATCACTTTCTCTTCATGGTAAATAGATTAGGACATGCTTAATTCAGCATGTACTCTGCTCATTCACACGGAGGAGACCCTGCATGAAATCTCCTAGAACAATGACAACCAGAAAGTTACCAAATCCATATGCATCTCCAAAAAATCAAATTTATCTAAAATCATCAGTTATACAGCTCAATTACCCATGGAAAAGGTGTAACAATTTTTCCTTCCCACTAATTGCCAAAGAAGGTAATTGGCGGTGCCTTACACCTTAATGGTCTCATGATTTGACTCTGAATCTCAAGAAAGACAAAAACAAAAACGGTATGCTTTATATTGATTTTAATATCCTGGAAACCCCCTTTAAAGTGAATGTGCCATCACAAAAAGACCTACTGTTTAAATAATGTTTTTACGTGAAACACATTTTAAAGTATTTTAGTAATGTTATTATAAATTTTCCATGTCAATATCTACAAAAAAAAAATGTAATCCTGCAGTTTTCGCACTGGCCGCTCTGCCTAATAATATGTGCCCTTTATTGGTCTTTACAGATCACTTTACTGAGATTATCTTCTTATCCATACAGGCAGGATTAGAATGACAGATATCACATAGATAGATAGATAGATAGATAAACAAATATATGGCAGCACTAGAGCAAAATAAGCATAAATTGAGGGGATTAGACCATTGCCCAATATACAAAATAGCAAAAAGGCAATATAAAAATGCTAAAAGTTTATTCACCCATGTAGATGAGCGATGTTTTGGCTCAACCTCAGAGCCTTTCTTGAGCCTTGAGAAAGGCTCTAAGGTTGAGTCGAAACGTTGCGTATCCACAAGTGTAAATAAACTTTTAGCATTTTTATATTTTTTTGAGTGTTGCCTTTTTGCCATTTTAGATAGATAGATAACACAGGATCTACTATTCACAATAGGGGATATCACAGCTTATGTACTCCCTCCTGACCTCTGCAATGGTCACAGAGCATGTCTACAAAATGTTCCCATAGAAGTTAATGAGTCAGCTCCTGTCCATTGTGTCTATTGCCCAATGGGGCTGCTGAAAAGCATATCCCTAAAAAAGCATATCACTATTCTCCTTCTCCAAGGGGCATGTCCATATACAGTGTGTGTGTGTGAGGCCACACATCAACTAATAATTTACTGACAATGCAGAGATCTAACATCATTGATGAGCGGCGGAGAAAATATTAGAATTTGCGATATTTCACAAATATTTAGGTGAATATTCATCATATATTTACAAATTTGAGAATTTGTGATCTCGTTATTATTTTCTTGATTGCGAAAATAGGCAATCGGAAAATTTGCGATACAAAAATTTGTGATCAACCCTACACCTAAAGTCAAAGATATTGCAGCTTTCTAATTGGCCCACAGGCAAGAAGCCGTGAGGGATCATGGGTACTGATGAAAAAAATCTAGAATATTCGCGATTACGAAGATATAGCACTATATTCTAGATATTTGCGAATTCTCAAAGTTCCAATATTTGTGATAAAAATTAGCGATTAGAATATTCACGATTAACACTACCTAACATAACATGCTCCAGAATTGTAATTCCACTGGGAATACAATTACTGCAACAATAGACATTTCAGGAAAGCCGACAGGTCTGTTTTTTAAAGGTCATGTAAATTCCCTCTGCAGAGACACTGGGTTTATATTGTATACACATTATAGTGCCTCTTGCTCTGAGAGGCAGCCCATGCTCCTTTCAACACCAAAGTGCCAATGCTACGATTGGAAATCCAAACTGGGTGTTGCTCAGTGGGTAAAAAAAGGGTCTATCTAGTAAGAGACTCCTTTTAAGCTGAGACATGTGGGTGCAGAATCTAACCAGAGCTACTTGAACCCTATGGAAAAGTGAAGTAACTACCATAACCAGTACATCCGTTTTATTCTATGTAGAGACAGTCTCCAAAAAGTCAGCCAAGTGCAATCTGATGTGATCAGCATATTGGAGATTACCTCTTTTATTCTCCCATAACCAGAACACATAATACAAGGTGGATGCGAGCCTAGAGTCTGATTTGCTCTGATTCCCTGACACAAATAAGAGCTGGAATCAGATACGAAATCCTGGTTTCCTGCTACATCAGTTTTTCTTAGTTTGTACAAAATTGGCAAACCAATGCCGTGTTTTCCTTTACATAATCTGGCAGTTAACTCCCTGAGAACACTACTATGATAAACCCCCAGTAAGGGTTTGCTTATGGAAACTTGATCTCAATTAATTATTAGTAATTAGTGTTAAGTGAATTGAAGTGTCCGAAAAGGACTTCGATCCAAATTTCAAGGAAAATTTGATTTGCCGCAAAGCCGATTTTCCCCTGAAAAGGGGTAAAAATAAATAAATCATACTCACCTCACCCATTTGAGTGTGAAAAGTCCTCGGCCGCTATCACGATAGAAGATCCCATCTCGCATACAGTGAAATATGACGTCACCATGCTGGCCGATGTGATGACATCATCATTCGCCGAGTGAGATTTTGTCTTGGATCTTCAATCAAGATGGTGGCGTTGGGCTCTTTGTGATCAAATGGATGACGTATGATTTTATATATTTTTTTTTATTATAGACCTTAGTATTAATGTCAGATGCCGCAATGAACATGGGATCTGAGAAGTACAATGACAGGAAGTGACATAATTGCCACTCCCTGTCATAGCACCCACTACTTACAAATAAATGTGTTTAGTGACAAAGTAATTCGTTCAGAAGCAATTTTTCTTGTAAAATTCAGTGAAGCAGCTGAATTTAATTTTCAAGAACTTTGCTCAACACTAATGGTTTATCAAAGAGGTATCTCTTAAAGGGAAAGAACCTTCCAAATTATGGCAGTAACAGGACTGTTCTTTATCTTTGGGAGATATCTCTTTGCATATTATTTTTCCATGGAACATTGCCACAGTCTCCATTGCCACACACCAAATTCCCCAACACTATTACTGAAATGCAGACCCACACCTGCAAGGAACCTCCACCATGCTTCACTGTTGCTTGTAGACACTCATTAGTGTACCGCTCTCAAGTCCATCTGCAAACTAACTGCCTTCTGTTACAGTCAAACATTTCAAATTTTGACTCATCAGTCAAAAGCAATGGCTGTAATTTTTCTGCTTCCCAGTTCCTATGTTTTTGTGCATAGTTGAGTTGCTTGGCCTTGTTTCCACAATGAAGGTATGGCCATGAAAACCATTTCTGGCCAGACTTCAAACTGTAGATGGGTGTATTTGGGTCCCAATGGTTTCTGCCAGTTCTGAGCTGAGGGCACTACTGGACATGTTCTGATGCATGATGTATCTGATGCATTGGCTGGCCACTGTATCTACGGTCCTCAGTGTTTTGCGCATTTCTTTGTGCTTCTTCAAAAGAGCTTAAAGGGAATCTGTCACCTGGTTTGACCATATTAAGCTCTCACCATTGCCATGTATAATAAATTACCTTCTCTCCTGCAGTGGTTTTCTTTCTTATTTTCATGCTTTTATTTTGCAAAAAAAGCTAACTTTGTGTTATGCAAATGAACCCTGAAGGTGCCCAGAGGGGCGTTATCTTCACCCTCTGAGCCCAGTAACGCCCCCCTGCAGTGCCTAGCCCGCCTTAGTTTATAGCCTAAGCAAGCCTCCTCGATATGTAATAATGTCCCACTGTCTATTTTAATGGTACCGCCCCCTCTGCTACATCAGGTAATTCATTCAAACCAGGCACCTTGAATCTTCAGTTAGTCCGGCTAAAATCTTGCACAGGCGCAGTACCGCCTACTGCCTGCGCCTGTGCGATCCAACAGCGATAAGAAGACTTCACTGGGCTCTGCGCATGCCCAGTGACACTTTTGAGGCTTTTGCCCTTAGGAGCGGTTGGATTGCACAGGCGCAGGCAGTAGGCGGTACTGCGCCTGCGCAAGATTTCAGCCAGACTAACTGAAGATTCAAGGTGCCTGGTTTCAATGAATTAACTGACATAGCATAGGGGGCGGCGCCGTTAAACTAGACAGTGGGATGTTACTACATAGCGAGGAGGCGTGCTTGGACATAAACTAAGGCAGGCTAGGCACTGCAGGGGGGCGTTACTGAGCTCAGAGGGTGAAGAATAACGCCCCTCTGGGCACCTTCAGGGTTCATTTGCATAACACAAAGTTCGCTTTTTTTAGCAAAATGAAAGCATGAAAATAAGAAAGAAAACCACTGCGGGAGAGAAGGTAATTTATTACACATGGCAATGGTGAGAGCTTAATATGGTCAAACCAGATGACAGATTCCCTTTAAAGAGCACATCTTGAAACTTCAGTCTGCTTTGAAATATTTCCCTGGGAGTGACCTTGCTGATGCAGTATAACTACCTTCTGTCTTGTTGCTGTGCCCAGTCTTGTCATGATGTACTCTTTGACTGTGACATGACAATGTCTTCCACAACCTCACCATTGTAGCATGGTGTGTCTGTTTCTCTCCCAATTTTAAGCCTCCTACAGAGCTGTTTCTGTTTCAGTTAATGACCATGTTTCGATCTACAGTACATATGAAAATTGAGATTATTATCACCTATTTCATATAATTGGTTAATCATACACCTGACTATAACCCTGTACTTAGAAGTGTACCTAAAAGTGTTCCTTGAAGAATTAGGTTTTAAAGACAAAGAATGTTCATGGCTAGGGATGAGCGAACTCGAACTGTATAGTTCGGGTTCGTACCGAATTTTGGGGTGTCCGTGACACGGACCCGAACCCGGACATTTTCGTAAAAGTCCGGGTTCGGGTTCGGTGTTCGTCGCTTTCTTGGCGCTTTTGTGACGCTTTCTTGGCGCTTTTTGAAAGGCTGCAAAGCAGCCAATCAACAAGCGTCATACTACTTGCCCCAAGAGGCCATCACAGCCATGCCTACTATTGGCATGGCTGTGATTGGCCAGAGCACCATGTGACCCAGCCTCTATTTAAGCTGGAGTCACATAGCGCCGCCCGTCACTCTGCTCTGATTAGCGTAGGGAGAGGTTGCGGCTGCGACAGTAGGGCGAGATTAGGCAGATTAACTCCTCCAAAGGACTTGATTAACTGATCGATCTGCAGCTGTGGATCATTGAGCTGCTGATCCTCAATTGCTCACTGTTTTTAGGCTGCACAGACCGTTTGTCAGTCTCATTTTTCTGGGGTGATCGGCGGCCATTTTGTGTCTTGTGGTGCGCCAGCACAAGCTGCGACCAAGTGCATTTAACCCTCAATGGTGTGGTTGTTTTTTGGCTAAAGCCTACATCAGGGTGAAGCTGTCACACCAAGTGCATTTAACCAGCAATAGTCTGTTCATTTTTTGGCCATATACAAAATCAGGGGCAAGCTGCGCCTGTCACCAAGTGCATTTAACCCTCAATGGTGTGGTTGTTTTTTGGCTAAAGCCTACATCAGGGTGAAGCTGTGACACCAAGTGCATTTAACCAGCAATAGTCTGTTCATTTTTTGGCCATATACAAAATCAGGGGCAAGCTGCGCCTGTCACCAAGTGCATTTAACCCTCAATGGTGTGGTTGTTTTTTGGCTAAAGCCTACATCAGGGTGAAGCTGTCACACCAAGTGCATTTAACCAGCAATAGTCTGTTCATTTTTTGGCCATATACAAAATCAGGGGCAAGCTGCGCCTGTCACCAAGTGCATTTAACCCTCAATGGTGTGGTTGTTTTTTGGCTAAAGCCTACATCAGGGTGAAGCTGTCACACCAAGTGCATTTAACCAGCAATAGTCTGTTTATTTTTTGGCCATATCCCAGTCTAATTCTGTCACTAAATCCATACCGGTCACCCAGCGCCTAAATACTAGGCCTCAAATTTATATCCAGCTAAATCTGTCCCTAGTGCTGTAGCTGGGCGAGTTATTTAGTGTCCGTTCAAGCACATTTCTTGTTCTGGGTTGAAATACAATTCCCAATTTAGCAATTTCATAATTTAGTGGTTCCTGCTATATCAGAGCTATTTGAAATCTATCCCAAAAAGGGTATATAATATTGAAGGTGCACATTGGGTCATTCAGAATAACTTCACACACACCCGCTACTGTGTATTTCCAAGTCTAATTCTGTCACTAAACCCATACCTGTCACCCAGCGCCTAAATACTAGGCCTCAAATTTAAATCCCTCTAAATCTCTCGTTACCGCTGTACTGTTGTTGCTGGGCAAGATATTTAGTGTCCGTCAAAGCACATTTTTTGTTCTGGGTTGAAGTACAATTCCCAATTTAGCAATTTCATAATTTAGTGGTTTCTGCTATATCAGAGCTATTTGAAATCTATCCCTAAAAGGGTATATAATATTGAAGGTGCACATTGGGTCATTCAGAATAACTTCACACACACCGCTTCTGTGCATTTCCAAGTCTAATTCTGTCACTAAATCCATACCGGTGACCCAGCGCCTAAATACTAGGCCTCAAATTTAAATCCCTCTAAATCTCTCGTTACCCACCGCTGTACTGTTGTTGCTGGGCAAGATATTTAGTGTCCGTCAAAGCACATTTTTTGTTCTGGGTTGAAGTACAATTCCCAATTTAGCAATTTCATAATTTAGTGGTTCTGCTATATCAGAGCTATTTGAAATCTATCCCTAAAAGGGTATATAATATTGAAGGTGCACATAGGGTCATTCAGAATAACTTCACACACACCGCTACTGTGCATTTCCAAGTCTAATTCTGTCACTAAATCCATACCGGTGACCCAGCGCCTAAATACTAGGCCTCAAATTTAAATCCCTCTAAATCTCTCGTTACCCGCTGTACTGTTGTTGCTGGGCAAGATATTTAGTGTCCGTCAAAGCACATTTTTTGTTCTGGGTTGAAGTACAATTCCCAATTTAGCAATTTCATAATTTAGTGGTTTCTGCTATATCAGAGCTATTTGAAATCTATCCCTAAAAGGGTATATAATATTGAAGGTGCACATTAGGGTCATTCAGAATAACTTCACACACACCGCTTCTGTGCATTTCCAAGTCTAATTCTGTCACTAAATCCATACCGGTGACCCAGCGCCTAAATACTAGGCCTCAAATTTAAATCCCTCTAAATCTCTCGTTACCCCGCTGTACTGTTGTTGCTGGGCAAGATATTTAGTGTCCGTCAAAGCACATTTTTTGTTCTGGGTTGAAGTACAATTCCCAATTTAGCAATTTCATAATTTAGTGGTTTCTGCTATATCAGAGCTATTTGAAATCTATCCCTAAAAGGGTATATAATATTGAAGGTGCACATTGGGTCATTCAGAATAACTTCACACACACGCTTCTGTGCATTTCCAAGTCTAATTCTGTCACTAAAACCATACCTGTCACCCAGCGCCTAAATACTAGGCCTCAAATTTAAATCCCTCTAAATCTCTCGTTACCCCGCTGTACTGTTGTTGCTGGGCAAGATATTTAGTGTCCGTCAAAGCACATTTTTTGTTCTGGGTTGAAGTACAATTCCCAATTTAGCAATTTCATAATTTAGTGGTTTCTGCTATATCAGAGCTATTTGAAATCTATCCCTAAAAGGGTATATAATATTGAAGGTGCACATTGGGTCATTCAGAATAACTTCACACACACGCTTCTGTGCATTTCCAAGTCTAATTCTGTCACTAAATCCATACCGGTGACCCAGCGCCTAAATACTAGGCCTCAAATTTAAATCCCTCTAAATCTCTCGTTACCCACCGCTGTACTGTTGTTGCTGGGCAAGATATTTAGTGTCCGTCAAAGCACATTTTTTGTTCTGGGTTGAAGTACAATTCCCAATTTAGCAATTTCATAATTTAGTGGTTTCTGCTATATCAGAGCTATTTGAAATCTATCCCTAAAAGGGTATATAATATTGAAGGTGCACATAGGGTCATTCAGAATAACTTCACACACACGCTTCTGTGCATTTCCAAGTCTAATTCTGTCACTAAACCCATACCTGTCACCCAGCGCCTAAATACTAGGCCTCAAATTTAAATCCCTCTAAATCTCTCGTTACCCGCTGTACTGTTGTTGCTGGGCAAGATATTTAGTGTCCGTCAAAGCACATTTTTTGTTCTGGGTTGAAGTACAATTCCCAATTTAGCAATTTCATAATTTAGTGGTTTCTGCTATATCAGAGCTATTTGAAATCTATCCCTAAAAGGGTATATAATATTGAAGGTGCACATTGGGTCATTCAGAATAACTTCACACACACGCTTCTGTGCATTTCCAAGTCTAATTCTGTCACTAAATCCATACCGGTGACCCAGCGCCTAAATACTAGGCCTCAAATTTAAATCCCTCTAAATCTCTCGTTACCCACCGCTGTACTGTTGTTGCTGGGCAAGATATTTAGTGTCCGTCAAAGCACATTTTTTGTTCTGGGTTGAAGTACAATTCCCAATTTAGCAATTTCATAATTTAGTGGTTTCTGCTATATCAGAGCTATTTGAAATCTATCCCTAAAAGGGTATATAATATTGAAGGTGCACATAGGGTCATTCAGAATAACTTCACACACACGCTTCTGTGCATTTCCAAGTCTAATTCTGTCACTAAATCCATACCTGTCACCCAGCGCCTAAATACTAGGCCTCAAATTTAAATCCCTCTAAATCTCTCGTTACCACCGCTGTACTGTTGTTGCTGGGCAAGATATTTAGTGTCCGTCAAAGCACATTTTTTGTTCTGGGTTGAAGTACAATTCCCAATTTAGCAATTTCATAATTTAGTGGTTTCTGCTATATCAGAGCTATTTGAAATCTATCCCTAAAAGGGTATATAATATTGAAGGTGCACATTGGGTCATTCAGAATAACTTCACACACACGCTTCTGTGCATTTCCAAGTCTAATTCTGTCACTAAATCCATACCGGTGACCCAGCGCCTAAATACTAGGCCTCAAATTTAAATCCCTCTAAATCTCTCGTTACCCACCGCTGTACTGTTGTTGCTGGGCAAGATATTTAGTGTCCGTCAAAGCACATTTTTTGTTCTGGGTTGAAGTACAATTCCCAATTTAGCAATTTCATAATTTAGTGGTTTCTGCTATATCAGAGCTATTTGAAATCTATCCCTAAAAGGGTATATAATATTGAAGGTGCACATAGGGTCATTCAGAATAACTTCACACACACGCTTCTGTGCATTTCCAAGTCTAATTCTGTCACTAAATCCATACCGGTGACCCAGCGCCTAAATACTAGGCCTCAAATTTAAATCCCTCTAAATCTCTCGTTACCCGCTGTCCTGTTGTAGCTGGGAAAGTTATTTAGTGTCCGTCAAAGCACATTTTTTGTTCTGGGTTGAAGTACAATTCCCAATTTAGCAATTTCATAATTTAGTGGTTTCTGCTATATCAGAGCTATTTGAAATCTATCCCTAAAAGGGTATATAATATTGAAGGTGCACATAGGGTCATTCAGAATAACTTCACACACACGCTTCTGTGCATTTCCAAGTCTAATTCTGTCACTAAATCCATACCGGTGACCCAGCGCCTAAATACTAGGCCTCAAATTTAAATCCCTCTAAATCTCTCGTTACCGCTGTCCTGTTGTAGCTGGGAAAGTTATTTAGTGCCCGTCAAAGCACATTTTTTGTTCTGGGTTGAAGTACAATTCCCAATTTAGCAATTTCATAATTTAGTGGTTCCTGCTATATCAGAGCTATTTGAAATCTATCCCAAAAAGGGTATATAATATTCAAGGTGCACATTGGGTCATTCAGAATAACTTCACACACACGCTTCTGTGCATTTCCAAGTCTAATTCTGTCACTAAATCCATACCGGTCACCCAGCGCCTAAATACTAGGCCTCAAATTTATATCCCGCTGAATTTGAATACAATACATTGGGCCAAATAATATATTTGTTGTTGTGGTGAACCATAACAATGAGAAAAACATCTAGTAAGGGACGCGGACGTGGACATGGTCGTGGTGGTGTTAGTGGACCCTCTGGTGCTGGGAGAGGACGTGGCCGTTCTGCCACATCCACACGTCCTAGTGTACCAACTACCTCAGGTCCCAGTAGCCGCCAGAATTTACAGCGATATATGGTGGGGCCCAATGCCGTTCTAAGGATGGTAAGGCCTGAGCAGGTACAGGCATTAGTCAATTGGGTGGCCGACAGTGGATCCAGCACGTTCACATTATCTCCCACCCAGTCTTCTGCAGAAAGCGCACAGATGGCGCCTGAAAACCAACCCCATCAGTCTGTCACATCACCCCCATGCATACCAGGGAAACTGTCTCAGCCTCAAGTTATGCAGCAGTCTCTTATGCTGTTTGAAGACTCCGCTGGCAGGGTTTCCCAAGGGCATCCACCTAGCCCTTCCCCAGCGGTGAAAGACATAGAATGCACTGACGCACAACCACTTATGTTTCCTGATGATGAGGACATGGGAATACCACCTCAGCATGTCTCTGATGATGACGAAACACAGGTGCCAACTGCTGCGTCTTTCTGCAGTGTGCAGACTGAACAGGAGGTCAGGGATCAAGACTGGGTGGAAGACGATGCAGGGGACGATGAGGTCCTAGACCCCACATGGAATGAAGGTCGTGCCACTGACTTTCACAGTTCGGAGGAAGAGGCAGTGGTGAGACCGAGCCAACAGCGTAGCAAAAGAGGGAGCAGTGGGCAAAAGCAGAACACCCGCCGCCAAGAGACTCCGCCTGCTACTGACCGCCGCCATCTGGGACCGAGCACCCCAAAGGCAGCTTCAAGGAGTTCCCTGGCATGGCACTTCTTCAAACAATGTGCTGACGACAAGACCCGAGTGGTTTGCACGCTGTGCCATCAGAGCCTGAAGCGAGGCATTAACGTTCTGAACCTGAGCACAACCTGCATGACCAGGCACCTGCATGCAAAGCATGAACTGCAGTGGAGTAAACACCTTAAAACCAAGGAAGTCACTCAGGCTCCCCCTGCTACCTCTTCTGCTGCTGCCGCCTCGGCCTATTCTGCTGCTGCCGCCTCGGCCTCTTCCTCCGCCTCTGGAGGAACGTTGGCACCTGCCGCCCAGCAAACAGGGGATGTACCACCAACACCACCACCACCACCTCCGTCACCAAGCGTCTCAACCATGTCACACGCCAGCGTTCAGCTCTCCATCTCACAAACATTTGATAGAAAGCGTAAATTCCCACCTAGCCACCCTCGATCCCTGGCCCTGAATGCCAGCATTTCTAAACTACTGGCCTATGAAATGCTGTCATTTAGGCTGGTGGACACAGACAGCTTCAAACAGCTCATGTCGCTTGCTGTCCCACAGTATGTTGTTCCCAGCCGGCACTACTTCTCCAAGAGAGCCGTGCCTTCCCTGCACAACCAAGTATCCGATAAAATCAAGTGTGCACTGCGCAACGCCATCTGTAGCAAGGTCCACCTAACCACAGATACGTGGACCAGTAAGCACGGCCAGGGACGCTATATCTCCCTAACTGCACACTGGGTAAATGTAGTGGCAGCTGGGCCCCAGGCGGAGAGCTGTTTGGCGCACGTCCTGCCGCCGCCAAGGATCGCAGGGCAACATTCTTTGCCTCCTGTTGCCACCTCCTCCTTCTCGGCTTCCTCCTCCTCTTCTTCCACCTGCTCATCCAGTCAGCCACACACCTTCACCACCAACTTCAGCACAGCCCGGGGTAAACGTCAGCAGGCCATTCTGAAACTCATATGTTTGGGGGACAGGCCCCACACCGCACAGGAGTTGTGGCGGGGTATTGAACAACAGACCGACGAGTGGTTGCTGCCGGTGAGCCTCAAGCCCGGCCTGGTGGTGTGTGATAATGGGCGAAATCTCGTTGCAGCTCTGGGACTAGCCAATTTGACGCACATCCCTTGCTTGGCGCATGTGCTGAATTTGGTGGTGCAGAAGTTCATTCACAACTACCCCGACATGTCAGAGCTGCTGCATAAAGTGCGGGCCGTCTGTTCGCGCTTCCGGCGTTCACATCCTGCCGCTGCTCGCCTGTCTGCGCTACAGCGTAACTTCGGCCTTCCCGCTCACCGCCTCATATGCGACGTGCCCACCAGGTGGAACTCCACCTTGCACATGCTGGACAGACTGTGCGAGCAGCAGCAGGCCATAGTGGAGTTTCAGCTGCAGCACGCACGGGTCAGTCGCACTACAGAACAGCACCACTTCACCACCAATGACTGGGCCTCCATGCGAGACCTGTGTGCCCTGTTGCGCTGTTTCGAGTACTCCACCAACATGGCCAGTGGCGATGACACCGTTATCAGCGTTACAATACCACTTCTATGTCTCCTTGAGAAAACACTTAGGGCGATGATGGAACAGGAGGTGGCCCAGGAGGAGGAGGAGGAGGATGAGGAAGAGGGGTCATTTTTAGCACTTTCAGGCCAGTCTCTTCGAAGTGACTCAGAGGGAGGTTTTTTGCAACAGCAGAGGCCAGGTACAAATGTGGCCAGCCAGGGCCCACTACTGGAGGACGAGGAGGACGAGGATGAGGAGGAGGTGGAGGAGGATGAGGATGAAGCATGGTCACAGCGGGGTGGCACCCAACGCAGCTCGGGTCCATCACTGGTGCGTGGCTGGGGGGAAAGGCAGGACGATGACGATACGCCTCCCACAGAGGACAGCTTGTCCTTACCCCTGGGCAGCCTGGCACACATGAGCGACTACATGCTGCAGTGCCTGCGCAACGACAGCAGAGTTGCCCACATTTTAACCTGTGCGGACTACTGGGTTGCCACCCTGCTGGATCCACGCTACAAAGACAATGTGCCCACCTTACTTCCTGCACTGGAGCGTGATAGGAAGATGCGCGAGTACAAGCGCACGTTGGTAGACGCGCTACTGAGAGCATTCCCAAATGTCACAGGGGAACAAGTGGAAGCCCAAGGCCAAGGCAGAGGAGGAGCAAGAGGTCGCCAAGGCAGCTGTGTCACGGCCAGCTCCTCTGAGGGCAGGGTTAGCATGGCAGAGATGTGGAAAACTTTTGTCAACACGCCACAGCTAACTGCACCACCACCTGATACGCAACGTGTTAGCAGGAGGCAACATTTCACTAACATGGTGGAACAGTACGTGTGCACACCCCTCCACGTACTGACTGATGGTTCGGCCCCATTCAACTTCTGGGTCTCTAAATTGTCCACGTGGCCAGAGCTAGCCTTTTATGCCTTGGAGGTGCTGGCCTGCCCGGCAGCCAGCGTTTTGTCTGAACGTGTATTCAGCACGGCAGGGGGCGTCATTACAGACAAACGCAGCCGCCTGTCTACAGCCAATGTGGACAAGCTGACGTTCATAAAAATGAACCAGGCATGGATCCCACAGGACCTGTCCGTCCCTTGTCCAGATTAGACATTAACTACCTCCCCATAACCATATATTATTGGACTCCAGGGCACTTCCTCATTCAATCCTATTTTTATTTTCATTTTACCATTATATTGCGATGCTACCCAAAGTTGAATGAACCTCTCCTCTGCCTGTGTGCTAGGCCTAAATATATGCCAATGGACTGTTGCAGTGGTGGCTGACATGAAGCCTGATTCTCTGCTATGACATGCAGACTAATTCTCTGCTGACATGAAGCCAGATTGTCTGTTACGGGACCTCTCTCCTCTGCCTGGGTGCTGGGCCTAAATTTATGACAATGGACTGTTGCAGTGGTGGCTGACGTGAAGCCTGATTCTCTGCTATGACATGCAGACTGATTCTCTGCTGTCATGAAGCCAGATTGTCTGTTACGGGACCTTTCTCCTCTACCTGGGTTCTGGGCCTAAATTTATGAAAATTGACTCTTACAGTGGTGGGTGACATGAAGCCTGATTCTCTGCTATGATATGAAGACTGATTCTCTGCTGACATGAAGCCAGATTGTCTGTTACGGGACCTTTCTCCTCTGCCTGGGTTCTGGGCCTAAATTTATGAAAATTGACTCTTACAGTGGTGGGTGACGTGAAGCCTGATTCTCTGCTATGATATGAAGACTGATTCTCTGCTGACATGAAGCCAGATTGTCTGTTACGGGACCTTTCTCCTCTGCCTGGGTTCTGGGCCTAAATTTATGAAAATTGACTCTTACAGTGGTGGGTGACGTGAAGCCTGATTCTCTGCTATGATATGAAGACTGATTCTCTGCTGACATGAAGCCAGATTGTCTGTTACGGGACCTTTCTCCTCTGCCTGGGTTCTGGGCCTAAATTTATGAAAATTGACTCTTACAGTGGTGGGTGACGTGAAGCCTGATTCTCTGCTATGATATGAAGACTGATTCTCTGCTGACATGAAGCCAGATTGTCTGTTACGGGACCTTTCTCCTCTGCCTGGGTTCTGGGCCTAAATTTATGAAAATTGACTCTTACAGTGGTGGGTGACGTGAAGCCTGATTCTCTGCTATGATATGAAGACTGATTCTCTGCTGACATGAAGCCAGATTGTCTGTTACGGGACCTTTCTCCTCTGCCTGGGTTCTGGGCCTAAATTTATGAAAATTGACTCTTACAGTGGTGGGTGACGTGAAGCCTGATTCTCTGCTATGATATGAAGACTGATTCTCTGCTGACATGAAGCCAGATTGTCTGTTACGGGACCTTTCTCCTCTGCCTGGGTTCTGGGCCTAAATTTATGAAAATTGACTCTTACAGTGGTGGGTGACGTGAAGCCTGATTCTCTGCTATGATATGAAGACTGATTCTCTGCTGACATGAAGCCAGATTCTCTGTTACGGGACCTCTCTCCTCTGCCTGGGTGCTGGGCCTAAATTTATGACAATGGACTGTTGCAGTGGTGGCTGACGTGAAGCCTGATTCTCTGCTATGACATGCAGACTGATTCTCTGCTGACATGAAGCCAGATTCTCTGTTACGGGACCTCTCTCCTCTGCCTGTGTGTGTGCTGGGCCTAAATATATGCCAATGGACTGTTGCAGTGGTGGCTGACGTGAAGCCTCATTCTCTGCTATGACATGCAGACTAATTCTCTGCTGACATGAAGACAGATTCTCTGTTACGGGACCTCTCTCCTCTGCCTGGGTGCCGGGGCCTAAATATCTGAGAATGGACTGTTCTAGTGGTGGGTGACGGGAAGCCAGATTCTCTGCTATGGAACCTCTCTCCAATTGATTTTGGTTAATTTTTATTTATTTAATTTTTATTTTAATTCATTTCCCTATCCACATTTGTTTGCAGGGGATTTACCTACATGTTGCTGCCTTTTGCAGCCCTCTAGCTCTTTCCTGGGCTGTTTTACAGCCTTTTTAGTGCCGAAAAGTTCGGGTCCCCATTGACTTCAATGGGGTTCGGGTTCGGGACGAAGTTCGGATCGGGTTCGGATCCCGAACCCGAACATTTCCGGGATGTTCGGCCGAACTTCTCGAACCCGAACATCCAGGTGTTCGCTCAACTCTATTCATGGCAAATATTGATTTCATTTAATTTTCCTTTTATTGTTATTCACTTTGTATTTTGTTAATTGATGAAAATAAACTATTAAGTTAACACTTAACACTTATTTTTGAAGGCAGTCTTACTTTCTCCACACCTGCCTTTTGCACACTTTTGCACAGTACTTTTTTTTGCAACTATTGCAAAATGGTTAAAGTGATTTTCTGGGACTCAAGTATTAGGCTAGGTCTACACGACGACATTTGTCGCGCAACATTTTGTTGCACTAATGTCGCGCAACAATTTTTATAATGGCAGTCTATGCTGATGCACTGCAACATGCGACATGCTGCGACTGCGACGCAACAGTCGCAGAAAAATCCATCTCGAATGGCTTTTCTGCGACTGTTGCGTCGCAGTCGCAGCATGTTGCATGTTGCAGTGCGACACCATAGACTGCCATTATAAAAATTGTTGCGCAACATCAGTGCAAAAAAATGTTGCGCGACAAATGTTGTCATGTAGACCTAGCCTTAATGACCTATCCTGTAGACATGTGATCAATGTCACATTGGTGGCAGTCTGACTCCCATTACCCTTGTTGATCAGCTGCTTGAAGAGCTCTCTTCATAGTATACCAAGCACAACAACGTACACTGTATAGTGCTTGGCTTTGTATTGTCGTTCAATCTGATTCACTTGAATGAGACTGAGCTGCAGGAAGGAGGGGATGTCACAGACCAAGGAAGATTTAAAGACCATATACGTGATAAGAAAAAAAAAGGTTAGCCTTTTTTTTTAACTATAAACAGTGTCCCTCTTTTTTTTGGCCCGGGGTTAGTATTGGGGTTTAGCCCCATTAACTTGAATGGGTATAACTTGCAAAACAACACAACCCATGGACATGAGTGGTGCTGGTTCTGGAAAGAATGTGACTCCTAATGTCATACAACCTTATTATTTCTAATCATTATGACTGTAACAGCAACTGCTGTGCGCTGATGTTCCTCTGCTTACTGCCGCGGTTCCGGGTGCCGCGTTCAGCGGTGATCTGCGGTCGGTGCTTTCTATTTCACAGCTGTAGTCCTGGGCTCTGTCTGTGTGGGTGCTGTTATACTGGATCTTCTCCATTCTTTGTCGTTTATGGACAACACCCTCGTACTCCTCTTCCTGTTCCTACATCTTCTGGAGTACCAGCTGCTGATTCATTTTTTAGGGATTTTTTGAAGATTTGGCGTTACACTAAGGACTGTATTAATAAAGCGGTGACCCGCATGAAAACTACTGTGGACAAGAAAAGAAGACAACCGCCTCAGTTCTCATCTGAAGATAAGGTATGGCTCTCCTCTAAAATCATCCGCTTAAGGGTTCCCAGTTACAACTTTGCTCCTAGATTCCTTGGACCCTTTGAAGTATTGAGGAGGATCAACAAAGTGACATACAAGTTACGTCTGCTTCTCTCTCTCTCTGCATATTCCTAATGCCTTCCACATGTCCTTGCTAAAACCAGTAGTCCTTAATCGCTTCTCGACGGCTCCTTGTACTCCAACTCTGGTATCTGAAGATTCTGATGAGACATTTGAGGTCAAAGACATCCTGGACATCAAGAAGCGTGGCAAGAAGACCTACTATCTTGTAGACTGGAAGGGCTTTGGTCCTGAGGAGAGATCTTGGGAACCAGAGGAGAACATTCATACTCCGAGCCTGATTAGAAAGTTTTCAGTCTCATTGTGAGTTCAAGAAGAGGGGGTGTAAGGGGGAGTACTGTAAAAGTGGCTGCTGTGTGCCTCTGTTTTCCTGCTTACTGCCGCGGTTCTGGGAGCTGTGTTCAGCGGTGATCTGCGGTCGGTGCTTCCCATTTCACCGCTGCAGTCCTAGGCTCTATCTGTGTGGGTGCTGTTGTTCTGGATCCACTCCACAGTTTGCTCTCAGCCCTGGCCATAGCATGCTTGTTGTTTGTTCCTGCTGCACTTCCTTAAGGGCCGGAACGTGTCACTTCCTGGGCTTTGTGGCCTAGGTCATGTGACCTCGCTGACCTATCCTAGCCCTCCTGTGCATATATAAGTGGCTCAGCCTCAGCGTAAAGATCCTTGTGTCCTGCTAAGGTTCCTGATAACCACTTGTGTTACTGCATTCCTGACTCATATTTGTGTTCCTGGATTCTGCTGCCCGTTTGCCTTGACTCTCCTGTTGCCGACCCGGATTGCCTGACCTGTACCTGTGCCGCCTGCCCTGACCTTTTGCCTGTCTGACTATGCCTCTGCCTCATCCTTCGGTCCTGCACTGTTGCTCCTGGTAACCCTATCGCCTGTACTTCTGGTACCTTTTTCCGCTACCTCCTGATCCACCTGGACCAGCTGCCTCGTGTGCCTATCCTCCTCAAGAGGTAGCAACCTGGTATTCCCCTTGGGAAAGTCCATCCTCACTATCAGGAGTACTGTGAAGAACAGTGGGACTCGAGGCACAGTGGGTTCACACCCGCTGATTCATGGCAATGACTATGACCTCTATGGTTTTGTTTAATTAATCTATATAAAAAAATATAAAAAAATACCTAGTGAAACATATAACCTTCATTTGTGCATATAAACTGCAAAATATATGACTTTTGTCTATAATGGGGGAAGAAAAAGTAATGTCTTGCTAATATTAAATGACAGTCAGCCATTTAGTTAGCTTCAAATGACATCTGGCGTTAGCAGTGAATAAATAGTAAATTGGCCTGACTGTTAGAAGTAAACATTAGAAGCTGTTGAGGAAAAAGGGTTCAGTACATTGTTAAAGGCTGGGTGTGGAATACAGCATATCTGCTATGTGTAAGTTGTCGTTTGACTCAGAGAATCATCTATGGATGGGACATCTGTTGCGAGACTGACACACAGTTTTCAAATTTTTACTATTAACCCGAACAACTTGGTAAAAAAATTAAAATAAATCCTACTTGTACAAATTTCTGAACATATAGTGAGAATAGCAGGTAAAATTCAGCAGTTTGACGACAGTAAAATTTGATCATTGGCATTTATAATTTTTGCAACGTACTAATCATATAACTGGTCCGATTTCAGAGGCAAGTACAATCAGTATGTATTCATTGCACTGGAGTCTTTAAATGGGTTGTGAGAAGATTACTATAGAATAGCCCTTGAAATGCTGCTGGGTAAATAACAGAAGAGAGAACTCATTATGCTCATCCCTCCTGAGAAAATGAATCATTAAGTGGATTATTTGTTGCCATAGTGTATTGTGAGACCAGTGTTTTTATTAGGAAAAATTGAACAATTAAAAGAAGTCTATGGTGACTTTCTGCAAATGCCATAATAAAGATGTTTGTGTGGTCTTTATATCCCTAGTCAGAAGAATGAGTGTCGAGAGCATATTATTGCTCAAATAGATTAATATAGTCTCAGAACTGGGAGTCCGGTAGCCCTAGAGTGTAGGAAGAAAATAGACAAAATAGGGAGGTTTGAAGGAAGCCATATTTGTAAAAACTGAAAAACTGAATAGTAAGCAATAAAGTAACCAAAAAAACAACAACAATCTAATCCACATGCATTAGAAAACACACTAATATTGACACTTAGGCTGAGTTCAGACCTGAGCGTTTTACAGCGCATTCCTACGCGCTGTAAAACACTCAACGGGCAAGAACCAATGATTCCCTATGGGAATAGTTCTCACCTGAGCGTTTTACAGCGCGTACGATCGGGCTGTAAAACGGCCGACGCCCCAAGAAGTACATGAGCTTCTTTGGGGCGTCTTGTCGCACGTTCCGTACATAGACTTTAGCGGGAACGCGCGACAATGGGCGTTCGCTTGTCTCTGTATGCGCGATTGCAAATGCCCGTACAATCGCGCATACAGAGCGCTCCATCCCGAACGCTCAGGTCTGAACCCAGCGTTAAAGGTGAAAGGGGTTCTCAGGGAATAATTTAAAATGGTGAGCAGGATTGATTGCCTCCACTTGTAGAGCTGCCTGGGGTGGGGGTTGAGGGGTCAGGGCCTAACTATAGACTACACTCTGGCACCAGCAGATACTAACATACTATACATGGGTGAGTATTCCTGTCAGGCTGCTCAGCCATGATGGCATATCATAGGCAGGATCACATCATAGACATCTCTTGTAGGGCAGTGAATTGTGTTGTGGAGCTCCATCCCTTCACCCCCCCCCCCCTCCCCATTCTATGATAGGTTGCTTGCAGCCATTTAAAATAATTCCCGGAGAACCCCTTTAAAGGAGTTTTCTGGTTTGCATCAACATCCTTCAAAATAATAATATTTAAAGGTAGCTGTAATTTTGTAATGTATTTATTTTATCTTTATTGCTCCTGTGGTCAAGTAATCGTGTCCATTCAGCTCTTTTATTGTCTGTGATGGGATGTCTATACAGAGGCAGTGATAGGGCAGTGTCTATGAAACTAGCTGGGTGTGATTAGTGGCCATGCTGGAGCTGTGGAAGAGAAAGGAGAAATGCATCCTGGGTTTTCTCGGATATAGTAATAGCAAGTGCTAAGTGCAGGATGCAAACAAACCATAGTGATGTGTTCACATGTTGAAAAGAAGTCAGAAGAGTAAGGCTGAGTTCACATGGGTGAGATTTCCGCACGGGTGCAATGCGGGAGGTGAACGCATTGCACCCGCACTGAATCCGGACCCATTCATTTCTATGGGGCAGTGCACATGAGCTGTGATTTTCACGCATCACTTATGCGTTGCGTAAAAATCGCAGCATGCTCTATATTGTGCGTTTATCATGCAACGCAGGCCCCATAGAAGTGAATGGGGCTGAGTGAAAATCGCAAGCATCTGCAAGCAAGTGCGGATGCGGTGTGATTTTCACGCATGGTTGCTAGGTGACAGTCTATTCACTGTATTATTTTTCCTTATAACATGGTTATAAGGGAAAATAATGGCATTCTGAATACAGAATGCTTAGTAGGTGATCAATTGATGTAATGACCGGCGTCACGCAAAGGGAGGGAAAAGGGAAGGCCCTGCCCAAGGGAGAGGGAAAGGTGGTGACCCCTGACTCACCTTGCGGCTGGCACCTGACTGCCCTGACGTCCCTAGACGGGTTCCTCACCCGTACGCCGATCATGTGCCTAAACCCTGGCTTTCCCTACGATGAGCCCTATGTAGTGAAGGGGGCGGTGGAATCACTAGTCCACACCACTGACACTAAGAGAAAAACACCAAGGAGAGGACAGACAATACAGACAAACATATAATCCCAGGTGGGAGACAACAGCAGACCACAAAGGCCCAACAGGGATCTGGAGGGTAACGTTCTGGAACAACAACCAGGGAACGCAGCAACACAGCTCCAGTGGGTCAGTATAGAAGTCCAGGCAGGAAGCTCTATATCTGGCAACCAGAGAAGTGAGAGAGGGGAATATAAGGAGGTTGGGAGTGCTGGACAAGGACAAGTGCTGGACAAGGAGGAGAAGGAGCTACGGATCCCTGAGTGAGCCAAAAAGGGTTGCAAAGCAAACCCAGAAAGCTACCATAAAGAAACAGCCCTATCTTTCTACATAGAGCGCGCAGCCACCCGCTGCGACTTCCTGACCCCGTGTGTAACGGAGTCAGGCGTGGTTCTTGACACCCTCGTGACAATTGAGGGTTAAAAAAAATATATAATAATTAACTCACCTCCTCCTCCTTG
Organism: Bufo gargarizans; assembly: GCF_014858855.1. Lineage (NCBI taxonomy): Eukaryota > Metazoa > Chordata > Amphibia > Anura > Bufonidae > Bufo > Bufo gargarizans. The sequence continues at coordinate 98,408,187 of NC_058084.1, forward strand.
ATCGTGTAGTTCCCGGTCTTTTCTTTACTTCTTTAATGATGAGCTGTTGGCTAAAGGATCTGTGGTGACGACAGATCACATGCTCTAATCACATGGTCCATCACCTTTATAAAAACAGTGGAGCAGGCAGTTTCCATAGCTCTTACAAATTATGGAACTAGCCTAACTCACTCTACTTTTTCCGTAACTTCCCTTCACTCGTATGAGACCTATGGAAACCGAGTAGCAGACTGCTTGGCTGTTTGCATAGTCCTGAACCCCCCTGGACACACGAGGTACCCTTGAAAACGTCATTAGATTGCAATAATAAGTGTATTCAAATAGTATTACTCTTTTTTAAACTTTTTGGGAATGGGCCAGGATCACAAAATGCAGATTATTATACACTCACCTAAAGAATTATTAGGAACACCATACTAATGCGGTGTTGGACCCCCTTTTGCCTTCAGAACTGCCTTAATCCTACGTGGCATTGATTCAACAAGGTGCTGATAGCATTCTTTAGAAATGTTGGCCCATATTGATAGGATGGCATCTTGCAGTTGATGAAGATTTGAGGGATGCACATCCAGGGCACGAAACTCCCGTTCCACCACATCCCAAAGATGCTCTATTGGATTGAGATCTGGTGACTGGGAGGGCCATTTTAGTACAGTGAACTCATTGTCATGTTCAAGAAACCAATTTAAAATGATTCAAGCTTTGTGACATGGTGCATTATCCTGCTGGAAGTAGCCATCAGAGGATGGGTACATGGTGGTCATGAAGGGATGGACATGGTCAGAAACAATGCTCAGGTAGCCCGTGACATTTAAACTATGGCCAATTGGCACTAAGGGGTCTAAATTGTGCCCAGAAAACATCCCCCACACCATTACACCACCACCACCGGCCTGCACAGTGGTAACAAGGCATGATGGATACATGTTCTCATTCTGTTTACGCCAAATTCAGACTCTACCATTTGAATGTCTCAACAGAAATCGAGACTCATCAGACCAGGCAACATTTTTCCAGTCTTCAACCGTCCAATTTTGGTGAGCTTGTGCAAATTGTAGCCTCTTTTTCCTATTTGTGGAGATGAGATGTACCCTGTGGGGTCTTCTGCTGTTGTAGCCCATGCGCCTCAAGGTTGTGCGTGTTGTGGCTTCACAAATGCTTTGCTGCATACCTCGGTTGTAATGAGTGGTTATTTCAGTCAACGTTGCTCTTCTATCAGCTTGAATCAGTCGGCCCATTCTCCTCTGACCTCTAGCATCAACAAGGCATTTTCGCCCACAGGACTGCCGCATACTGGATGTTTTTCCCTTTTCACACCATTCTTTGTAAACCCTAGAAATGGTTGTGCGTGAAAATCCCAGTAACTGAGCAGATTGTGAAATACTCAGACTGGCCCGTCTGGCACCAACAACCATGCCACGCTCAAAATTGCTTAAATCACCTTTCTTTCCCATTCTGACATTCAGTTTGGAGTTCAGGAGATTGTCTTGACCAGTACCACAACCCTAAATGCATTGTAGCAACTGCCATGTGATTGGTTGACTAGATAGACGCATTAATGAGAAATAGAACAGGTGTTCCTAATAATTCTTTAGGTGAGTGTATATTGTTGTCAGAACCAGCAGTGGAAAGGAAGGGGAGAAGAGTAAGTCTTTATTTCATACCTGTTTTTTGGTCAAAGGGACCAATGGAGAACCCTGTTCATCCCATTCCTTTTGCTATTTTGTGGTGAGAACCTCTGCGGGACTCTCCGGTGAACATTAAAGGGGTCATCTAAGTTAAATGTAAATGGTCTAAAATAACAATAACCTCTACCACCCACAATCCAGCTGCCAGCTACATTACAGTATCTCAGTATCAAATGTCAAAAGTAGAATAAAAAGCAAAAAAAAAAAAAAGCATTGCTTTCAGGTTATGATACTGATACCAATTACCAGGTAAAATACAAATAATTCGAAACAAGTCAGATATTAAAAAGAAAATAGAAAAATCATTGCATGTAATTCATTTGTCAAAATTAGGCCAACAGGCAAAAATCTGACACCAAATCTTGTTGATTGCAAAACAAATTCATAATATCAACAATAGTAAATCCGCTCAATATGGAGGGAACACAGCAGGAAGACATTTAGTACATATTTTCAGTTATTTAGTACTTAGTGTGCTCCCTGAGTTAAGCAGATCTGGTATTTATAGTAAAGGAATATTGCTCATTTGCTGCCTTAAGAGTTTTTCAGTGAGAGAGTTTTTGTAATATTAAAGGATTTCAGTGCAGTTGCCTGGCTTTTTATCCAAGCCATCTGTTGTGGAGGTCTGGAGTTTTTAGGTGAATGTTATTATTTTATAGTCTTTTCTGTTTTGAACAATGCAATTCTTTTTACTTAAAGCTACATTTTATGATCATTAACCCCTCCCCAACATGCACTGAACATGTACAGTGTAGGGGGCAGTGACTATCCGCTGTACATGTATGGTGGATTGATTTTCTGGACACAGGGGCTGTGCCTGTTCGATCAGCACAGGGGCCTGGTGTCATGGAACCATGAACCAGACGTACAACAAGAGATGAGTGGAAATAAGAAGGCTTTATTGAAAATAAAGCTGTAAGGCAAAAGTCCAAACGGATGGCTAAACCGAAGCAGGGTCTTGCGAAACCAGAGATCAGGAACCAGAAGGGTAGTCAGACGAAGCCAGGATCAGGAACCAACAGGGTAGTCAGACGAAGCCAGGATCAGGAATCAGCAGGGTAGTCAGACAAAGCCAGGATCAGGAACCAGAAGCAGCAGCAGTCTTAGAAGCATGTGAGCACAGGAGGACCAAGCAGGGAACTGAAGCCACAGACCTCCTATATATATGAGCTAGGCATCCAGCTCCTCCCAGTTGGAAGGAGGAGCCGCAGGGTGGGAGGCTACAAGAAACCCAGAAACCAAGATGGCCGCCAGCACATGTCAAACGAAGGAGAACAGCAAGGAGGTAAGACCATGACAGTACCTCCCCCTCAAGGGCCCCTCCTCCGCGGAGTAAGGAACGGTTTCTGAGGGAAGCGTGCGTGGAAGGCTCGGAGCAAGGCAGGAGCATGGACATCTGCGGAGGGAACCCAGGAACGCTCCTCTGGACCATAACCACGCCAATGGACCAAAAACTGCACCCGGCCGCGGACCAGGCGTGAGTCCAGGATATTGCTCACCTCATACTCCTCACGATTGCCCACTTGGACCGGACGAGGCCGAGGAATCGAGGAAGTGAAACGATTACACACCAGTGGCTTCAAGAGGGAGACATGAAACACGTTGGAGATCCGCATGCCAGGAGGAAGCGCAAGGGCATAGGCTACCGGGTTTACCCTGCGAAGCACTCGGAAGGGACCAACAAAGCGAGGCGCCAGCTTGGGAGTGGGCACTCGAAGGTTGAGGTTGCGGGTGGACAACCATACGCGGTCTCCGACCTGGTAGGAAGGAGCGGGCGCTCGTCTGCGATCAGCCTGGAGTCTCTGGCGCTGCGCAGAGACCTCAAGGGACCTCTGGATCTGTACTCAAGAAGCACGTAGGACGGAAAGGTGATCCTTCACAGCCGGAATATCCTGGGGAGAGAATACCTCCGGTAACACGGCAGGTTGGAACCCATAATTGGCCATGAAGGGAGACGTCCCAGAGGAAGAGTTCACCGCCGTGTTCCTGGCAAACTCAGCCCAAGGCAGGAGGTCAACCCAATTGTCTTGGTGATCGGAGACATAGCAACGAAGGAATTGCTCCAAGGCCTGATTGGATCGTTCTGCGGCCCCATTGGACTGAGGGTGGTAGGCCGATGAGAAAGAGAGATGAATCCCCAACTGGGAGCAAAAGGCGCGCCAGAACCTGGACACAAACTGACTCCCCCGATCCGACACAATCTCCTTGGGCAAACCGTGCAACCGGAAGACCTCCCTGGCAAAAATCGAGGCCAACTCTTGTGCAGAGGGTAACTTCTTGAGAGGTACACAGTGGCACATTTTGGAAAACCGATCCACTATCATGAGAATGACCGTATGGCCTCGGGATGCAGGGAGGTCCACAATGAAATCCATCCCCAGGTGTGACCATGGACGCTCCCCGGTGGCTATGGGTTGCAAAAGGCCCAACGGAAGGTGCCGAGGGGACTTACTCTGGGCACAAACGGAGCATGCCGCTACATATGCGGCGATTTCGGAACGTAGAGAAGGCCACCAGAACAGACGTGAAACAGCCCAGGACAGCTGATTCTTTCCAGGATGCCCCGCGGCCTTGGAGTTATGGTAGGTTCGCAACAACCGAGTGCGCAACTCCTCAGGCACAAACCACCTGCCGTTGGGTCTCCCAGAGGGAGCACCAGATTGAGCCGCCAAAATCTGCTCACCCAGGGGAGAGGTCAGGCTGGTGCGAATGGCGGCCAGGATCTGATTCGGAGGTATGACCGAAGTCGGAATCGACTACTCCCCGGACAGCTCGGAGTACTGCCGTGATAAGGCATCCGCTCTGATGTTCTTGGAACCGGGTAGGTAGGAGACCACGTAATTAAAACGTGTCAATCTCTTGGCCTCAGAGAGGTAGGTCAGATTCTTGTGGTCCGTCAGGATGAGAACCGGAACCACCGAGCCCTCGAGCAAGTGCCTCCATTCTTTAAGGGCCTGCACGATGGCCAATAACTCCCTGTCACCAATCTTCCGCACTCCGCGGAAGACAGTTTCCGGGAGTAAAACCCACAAGGAAGCAGAGGACCCTCTGGTGTTCTACGCTGAGACAGGAGGGCGCCTACTCCCGTCTCAGACGCGTCCACCTCGAGGACAAACGGCAACCCAGGGTTGGGATGCGACAGAATCGGAGCCGACACAAAGGCGGACTTTAGAGCCTCAAAAGCTCGGATGGCCTCGGGCGGCCAGACCTGGGGATTACTGCCCTTCCTGGTCAGATCCGTGAGAGGCTTGGCTAGCATGGAAAAGTCCCTGATGAACTTCCGATAATAATTGGCGAAGCCCAAAAAGCGCTGCAGGGCACGAAGACCACTGGGCTGGGGCCACTGTAAGACAGCCGAAACCTACTCAGGATCCATGGAGAACCCCTCAGCGGAAATGATGTAACCTAAGAAGGTTACCTGGGATCGGTGAAATTCGCATTTCTCAAGCTTACCGAACAGCTTGTTCTCTCGTAACCGTTGCAACACTCGTTTGACATCCAGAATGTGGGCCTCCATGGATTCAGAATATACCAAGATGTCATCCAAATAGACCACCACACACTGCTGCAACAGGTCACGGAAAACATCGTTGATGAATTCCTGGAAGACTGTGGGCGCATTGCACAACCCAAAGGGCATAACCAAGGATTCATAATGACCGGTCCTGGTGTTAAACGCGGTCTTCCACTCATCGCCCGCCTTGATCCTTACCAGGTTATATGCCGCCCTCAGGTCGAGTTTGGTAAAGACCGTGGCCCCTTTGAGGCGATCGAACAGCTCGGAAATCAAGGGTATCGGGTACCGTGATGCGATTGAGACCCCTGTAATCGATGCAAGGCCTCAACTCACCGCCCTTCTTTTTCACAAAGAAAAATCCAGCCCCTGCCGGGGACGAGGATTTGCGAATGTGTCCACGTGAAAGCGCCTCCCTCACGTACTCCTCCATGGCCTCATTCTCCGCTACCGACAGTGGATAGACTTTGCCACGAGGAGGAACGGCACCAGATTGTAACTCTATGGCACAATCGTATGGGCGGTGCGGAGGTAGGGCAACCGCATGCACCTTATCGAATACATCCCGGTACTCCTCGTATTCAGGAGGCAACAGAGAGTCCGAGGAAGTACACAGCAACTTGACAGGCCCATGGATGCAACTAGCCCCACACTGCGGTGACCACGAGAGGATCTCGGCCGATTTCCAATCGAAAGTCGGATTATGCTTCTGGAGCCAGGGGTGCCCCAAGACCACCGAGTAGTGTGGAGACGAAATAACCTGGAGACAGACCGACTCTCTGTGAACGGCACCAATGGCCATCCCCACTGGAAGGGTCTCATGAGTCACGTGTGGCGGCAGAAGGGGTCTGCCGTCTATCGCCTCAAGAGCCAGTGGGGAACCTCGAGGCTGCAGAGGAATGGAATTGGCGGCAGCGAACACACTATCAATGAACAAACCACCAGCACCAGAGTCCACCAACGCCTGGGTCGTCACCGAGCCCCCGACCCAGGAGAGGACAACAGTAATCAGTGGTTTGTCAACACGGGAAACCGGGGACGAGGAGACTCCACCCAAGATCTGCCCCCGACAGGATCTCAGGTGCGAGCGTTTCCCGGACGGTTCGGGCATGCCAACCGAAAATGCCCACCGAGACCACAGTACATGCATCGGCCCTCGCGTCTCCGGAGTACCCTCTCCCCCTCGGACAGGCGAGCAAACCCCAGCTGCATGGGTTCACCCCCAGACAAGTCATCCCCAGGAGGCGTGGGAGGAGAGGGAGGCACGGGTGGGACAGCAAACGTAGGCGCCAATCTGTTAGAAGGCCTCCGCAGGCTCTCCTGAAAGGAAGGTCTCTCCCTGAGTCTGGTGTCAATCAAAATCAGGAAAGAAATAAGAGACTCGAGCTCCACAGGTAGGTCCTTAGCTGCAACCTCATCCTTCAAGGCATCCGAGAGACCATGAGAGAAAGCAGCGACCAGAGCCTCATTATTCCAGCCCACCTCTGCTGCCAGGGTACGAAACTCAATGGCGTATTCAGCTACGGATCGTGAACCCTGTCTGATGGACATAAGGAGCTTCGCAGCAGAGGCAGCACGAGCCGGCACATCGAATACCTTCCGAAGAGAAGCAACAAAACCGGAAAACTCGGCAACCACCGGATTGTTGTTCTCCCATAAAGGGCTGGCCCAGGCCAAGGCCTTGTCCGAGAGCAGCGAGATCAAGAAGCCCACCTTTGATCTCTCAGTAGGAAAGGCATGTGGCAGCAACTCGAAGTAAATGCCCACCTGGTTAAGGAAACCTCGGCACTGAGTTGGCTCTCCCCCAAAGCGCTGTGGAAGGGGGGCAGAACCGGTCATACCCCGAAACACCGCAGGCGCAGCAACAGGTGTCGGGGTAGACTCTGGCGCAACAACCGGAGCGGCAGTAGGAGCGGGCCCAGGAGCGACAACCGACCCATCGGCAACGGAAGCTAAATGAGCCGTGCGTTCAAGCAGGGTTTGCAACGCCACAGCGAACCGACCCAACAGGTGATCCTGCTGATCAAGTCTGGCAACCAGCGTAGGTAGCGAGGATGGCCCTGTACCGTCAGAATTCATGGCTTGGTCCTAATGTCATGGAACCATGAACCAGACGTACAACAAGATGAGTGGAAATAAGAAGGCTTTATTGAAAATAAAGCTGTAAGGCAAAAGTCCAAACGGATGGCTAAACCGAAGCAGGGTCTTGCGAAACCAGAGATCAGGAACCAGAAGGGTAGTCAGACGAAGCCAGGATCAGGAACCAACAGGGTAGTCAGACGAAGCCAGGATCAGGAATCAGCAGGGTAGTCAGACGAAGCCAGGATCAGGAACCAGAAGCAGCAGCAGTCTTAGAAGCATGTGAGCACAGGAGGACCAAGCAGGGAACTGAAGCCACAGACCTCCTATATATATGAGCTAGGCATCCAGCTCCTCCCAGTGGGAAGGAGGAGCCGCAGGGTGGGAGGCTACAAGAAACCCAGAAACCAAGATGGCCGCCAGCACATGTCAAACGAAGGAGAACAGCAAGGAGGTAAGACCATGACACCTGGCTGTTACGACAGCCAGGTTCCTGCTGTATCTGCCAACATCGCTGAAAACACAGACGCTGGTGCATTCATCCCTTAGATGCCACAGTCATTGCTGATTGCGTCAACTAAGGGGTATAAAGAGGGAAAGGGCTCTATGCAATTGTGAGGTGCTAATGGTTGCCATGGCACCCAGAAAACTTACAAAGACCTGCCATGTATGGAATTCTATTAAGCCTAGAACCTAGCTACTGTCAGTGCTCTCACACATTGCAGAATTCTCCACAACAAATCTGCAGGTGCAGGTTTAATATAGTTGCATTTTCCTGTTGCAGATTATGCAGCAAATTTTGATGCAGATTTTTCCATTACAGAAGATGGGTATTTGTGAATTATGTTGCGGATTTAAATGAATGGAGACACTAAGCTAAGGAAATCCACAACAAAATATTTTAGAAATGAAAAAAACTTTTTTTTTAATGAAAAAAAAAAAGTTTCAAGTGTAAAAAAGGCATCCCTTTCCTTTCATCAAGGACAAATATAAAAAAAAGAAACAAATATAAAAATAGACATATTAGGTATCTGTATAGCAGTACTATGTATTTTAAAATGAGACCAATGAAAACATCACCTCTTCCCTCAAAAAATGCCCCCCCCCCTCCGTCATTGAACCCTTCAGATGCCGTGTTTATCACTGATCGCGATATCTGAGAATGATGGTGAGGGCTTTTAGGGGTTAAAAATAAATAATACTCGATTTATCCATGTTAGCGCAAAGAGGCTGCCATGATCATCTCGATTGAAGATCCCATGCGGAATCTCGCATGGTGCATGATTACGTCATCACTCTGACCTGGTCACTGTGCATGAGATTTTGAACGGGATATTCAATCAAGATGGCCACAGCGGCCGCTTTACACTCCAAAGGATGAAATAAGTTTGTATTTTTTTCCCCATTTCAGGGAAAATTTACTTGTTACAAAAAAAAGAAAAACACGAGGAAATTCGGCTTTGCGGCTAATCAATTTTTTTTACTGAAATTCAGATCGGAGTCCACTTCGTCAACTTCGCTCAACCGTAATAAAAGTAATAATAATACATACCTTTTTGTTTAGAAGTCTAAGGCTATGTTCACATCATAGCTTCCGTATTTAACCCCTTCATATCCTACATCTGTATTCTGTATATAATTTTCCAAATCGATGATGCAGTGTGCATATGTATACACTGTAATGTAAAATATCACTGTGTATCACATATAGACATGTCAACCTGTATGTTTTATAAGCTGAAGCGAATTTATAGCTGATGTTTTAGTTGGCCAATCCACAGTTTATAAACCACAAAGTAAATGAAATTTAAGGAAAAGCATGTTTTTTTTTTTTTTCATTTTATGTATTTTCTTCTTGTTTGTTTTACAATTATGTCATTAGACTTAGGGTATTTTGCGTTCCGTATATTAGCCGTTTTCTGCGTTCCGCGTACAGTCCGTATACGGAACCATTCATTTCAATGGGTCTGCAAAAGATGCGGACAGCACTTTTAGGCATTTCTATAATGGGCCTCTTGTTCTGTTCTGCAAATTGCAGAAGGCACACGGGCTGGATCCGCAATTTGTGGACCGCAAAAAACGGCACAGTCGTGTGAACAAGCCCTTATACAAAAAATTAAAACAGTTGTCAAATGTCATCTGCCGAGACACTAGTTTAAACAGGCTTTACTCTCTCATATAGGTTCTCTGCAAATCCAAGTTACAACAAGTGTTAAAAGCAGCTTGTTGCATATTGTAAATTAATCTTAAAAATGATAATATATTACCCCGTTATGTATTCTCCCTATTTTTACTCCCATATGGGTCTCAAATTTTTTAATTTATGTAGCACGTGCTTTGTCCTGCAAGTTATCACTTCACTATAAGCTCCCACTTGCTTTAATGTCATCTATCAAAGCCTAATCTTTAGATATGTAACTTGTGGTTATTTGGCACAGATATACTTAATACCTTGCATTTCTGTAACTAAGAGTTATTAGTACTAATGTAAAATGCATTTGATATTATACAGATGGCACAAGATGTTGTTACTAAGTTATTATCTAGGATAAGCTGCACTGTTAAATTCAGGACTTTCACATCAGATTATAGTAGTGAAATGGGCAGCAAGATGAAGTTAAAGTGTCTTATTATAAACATGATAAAATGTTTTATTTATTATAGCAATCATCGAGCATATTCCCATTTAGAAGCATTTAGCATTATTGTGCTTCTAGTCCAGGAATTTTTATTATTGTGTTATACTAATAGTATTGCTAGTATAGATGCACAGTATTGTATTCTACATGTATATGTACGCTCTGTATGTATTTATCCATACATTTACCTGTTTATCTATTTGTGAGCGTATTTTATTTATAGACAATGGACATGTATAAATTTATGCATTTATTATAACGTTATGTAGATACTAACCAATCTCTAGGCAGACACAGCAACTTTACCAGTAAAGTTTATTATAAACTTTTTTGGTGTCTCATAAAAAAATAAATCAATATTTATTGTTTTTTCTTTGACCATTATTACTATTACAAGTCGGAATATATATTTCCCAAAAATAGTGCTTGGCTATCTCTGGTAGTCCCATAGAGAATGAATGGAACACCAGGCCACATGCTCAGCTTGCTGATTCATAAGGATAGGAGGTACATGAACACCTTTCTCTGGATATTTTGTGTCCCAGCAGTTGGATCCTGACTGATTAGTTAGTTATCCCTGAGTGAGTGGATAGGGTATAAGTTGTAGTTACCAGAATACTCTGGTGTAGGACTATGAAGCTTTAAATCTCTATATCTTGAACTGACTGTACCCAACTTTCCTCTGTTTACGACTAACATACGTAGAAGTTCTTTAACTGGTAAAGAAAATCGGTAAACCAAAAACATTCTTCATTCAGTACATATTTCAAAAAAAAAAATCATTATAACTAACTAATACATTTTAAAGATGATAGTGTGCTCCAGCCCTTAAAGGGGTGTCCAGCTTTAAACTTATGTTTGCCAGCCCTTCCCTGCTGGACATGTAGAGGAAGGATACGTACCTGCTTCTCACTACTGGGTCCAACTTCTCTGGTTCCCTGCTTGTCAATTTCTGGAATGAATGGGGATAACATGTGATGCTCAAGCTAATGATTGGCTACAGAGGTGACGTGCTCCCATGTAGCATGCTACTGGGTCACATGCAGCTTCAGAGACATATCACTACTGCAGCCAGTCAATAGTTGTGATGGCGCACGTGACCCCCGTCCACTTCGAAAGCTGACAAGCAGGGAACTGGAGCACAGTGAACGAAGGAGCCAGAACCAGCAGTGAGGAGCAGGTAAGTATTCTTACTCCCCTCTGGCAGTGGAGGGATGGGCTAGTGAAAATAGTTTTAAAGCTAGGGAACCCCTTTAAAAAAATCCATAGTTTTATAATTTTACAAAAAAGGGTCAGCATTTTTGAAAAATTTTATTCAAAAGATCAAGCAGCTTTTTTCTTTCTTTAAATTGCCTCACGTTTAGTACTGTATATTATATTTAAATTATGGCCAAATTCTGGAAGCGTCTTATTTAAATTCTACTTGCAATAAGCTGAAAAACATGGTGAGCATTACGAGGTCACACAGAACTCTGGCAAAGAATTACACATTAACTGATGTGATGTAAATCAAAAGCTGCTTTTTAAATCTGATATTATTTAAATAAAAGCTTGCATTTACTTTTATCCCTTAAAAGCACCACATGGCCACACTATCAAAGCCGCAAACTGTTCATCAATTGAAAATATATCTTTACAATTTCCCCAGGCTGCAGAGATTGAAGTCGATGAAAATGGAACTTTGGACTTGAGTATGAAAAAGAATCGACTCCATGACAAGGCTGGCACATTAGGCTCTTCCAATTCCATTCTATCAACTCCTTCATCTTCTCCTTTTAAAACCAGTAGCCTATTGGTCAATGCTGCCTTTTACAAAGCCCTATGTGAAAAGGAGGGTTGGGATGCCCCAATTAACTACAGCAAGATCCATGGTAAAAATGGAGAGGACAATGAGGTATGGCATCTACATATTTATCTTACAATATCATATTACAGAATGTGACTCACATACAGACGTGGACAAAATTGTTGGTACCCTTTGGTCAATGAAAGAAAAAGTCACAATGGTCACAGAAATAACTTTAATCTGACAAAAGTAATAATAAATTAAAATTCTATAAATGTTAACCAATGAAAGTCAGACATTGTTTTTCAACCATGCTTCAACAGAATTATGTAAAAAAATAAACTCATGAAACAGGCATGGACAAAAATGATGGTACCCCTAACTTAATATTTTGTTGCGCAACCTTTTGAGGCAATCACTGCAATCAAACGCTTCCTGTAACTGTCAATGAGACATCTGCACCTCTCAGCAGGTATTTTGGCCCACTCCTCATGAGCAAACTGCTCCAGTTGTGTCCGGTTTGAAGGGTGCCTTTTCCAGACTGCATGTTTCAGCTCCTTCCAAAGATGCTCAATAGGATTGAGGTCAGGGCTCATAGAAGGCCACTTTAGAATAGTCCAATTTTTTCCTCTTAGCCATTCTTGGGTGTTTTTAGCGGTGTGTTTTGGGTCATTGTCCTGTTGCAAGACCCATGACCTGCGACTGAGACCAAGCTTTCTGACACTGGCTAGTACATTTCTCTCTAGAATTCCTTGATAGTCTTGAGATTTCATTGTACCCTGCACAGATTCAAGACACCCTGTGCCAGACGCAGCAAAGCAGCCCCAGAACATAACAGAGCCTCCTCCATGTTTCACAGTAGGGACAGTGTTCTTTTCTTGATATGCTTCATTTTTTCGTCTGTGAACATACAGCTGATGTGCCTTGGCAAAAACTTCGATTTTTGTCTCATCTGTCCACAGGACATTCTCCCAGAAGCTTTGTGGCTTGTCAACATGTAGTTTGGCATATTCCAGTCTTGCTTTTTTATGATTCGTTTTCAACAATGGTGTCCTCCTTGGTCGTCTCCCATGTAGTCCACTTTGGCTCAAACAACGACGGATGGTGCGATCTGACACTGATGTTCCTTGAGCATGAAGTTCACCTTGAATCTCTTTAGAAGTCTTTCTAGGCTCTTTTGTTACCATTCGGATTATCCGTCTCTTAGATTTGTCATCAATTTTCCTCCTGCGGCCACGTCCAGGGAGGTTGGCTACAGTCCCATGGATCTTAAACTTATGAATAATATGTGCAACTGTACTCACAGGAACATCTAGTTGCTTGGAGATGGTCTTATAGCCTTTACCTTTAACATGCTTGTCTATAATTTTCTTTCTGATCTCTTGAGACAGCTCTTTCCTTTGCTTCCTCTGGTCCATGTCGAGTGTGGTACACACCATATCACCAAACAACACAGTGATTACCTGGAGCCATATATATAGGCCCAATGGCTGATTACAAGGTTGTAGACACCTGTGATGCTAATTAGTGGACACACCTTGAATTAACATGTCCCTTTGGTCACATTATGTTCTGTGTTTTCTAGGGGTACCATCATTTTTGTCCATGCCTGTTTCATGAGTTTATTTTTTTACATAATTCTGTTGAAGCATGGTTGAAAAACAATGTCTGACTTTCATTGGTTAACATTTATAGAATTTTAATTTATTATTACTTTTGTCAGATTAAAGTTATTTCTGTGACCATTGTGACTTTTTCTTTCATTGACCAAAGGGTACCAACAATTTTGTCCACGTCTGTATCAACTCTAAAAGTAACCTTATTATAAGTGAATCAAAATAACCCTTTACTGAGTAAATAACCTTCATGTAGCAACTGTCCTATATTCAGTGCCAGAAATGTGTAGTCCAGAAACCCTCCTCCTCAGTATTGTGATGTAGCCATGCCAAGAGATCTGTGCAGAACATGGTGAATACAACACAATATTCCATAATCGGGTGATGATATTGTTTCATGCAATGGTCAGCACAGCCAGATTCATACATGCTTTCTTGTCATTCCTGCTTTAAGTGTATGTAAAAGAAATCTTTTATCAATGGTACGATATAATGGAACTTGGGTTTTGGCCAAATACTTAATATCATTGTATTTGTGCTTAGCCTATTCAATTGTTAGGAATGAAAATATTCTGTATCTAAATCTATATAATGCATACTGTACAAACCAAAGAGTCAGTGTAATAGCCAAACCATTCAGATGATAGAAAACCTGTACTTAGGCTGAAATGCAACCAAGGTTCCTAGAAATAAAACTAGTAGCATCATGCAGTTTCATAAAAAAAAAAAAAAAAAGAATCACTGTAAATTTGCAACAATCCTATTTCACCAGCAGGATGTTTTCCATAATTGCCCAGCCTGTTCTTGATATCTGGGTCCATGGTACTTCCTCTATCCTCTATACTATATGCATTATCATGGATTTTCCATGTACACATGGATTTTGGTGTTTTGATACATAATTCCTCTGTGATTTAAAACATTCAAAGTGCAGAACTTTATTGTTGACAGACAGTTATTCTAGCACTTGATAATCTGAATTATTATAAAGTCAAAAGTGAAAACAGGGAAGAATACCCAGAGGTCTACAACCTAAAGCATAGCTCTGCAGAGTTTCTGAAACTTTTACTTAATTTAATACCTGATGCTAAATGTTTGTCCTGCACCTTGGCTTAACTATTTATTCAATGTAACAAAAAAAAATCTAGAACCTTATAGGACCTTGCAATTGTCAGTTTTTTTTTTTTCATTTTCATTTTTCACTCACCGCCTTCCTAGAGCCATAATTTTTTAAATTTTTTTGTTCACATAGGCTTATGAGGGTTTTTTTTTTTTTGCGGGACAAGTTGTACTTGCTATTGGCACTATGTAATATTGTATATAATAGAGGGGAGCTGGAAAGAAACGCTATACTTCCACTGTTTCATGAGGAGTTTTTAAGGTGTTCCCTGTGCGGTAAAATTGACCTGTTATCTTTATTCTGTAGGTCAGTACAATTATTTCAGCAGTAATTTTTCTAGCATTTTTAATACTAAAAAAATAAACACCTTGAAAAAAATATTTATTTCTTTTCATCACCATATTCTGACCCTTATCATTTTTTATAATTGTAATTGTGTGACTTTTTTTAACACTTTTTATTAAAAAAAATTGGGGAGATGAAGTGACAAAAAATGACAAATTGGCCATTTCAAATTTTAGGATAAATATTGTTATGTTTTAATTGTACGAGAGTTTTCAGACACAGAAATGCCTATAATTTTTTTTATTATTTATTTTGATTTTGCAGAAATAATACTTGAACTTTTTTTTTTTTTAAGTCACCCTAGGTGACTATAACTGGCAATCATTAGATTGCCAATTGTGTTCTGTGATGGGTATATATCATCACAGAACAGCCCATTCACTGTATTCCAATACAGTGATGCCACCTGCTTGCCTGTATTGTGATATTCCAGTGATAACTATTGGAGCCTTCTTGAGGCTCCGAGCTATCACTGTAACAGCTTCCCTGATGTCAACCGGGGGAACGCTGGTACAGGCGCGGGAGTGCGTGGCTCACGAGTCTCCACCGCTTAGATGCTTTGGTCACATTTGACCATGGCGTCAGAGGGGTAAAATGTATGCTATCAGCATTCTGCATGACTACAGAATGTCCAGAACAGGAATTCAAATTAAAGGCAATGGGAGGTTTATAACGAAATAGCAAAAGACAGGTGCACTCTGCGGTATTACTAAATCCTCAAACTGGTTTTAAAATTGAGAGATTAGTCAACATGTCCTACGGTGTAGGACATGTCTAAGCCCGGGCACCGCGACAAGGTTTCTCAAGTAGCCCGGGACCTAACACTCTCCTACCTGTGCCAGTGGGCAAATACCAGGAGCCAGTGGGCAAATTACAGGAGCATAAGGCCGACTCACAAACAACTCACCAGTTACCTCCAGCATGTATCAATGCTTGCAATGGGAGGAGGGAGGAGTCTGCAAGTCCCACTCAAGACTGTCTGGTATGGCCCAGGCCTCACAGGTGCACCTAAATGTGGCCTGTAGATGGAAAACAGTCACATTTAAATTGGAGTTTCTATACCTCCAGGAATCTCTATATATACAAACTGAATGGAATGACGTGGTATAGCAGGAGGTGCTCAAACCCACATGCAGTCGTGCATATATATAGGGGAGCAAATCCTGCACTTGTGGCCCGTTGCTAATGGCAATCCCCAGCAAACATGCATACGGTGGAGGATGCCCGCAGTGAACCACAAGTACCACAATAGACATCTCACACAAGGTAACAATTGTGTGGATGTGATAATCAATATAACAATATAACGAAATAGCAAAAGACAGGTGCACTCTGCGGTATTACTAAATCCTCAAACTGGTTTTAAAATTGAGAGATTAGTCAACATGTCCTACGGTGTAGGACATGTCTAAGCCCGGGCACCGCGACAAGGTTTCTCAAGTAGCCCGGGACCTAACACTCTCCTACCTGTGCCAGTGGGCAAATACCAGGAGCCAGTGGGCAAATTACAGGAGCATAAGGCCGACTCACAAACAACTCACCAGTTACCTCCAGCATGTATCAATGCTTGCAATGGGAGGAGGGAGGAGTCTGCAAGTCCCACTCAAGACTGTCTGGTATGGCCCAGGCCTCACAGGTGCACCTAAATGTGGCCTGTAGATGGAAAACAGTCACATTTAAATTGGAGTTTCTATACCTCCAGGAATCTCTATATATACAAACTGAATGGAATGACGTGGTATAGCAGGAGGTGCTCAAACCCACATGCAGTCGTGCATATATATAGGGGAGCAAATCCTGCACTTGTGGCCCGTTGCTAATGGCAATCCCCAGCAAACATGCATACGGTGGAGGATGCCCGCAGCGAACCACAAGTACCACAATAGACATCTCACACAAGGTAACAATTGTGTGGATGTGATAATCAATATAACAATATAACGAAATAGCAAAAGACAGGTGCACTCTGCGGTATTACTAAATCCTCAAACTGGTTTTAAAATTGAGAGATTAGTCAACATGTCCTACGGTGTAGGACATGTCTAAGCCCGGGCACCGCGACAAGGTTTCTCAAGTAGCCCGGGACCTAACACTCTCCTACCTGTGCCAGTGGGCAAATACCAGGAGCCAGTGGGCAAATTACAGGAGCATAAGGCCGACTCACAAACAACTCACCAGTTACCTCCAGCATGTATCAATGCTTGCAATGGGAGGAGGGAGGAGTCTGCAAGTCCCACTCAAGACTGTCTGGTATGGCCCAGGCCTCACAGGTGCACCTAAATGTGGCCTGTAGATGGAAAACAGTCACATTTAAATTGGAGTTTCTATACCTCCAGGAATCTCTATATATACAAACTGAATGGAATGACGTGGTATAGCAGGAGGTGCTCAAACCCACATGCAGTCGTGCATATATATAGGGGAGCAAATCCTGCACTTGTGGCCCGTTGCTAATGGCAATCCCCAGCAAACATGCATACGGTGGAGGATGCCCGCAGCGAACCACAAGTACCACAATAGACATCTCACACAAGGTAACAATTGTGTGGATGTGATAATCAATATAACAATATAACGAAATAGCAAAAGACAGGTGCACTCTGCGGTATTACTAAATCCTCAAACTGGTTTTAAAATTGAGAGATTAGTCAACATGTCCTACGGTGTAGGACATGTCTAAGCCCGGGCACCGCGACAAGGTTTCTCAAGTAGCCCGGGACCTAACACTCTCCTACCTGTGCCAGTGGGCAAATACCAGGAGCCAGTGGGCAAATTACAGGAGCATAAGGCCGACTCACAAACAACTCACCAGTTACCTCCAGCATGTATCAATGCTTGCAATGGGAGGAGGGAGGAGTCTGCAAGTCCCACTCAAGACTGTCTGGTATGGCCCAGGCCTCACAGGTGCACCTAAATGTGGCCTGTAGATGGAAAACAGTCACATTTAAATTGGAGTTTCTATACCTCCAGGAATCTCTATATATACAAACTGAATGGAATGACGTGGTATAGCAGGAGGTGCTCAAACCCACATGCAGTCGTGCATATATATAGGGGAGCAAATCCTGCACTTGTGGCCCGTTGCTAATGGCAATCCCCAGCAAACATGCATACGGTGGAGGATGCCCGCAGCGAACCACAAGTACCACAATAGACATCTCACACAAGGTAACAATTGTGTGGATGTGATAATCAATATAACAATATAACGAAATAGCAAAAGACAGGTGCACTCTGCGGTATTACTAAATCCTCAAACTGGTTTTAAAATTGAGAGATTAGTCAACATGTCCTACGGTGTAGGACATGTCTAAGCCCGGGCACCGCGACAAGGTTTCTCAAGTAGCCCGGGACCTAACACTCTCCTACCTGTGCCAGTGGGCAAATACCAGGAGCCAGTGGGCAAATTACAGGAGCATAAGGCCGACTCACAAACAACTCACCAGTTACCTCCAGCATGTATCAATGCTTGCAATGGGAGGAGGGAGGAGTCTGCAAGTCCCACTCAAGACTGTCTGGTATGGCCCAGGCCTCACAGGTGCACCTAAATGTGGCCTGTAGATGGAAAACAGTCACATTTAAATTGGAGTTTCTATACCTCCAGGAATCTCTATATATACAAACTGAATGGAATGACGTGGTATAGCAGGAGGTGCTCAAACCCACATGCAGTCGTGCATATATATAGGGGAGCAAATCCTGCACTTGTGGCCCGTTGCTAATGGCAATCCCCAGCAAACATGCATACGGTGGAGGATGCCCGCAGCGAACCACAAGTACCACAATAGACATCTCACACAAGGTAACAATTGTGTGGATGTGATAATCAATATAACAATATAACGAAATAGCAAAAGACAGGTGCACTCTGCGGTATTACTAAATCCTCAAACTGGTTTTAAAATTGAGAGATTAGTCAACATGTCCTACGGTGTAGGACATGTCTAAGCCCGGGCACCGCGACAAGGTTTCTCAAGTAGCCCGGGACCTAACACTCTCCTACCTGTGCCAGTGGGCAAATACCAGGAGCCAGTGGGCAAATTACAGGAGCATAAGGCCGACTCACAAACAACTCACCAGTTACCTCCAGCATGTATCAATGCTTG
Source organism: Bufo gargarizans (assembly GCF_014858855.1). Lineage (NCBI taxonomy): Eukaryota > Metazoa > Chordata > Amphibia > Anura > Bufonidae > Bufo > Bufo gargarizans. Next base: position 98,427,080 of record NC_058084.1, read on the forward strand.
CAATGGGAGGAGGGAGGAGTCTGCAAGTCCCACTCAAGACTGTCTGGTATGGCCCAGGCCTCACAGGTGCACCTAAATGTGGCCTGTAGATGGAAAACAGTCACATTTAAATTGGAGTTTCTATACCTCCAGGAGGTTTATCAAAACCGATCTTTATATCCCCCTGTGCCGCCAGAAAATGTGCTTAATTTTTTTTAAATGCATTCTCCAACAGTCCATACACCTAGATTGAAATCTACACTTGTTCGTAGCTGTTGTCGATTTCAGTTATCACTTATTCCAAAAAAACTGATGGCATAACTGATGAAGAATGTGCCAGGGCGAAGGTTGAGTACAAATGCTGCTTATGCCTAGATTAGGCAAAATGTGGCAGATTCACTAATAGTGGTGCACTTTGCATGTCTAAGAATATGAATTACAGTCTTAATATTAAGACAAATGTACTATTCTGGGACATGGACATTAAAAAAATATGGAGTATTGTAAATCCTGCACCAGATTTACTCCAAATTGTTGTGCACTAGAATCTTGTCTATGTTCTAAAAATCCTGTCTGTGCACCAAAATTTCTGTCCGTGTCTACGGATCTAGTCTATGATCTACTCTAAGGTTAAACCACCTATAAGTTTACATAGTTTTACTCCAGAAATGTGTCAAAATTTTGGTACATTTTTGGCACATGGAGGCACATGTAGACCATGTCAAATTTACGATAACGACATGCCCTTTTCATGTGAAGTCACACCCCTTGTTGAATGAGGAGTAAAATGCTTAGAAAAGTGCCCCCATTGCTTTGAAAAGGTTGTAAATCTGGGGTCTGCAACCTTTTTATGCCAGAAAGGTGGTGTAGGGGCAATGATAAATCTCCACCAACGACATAGTGACAGAGGATTTCTTATCACTAATGAATTCCATTTCATATTGACACAATGTTTGATAACATTTATAAATATTTTTGTCCCTTTCTGTAAATTGTAGACATGGAGATTTTATATGTGGTCTTTTGTTCGTTGCACCAGTTCATACACAGTTACTTAATTTGGGTGGCAATTTACAGAAAATATTGTCTATATGTCTCTGTGAAATAGCCTGTCCAGATGCCCTCTAACAAACAAAAACAAAAAAAGAATGGATTTGGACACAGCTCAAAATCTCTACAAAATCCTTGATAAATAAATAGAGCTGTTAGTTTAGTTCAAACTGTCAGTTCTCCAACAATTTCAAGGCTTAAAATTTTTTTAAAAGTGCCAGATGCCATTAACTGTTATCCAGTTTTCCACTATGTTCTGGTCTTTGCTGGAATCGCTGTAAACTCCCATCTGCATATTAATGGAATTTAAACTATTCCTCCCTCTCTCTCTCTCTCTGTCCCTTTTTGACTAACCATCAGGCATATTTATGCAAACACCTACAAAATGTCACTGTCACCAGAACTATTTAAAGGAAGAAAATTAAATAGTACATTCATATTTAGATACAAATTGTATAGTAATATACAGAGCCATTAAAGAACTATCCAAGAAACAAAGGTAAATGTCCAGCACAGGAAAAGAAAATCTTGATGCTTTATTGGAAAAATGATTAAAAATTCTCTCCACAAATTCAGTGTACATTTAAGGCCGATGCGTTTCGATCAGAAAGGTCTTGCTCATGGCATGTATGTTGAGTAAAGAACTATGTCTAGAGATCACAGGTTTGCAGATATGGGTTAATTTTTTCTGATAATCATGAACGCTAAATTATTAGGGTATTATTGTTGTATTGCTACAGTTCTCGTACAGCCACCCCAAGGAAAGTGTTTGTCTGTTCGTCTGGTCACAGTGTCCCCAGGAAATAGCAGCTGATTGTCATTGGTTTCTGAAGCTGTACCAAGGGGTGTTGCTAGGATCTTAAAATATTCAGGTCTCAATCTCGATCCAACCCTCCAGCCCCAGTGCTAAAGATGGACATTATATTCAAAGCTACTGCACATAAAGGAGAACACAGCAATATATACCAATTAAGCCAGTGACTTCCTGATACATGTTCTCTTTCCTGATATTCTCTATTCAGCTCCCACAGCCATGATGACTTCTATCAGCCACGTCTCATCTCTGCAGAGTTTTCCACAGATACATCTTAAATTCCTCACTTCTCTATGACATCCTCCTCCTCCTGGTACCTGAACAGTGTTATCCTGCTGCTACCCCCAATACTGTGTCCACTGTGCTACCCAATGCTGCAAAATACTATACAAATAACTGTATCAAGCAGATATCCTACAAAAGACCTAATAGTAGTAATTTTCTCCCAAAGTGCCCTCATTAGTAACAGTGCCGCCGACAGTGATAATTGTCCCTGAGAGTGCCCCTGTTTGTAGCAGTGTCCTCCATATTATGCCTAATAATAATAATAATAACAATGTTTCTACAGTAAACACACTAGTAATAATTTCACCTAGTGCCTCCAGTAGTGATAAATCTCCCCAAAGTGTCTGTTTTAGTAATACAGCCCCCTAAAGTGCCCACGTTAGTAATAAGACCATCCATAAAGACACTGGTAGAGTCATAGTGCCCTTAGAAGTTATAATGCCCCTTACAGTTCCCACAGTAATTATGACTCCCCTGTCGTGCACCAGTATAAAGCCCCCTGTAGTGCCCTCAGTAGTAATAATACCCCCTGTAGTGCCTTCAGTAGGTAAAACTCCCTTACAGTGCCCCAGTAGTTACAATGCCTGCATCTAGTGCCCTTTGTACTTATAGTGCCAGTGCCCCCTTGTAGTGTCCCAGTACTTACAGTATAGTGCCCCCCTATAGTGGTCACAGTACTTATAGTAGTCTCCTAGAGCTAAACTGCTCCCCCTTATAGTGCCACAATAGTTATGCTCCCTCAAAGTGATGACATGAAAAAATAAAATACCTCACTCCCACTCCTCGCCATCAACTACATTAGAAACTAGCGCTTGTGCAATGCCATTAGCTATGTTACTCATTGGAGGCAGCTGATCAGGTATCATACATTTATATTTATATTGATAAATGTTGTTAGTGGAAATCTCCTTTAATTATGGCAATTCTTATCGCATGATTAAAGAAGAAAAACTAACAACAAAGAGAGGCATGCTCATTTGCTGCTTTGAGGTGTCAATATGTTATAATTTGATTTATATTATTAATATTATAGTGTCCATATTATTTCTGTACATTTCAGTGTTTATAAGTTTGCCTGCTATAGAACTTTTTTACTTTTTTTTTTTTACCGCCATTTCCGGAAAAAATTGATTCATTACTACAATGCGCCAGGAAATTCTGATTTATGGGAAATCAAATTTTTCCTGAAATTTGGATCAAATTACTCTTCATTAACTTTAAATAATTCAACACTAGTCATAACAGCCACACATATCACAAATATCAAATGGAACATTTCAAAACATAGGTGCACATTTATTAAGACCGGTGTTTGAGATGGAGGATACGCCAGAGTTATGAAAAGGTGCAGGCCTCTCCATAACTTTGGCACATCTAGCAGATTGATGAGATGCTCTTCACCTTCCTTGCCCACAATTTTAGACCTGGCAACATAACTGGTTGCCCCGCCATCTGTGCTTGAAATACACCTAGAAGTCATATATAAAGATGTCTATACAATGTCTATGATATCTATACAATAAAGAGAGTCTCAGAAAAACATCAGAAGACTCTTTATTCACAGACCATAACAGTTCGACCACACCATCAGGTTTCATAATGCAGTTTTGGAAGGCAAAATCATCAGTTTATCATAAAAGTAGAAAAAGTATTCAGGACAGATTCTACTTCTCTTATTTTTAATTGACTCCTGAATTTGGTTTCTAAAACTGCATCAGGAAACCTGAATATGTGACTATACCCTTAAGCTGCAATGCAATATAGCAGAAGTGACTAAAGCAATGACTAAAGTGTCACAGCAACACAAGGACATTACTTGTTTCCATTAGTATGAAAAGTTATTAAATACTAAATGGTTATATAATAATAGTTTATGATAATGTCTTTTGGAGCAGCGATCAATAAATTAAATTAACATCCCATTAATTTGTTGTGATAGCCAATTAGTTTTTGAATCTCCCAATTTACCAAGTAGCATGTCATGTTTTTTTAATGATCATGAATAAACTTACTTATTACATTCCTGTCAAGCAGACATTCCATAGGTCAGAAAATTGATGCATTGGCTTAAGCATTTCTAATTCACTGTTGATACCATTATAAAATGTTAAATTAAAATCTATTCTTATAATTTTTATATTGTATAACTGATTGAGAAAGTTCCTAATATGTGACTACAATTCTGATAAAGCATTCTATTTCATTCCTTTATACTGGCCTGTAGGTATCTGTGTCACGCGCATGGAATGTTCTCTTTGCACATTATACTGGCAAATGGCAATCATCATGTCAGTCTCTATAGGTGCCCATAAATGTTCCATAGCTATCAGCTAAATGCTCATTTAGCCAATAGGTATTCTTCTCGATTCCTCAATATACATGCATGTTCAAGGACGTACAAATTTTAAATGGCTAGAGTACAAAATCTAGAGCTTAGATTCTGTTAACCGAATAAAGTCCAGAAACTTTACTTTTACATGCTAGTTATGTGTATAAGGGATGGTCATTGCAAGTGACAAAATAAAGAAAGTTAACATGCTATTATGGGCATCTCTCCCTAGACTTTTTCAAGGATGAGGAACTTTTCTTCATGTAATCACCCCTCATGCTAATCAGAGGGGATATATGGGGTGTTATTTTTATTTCTACTAAAGAATAAATGAGCCTCACATCTAATGCAAAACTGCACTTTCACGATGTCCCAGGTATCTGTTTTCAGAAAACATGGATATGGGGTATAATACGATTTTTTTAACTTTAGATTTAAGGTTTTACTTGTGTCTGTCATATATCCTGTAGTATTAACCCAGCAGTAGTAAAATCAAACACAATCCAACGGCACTCTGCAAACATTGAATATATGGATAATAAATTATAATTATACTTAGAGATGAGTGAATCGAATACAGTGGCCATCTTGGATACATACATTCAGCGTTCGGAGTGTAGGGATAGATGTGAGAAGGCGCAAGGGACAGCAATAGGAAAAACCTCATTGTGACAAAAAAAAATGAAAAAATGATTTATAAGTGCAGGGAAAGGATAGGGAGAAATCATTTCACAGCATCTTAGTGCAGGGAGAGACCTCAGAAGGCGCAAGGGACAGTGCTAGAAAAGCAATTTACAAGTGCAAGGAAAGATTAATTGGTGATCCAAATAGCCATTAAACAGCTCTGTCATTTCACCAATTTGTCCAAGTGCTATGTTGAAAAGCCTTTGGTGGCTTATATCTGTTGAAGAAGAAAAATATATACGCATTTCACTTCTGCAGTTATATGTGGTGAAAGCGTTTAGTGTCATATTTCATTACAATAAGAAAAATATATTCTCAATTCACTTCTGCAGTTATATGTGGTGAAAACATTTAGTGGCGTATCTCAGTAGAAAAAGAAAAATATTTATACAGTTCACTTCTGCAGCTATATGTGGTGAAAGCACTTAGAGGCCTATTTCAGTACAAAAATAAAAATATATACGCACTTCACTGTTGCAGTTATTTGTGGTGAAAGCATTTAGTGGCCAATTTCAGTACCAAAATAAAAATATATTCTCAGTTCACTTCTGCAGTTATATGTGTTAAAGTGTTTAGTGGCCTATTTCAGTGCAGAAAGAAAAATATAAATACACTTCACAGTTGCAGTTATTTGTGGTGAAAGCGTTTAGTGGCCTATTTCAGTACAAAAAGAAAAATATATACGCATTTCACTGTTGCAGTTACTTGTGGTGAAAGCGTTTAGTGGCCTGTTTCAGTACAAAAAGATAAATATATTTGTGATTTGTGGTGAAAGCATTTAGTGGCCTATTTCAGTACAGAAAGAAAAATATATACACACTTCACTGTTGTAGTTATTTCTGGTGAAAGCATTTAGTGGCCTATTTCAGTTCAAAAAGAAAAATATATTCGCATTTCACTGTTGCAGTTATTTGTTGTGAAAGAATTTAATGGCCTATTTCAGTACAGAAAGAAAAATACATACGCATTTAACTGTTGCAGTTATTTGTAGTGAAAACGTTTAGTGGCCTATTTCTGTACAGAAAGAAAAATATATTCTCAGTTCAATTCTGCAGTTATTTGTGGTGAAAGCGATTAGTGACCTATTTCAGTACAGAAAGAAAAATATATACACATTTTACTGTTGCAGTTATTTGTGGTGAAAGCATTTAGTGGCCTATTTCAGTACAAAAATAAAAATATATTTGTCGCTTTTAAGGGTGTTATAATTTATTTTTAATTTATTTAGTTCAGCTAAAAGTATGTCAGACAAAGCAGTGCCAGGCCATGCACAGAGGAGTGGCAGAGTCCTAAATGTTTCTGGCACAGACAGAGGTCGCAGCAGAGTAAGGGGGCATGGCATCAGGAGTCGCAGAGAGGCCTGAACTCCCGGTGTCATCTAGCGGTTGTGTCTTGACCAGCAACGCAGCGGTTCTTGATTAGTTAACTCGGTCATCCACTACATGTGACCTCAGATACCCCATCCAAGAGTTCTTCAGACATAACCCTTAGTTGGCATGGCTCAGGTGCAGACCCTATGTCCTCACCTGTCCTCAACCTGTCTCTGTTGAGGAGGACATCAGTGACATGCAGACAGTACTCAATGATGATGAAGCCGATCTCACTTAGGAGCGGGTGCAGAAGCGGCTACATTATCATCAGGAGAAGAGGGTTGCAGCTTGGCCCTTGAGGCAGCGGCTGAGCCAGCAAGGTGCTAGCATGGCTGGGAGTCAGCAGGGTGGCAGCAGTGGGAGGTTGGGAGCCAAACGTGCCCGAGGTAGACCATCTGCTTCATAGCAGCCTAACTGCATGGGAAGTAGTGGTGCAGGGGTTCACGGAGGCAGCAGCAGTAGTAGTCAGTCAGTGAGTACTGTTGGGGAGATAATCACCTACTCGGCGGTGTGGCAGTTTGAAGCATGGCCAGGGTGCCAAAGTTAGCTCTACGGCCCTGTGTCAACATATGCAGCATCACCATAAAGTGGCCTGGGAGAACAGTGGATCCAATGTGGTGGTCCAGGATGCCGCAGCAACCGATGCATCACGCAGTAGCATGCAACCGGTTTCAGACAATCAAGGCTTCACTACCTAAGCCGAAGGGAGCTGTCTGTGATTCTCATCTTCTGCTGGACCGGATGCTCCTGCTCCTCCTCCTCATCAGTCATTCTGTTAGCAAACGATCACTGAAGCGATTGCCAAATGTGCTCCTGTCCAAGTTGCTAGTGCTGCAGCCCCTCCCTTTCCAAGTGGTGGACTCGAAACGTTTCAGAGAACTGATGACTTGTGCCGAGCCAAGTTGGAGAGTCCCAAGCCGCCTTTTTTTTGCCAAAAATGTAGTACAGCAGCACCAACATGTGGAGCTATAACTACAGTACATGTCCTTTACAGCCCACTATGGTTCCTGCCACACCAGCAACTTGGTCAGGTGATGCAGCTTCCGCCTCCACATTGTCATGCAGTTAGTCCTGCAACAATGTCCTTCTCTGCCTCCTCATCCTCAGCCTCCACTGCAGGAACAATTCACATTGACACTCCAGCATACCACATGTGCAGGTTACGGCGGTGTCACGCTGTTCTGCACCTCGTTTCCCTAGGTGAACAGAGTCACACAGGGGAGGAACTGCTCCGATTCCTTCGTCAAGAAATCAAATCCTGGCTTTCTCACCAACAACTCAAAATCTGAACCATGCTGACCGACAACGGGAAGAACATGTGTCGGTGCTGCGTCAAGGAGGTCTGAGCCATGCGCCCTGCATGGCACACTTGTTTAATCTGGTTGTCAAGTCTTCCACCCATCTGCAAGACATCCTAAAAATGGCCAAAAAACTTTGCATGCACTTCAGCTACTCGAACACCACAAAGCACACCCTCCTTGAACTGCAGCAGCAGAACGGCATCACCCAACATAGGCTGATATGCGACGTTTCCACCCGTTGGAATGCCACCCTCCATATGTTGGACCAACTATACGAACAGTGAAAGTCCATCAACGATTTCTTGATGATCCAAGCGGATAGGAGTACTCCCCTGTGTAATTTCAATGTCAGCCAGTGGCAGCTCATGCGTGACACCTGCCGTTTGCTAAAGTTCTTTAAGAATGCCACGTTATTTGTCAGTCGCCAGGACTACAAGATGAACAATGTAATTTCACTGCTTCATGTCCTGGAACAGATGTTGGTAACAATGGCTGGTCAGGGGACAGGAGACAAGGTGTCTAGATCTCACGGAAACATGAACCCTGTGGGGGCTAAACTGGAAGAGCAGGTGGACATTGGAGCACAGGCAATGTATAGTGAAATGGGTGGTTTTTCTACTCAGCTGACAGGAGAGGAGGAGCAGGAGCAGCCAGAGGAGCTACAGGGTGAAGAGGAAGATGAGACAGAAGACCCAGACACACTGTGGCAGTATGCAGTGGAGATGGAGGCAGGGAGTCCCTCCGAGTCTTTTGCACAAGTTGCCAGATGCATGCTCACTTGCTTGCGTAGTGTGGGGATTCGCTCTGGTAGGCATGTTAACGGACGCAGTAAAGAGGCAATCACAAAGTCTTTAACTTAAATATTTCAGTGCTTATTTACATAGAAGGCAAAACAAAATAACAGTTTGCAGTCTTGGTGTTTGTTCACACCATGGAAACACAGAACACAAACATTCACCTTAGTAGCAGTTTTGCATGAGCAGTCCCCAGCAGGAGTTAGGGGCCTGTTTTCCACCATGCGGCTCTCAGCCCTTTTGCACGGCACACATCTACAGATCCCAAACCACAGAGGACTCCACAGCTTTACTGTGAGATGGAGGATAATCCACACCACCTGATTAATTGTGACTGCTTTTTATAAGACTCCCAAGACCCGGCCTAGAACGTGGGGCATAGCCACTCACCCAGCACTTTGGCTACTCTCAGTGATGCAGCTTCCGCCTCCACATTGTCATGCAGTTAGTCCTGCAACAATGTCCTTCTCTGCCTCCTCATCCTCCACCATGTCCTCAGCCTCCACTGCAGGAACAATTCACATTGACACTCCAGCATACCACATGTGCAGGTTACGGCGGTGTCACGCTGTTCTGCACCTCGTTTCCCTAGGTGAACAGAGTCACACAGGGGAGGAACTGCTCCGATTCCTTCGTCAAGAAATCGAATCCTGGCTTTCTCACCAACAACTCAAAATCTGAACCATGCTGACCGACAACGGGAAGAACATGTGTCGGTGCTGCGTCAAGGAGGTCTGAGCCATGCGCCCTGCATGGCACACTTGTTTAATCTGGTTGTCAAGTCTTCCACCCATCTGCAAGACATCCTAAAAATGGCCAAAAAACTTTGCATGCACTTCAGCTACTCGAACACCACAAAGCACACCCTCCTTGAACTGCAGCAGCAGAACGGCATCACCCAACATAGGCTGATATGCGACGTTTCCACCCGTTGGAATGCCACCCTCCATATGTTGGACCAACTATACGAACAGTGAAAGTCCATCAACGATTTCTTGATGATCCAAGCGGATAGGAGTACTCCCCTGTGTAATTTCAATGTCAGCCAGTGGCCGCTCATGCGTGACACCTGCCGTTTGCTAAAGTTCTTTAAGAATGCCATGTTATTTGTCAGTCGCCAGGACTACAAGATGAACAATGTAATTTCACTGCTTCATGTCCTGGAACAGATGTTGGTAACAATGGATGGTCAGGGGACAGGAGACAAGGTGTCTAGATCTCACGGAAACATGAACCCTGTGGGGGCTAAACTGGAAGAGCAGGTGGACATTGGAGCACAGGCAATGTATAGTGAAATGGGTGGTTTTTCTACTCAGCTGACAGGAGAGGAAGAGCAGGAGCAGCCAGAGGAGCTACAGGGTGAAGAGGAAGATGAGACAGAAGACCCAGACACACTGTGGCAGTATGCAGTGGAGATGGAGGCAGGGAGTCCCTCCGAGTCTTTTGCACAAGTTGCCAGATGCATGCTCACTTGCTTGCGTAGTGTGGGGATTCGCTCTGGTAGGCATGTTAACGGACGCAGTAAAGAGGCAATCACAAAGTCTTTAACTTAAATATTTCAGTGCTTATTTACATAGAAGGCAAAACAAAATAACAGTTTGCAGTCTTGGTGTTTGTTCACACCATGGAAACACAGAACACAAACATTCACCTTAGTAGCAGTTTTGCATGAGCAGTCCCCAGCAGGAGTTAGGGGCCTGTTTTCCACCATGCGGCTCTCAGCCCTTTTGCACGGCACACATCTACAGATCCCAAACCACAGAGGACTCCACAGCTTTACTGTGAGATGGAGGATAATCCACACCACCTGATTAATTGTGACTGCTTTTTATAAGACTCCCAAGACCCGGCCTAGAACGTGGGGCATAGCCACTCACCCAGCACTTTGGCTACTCTCAGTAGGAGCCGTCCCGGATCGGCTTTACAGCCATACTAAAAAGCTGAATTGTCAGACTGCAAAGCAATAATGACACTTCAGGAAAAAAACGGCTCTTACCTCACCGAGGCCAGGAACCTTGGTGACACGTACCGACCATCAATGATGGCCCCTTGTTCCTTCCTACATACCTCCCCCCTTTGTTCAACCCTGAGGGGGTGGATACACATTAAATAGTGTACCTAGGACAAGGCATCCACGTTTCCTAGTAACCGGCCTGCCCTCTTGTGGTAAAACCAACCTCGCCACTGGGTGGTGGAGAGGCCTGGTTGCCAGCCTCTTGCCCCAAGATTATGGGCCCTCTCATCAGCCATGCTTCCTTTGTTCACAAAGGACTTTTACTAACGTTTGAACCCCTGGTCTAATTCGTGCCATTTTGGGATATGTAAAATGTCTATGTGTACTGAAAAGGGTGGGACATTGTATATTTGAGTAGTGATATCTGTCCTATTGTCCCCACGTGTGTATTGGCGATACCCCTTTGTCCTGAGAGATAATTGACTTACTCCTTGGTTGTCTCCAGGACAGAAGAAATTGTGTATTCTCCTGCCTGTGATAATTACATCAACCCATTGTGTGAGGTAATTGTATCACAGGCAGAGGGGAGGATTTTGAGTGGGAGTGTCTGAGTGTATTGTACGTGTTTATTGGTTGTATTTACAAAACCCTGTGGGTGGTAACCTTGTTGGAAAATGTGTATAAGTCAATGCTTGTGTGTTCAATAAAGAGTTCCTGTTTTACCCTTCCTCATGTTGAGGCTGGTGTTTGGGTAACTGATCGACACTGGGGATTGCTATACACTGAAGATTTACTATACTCCCCTGGCTATATTATTAGCTCTTGTAAGAGCTGTTTCTGCTCTCTGGATTTAGGAGAGGTTCACCCACTGGAGCCTGGAGCCTTGTCATAGGTCCAGGGTGGGTAGGAGACGGTGAGACCTCAACCAAGCTTCGGCGGTTCGTGGGGTCTACAGCGCTTACAGTGTCAAGTGGAGTGCTTGGAGTCCTCGGGAAGCACTAGGAGCATGATTCAACTGAGGTACCCAGTCAGGGTGCCAGGAGATCCGTTACACCTGTGTTCCATCGAAAATTAAAAATGTAGCAAAGACAGAAACCACCGGGTGACCTTGGCCTGGCTTATCCATTTGAGAGGGGAGTGGTCATTCACCAAACAAAACTTTCTCCCCAGCAAATAATTGTGAAGAGACTCGAGTGCCCACTTGATAGCCAGGCACTCTCTCTTCACTATGCTATACCTGGTGTCTGCTGGGGTAGGCTTCCGGCTGAGGAAGACAACGGGGTGCTCCTCCCTGTTGACCTCCTGAGACAGTAATGCACCGACCCACCTCTGGGGTATCGGTCTATACTATAAACTCCCTTCTGAAGTCGGGCGTCACCAAAACCGAGGACCCACACAAGGCCGACTTCAAAGCGGAGAAAGCCTTTTCTGTCTGCTCATTCCATTGGACCGTCACTGACTTGCATCCCTTCAAAATGCCTGTCAATGGTGCAGCCATTGTGGCAAAGTGGGGGACAAACCTCATATAGTATCCCACCATTCCCAGAAACGACTTTACTTGCCGAGTAGTGACAGGTCGGGGCCAATTCCGAATTGCCTAAATTTTGTTCACCTGAGGTTTGTTAACTCCGTGTCCAATTACATACCCCAGGTACTTGGTCTCTTCTAACCCTATTGCGCACTTTTTGGGGTTAGCAGTCAAGCCAGCCTTCCTAAGGGAGTCCACTACAGCCTGTACTTTAGGTAGGTGACTTTCCCAGTTGGTGCTGTGGATATCTATATCGTCCAGGTACGCCGAAGCGTACCGACGATGTGGACGGAGTACAATGTCAATTAGCCTTTGAAACATGGCGGGAGCGCAATGTAGATCAAAGGGTAATACCTTGTACTGATACAGCCCCTCTGGTGTGATTAAAGCAATTTTTGGCCCATTCAGACTGGCCCATTCCATTTTTGACTCCTCGATGACACCTAGCTGTAACATCAGCTGCACTTTTTCCGAGATGGCTTGTCGCTGCGATTCAGGTATCCGGTATGGTTTCAACCTGATTCTGGCCTGAGGCTCAGTGAATGTCATGTCAGATGATAGAAGTGCGTCCAGGGAGGTCCGAAAACACATCCGTGTTTCTGCTGATGAACTCCCTGGCCTCCTGAGTCTGTTTAGAGGAAAGGTTGTCAGCAATATTTACTGTGGCCACTGCTTCCCTCGTATCAGACCGCAAGACTGGAAACTCTACCCCCAGAAATCCCGGCCAGGGGCTGTTGTCCATACTGGTCTCCCTATCTTTCCATGGTTTCAACAAGTTTACATGGTATACCTAACATAGCAACATAGTACATAAGGCCGAAAAAAGACATTTGTCCATCCAGTTCGGCCTGTTATCCTGCAAGTTGATTCAGAGGAAGGCAAAAAAAAAACCTGCTCCGACTTTCTTTGCCCGGGCTGGTGTACCTTGTAGGTTACCTCCCCAACTTTTTTGAGCACTTTGTAGGGACCCTGCCAGGAACTTACTGTCCACTGTCGGCACCAGAACCAAAACCCGATTTCCTGGGTTAAAATTTCGAATCCGAGCCTGGCGATTATAGACCCTACCCTGGGCTCGCTGGGCTGCCTCCATATGTTCCCTAACCAGCAGCAACACTGTCTCCATCCGCTCTTGCATTTGAGTGAAATACTCAATCACACTTTTATGCGGTGTGGGTTGTTGTTCCCACGCCTCTTTGGCTATGTCCAACAACCCACGCGGATGTCGGCCATACAGCAGCTTGAAGGGCGAGAACCCCGTACAGGCCTGGGGCACCTCTCGCACTGCAAACATGAGATAGATCCCAAACCCTTCCATCTTTAGACATTACCCACTTTAACATGTTTTTCAAAGTTTGATTAAACCTTTCTACCAGGCCGTATGCCTGGTATCGAGTGGCATAGTCCAGGACTACCAAGATGTGTTGGTGCCCTCTAGAGGACTTTAGTACTGAGCCTATGAGATCCATAGCGATCCACTCGAATGGAACCTCAATAATCGGGAGAGGGACCAGAGGACTACGGAAATGTGGCTGGAGGCTGGTTATCTGGCAGGTTGGGCAAGACTTGCAATACTCTTTCACCTCTCTGAACACATTGGCCAGTAGAACCGCTGTAGAATCCGGTCCTGCGTTTTCTGCTGGCCCAGGTGTCCCCCAAGAACATGTTGGTGGGCTAATATGCTCACCCCGTAGTTGATTTACCCGATACAGCATCTCCTGTTGAACCACAAAACTGGAGAACATAGACTCATACCATGGTTGCAGTTCACCCTCAACTACTACCACTTTTTCCCAGGCTCGAGCTGGAGTCGGGTCCTGGTGCTGTGCTGTACCAAAATTATCTCCGGAGACGTTTAGGTTTGCCAACTCTGGACCCGGCGGCAAGTCCTGCACGTCTCCCACCATTACACGTAGCGGGGTTGTCTCCCTCTCTTCCACCAAAGTGGTGGTCACCCCTACCGCTGGCCCTTTGGTCTCAGGTTCCCAGGGTTCTGGTCTCCCCCCTGAGCTGGGCCACTCTGCTTGGGTTATTCCTGTCTCATGTGTATTGGTGACTCTCGCCTCAGGCCACAGTGACGGGAAACCAGGGAAGTCTCTCCCAATTATTAGTTCATACTGTAATTTTGTCCACTTACCGGCCACCGTTGACAGAGAGACCAGGGCAGTGGGATAGTCCTTTAAGTCTCCATGAATGCACACCACACCGACTTTTCGGCCAGTATACTCGGCGGGCCACACCAGGGCACCTCTTACCAGGTACACCAGGCTCCCTGAATCCAGCATTGCCATCGCCAGAGTGTCCCCCACTTCCACCTCGTACAGGTGGATATTGTCTATAGTCTCGGAGGTACCTGTGGCACACAGCTTCCTGGCATACAATGAGTGGGGGTAGCCATAGTTGTTATCCATAGGTTCAGCCCGATGGGGACAGTCGGCCCTTATGTGTCCAGGCTCCTGACACACCAGTAGGCCACAGGGGCTGGGTATGCAGGGGGGTACGTCCTGGGCGGGTTTTGCTGGCACCAGCCGCGGGGTCTGGGGTGGAGATTTCCGTGGTTTGACGTGCCCCCTCCCAAAAGAACCCCCTGTAGTTTTCTGGTGGCCTTGTAGCGCTCCACCAGGTAGAATATCTCTAAGGCATTACCAGGAAACACCTGGCAAACCAGTGTTGGAGAGGGTACGGCAAAACCCTCCAGAACACATCTGCCAACAGACGGTCCACCATAGCAGTGGGAGTCAATAGGTCAGGCTGCAGCCATTTTTGTAACCAGTGTAGCCGGTCATAATATTGTGGTCTGGTGGGTTCAGCCGGGTTAAATTCCCATTGATGCACGAGCTGGGTCTGGACCAATACATTCACCCCCAGTCTTGCCAGAATCTCACCTTTTACGGTCAGGTAGTCGGCCGCTTGCTCATCGGGTAGATCGAACACTTGCTGGGGTCCAGACGCCAGGAACAGAGCGATGACCTCAGCCGACTGGTCTCGGGGTAACCTTTCCCTCATGGCCACCTTTTCGAACACCGCCATATAGGTTAGTCTCCTTCAGGCCTGCCTCACTGCGTTTGCCCGCACCCGACATCAATTCTGGGGATTCGCTCTGGTAGGCAGTTTAGCGGACTCAGTATAGAGGCAATCACAAAGTCTTTAACTTTAATAGTTCAGTGTTTATTCACACAGAAGGCAAAACAAAATAACAGTTTGCAGTCTTGGTGTTTGTTCACACCATGGGAAGTCCACAGAACACAAACATTCACCTTGATAGCAGTTTTGAATCAGCGGTCCCCAGCAGGCTTTAGGGGCCTGTTTTTTCCAGCATGCGGCTCTCAGCCCTTTTGCACAGCACACATCTACAGATCCCAAACCACAGAGACTCCACAGCTTCACTGTGAGATGGAGGATAATCCACACCACCTGATTAATGGTGACTGCTTTTTATAAGCCTGGCCTGGAACGCCGAAGTGTCAGACTCTTACCTCACCAAGGCCAGGAACCTCGGTGACACGTACCAACCATCAATGATGGCCCCTTGTTTCTTCCTACAGTAGTGACAGCCAAATTGTCACCATTCAGCAGAGGGATGACTTCTGGCTCTCCACCTTGTTGGACCCTTGCTACCGGTCCAAATTGGGGTCCTTTTTTACACCTATTGAGAGGGAAGACAAACTGAACTACTACAGAGACATCCTATGTAGTCAGTTGGCCACTGCCTATCTGCGCCATCGTCCATCCTCTTGCAGGTCTTACCTGGGGGGCCCTCTGCACTCATGTTACACTGCCATGGCTGCTGGGGAGGGGAGAGGTGGGCTGGCAGGAGAAGTACTAGCTCCATCAGCAGCAGCCTGAGTCTACAGTCACTGATGAGTAGCTTTCTTCACCCGCATAGTGAATAAACTACTCACCAGCAGCAGGTAGACCTGGAGCATGACCTGAACCAGCAGGTGGTGGCATACTTAGACAGCACCTTACCACCCCACATTGAAGATCCACTGGACTACTGGGTAGCCAAACTGAATTTGTGGTAGCAACTAGCAGAGTTTGCCCTTGAAAAGCTGTCCTGCCCGACAGTCTGGCATCAGAGCGGGTGTTTAGTGCGGTGGGGGCCATAGTTACCCCAAGAAGAACTCACCTGTCTACCCAAAATGTGGAGAGAGTGACCTTTGTCAAGATTAATCAGGTGTGGATCAGCCATGATTTCCAACCACCAATTCCTGATGCATCAGACTAGATCATCCACTGTGCCACACCAACAATTTGATACAAGGTTTGAGACTGGTTTCTTCTTATTACCTGCCTCAGCTAATACTTTTATGCTGCAACCCGCCTGATGCCACACATCTGATGCCAAGTGCTCCTTCACCCACCTTCGTCAGCGGGTACTGGTATTGCCACCAACCGCACAACACTGTTACCGGGTCACTTTGTGGTATCCTGATGCTGCTGCTGCTGCCATCTCTACACTATGTCACCTTGCCACTCTGTGGTATCCTGATGCTGCTGCCATCTCTACAGTGTGTCACCTTGCCACTCGGTGGTATCCTGATGCTGCTGCTGCTGCCATCTCCACACTATGTCAACTTGCCACTCTCTGGCATCCTTCTGATGCTGGTGCTGTTTCCACCTCCAGACTTGGTCATTGTACCACTCTGTGGCCTCCTCATGCTGCCGCCACCTCCAGACTCAGTCATTGTGCCACTCAGCGGTCTCCTCATACTTCTGCCACCTCCAGACTAAGTCATTATGCCACTCTATGGACTCCTCATATGGCTGCCACCTCTAGACTCTGTCATTGTGCCACTCGGTGGCCTCCTCATACTACTGCCAACTCCAGACTCTCATTGTGCCACTCAGTGCCCTTCTCCTGATGCTGCCAACTCCAGACTGTGTAATTGTGACACTTGCTGGCTTCCTCATACGGCTGCCACCTCCATACTCTGTCATTTGGCCACTTTGTGGTCTCCTCATGCTGCTTCCACCTCACCACTATGTCTTAGGTCCACTCTGTGGACTTCTCATACTGTTCCCACCTTCCCCACTTTATGACTGGTCCACTAGTTTGGCTTTTGGCCTGGCTGACATAATCATTTATTTAACCTTTCTTCTAATCTGTCAGGAAGAGAAAAAATGAGACACACAACAGATCGTGTCTGTGTAGCAGCTGTAAGGCCTGTATGGTCCCATCAGAATTGGCTTATGATTTGGTAGCCAAAAGCAGGAGTGGGTACAAAACACAGACATGCAAATATTCCATTCACTTGTCATCTCTGTTTTACATCCACTCCAGTTTTTTTTGGCATTAGCAATACTGATGGGTTATTGAGCAAATGCTGACTAAGTGAAGGCTTATGCTCCACAGACAGGATCCGTTTTTTGTGGGTTACTGTTCTGACGGATCAGAGGAAGGGCAAATTAATCAGTGACGTCAACACAAACTTACTGCTGACACCCTCTCCACTTTGTTAGGGGGGCTCAGCTTGTATAATTTAAAGGGTTTCTGTGATGAGAAATAACGTTATGTAGCTGACTGACATTAGCGATGTGCTATTTTAAGTGTCTTTATTTTAAGAGAACGGCAGCAAGCAGGGAGTTATAAAGCATACTGTTATGTACTGCTGACATTAGCACATCGCTAATGTCAGTCAGCTACATAACATTATTTCTCATCACAGAAACCCTTCAATAGAACAGGTTCTGTAGACATCTATGTGGAATGAGCTGACGACGGTGTAAAAGTAGTGACTCGCTTCTGCCAGTGATTTCCTTGGTGGGCCTTTTCAAGCCATTTCTAGTGTGTTGCGCCCATACCGCCCAAGTGGAGAGAAGCAAGGACCAAATCAGTGTCAAAACAGCAATAACAGAATTAGTATGTTGAGTAATGACAATTTTTTAAATTTTTTGTCCCTTCTATCTTAAAAAAAAAAAATCCACAGCAAAACCCTTTTAAAGGGAAATTCCCATCCTGGACATTTATGGCACATCTACAGGATATGCTATAAAGGTTTAATCGATGTGAGTATGCTTACTGACAATATTTAGAACTACCATAGTAGTGAATGAAGAATGACAATCATGGGCAGTCTCTTCACAACAGCAGTGAGATGGGGTCAAGAGGCCCCTGTTCTTGTGATAGGTGCTAGTTTTAATTTTGTGGCCTGCACATATTGAACATTTAAGGTACATCCTGTGGCTATGCCATAAATGTCCAATATGAGAATAACCCTTTAAAGTAGAAGCAAACATTCAGGTGTCCAGCATAAGCTGGCTCTACACATAGTTTGGTGAATGTTTGTTTTGAAGACAGCTATCTCCACTGACCTCCTCATAAACATGTGGGCTCACATATGTCAAGTACATGTTTATGGGGGGGGGAGGAGATAAGCAGCTGCCAGGCCCCTCTTATCTCACATATAAACAAAAAGGATTGTGCATATTGAAAACTTCATTTCCCTCGACATCTGGTATCTGAAAACAGTTATGTGTCACACATGCACATTAGATTGTCAATGGATCCCAACAAAATTAGCATTAAACTAATTTTATCAAATGCTATGGTCTCCAACCTATGGCTCTCAAGCTGTTGAGAAACTTCGACCCTATCCTGCCCTAACAGCCACATGCTGTAAGGGTAGCATAACTGATGAAGCTTGTACAATTATTGTTTGACTTGGTAAAGTCTTTGAAACATCTGCTTGTGCTGTAGGTAATCCTGCTATGTCTGTGCTATCATGTCATAATCTAAAATCAAAAGTTCATTCATTTCAGTTCAGTACATTTATTTTCTGGCAAATGTCATCCCCTGTTATGTAGTAAATATGAAATTTGGGGCCTGGCTACTCATTAACATCATGATAAATGTGCAGAACAATCATTTCCCCTAAGTAACATTTGCTTAGCATTTTATTCTTGAGTACAAAAGTTATTTATGTGCTATACCTTTGTTTTAATTTTAATCATTAAAAAACACCTACTCAACACACAAAACAACAGATGGCAGACTTTACTTTTTATTGATAACTAACCAGAAAGGTCAGCATGGAGATAAAGGCTTGTTTTTAAGCTTATGTAGCAGGGCAATAAAGACCTGACACCCATCCTTGTTAGGATTTGATTACTAGAAAGAAAATAGTCTGTTGTGTAATTTCTTTTGACACTTTAAAAATACCATACTTAATTACTGTGGAATGATTTTTTTTACCTTTATATTCACTAGATTTAAATTTTATTTACTGTACTGTGGTTTAGGCTGAGTTCACATCAGCGTTCAGCCTTTCCGTTCTCCTGCTCCGTTATAGGAGTAGAAGAACGGAAAGGACAGATTTGGCACATAACTGAGCCGAACGGAGCTTAAGGACCCCATAGACTATAATGGGGTCCGTTAAGTTTCCGCTCAGAAGATGATATTGGAGCGGAGACAAAAGTTGTGCGTGCAGGACTTTTGTCTCCGCTTCAAAATTCTTCCTCTAAGCGGAAACCTAACGGACCCCATTATTAGGCTCCGTTCAGCTCAGTTATGTGCCGAATCCATCCTTTCCGTTCTCCTGCTCCTATAACGGAAAGGCTGAACACTGATGTGAACTCAACCTTAATTGACTCTGACAGATTAGATTAAAAGTTTTTAAAATCATGTTGTTTTTAGTTCCCAGTGCTTCATTCTTTATAGTGATCTTTGTTTTTCTACAGACTAGTGATAAGCGAAGTTATGAAAATTCGATTCGGCTGCTTTGCCGAGTTGCACAAAGACATTCCTCACAAAGTGCATTTCCTTGTAAGTAGCGGGTGCAATGATGGGGATTGGCGATTGTGCTGCCCCCCGTCATTGAACCCCTCAGAAGCCACGTTCATCGCTGATGTAAAAATAGAGGCCTTTCATGGGTTAAAACATATTTTTTTTTTTTTACTCATCGATTTGAGCTTGAAGAGGCTGCCACGGCCCTCTTGATTGAAGATCCAGCGCGAAATCTCGCAAGGTCACACTGGCTGGCATGGTGACGTGACACAACACCGTGCACAAGATTTTATTTAGGATCTTCAATAAAAATGGCCGCGGTGGCCACTTCATGCTCAAATAGATGAGGTGAGCATGTATTATTATTTTTTTTACTCCATTTCAGGGAAAATTGATTTGTAACCACAAAGCATGAGGAAATTTGGTTTCTCAGCAAATTTAATTTTCCCTGAAATTCGAATTAAAGTCCATTTTGGGTACTTCCATTCGCTAAACCTTAGTACAGACTATTGAGCTCCTAGCATATGCATGCTGCATACTGTCTTATAATTCAGTTAGTATGCAGTATGGTCAGAAGCACCATCTAGTGCAGCATTTTTGGGGTCATTTATTAAACTTACAGTGGGATGCGAAAGTTTGGGCAACCTTGTTAATCGTCATGATTTTCCTGTATAAATCGTTGGTTGTTACGATAAAAAAATGTCCGTTAAATATATCATATAGGAGACACACAGTGATATTTGAGAAGTGAAATGAAGTTTATTGGATTTACAGAAAGTGTGCTATAATTGTTTAAATAAAATTAGGCAGGTGCCTAAATTTGGGCACTGTTGTCATTTTATTGATTCCCAAACCTTTAGAACTAATTATTGGAACTCAAATTGGCTTGGTAAGCTCAGTGACCCCTGACCTACATACACAGGTGAATCCAATTATGAGAAAGAATATTTAAGGGGGTAAATTGTAAGTTTCCCTCCTCTTTTAATTTTCTGTGAAGAGTAGCAACATGGGGGTCTCAAAACAACTCTCAAATGACCTGAAGACAAAGATTGTTCACCATCATGGTTTAGGGGAAGGATACAGAAAGCTGTCTCAGAGATTTCAGCTGTCTGTTTCCACAGTTAGGAACATATTGAGGAAATGGAAGACCACAGGCTCAGTTCAAGTTAAGGCTCGAAGTGGCAGACCATGAAAAATCTCGGATAGACAGAACCGACGAATGGTGAGAACAGTCAGAGTCAACACGCAGACCAGCACCAAAGACCTACAACATCATCTTGCTGCAGATGGAGTCACTGTGCATCGTTCAACCATTCGGCGCAAGGAGATGCTGTATGCGAGAGTGATGCAGAGGAAGCCTTTTCTCCGCCCACAGCACATAAAGTGCTGCTTGAGGTGGGCTAAAGCACATTTGGACAAGCCAGCTTCATTTTGGAATAAGGTGCTGTGGACTGATAAAACTAAAATTGAGTTATTTGGCCATAACAAGGGGCGTTATGCATGGAGGAAAAAGAACACAGCATTCCAAGAAAAACACCTGCTACCTACAGTAAAATATGGTGGAGGTTCCATCATGCTGTGGGGCTGTGTGGCCAGTGCAGGGACTGGGAATCTTGTCAAAGTTGAGGGACGCATGGATTCTACTCAGTATCAGCAGATTCTGGAGACCAATGTCCAGGAATCAGTGACAAAGCTGAAGCTGCGCTGGGGCTGGATCTTTCAACAAGACAACGGCATTTACGCAGAGGAACAAGTACAACGTTCTGGAATGGCAATCTCAGTCCCCAGACCTGAATATAATAGAAAATCTGTGGTGTGACTTAAAGAGAGCTGTCCATGCTCGGAAGCCATCAAACCTGAATGAACTAAAGATGTTTTGTAAAGAGGAATGGTCCAGAATACCTTCAACCAGAATCCAGACTCTCATTGGAACCTACAGGAAGCGTTTAGAGGCTGCAATTTCTGCAAAAGGAGGATTTACTAAATATTGATTTCATTTCTTTTTTGTGGTGCCCAAATTTATGCACCTGCCTAATTTTGTTTAAACAATTATAGCACACTTTCTGTAAATCCAATAAACTTCATTTCACTTCTCAAATATCACTGTGTGTGTCTCCTATATGATATATTTAACTGAAATTTTTTATCGTAACAACCAATGATTTATACAAGAAAATCATGACGATTAACAAGGTTGCCCAAACTTTCGCATCCCACTGTATGTAAAGTAGAACTGGCTTAGTTGTGCATAGCTACCAATCAGATTCCACCTTTCATCTTCCAAAGGAGCTGTGGAAAATGAAAGGTGAACAAAACCCACCCTAATCACATAGCAGGACAGGTTACTTCAGAACAGGGGCGGATTGGCCAAAGACCTTACAGGGAAATTTCCTAGTGGGCTGATGCCCAGGGGGCAGCCTAGGCCCTCCTCATGGGCGGCCAGTGAATGTTTTTGGGGATGTATTTTGTGCTGCTGGCAGCATTTTGTGAAGGACTGTGGTATCTGGCTTTGTTGGGGTGGTATAATGTGCCACAATATGGTATTGCTGGCAATACCTTCCATGAATTTGGACCCAACTACAAAATGGTGCCACTTTTTGTATTTTCTCCTGGGCCATTTTAAGTTCCCAGTTTGCCCCTGATTCAGAACACTGAGCTACAGATCTGCTTCCGCTCTTGTCTCTTCTCTGCCTGTCAATAACTGTGATCTTACATAACACTGATAAGATTTGTGTGTTTGTAGGAATGGAGCTCATGAAGAGACTGTTGAAGTGTTAACAGGATGGACAAGATACAGACTGCTGTTGTCCATACCCTATACATTTCAGCCATACAAATTCACTTAAAAGGGTTGTCCCATTAAAAATGTTCTAATATTT
Organism: Bufo gargarizans; assembly: GCF_014858855.1. Taxonomy (NCBI): domain Eukaryota; kingdom Metazoa; phylum Chordata; class Amphibia; order Anura; family Bufonidae; genus Bufo; species Bufo gargarizans. Next base: position 98,449,770 of record NC_058084.1, read on the forward strand.
CAAACCAGCACCTGGATCTGAATACTTTTGTAATTGCATGTAATTAAACATGTATTAAAGCCACTGAGTTATTACTGGTAACTGAAATCTATCTGTATAGCGCCACCTGCTGTTTCCCCTTGTTCTAACTTCTCTGTCCAGTTCACTGAATTTGACACACATGCTCAGTTCCATTCCTTCGGCTGCCACCAGCTGTAGCACAACATGCCCCCTGAGAAAGTGCTTACCCCCTGAGCTGCCAGCTTGAAATAAATCTGGAAGTACACTTGCAGCAATGAATGGGGAGATATCTGGATCTGTGTGGGGTACAGGGCTGGTTCTAGGTTTATAAGAAAGAGACTGTACTATATGATATCTGGTTTTCATATTTTAGGTTACTCATGGAATAGCCCCGTTAATAAAGTATATAAGAAAAACTTTCATTGTCACTTCCTCTACACATTACAAAAAGTAATTCATTAAATGACAGTTGCATAATCTTGGTCAGCAAAGATTCAACATTTTCCCACATTGATGGATTTAATAGTGATTACCGATACATTCTTCTCAATTTTCTGTCAGAAGTTCTCTCGTAACATTTAATTACACTTTTATTATATAACTAAAGTTAAGCAAAGTTATGAAAAATTTGATACAGCTGTTTGCCGAATTTTACAAAGAAATGTGATTAGTGACAAATTACTTTGTCGTGTAGCGCACTTTGTATGTAGAAGTCGTAATGACGGAAAATAGCACGTCATTAAACCCCTCAGATGTCGTGTTCATCGCTGATCACGGCCTCTGAGGCTACCATTTAGGCCTTTCAGGGGTTAAGCAGGGTAAAAAAATGAGAAAAAAAACAACAAAAAATACCTTATCCATTTGCTCACATAGCGACCGCTGCTGTCATCACTAGTGTTGAGCAAATCGAAGATGCGTAAAATCTCATGCGCGGTGACGTATGACGTAATTCGTCACTAAGCTATTTTTTTTGTAAAATTCAGTGAAGCAGAAGAACCGAATTTTAAAGAACTTTGCGGAACACTAGTCATCACTGATGACATCACAGCGCTCGGACAGCGTGCCAGCATGATGACATTATAGTCATCCCAGATTTGCGGCAAATAAAATTTTTCCTGAAATTCAGATCCATTTGTTTGACTTTGATTCGCTCAACAATAATTAGAACTGTTGTGGAATTTATTTCAGGTTCTATTTACCATGTGAGTGAAGTTCATCAGACAAGCTTCTCAATTATTTCTGCAATGACATCCATCTACTGTTGCTGTCAACGCTTCCAATAACTGTCCATAGTAAACCCCATGAATCACTTCGTTTGTAGAATCACCTTTAGCAGCAATAATGTGAAGTAATCATGTGAAGTGTGACTTTATCGGTCTTTCACATTTTAGGAACTTCTAAGGACCAACTTTTTTTATTATATCCTGATATATAAAAGCATAGAATTCAAAGAGGGTGTTTTTCATGACTGTAATTTGAAGCTTCAATCCAGTCTTTGGTGCTTTAAAGAGGTTCTGCAGCAGATATATATTGATGACCTATCCTCAGAATAGATCATCAAAATCTGGTCGGCAGAGGTCCCACTCCAGACACCCCCACCAATAAGCTGTTTGAAAAAGAGGCGGCTCTCATGTAAGTGCTGCTTCCTCTTCAAGATTACATGGTGCGCCGTTTTGCTTGTAAAGACTCCACTGATATTTACAAGTGCTTGTCACTAGGGATGAGCGAACCCGAACTGTATAGTTCGGGTTCGTACCGAATTTTGGGGTGTCCGTGACACGGACCCGAACCCGGACATTTTCGTAAAAGTCCGAGTTCGGGTTCGGTGTTCGTCGCTTTCTTGGCGCTTTTTGAAAGGCTGCAAAGCAGCCAATCAACAAGCGTCATACTACTTGCACCAAGAGGCCGTCACAGCCATGCCTACTATTGGCATGGCTGTGATTGGCCAGAGCACCATGTGACCCAGCCTCTATTTAAACTGGAGTCACATAGCGCCGCCCGTCACTCTGCTCTGATTAGCGTAGGGAGAGGTTGCAGCTGCGACAGTAGGGCGAGATTAGGCTAATTAACGCCTCAAAAAGACTCCATCCAGTAATAGATCTGCAGCTGTGGATGATTGAACTGCTGCTATTGAATTGCTCACTGTTTTTAGGCTGCCCAGAGCGTTTTTCAGTCACTTGTTTCTGGGGTGATCGGCGGTCGTTACTGGTGTGGCTGGTCAAGTTATTTAGTGTCCGTCAAAGCACAGTTTTTGTTCTGGGTTGAAATACAATTCCCAATTTAGCAATTTCCTAATTTAGTGGTTTCTGCTGTATCAGGCCTACTTTAAATTTATCCCTAAAAGGGTATATCAGATTCAAGTTGCACATAGGGTCATTCTGAATAACTTCACACACACACTACTGTGCATTTCCAAGTCAAATTCTGTCAGTAAACCTATACCTGTCACCCACCGCCTAAAGAATAGGCCTCAAATTTATAGTCAGCTAAATCTGTCGTTACTGGTGTGGCTGGTCAAGTTATTTAGTGTCCGTCAAAGCACAGTTTTTGTTCTGGGTTGAAATACAATTCCCAATTTAGCAATTTCCTAATTTAGTGGTTTCTGCTGTATCAGGCCTACTTTAAATTTATCCCTAAAAGGGTATATCAGATTCAAGGTGCACATAGGGTCATTCTGAATAACTTCACACACACGCTACTGTGCATTTCCAAGTCTAATTCTGTCAGTAAACCTATACCTGTCACCCAGCGCCTAAATACTAGGCCTCAAATTTATATCCAGCTAAATCTGTCATTACTGCTGTACTGTTGTGGCTGGTCAAGTTATTTAGTGTCCGTCAAAGCACATTTTTTGTTCTGGGTTGAAATACAATTCCCAATTTAGCAATTTCCTAATTTAGTGGTTTCTGCTGTATCAGAGCTATTTGAAATCTATCCCTAAAAGGGTATATAATATTCAAGGTGCACATAGGGTCATTCTGAATAACTTCACACACATGCTACTGTGCATTTCCAAGTCTAATTCTGTCAGTAAACCTATACCTGTCACCCAGCGCCTAAATACTAGGCCTCAAATTTATATCCAGCTAAATCTGTCGTTACTGCTGTACTGTTGTGGCTGGTCAAGTTATTTAGTGTCCATCAAAGCACATTTTTTGTTCTGGGTTGAAATACAATTCCCAATTTAGCAATTTCCTAATTTAGTGGTTTCTGCTGTATCAGAGCTATTTGAAATCTATCCCTAAAAGGGTATATAATATTCAAGGTGCACATAGGGTCATTCTGAATAACTTCACACACACGCTACTGTGCATTTCCAAGTCTAATTCTGTCAGTAAACCTATACCTGTCACCCAGCGCCTAAATACTAGGCCTCAAATTTATATCCAGCTAAATCTGTCGTTACTGCTGTACTGTTGTGGATGGGCAAGTTATTTAGTGTCCGTCAAAGCACATTTTTTTGTTCTGGGTTGAAATACAATTCCCAATTTAGCAATTTCCTAATTTAGTGGTTTCTGCTGTATCAGGCCTACTTTAAATTTATCCCTAAAAGGGTATATCAGATTCAAGTTGCACATAGGGTCATTCTGAATAACTTCACACACACACTACTGTGCATTTCCAAGTCTAATTCTGTCACTAAATCCATACCGGTCACCCAGCTCCTAAATACTAGGCCTCAAATTTATATCCCGCTAAATCTCTCGTTACCGCTGTACTGTTGTGGCTGGGAAAGTTATTTAGTGTCCGTCAAAGCACATTTTTTGTTCTGGGTTGAAATACAATTCCCAATTTAGCAATTTCATAATTTAGTGGTTTCTGCTATATCAGAGCTATTTGAAATCTACCCCTAAAAGGGTATATCAGATTCAAGGTGCACATAGGGTCATTCTGAATAACTTCACACAAACGCTACTGTGCATTTCCAAGTCAAATTCTGTCAGTAAACCTATACCTGTCACCCAGCGCCTAAAGAATAGGCCTCAAATTTATAGTCAGCTAAATCTGTCGTTACTGGTGTGGCTGGTCAAGTTATTTAGTGTCCGTCAAAGCACAGTTTTTGTTCTGGGTTGAAATACAATTCCCAATTTAGCAATTTCCTAATTTAGTGGTTTCTGCTGTATCAGGCCTACTTTAAATACATCCCTAAAAGGGTATATCAGAATCAAGGTGCTGATAGGGTCATTCTCAATAACTTCACACACACGCTACTGTGCATATCCCAGTCTAATTCTGTCCGTAAAACGTATACCTGTCACCCAGCGCCTAAATACTAGGCCTCAAATTCATAGTCAGCTAAATCTGTGGTTACTGCTGTGCCTGTATTAGTGTAATACGGTACCTAAATAGATAGCCAGATAGTGTTAGGTGTCTGTAAAAAAAGGCCTGAATTTGAATTCAATACATTGGGCCAAATAATATTTTTGTTGTTGTGGTGAACGATAACAATGAGGAAAACATCTAGTAAGGGACGCGGACGTGGACATGGTCGTGGTGGTGTTAGTGGACCCTCTGGTGCTGGGAGAGGACGTGGCCGTTCTGCCACATCCACACGTCCTAGTGTACCAACTACCTCAGGTCCCAGTAGCCGCCAGAATTTACAGCGATATATGGTGGGGCCCAATGCCGTTCTAAGGATGGTAAGGCCTGAGCAGGTACAGGCATTAGTCAATTGGGTGGCCGACAGTGGATCCAGCACGTTCACATTATCTCCCACCCAGTCTTCTGCAGAAAGCGCACAGATGGCGCCTGAAAACCAACCCCATCAGTCTGTCACATCACCCCCATGCATATCAGGGAAACTGTCTGAGCCTCAAGTTATGCAGCAGTCTCTTATGCTGTTTGAAGACTCTGCTGGCAGGGTTTCCCAAGGGCATCCACCTAGCCCTTCCCCAGCGGTGGAAGACATAGAATGCACTGACGCACAACCACTTATGTTTCCTGATGATGAGGACATGGGAATACCACCTCAGCAAGTCTCTGATGATGACGAAACACAGGCGCCAACTGCTGCGTCTTTCTGAAGTGTGCAGACTGAACAGGAGGTCAGGGATCAAGACTGGGTGGAAGACGATGCAGGGGACGATGAGGTCCTAGACCCCACATGGAATGAAGGTCGTGCCACTGACTTTCACAGTTCGGAGGAAGAGGCAGTGGTGAGACCGAGCCAACAGCGTAGCAAAAGAGGGAGCAGTGGGCAAAAGCAGAACACCCGCTGCCAAGAGACTCCGCCTGCTACTGACCGCCGCCATCTGGGACCGAGCACCCCAAAGGATGCTTCAAGGAGTTCCCTGGCATGGCACTTCTTCAAACAATGTGCTGACGACAAGACCCGAGTGGTTTGCACGCTGTGCCATCAGAGCCTGAAGCGAGGCATTAACGTTCTGAACCTTAGCACAACCTGCATGACCAGGCACCTGCATGCAAAGCATGAACTGCAGTGGAGTAAACACCTTAAAAACAAGGAAGTCACTCAGGCTCCCCCTGCTACCTCTTCTGCTGCTGCCGCCTCTGCCTCTTCTGCTGCTGCCGCCTCGGCCTCTTCCTCCGCCTCTGGCGATCCAGGCGCAGGAGGTGTGATGTGGGTGTCTTGAGCTTTATCCCACATTACCCTCCTGGGTGAAGTGAGTCACTAAAATTTTGATTTTGATTTTATAACAAAAAAAATTTGGATTTTATACCCTGATTGTATATTTTGTCTATTATCGCTACTGTGATTTCATTTTTAACTACTATTTACTTATCGTATATCAACCGACTACAATATCCGGTGAGTGTACGCACATCACCTAAAAAACATAAGCCTCTACCTTTGGGTTTTACACTATCATAATCCTAGACATTAGGGATACTGGCGCCCCTCTGTGGTCCTCCTTTTGCGCCTCCGCGCAACCCCACTGTTTTCTTTCCAATTACCCACCTTGAGGGATCAGGGTGGGTCTAGACCATTGGCAGCCGGCCCCTCTCCGTTCTACCATTGTCATTTGACTTACTTATATATTGCTAAGATATATAATTTCATTATTTATTTTTACCTCCAAATAGACAAGACATAATCTTACTACACTCAGTCTGCCCTACCTCTGGCGCCCTGCGAAGTTACCCCTGGACCATCGTTTTAAAGGCCCAGTGACTAACCCTCTTTTTTCTTCCCCTGTCTCTGACTTACACATGAGCGACTACATGCTGCAGTGCCTGCGCAACGACAGCAGAGTTGCCCACATTTTAACGTGTGCGGACTACTGGGTTGCCACCCTGCTGGATCCACGGTACAAAGACAATGTGCCCACTATACTTCCTGCACTGGAGCGTGATAGGAAGATGCGCGAGTACAAGCGCACGTTGGTAGACGCGCTACTGAGAGCATTCCCAAATGTCACAGGGGAACAAGTGGAAGCCCAAGGCCAAGGCAGAGGAGGAGCAAGAGGTCGCCAAGGCAGCTGTGTCACGGCCAGCTCCTCTGAGGGCAGGGTTAGCATGGCAGAGATGTGGAAAAGTTTTGTCAACACGCCACAGCTAACTGCACCACCAACTGATACGCAACGTGTTAGCAGGAGGCAACATTTCACTAACATGGTGGAACAGTACGTGTGCACACCCCTCCACGTACTGACTGATGGTTCGGCCCCATTCAACTTCTGGGTCTCTAAATTGTCCACGTGGCCAGAGCTAGCCTTTTATGCCTTGGAGGTGCTGGCCCAGCACGGCAGGGGGCGTCATTACAGACAAACGCAGCCGCCTGTCTACAGCCAATGTGGACAAGCTGACGTTCATAAAAATGAACCAGGCATGGATCCCACAGACCTGTTCATCCCTTGTGCAGATTAGACATTAACTACCTCCCCTTAACCATATATTATTGTACTCCAGGGCACTTCCTCATTCAATCCTATTTTTATTTTCATTTTACCATTATATTGCGAGGCTACCCAAAGTTGAATGAACCTCTCCTCTGCTGACATGAAGCCAGATTCTCTGTTACGGGACCTCTCTCCTCTGCCTGTGTGCTGGACCTAAATATATGACAATGGACTGTTACAGTGGTGGCTGACGTGAAGCCTGATTCTCTGCTAATACATGCAGACTGATTCTCTGCTGACATGAAGCCAGATCCTCTGTTACGGGACCTCTCTCCTCTGCCTGTGTGCTGGGCCTAAATATATGCCAATGGACTGTTGCAGTGGTGGCTGACGTGAAGCCTGATTCTCTGCTATGACATGCAGACTGATTCTCTGCTGACATGAAGCCAGATTCTCTGTTACGGGACCTCTCTCCTCTGCCTGGGTGCCGGGGCCTAAATATCTGAGAATGGACTGTTCCAGTGGTGGGTGACGTGAAGCCAGATTCTCTGCTATGGGACCTCTCTCCAATTGATATTGGTTAATTTTTATTTATTTTATTTTAATTTTAATTCATGTCCCTATCCACATTTGTTTGCATGGGATTTACCTACATGTTGCTGCCTCTTGCAGCCCTCTAGCCCTTTCCTGGGCTGTTTTACAGCCTTTTTAGTGCCGAAAAGTTCGGGTCCCCATTGACTTCAATGGGGTTTGGGTTCGGGTTCGGGACGAAGTTCGGATCGGGTTCGGATCCCGAACCCGAACATTTCCGGGAAGTTCGGCCGAACTTCTCGAACCCAAACATCCAGGTGTCCGCTCAACTCTATTTGTCACACTTACCTCTCCTGCGGATAAGCCATCAATATGGCCTGGCTGTGCAACCCTTCAAAGCACAGAAGACTGGACTGAAACTTCAAATCAGGGCTCATTCAGACGACCGTATCCGTTTTGCAGTCCACAAACTGTAGATCCACAAAACAGGAATACCAGCCGTGTGCGTTCTGTATTTTACGGAGCAGCCATCCCCATGATAGAATTGCCTAGGACATGTTCTGTCTTTTTTGTGGGGCCTCAGAACGGAAGTACGGATGTGGACAGCCCACTGTGTGCTGTCTGCATCTTTTGCGGCCCTATTGAAATGAATGGGTCTGCATCTGTTCTGCAAAATCGTGGAACGGATGCGGACACAAATATGCAGTCGTGTGAATGGGCCCTTACAGTCATGAGAAACACAAGGTACACTTAAATGGGCCGAGCACTTGTATTTACACTGAGCCCCCTGCAATAGCGATATGACGTGCAGAGTAATCTTGAAGAAAAAGCATCGCTCAGATGAGTGCCGCCTCCTCTTCCAACAAATGACTGGTGACAGTGGGGGGGGGGGGGGGGGGGGTTGGACTCTTGCCGATTTGAAGATAGGTCATCAATCTGTACTGGCTGCACAACCCCTTTAAGCAGGTTTGGATTCATTTGGTCAAGGATGATGATTTTATTTGCTATTCTGAAAGAAAACTTCACCAATACTTATGTCCAGAGACTTTACCTATTTTTCTCATCTATTTTTTCCTTACTGAGAAGTGAAATAGCTGCAGCAGCTCCAGAGCCAGAATCGACACCGGAACTACACAGCTTCATCCATTTCTCTGCTTACTGCAGCACTTACCTCACTGAATAGGAGCAGCGCTACAGTAATAAGCATCGTCCACTACACAAATGGATAGAGCTGTGTATATAAGAGGGGAAAACATGTCTGTGGTATATACTGCAGCCTGTCCTAATATCTGTATACCCTGTATTCCACTGTTTACTATGTTTGATATGTAACTATGTAGAGTGAATATATTACATCTAACTATGTAGAGTGAATATATTACTATATGTGTCTGAGTGCACTGAGCATGCTCAGAAAACCTGAGTCAGCCATTTTAAAAAGGAGGGGCGGAACTTGGTGCTGACAAGGAGTAGGGCTGTGAGGGAACTGCTATTATGGAGAGTGATGAGAGGAGAGTTTGGAAAGATTGAATAGAGAGGCCTGAGAGGAGAGTCGTCAAGGAGAGCGGCATGTAGAGAGATGAAAAGGCTGATTGTTATTTTGCACACTGAGCTTTTCAATGCCATGTACATCTCTGACAATGCCATGTGAAGGCATAAAAATAATGTCATATAGATAACACGGCCACACGGCATTGATGTGCTTGTAGTTGTGACTAGGCACAGGCATAAGTATAGCACAAAAAATATCTAAAACAAAGACAAACCTTTATTACTTCTAGAAATTACAGAATATTAAAATATATTTTAGGACTCTAATGGGGACTTTCCAGTTTCAATTTAGAAAGTTTTTTGTACAAATAAAATGTACTATAACTTTTTAGCGTTTTATTTTCTTACTCTCTCTCTATATATATATATTATATATTTGCCCTCTGTGAAGCTGCACATACCTGTTCCTGCTGTCAGTTGAGGTGCAGATACAATTGTACCTAGTCTAGACAATGCTCTGTGAGTGGAACACCTCAGCAGCAGCTGTGCAAATCTTCCTGATAGTTTGCTTAGAACCAATTAAAGTCTATGGGGCTATTCACATTCGTCATTTTTTTTATTGGCCAGTGAATGGAGGTCATCAAAAATTGGACATATTTTAGTGGCCAGATGGAGCCTACTGAAATCAGATACTATCTGATAAACTGGCCTTTCATTGATAAAAAAAAAATACCTCACCCGTTGCATGTAAGAGAACACTAGCTCCGCATTGGAAGCTGCAGGACCTTACGCTCCCAGTGTTGTGATGTCACATGATCACACTGGCATTGTAAGGTCCTGCTACCTTCAGTGTAGAGCAAGTGGTAATGTGAGTTTTTTTTTTAAAGGATCTTTCGGCACAACTGGAGACACATATACATACTGGGGAACTATGGGGGTCACTTAGATATACTGGGGCACTATGGGGGGGCATTGGATGTCTAGGTGGCACTATGGGGCACATTATATATACTGAGGACATTTCAGCGGCTGGGTTTAAAAATTTAGGCCAATGATCTACATCCAAACAGATACAAAATGACTGTTAAAAATTGATAGATCACCAGAAAATGGATGCACACAGAGATGCAAATTGCCATGAAAATTGACAGTGTGTCCGTTTTTAACAGCATTTATTTTTTCAGTCACAATCACTGCATAGTCTGCATACCAAACAAATATCCTGAAAATGGTGGGGAATTGCAACAGGTTTTTTTTTTAGAAAATTGGGTAACTTTTCATTTATATAGTGATTACACACTTATATGTATAAAACTATTTATATAAAACTAGAAACTCCCTTTAATCCTTGCTGTGCATAAATAGATATAATACAGATGTAATATTTTATATATATATTTTTCCTTTTTTTTCAGCTGGATCATGTGAGCTGCTCAGAAAACACAGATGAAGCCAAATTTTCTGGGGATGTCTCTATGCCAAGTCCTAAAACCAAGTTTCACTCAAGAGACATGAAAAAGGAATTAATTACGTATGTAAATTATGTACAATTTTCACTATAACAACAAAATGAAGTATTTTTGCAGATAACTCCTAAGGTTTCATAGACACGGCGGGGCTCAGAGATCAGGTAGCATATATCGCAGATATTCTGTCCTAAAAGCAATACTTCTAGGGAAGAATACATCAGCCATATGACATATGATAAAACCTGCCACAAATTTTTTTTTTCTTCATTTGATTAGTATGGAGTAGGGTTTAGCGAACCCGAACTGTAAAGTTCGGGTTCGTACCGAACTTTAGGATTTTGGGACCCCGGACCCGAACATTTCCGTAAAAGTTTGGGTTTGGTGTTCGGCGCTTTCTTGGCGCTTTTTGAAAGTCTGCACAGTAGCCAATCAACAAGCGTCATACTACTTGCCCCAAGAGGCCATCACAGCCATGCCTACTAATGGCATGGCTGTGATTGGCCAGAGCAGCATGTGACCCAGCCTCTATTTAAGCTTGAGTCATGTAGCGCCGCACATCACTCTGCTGTTACAAGTGTAGGGAGAGGAGGCTGCTGGACTGGTGATTTCAGGGAGAGAATAGGAGAGACTCTAACTCGGCGATCTACAGACAAATAGTTGTGTGGGTGCAGGGCACTATTGTTTTACCCTGCCATGAGCTCATTGACCAAAAAATACTAAGTTTTAGAATTCTGTTAGTTAGGTAGGTGGCGGCGGCGACCATTTTATGCATGCTCAGTGCACCAGCACTGCATCTGAGCTTTTGGGACATTGCAAATCACTATTTTTTGTGGGGCAAACTACAACATCTGGATTAGTCAGTGTGCAATTTAAGGTAGAAATAGACCCATCATTTTCTGGGGTTTTAAAAACACACTATTTTTTTTCAAAAAACAGTATTTTCCAGATCTGCAAGTGTTAAATTCAAGTTTAATATATACAGCTTTCATATTCTGTTAGCAAAAAAAGACTTTTTTGGCAATCTACAACATCTGTATTAGTCAGTGTGCAATTTAAGCTAGAAATACACCCATCATTTTCTGGGGTTTGAAAAACACTTTAAAAAAAAAAAAAAAAAAAAAAAAAAACTGTATTTTACAGATCTGCAAGTGTTAAATTCAAGTTTAATATATACAGCTTTCATATTCTGTTAGCAAATAAATACTTTTTGGGCAATCTACAACATCTGAAATAGGCCTCATGCACACGACCTTTGTTGTGTTCTGTTCCGCAAAATGGGGTTCCGTTGTTCCGTGATCCGTTTCCGTTTTGGTTTCCGTGTGTCTTCCTTTATTTTTGGAGGATCAGCAGACATGAAGGAAAGTAAAAAAAAGTCTAAGTCAAGTTTGCCATGCAAATGATAGGGGAAAAAAAACGGACGCAGAGACGCGGATGACAATCTTGTGTGCCTCTGCGTTTTTTCACAGACCAATTGACTTGAATGGGTCAGCGAACCGTTTTCCGTGAAAAAAATAGGACAGGTTGTATTTTTTTGACGGACTGAAACCACGGATCACGGACGCGGATGACAAACGGTGCATTAGCTGAGATTGAAAGTCAATGGGTCCGCAGAAAATCACGAAAAACAGAAAAACAGACACAGAATGAAACAATGGTCGTGTGCATGAGGCCTTAGTCGGTGTGCAATTTAAGGTAGAAATACACCCATCATTTTCTGGGGTTTGAAAAACGCATATTTTTTTTCAAAAAACAGTATTTTCCAGATCTGCAAGTGTTAAATTCAAGTTTAATATATACAGCTTTCATATTCTGTTAGCAAAAAAAGACTTTTTGGGCAATCTACAACAACTGTATTAGTCCGTGTGCAATTTAAGGTAGAAATACACCCATCATTTTCTGGGGTTTGAAAAACACACTCTTTTGACAAAAAACACTATTTTCAGGCCTTGCAGCATCAGCACGTGTGAAATTACAGGCTTATATACTGCTGTCAAATTCAGTTTTTAAACAAACACTCATTTGGGCACAAAAAATTTAGTTGGCAGCCTTTTATGCAGATGTCATTGTGAGATACACCCTTAATAGATTTGGGTTACATTCAAAGATTTTAAATACCGCCATTTGGTGCACCAATATTGAATTCAGGCCTACACTGGTTCAGGCCCTGTGAGATACCCCCTCTACATACAGGGGTTTGAATTAGGCATTTGAAATGCAGCTATTTGAAATACAGCCTTTTTGTGCAAAGATATATTTACTGCAGGCCTACACTGGTTCAGGGTGTATGTGATCCCCCCTATACACACAGGGGTTTGAATTAGGCATTTGAAATACAGCCATTTTGTGCAAATATATATTTACTTCAGGCCTACAGAGGTTCAGGCCCTCTGAGATACTACCTCTACATACAGGGGTTTGAATTAGGCATTTGAAATACAGCCGTTTGAAATACAGCCATTTTGTGCAAAAATATATTTACTTCAGGTTTACACTGGTTCAGACTGTGTGAGATACCCCATACATACAGGGGTTTGAATCAGGCATTTGAAATACAGCCATTTGAAATACAGCTATTTTGTGCAAAGATATATTTACTGCAGGCCTACAGAGGTTCAGGCCCTCTGAGATACTACCTCTACATGCAGGGGTTTGAATTAGGCATTTGAAATACAGGCATTTGAAATGCAGCCTTTTTGTGCAAATATATATTTACTTCAGGCCTACAGAGGTTCAGGCCCTCTGAGATACCACCTCTACATACAGGGGTTTAAATTAGGCATTTGAAATACAGCCATTTGAAATACAGCCATTTTGTGGAAATAAATCTTTAATTGAGGCCTAGTCTGGTTCAGGCCGTGTGAGATACACTCTTTACATACTGTTGTTCTTTTCTACTATTAATTAAACACCCATTTAGGGCATGATACTAAATTCTAAAAATTTGAGGAGAGCGTGAAATAAGGGACGTGGCCCAGGTCGTGGTGCTGCTGGTGGAGCTCCTGTTGCAGGGAGAGGACGTGGTTGATCTGTGCCAGCTACACGCACAAGTGAAACCCGTTCCTCAGGTGCGAGTAGGCGACAAAACCTGCAGCGGTATTTGGTCGGGCCTAATGCTGCTCTACGAATGGTGAGGCCTGAACAAGTACAGGCGATAGTAGATTGGGTTGCTGACAGTGTATCCAGTTCATTCACATTGTCTCCCACCCAGTCTCCTGCTGAAAGACCACAGTTGGCACCTGCAGCCGATGTCCATCAGTCTTTCACCTCACCCCCTTGCAAATCATCCAAGCAGTCTGAGTCCCAAGTCGTGCAGCAGTCTCTTCTGCTTTTTGATGACTCTGTTAGCAGGGTTTCCCAGGGCCATCCACCTAGCCCTGCCCCAGAAGTAGAAGAGATTAAGTGCACCGATGCCCAACCACTTATTTTTCAAGATAAGTACATGGCAGGATAATCGCAGCACGTCTCGGATGACGACGAAACATAGGTGCCAACTGCTGGGGCTGGCTGAGTGGCCACGCTGGGTGGCCACGCTGCTGGATCTCTGGATCCCCGTTACAAGGACAACGTACCGTCCTTAATTCCCTCACTGGAGCGTGATCGAAAGATGCGCGAGTACATTTTGGATATTTCACACTCTTTTGGAGTGTACCTTAATTTTACAAAATTAAATTAAAACCAAAAACCTGGCTATGTCGCCTCCTCAAACTCTACTCCATATGGAACTCCACCTCATAAATCCTTTTTTTTTTTTGTACGTGTTTTATTTTATATCATTTCACTACTTTGTCATTTACATTTTCGGGTGAAATTCACCAATTTTTGGGTGTATAGTACCACTGCTATACCTAGTAGACCGGTAAAAAAATATAAATAAATTGTCAGTTACATTCTATGGTGAAATTCACGTATTTTGGTGTGTATAGTACCACTGCTATACCTAGTGGAACGGTAAAAACAATAAAAATTGTCAGATATATATTCTGGCGAAATAAACACATTTTTGGGTGTATAGTACCACTGCTATACCTAGTAGACAGGTAAAAAAAAAAAAAATTGTCAGATATATATTCTGGTGAAATTCACCAATTTTTGGGTGTGATGTACCACTCCTATACCTAGTAGGCCCAAAAAAAAATTGTCAGTTAAATTTTTTGGAGAAATTCACCAATTTTTGGGTTTAATATACCCCTCCTCTACCTAGTTGACAGCTTAATAAATTTAATTCTTGGGTTGACATTATACAATTTTAGACGTGAATAAACACCTGCTATGCATAGGTGACAGGGAATAAAATTTTATAAATTATTCAGTAATTAATGCGCACCACATCCTTTCATTCAATGCTTAAACTTTGAAAAGTTGTCACACTTTTATGCTTTAATAATTTCTCCCATATTTCAACTCTAATTTTAAATTTGATGTGGTCTCTCTTTCTCACACTCCCTCTCTGGCCTGGAACCTTGATTCCCTGCCACCCGTGATCACCATGGTAGGCGTATAAAAGAACATTGTAAGTTGATAGAGCAGATATCAAATTGGATCACAAACATCTCCCTGCAACTTCTGGGTCTCCAAATTGGGCACATGGCCTGAGCTTGCCCTTTACCCCTTGGAGGTGCTGGCCTGCCCTGCAGCCAGTGTATTGTCTGAACGTGTTTTTGGCATGACTGGAGGGGGTTCTCACAGGGTTTATTTCCCAATGTTTTGGGGTGTACCCTAATTTTACAAATAAAATTTAAAACAAAAAAAAAACAGTGTAGGCTACCTCCTCCTCCGCCACATCCACCACCTCCTTAACCTCGTACTCCATATGGACCTGGTCCTCCTAGATCAAGATTATCATTTTTTATTTTTGCATATTTTATGTTATTTAAAGTCATTTCCCTATCCATATTTGTTTGCAGAGCACTTGCCATGCTCTTAACCACATTTTGACGCCATTTACAGCCCTCTAGCCCTTTCCATGACATTTTTACAGCCATTTTTGTGCTCTAAAGTTCGGGTTCCCATTGACTTCAATGGGGTTCGGGTTCAGGGTCAAGTTCGGGTCCCGAACTCAAACTTTTTTCCGAAGTTCGGCCGGTCCCGTCGAACCTGAACATCCAGGTGTCCGCTGAACTCTAGTATGGAGCGGAAAGAAAAAAAATGTCTATGCCTCTATATGAAACCAGCCTTTCAACAACAAAGCTTTTAACAATTTTTAGACATCAATAACTTTTTTGTAGCAGGAAAATATTAGAGTAATAATGTAATATAATATAGTAATATTGCGCTCAAAAGCAGCAAAACTGTGCCAACAATACAAGAGCATGCTGTTCCTATAGAAACTTTTCAGTGACTACTTTACTACCACAGTAAGGTTTGGTGTATAGTAAAGTGTAGGTTTAATCTATACCATGCATACATTTCTACAAAGGGATGACAATTCATATTTTAGAAACCTCTAAACCCCGTTTCTCTAGCATTACACACGAACAATTCTTTCTTTTATACTTAATGTGTGTAGTGCCATCTTGTGGTAATGTGTCAGTAATGCATCCTGCAGCTGCAAGTCTATGATGATGGAAAATAGTTTTGCCAAAGTTCTGTATTTTAATGACTAAATGAAATATGAAACCTCTGTTTCATAATCAAATGTACTATAATAATATATTTAATAACCACCCACTGACTAGAACACACATATGAACAGGCATAGGTCCATTTTGCATCTTACTAATAACATTCTAGGGCTACGTTCACACTTGCTTTGTCCTTTTCCATTATTGAGATCTGGCAGAGGAAACAGAAAACAATGTTTCTGTTTATTCCCCATGCATTCTAAATGTGAAGATATCCGTTCAGGATGCCTCAGGATGTCTTCCGTTCCGTCAGCCTTCCGTTTTATGACCGGACACAAAACCACTGCAAGCTGCGTCCAGTCATAAAAATGAGAAACGGATCTGTTTTTTTCTATTTTGATTTAACACAACCGCATCCTAACGGCACTGATGCATCCTGATGTGCAAAATCAAAGCGGATCCATTTAATTCCGATATTGTAATCCTCTGCCGTATCTTACTACCGGGATTAACAACGCAAGTGTGAAAGTAGCCTAATAAGGTTATAAATCTTTAAATTATAACAAAATTTAGATTTCTATTAACTACAGATGCAGCATTTTTTAAACAAATGTTCATCACAACATGAATGTCCATTTGGTGCAAGACTGTTCATTCATTAACATGTTGGTGTGTCAAACAAGTACAGATACAGGCAGTGTGTGGTATCTGTACGTTAACCTCCCTTAGCAACAAAGACTTTAAATTTTAGACAAAAATTTTAAATGTCTTGTCCAGTGGACATTCTAAGTTTAATGTCCTTTATCCTGGCTTGTGATGTCAGCACCTAGCGGGTTACACTATGTCCATTTATTAGGTGATTATGTAAATCAGTGCATTGGAGTTTTGCTCTGGCTGATAGAATTGTAGTTGATCTCCCTCCCCTCTGTGACATCCATATGTCCTTTTAGGGCACACGGACAAGGTTTCTAGGTTAGATAACCCATTTAAAACAGTATTTTCAAATTAACATTTATGTGATTAAATAAATAACACTATTAATGATGTGATGCCCTTTCTCAATATACAACCACGTCAGATGCCTATGCCATAATTTAATCTCAAGCCTTTAAATTAATTTTACTCTTCATGCTTTGTAGATGTCCAACTCCGGGGTGTGATGGCAGCGGTCACGTAACTGGAAACTATGCTTCTCATCGCAGGTATGTATAGAAATATGTTGTTAATTTTATTTTTATTTTTTTTAGCAATTACTTGCTGCTTAGTCACATAGTATGTCATAGTACTCTATGTTTAAAAAAATAGGTTTTATACCTAATGTAGTTTACATTTCATTGCTAATTAATTCTTTACTCCCCCCCCACCCCAACAAATATTTGCATGTCATTGATTCTTCAGCATATAAACAGCTCACAGTCCCATAGTGTTCCTAAAATAAGAATGACCCAATATACAGTAAATTCAATTAATTACATATTATTTTTAACCCTACTAACTGCACTATTGACTCTATTCCCTCCATTCTATCTTCCCAGCTATCACTGCTCACAAAAAAGTTCAACTTCTCTCTTCTGGTAGCTTCCCAGCATCTTTTGAATATTCTGTCATAACCCCATTACTAAAAAAAATAAAAAAATCTCTTGACCCGTTCTGCACAACTAACTATAGTCTTTTCTCTAGTCTCCCTTTCATCTCTAAACTTCTAGAATGCCTGGTCAACTTTTGTTGTTATCCACTATCTCTCTATTAACTCTCTCCTTGACCGTTTACAATCTGGTTTCCACAATCTACACTTTACAGAAACAGTCCTTATTACCAAAGTGACAAATAATCTCCGTACAGCTAACTGCAATGGTGACTGCTCTCTACTCATTCTTCTGGATCTATCTACAGCATTTGAAACTGTAGATCAACAGCTCTTCCTTAGTATGTTCTAATCTTTTGGCTTTAAGAACACTGTTCTCCCTTAGTTTTCCTCCTATCTTTCTGGTTGCTCTATTGGTGTATCATTCATCAGCTCTACTTCTTCTCCTCTTCCTCTTGCTGTTGGGCTTCCTGAGGGTTCAGCATATTTTCTCTTTACACAGCCCCCATCAGGCAGACTGTCAGTAGATTTGATTTACAATATCATCTCTACATTGATGACACCCAACAATATATTTATGACATCACCCCTGCTGTGCTACAGAACACAAGTTTATAGATTGTGCCTTCACTTCTTTTGTTTTAATTGTTGCCTTGTTTGTTACGTAATGTATGATTTCAATTTGTACATGTTCCCTCTAATTGTAAAGTGCTGCAGAATATGTTGGTTCTGTATAAAAAAATATTTTTATTAAACGGGTACTGCAGTAGATCATCAGCATCTGATCGGCAAGGGTCCGACACCCGGGACCCCTACCGATCAGCTGTTTGAGAAGGCAGAGCTTAGCATCGCCCAGGCCATTGATACTAGTCGTGACGTCACTAGGCCTGTGGTAAACAGCGAGAAGGCCATGGTGCTACTGCCAGCGCCGCTGCCTTCTCAAACAGCTGATCGCAGGGATCCCGGGTGTCGGACCTCCGCCGATCAGTTGCTGATGATCAATCCAGAGGATAGATCATCAGTTAAAAAAAAATGCAGAACCCCTTTAAGATAAACAGTTCTTACTTAAGTCTCGTAAAATGCTACTTTGAATAATAACAAGTATACAGTAGAGATGAGCAAACTTCTTGAAATTTGTTTCATGTCCAATTTGTCTTTTTTTTTTATTATTGATTCATGGCCAAATCGATTCTATATGAACCAAATGTGCTCTCATTGCCTGAAAATTTGTATATTGGTTTGCTAGGACCAATATTCTAACAAATTTTGCTCTCCCCTCCCCCCCTGCATGGTTAATGGTGTTAACAAACAGTGCGCTTAAAAATACACTGTGCCATTGCTTTTGCTATGCTTTTTAAAATAAAAAAAATGCTTCAATAATTGTCCCTTATCAGGAGCATACAGTTTTTAAATACACACTGTGTTATCGGGGGGGGGGGGGGGGGGGCAAGTGTCAAAAAATTATGCCTTAATGGAGGCAGATACCTACCTCTGTTTATACAAACACACATTAATATCAGAGGAACAGTGACTTGTTCTGCAGAAGTGTCCAAAAAAGATGCATTAATTGGGACAGAATGCCTGACCATATTTCTACACACATAAGTGTTAATTGTTAGAAGAAACAGTGGTTTGTTTTGAAGTTGAACAAGCCTAGAAAAATCTCCCCTTTATTTGGAAGCAGCAGCTGTACAGTGTGGATGTGGAAAGGGTAAGGTGTGTGAGGATAACAGTGCTAGCAATAGTAGCGCCAACAGTGGCAGCATAGCATGTAACAGACAATGCAGCAAGTAGATGTGTGTGCGGCTGTGTAGGTGTGGAAGTCATAGTAGTGGTGCCTGTGTTGGCGTAATGGTAGTGGCAGCAGGGAAAATGGAAGCACCAGTAGGGGGATGAGCAGCAAGTAACAGCAGCTGTGGCAATGGCAGAAGCAGTCATATGGTATGGCATGATCGTAGGCAGGCAGACAGTTGCAGTGGGATAGCTATCAATAGCCGCTGGCAGCAATGGCAGATCTATTAATTGACCTCAGCCGAAGGTGTGTGAAAATCCTCACGGATCCATATCTCATAAATTTTTACAAAAGTAATGTTTTGCACACTCACTGACACCACCTGCCACACTGAAAGCCCTATCTGAGATGACACTGTAGGCTGGAAAAGACATTACAGTGAGAGCAAACTGGGCCAGTTCTAGCCACTGTTCCAATCTGCCTGCACACAAGTCCATGGGATCAGGGAATATGGAATGTGCCGTGAAATGGCCAAAGTCATTTAGAAAACATGACAATTTTAAACATAAAAAAAAGCTGGGCAGAAATATACCAAAGAACAAAATTTTGGTTAAGACACGGAACTGCATGATATTTTGAAAATTTTCAGATAGCTCACCAGTAGTACAACTACCATAGAAAAGAATAAAATGTGGGTGACCGTAATAAACTGCACAACAAAAAGAGACAATTATTATAGACCACTGGCCAGAAGTACCAGTTGAATTGAATTTGGGTAATGACGCCATCTGCCTCACTGAATACCCTTTCTGAGATGATACATGGAGGCTGGACAAAACAGTACAGCAATAGCAAACTTTGCCAGTTCCAGACACTGTTCCAGTCTGACTTCCCAGAAGTCCATGGGGTCAGGGGACAAGTTAAGTGCCAGGGAAAGGCCACAGTAGTTTAGAAAACAAAACAATTTTGGGCAGAAGCTAATAGATGGTCGCAAATAGTTTTCTCATGGCAACACATTCTGTTATCGATGTCTCATGATGGAGTAGAGGACAAGGAGTAGGAGTCTGAGCAGGGGTAGAAACAGCTGATGATGATGACAAGGACAAGCACACTGCTTGGGCATGCGGGTTGGCTGCCACAAAGAAGACAGGGAGAAGGAGCACAGACTTCTTCTGATTCCGTAGGCTGGCCAGTTCTATTTTTCCACAGGATGTGGTGATGCCGCCTCATGTGCTACAATAGAGCTTAGGCACCTATGTTTGCATTTGAATGCCCACGGCAGATGTTGCACACAGTTGTGTTTTTTTGTGCAAAGCTTTTCCTTGATGAAACTCTAATTATATCTCCAATTCTTTCTCTACAGTGTCCCTATAGTGTCCCTAGTAAATGGCTTGTGTCTGAAATAGTTTTTTGGCAGATACAGCCACAAAACACCCTATTACTTCCACAGATGAGAACAGAATGATGTCTGGCTCCTTCTGAGAAGAGGGGCCTGACTGAATGCTGCCCTTGATTGGCAGGTCAGCAAAAATCCAGATTCGTTTGGCGAATTCATTTTTGTGAAATTCATAATGAATCTGATTAGTTAAAATCAATTAGCTCATCTCTAGCATACAGTTATTAAGCCAAACATATCAAAGTCATAGACATGTCAGGAGAACTGAGAGATTCTCTACAAAGGGTACATAGAATCAAAAATGCATCAGCAATGTCTGTATATTAGCATTGGATTATGGCTAGTGATGAGCAAAGCAAGCTTCGAATGCTACATCCGAATATGCTTCATTCAAAACTTCATATTAATACTGTACTGTACAGTATTAAAATGTATGGGCTCCCATGAGCCAAATTCAGATATTCGCGAAGTCGTGTGAAACTTCGTTGAATAACTTCAGTAGTTCATTTATAAAAGAGTAAAGCACTTTAAAACTTGAAACCAAACTCGGCTTCGGTTCTGAGGTACCATTCGGAACAGAAGCCGAATTCAGTTCCAAGTTGTAAAGTGGTTTTCCACTTTAAAAATCAACTACCCCAACTTCCGCGAATAACTGACTTTGGCTCATCGGAGCCCATACATTTTAATACCGTACGGAGACGAATCTCCGTAAAGTATTAATCCGAAATTTTGAAGTGACTTCGGATGTAGCATCACTAATTATGGCAAGTATATTGGTTATACAAATTGTAATTAATGACCATTTTGTATTATTTTAATTACAGTGTCTCTGGTTGCCCACTGGCTGACAAGACACTGAAGTCACTTATGGCTGCAAATTCCCAAGAACTTAAGTAAGTGTTAAAATATACATCCATTCTATATGTTATCTTTCACTATTTGGCATGTTTAAAATGCAAATATATGGATATTAATGTTAATGAATTGTATTCAGTACTTTAAGATAACTTATTTTACACACTTCACAATTATTCTATTATCAAGACATGGGTTGTTATTAGAAAATTAACTGCAGACAGTGCTATATAAAGTTATCATACATTTCAATAATTTGGTTAAAAAAAATGTATCATAGAGATTAAAAAAGACTTGTCACTAGGGATGAGCGAACTCGAACTGTATAGTTCGGGTTCGTACCGAATTTTGGGGTGTCCGTGACACGGACCCGAACCCGGACATTTTCGTAAAAGTCCGGGTTCGGGTTCGGTGTTCGTCGCTTTCTTGGCGCTTTTGTGACGCTTTCTTGGCGCTTTTTGAAAGGCTGCAAAGCAGCCAATCAACAAGCGTCATACTACTTGCCCCAAGAGGCCATCACAGCCATGCCTACTATTGGCATGGCTGTGATTGGCCAGAGCACCATGTGACCCAGCCTCTATTTAAGCTGGAGTCACATAGCGCCGCCCGTCACTCTGCTCTGATTAGCGTAGGGAGAGGTTGCGGCTGCGACAGTAGGGCGAGATTAGGCAGATTAACTCCTCCAAAGGACTTGATTAACTGATCGATCTGCAGCTGTGGATCATTGAGCTGCTGATCCTCAATTGCTCACTGTTTTTAGGCTGCCCAGACCGTTTGTCAGTCACATTTTTCTGGGGTGATCGGCGGCCATTTTGTGTCTTGTGGTGCGCCAGCACAAGCTGCGACCAAGTGCATTTAACCCTCAATGGTGTGGTTGTTTTTTGGCTAAAGCCTACATCAGGGTGAAGCTGTCACACCAAGTGCATTTAACCAGCAATAGTCTGTTCATTTTTTGGCCATATACAAAATCAGGGGCAAGCTGCGCCTGTCACCAAGTGCATTTAACCCTCAATGGTGTGGTTGTTTTTTGGCTAAAGCCTACATCAGGGTGAAGCTGTCACACCAAGTGCATTTAACCAGCAATAGTCTGTTCATTTTTTGGCCATATACAAAATCAGGGGCAAGCTGCGCCTGTCACCAAGTGCATTTAACCCTCAATGGTGTGGTTGTTTTTTGGCTAAAGCCTACATCAGGGTGAAGCTGTCACACCAAGTGCATTTAACCAGCAATAGTCTGTTCATTTTTTGGCCATATACAAAATCAGGGGCAAGCTGCGCCTGTCACCAAGTGCATTTAACCCTCAATGGTGTGGTTGTTTTTTGGCTAAAGCCTACATCAGGGTGAAGCTGTCACACCAAGTGCATTTAACCAGCAATAGTCTGTTCATTTTTTGGCCATATACAAAATCAGGGGCAAGCTGCGCCTGTCACCAAGTGCATTTAACCCTCAATGGTGTGGTTGTTTTCTGGCTAAAGCCTACATCAGGGTGAAGCTGTCACACCAAGTGCATTTAACCAGCAATAGTCTGTTTATTTTTTGGCCATATACTACATCAGGGGCAAGCTGCGCCCGTCACCAAGTGCATTTAACCCTCAGTAGTGTGGTTGGTCAAGCTGTGACACCAAGTGCATTTAACCAGCAATAGTCTGTTCATTTTTTGGCCATATACTACATCAGGGGCAAGCTGCGCCCGTCACCAAGTGCATTTAACCAGCAATAGTGTGGTTATTTTTTGGCCATATCCCAGTCTAATTCTGTCACTAAATCCATACCGGTCACCCAGCGCCTAAATACTAGGCCTCAAATTTATATCCCGCTAAATCTCTCGTTACCGCTGTCCTGTTGTAGCTGGGAAAGTTATTTAGTGTCCGTCAAAGCACATTTTTTGTTCTGGGTTGAAGTACAATTCCCAATTTAGCAATTTCATAATTTAGTGGTTTCTGCTATATCAGAGCTATTTGAAATCTATCCCTAAAAGGGTATATAATATTCAAGGTGCACATTGGGTCATTCAGAATAACTTCACACACACCCGCTACTGTGTATTTTCAAGTCTAATTCTGTCACTAAACCCATACCTGTCACCCAGCGCCTAAATACTAGGCCTCAAATTTATATCCTGCTAAATCTCTCGTTACCGCTGTCCTGTTGTAGCTGGGAAAGTTATTTAGTGTCCGTCAAAGCACATTTTTTGTTCTGGGTTGAAGTACAATTCCCAATTTAGCAATTTCATAATTTAGTGGTTTCTGCTATATCAGAGCTATTTGAAATCTATCCCTAAAAGGGTATATAATATTCAAGGTGCACATTGGGTCATTCAGAATAACTTCACACACACCCGCTACTGTGTATTTTCAAGTCTAATTCTGTCACTAAACCCATACCTGTCACCCAGCGCCTAAATACTAGGCCTCAAATTTATATCCTGCTAAATCTCTCGTTACCGCTGTCCTGTTGTAGCTGGGAAAGTTATTTAGTGTCCGTCAAAGCACATTTTTTCTTCTGGGTTGAAATACAATTCCCAATTTAGCAATTTCATAATTTAGTGGTTTCTGCTATATCAGAGCTATTTGAAATCTATCCCTAAAAGGGTAGATCATATTGAAGGTGCACATAGGGTCATTCAGAATAACTTCACACACACCCGCTACTGTGTATTTCCAAGTCTAATTCTGTCACTAAACCCATACCTGTCACCCAGCGCCTAAATACTAGGCCTCAAATTTATATCCCGCTAAATCTCTCGTTACCGCTGTCCTGTTGTAGCTGGGAAAGTTATTTAGTGTCCGTCAAAGCACATTTTTTGTTCTGGGTTGAAGTACAATTCCCAATTTAGCAATTTCATAATTTAGTGGTTTCTGCTATATCAGAGCTATTTGAAATCTATCCCTAAAAGGGTATATAATATTCAAGGTGCACATTGGGTCATTCAGAATAACTTCACACACACCCGCTACTGTGTATTTCCAAGTCTAATTCTGTCACTAAACCCATACCTGTCACCCAGCGCCTAAATACTAGGCCTCAAATTTATATCCTGCTAAATCTCTCGTTACCGCTGTACTGTTGTTGCTTGGAAAGATATTTAGTGTCCGTCAAAGCACATTTTTTGTTCTGGGTTGAAGTACAATTCCCAATTTAGCAATTTCATAATTTAGTGGTTTCTGCTATATCAGAGCTATTTGAAATCTATCCCTAAAAGGGTATATAATATTCAAGGTGCACATTGGGTCATTCAGAATAACTTCACACACACCCGCTACTGTGTATTTTCAAGTCTAATTCTGTCACTAAACCCATACCTGTCACCCAGCGCCTAAATACTAGGCCTCAAATTTATATCCTGCTAAATCTCTCGTTACCGCTGTACTGTTGTTGCTGGGCAAGATATTTAGTGTCCGTCAAAGCACATTTTTTGTTCTGGGTTGAAATACAATTCCCAATTTAGCAATTTCATAATTTAGTGGTTTCTGCTATATCAGAGCTATTTGAAATCTATCCCTAAAAGGGTATATAATATTCAAGGTGCACATTGGGTCATTCAGAATAACTTCACACACACCCGCTACTGTGTATTTCCAAGTCTAATTCTGTCACTAAACCCATACCTGTCACCCAGCGCCTAAATACTAGGCCTCAAATTTATATCCCGCTGAATTTGAATACAATACATTGGGCCAAATAATATATTTGTTGTTGTGGTGAACCATAACAATGAGAAAAACATCTAGTAAGGGACGCGGACGTGGACATGGTCGTGGTGGTGTTAGTGGACCCTCTGGTGCTGGGAGAGGACGTGGCCGTTCTGCCACATCCACACGTCCTAGTGTACCAACTACCTCAGGTCCCAGTAGCCGCCAGAATTTACAGCGATATATGGTGGGGCCCAATGCCGTTCTAAGGATGGTAAGGCCTGAGCAGGTACAGGCATTAGTCAATTGGGTGGCCGACAGTGGATCCAGCACGTTCACATTATCTCCCACCCAGTCTTCTGCAGAAAGCGCACAGATGGCGCCTGAAAACCAACCCCATCAGTCTGTCACATCACCCCCATGCATACCAGGGAAACTGTCTCAGCCTCAAGTTATGCAGCAGTCTCTTATGCTGTTTGAAGACTCCGCTGGCAGGGTTTCCCAAGGGCATCCACCTAGCCCTTCCCCAGCGGTGAAAGACATAGAATGCACTGACGCACAACCACTTATGTTTCCTGATGATGAGGACATGGGAATACCACCTCAGCATGTCTCTGATGATGACGAAACACAGGTGCCAACTGCTGCGTCTTTCTGCAGTGTGCAGACTGAACAGGAGGTCAGGGATCAAGACTGGGTGGAAGACGATGCAGGGGACGATGAGGTCCTAGACCCCACATGGAATGAAGGTCGTGCCACTGACTTTCACAGTTCGGAGGAAGAGGCAGTGGTGAGACCGAGCCAACAGCGTAGCAAAAGAGGGAGCAGTGGGCAAAAGCAGAACACCCGCCGCCAAGAGACTCCGCCTGCTACTGACCGCCGCCATCTGGGACCGAGCACCCCAAAGGCAGCTTCAAGGAGTTCCCTGGCATGGCACTTCTTCAAACAATGTGCTGACGACAAGACCCGAGTGGTTTGCACGCTGTGCCATCAGAGCCTGAAGCGAGGCATTAACGTTCTGAACCTGAGCACAACCTGCATGACCAGGCACCTGCATGCAAAGCATGAACTGCAGTGGAGTAAACACCTTAAAACCAAGGAAGTCACTCAGGCTCCCCCTGCTACCTCTTCTGCTGCTGCCGCCTCGGCCTATTCTGCTGCTGCCGCCTCGGCCTCTTCCTCCGCCTCTGGAGGAACGTTGGCACCTGCCGCCCAGCAAACAGGGGATGTACCACCAACACCACCACCACCACCTCCGTCACCAAGCGTCTCAACCATGTCACACGCCAGCGTTCAGCTCTCCATCTCACAAACATTTGATAGAAAGCGTAAATTCCCACCTAGCCACCCTCGATCCCTGGCCCTGAATGCCAGCATTTCTAAACTACTGGCCTATGAAATGCTGTCATTTAGGCTGGTGGACACAGACAGCTTCAAACAGCTCATGTCGCTTGCTGTCCCACAGTATGTTGTTCCCAGCCGGCACTACTTCTCCAAGAGAGCCGTGCCTTCCCTGCACAACCAAGTATCCGATAAAATCAAGTGTGCACTGCGCAACGCCATCTGTAGCAAGGTCCACCTAACCACAGATACGTGGACCAGTAAGCACGGCCAGGGACGCTATATCTCCCTAACTGCACACTGGGTAAATGTAGTGGCAGCTGGGCCCCAGGCGGAGAGCTGTTTGGCGCACGTCCTTCCGCCGCCAAGGATCGCAGGGCAACATTCTTTGCCTCCTGTTGCCACCTCCTCCTTCTCGGCTTCCTCCTCCTCTTCTTCCACCTGCTCATCCAGTCAGCCACACACCTTCACCACCAACTTCAGCACAGCCCGGGGTAAACGTCAGCAGGCCATTCTGAAACTCATATGTTTGGGGGACAGGCCCCACACCGCACAGGAGTTGTGGCGGGGTATTGAACAACAGACCGACGAGTGGTTGCTGCCGGTGAGCCTCAAGCCCGGCCTGGTGGTGTGTGATAATGGGCGAAATCTCGTTGCAGCTCTGGGACTAGCCAATTTGACGCACATCCCTTGCTTGGCGCATGTGCTGAATTTGGTGGTGCAGAAGTTCATTCACAACTACCCCGACATGTCAGAGCTGCTGCATAAAGTGCGGGCCGTCTGTTCGCGCTTCCGGCGTTCACATCCTGCCGCTGCTCGCCTGTCTGCGCTACAGCGTAACTTCGGCCTTCCCGCTCACCGCCTCATATGCGACGTGCCCACCAGGTGGAACTCCACCTTGCACATGCTGGACAGACTGTGCGAGCAGCAGCAGGCCATAGTGGAGTTTCAGCTGCAGCACGCACGGGTCAGTCGCACTACAGAACAGCACCACTTCACCACCAATGACTGGGCCTCCATGCGAGACCTGTGTGCCCTGTTGCGCTGTTTCGAGTACTCCACCAACATGGCCAGTGGCGATGACACCGTTATCAGCGTTACAATACCACTTCTATGTCTCCTTGAGAAAACACTTAGGGCGATGATGGAAGAGGAGGTGGCCCAGGAGGAGGAGGAGGAGGAGGAAGAGGGGTCATTTTTAGCACTTTCAGGCCAGTCTCTTCGAAGTGACTCAGAGGGAGGTTTTTGGCAACAGCAGAGGCCAGGTACAAATGTGGCCAGCCAGGGCCCACTACTGGAGGACGAGGAGGACGAGGATGAGGAGGAGGTGGAGGAGGATGAGGATGAAGCATGGTCACAGCGGGGTGGCACCCAACGCAGCTCGGGTCCATCACTGGTGCGTGGCTGGGGGGAAAGGCAGGACGATGACGATACGCCTCCCACAGAGGACAGCTTGTCCTTACCCCTGGGCAGCCTGGCACACATGAGCGACTACATGCTGCAGTGCCTGCGCAACGACAGCAGAGTTGCCCACATTTTAACCTGTGCGGACTACTGGGTTGCCACCCTGCTGGATCCACGCTACAAAGACAATGTGCCCACCTTACTTCCTGCACTGGAGCGTGATAGGAAGATGCGCGAGTACAAGCGCACGTTGGTAGACGCGCTACTGAGAGCATTCCCAAATGTCACAGGGGAACAAGTGGAAGCCCAAGGCCAAGGCAGAGGAGGAGCAAGAGGTCGCCAAGGCAGCTGTGTCACGGCCAGCTCCTCTGAGGGCAGGGTTAGCATGGCAGAGATGTGGAAAACTTTTGTCAACACGCCACAGCTAACTGCACCACCACCTGATACGCAACGTGTTAGCAGGAGGCAACATTTCACTAACATGGTGGAACAGTACGTGTGCACACCCCTCCACGTACTGACTGATGGTTCGGCCCCATTCAACTTCTGGGTCTCTAAATTGTCCACGTGGCCAGAGCTAGCCTTTTATGCCTTGGAGGTGCTGGCCTGCCCGGCAGCCAGCGTTTTGTCTGAACGTGTATTCAGCACGGCAGGGGGCGTCATTACAGACAAACGCAGCCGCCTGTCTACAGCCAATGTGGACAAGCTGACGTTCATAAAAATGAACCAGGCATGGATCCCACAGGACCTGTCCGTCCCTTGTCCAGATTAGACATTAACTACCTCCCCATAACCATATATTATTGGACTCCAGGGCACTTCCTCATTCAATCCTATTTTTATTTTCATTTTACCATTATATTGCAAGGCTACCCAAAGTTGAATGAACCTCTCCTCTGCCTGTGTGCTAGGCCTAAATATATGCCAATGGATTGTTGCAGTGGTGGCTGACGTGAAGCCTCATTCTCTGCTATGACATGCAGACTGATTCTCTGGTGACATGAAGCCAGATTGTCTGTTACGGGACCTCTCTCCTCTGCCTGGGTGCTGGGCCTGAATTTATGACAATGGACTGTTGCAGTGGTGGGTGACGTGAAGCCTGATTCTCTGCTATGACATGCAGACTGATTCTCTGGTGACATGAAGCCAGATCCTCTGTTACGGGACCTCTCTCCTCTGCCTGGGTGCTGGGCCTAAATTTATGAAAATGGACTGTTGCAGTGGTGGGTGACGTGAAGCCTGATTCTCTGCTATGACATGCAGACTGATTCTCTGGTGACATGAAGCCAGATCCTCTGTTACGGGACCTCTCTCCTCTGCCTGGGTGCTGGGCCTAAATATCTGACAATGGACTGTTGCATTGGTGGCTGACGTGAAGCCTGATTCTCTGCTATGACATGCAGACTAATTCTCTGCTGACATGAAGCCAGATTGTCTGTTACGGGACCTCTCTCCTCTGCCTGTGTGCTAGGCCTAAATATATGCCAATGGATTGTTGCAGTGGTGGCTGACGTGAAGCCTGATTCTCTGCTATGACATGCAGACTGATTCTCTGGTGACATGAAGCCAGATCCTCTGTTACGGGACCTCTCTCCTCTGCCTGGGTGCTGGGCCTAAATTTATGAAAATGGACTGTTGCAGTGGTGGGTGACGTGAAGCCTGATTCTCTGCTATGACATGCAGACTGATTCTCTGGTGACATGAAGCCAGATCCTCTGTTACGGGACCTCTCTCCTCTGCCTGGGTGCTGGGCCTAAATTTATGAAAATGGACTGTTGCAGTGGTGGGTGACGTGAAGCCTCATTCTCTGCTATGACATGCAGACTGATTCTCTGCTGACATGAAGCCAGATTGTCTGTTACGGGACCTCTCTCCTCTGCCTGGGTGCTGGGCCTGAATTTATGACAATGGACTGTTGCAGTGGTGGCTGACGTGAAGCCTGATTCTCTGCTATGATATGAAGACTGATTCTCTGCTGACATGAAGCCAGATTGTCTGTTACGGGACCTCTCTCCTCTGCCTGGGTGCCGGGGCCTAAATATCTGAGAATGGACTGTTCCAGTGGTGGGTAACGGGAAGCCAGATTCTCTGCTATGATATGAAGACTGATTCTCTGCTGACATGAAGCCAGATTGTCTGTTACGGGACCTCTCTCCTCTGCCTGGGTGCTGGGCCTAAATTTATGAAAATGGACTATTACAGTGGTGGGTGACGTGAAGCCTGATTCTCTGCTATGACATGAAGACTGATTCTCTGCTGACATGAAGCCAGATTGTCTGTTACGGGACCTCTCTCCTCTGCCTGGGTGCCGGGGCCTAAATATCTGAGAATGGACTGTTCCAGTGGTGGGTGACGGGAAGCCAGATTCTCTGCTATGGAACCTCTCTCCAATTGATTTTGGTTAATTTTTATTTATTTAATTTTTATTTTAATTAATTTCCCTATCCACATTTGTTTGCAGGGGATTTACCTACATGTTGCTGCCTTTTGCAGCCCTCTAGCCCTTTCCTGGGCTGTTTTACAGCCGTTTTAGTGCCGAAAAGTTCGGGTCCCCATTGACTTCAATGGGGTTCGGGTTCGGGACGAAGTTCGGATCGGGTTCGGATCCCGAACCCGAACATTTCCGGGATGTTCGGCCGAACTTCTCGAACCCGAACATCCAGGTGTTCGCTCAACTCTACTTGTCACGTCTCATTACATGCCTGTATTAGAAATACTTACCATATTTTTCGCCCTATAAGAGGCACTTTTTCCCCCCCAAAGTAAGGGGAAATGTCAGACCGTCTTATGGGGCAAATACTAATGACCTCTTCCATTATGGTACAGGAGGAAAGGGAAACGGTGAATGCAGTGCTCCCCGGGCTCTGTACTCACTGCTTCCTGGTCTTCCTCAGCTGTGCCGTGACTGCACACAAAGCGAGGACGTCAGCACTATGGGACCTCATGCTGTGTGCTTTAGGACACAGTACAGTGCACAGCAGGAATAACGAGAAGATCTTAGATGTAAGGAGTGGCTGTGGCACCTGGGACAGGAGAGGTAAGTTAATTGTTAATTGTTTTTTAATGTATGCTCTGAGCCTGGGGGTCTGGTCTGAAGTCTGCTTGGGGGGTCATTCACATCGGGCTCTGCTCTTGGGTCTGCTTGGGGTGGTCATTCACATTGGGGCTCTGATCTGTGGTCTACTTTGAAGTCATATTTACATCGGGGGTCTAATCTGAGGTCTGTTTGGAGGCCATTCTCATTGGGGGTCTGAATAGGGGGAGTCTTGTTCACTTTGGAGCTGTGATCTGAGGTCAGATTGGGGGTTTTATGAACATTGAAAGTCTGAGCTGAGGTCGATTAACATTGGGGGTCTGATTGCGGCTCCTAAATGAGATCTGATAAACACTGGGGGTCTGGCAGGGGCTCTGAGCTGAAGTCTGATGAAAAATATTTTTTTTCTTATTTTCCTCCTCTAAAACCTAGTTGTGTCTTATGGGCAGGTTTGTCTTAGGCTTTTTTCACACGGCCGTAGTGCTCCAGTGGCCGTAATGCGGACCACATACAGTGGTTCCGCAATACACAGGGGATGTCACAGATGCGGACATATTCACTTGAATGGATCCGCACATCCTAAGATGCGGTGCGGAACGGAAGCACTATGGAGTGCTTCCATGGGGTTCCGTTCCGTTCCGTGCTTCAGTTTCGCAAAACAATTAAACTTGTTCTATCTTTTTGCAGAACAACGCATGCGTTTGTCCCATGGTCGGTGTCTGTGCATTGCGGACCGCAGCACGGGCCCAGCTAGCACACGGTCGTGTGCAAGAGGCCTTATACAGATAAATGGTATTGCTGCCTCCCCAAATTACCACACTATTTATGCACATAGTGAACCAAAAACTATTTTTAAAGTGTTTTTTTTTTATACAAAGTTAGGAAATCATAATAAATATATATTTTAGGTATCACAGTAATCATTCTGACCAACAAAATAAACATAATATGTTATGTATACCTCATGTTGAACACTGTGAATATGAAAGCTAAAATAACAATCCCAAAAATAGCAGAATTGCAAGATTTTTTTGCCCCCTTCCCCCTCCCACCACCCAAAAAAAATAAAAGTTTTAATACATTATGCAGTATTCAACCCTGTCTGGGTGGCAGGTCTGCAAAAGCTAAAATAGTTGCAGAGTCCTGAAAACCCTGATTAGCACAAGTCCTCAAGTCGTTAAAAGGGTGATAAGTGGTGTTGATCAAGCACCAAAGTGCTCGGGTGCTCAGGTGCTCGAATAGAACACCTCGGGATGCTCAGGTGCTCTACCGAGCACCCGAGCACAATGGAAGTCAATGGGAGAACCCGAGCATTAAACCAGGCACCCCCTGCTCTGAAATGGTTCAGGAACAGCATGGGGAGGATGTCTGGATGTATCTTGGACTCCCATGTCGCTGCTGGGAACGATGTTGTCTGAGTAGTACGCCAATTTTACAGACTGACAATAATACACACAAAACCGAAGATAAAATTGATTTTAGATGAAAAATTGTTAGGAAACTTTCTTTCCTGTATATTTACTTGTATATAGAGTGCAAGTGCTGCCAAAAATTACAAGGAAGAGGCACTACAACCTGTATATCACGTAAAGGAGGGCCTCATTCACATTGTGGTACAATTTTTCAGGTAGTGGGACTCCTACACTCATAAAGCCTATGCACTAAGTGAAAGGGCTACCAAAGATTACAAGGCACCGGCACTCCAATACACCCTTTATTACACATAAAGGAGGGCATCATACACACCCTTGAAAAATTATGATTGATGGCCTGCTGGTGACCCTCAAAAACATAAGGAGCAAGGGCCTGCTGGGACCCTCTAAAACATTAGGGGCGAGGGCCTGCTGCTAAGCTGACCATCAAAAAAATTATGGTTGAGGGTCTGCTGGTGAGCTAACTCTCTAAAACATTAGGATCGAGTGCCTGCTGCTGATCTGAGCATCAAAAAAATTATGGTTGAGGGCCTGCTGCTGATCTGACCATGGAAAAAACTATGGTTGAGTGCCTGCTGCTGAGTTGACCATCGAAAAAATTATGGTTGAGGGCCTGCTGCTGGGCTGACCATCGAAAAAATTATGGTTGAGGGCCTGCTGCTGAGCTGACCCTCTAAACATTAGGAGTGAGGGCAGCCTAATAAGCATGTTTATATGATGGAGGAGGAGGACGAGAAAAGAAAGATTGAACCATATACCCTTTTTTGTGGTGGAAGGGATGCATGGGAATAAAGTGTGTTCAATACACCATAAAAGCCACATTTAAAGTGCCTTTATGTTTAGCCACTTTCCTCTGGTGGAGTTGAGAAGTCAGGGGCAATCCAGGCGTTGTTCATTTCAATAAGAGTCAACCTGTCAGCATTTTTTTTAGTTGACAGTCAGATGTGTTTTTCAGTTATTATGCCCCCAGCAGCACTAAATACCCGCTCTGACAAAATTCTGGTGGCAGAGCAGGCCAGCACCTCCAAGGCGTCACGTGTCCAGCTTGGACGCCGAATAGTTGTAAGGCACAGAGGGATCATTGAGGACTCTAACACGGTCTGCCACGTACTCCTTCACCATCTTCTCTCCTTGTGACACAAGGCTGTGCATCAGGTTGAGATTTCTGGCAGGGTGTCATGAAACTGTCCCAGGCCTTGGAGAGTGTTGCCTTGCCTCTGTTGAAACTGCTGTGTGTTCCCCTCGTCTCCCCTCCTCAGTTGCCCAAGGAACTACATACTCTGCTGCCAGCGTTGTCAGCTGGAAATTGTTGGAGCAATTTTTCCACAAAGGACCTTCTGGTATTTCACCATTTTGCTAGTCCTTTACCACCACAGGAATGAGAGATGAAAAGTTCTCTTTGTAGCAGGGGTCGAGAAGGGTGAAGAACAAGTAATGGATACTACCCTCTGTAGCAGTGGCAACCGTCTCCTGCTCCTCCTCTTCCTCATAATCATCCAATTTGGGCTGGCAAGATGAACTGAGGGTGGTATGGCTATCACCCTGTCTACTGTCTTCACCCATTTCCACCTCTTCCACATGCAAAGCGTCCGCCTTTAATATGAGTAGCGAGCATTTCAGTAGACAAAGAAGTAGAATGGTTGCGCTGATCATAGCGGCATCGCCACTCACCATCTGTGTTGATTCCTCAAAGTTGAGTAAAACCTCACAGAGGTCAGACATCCATGCCCACTCATCGCTTGTGAAGAGTGGAAGCTGACTGGAAAGGCAATGACCATGTTGCAGCTGGTATTCCACTACTGCCCTCTGCTGCTCACAAAGCCTGGCCAACATGCGGAACGTGGAGTTCCAGCGTGTGCTCACGTCACACAACAGTCGGTGAGCTGGCAATTGCAAGAGCTGCTGCAGCATTGCCAGACCGGCGTCAGCTGTAGATGACTTTCGGAAACGGGCACACACTTGGCACACCTTTACCAATAGCTCAGGCAAATTGGGGTAGGTTTTGAGAAATCGCTTAAACACTAAGTTGAACACGTGGGCTAAGCATGCTATGTGTGTGAGCTTGCCGAGCTCCTAAGCTGCCACCAAATTACGGACATTATCTTACACAACCATGCCTGGTTCTATGTTTAGTGGCGAGAACCACAGCTCAGTCTGGTCCATTATACCCTGCCACAGCTCTGCGGTGGTGTGCTGTTTGTCACCTAAACATATTAGTTTTAGCACATTATGTTGCCGCTTCCCCACTGCAGTGCTACACTGCTTCTAGCTACCAACTGATGGCTGACTGGTGCTGCAAGTTGAGAATTCAGAGATAGAAGTGGAGGAGGAGGTAGAGGAGGAGAAGGGGGGGTTGCAGCCACTAATGTAGGTGGTGGCGGAAATCCAGATGGAAGTAGGGCCCACAATTCTTGGCGTCGGTAGCACCTGTGCCATCCCAGGGTGCGACTTGCTCCCGGCCTCCACAACATTCACCCAGTGTGCCATCAGGTAAATGTAGCGTCCCAGGCTACAAGCATTTGTCCATGTGTCAGTCGTTAAGCGGACCTTCCAAATAACTGTGTTGGTAAGGACACGGGTGATGTTAAGGGACACATGCTGGTGTAAGGTGGGGACGGCACACTGGGAAAAATAGTGGTGGCTGGGGACTGAGTAACTAGGGACTGCCACCGCCATCAGGATGCAGAAAGTCTCAGTATCCACAAGCCTAAATGGCAGAATTTCCAGGGCCATCTATTTGGAAAGGTGCACATTTAGTGCTATGGCCTGTGGGTGGGTGGCTGGGTATTTGCGCTTTCGTTCTAAGGCCTGGGGTATTGACATCTGTACACTGCACTGGGACACAGAAGTGGATGTGCTAGCTGATAGTGAAGGTACAGGTACATGGCAGGAGGCATCCGGGCCTGCGTCTTGGACAGGGGATTCGCCAGCACGTAACACAGGGGAAGAGGAGGCAGTGGTGTGACCCGCAGACACTGATTGTGGACCCAGGTGTTTGGCCCACCTATTAGTGAGCTTTGATGCCATGTGTTCATTTTGGTACGGCACAGGTTGCAAATGACAATTCTTTTATCGTTCGCACTTTCATGAAAAAAAACGCCAGACTGCGGAACATCTACCCCTTGGAAAGGGAGATTGCCGCAAGGGGGTCCTCTGGGGAGCAGTTGCGGGTCTGATTGGTGTGGCCTGCCTTCTCACTTTTGCCACCCCACTGCCTCTTCCAGCCTGTTGCGGTGCTTTAGATCCCTCCCCCTCTGTACTGCTGTTCTCGCTTGGCTTGCCACCTTCCCAGGTTGGGTTAGTGATTTAATCGTCCACCACCTCCTCTTCCACTTCCTCACTCTGCTCATCCTCCTGACTTGTTGACCTAACAAGAACTTCACTTTTTGACAACTGTGTCTCATCCTCATCATCAACCTCTTGAGACACTAATTGCTGTTGACTTATTGGCAACTGTGTCTCAGCATAATCATCGACCTCGTGAAACACTAATTGCTGTTCCCCACCATCATCTTCTTGTGACTGTGGATGCTTAAGAGTTTGGGCATCAGTGCACAGGATCTCCTCATGTCCCTCTTCAAGCGGGCTTGGCGAGAGGCCCAAATCAAGGAATGGCGATAAAAAGAGCTCCTCGGAATATCCAAGTGTGGGATCACTTGTTTGGCAAGACTCTCTATAGTAGGAGGAAGGAGGATCAGGGTGAGGATTCTGTTGACCAGACTTTTGGCTACTGAGACTGGACTTTGTGGAAGACAGGGTGGTGCTTAACCGACTGGAAGCATTATCTGCTGCAATCCAACTGACCACCTGGTCGCACTGGTCTGACTTTGAGAGTGGTGTCCTACGTCGCCCTGCAAACTGGGACATGAAGCTAGGTATCATGGATGAGTGTGTTTCTTGTGCTCTGGCAGCAGGCACAGTTTCACCACGCCCAGGGTCACGGCCTCTGCGTGCACCATCAGCAGCACGGCCACTTCCCTATCCCTTATTGCTCGCCTTCTGCATATTAAATGGTATATATGCTTGCAAGTATGTCACAAGTACACTAGCGCAGGTTTTGTAAGTGTATGTGCAAATAAATTAAACTATATGTCACTGATATTTAGGATGTGCAAACGTTGTACAGAAGATGTAGCGCAGGTAATGTCGCTGTGACCAGCAGCTAATGAAAAATTACAGGGAATGTCACAGCTATTTGGGATGTGCAAACATTATACAGAAGATGTAGCACAGGTACAGGTATGACACTGCCACCAGCGGCGAAAAAATTTGACAGAATGTCACTAATATTTAGGATGCGCAAACGTTAGACAGGAGATGTAGCGCAGGTAATGTCGCTGCTGTCACCAGCGTCTAATAAAAAAAAATGATAGGGAATGTCACATCTATTTAGGATGCGCAAACGTTATACAGGAGATGTAGCGCATGTAATGTAACTGTCCGCAGCGGACACCGTCTATGGAAAAAGTACACTGGATGTCACAGATATTTTTAGTATGCTCACACGTTAAACAGGAGATGTAGCGCAGGCAATGTCACTGTCCGCAGAGTATTCGGCCAAACACCGCAATGTGCCGAGCTTTGCGATGCTCGAGCCGAACTGAGGTTCGACCGAGCATGCTCGATCAACATTAGTGTTAAGTGAATGGAGCAATTCAGAGAATATTAATTATTGTGAAAAATGTGGCAATAAAAATGTTATTTTAAAGTAATGTATCATATACTGTTTGCTTCCTCGTTTCTTTCAGACTTTTTTACACCGTTGGTGGCATATTGGTTCAGAAGTAGAACAGGGGTCGGAGTTCTAGCTCATATCGCAGCATCATATACACACTACTAGGAAAAAGTTCAGGCACACTTAGCAATTTTTGCACTGCAGCTCCACCATCTCAGTTAGCTAAACTGTGTGTATAGAAAGTGAGCAGTGAATGGAAAGTGAATCGTTGCACGATTAACAAGCATTGCTTGTTACTGCAGTTGCAATACACCACCTCTCCAGCACCACCTCTCCTCTCCAGTTACAGTGATCTTTGATGATTTTCATATATTTCATGACATACTATACATCCACATGACTGCTGCAGCCAATTACTGTCCTCAGTGGTCTTGTTGTGGAGACCAGTAATTGGCTACAATGGTCATGTGAATGTACGGCATGTCACTGTTGCAGATTTTTTTTTTAAAAAAGACCAGAAGAGACCAATAAAGTGATGCGAAAAGCTCAATTCTTCACCTCGGACAGGGCACCACAGTTCTCGACACCTATGTTGGTCCCAATAGTTAGATCTTCCATTGATATGGTTTCTATCTAGTCAATAAGCTAAAAAGGTATTTCACAGGACAACCCATTTTAAGGAGTTGTACACCCCTAGGGACATTTTCCGCAGACCACCCAGCATGGCCAGACACACGGTGGTAATCATATTTACCTGATCTTTGCAGCTGGGTATTGCCTCTATCCCTGCCCAACAGCTCTGCAGGTCCTGGCTGGCCATTCAATCAACATCTAGTCACTGACTGCAGTGGTCACGTGACCATCATCAAACAGTAGGTTGACGCAAGGAGATCTGGGACCTGCAGAGCAAGCAGGGCAGTGATGGCGCTGGAACTAAGCAGCAGGGATTGGGGAGGTGTGATTACCATTAATAGTCACTCTGGAGGGTCTATAGAAGTTGTCCCCAGGGGTAAACAACCCCTAAGGATGTCTAGACATATTACGGCGCATAAAAAATAGAAAATAAAACTATATCCTTAATGGCAAGGATCTGCATGTTTTCAGGTGCCCAACCCCTGGCTGTGATGGATCTGGACATATCACTGGAAATTATGCTTCTCACAGAAGGTAAACTAGCTTTCTGCTTGGGTTTTGTCCTATTGCAATTACCAATAGCTATTCTAATTATTTTAATTATGTCCACAGTCTGTCAGGCTGTCCTCGGGCCAGAAAAAGTGGCGTTAAAGCATTTCCAAGTAAAGAAGATAAAGAGGACCCAGAACTTAAGTAAGTCTGATAGCCAACTCCAACAGTAATGAAGTACAATTCACCGAGCTTTCTTGGTTACATGTAGTTTTGGATGTACAGCTTTATAATGTATTAACTGTTTTTGTTGCTCCAGTGCAGAAAAGAAAATGAAGCAAATTGGCAAATATTATTGATTAACATTGTCTTCAGCAATGACACGTGTTATTCACTTCAGTCTGTACAAGGGCAGTAGAGAAGATCTACATACTGTAGGAGTTATGTATGCATAAGGCCTCATGCACATGACCGTATGTATTTTGCGGTCCGCAAAAAACAGATCCGCAGAACATCCATGTGCAACGGAACAGCTGGCTTCTAATAGAACAGTCCTATCCTACAATAATAGGACATATTCTATTTTTTTGCGGAACGGAAATACAGAAAACGGAATGCACACGGAGTACCTTCCGTTTTCTTTTTTTGCGGATCCTTTGAAATTAATGGTTCCATATACGGTCCGTAAATAAAACGAAATGGACATGGAATGAAAATACGTTCGTGTGCATGAGGCCTAACAGACAAATATTGTTAAGACTATTTTATTTTATTGGCAAAGTCGCCTCATTTTCTATTTTAAATCCTTTAGTTTAAAGCAATAAAAAATGATAATAAAAAATGTACATGTAAATTGAAAGGGTTGTCTGGATGATTACAGTTAAAAAAAATATATAATGACTGTGTAAAAAAATAAAAATTAAGTCACACCTTACTGATATGCCGCCATTCCTGTTCTGATGCCTCCAGGTCCCCTTCTGGTCACTACTTCCCGATACACAGTAAATGGGGTTATGCCATGATTGATGTAAAAAATGAAAATCAGACATCATATAGCACATGCCAATACCTTTCTAAGGCCTCTTTTACACTACCGTATGGCTATTTCAGTGTTTTGTGGTCCGTTTTTCACGGATCCGTTGTTCCGTTTTTTTTGTTTCCGTTGTGTTCCAGTTTTGGTTCTGTTTTTCCGTATGGCATATACAGTATACAGTAATTACATAGAACAAATTGGGCTGGGCATAACATTTTCAAAAGATGGTTCAGCAAAAAACGGAACGGATACGGAAGACATATGGATGCATTTCCGTATGCATTCTGTTTTTTTTTGCGGACCCATTGACTTTAATGGAGCCACGGAACGTGATTTGCAGCCAAATATAGGACATGTTCTATCTTTGCATGGAACGGAGATACGGAAACACAGAAACGGAATACATACGGAGTACATTCCGTTTTTTTTGCGGACTCATTAAAATGAATGGTTCCGTATACAGACCATTTACGGACTGCAAAAAAACACCCGAAAAACGGAAAAAAAAAACTGTAGTGTGAAAGAGGCCTAACAAAGATAGAACCAGCCCTGTACCTCACATGGGACTAGAAATCTCCACATTCACTTCTCCAATTGCTCTGATAGGTTATCTTCATCCTGGCAACTCAGGGAGTGTCCTTTCTGCTGCAGCTCTCTCCCTGTAACTGCCACAGCTTCTAAAAGAACATATGGCTGGTGACAGATGAAGAAGATTTAAACTGAGCACATTCGAACAGCTTAGTGAGATGAACAAAAAAATAAGGAAAAGAACAAACAGCAGGTGGCGCTATCCAGATAGATTTTATTGAATAGCTCACTGGGTATACTAACTTTTTAATTATATGCAATTACAAAAGTAATTAGATCCAGGTGTTGGTAGATGTTTTGTGACACAACCCCTTTAAGAAATCTATTTTCCCATAATACAAATAAAACACAAACCACTACACAATCATTGGGTGGCCACATATAGGATAAATAATTTCTTGATACCATTCTTAGGTGTGTATGACTTTTTAATCACTATATTTTTATATTTTATTAGTATGGGCATTTTAACACACAGCAATACCGATGATGTTTATTTTTTATTGTTAATTTATTTATTTTTTTGGAAAAAGAGAGCAATTAAAATTTTTATGTTTTAAATTTTGTTATATTTTCAAAAAAAAATTTAACACTTTTTTATAGCGCCTGTCAATCTCATACATTTTTGTCACAAGTCGGTTAATGCGACCTCTGTGTTCGCGAGCGATCTCCATCTTTAAAGACCATTCATGTGCTGTATATGTATAGCGCCGGGTGGGAAGGGGTTAATAGGCGAGCAAACAGAAAAAAAATGTGAATGAAACATTTTAGTTATGGCTCTTGGAAAGCGGAATGGGAAAAACAAAAAACTGCAAAAACAGAAACTGATCCAGTCCTTAATAAATTAAATTATTTATTAGAATGTTAATAAAGTGCACAGACTTGTAATGCAATGTCAACATTGATAGTAATATAAATTCATCTTTACTATGGTATCCAAAAAATTAAAGACGCACACCCACAATACTGGTGTCATCCTTGTGAAATATGTACATAAGTAAATGTACTGCAAGTGAATAATGGCAGCAGTGCCTAACACATACAAAGCTGGGTAAACTACCCAGCCATTAATAGACATTACACAGTACATTATTGCCACTTATGTGAATATTTCACCATGATGACACCAGTATTGAGGAAGTGTTATGTGACTTAGCGCCCTTGCATACGGCCATATGCCCTCCGAGATATACGGTCCGTGAGCAGGCCATATGTCCCGAAGCGGCATTGATCATGCACACGGGAGCGCACAGCATCATATATTACAATGATGCTGTGGACGTCAGATTGTATGAGTGCAGGACAACAGCATCGCGGGTGGCCCGACGTGCACAACATTATTGTAGTCTATGATGCTGTGCGCTCCCGTACGCACGATCAATGCTGCTCTGGGACATATGGCCCGCTCACGGACCATATGTCTGGAGGGCATATGGTCGTGTGCAAGGGCCCTTACGGCTTTCAGGGCCACGGATGCGGGCAGCACACAGACTGCTGTCTGCATCTCTTGCGGCCCCACTGAAGTGAATGGGTCCGCACCTGAGCCGCAAAAAATGAGCCCTTATACTGATGAACTTATACTATTCTCAATGCTGGTATCATGCTACTTTTCTGTTTAGTGTATTAGGTTTATTTGGAACACAGGTTACCATTTACTTATCTAAATAGCTCAATTGTCATTAGTGATGAGCGGCATAGGCAATATTCGAATTCACAATATTTAGTGAATTTTTGGGCGAATATTCGCCGCAAATTCGAGAATTCGTAATCTCCAATCATTGTTTACTTGATTGCAAAAATCGGCAATGTAATATATTCACAATAAATTCGAATACGAATATATAGCACCATATTCTAAATATTCGCAAATTCTCGAACTGGCGATATTCGCGATTAAAATTTGCGATTCGAATATTCGCGCTCAATTGTCATATGGTGGGCTGACTATTTTATAAAGTTTTTAGAACTTCTAATTTATAAAGTGATTAAGGATTATTGACATAAAACTGGAAAATCTCTTTAACCTTCATGGCTTGGGGCCTTGGGCCAATGATCGGGGCAATTATTGGAAAGTGGCATTTCTAGGAATGCGCGTTCCCCATTAATTGCCATGACGTGCTGGCAATTAACAAGAACAAATTGCCTGCTGTGTTGATTTGCGTAAAAGGGCCTATGCTCTGTATCTAAACCCAACAATAGGGTCTTAGCTGTAATTTACAGGCAAAGAATGTATTGTCTAATATGACTTGATGCTATCTGGTCATCAGACATTACTTGGCCATCTTGAAGCGGATATAAGACATTAAAATATATTTTTTTAAGTAATAACAGATTTAAAAATTAGTATAAAAATTTAAAAAATGTAGTTATAAAAAAATAGAAAAGGAAATAATATTTATAATATTTTCTGAACAGGTAGGTTGTCAAAATAATATCATGATTATATTTTGCACAGATGTCCTGTTGTAGGCTGCGATGGCCAAGGCCACATATCAGGTAAATACACATCTCATCGAAGTGCTTCTGGCTGTCCATTGGCTGCTAAAAGGCAAAAGGAGAGTACGTTAAATGGCTCATCGTTGTCATGGAAGCAGAATAAGCAGGAGCTGCCACACTGTCCACTTCCAGGCTGCAATGGACTTGGCCATGTCAATAATGTTTTTGTCACACACAGAAGGTACTTAGTATATTTTTCTTTAGTTTTTTCGTACATTTATTTTTGAAATCTGAAATGTGTTTTATGTGTTAGGATGATTTACTACAAAAAACGAAAAAAAAATTATGGATCAATACATATCAGTGAACATGTCCAGTAAAAATGCTGGGTCGCATGATAGAAACCCAATGGACTACATTAGAGCCAAAGGGGTTTGTTGGGCACCTGTGTTTCCATCATGTGACGGATCCTGCATTTACATTGTTTTCGTTGTTCTGCTCCAATAACAGAACAAAAAAATGGAAATAAAGAACTACAATTTGAACGCGGCCTAAAAGCTGGAGTAAGCTTAGAGAATTTATCAGAATTATATGGCTCCAAAGATGTTTTAAAGTCTATGGAAACCATCACATAAATTTTTTATTTTTTATTTTTTTACTTGCATCTATTATATGATAAAAATAATTCCTGTGATTGGTCTTCTTAAATAAAATTCTCAATAAATATTTGTTTTATCACATAATAGACACAGTTCAGTAAGGGTATGTTTACATCTGCGGTGGCCTGTTCTGGCAGAGAGCAGCCTGCCAGATTTCACAGGATACGGCAAAGGATCCGGCATTGCCGGATCTACAGTTCACCACCGGCTCCCCATTGACTCTAATGGGGTCTGGCGGTGATCTGGCCTCTTTTCTGCATGAATGACAGATTTCAGCCAAAAAACGGTGCATGCAATGGTTTTTAACTGGCTGACAGATAGCAGCATTTAAAAAAAAAAAAATTATGAGTCAAGTAATTTTTTATAGTAAAAACTAGTTTGATTTGATTTTCAAAATGAAAATCTGACATTCATAAGAATTACTTTTGTCAGTGCTGGAAGTTTTAAACATTTAGCCATGTTTTATGTCAGAAACTAACCTCATGACAAATTGTCCCCAGGTCTCATGCCCATTTAGTCACTAATAATATACAGACAAGAAATACTGTACAGAATTGTAGGAAAAACATGGTTGTTCAATCCAAATTCAGGGTTAGCAGAGTTCAGGCATAAT
The DNA here is from genome assembly GCF_014858855.1 of Bufo gargarizans. Lineage (NCBI taxonomy): Eukaryota > Metazoa > Chordata > Amphibia > Anura > Bufonidae > Bufo > Bufo gargarizans. The sequence goes on from NC_058084.1 coordinate 98,493,160, forward strand.
GGATACACCAATTCAGGTTAGGGCAAGTAATTTTTAGAAGATAAAGTCCATAAACAGCTGAAGTCAAAATCTAAGTATCAGTGGCCACAGAGCAAAAAGTTGACTATGGTGGTGAAATAATTGTTCAATGCCCTGTTAATGTTCCTCTTGGGGGCTCCCTAGGAAATAGCCCACTTTTCCAGACCCTAAAAAGGTTCCTGAATGTACCTTAAATAGCCAATTACATATTCCACTGCATTCCAACATAATGCCCAAAGGATATGGTCTTCATCGTGTGTATTTTTCACAATTTTTTTTAGGAAAAACATCTAAAAACAGATATTCCTAGGTTGCTTTTTTTTTTCATCTGCTTCATACATCGTAATGGGATCTGTAGCATCAATGAACATGATATTGAAACTGGCCCATGTATAGAACACATTTTTCTTTAATTCCATTTTGTCCCCTAGTGGCAAGCTCTGTTTACTGTCCATGCTTATAGACAATATCTGTAAAATATAAATCAAGCCTAGAAACTTATTATAAAATAGTATTACATTAATAAGCAACTGTGAAATATTAAATTAAATGTATTACATGTTCATTTAAACCACTGTGTCACTTGAACAGATTTGACTTGGGACTACTCCTAAGGGCGCTATCTAAGTAGCTCCCCAAGTATTCACCCTTTAACCCTTATACAGAGATCTTTACTTCACAACAGGGGAACTACCAGGCCACTACCACCTGGAGTATTCATGTGGGATGAGAGACAACAATGCAGGGCACCATGAGAGTAGGCACAACTATAGCCAGGGACAGGCCGATAAATTGGCTGAGGTCAGGCTGGGCAGCTCAGGGTCAGAACAAAGATAATTAGAGGTCAGGAACATGGAACAGGCAGTAGACACAGCACACTTTCAGAAGAAACTAGCAAGCTAGAACCTATTGCTCAGGCACCTCCCCTCATGGGAAGGTGCATAAAGTATCACAAGGTAACAAGTCATTGGCTGCGGAAGATTAGAGTGTGCATGCTGGCATATTTTAAGCCAGAGGGAGTGTGCAAGAAGTAGTTTTATGGACATTGATTACTTGTTTATATAAACTCTGACACTTCTATGCAGCACACCTCATGACGTAGATTTTTAAGAGAAAATTGTCATGTTTAAAATGCTGCCCATTCTGCAGGCACCATGGGATATCTTTATTACTTTCCTGCATCAGTAATGTGGAGCCAAAACATGGTAACTTTTTGTGTAAAGCCATTTTTGTGACTTTTTGTAATTTTACACTAATCATTTTCTCCAATTTTCAACAGTTGGTGGGAAAGTAGGTGTGTTTGGCTCTGTTAATGTGTACTTGATGTCAGATTTAAAAAGTCAAAAATTGTCACACTGTTAGGCTAGTTTCACACTAGCGCTAAAAAATTTCAGCAGGCTGTTCTAGCAGAGGAAAAGCCTGCCAGAGTTCATCATATCTGGTATAGCTGGATACTACCGCTACTACTACTTCCCCGCTGCAGACCATTGACTATAATGGGACTCAGTTAGGATCCAGCCTGTATCCGGCATTAGTGCCGGGATTCGGCCACACAAAAGCTGGTGCTTTCAGCATTATTTGTCTGACCAAATCTCGGAACTAATGCTGGAAACAGGCTGGTTCCCTGCCAGTTTCTATTATAGTCTATGATGCCTAGTGGTGCTGCAACCCCTTCTGGCTATGCTGGATGTGATGAACACCAGCAGGCTGCTCCTCTACCGGAGCAGCCTACATAATCATTTTAGTGCTATCCTTATTCTGCGCGCTGTATGAGAATGGAAATACCAAATTTGCATAGATTTTTTAATGTTTTACTACTTTTGCCATATTTGGTCACCATATTCTAAGAACCATAACTTTTTAATCTTTCCATCCACAGAGTTGTGCTGGGATTGTTTTTTCCAGAATATGCTGTTGTTGTCATCGGTGTCATTATGGGACATCATTTTTTTTATTCCTTTATCTGGGATGTAGAATGAGCAAAAAAACTATGATTCTGGATTTTTTTTCACATCATTTATTTTATAGTATAACTGACAAAATAACTGTATTCTGTGATCCCAAATATATATATATATATTACTCATACAAAAAACAAATGTTAACAATAATTTTTAATGTGAGAGCAGCAACTTTTTATTATTGTATAGGATTTGTGTGAGGGCTTGTTTTCAGCTGTACAACCTATAGTTTTCACTACTAACATATGGTTTATTTATGACTTTTTGATCGATTTTTATTATTTCTATTGAAATGCAGAAAACAAGAAACAGAATTGCTGCAATTCTTGAATTGTTTTTCATTTTATTTGTTTACAGTGTTGTGCTATGTATTTAAGAGGCACCACCAGAAACAAATCTTTTGTTCCCACTCTCTCCTCCCAACATTTGTACGTATTTTGGTATACATAATAATTTGATTCTTATGAGACTGGCCTCCAGGTTCACATAGAAATAAAGAGAGAAATTAACTTTATGTCCACACAGCAGATGCTCTGATCCAATAAACCTCATGGGGGAAAAAAGAGGAGTCAAACAATCTAACCAAAAGTGATAGAGGCTGAAAATACATCAATACATCGATATATAATTAAAAATTATGTATACCAGCATATTTACAAACACAAAACATTTTTCTGAAATTGCCTTTTTGCAGTTATTATTTGGTTCAAATTTTTTTTTTTTCCTTAGTTAAAACTTTTTAGTGAGTGGCAATGCTGTGTTGTTTTCGCAGTACAACCTGTAGTTTTTATTGGTATCATTTTGGAATACATGCAACTTTTTGATCGCTGTTTGTTACAGTCTTCGAGAGGCAGAATGAGAGAATAACAGCAATTCTGGCATTGTTTTTTTTTTTAACGGCACTTATTGCTCAGGTTGCATGACATGATAGCTTTATAGGACATGAACTGATTATATTCAACAACACTCTAAAGCATCTACTGTGTATTTTACAGTTTATCTGGATGCCCTTTAAACGCACAAGCCATAAAGAAGGGGAAAACATCGGAGGAACTGAGCGTAAAAATAAAGACAAGTGGAGGTAAGAAGAAGCTGTGCACCCATCCTTATGGAAACCATATCAAACATCTTACTACTACCCTTTGATACATAGAAGTGTTTCACTCAGCTGAAGCAACAAGGCATAACTAGTAGAGTTGAGAGGACACCTAGATGTTCGGGTTCGACGGGTTCGGCCGAACTTCACAAAAAAGTTTGAGTTCGGGACACGAACTTGACCCCGAACCCCATTAAAGTCCATGGGAACCCAAACTTTTGAGCACTAAAATAGCTGTAAAAATGTAATGGAAAATGTGGTTAAGAGCATGGCAAGTGCTCTGCAAACAAATGTGGAAAGGGAAATGACATAAAATACGCAAAAATAAAAAGTAATGGAGTAGGAGGTTGAGGAGGCGGTGGATGTGGAGGTGTAGGTGGAAGCAAATTATCCACTCCCGACTCGGGCAGGTAGTGACGATAAATAACAATACAGGACTCTTAAGATGCCCTGTTATTGGAATGATTAATAAAAAAAATTATAGGGAATGAAACTGGGGTATTTAGGATTTGGAAACGTTAGCCAGGAGAGGCCCTGCTGCCGCTTTGTTGACTCTTGATAACTTCTGCCTGATCGCACGTCCCTGTGACGTCCATGATCCATTTGAATATCTTCTCTATTAACTTTCGATGTTCTTTTCTGAGCCTATTATGTTGATCACTATTATTGGCGAATCAGGGTTCCACGCCAGAGAGGGAGCGTGAGAAAGGGAGACCTCATCCAAGGGAGGTCAATGGATGCATTAGTATAGAGCGGAAATGTGGGACAAGTTATTGAAGCAGAAGGATCGAATGAAAGGGCCAATTAAAGACAAATTTTAGAAATTTAAGTCCCTGTCGCCTATGCAGAGCAGGGGTTTTTCATCGCCAGAAATGGGTTAATGTTACCCACCAATGAAACAGATTATTTTTAAAAATTTCAGTCCCTGTCACCTATGCAGAGCAGTAGTTTATACACGGCAAAAATTTTAAAATGTCACCCAAGAATGTATCAGAAAAATTAGTGAAATGTATTAAGCTGTCAACTAGGTAGAGCAGGGGTATATCACTCCCAAAAATTGGTGAATTTCACCCGAAAATGTAACAGACAAATTAGTGATTTTTTTTTTTTACCTGTCTACTAGGTATAGCAGTGGTATATCACACCTAAAAATTTGTGAATTTCACCCGAAAATGTAACAGACAAATTAGTGAAATGGCATAAAATAAAACAAAATAAGGACAAAAATAAACAAACAAAAAATTTTATTTATGAGGTGGAGGTCCATATGGAGTAGGAGTTTGAGGAGGCGGTGGACGTAGTGGTGTAGGTGAAAGCGGCGGTGGAGGAGGATGAGGTAGCCAACACTGGTTTTTGGTTGTAATTTTTGTTTTGTTTTTAATTAGGGTGCACTCCAAAAGAGTGTGAAATATCAAAAATACAAGAATGAGCAATTGCGCTGTAGTATAACAATGGCTGGTTAAGGCCGGTATACATGTCTATTCTCAACAAGGTACGGACAAGTCCTGTGGGATCCATGCCTGGTTCATTTTAATGAACGGGAGCTTGTCCACATTGGCTGTGGACAGGCGGCTGCACTTGTCTGCGATAGCGCCCCCTGCCATGCTAAACACACGTTCAGATAATACACTGGCCGCAGGGCAGGCCAGCACCTCCAAGGCGTAAAGGGTAAGCTCAGGCCATGTGCCCAATTTGGAGACCCAGAAGTTGAAGGGGGCAGACCCGTCATTCAGTACGTGTAGGCGTGTGCACATTTACTGCTTCACCATGTTGCTGAAATGTTGCCTCCTGCTAAGACGTTCCATATCAGCTGGTGGTGCTGGTTGTTGTGGCGTGCTGACAAAGATTTTCCACATTTCGGCCATGCTAACCCTGCCTTCTGAGGTGCTGGCGGTGCCCCAGCTGCGTTGGCGACCTCTTCCTCGTCCTCTGCCTTCGCCTTATGCTTCCACTGTGTCCCCGTTGTCAGGTGGGAATGCCATCAGCAGCGCATCTACCAGCGTGCGTTTGTACTCGTGCATCTTATGATCACGCTCCAGTGAGGGAATTAAGGATGGTGCGTTGTCCTTGTAACGGGGATCCAGCAGCATGGCAACCCAGTAAGGTAAAATGTGGGCATCTCGGTGGTCATTGCGGAGACACTGCAGCATGTAATCGCTCATGTGTGCCAGGCTGCCCAGAGGCAACGAAAAAGCTGTTCTCTGTGGTAGGTGTATCATCTGTACCCTCTATATCCACCCATCCACCAGTGATGGCCATGAGCTGGTCAGGGTGCCACCCTGCTGTGAACATGGTTCGTCCTCCTCCATCTCCTCCTCCTCATCCTCCACCTCATCATCCTCCAGAACTGTGCCCTGGCAGAAAAATTGTGTACCTGGTGTTTGTGGGTACAGGAACCCACGCTAAGAGCCACTTGTGAATTACTGGCTGGAAAACCTATCAAAAGGATCCCACTTTCTCCTCCTCCTCCTGTGCCACATCCTCTTCCATCATCGCCAGCAGCGTTTTTTCAAGGAGGCATAGAAGTGGGATAGTAACGCTGACGACGGCGTTATCTGCACTGGCCATGTTGGTGGAGTACTCGAAACAGAGTTACAAGGAACACAGGTCTCGCATGGAGGCCCAGTCATTGGTGGTGAAGTGGTGCTGTTCCGCAGAGCGACTCACCTGTGTGTGCTGCAGCTGAAACTCCACTATCACCTGCTGCTGCTTGCACAGTCTGGCCAGCATGTGCAAGGTGGAGTTCCACCTTGTGGGAACGTCGCATATGAGGCGGTGATCAGGAAGGCCGAAGTTACGCTGCAGCGCTGACAGGCGAGTAGCAGCAGGGTGAGAACGAAGAAAACACGCACAGACGGCCCGCACTTTATGCAGCAGCTCTGACATATCGGGGTAATTTTTAAGGAGTCTCTGCACCACCAAATTCAGCACATACGCCAGGAAAGGGATGTGCGTCAAATCGGCTAGTCCCCGAGCTGCTACGAGATTTCGCCCATTATCGCACACCACCAGGCCGGGCTTGAGGCTCACTGGCACCAATCACTCATCGGTTTGTTGTTCAAGGCCCATCCACAGCTCCTGTGCGGTGTGGGGTTTGTCCCCCAAACAGATACGTTTTAAAACTGCCTGCTGTCGTTTACCCCTGGCTGTGCTAAGTTGGTGGTGAAGATGTTACGCTGACCAAATGAGGAGCCGGTAGAGGATGAGGAAGCGGAGTAGGAGGAGGAAGCAACAGGAGGCAAACTGAAGCACCCTACAATCCTCGGTGGTGGAAGGACATGCGCCAAACTGCTATCTGCCTCAGGCTACTGCATTTACCCAGTGTGCTGTTATGGAGATATAACGTCCCTGACCATGCTTACTGGTCCACGTATTCATAGTGAGGTGCACCTTGCCACAGATGGTGTTGCAAAGTGCAGACCTGATTTTGTCCCCTACTTGGTTGTGCAGAGAAGGGATGGCATGCCTGTAAAAGTAGTGGCGGCTGGGCATGACGAACTGTGGGACAGCCACCGCCATAAGGCTTTTAAACTCTCCGTCTCCATCAGACGGAATGACAGAATTTCAAAGGACAGTAAATTTGAAATGCTGGCATTCAGGGCCAGGGATCGCGGGTGGGAAGGGGGGTACTTCCTCTTCCACTCCAGTGTTTGGGAGATGGAGAGCTGAACGCTTCCATGGAACATTGTGGAGATGCTTGGTGACCCAGATGGTGGTGTTGCTGGCAGATCCTCTGTTTGTGGGGTGACAGGTGGCACTGTCACTCCAGAAGTGGATGACGAGGCCGAGACTGCAGCAGAAGAGGAAGCAGGAGGAGTCAGAGACCTTTCTTGGTTTTTGAGGTTTCTACTCCACTGCAGCTCGTGCTTTGCACTTAGACGCCTGGTCATGCAGGTTGAGCTCAGGTTGAGAACGTTTATGCCTCGCTTTAGGCTCTGATTGCACAGCGTGCAAACCACTCGTGTCTTGTCGTCAGCACATTGTCTGAAGAACTGCCACGCCAGGGAACTCCTTGGAGCTGGCTTTGGTGTGCTCAGTCCTTTGCTGCGGTGGGCAGTAGCAGGCGTACTGTCTAGGGGACGGCCACTCCGCTTTTGCACCCTGCTCCCTCCTCTGCTGTGCTGGTGGCCCTGTGTGACCACAGCCTCTTCCTCCGAACTACACAGGTCACTAGCATGACCTTGATTCCATGTGGGGTCGAGGACCTCATCGTCCCCCACATTATCTTCCACCCAGTCTTTACCCCTGCCCTCCTTGTTGGTCTGCACACTTTCAAAAGCCCCAGCAGTTGGCACCTGTGTTTCGTCATTATCCGAGACGTGCTGCGATGGTCCTCCCATGTACTCATCTTGAAACATAAGTGGTTGGGCATCGGTGCACTCAATCGCTTCCACTTCTGGGGCAGGGCTAGGTGGTTGGCACTGGGAAACCCTGCTAACAAAGTCATCAAAAAGCAGAAGAGACTGCTGCATGACTTGGGGCTCAGGCTGCTTGGCTGATTTGCAAGGGGGTGAGGTGAAAGACTGATGGACATCGGCTGCGGGTGCCACCTCTGATCTTTCAGCAGGAGACTGGGTGGGAGACAATATGAAGGAACTGGACTCACTGTCAGCAACCCAATCTACTATCACCTGTACTTGTTCTGGCCTCACCATTCGTAGAACCGCATTAGGCCCGACCAAATACCGCTGAAGCTTCTGTCGCCTACTCGCCCCTGAGGAAGGTGTTTCACTTGTGTGTGTAGCTGGCACAGATCGACCACGTCCTCTACCTGCAGGAGCTCTACCAGTAGCTGCACGACCGGGGCCACGTCCCTTATTTGATGCTTTCCTCATATTTCTCAAATTTAGGATCTTGCCCAAAATTGGTGTCTTTTTTTAAATAACAGAATAGAACAACAGTATCTATCGCGTGCACCTCACAATGACAGATGCAGCAAAGGCTACAAAATTAAGTTTTTCGCCCTAAATAGGTGTTTTTTAATGGCAGAATAGAAAAAACGTATCTAAAGGGTGTATCTCGCAATGACATATACAGCAAAGGCTGCAAAATTTAGATTTTTGCCCTAAATGGGTGTTTTTTTAATACCAGAATAAAACAGTATCTAAATCGTTTATCTCACACGTACAGATGCAGACAAGGCCACAAATTACAATTTTTGCCCAAAATGGGTGTTTATTTAATACCAGAATAGAACAACAGTATCTAAAGGGTGTATCTCACAATGACATATGCAGCCAAGGCTGCAAAATTAAGATTTTTGCCCTAAATGGGTGTTTTTTTAAATATAGAATAGAACAACAGTATCTAAAGGGTGTATCTCACACGTACAGATACAGACAAGGCCGCAAATTAAGATTTTTGCTCAAAATGGGTGTTTATTTAATACCAGAATAGCACAGAAGTATGTAAAGGGTGTATCTCACAATGATAGATGCAGCAAAGGCTGCAAAATAAAAAAAATTGCCCTAAATGGGTGTTTTTTTAATAGCAGAATATAACAACAGTATCTAAAGGGTGTACAGTACAGACCAAATGTTTGGACACACCTTCTCATTCAAAGAGTTTTCTTTATTTTCATGACTATGAAAATTGTAGATTCACACTGAAGGCATCAAAACTATGAATTAACACATGTGGAATTATATACATAACAAAAAAGTGTGAAACAACTGAAAATATGTCATATTCTAGGTTCTTCAAAGTAGCCACCTTTTGCTTTGATTACTGCTTTGCACACTCTTGGCATTCTCTTGATGAGCTTCAAGAGGTAGTCACCTGAAATGGTCTTCCAACAGTCTTGAACGAGTTCCCAGAGATGCTTAGCACTTGTTGGTCCTTTTGCCTTCACTCTGCGGTCCAGCTCACCCCAAACCATCTTGATTGGGTTCAGGTCCAGTGACTGTGGAGGCCAGGTCATCTGGCGCAGCACCCCATCACTCTCCTTCATGGTCAAATAGTCCTTACACAGCCTGGAGGTGTGTTTGGGGTCATTGTCCTGTTGAAAAATAAATGATGGTCCAACTAAACGCAAACCGGATGGAATAGCATGCCACTACAAGATGCTGTGGTAGCCATGCTGGTTCAGTATGCCTTCAATTTTGAAGAAATCCCCAACAGTGTCACCAGCAAAGCACCCCCACACCATCACACCTCCTCCTCCATGCTTCACGGTGGGAACCAGGCATGTAGAGTCCATCCGTTCACCTTTTCTGCGTCGCACAGACACGGTGGTTGGAACCAAAGATCTCAAATTTGGACTCATCAGACCAAAGCACAGATTTCCACTGGTCTAATGTCCATTCCTTGTGTTCTTTAGCCCAAACAAGTCTCTTCTGCTTGTTGCCTGTCCTTAGCAGTGGTTTCCTAGCAGATATTCTACCATGAAGGCCTGATTCACACAGTCTCCTCTTAAGAGTTGTTATAGAGATGTGTCTGCTGCTAGAACTCTGTGTGGCATTGACCTGGTCTCTAATCTGAGCTGCTGTTAACCTGCAATTTCTGAGGATGGTGACTCGGATGAACTTATCCTCCGCAGCAGAGATGACTCTTGGTCTTCCTTTCCTGGGGTGGTCCGCATGTGAGTTTCTTTGTAGTGCTTGATGGTTTTTATGACTGCACTTGGGGATACTTTCAAAGTTTTCCCAATTTTTCAGACTGACTGACCTTCATTTCTTAAAGTAATGATGGCCACTCGTTTTTCTTTACTTAGCTGCTTTTTTCTTGCCATAATACAAATTCTAACAGTCTATTCAGTAGGACTATCAGCTGTATATCCACCTGACTTCTCCACAACGCAACTGATGGTCCCAACCCCATTTATGAGGCAAGAAATCCCACTTATTAAACCTGACAGGGCACACCTGTGAAGTGAAAACCATTTCAGGTGACTACCTCTTGAAGCTCATCAAGAGAATGCCAAGAGTGTGCAAAGCAGTAATCAAAGCAAAAGGTGGCTACTTTGAAGAACCTAGAATATGACATATTTTCAGTTGTTTCACACTTTTTTGTTATGTATATAATTCCACATGTGTTAATTCATAGTTTTGATGCCTTCAGTGTGAATCTACAATTTTCATAGTCATGAAAATAAAGAAAACTCTTTGAATGAGAAGGTGTGTCCAAACTTTTGGTCTGTACTGTATATCACAATGACATATACAGCAAAGGCTGCAAAATTAAGATTTTTGCCCTAAATGGGTGTTTTTTTAATACTAGAATAGCACAGCACTATCTAAAGCAAGTATCTCACTGTCACAGCCTTTGGTTTGCGCTGTGACACTGTTGCCACAGTTGCGGTTGCCCATGGCAACGTGTTGCTGTGAGAGCATGCGGTGGCAGTGTCTCGGCCTTCTGGGTGATTGCCGGGACATAGTTGCCACACATGCTGTTGCTGGTGGTAACCTGTGGTTTGGCATGCTTGTGTGTGCACTTCCCCTTTAAGTTGTAGCCTCCCTCTGGCAAGTGCTGTAAGGGTTAACTCCCTGACTGGGTGTGGTCATTTGGCTTTTATCTTCTGTGGTTTCCTGGCTGGAGTCAGTGGTACTTCAGCTGTCTTGGTGCTGGAGTCCAGGGTGTTCCATCTGTCCAGTGAGGGCCACCCTTGTGGTCATAGATGTTGATGTTCTTAGGGTGTCTCCTTCCCTTCTTATGTTTTGGTTTGCATGGGTTATGTTCGGGGTGTTGTATGTCTTGTGTGGTGTTACATGGCTGGTGATGTTTGGTGTTCAGCATGTTTGCTAGACATTCCCCTGTCTCACGTTTATTGCAGCTATCGGTGTCCTGGAATCCTGTGTGGTTTGTGGTGTGTGGTGTGTGCTGTGTCCTTTAATGTTGGTGTGCACAGCAGCACTAGTGCACGGGTTACAGCCAGGGTGTCTGTGGCAGGCAAGTGTGTTATGGGTTTCGCTTACCTGCCATCTCCATATGCTGTATGTGTTCCCCTCTCCTTGCAGCCTGGCCTCAGATAGAGACTCCTGTTCCTCCATGATTTGGATGAACAAGTCGTCTCTTCCCGGCTCCTTGGTGAGGGATTATCAGGGCGACTTAGGGTATCTAGGAATCCAGAGTATGAGTCGTCCTACCATCGGGGTCCGCTCATACGGTGAGGAGTCAGGGAGAGGATTAGGGACACTGTAGGAGGTGACCTGCTCCCTTATTACTCCTTTTGGGCAGACTGATCCCGTTTTTACCCTTTGACACCGCACGGTGGAGGGTTTCCCCCACTCCCCATTGTGACAGTATGACCACAAAGGCTCCTTGTTTGGAGCCTTCGGAAGAGGGCCCAGCATGTGTCGCCTGCCATTTTCTGGCGCACATGCTTATCCTCCGGAGGAAGGGTGAAAGGTGAGACGCTGTTAACAGTGAGGTTCCCTGTGACAGTTGGTTGCAGTTGGTGTGAACCTTCAGTGGTGTTTGCGTTTCTCCTCATCCATTTCTCAGTGGTTCAGGTGCTTCTGTTGAGTGCTGGATGCATTCTTGTGGTGTAGTGGCTGTGTGCTGTTTGGAGATGCATGCTGGCAGCAACCTGGTGTGAACCGTGTCTGAGGTAAACGCAGCGTTCAGTGCGGTTTCTCTGGGCTGTTTGGTGGCTGGTGCCCTGGTTCCTTTGCGTTGCTCCAGGGGCTGGCGGCAGTCTTAGAGAGACATCCTTGCTCTGAAGCTGAATCTTATTACTTCCCCTTGTCCATGTCTCAGTGGTTTTGTCATTTGTGTTGTGTGCTGGCTGCATACCCGTTGTGTACTAGCTGTGTGCTGGTTGGGAATGGTTGCTGGCAGTGACCTTGTGTGAACTGGGTCTGAGGTGGACACAGTGATTAGTGCGGTCTCTCTGAGCTGTATGGTGGCTGGCTGCCTGGTTTCTAGGTGGTTCCGGGGCTGGCAGCAGTCTTTTAGAGACTTCCTTGCACTGACACTGATCTGTTTAGTTCCCCTTTTTTTGTTGTGGGGGCTTTGACGGGTGGGAGTGTAACGGCCTTTGGTTTGCGCTGTGACACTGCTGCCACACTTGCGGTTGCCCGCGGCAACGTGTTGCTCTGAGAGCATGCGGTGGCAGTGTCTTGGTCTTCTGGGTGATTGCCGGGACATGGTTGCCACGCATGCTGTTGCCGGTGGTAACGTATGGTTTGGCATGCTTGTGTGTGCACTTCCCCTTTAAGTTGTAGCCTCCATCTGTCTGGTGCTGTAAGGGTTAACTCCCTGACTGCGTGTGGTTATTTGGCTTTTATCTTCTGTGGTTTCCTGGCTGGAGTCAGTGATACTTCAGCTGTCTTGGTGCTGGAGCTCTGCTCCAGTCCAAGGTGTTCCATCTGTCCAGTGAGGGGAGGGCCACGCTTGTGGTCATAGATGTTGATGTTCTTATGGTGTCTCCTTCCCTTCTTATGTTTTGGTTTGCGTGGGTTATATTCAGTTCCTCCATGACTGGGATGAACAGGTCGTCTCTTTCTGGCTCCTTGGTGAGGGATTACCAGGGCGACTTAGGGTCTCTAGAAATCCAGAGTATGAGTTGTCCTACCATCGGGGTCCGCTAATACGGTGAGGAGTCAGGGAGAGGATTAGGGATGCTGTAGGAGATGACCTGCTCCTTTATTACTCCTTTTGGCCAGGCTGATCCCCTTTTTACCCTTTGACACCGCACGGTGGGGGGGTCCCCATCGTGACACTCACACGTACAGATGCAGACAAGGCCGCAAATTAAGATTTTTGCCCAAAATTGATGTTTTTTTAATACCAGAATAGCACAGCAGTATCTAAAGTGTGTATCTCACACGTACAGATGCAGACAAGGCCGCAAATTAAAATGTTTGCCCAAAATGGGTGTTTATTTAATACCAGAATAGCACAGCAGTATGTAAAGGCTGTATCTCACAATGACAGATGCAGCAAAGGCTTCAAAATTAAGTTTTTTGCCCTAAATGGGTGTTTTTTTTTTATAGCAGAATAGAACAGTATCTAAAGGGTGTATCTTACACAAACAGATGTAGACAAGGCGGCAAAATTAAGATTTTTGCCCTAAATTTGTGTTTTTTAATACCAGAATATGACAGCAGTATATAACGCTTGAATTTCACACGTACAGATGCAGACAAGGCCACAAACTAAGTATTTTGCCCAACATGGGTGTTTTTTTAATACCAGAATAGCAAAGCAGTATCTAAAGCGTGTATCTCACACTGACAGATCCATACAAGGCTGCAAATTACAGTATTTTGCCCAAAATGGGTGTTTTTTGAATAACAGAATATGACAGCAGTATATAACTCTTGAATTTCACACGTACAGATGCAGGGGCAAGATTGTGTATTTTGCCCAAATAGGGTGTTTTTTTAAAACCCAGAAAATTAAAGCTATATTTCTAGCTTAAATTGCACACTGACTAATGCGGCAGAGGCCCCAGATGGAGGGTATTGCCAAAAATGTTTGAAGCTTGTTTTAACAATAACAGTTGCAGCAAAGGCTGCAATAGTAAGTACTTTGCCCAAAAAGGGTGTTTTTTTAATAACAGAATATGACAGCAGTATATAATGCTTGAATTTCACACTGACAGATGCAGACAAGGCCACAAATTAAGTATTTTGTCCAAAATGGGTGTTTTTTGAATAACAGAATATAACAGCAGTATATAATGCTTGAATTTCACAAGTACAGATGCAGCAAGGGCTGTAAAATGTAGTATTTTTCCCAAAATGGGTGTTTTTTAAAACCCAGAAAATTATAGCTGTATTTCTAGCTTAAATTGCACACTGACTAATGCTGCAAAGGCACAAGATGTATATTTCCAAAAATTTGTGTTTTTTTAAACCCAGATTATGAATGCAGTATTTCAAGCTTGGATTTTAATGTCATAAAAGCACACATGTAGTGCTGGTGCACTGAGCTTGCCTTAAATGGCCGCCGCCGCCCACCTAACTAACAAACGGATAAAAGTTCTTTTTCTCTGTCACTGGGCTCAGGGCAGGGTAAAAAGATTGTGCACTGAACCCACACAACAAAATCTATGTAGATCGCGGAGTTCAATTGCAGTTCTGATTAAAGTTTCTTTCCTATTCTCTCCCTCACAGCAGCAGCATCCTCTCCCTACACTAGTAACAGCAGAGTGATGTGCAGCGCTACGTGACTCCAGCTTATATAGCGGCTGGGTCAAATGCTGCACTGGCCAATCACAGCCATGCCATTAGTAGGCATAGCTGTGATGGCTTCTAAGGGCACAGAGTTAAACACTTGTTGATTTGCTGCTCTGCAGCCTTTCAAAAAGCGCTAATATATCCGAACCCGAACTTTTACTGAAATGTTCGGGTCTGGGGTCCAAAAACCCTAATAACTAGTAAATAATTTAATTTATTTTTTTGCTTTAAATTGTTGTGCTTTAGATTCACTAAAAGAACATGACCATCACTGTAAAATACTGTACATTTTCTACATTGTAGATTTATATTAAAAACATGAATACAATGAAATAACACATATGGAATTAAGTATCAAACAAAAATATATCTAACCGTTTTGCCGGAACTCTGCACCGGCTTTGGAAAAAGGACCTAACAGTTCAGCCCAAGTAGAGCTCAGGGAGCAGGGTGATGGGGGCTGCTTTAAGCCTTCATCTCCTGGGCTCTGTAGAAGATAGAGAAATGGTCTTGGTCTTGTTTGAAAACTGGTAATCTAAGCTTTATATCTTAAAGGGGTTGTCCGAGTTATATAAATATATGCCCATGTGCCTTATAACATATCTAATACCTTTGTAATGTAGTCTTTTTATCTAAAATATCTTGTTTCTGTGGCACTGATGCAGGTCACGTGATGTCATTCACCAGGCATCCACCCATAAGCAAGGTATGCCATGGCGTAGAGCGCACTCTTGTTGGAGGCGCCGGCCTGCATCGCTGCCTCCTAGCTAATTTATTCACTTCACTTGCCTCTGTGTATTCTCGCACAGGTGCACTGGCAGAGGCATTGTCGAGCGAAGTGTGCATGTGCTGTCTTCCAGCGCACCTCGTTCGACGATGCCTCTGCCAGTGCGCCTGTTCGAGATTAAGGCGCTTCTCTGCAATTACACAGAGGCAAGTGAAGTGAATAAATTAGCTAGGAGGTGGCACTGGGCGGGGAGGGGATCTGTGGATGACACTTGTGGGGATCTGTGGATGACACTTGTGGGGATCTGTGGATGACACTTGTGGGGATCTGTGGATGACATGGTATGTAGCTGGAGGGAGAAAACTTGGCCTTACCACAATGAAGGGTACAGTCTGTATAAATATGTGGCTGACAAAAAGGGGTGGGTCAAGGGGGGGGGCAGAAAAATTTGCTTGCACCAGTCCTGCCTGTGGTGAAGTTTTGTGTACAGGCTTTATCCCAACCTTAGAGAGTGGCCCGGCTCTGTACACGAAACGTCAGAGCCTCCCGTGAGGGATCGCTCATGCGCGATCCTTACCATTGCCAGCAGACCTGTGAAAACAGCAGCATATTGACCCACTGGCGATCGGACCCCAAAGCTACCCCCCACGACCACAAACAAGTAAGTCCCTGCCCAGTGGCATAGCTATCAGGGAAAGCAGCTGCATGTGTGTGGTGAGTGTGTCCATGTTTGTGGAGAGTGCATCCATGTATGTGGAGAGTGCGTCCATGTATGTGGAGAGTACGTGTATGACTGCGTCCATGTATGTGGAGAGTGCGTCCATGTATGTGGAGAGTGTGTGTATGACTGCGTCCATGTATGTGGAGAGTGTGTCCATATATGTGGAGAGTCCGTGTATGACTGTGTCCATGTATGTGGAGAGTGCATGTATAACTGCGTCCTTGTATGTGGAGAGTGTGTGTATGACTGTGTCCATATATGTGGAGAGTGCGTCCATGTATGTCGAGAATGCGTGTATGACTGCGTCCATATATGTGGAGAGTGCGTCCATATATGTGGAGAATGCATGTATGACTGCGTCCATGTATGTGGAGAGTGCGTCCATATATGTGGAGAGTGTGTGTATGACTGTGTCCATATATGTGGAGAGTGCGTCCATGTATGTCGAGAATGCGTGTATGACTGCATCCATATATGTGGAGAGTGCGTCCATATATGTGGAGAATGCATGTATGACTGCGTCCATGTATGTGGAGAGTGCGTCCATATATGTGGAGAGTGCGTGTATGACTGCGTCCATGTATGTGGAGAGTGCGTGTATGACTGCGTCCATGTATGTGGAGAGTGCGTGTATGACTGCGTCCATGTATGGGGAGAGTGTGCCTATGTATGTGGAAAGTGTGTGTATGAGTGTGTCCATGGCTGCTTTATCAAAGGTACAGGGGCTAAAATACTTGTGGATATGTAGAGGTAAATCAGACATGTCTATTACAATTGCAGCGCAGGTTTTAAAGGGGTTGAGTTGAATATAAACTCTGTCAGCAACTGTAAATGTTAAAATTAAAGTTGTGCTAAAAATGACAGGTAAATAAATAAATACAGTAAATAAAAATTCACAAAATAGTCATATGAGAGGGGTTTGCACAGGAGGATGGGGTTTGTGAAGAAGTGTGTATGTGTGGGGGTGTCCCTGTACAAAAATTTGCTGTAGGGCCCTGTCAGTTCTAGCTACGCCTCTGTCCATGCCCATGATTAAAGATATATATATACGGTAGATGACAAATATATATAAATATATATATAGATATGTATATACAGATATGATAGATGATATATACACTGAACAAAAATATAAACGCAACACTTTCGGTTATGCTCCCATTTTGCATGAGCTGAACTCAAAGATCTGAAACATTTTCGACATACACAAAAGACCCATTACTCTTAAATATTGTTCACAAATCTTTCTAAATCTGTGTTAGTGAGCACTTCTCCTTTGCCGAGATAATCCATCCCACCTCACAGGTTTGGCATATCAAGGTGCCGATTATACAGCATGAATATAGCGCAGGTGTGCCTTAGACTGCCTACAATAAAAGGACACTCTGAAATGTGCATAGTTTTGTCTTACTGGGGGAAGGGGGGTCAGAAAACCAGTCAGTATCTGGTGTGGCCACCATTTGCCTCACGCAGTGCAACACATCTCCGTCGCAGAGTGGATCAGGCTGTTGATTGTGGCCTGTGGAATGTTGGTCCACTCCTCTTCAATAGCTGTGCGAAGTTGCGGAATATTGGCAGGAACTGGAACACGCTGTCGTATACGCCGATCTAAAGCATCCCAAACATGCTCAATAGGTGACATGTCTGGTGAGTATGCTGGCCATGCAAGAACTGGGATGTTTTCAGCTTCCAGGAAATGTGTACAGATCCTTGCAATATGTGGCCGTGCATTATCATGCTGCAACATTAGGTGATGGTCGTGGATGAATGGCACAACAATGGGCCTCAGGATCTCATCACGGTATCTCCGTGCATTCATCAATAAAATGCACCTGTGTTCGTTGTCCATAACATACGCCTGCCCATACCATAACCCCACCGCCACCATGGGCCACTCGATCCACAACGTTGACGTCAGCAAACCGCTCACCCACACAACGCCACACATGCTGCCTGCCATCTGCCCTGAACAGTGAAAATTGGGACTCATCCATGAACAGAACACTTCTCCAACGTGCCAGACGCCATTGAATGTGAGCATTTGCCCACTCAAGTAGGTTACAACGACAAACTGCAGTCAGGTCCAGACCCCGATAAGGGTGATGAGCATGCAGATGAGCTTCTGACAGTTTGTGTAGAACTTTATGAAAACCAATTGTTGCTGCAGCTGTCCGGGTGGCTGGTCTCAAACAATCATGGAGGTGAATATGCTGGATGTGGAGGTCCTGGGCTGGTGTGGTTACACAGGGTCTGCGGTTGTGAGGCCAGTTGGATGTACTGACAAATTCTCTGAAACGCCTTTGGAGACGGCTTATGGTAGAGAAATGAACATTCATTGCACGGGCAACAGCTCTGGTAGACATTCCTGCAGTCAGCATGCAAATTGTACGCTCCCTCAAACGTTGCGACATCTGTGGAATTGTGCTGTGTGATCAAACTGCGCATTTCAGAGTGTCCTGTTATTGTGGGCAGTCTAAGGCACACCTGTGCAATATTCATGCTATCTAATCAGCACCTTGATATGCCACACCTGTGAGGAGGGATGGATTATCTTGGCAAAGGAGAAGTGGTCACTAACACAGATTTATACAGATTTGTGAACAATATTCAAGAGTAATGGGTCTTTTGTGTATGTAGAAAATGTTTCAGATCTTTGAGTTCAGCTCATGCAAAATGGGAGCAAAACCGAAAGTGTTGCGTTGATATTCTGCATCTCCCTCTCTCTCGCTATATATATATATATATATATGTATATACAATACAGACCAAAAGTTTGGACACACCTTCTCATTCAAAGAGTTTTCTTTATTTTCATGACTATAAAAATTGTAGATTCACACTGAAGGCATCAAAACTATGAATTAACACATGTTGAATTATATACATAACAAAAAAGTGTGAAACAACTGAAAATATGTCATATTCTAGGTTCTTCAAAGTAGCCACCTTTTGCTTTGATTACTGCTTTGCACACTCTTGGCATTCTCTTGATGAGCTTCAAGAGGTAGTCACCTGAAATGGTCCATCAACAGTCTTGAAGGAGTTCCCAGAGATGCTTAGCACTTGTTGGCCCTTTTGACTTCACTCTGCGGTCCAGCTCACCCCAAACCATCTCGATTGGGTTTCAGGGCCGGTGACTGTGGAGACCAGGACATCTGGCTTAGCACCCCATCACTCTCCTTCATGGTCAAATAGCCCTTACACAGCCTGGAGGTGTGTTTGGGGTCATTGTCCTGTTGAAAAATAAATGATGGTCCAACTAAACACAAACCGGATGGAATAGCATGCCGCTGCAAGATGCTGTGGTAGCCATGCTGGTTCAGTATGCCTTCAATTTTGAATAAATCCCCAACAGAGTCACCAGCAAAGCACCCCCACACCATCACACCTCCTCCTCCATGCTTCACGGTGGGAACCAGGCATGTAGAGTCCATCCGTTCACCTTTTCTGCGTCGCACAAAGACACGGTGGTTGGAACCAAAGATCTCAAATTTGGACTCCTTAGACCAAAGCACAGATTTCCACTGGTCTAATGTCCATTCCTTGTGTTCTTTAGCCCAAACAAGTCTCTTCTGCTTGTTGCCTGTCCTTAGCAGTGGTTTCCTAGCAGATATTCTACCATGAGGGCCTGATTCACACAGTCTCCTCTTAACAGTTGTTCTAGAGATGTGTCTGCTGCTAGAACTCTGTGTGGCATTGACTTGGTCTCTAATCTGAGCTGCTGTTTACCTGCGATTTCTGAGGCTGGTGACTCGGATGAACTTATCCTCCGCAGCAGAGGTGACTCTTGGTCTTCCTTTCCTGGGGCGGTCCGCATGTGAGCCAGTTTCTTTTTAGTGCTTGATGGTTTTTGTGACTGCACTTGGGGACACTTTCAAAGTTTTCCCAATTTTTCGGACTGACTGACCTTCATTTCTTAAAGTAATGATGGCCACTCGTTTTTCTTTACTTAGCTGCTTTTTTGTTGCCATAATACAAATTCTAACAGTCTATTCAGTAGGACTATTAGCTGTGTATCCACCTGACTTCTCCACAACGCAACTGAAGGTCCCAACCCCATTTATAAGACAAGAAATCCCACTTATTAAACCTGACAGGGCACACCTGTGAAGTGAAAACCAGTTCAGGTGACTACCTCTTGAAGCTCATCAAGAGAATTCCAAGAGTGTGCAAAGCAGAAATCAAAGCAAAAGGTGGCTACTTTGAAGAACCTAGAATATGACATATTTTCAGTTGTTTCACACTTTTTTGTTATGTATATAATTCCACATGTGTTAATTCATAGTTTTGATGCCTTCAGTGTGAATCTACAATTTTCATAGTCATGAAAATAAAGAAAACTCTTTGAATGAGAAGATGTGTCCAAACTTTTGGTCTGTACTGTATATATATATATATATACACAGTGGATATAAAAAGTCTACAGACCCCTGTTAAAATGTCAGGTTTCTGTGATGTAAAAAAAATTAGACAAAGATAAATCATTTCAGAACTTTTTCTACCTTTAATGTGACCTATAAACTGTACCACTAAATTGAAAAACAAACTGAAATCTTTTAGGTAGAGGGAAGAAAAAATATAAAAATAAAATAATATGGTTGCATAACGGTGCACACCTTTAAACTAATACTTGGTTGAAGCACCTTTTGATTTGATTACAGCACTCAGTCCTTTTTTGGTATGAGTCTATCAGCATGGCATATTTTGACTCAGCAAGATTTGCCCACTCTTCTTTGCAAAAACTCTGGCATCTCCTGTGCACAGTGCTCTTCAGATCACCCCACAGATTTTCAATCGGATTCAGGTCTGGGCTCTGGCTGGGCCTTTCCAAAACTCGAATCTTCTTCTGGTGAAGCCATTCCTTTGTTGATTTGGATGTATGCTTTGGGTCATTGTCATGCTGAAAGATGAAGTTCCTCTTTATGTTCAGCTTTCTAGCAGAAGCCTGAAGGTTTTGTGCCAATATTGTTAATGTAGTGGGACCGCGCTGCTCCTTGTTCACACAAGGCGTTTTTCCAGGAATGCAGGTAATCACTTTCTCTGGCTCAAGACAGACACCCTTTAGTTAGATAGTGGTGTGCTTCAACCCAGATTGAAGCTCAGCAAATCTTTGCTGGATCGTTAAAGGCTTTTCTGCAAGATGTCATAAATCACACAATAGTGAGAGTACCTCCGGCACAGTAAAACTTTCTGTTTTATTATACTCACAGAAGTAAAAAGGTTATTCAGCATATCAATATGATAGTATTCTTTCCGCACAGCCCGACCCGGGTTTCACATAAAGCTTCGTCAGGGGCGAGAATCTACCATGCCTAGGGTAGGCGGCTATTTAACCCCCTCCCCCCCCCCCCCCACATGGCACACCTGATGATTGCATTACTAATCTAATTGCTCCAGGGATTTCTCCAAAGTGCTCATTTTCCAAATAAAATACATAAAGAATAAATAAATAAAATGCAAATAAAATATACTCCATCAACCATTAAACTTTCACTCAAAAAAAATAATAATCCTTTTTTTCCTTCCTTCAAAAAATTTTTCACAATAAATCGCAATGGTTTTTTCATGCTGACTCTCCCCTTTGGGAGTTATATTCTAAACACGGCTAGATCAACCAATGACTGACTACAAAAGTGCTTCATTCATGAATTCACTGGTCCACTTGTCCCCTTCTGGACAATTCCTTATTCCACTACTCCGGCGCAATGCAATGTCAATACCATAAATATACCTAAACCAGGCATGGCTTGAGATCAAATTCTATATTCATCCCTTTAGGTTGAAGGGTGCCTAATCTGTATATCCATTCAATCTCTCTTCTATTTATTCGCATAACTGGGTCACCACCCCGCCAATGGGGTTTCACTAATTCTACTCCCATGAACTTCAAACCTCTAGGGTTCTTCTCATGGTGCTCCTTAAAATGCATAGAGACACTATGGATGGTTAGACCTTTTTTGATATTACGGGTGTGTTCCTGTATTCTAACTTCCAGTTTTCTGAGGGTTCTTCCCACGTACTGGAGGCCACAAGGGCACTCCAGTACGTATATCACCCCTTCATTCTTACAGGACAGACCCCCTTTCACTTTAAACTCTTGTCCATTTACTGTGGACTTTACTACCCCCACATGCTGCATTCTCTCTCTCAGGGTTCTATTCTTGCAGGCTATACAAAAGCCGCACCATGTAAATTTCTGCGTGTCTTTCTTTTTGGGGACAGTCGAAATCACGCTATGTACTAAGCGTGTATTCAGATTAGGGGCCTTCTTATATATTATTTCTGAATACACGCTTAGTACATAGCGTGATTTCGACTGTCCCCAAAAAGAAAGACACGCAGAAATTTACATGGTGCGGCTTTTGTATAGCCTGCAAGAATAGAACCCTGAGAGAGAGAATGCAGCATGTGGGGGGTAGTAAAGTCCACAGTAAATGGACAAGAGTTTAAAGTGAAAGGGGGCCTGTCCTGTAAGAATGAAGGGGTGATATACGTACTGGAGTGCCCTTGTGGCCTCCAGTACGTGGGAAGAACCCTCAGAAAACTGGAAGTTAGAATACAGGAACACATCCGTAATATCAAAAAAGGTCTAACCACCCATAGTGTCTCTATGCATTTTAAGGAGCACCATGAGAAGAACCCTAGAGGTTTGAAGTTCATGGGAGTAGAATTAGTGAAACCCCATTGGCGGGGTGGTGACCCAGTTATGCGAATAAATAGAAGAGAGATCGAATGGATATACAGATTAGGCACCCTTCAACCTAAAGGGATGAATATAGAATTTGATCTCAAGCCGTGCCTGGTTTAGGTATATTTATGGTATTGACATTGCATTGCGCCGGAGTAGTGGAATAAGGAAATGTCCAGAAGGGGACAAGTGGACCAGTGAATTCATGAATGAAGCACTTTTGTAGTCAGTCATTGGTTGATCTAGCCGTGTTTAGAATATAACTCCCAAAGGGGAGAGTCAGCATGAAAAAACCATTGCGATTTATTGTAAAAAAAAATTTGAAGGAAGGAAAAAGAAAGGGGAAAAAAAACATTTTGATAAGGATTTTTTTATTTATTTTTTAGTGAAAGTTTAATGTTTGATGGAGTATATTTTATTTGCATTTTATTTATTTATTCTTTATGTATTTTATTTGGAAAATGAGCACTTTGGAGAAATCCCTGGATCAATTAGATTAGTAATGCAATCATCAGGTGTGCCATGTGGGGGGAAGGGGGTTAAATAGCCGCCTACCCTAGGCATGGTAGATTCTCGCCCCTGACGAAGCTTTATGTGAAACCCGGGTCGGGCTGTGCGGAAAGAATACTATCATATTGATATGCTGAATAACCTTTTTACTTCTGTGAGTATAATAAAACAGAAAGTTTTACTGTGCCGGAGGTACTCTCACTATTGTGTGATTTATGACATCTTGCAGAAAAGCCTTTAACGATCCAGCAAAGATTTGCTGAGCTTCAATCTGGGTTGAAGCACACCACTATCCAACTAAAGGGTGTCTGTCTTGAGCCAGAGAAAGTGATTACCTGCATTCCTGGAAAAACGCCTTGTGTGAACAAGGAGCAGCGCGGTCCCACTACATTAACACTTTGCATTTGTGAAGAACCCACTTCATTTCGGGAGACCAGCAGCGC
Organism: Bufo gargarizans; assembly: GCF_014858855.1. Taxonomy (NCBI): domain Eukaryota; kingdom Metazoa; phylum Chordata; class Amphibia; order Anura; family Bufonidae; genus Bufo; species Bufo gargarizans. The sequence goes on from NC_058084.1 coordinate 98,516,447, forward strand.
AAGTACCTTTGAAACCTAGTGACTCATTTTACTTCATTTTGTGCCAATATTGACTGGTATTTGGAACTGTTCATAATTCCCTCTAGCTTATCTAAGGCCCCAGTTCCAGCTGAAGAAAAACAGCCCCAAAACATGATGCTGCCACCACCATGCTTCACTGTGGGTATGGTGTTCTTTTGGTTATGTGCAGTGTTGTTTTTGCGCCAAACGTATCTTTTGGAATTATGGCCGAAAAGTTCAACCTTGGTTTCATCAGACCATAACCCACATGCTTTTGGCAGACTTCAGATGTGTTTTTGCAAAATGTAGCCCATAAGGGGTTGCCTAATTAAAAAAAATACCAAATATTTTATTAAGGAATTCTAAGTTAATAAGATATCTCCTATTCCTAATCTTCATCAATTAGCTGGAGTGGAGCAACTATCAAAAGCATTTCTTTTGCTAAAGAATCTAGCATGTCAATGCATTACATGGATGGACCATTTATTTGAATGCACTCCATAAATGTGTAACTTCCTTTGTGATGGTGCTGCAGAGAAAGTGAACCCTTGCTGCTAATGTGCCACAGTGATCATACTTCTTACTACAATGCTTGCTCCCTTTACTAGACACAGAGCCTCCAAGCAATTCCATCCATAGAGAGAAGGGACCCAACTATAGCACCACTATATCGAGGTGTCACTTGCAGAGTGAGCCAAAAATGTGTCTGAGGCACTTAATATATGCAGTTTCAATTTTCAATTAGTAAATCTGTCTTAGTTGTATAGATGTCTGCTATTTACTATTCAAGACAAGCTGATAAAGTCCATCAACATGCCACAAAATTATTTCCTCCATGATCCTTGGTGGTCTCGGTTCTGCAGCTACTACAGTAAATCAAGTGTTAGCTAAAATGGTCACTGATACAGTGGAAGTGTGTGGAAATGTGCGTGGTCCAGTCCATTTTCATATGTTAAAATAGGTACAGAAGCATGCTAATATCCAAGACAGGGGAAGTATCATGGATTGTGATTACTTTAAAAAAAAAAAGGTCCACTAACTGAATAACACGTCATTGGGCAATAATGACATCACTTCAGATACAGCACTAAGGGTTTGGCAACATGGTAATCTAGGTACAGCTGTTGCGTCCAAGGATGGCAGTGTAATTACATGTGTGCTAATTTTTTTGCGCTTCTGGGTTGCAAACATGCAACCCCATTCATTTCTATGCTAGCACCGCTACACTGCCATTCCACTGAGATCCTTCAGAGTGACAGCTGTTGCGCAACTAGGATCGCCGTAAGGATCGCCGTATAGCTGAACCCTAAGACCTGGGAAAAAATTTGGTTCGATACAAATTTATTTGCTATGAATTACGTTAAAAAAAAGGCTATTTCCTGGCTGCAGAGAGCCTTTATAGTGGTGTAGAACACTGTGCCTTGCAGTAACACGCATAGGGAGTCTGCTTTGGTAGTGAAATAATAATGTGAGTCAGTATGACATGCAGATGACAGGCGTCGCTCTTATGATCACTGCACACTTCACCTATTTGGGCAGTCACAGGGCCAAGACTGACCAAATAACTCAAGTATGAACTCAGCCTTACAAGTGGATGTTAGCGCCAAGAAGTAGTGCACTCCTTTTACGCCGTCGTCAGCTGATTCCACATAGATGTCTACAGAACCTGTTCTATTAAACGCTTATACAAGTATAGCCCCCCGACAGAGTGGAGAGGGTGTCAGCAGTAAGTTTGTGTTGACGTCACTGATTAATTTGCCATTCCTCTTAACTGTCAGAACAATAACCCACAAAAAAACGATCCTGTCTGTGGAGCATAAGCCTTCACTCAGTCAGCATTTGCTCAATAACCCTTCAGTATTGCTAATGCCATAAAAAAACAAAAAACAGGCATAACAAGGAGGTGTAAGCGGTGTGACCTGGCCAAGTTGCTGGTGTGGCTGTGCAGGATCCACATTCACCCATTGGGATGTAAAGGACATGTACTGTCCCTGACCATAGTTAAAGCTCCACACGTTGGCGCTGCCGTGCACTTTGGCAGACACCGACAGACTCAAGGACCTTCAATTCTACATATTTGTGTAGGGCTGATACTGCCTTCGACGGCTTAACAAGAAACTGCCATACTGCCGAGTAGGTGATTTTCCCCCCAACAGTCCGCACTGACTGACTGCTACCACTGGTGCCTCCGTGAATCCCTGCACCACTATCCCCTGGGCAGGTAGGCTGCTGCGAAGCAGGTGGTCTCCCCCAGGCATGTTTGGCTCCAGACCTCCAACTACAGCCACTCTGCTGACTCCCAGCCATGCTACGATCTTGCTGGCTCAGTCGCTGCCTGTCACGACCATGGTCATGGTCGTGACTCCTGTAACCGCATGCAGTTGCCTGCGGTCTGGTCTGGTTGTCAATCACAGGTGAGGGATGAAGTATGTTGCCTCACCTGTGGTTGCCGCTGGCAACATTATTTATGTGGTAGCTTAGCAGCCTGAGCTGGTGCTAGGCAGCTTGCTGTAAGTGCATGCGGTTGCACCTGGCAACCTGTCTATGAAGGTGTGCCTTGTCTCTGTTTTTAGGCACAAGGTTTATTTATGGGTGCACGTCCCCGTTAAGTGGCTGTCTTCCCTTCCCTGGTGTGAGAAGGGTTAATTCCCTTCCTAGTGTGTGAGCACTGGGTGTGTCTGTGTGGGTGTGGCTACAGGGGCTATTTAGCCTCAGTTGAGACCTGATGTCTGAGGGGTACTTCAGGCATGTTGCGGGAGTCATCCTCCTGGTCTTTTACCATCTGCCAGTGAGAGCCACCCTTGTGGTCATAAATGTTATTCATGATGTTTAGTTGATGTTGTCTTCCTTTTCATGTTTAATGCACCTATGGATCTGGGTTCTTGTGTGTTTATGTGTGTGTGCTGTGTCCATTTATGTTTGGGTGTGGACACCAGCTTGTTGAGCACGGGATCCAGTCAGTGTGTCTGTGGCAGGTAGGTGTGGAAGTGCTTTTCATCCTCCTGCCATATCCATAGGCTGTTCATGTTTCTATCCCCTTGCAGCTTGGCCAGTTTAGACTCCTGTTTCTCCGCGTCCAGGAGGAACAGGTTGTCTACCCAGCTCCTAGTCCAGGGCCACCCTGAGGGCTAGTAGGAATATTAGGTTCCGGAGTATGAGCCCTCCTACCATCAGGGTCGGCTCATACAGCTAGGAGACAGGGTCAGAATTAGGGATTGATAGGAGGTGACCTGCTCCCTGATTCCTGTCCTGGCCTTGCAGCGACCAACATCTTCCGTTATCGCATGGCTGAGGGTTTTCCCCATCCTCAGCCATGACACTGCCTTACTGGCAAGCTGCCACCCTCTTCTCCTGATGATGATGATGAAGTACGTATATATTTTTCTCTCTGTACTGAAATAGGCCACTAAACGCTTTCACCACAAATAACTGCAACAGTTAAATGCGCATATATTTTTCTTTTTGTACTGAAACAGGCCACTAAACGTTTTCACCACAAATAACTGCAACAGTGATGTGCGTATATATTTTTCTTTCTATACTGAAATACGCCACTTAATGCTTTTACAACAAATAACTGCAACAGTGAAGTGCATATATAATTTTCTTTCTGTACTGTAATAGGCCACTAAACACTTTAAACACATATAACTACAGAAGTGAACTGAGAATATATTTTTATTTCTGTAATGAAATAGGCCACTAAACGCTTTCAGCACAAATAACTGCAACAGTGAAATTAGTATATTTTTTTTCTTTTTGTACTGAAATAGGCCACTAAACGCTTTCAACACATAAAACTGCAGAAGTGAACTAAGAATATATTTATATTTTTTTTTACTGGAATAGGCCACTAAACGCTTTCACCACAAATAACTGCAACAATGAAATGAGTATATTTTTTTCTTTCTATACTGAAATAGGCTACTAAAAGCTTTCACCACAAATAACTGCAACAGTGAAATGCGTACATGTTTTTCTTTTTGTATTGAAATATGCCACTAAACGCTTTCAACACATAACTGCAGAAGTGAACTGAGAATTAGGGATCGACCGATATTGATTTTTTAGGGCCGATACCGATACCGATAATTTGTGAACTTTCAGGCCGATAGCCGATAATTTATACCGATATTCTGGGAATTTTCATTTTTGAAAAAAAAATAAAAAATTCCCACAAATCTGCTGAAAATTAATGTTTATTGTTAATGTGTATTTTTTTTTTTTGTAAATCTTTCTTTTTCATTTATATTTAATATTTTGGTGTTTTTATTATTTTTTTGTAACTTTTTTTTTTTTTAACTAACTTTTAGCCCCCTTAGGGACTAGAACCCTTGTCCTATTCACCCTGATAGAGATCTATCAGGGTGAATAGGAGCTCACACTGGGGCTCCGATCGGAGGAGCAAGGGAGAGGGGATCCTGTGGAGGGGCGCACTGCGACTGGGGTGGGGGGGCCCTATGCGCCACCACTGGGGGGGGGGCGCACTGCGCCACCAATGTCTGATACTGGGGGGCGCACTGCGCCACCAATGAAGCTTATTCTCTCATTTATTCATATACAGGAGGCGGGAGCTGGCTGCAGGATCACATAGCCGGCTCCCGACCTCTATGAGCAGTAGCTGCGATCCGCGGCACCTGAGGAGTTAACTACCGCAGATCGCAGCTACAGCAACATAGAGGCCGGGAGCCGGCTATGTGATCCTGCAGCTCCCGCCTCCTGTATATGAATGAATGATAGATTAATCTTCATTGGTGGCGCAGTGGCCATAGCTCCTCCCCTCCTCCTGTCCCCTGTCCTTACATTGGCGGCAGCAGCAGCACAGGGGGAGGAGACACTGCTTCCTTCTCCCCTGTGCTGCTAAGGGGAACACGGAGAGCGCTGTCAGCAGCGCGATCTGTGTTCCCCATACACTATCGGAATATCGGCAAAATAAATGCCGATACAGATAGTGTTCAAAATCCTGAATATCGGCCGATAATATCGGTAAATCCGATAATCGGTCGATCCCTACTGAGAATATATTTTTATTTTTGTTCTGAAATAGGCCACTAAACGCTTTCACTACAAATAACTGCAACAGTTAAGTGCGTATATATTTTTCTTTCCTTACTGAAATAGGGCGCTAAATGCTTTCAACACATATAACTGCAGAAGTAAACTGCGTATATATTTTTCATTTTCTACTGAAATACGCCACTAAACAATTTCATCACTAGAGATGGCCTTAAATGCTTTCAACACATATAACTGCAGAAGTGAACTGAGAATATATTATTATTTTTATACTGAAATAGGCCACTAAATGCTTTCACGACAAATAAGTGCAACAGTAAAGTGTGTATATCTTTTTCTTTCTGTACTGAAATAGGCCACTAAATGCTTTGACCACAAATAACCGCAACAGTGAAATGCGTACATATTTTTCTTTTTGTACTTAAATAGGCCACTAAACGCTTTCAACACATATAACTGCAGACGTGAACTGAGAATATATTTTTATACTGAAATAGGCCACTAAATGCTTTCACCACAAATAACTGCAATAGTGAAATGCGTACATGTTTTTCTTTTTGTATTGAAATAGGCCACTAAACGCTTTCAACACATATAACTGCAGAAGTGAACTGAGAATATATTTTTATTTTTGTTCTGAAATAGGCCACTAAACGCTTTCACTACAAATAACTGCAACAGTTAAGTGTGTATATAGGGCGCTAAATGCTTTCAACACATAAAACTGCAGAAGTAAACTGTGTATATATTTTTCTTTTTCTATTGAAATACGCCACTAAACAATTTCATCACTAGAGATGGCCATGCGGTTCGCCCGGCAGTCGTTTCGCGGTGAACTTTGCTCATTCGCGGTACGCCAAACGGGCGAACATATGACGATGTCCGACAGCACCATATTCTTTTACATTGTGAAGAACTTTGACACATGACACATCCATCAGGTGGTACAGGACAGCCAATTGAGATGTTTCAGCACATTGACTTACCCCCTACCTTATAAATAAACCCAAACTGGCCGCCATTTTACATTAAGTCTTTTGCCAGTGTAGGGAGAGGTTGCTGTGTGGAGCAGACTGTTAGGGACACCAAATGCTAGCTAATAGGGCCACAACAGTCCTTTTAGGGACTGGTATAGTTGTGCTATCAAATGGTGTGACCTACAGTCGGGTGTGATATACTTATAATATAATTTCTAACATAGAAAGTATATTATAGTGCATTTGTATTGTACAGCAGTTGTGTGTGTGTTTCTGCTGCGATACTGCAGCTATAGAGAGGGGCAAACGCTCTTGGAACAAATAATTTCAATTGGTGTAATATACCAGTTGCTCCCCCAAAAAACTGATTGAAGCAGGGGTGTTATATACCAATAATATACATTCTATATAGTGCATTTGGGTAGTGCAGCATTTGTTTGCGGTTCTGCTGTGTTACCACAGCTACACAGAGTGACAAACGCTATTGGAACAAATAATTTCAACTAGTTTGATATACCAGTTGCCCCCCAAAGAAATGATTGATGCAGGGGTGTGATATACCAATAATATACTTTCTATATAGTGCATTTGGATAGTGGAGCATTTGTTTTTGCAGTTTTGCTGCATTACCACAGCTACACAGAGTGACAAACACTATTGGAACAAATAATTTCAACTGATGTGATATACCAGTAGCCCCCCCCCCCCAAAAAAAAACTGAATGAAGCAGGGGTATGATATACCTTCTTCCACAAATACTGCTCTTCTATAGGGACTTTTGTCACAGGGTCATTTTGAAAATGACAGGCAGAGGAAGAAGTAAGTCAGAGACAGGGGAAGAAAAAAGAGGGTTAGTCACTGGGCCTTCAGAACGAGGGTTCAGGGATAACTTCGCAGGGCGCCAAAGAGAAGGCAGACAGTGTGGGGAAAAAGGTTCAACTCGATTTGACAAAATTATTGGTAGAGCAAAGAAGGGCAGGCTGCCAATGGTCTCAACCTAACCCTGATGCCCTCAGGGTAGGTGATTGGAAGGAAAAGTGATGTTGCGTAGAAACGCTAAAAAGGACCAGGAAGGCAGAGGAAGAGGCAGGCCATTCCACAGAGGTGGTAGGGGTCGGGCAGGTGAACCAGGCCGGAGCCTAAGTGGGAAGTTGCAGAAGGTGTGTGCGATTACGTCAAAGGACGCACCAGACTTGGTTAAGTGGCTCACTCAGCCTTCCGCTTCTGCACCCTCCTCATTCTCTCTATCTGCACCCTCTTCACTCTCTGCTGTGTGCACCTCTAAAGACCCAACCACCACCATATCCCCTCCACTCGTCAGAGGAATTATTTTCCCATCCATTCCAAGACCTTACCGATGCGCAGCCATTTTTGGCATCGGATCAGAAATAGGAGGTATCAACAGTCGCCACCCAGCAGTCTGACGACAGTACCCAGATCAGCCCAAGGAGGGTGGTCCCCGCTGTTGCTGCCTACTCCGAGATCTCTAATGTCACTAGTGGTGACGGTGACGTGTCCATGGACGTCACGTGGGTGCCCACAAGAGAGGAAGAGGAGGGGAGTTCAGAGGGACAGACAGAGCAGTAGATAGGGAGGAGAAGCAGGCAGAACTTACAGTGCACAGGAGGCATTGTCACGACTGAAGATGGGGAAAATCCTCAGCCGTGCGATGCCTGATGATGTTAGGCTGCTCGGCCAGGAGAACAGGATTAGGGAGCAGGTCACCTCCTAACGCGTCCCTAACCTGACCCTAACTCCTAGCTGCATGGGCCGACCTTTAAGGTAGGAGGACCCATGCTCCGGAACCTCGGATCCCTAACTCACCCTCCGTCCGGTCCCTGGACTAGGAGTCAGGGTAAGACGGCCTGTTCCTCCAGGACACGGAGGAACAGGGGTCTCAATGGCCAAGCTGCTGGGAAAAGGGGAACACAAACAGACTTACGGAAATGGCAGGCAAACTAAGTAGTTCCACCTACCTGCCACAGCCTTGCTGACTGGATCCCTGTGCACACAGGGATCCAGAACCATAAGCTGCACAAAACCACAAAGGTAAGTCCCAACAGAACATCACATGGACATCACTCACAACAAGACATGAACATAATGAGACATAATCTTTATGACCACAGGGGTGGCTCTCACTGGCAGGTAGAAAACACAGGAGGCTGCTCCAGCTAAGCATGGCTGAAGCAACCCTCAGACCTGTGCTAACAGTGAGGCTTTATAGGCCAAGAAGCCACACCCCACAGTCGGACACACCCAGTGACACACACACACACACACACTGGGAAAGGAGTTAACCCTTCCAGCACCAGGGAAGGGAAAACACAACTTAAAGGGGAAGTGTCCAAACAACAAACACACTGTGGCTGTTGCCGCAGGCAACGACATGGGTGGCAACCGTGTCCTGGGAGTCAGCCCGAAGGCCGGGACACTGCCACCACATGTACACTAATAACCAAACGTTGCCACGGACAGCCACAGTGAGGAGAAGATGTAAGTGCACACCACACATAACACAGAGTGCACACAGACATACAAAAGGGCATCCAAACACGCACAGAACTCCAAGGGAACCGCACACATACCTGTTGTCCGCGGCAACCGCACTTGAGGCTAACAACATTATGCCTCCAGGTGCGGTTGACACTACAACCCAAACCGGCGGGCAACTGTATGCGGCTCCCAAGGAGTCACGGCCATAAACATGGTCGTGACAGCCATCCAACATGCACGGTCACATCTGGCGCTCCCAGGACGCTGGCACATGGCTCCACAGTGTGGCCTATTTTAAATGTGTCCGCTGCTGACAATAGTGTTGCCATCTGCAGCCTGTGCTGTCAACGCATAAGTCAGGGTAAGCCCAACACTTACCTAGGGACGACCACCTTAAGAAGGCACCTGGCCTCCCATCAACAAACCCAGTGGGAGCAACACCATCAGAACCCAAAAAGCCACACTCCCGGTGTTCCACGTCCTGCCTCTTCTGCTTCTCCTCTCTCTCCTCCCATTTGTCCTCCACTCCACCTTCCACCGTGCCGTTGTCGTGTTCATCTAGCAAAAGGCTTCCATAGCCCAAATGTTTGAGCGTAAAAAGATGATGACGCCGGATAACCCTCTTGCCCAACGGCTGACTGCCGGCTTGTCGGAACTGCTAGCCCGCCAACTACTGCCATACACTACTGCCATACAAACTGGTGGACTCAGAGACCTTTAGAAAATTTGTGGCCATTGGCACACTGCAATGGAAGGTCCCCAGAAGGAAATTTTTCTCCCAGAAGGGCATCCCGGAGCTATATGGCCACATTCAGCAGAAAGTGAATGTATCTCTGGCACACAGTGTCGGTGCCAAGATACATCTGGCCACAGACAGGTGGTCTAGCAAACACGGGCAGGGAAGGTACATAACTTTTACTGCCCATTGGGTGAACTTTCTGACGGCCGTCAAGCATGCAACCCGTGGCACCCGTGTGGATTTGGTGTTACCGCCACTGATTGCATGCAGGCCTGCCTCTTCTTCTCCTCCTCCTACTCCATCCTCCGTCTTCTCCTCGGCTGACTCCTCCTTTTCCACTGCTACCGCCTCTTCCACTGCGCCCCCCAAGCTCCCCAGAACCTATTCGACGTGCCAGGTGAGACGTTGCCAGTCTGTGCTGCGGCTGTTGTGCCTGGAAGCCAAGAGCCACACCGGTCCTGCACTTCATTCAGCTTTGAGGTCACAGGTCGATCAGTGGCTAACCCCGGTCACAGGTCGATCAGTGGCTAACCCCACTCAATTTGACAGTTGGTAAATTGGTGTGCGACAACGGTGCCAATCTGCTGAGCGCTCTGAAACAGGGCTAAATGAAACACGTGCCATGCATGGCACACGTCCTGAACTTAGTCATGCAGCAATTCGTTGCCAAATACCCCTGGTCCAGGACGTCTTGTGGCAGGCCAGAAAAATCACTGACACCACCTGCCCATCAGACGTCTGATTTGTGACTGCCCGATGCGCTGGAAATCCACCTTGTATATGCTTGATAGGCTGTTCCAGCAAAAACGTGCAGCTAACAAATACCTGTACGAACTCTGCGGCAGGACAGGTTCTAGGGAGTTTGGTTTATTTTCACTGCGCCAGTAGCTGCTCATGAGCGAGGCATGCAGACTTCTGCGGCCATTTGATGAGATCACCAAACTGTCAGTCGCAGCCAGGGCGCCATCAGTCACATTGTACCTTATGCCTTCTTTCTGGAGCGTGCACTGCGTCGTGTCATTGATCAAGCCGTCGAGGAGCAGGAAGATGAGGAAGTCGCAATGTTGGATGAATTCCCAGGGGAGGCTACTCCATCAGAGCCAAATTATCAGGAGTCTGAAGAGGAGTAAGAGGAGGATGGTACCGGGGCGGAGGATGAGCAAGAAGAGCATGCTTTAAACTTTTCTGTGATCCCTGGTGTTGTCTGTTGCTGGGGGGGAGGAGACTGAGGATGACATTATACTGGACAATGAGCAGGAGCCAGGCCAATCCACCACTTCCAGTTTTGTGCAAATGAGGGCCTTCATGCTCCAGTGTTTGAAGAGGGACCCCAGTATAAAAAGCATAAAGGGCAAGGACCAGTACTTGGTGGCAACATATTTAGACCCCCGGTACAAACACAAAATGGCGGACATATTACCAGCATCACGGAGGGCTGTCAGAATGCAGCACTTCCAGGCTTTGCTTCGAGAAATTCTGCATTCTGCTGTTGCGGGCTCTGGCAGAGGAATTTCCACTCACAGAGAAACAGTTGCCAATTCAACAGCACATGCAAGAAGAGGGCAGTTTTAAGATCTGTTGGTCACTTCGCATATGAGATTATTCTTGCAGCCAACCCATCGACAGCCGCCCTTTGGATCCAGCCTCAGGGAACGCCTAGACTGACAGGCGTCCGATTACATCGGGTTAAGGAACCCATTTACTACTGGGTGTGCAGGTTTGACCTGTGGCCAGAGCTGGCACAATTTGCCATGGAACTCTTGGTTTGCCCCTCGTCCAGTGTCCTGTCCGAAAGGACGTTCAGCGCAGCAGGGGGGATCGTGACCGATAAGCTCACTTGCCTAGCTCACGACTACCTGACATTTCTAAAAATGATTGAGGTATGGATCTCTGAGAAATTCAACACCTGTGACAACCACGTTTAATTGAATTTCCTCACGCCAGCCCACAATTATCCTACAACACCAAGAACAAAGAATGGTCACTGACTTATGTAAATAATTAAACATAAAGGGCCTTTTTCTGTCTGTTGAATGCCTAATGTTTTGGGCCTCGGATGAATTCAACAGCTGTGATGACCACGTGTTTCAACTATTATCATTAGGGTTTTTTTCAAGAGGGGGGATTTCGTTAGCCATGTTTTTAATCCAATATTATATTTTTAGTTCTTTTAAACATATGTATTTGGCCTTCAGTAAAATTGATATTCATTGACCATCTAATATACCTCCAGCCACATAATCACTTGATCGTTTCTGTACGATGAATGCATAATTTTTGGGGCCTGTAATACACTGGCCTGCAGTAAAATTTATATCCAATGACCATGTAATCTACCTCTAGCCACATATTTACTTGTTCTTTTCTGTCCGCTGAATGCATAATTTGTGGGGCCTGTAGTCGACTGGCCTGCTATAAAATTGATATCCAATGACTGTGTAATTTACCTCCGGCCACATACTTGTTCTTTTCTGTCCACTGAATGCATAATTTTTGGGGCCTGTAGTCCACTGGCCTGCTGTAAAATTGGTATCCAATGACCGTGTAATCTACTTCCAGCCACACACTTACTTGTTCTTTTCTGTCTCCTGAATGCATAATTTTTGGGACCTGTAGTCCACTGGCCTGCTGTAAAATTGATATCCAATGACAATGTAATCTACCTCTAGCCACATATTTACTTGTTCTTTTCTGTCCGCTGAATGCATAATTTTTGGGGCCTGTAGTCGACTGGCCTGCTGTAAAATTGATATCCAATGACTGTGTAATTTACCTCCGGCCACATACTTGTTCTTTTCTGTCCACTGAATGCATAATTTTTGGGGCCTGTAGTCCACTGGCCTGCTGTAAAATTGGTATCCAATGACCGTGCAATCTACCTCCAGCCACATACTTACTTGTTCTTTTCTGTCCGCTGAATGCATAATTTTTGGGGCCTGTAGTCCACTGGCCTGCTGTGAAATTGATATCCAATGACTGTGTCATTTACCTCCAGCCATATACTTACTTGTTCTTTTCTGTCCGCTGAATGCATACATTTTGGGGCCTGTAGTCCACTGGCCTGCTGTAAAATTGATATCCAATGACCGTGTAATCTACCTCCAGCCACATGCTTACTTGTTCTTTTCTGTACGGTGAATGAATAATTGTTGGGGCCTTAAGGAATTCAACACCAGTGACAACCACGTGTTATCAAATTTCAACTATTATCGTAAGTTTTTTTATTTTTTTTCAAGAGGGGGATTTTGTTAGCCATTTTCTTAATCCAATTTTATATTTTTAGTTCTTTTAAACATATGTATTTGACCTGTATTTGTACTGGTCTGCAGTAAAATTGATATCCATTGACTCCATTGTAATATACCTCCGGCCACATAATCACTTGATCTTTTCTGTCCGGTGAATGCCTATTGTTTGGGGCCTGTAGTCCAGTGGCCTACAGTAAAATTTTTATCCATTGACCACATAATGTACCTCGAGCCACATAATCAGAATTTCTTTTATGTCATGTGAATACCTAATATAAGGCCCGTACTCCCGTGGCCTAAAATAAAAAATTTCTAGGCTCCAACAGGGCACATTTCAGAGAATTTCCCTGTAAGATGCATAAAAATGTCCGCTGATTAAGATACATATTTTTTGTTGGAATTTTTGTCATTCATCTCCCTCTGGTATGTCACTGTCCATGTTGTGTGACTATTTGTGAACTTCTACTAAGTATTTTATGGCTGCAAATATGACCTGAAGGTTTTTCAGGTTCACCTGCCATTAAAGTGAATGGGGCCCACCGCAAACTTGCGGTTCGCGAACATTTTATCGCGTTCGCGAACCATCCTGGCCGATGTCTGTCCATCACTATTCATCACATATATATTTTTCTTTTTGTAATGAAATACGCCACTGAACGTTTTCACCACATATAACTGCAGAAGTGAACTGCGTATATATATATTTTTTGTTTGAAAAGATATAAGCCACTAAAGGCTTTTCAACGTAGCACTTGCACCCCAAGAACAAATTGCTGGAATGACAGAGCTGTATAATGGCTATCTGGATCCCAAAATAATCTTTCCCTGCACTTGTAAATTGCTTTTCTAACACTTTCCCTAGCGCCTTCTGACGACTCTCCCTGCACTAAGATTCTGTGAATGGATTCCTCCTTAACCTTTCCTGCACTTTTAAATCGTTTTTTCAGTTTTTTTTTGACACAGTGAGGTTTTTCTTATTGCTGTCCCTAGCGCCTTAGCGTCTTCTCACGTCTGTCCCTGCACTCCGAATGCTGGAAAATGTCTGAATCCAAGATGGCTGCCATGTTTATAGGGCTGTGACATCACAGGGCTTGCTGCTGATTGGCTGCACACATGGCATTATGGGTCATCATGCCTTACCAGAGTTCCTTGCCCCATGTCCTCACACGTGTAGCCACCATTTTTGGCGTCATTTTAGGAAAAATTGTCATTCATTACCATGAAGCACAAGGACATTCGCTGCAAATCTAATATTTTTTTTTAATTCGTATCGAATTCCACTTAGTCAGCTTCGTTTCGCTCATCTCTAATAATTAGCATATGGAGTATTTTTACTCTATGGAAATAATGTCCAAGGGCCATAACTTTTTCATGTTTTCGTTGACATAGCCATACGAGGATTTGTTCTTCGCAGGATAAGTTGAACTGTTCCATATAATGCACTGTAAAACTGTTAAAATAAATATTTTATGAACTGAAAATTTATAATATTTTGGGGTGAAATAAAAATCTTAAATTCTGCCATTGTTGCTTGGATTTTATTTTACAGCATCCTTTATGTGGTAAAAATAAGATGGGTCAATGTCATTACAGCGATACCAAATTAATTTAGTTTGTATAGTTTACTAATTTAAAAATATAAATATATTTTTGGGGAAGGTGAGTAAAAAGAAGCAAGTTATTCTGATATTTGGATTTTTTTTGCCATTCACTGTTCAAGTAAATAAAATACTACTTGATTAGAATGGACATTTTCAGACACAGCAATACCAATTTAGCTCTTTTATTGTTTTTAATTTTAATATGATTAAAGTTCCATTCAGACAATCGTATGGCCGCCGCCATGTGAACCCTGTTCTGTGGTGTGAATCCATTGACTTGAATGGGTCTGCGATCTGCAAGTTACGGCAAAAAATAGGACATGGCTCATGTTTTGCAAACCACTATTTGTGGTCCGCAACACTAGCACGGCGGCCAGACAGTTGTGCAAATAGGCTCTAATATTGATATAATTAAGAGGCTGATCACATCTCTTTCTTGCTGTACGTCAAGTGTAACAGTAAAAACATATTGAAATGTATTGCTCGACATACCCATGAACTATAATTGGCAAACAGATCAAAAGTGGACACTTTTGACTCCGTTTGTAACTTTTTATGTTTCTGTACTTTTTTCTTTTGAAGTACAATAGAGTAGCATACAGCTTTTCTGTCTGGCAAAAAAACTGATAGAAACATATGTAGAGATTTGAATTTTAAATAAAAATAGCAGTGTGTAATAGGAGTCTCATCATGGTAGGCCCACAGCTGCCATGATTAGAGATGAGCGAATCAAATCCCACGAAGTGGAATTCGATCTGAATTTCAGGATAAATTTGATTCGCCTCAAAGCCGAATTTCCTCATGCTTCGTGTAAGCGAATCGATTTATCCTGAAAAAGTATAAAAAAACTAAAAGAAATAATTCTTACCTGCTCTATTTGTTCGCGATGGGCCGCGAGCTGCTATCTTGATTGAAGATCTCGGCCGAAATCCCGTGCGCGGTGACCACGTCGGCCGGCGTGATGACGTGATCTCGCGCCGCGCTAGATTTTGTGCCAGATCTTCAAGTGAGATGGCGGCGGCCGGCCTGTCACGAGCAAATAATCGCAGTAAGTTTGATTTAATTTAATTTTATTTTAATTTCACAATGTTTTTACACTCAGATGCCGCATCTGAGGGGTAAAATGACTGGGAGTAGCGCTATCATAGCTCCCTGTCGAAGTGAAATTTTTTGAAAAAATTCAGCGAATCAGCCGAATTGAACTTTTAAAAATTTGCTTATCTCTAGCCATGATGTCTGTTTGGAACCTGGTGATTGCATTGTGAGGCAGGTGATGAAAGGACAGGGGGAATCCCTCCCTTTGCCTAATCACTCAGATGCCCCAGTTGCTATTGACCATGGTATCTGAGGGGTTCAATGGCCAGGATCTGAGTTATCTCTAATCCTGACCACAGCAGGTGGGGGTCAGCAATGTAACACAACCAGCTCTATACACTCCTTGTGCAACTGTAATGTACATATGAGGGTCAGCGTTAAAGAGTTCTGTTTAATGACCAATTCCATATAGGGCCCGTTCACATGGCAGAATTTGCCATCAGAATTTTGGCATGGTGCCCAAGCCAAATTTCTAGTCCAGGATGCATGGTGTTTGCCTCCCTTTGTTTTCAATGGAAGGCAACGCTGCAGTTTATTGTCTGGCAAGTTAAGGCTGTGACCATGCTACAAAGGAAGATGTCCTTTTTCAGTGCAGTGTGCCCATGCTGCTTCAAACCACGCCAGATGTCTGCTCGTGGTTTAGCTCCATTCAAAGGCAGGATCAAAATGAACCATGTGAACAAGCCCTTAATCTAATGGTCCATTCACACGTCCGTTTTTTCTTTCCTGATCTGTTCCGTTTTTTGCGGAACAGATCAGGACCATATCTGGACCCATTCATTTTCAATGCGTTGTTCCGTTCCGCATGTCCGTTTAAATATAAAACATGTCCTATTCTTTTCCGCAAAATTCGGATCCTGGTACAATACAAAGTCAATGGATCCGCAAAAAACGGAAGACATTCGGATGTCATTCCGTATGTCATCCGTTTTATGCGGAATCCGTTCCTGGAAACACATAACAAATGTTTTTGTTTTGTTTTTTTTCTTTTTTTTTTCAAAGAAATCCAAACAACTTTATTTGATTATTGAAATGTATACATGTTTCCGTTTTTTGCGGATCCGCAAAAAACGGATGACATACGGATGACATACGGAAACATTTTCAGGAACAACGGATCCGCAAAAAACGGGCCGAAAATCGGGATATAGGAAAATACTGACGTGTGAATGTAGCCTAAAGGTGGCTGAAAACCAGAATTATGTCTTCTCTCATTCTAAAAAAGATTTTCAACCTTTAGGGGGAATATTTTCACTCATGGGGAACCTCCAATGTCATTCCTGCCTCTAATAATTTGGAATAGGTGCAGGTGTTACATTCTGTAATCTTTTCCCACCACTGTAATTTTGTTCAAATATATTTGCTGCTTAGCAAAGCATCTTTGAGCAGATGAGATATGTTGCCCTCTCTGTTGTGCTTTAGGAAACGTCTGATTAGGGTTCAAGGAACCCCAGGGTTCCTGGGAACTTTGCTTGGGAAGCATTGCTTTATATAGACAGCAGGCACTTAATCTTAATTAATGTGTAATATTCAAAGCTGTATTGAAATTCATGTCTTGTTTGGTATTCTGCATAAGCAAATTATTCAACAATCTGAACTTTCTGACCATCATTTCAGTTGGCCATACACATTAGATTAAATGTTGACTGAATCTGCCTATTCCAGCAGGACCAGCTGACCATCTAATGCAGGCATCCTCAAACTGCAGCCCTCCAGCTGTTGCAAAACTACAACTCCCAGCATGCCCGAACAGCCTACAGGTATCAGCCTACAGCAGGGCATTGTGGGAGTTGTAGTTTTACAACAGCTGGAGGGCCGCAGTTTGAGGATGCCTGATCTAATGTGTACTGGGTCTTCCCTATACTTTTGTTCTGTGGGAGATAGGTTGCTGCCAGAGGTGTATGGAATGTCTGGAAAAGATGTCAGAAAAGTTGTCAGAACAAGCGTTAGGCTGACAGCTATATTATGTGTATAGGCGTCTTTGGCCCTCACGTCTGACTCACGCCATGTAAAAGTAGATACAGTAGTTTTATACACCTCATACACATCGCCCTTTCATAATATTAAAATGGTTATCCCACATCATTACTAAGGCGAGGTGAGACTAAGTCCCGACAACCAGGTGGCTGGGAAACAGCAGAGCGTCCTGGCACTCCCTGTTTCAGTAGTTCCTATTTCGGTGCATGGGAGATATGGAAATAGCATAGCACAGCAAGTTATATTGTTTCCCTAACTTGGAAACCGCATAGCTTGCTTCGCTGGTTCCCGGCCACCTAGTAGTCGATACTTAATCTCATCTCGCGTTTGTAACAGTGTTAAGAGACAATCCCTTTAAGAATTGAAGATTTAAGGAATGACATGGTCCTGATAATAATTGTTCTTAAAATATAAATATGTTAATGTACCAGCAGGCATAGAGAATGGGGATGATATCAGGAATTTAGATGAAGAGATCAAAGAATTGAATGAATCAAATTTGAAGATAGAAGCTGACATGATGAAACTTCAAACCCAGGTTAGAAAACACTTTAGTAATTCTGTGTAAATAAATTTAGAAACTGGCAGTTTAATCAGAATAGATATATTGAAGGGGTTCTCCAGGCTTAAAGCTTCATTCATCCCTTGGGAAGAAACAAAGATTAGTCAATACTTACCTATCCCCCATACTGCTGATGCCAACTTCTTAGCTGCACTCTTCCGCTAGCGCTTTGATGGGAACATTCCCTAGTCTTCCTGTTCAGCTGTATTTACTATTATGCAGCTGAAGAAGATGACAAGGGAACACTTCTGGTCGGGATCTGAGCAGAAAAGCCTGCATCCCCTGTAAGAGCAGTGAAGATAGCAGCATCAGCGGTGTGGGGGATGGATACAATTTGACTAATTTGTGTTTCTTCCCCAGAGATGAGGAAAGCATTGGGTTCTCAAATAGCCTGAGGAACCCCTTTAATTATGTCTACTCTTAAAATATGCACTGTGTAATGGTGTCCCAAAGATATACTAAGTATTCCAAAACATTATACTGTGTCTAGTAATCACAGCTTTAAGCCCCCTAGTGGGACTAAAAAATCTAAAATAAAATAAATTCATACAAAAAAGTTAAAAAAAAGTATTTAATGTTATAAAAAAAACATAAAAATACATATAGTTTAGGTTATCACTGTAATTGTGAGGATTTGCAGAAAACATATTTATAATGTAATAAAGTATCCAAATAAGTTTTTTTCAATCCAACAAAAAAATGTAAAAATTTAGTTTAAAAATAGTTTTAAAGAAGTTAATCAATAAATGCTATCTAGCCAAAAACTGTGCCAATAAAATGACAATTGCCCAGCAAAATACAAGCTTACATATAACTATGATGTCAGAAAACAAAAAAAGTTATAGCTTTCAGTACACAGCAACAATTTTTATTTAATTTTTCTATAAACATGCTTTTATATAACTACTAAACATAACTACTAAAGCATAAAAATATCCTGTAGAAAAAAGTTTAATTATATATACCCCCAAAATAATGCCACTGAAAAAAATACATCTTTTCCCATAAAAAAAATAAACAAAAAGACTATGGCAAAGGAAAAAAAGAGGTATAAGGAGATAATCTTGATGGCTCAAATTAGTATACATCTTTAAGGAGTTAAAAATGGTTGTCCAGGTTCAGTTTTTGGTGGGCAAAGTGAATGGAGGCTGGTAGAATAATAAAAAAACTCACCTTCCCAACCCCCCTCTGTCCTCTCCTCTGGGCTGCAACTGTGATGTAATGTTTTGGCTTCAGCAGTGCCATCCAATAAACTTCATGTGACCACTGCAGTCAATCACTGTGGTCTTGTGCTGTACACCACTGAGGCTCACAATTGGCTGCAGTATTATACAGGATGTCACTGCTGCAGCCAAAACATTACATTATGACTGAAGCCTGGCAGAGAGGATAGTGCGGCAATGCTGGATTAGAGAGAGCTGAGAAAGGCGAGTTTAACTTTTTATTATTTTACTAGCCTCACTACAGTTTGCCCTAAAAACCTTTTGACTTGGATAACCCCTACAGATCCTTGCAATTTTTTGCATTTTTGTTTTTTATTCTCTGCCTTCCCAAAGCAATAACTTTTTTTATTTCTCTACTCACATCAATGTATTGTTTTTTTGCAATAAGAAGCCGGAAAAAAATCCAAATAGGGTGGAATTGAAAAAAAAAGGAAGTCTGCCAGTTTTATCGGTTTTGTTTTTATGGCATTCCCTATGCCGTAAAACTGACCTGTTACCTTCATTCTCCCAGTCAGTACAATTATAGCGATACTGCATCTACTGTATATGCCGTAGTCGTTTTTCTTGTGTTTTAATAAATAAATAAATAATGAAAAAAATGTTTTTTGTTTTTTTTCTTTGCCATATTCTGACCCTTAACGTTTTATGGTTATGTCTACAGAGCTGTGTGAGGGTTCACTGTTTGCAGGGAGCTCTCTAGTTTGTATTGATATTATTTTGTAGTGTGTACAACTTTTTGATCACTTTTTTCAATTTCTTTGGGAGGTGAAGTGAAAAAATAGTGAATCAGCCATTTAGATTTTTTTTCGTTACAGTGTTCACCATATGGGGTACATTTTATATTTATTGGGGATATGGCGATACCTTTGATGTTTATTTTTCTTATTTGTTTAATTTTAATATGGGAAAAGGGGATGATTAGAATTTTTATATATTATTTTTTATATTTTAAAAAACTTTTAAAAAAAATTGAACTTTTTTTAAGTTCCCCTAGGGTACTTGAACATGCAATTGTCAGATCACTTCTCCCAAAGACTGCAATGATTTACTTATTGTAGCCTTTGGGAGTTTCATTATGTTCCTATCAAGCTCCATAAGAACATTGCTGTGGTAAGCCTCTGAGCCTCTAGCAGGATCAGGGCTACTACAAGGAACATACAGATTCCCTAATCTCTACACGGGGGAGCCATTTGCAGTGGCGTGCCTAGGGTGTTTGGCACCCCCCACCAATACTTAAAAAAAATGGTGCCTCCTTACAGTAGTATTACCCTCATTGTACAACCTTCACAGTAGTTTTGTCCAGATATGTGCCCTCTCATGGTAGTTATGCCCATATTGTGCCCCTTCAAGGTAGTTATGCCTTCACTGTACAACTTTCACAGTAGTTATGCCCACATCGTGCCCCTTTAAAGTACTTATCCCTTCATTGTGCCCCCTTCACAGTTGTAATGCCCACTTTGTGTCTCCCTCACAGAAGTTATGCCCTCTCTGTGCCCATTTCAAAGTAGTAATGCCCTATCTGTGCCCCCTTCACAGTTGTAATGCCTTCTCTGTGCCCCTTCAGAGTAGTTATGCCCTCACTGTGCCCCCATTCCAGTAATAATGCCCTCTGTGCCCCTTCATAGTAATAATGCCCACTCAGTGACCCATAACAGTTATGCCCACTGACTTTGCAAGAGTAATGCTCTCTGTGCCCCCTTCACAGTAGTAATGCAATCTGTGCTCCCTTTATAGTAGTAATGCCCATCGTGGCCCCTTTATAGTAATAATGCTCACTGTGCCTCCTTCACAGTAGTGATGCCCATTGTGCCCACTTCATAGTTATAATGCCCATTGCATCCCATTTATAGTAGTAATGCCCATTGTGCCCCTCCATAGTAGTAATGCCCATTGTGCCCCCCTAATACTAGTAATGCCCTTTGTAGTTGTGTTGCCCTCTGTGCCCCCTTTGTAGTAGTAATGCCCTCTGTGCCCCCTTTGTGGTAATAATGCCCTCTGTGCCCCTTTTGTAGCAGTAATAATGCCCTCTGTGCCCCCTTTGTAGTAGTTTTGCCCTCTGTGCCCCCTCTATGGTAGAAATGCCCTCTGTTAAATAAAAAAAACAAAAAAAAAACCACAGTACCTACTCACCTTGTCCCGTTATTGAAGCTCCTAGTCCTCTCTCCCCTACAGACACAGATCGCTCTGCAGCACTGTGTTGGCGGAGCTTATGCAGATTTCCGGGCTGCAAGATCCGCCCACACAGGCCAGCAGCGCGATCTGTGCCTGCAGGCTGAATGGTGGAGCGGGGAGAAGTCTTCCTGCTTCACCATTCAGTGCTGGAGAGACAGAGCGCAGGGAGTTAAATGACAGGACCACAGCTCTCTGTGCTCCAGCAATGAGCGCTTCCATCTATATTGATAGAAGCGCTCATTGCTTCTAGGTTCTGGCACCCCCTGAGAGCTGGCACACCACTGGCCATTTGGGCTTAGGAGATGAGCATTCCTGGGGAAAAGCCTTTCCGATGGAGTGGTCACAATTCACCACATCATCTGAGTGATTAAATGTCACTGATCTGCGTTATCACCAATCACAGACATTAGCTCTGGGTTCTTGCTGTTTACAACAACAGAAAGAACCCCAGTGACTACACAGATTTTTCAGCTTCTGAGCAGGCGCTATGTTTAAATGTTGGACTTAAAGAGGTTAAATATTGTGCCCCATTTAGATGCTGTCAACCCTGCTACCTCTGGCTACTACCTTGCAAGTAGACATTTTGGTTGCAAAACAGTCAATCATATAAGAGATGTAACCTATAGACTAAATGGATTGGAAATTTTAGCAACAATAGATTAGTCAGTGGCATAATAGTCCTATTTACATCATGCTTGACTTCCATTCCACGCATACATTTGAAAAAAACACATGTACGTTGAACATTATATGGTTTTATACAATGGGAGTTAATGGCAAACATATGCAACTGTATACTATATACATAGATTCATACACATGAGGCATGTTCGTTGTTACTTTTCATACTTGCACACTAAATGTAGTGGAGAACTAAATGTGAACAAAGTGTTATTTCACAAGAACATCTATCATTATTTCATTTGTTACAAAAATAAACTGACAGGGACCAACAGTGTACTACTTCTATGGTCAAACTGTATACACCACAGTGACTTGGTAGAGCAGTAAGGTACTGTATTAATGGAGCCATGAGGATGCGAATTAGGGAGATTTATCCAAACTGCCCATAGCATCCAATCAGATTCCATCTTTCAGAGCTCCTTTTGAAAACGAAAGGTGGAATCTGATTGGTTGCTATGGTCAACACTCGGGACCCCCACGATCAGCTGTTTGAGAAGGCACTGGCACTCCTGTGAACACCGCTGCCTTCTCGATGCTTACCAAGCACAGAGCAGTACATTGTACATCAGCTGTGGTTGGCATCACACTCAGCCCCAATCAGCTGTACCTAGACCGATGAACGTGTCACCACTGGCCTAGGAAAAGCTGAGAGAAGGCCGCGGCACTACTGTGAGCGTAGCTGACTTCTCGAACAGCTGGTCAGCGGAGGTCCCGGGTGTCAGACCCCCACCGATCCGTATTAATATCTCAGAAAATCCCTTTAAATCATGATTTGGAGACCTGAGACATATGCCATTATTACAGTAATTAAATTCTGAATAGTCAAATTCTTTCTTTAAAAAAAAAAATACAAAAATAACATCTTAAAGAACCCATATCTGTTGCCCAAAAAAAATCTGTGTTTCCTTAAAAAAAAATAGCTCGCTGCTAGAGAAAAAAATGCACCCTTCTGTAATCAAATGTTAAAAATTACAATCCAACTGTGGGTTCTGGTCACAACCTGCCTGTACTGTTGATTTATGCAAAGTTTGTTAAAAGTACAAGGACCATATAAAGTGGGGTCTGTCACAAGGAAATTCACTGTTAAAGGGGTTGTCTGGCCTTGGAGCTCCTATCTTCCCCTGAACATTAAAAAAAAAAAAACACTCATCTGTCCATGGACATGTCTCTGCTCCATTCCCATACAATTCTGGTCCCTGCAGGACCCAGAAGCGACCCAATTAAAGGCCTCAGCAGTTACAGTGGCTTGAATGCTATGTCACAGAAGTGATGTGCTGCTCAAGCCACTGGGAACAGCAGTCACAGAACCAAGTCGCTTTCCGGTCCTTCGGGGACAAAGCAGCGGCAGGACCGTGGACAAGTGATTGTTTTATGTTCAGGGGGGCTCCAAGGCTGGACAACCTCTTCAAACCAGGCACAGTGTCTTGTAGGGCTAGATCAGCTGAATGTTATGATGCTATTTGATGCTTCATTCTAGAGAAAAGGTACTTTTAATCCATATGCAAATGAGCAGTTAAGTGCACCATGGGTGGGCCCAAGCCACTCTGTGCACTCTTGCTCCTCCTGCTTCCTTTGCTGATCCTTTCCTCTCCCCCTGATTGACAGGGCCAAGTGAGATAAGTATACGGGAATCTGGCCCCTTCAATGAAGAAGGATAGAGAGGGGCTAGCAGACAAAACAGGAGTGCAAGTGCGCACCAATGTCTTGGGCTTCATTTGCTCATTTGTATATTGATTAAAAGTACTTTTTCTCCAGAATAAAGCAATGGATCGCTAAATGAAAGGCTTCATTACATCCAGCTGTCGTGCCTAGTATAACAGTGAATTTCCTGGTGACAGACTTCTTTTAAGTCTGGCGTTCACATCCTGTTTTTTTCATACTTTTAACATACACAAAAAAAATAATACATTAATGGATTCCTCAGACAGATGCCATAATGTGGCACCCGTCACCATAGAGTTTCATTAACGGATGTGACTGAGTTTTTTTGCAGGACCCTGCAAGATGGAAAAGCACTTTTCCATCCTGCAGAGTCCAGCAACAAAACATTTATGTTAACATACACGCTTTTTTTTTTACAATGCAACTCTATGGTGACCAATGCCACAGTATGGCATCTGTTTGGTGCATCCATTAATGTGTATGATCTTTTGTTTTGTGTACGTTAAACATATGACAAAAACGTGATGTGAACCCACCCTTAGTTATGCTCTCTAGGCAGTCATTGCATACTAGTGAGATACTTCCTGTAACCTTGCTTCAAAATTTCAAAGGTGCCCATACACTTTAGGTAACAGTCGTTTAGCCGACATTTATTCTGCCCTACTCTCCCATTCACATACATGCTTGGCTCTGCAAACGGTGCATGTTTTTTTGAGGGATACTACCCTCTACCATACTCCTCTGGTAGCTGCTTTTCTCCAGGGGTAACAAAGGATTCGGCTTGTTGACATGCCCGATCTTTGTTCCCTCTAATGTTTGCCCTTGGGGGAGAATTGGGACACCCCCAAACACAGACAATTTCTCAGGTATGGCCAACTTTCCTCTAATTTGTATGGGCACCACCAAATCCTGTCCAATATAGTTCTGTATTAAAATATTGATACAGTATAGGGCGACTTAAATATTCATTTAAAATGCATGTAGTTTTATTTTCCTCATTCAGACTATAATCACCAAGTTTCCTTGTAACCAATAAAATTTTCTGATTTAGATCTCTTCAATGGAGACAAATCTGAAAACAATAGAGGAGGAGAACAAACTCATAGAGCAGAACAATGAAAATCTTTTGAAAGAGTTGGCTGGTCTAAGCCAAGCCCTTATTTCAAGTCTTGCCGATATCCAGCTTCCACAAATGGTAAGACCATGTAAATTCCCAAGATGAGGCCTAAAAATAAAACTGCATCTACTAGAAAGTATGCTACATGTGCTAAGGGCCAACACCCTTCCTTCAGCCCCTGTTCTCTGCCAGGACTTTCTAATGAAGGAACACACTGACTTGTGGATACTCCTATCTGATTTTTTTGAAGATGAATAAGCAGCCTATGTTTGGCTTTCATGAGTAAAAAGGATGGACTTGTTTTGTGTAATTGGTTAAATATGAGATTGTGATATGTCTTAATGACTGTAAGAAATGTTGGTTGAACTTATGTATTATCAAGGTCTGCTATGCCAACCATGAATCTGGATAGACATTACTGGGAGCATTATTGAATAACAATGTGTGATTATAACAAGACTTTACTTCTACACTATTTTAATACACTTAAAGGGGTTGACCACCTTTTGGTTACTGATGACCAATGTGTTTGTAAGATGATTATATGGCACTAACTAATATAGTCTTTGGTGAAATTCTTACAACCAATTAAACCAACAACCTGTTGGTAAGATGCATGTTATCACATAAAAACCCAAAAAGTAATCCACACGGGATACCCATACATACACAAAATATGAAATTTTATTGAATAGTTACATACACGTAATAACAAGACCATATAAGACAATGAATAAAAAGTATATAAAGCAGCAATACAGGTGATGTAGCAAGTGGCAGCTCACATGCTGACCGGCATGGTATAAGATCCCAAAATATAAAGTTAGACTAGGCACCTAGTAGATACCAGCAGTGCCTGGAAAAAAGGGTTATTTATTCCTGTACCAATATTATGCTCAGAAGTGTCTGATATATCAAAAAAGCCCTGTATAAACTAGCCCTCACATAAGGTCCCTGCAGGTAACCTGAAGTGGGCATACAGGCTGCAATGTACTAAAATAATAAACAGACAATACCTGGGCAATGGTAACAACAAGGGATCCAACCTAGGGTCAGCCGTCAGCACACCCCGACGTACGTTTCGCTCCTGCTTTCTCAAGGGCGATTTTTTTGGTGAAATTCTGCACCATTTTCTATATTTAGTAAGGTATGCTCCCTTGTTTACAAATTCTTTTGAGCGGTCCACACAGAGGTCCTGGGCATAAAATGGCTGCTGATGGAGAGTCATGTGGCCAGGCAAATCACCTCCATGTTATGCCTCCTCCATTCAAATACACTGCACCTGCCATCAGTACTTGTTCTGTTGGGAGTTTAGTGCAGGTGTAGTGTGTTTCAATGGAGGAGACATCACGTGGAGGTGGTTTGCCTGGTCACATGACCCTCCATCAGCAACCATCAGTTCTGCATTGCAATAAAAAAAGCAGCATGTTCTATATTCTGCGTTTTTCACGCAGCCCTGGCCCCATAGAAGTGAATGGGGCTTCAGTGAAAAATGCATTGCATCCAGAAGCAAGTGCGGAAGCAATGTGTTTTTCACTGATGGTTGCTAGGAGATATTGTTTGTAAACCTTCAGTTTTTTTTTATCACGCGCGTTAAAAACTGGACAACTGAACGCAATCGCAGACAACTTACTTGCAAAATGGTGCAAGTTTCACTGAACGCACCATGAACGCATCCGGAGCTAATCTCTCAAGTTCGTGTGAAAGACGCCTAAGGCATATTGGTACACCATATATTTTTTCCAGGGTGCGGGTGCCCACAGAAAGGGCTCTGAGTGCTGCCTCTAGCACCCATGCCATAGGTTCGCCACCACTGTTATAGGCTATTAATCATAATACTTTCCTGTCCAGGGTCAAAGCAATGTCGTAATGCTCAGTGCCATACATGTAGGATGTAATCACACAGGCACGGGGGGAGGTATAGTGGCCAATTGTGATTGATAGCTACATCCTGCGCCAATGGCCGGAAAATTCAGGATCAGAACCATTTAACCTCTGGAATGACACCATTGGCCATGGTATTGCGATCAGTAGGGCTGATAGTTTTAAAGGGCTAACAAAGTGGGCCTAACAAAAGGTCCACAAGTCTGTCTATAGAAAATTCAATGCATAATAATAATAATAATAACACATATAGGCACACATCCATAGGCAACACAAAAAATAAATTGCATTAGTTAAAAAATAGCAAAAAAACTAAACTTTTTAGTATCCTAGTAAATACAACATCATATACCAAAAATCTAAAAAGGGTGGAACAGGTAAAAAAGCAATTCCGCCATAGTTATATGTGTTTCATTTTTATAGCATTAACTATTTAAAATGATGTTATCTTGATTCTGTAAGTCAGTACTAGAGATGAGCGAATCGAAGTTGACGAAGTGGAATTCGATTCGAATTTCAGGAAAAATTTGATTCACACCAAATTCGAATTTCCTCACGTTTCGTGGTAACAAATCAAATTTTTTCCTAAAATGGCTGCTGCACGTGTTTGGACATGGAACAAGGAACTCTGGGAATGAGGGATCAACCACAATGCCATGCATGCAGCCAATCAGCAGCCAGCCCTGTGATGTCACAGCCCTATTAACAGCCTCAGCCATCTTGTATTCAGTCATTTTCCAGTGTACTTAGTGCAGGGAGAGACGTCAGCAGGGACAGCGGTAGAAAAGACTTTAAAACTTTTATTTTGCTGCATAGAAGTTCAGGGAAAGGATAGGGAGAAATCATTTCACAGTATTGAAGCAGAACAGGGTTCAGTAGGGGAGTTTACCGCCTGGGTAATAGGAACAATCCTATCACACCTTGCTGCACTGACTGGGGATCCAAATTGCCATTATACAGCTCTGTAATTCCAGAAAACCATTCTTGTTATTGGGGTGCAAGTACTGTTTGGTACTAGTGTTGATCACAAATATTCGAATTGCGAATTTTTATCACGAATATCGGCATTTCGAGAATTTGAGAATTTTTTGAATATAGTGTTATATATTCGTAATTTCGAATATTCGAGATTTTCTTAATCAGTACACATGATCCCTCCCTGCTTCTAGCTTGTGGGCCAACAAGAAGGCTGCAATATCTTTGACTTTAGGAGTAGTGTTGATTGCGAATTTTCGTAATGCTAATTTTTCAATTGCCGATTTACGCAATCAAGAAAATAATGACTGGAGATAACAAATTCTCGAATTCGTGAATATATGGTGAATATTTGCCCAAATATTTGCAAAATATCAATAATTTGAATATTTTCTCTGCCTCTCATCACTAGTTGATACAGCCATAAACAGGGTTTATTACAAGGAAATATTTCTACGTCTTATTTGCCCTTGTGAGGTGCAGTTATATATTCGAAAGCATTTTTTGGCTTGTATTAGTGGGAAAAAATGACAGCCCTTTTTGGTGTGCATTAGTGGCAAAAAATATATATTTTTGTCTTACAGCGGTGCAATTATATGTTCTAAAGCCCTTTTTGGCGTGTATTAGTGGCAAAAAAAATATATATTATTTGCCGTTCAGCTGTGTAGTTATATGTTCTAAAGCCTTTGTGGCATGAATAAGTGGAAAAAAATAAAGGCCTTTTTGCTATTCAGCGATGCAGTTATATGTTCTAAAGCCCTTTTTGGCATGTATTAGTGGCCAAAAAATATACATTATTTGCTGTTCAGCAGTGTAGTTATATGTTGTAAAGCCCTTTTTGGCGTGTATTATTAGTGGCACAAAAAAAGTATTTGCCATTCAGCAGTGCAGTTATATGTTCTAAAGCACTTTTTTGCGTGTATTAGTGGCACAAAATAAAGTATTTGCTATTGTATGGTGAAGTGAGAAAATTACAGCCCTTTTTGGTGTGTATTAGTGGCTGTTCTGCGGTGCTAGAGCCTTTTGTGGCGTGTATAAGTGGAAAACAATAAGGGCCTATTTGTTGTTCAGTGGTGCAGTTATATGTTGTAAAGCCCTTTTTAGCGTGTATTAGTGGGGCAAAAGGGCTTATTAGCCGTTGTGTGGTGAAGTGAGAAAATTACAGACTTTTTATTTATTTATTTGATCTAACAGTATGTCAGACAGAGTAGTGATAGGCCCTGCATAGGGGAGTGGCAGAGGCCTAAATGTTTCTGGCGCAGGCACAGGTCACTGCAGAATAAGGGGGCATGGCAGCAGGAGTCGCAGCGAGACGCCTGAGCTCCCGATGTCATCTAGTGGTCGTGTCTTGACCAGCAACCCAGCGGTTCTTGAATGGATGACTCGGTCATCCACTTCGTCCCAAGAGACATGAGACACCCCCAGCCAAGAGTCGGTGGGTTCATCAGACACAACCCTTAGTTGGCATGGCCGGGGAGCAGGCCCTGAGCCATCACCTGTCCTCAACCTACCTCTGTCCTTTTCTATTCCCTCAGCCAGAGAAGTATTATATGCTGTGGGCTCAGCTCCACTATACAGCAAGGACAAGCTACTAGAAGACAGTCAGCAGCTACTGGCCAGCCAAGATGTGAAGGAGACATCCGCCAATAGGCGGGCAAGTAGTGATGAGGAGAGTGGAGTGGGAGCTGGTGTCGCAAGTGGTCAGGCTCAGACTCTGACCCAGAGACCGTTGAGGAGTGATGTGCAGACACTACTCGATGATGATGATGTAGCTGATTGCACTTGGGAGCTGGGTGAATTAGGGGCTTCATCATCATCGGGAGAAGAGGGTGGCTTGCCCGTGAGACAGCGGCGGAGCCAGCAAGTCACTAGCATGGCTGGGAGTTAGCAGGGTGGCAGCAGTGGGAGGTCAGGAGCCAAACGTGCCTAGGTTACACCACCCGCTTCGCAGGAGCCTACCTGCCTGGAAAGTAGTGGTGCAGGGGTTCACGGAAGCAGCGGTGGTAGCAGTCAGTCAGTGCAGAGTGTTGGGGGTAAAATCACCTACTCGGCGGTGTGGCAGTTTTTTGTTAGGCAGCCGGAGGAGGTGAACATGGCTATTTGTAGAATCTGTGGGCAGAAGGTGAAGCGTGGCCAGGGTGCCAATGTTGGCACCGCGGCCCTGCATCAACATAAGCAGCGTCACCATAAAGTGGGCTAGTAGAACCGTGGCTCTGATGTGGTGGTCCAGCCTGCCGCAGCAACCGCTGCATCGCCCAGTGGCACGCACCTAGTTTCAGGCAGTCAAGGCTCCACCACTTCAGCCGAAGGGAGCTGTCTGTCCTTCCCATCATCTGCTGGTGCTGATGCTCCTGCTCCTCCTTCTAGTCAGTCATTCCATCAGCAATCAATCACAGAAGCGATTGCCAAGAGATAACAGTATGCGTGCACTCATCCAACAGTGCAGAAGCTGGATGTGCTCCTGGCCATGTTGCTGGTGCTGAAGTCCCTCCCTTTCCAAGTGCTGGACTCTGCACCTTTCAGAGAACTGATGGCTTGTGCCGAGCTGAGGGGGAGAGTCTCAAGCCATCATTTCTTTGCCAAAAAAGCAGTACCAGCCCTTTACACGTATGTAGAACAGAAAGTGCACCAGTCCTTTAGCCTGTTGGTGTCTGCTAAAGTGCACGGCAGCGCCGACGTCAACTTGGCCAGGTGACACCGCTTCCGCATCCACTTTCTCATGCCGTTGGTCCTACGACAATGTCCACCTCTGCCTCCTCATCCTCCACAGTGTCCTTAGCCTCCACTGCAGGGACAAGTCACAGTGCCCCTCCAGCATACCACATGTGCAGGGCATGGCGGTGTCACACTGTTCTGCACCTCGTTTGCCTGGGCGAACTGAGTCACACAAGGGAGGAACTGCTTTGTGTCCTTCATCAAGAAATCGAATCCTGGCTTTCTCGGTGACAACAGAACAGATGCTGGCAAATCTGGCTGGTCAAGCAATGTGTAGCGAAATGAGTGGTTTTTCTACACAGGTGAAAGGAGAGGAGGAGCAGAAGCAGCCAGAAGAGCGACAGGGCAATGGGGAAGATGAGGTAGAGGACCCAGACAAACCGTGGCAGTATGCAGTGGAGATGGAGGCAGGGAGTCCCTCCAAGTCAATTGCACAAATGGCACAAATGGCCTGATGCATGCTCACTTGCTTGCGTGTTGACAGCCGAATTGTCACCATTCAGCAGAAGGATGACTTCTGGCTCTCTACCTTGTTGGACCCTCGCTACCGGTCCAAAATGGGGGCCTTTTTTTTACCACCGCTGAGAGGGAGGACAAACTGAACTACTACAGAGACATCCTATGTAGTCAGTTGGCCGCTGCCTATCTGCGCCATCGTCCATTCTCTCACAGGTCTGACCGGGGGGCCCTCTGCGCTTACGTTTCTCTGTCAAGGCTGCTGTGGCAGAGTGGGGTGATGGGAACAGTTCAAGCTCCATCAGCAACTCCATCAACTTGAGTCTAGAGTCGCTAATGAGCAGCTTTCTTCACCCGCCTAGTGAAGAAACTACTCAGCAGCAGCTAGACCTGGAGCATGACCTGAACCAGCAGGGGGTGGCATACTTGGACAGCACCCTGCCACCCCACATTGAAGATCCGCTGGACTACTGGGCAGCCAAACTGGATTTGAGGCCTCAACTGGCAGAGTTCTCCCTGGAAAAGCTGTCCTGCCCGGTCAGTAGTGTGGCATCAGAGTGGGTGTTTAGTGTGGTGGGGGCCATAGTTACGCCAAGAAGAACTCACCTGTCTACCCAAAATGTGGAGAGACTGACCTTTGTCAAGATGAATCAGGTGTGGATCAGCCAGGATTTTTACCCACCAATGCCTAGATCATCCATGCTGCCACACCAACACTTTCACAAAAGAGACCAGTTTCTTCTGGCTACCTGCCTCAGCTACTATTTTGATGCTGCCACTCGCCTGATGCCACACATCTGATGCTAAGTGCTCCTTCTTTCACCCACCATCTTTAGCTGGTACTGGTATTGCCACCCACCTCCCCACTCTGTCACCAGGTCACTCTGTGGTCTTGTGATGCTGCTGCCACCTCCATACTATGTCACCTTGCCACTCTGTGGTCTCCTGATGCTGCTTCCACCTCCACACTATGTCACCTTGCCACTCTTTGGCCTCCTGATGCTGCTGCTGCCACTTCCACA
This sequence comes from Bufo gargarizans, assembly GCF_014858855.1. NCBI lineage: Eukaryota > Metazoa > Chordata > Amphibia > Anura > Bufonidae > Bufo > Bufo gargarizans. The sequence goes on from NC_058084.1 coordinate 98,548,068, forward strand.
CTGTCATTGTGCCACTCTGTGCTCTCCTAATGATGCTGCCGCCACATCCACACTCTGTCATTGTGCCACTCTGTGGCCTCCTGATAATGCTGCTGCCACCTCCGCACTCTGTCATTGTGCCACTCTTTGCTCTACTGATGCTGCCGCCACCTCCACACTGTCATTGTGCCACTCTGTTGCCTCCTCTTGATGCTGCTGCTGCCACCTCCACACTCTGTCATTGTGCAACTCTGTGGCCTCCTGATGATGCTGCTGCCACCTCCACACTGTCATTGTGCCACTCTGTGGCCTCCTCCTGATGCTGCCGCCACCTCCACACTGTCATTGTGCCACTCTGTGACCTCCTGATGCTGCTGCCTCCGCCACACTATTATTGTGCCACCCTGTGGCCTCCTCCTGATGCTGCTGCCACATCCACACTTTGTCATTGTGCCACTCTGTGGCCTCCTCCTGATGCTGTTGCCACTGCCTCCAGACTCTGTCATTTGGCCACTCTGTGGTCTCCTCATGCTGTTCTCACCCTCCCCACTTCATGACTGGGTCACTATTTTGCCTTTTTCGGCCTGGCTGACATCATCATTTACATCTGATCTATGATTAGGTAGCCAAAAGCAGGAGTGGGTACAAAACACAGAAAACACACAAATATTCCATTCACATGTCATCTCTGTTTTGGATCCACTCCTGTTTTTTTGGCATTAGCAATACTGATAGATTACTGACCAAATGCTGACCGAGTGAAGGTGGATGCTCAACAGACAGGATCCATTTTTTGGGAGTTATTGTTCTGACGGATCAGAAGAAGGGCAAAATAATAAGTAACGTCAACACAAACGTACTGCTAACACCCTCTCCACTGTTGGGGGGCTCTACTTGTATAACCGTTTAATAGAACAGGTTCTGTATAAATCTATCTGGAATGAGCTGCCGACAGTGTAAAAGGAGTGCGCTTCTTCTTGGCGCTAACATCGACCTGTAAGGCTGAGTTCAAACTTGAGTTATTTGGTCAGTTTTGGCCCCTTGAATGTCCAAATAAGTGAAGTGTGCAGTGATTATAAGAGCGACGCCTGTCATCTGCATGTCATACTGACTCACAGTATTGTTTCAGCACCACAGAAGACTCCCTATGCGTGTTACTGCGAGGCACAGTGTTGTACACTACTATAAAGGCTCTCTGCAGCCAGGAAATAGCAGTTTTTTAAACGATTCGCCACAAATAGATCACATTTTTGAGAAATTCACTCATCTCTAGTCAGTACGATTACAGTGATAGCACATTTATATAGTTTTTCTTGTGTTTTAATACTTTAAAATGGGGGGGAAAGAATAATTTTCTCTTTGCATTGCCATATTCTGACCCCCATAACTTTTTATAATTTTGTTTACTGATTATATTTTTTTTTGGGGGGGGGGGAGGCAAAGATTTGCTTACCCTATAGCTGGCATGAGCTTAACAAGCTGTCTAGACTTGCACCAGGCTTGCACAGTGGCTCAAGCTGGATGATGAATGTGGCACAGAAACAGACACTTTTGTCTAAATTTTATACCAATTATTGGTTGGCTTAGTTGAGACAGAATTTTATGCCAGAATTGTGGTGGAATTTTGGCACAAAATGGCACATTGTAAGCCATGTCTTTTTTTTTTTACACAAAGCCATGCCCCTTTCCTGCAAATCCACATCTTCTTACTGGGCTAGGTGCTGACAATTTCTCTAAATCTAGATGTGGCAAATTTAATAAAGCTATGCCATGTCTTTGCGCAGTTTACACAGAATCTAGGTGCACTCATACAAGCAAATTATGGCTACTGCATGTTCATTTTCAAAAAGATTTCAGATGAACTTATTATGTCGGTGCCATAGCTCCCGACACCATTGACAAACGGCTGATTTTGCCAAGAGGTATGTTAGCCTGACATGTTGTATTGCATGGCTGTCGTTTACTTAACCCTGGGTTCACACCTGAGCGTTTTACAGCACGTTCCTACGCGCTGTAAAACGCTCAACAAGGAGAAACCAATGCTTCCCTATGGGAATGGTTCTCAACTGGACGTTTTACAGCGCGTACGATCGCGCTGTAAAACGCCCGACGCTCAAAAAAGTTCTTGAGCTTCTTTGGGGCGTTTTGTCGCGCGTTCCCGTACATAGACTTTCGGGAATGTGCGACAATGGGCGTTCGCTTGTCTCTGTATGCGCGATTGTAAACGCCAGTACAATCGCGCATACAGAGCGCTCCATCGCGAACGCTCAGGTGTGAACCCAGGGTAAATGAACTCCTACATCCTACAGAGCAAGAGCAGCTGTTTGCTGGCATCTCTCTATTCTGACTCATAGATGAGGCTTCTGTATGGGTCCCTATCTCTATGTTGCACATATGCTCTAATGGGGAACATGGTAAGAGGTTGCCTTTATGAAACCACCCCTTTAATGCTTATGGACACCTTTTGGGGCATTTTTTTTATTATTGTACTTTTCTCAATTTGGGCAAAAAATCTTTTTTTTCAATTGGTCTATCAGTTTCTGTGCATTTGCTGACCAGCAGGCTCTCCTTTCTAAGTGAATCCCGTCAGATAACTGCTCTGATGGCTGGATGTGTAACCCTCATCTCTGTACCCCTGACAACTCATAAACACTCTTATAGCTAAATTTTCTGACAGGATTCACTATAAACATAAAGTCTGTCAGTCTGCAAATATGCTTAAAATGAAGGGAGAACAGGAAAAGCTGTTGAAAATTAACAAAAATAAAAAAAAAGCAAAAAAAATTATATTTAGCCCAAAATGAGTAAAATGCCAAAATAAAAAATGCCTCCAACCGTGTCCCTAGCCGTCAAAGCAGGTCTTTGGTGATTTTTTTTATTGATTGACAATATGCTATACTTTAATGGGTTAACTATAAAAAACAACACAGATTTTTGTCCATCTAAACGCACGCTGAATTTTTAAAGGCAGAGTAACCGAGAAAGAAATTTTGGAATCTTTTTGGTAACATTTTAGTTTTTATATTTACATAGGTTCATAAATTATAATGTCATTTATACCTTGCATCCTTTGAGCTGTATTCATATTCCATAGGATACCAGGAACTATCTCAATTACTGTTTTCTTTTCTCAATTTAGGAACCAATCAGTGAACACAACTTTGAAGCATATGTAAATACACTCACAGAAATGTACAGCAATATGGAACGGGAATACTCCCCAGAATGCAAAGCCCTTTTGGAAAGTATAAAACAAGCCGTGAAGGGAATCCATGTATAGCATGCACAAAATAGCTGCTGGGCCTACAAAATTACGCAAAGGAATAGACTCCATCTATAGACTGCTGCTTATATCGGCACAAATAATATTATTGACTGGTGCACTGCATTCATTAACAAATGCAAAACTGCACTATTTACTTCCCCGGCAGTCAGTAAAAACAAAAAAATTAAAAATGTATAAGACTTTTGAACTAACAGCAGCGCACTTATTAAGTGTATCTCAATGTACTTATTTCAGCTCATTTTTCTCTATTGCACTCTTTCTTTTGTATAGTGAATGTATAAAGGTGTTTGCAACTATTTTTTATAAATTGTATTTATTTCAGATTGAAGGAGGTTTTGTTCATACCTTTTAACGTTTCTTTTGTTAGGCTTACCATATTTTTACAAATATCTTTTTATAAGTTATTTTCGGAGTGGATTTTAAATAGATTTAATGAACAGGCGATTCTGTAAAATATTATGATAAAACTAAAAATCATGGAAAGAAAAGAAATGTTACTTTGGTGATAAAAAAAGGGGGTTCTTAGTTGTTCTATTTTTGGTACTAATGCCCACATCCTTTAATTATGATTTTCAAAGTACTGTTACTGCAGCATAAGATCAGGGATTAAACAAATTATGAGATAGCCACCCATATCAAGTCATTTTTCTCTTAAATACCGGTAACTGTTTTCTTATTAGGCCGATGCTAGCAATAATTATTAGTAGCATTTCGTATTGTTTGTTGCTATGTATATTATTTATGTCATACACTGGATCTCTTGCTAGCACTTGAATAAATCATAATTTATACCTCACAACTTTTAGTATATAGCAAAGTAACACATTCGATTAGAATTACATTTGCTTTAGTGATGTGTTTGCTTATATCCAGATATGATTTTAATCTTCTTCTTCCACATAAGGTGGCAATCCTAGAAAGTTTATAAAGACTCGTATTACATGATGTTTTTCTACAAGTTCTCTATGGTAGTTTATTTATTTGTGTTGATTGGGTTTTATTTCACTGCACCTCCATAGGTTGTGAGGATAACTGATATGCCAAGTTCAGGAGCATGTATCATCTCGGTACTAGATGAACAGTTAATATGTTCATGTGTAAATACTCAATATTCTGGAAACAAGGACAGTTAAAAGGCTTTGAGTGCTTTTTTTCCCCATATTTTATTCATTTTCACAAACTGTATTTTTGCAACAGATGATGTTAAAAACCAGCTAAACTGCCTTGTGTATGCACACGTATAATGTGCATATGTGCCTCATTGTAAATTATTAAGTTCATACTGTATTTTTCTTTATTGTTGTAAAACATGATAAATTCTCAACTGGTGCACATATTTCCCTGTAATCCTTAAAGGAGATTTCCAAGCTGATCAAAAAACAGTAAATGAGGTAAAGAAAAGAACCAATCATCTGCTTCGATTGAAATCTGGTCCTCGAAGGCGATGACGTCATCTTCCTGGTTCACCACTACAACCAGAAGGATGACGTCAGTATCAGGGAGGATCAGAGTTCAGTGCTGGAAGCCGATGATTATTGACACATTTACCCAAGTTTTTGCTTGACTTGGAAAACCCCTTTAATTACAGCTAGAATGGTGATCTAAATGTTGCTCATGAATGCTGTATGGGTAGGTTTGGTTATATAAGGTTGGTGCAGCAAAGGAATTTCCAATCAATAAATGTGCCATTATGTATATTATTAGGTGAGTAGTCTGAGATATGAAATAAAAGGCATTTTTTTTCCAGAAACAGTGCAACTTTTGTTCATGGGTCTTGTCTGGTATTCCAGCTCAGGCCCATTCAATTAAACTTACCATACACAAGCTCTGGACAATTGGTACTGTTTCTGGAAAGTAAAAACAAACCTATTTTTTTCTAGTTTCGGGCAAACCCATTTTGCCTTCATTTCTATGGGTTATTCAGTCTTGTACAAATAAGTAAGCTTATGAACACACTGGCATTGCTTGGTGCGTTCTCCCCGGTGATATCACACTGATTTAGATAATAGTGAAGGGTGGAAATTAGTCTTTTGGGTACTTTTACAGCTCTCCCAACCTGTCCATTTTCCTTTAGATAAAAAAAAAAGATACATGACCCCATTGTACAGGAACTTCTAAAGTATTGATTAGAACTCTTGGAGATATTGACCCTTGAACCCTAGCTTTTAATTAGTATGAAATATATATTATAGCATAGGTGTTCTAAATCTTTATCACATCATTCGCCAATTATTTCCAATTAGACCGTTAGCAATAATGTAATCTTCTCAGTAAATCTAGGACAGAGTAAAAACATTGCATTTGATGTAGCATTTACAGTCAAATTTTTTAACAGACAATTATAATGTGGTTGAAGGCAACAAACCATTCAACGACCTTAAAACAACAGATCCCTACGTTTTCCATGGCTCGCTCATTTGGCTGTTTCCAATGGTCCTATTTACAGTAAAAGGAGAGATGGAAACAGTCCAGTGAGCACACTCAGTCATCTTTTTGGAGATGGATGATGCATGCTCATCCTAGAACTAAATGATGATTTGGGATTGGTGGCAGTGACATTAACTTTGTTTTAGATGCTCAGACCTATTCAGGCATATATCCCTTCTAATAAAACAGTTGCCAAACTGCCAGTCTATGCCTATGCATAGTGATACAATGGTTGAGATATGGCATAAGAGATTTTAAAGTAAATTATTTTATTTTTTATTCGTTACTGTAGCAGGCAGTGCAATATTTAATATTTTTCTAACTTGTGACTTGAAGTGAGAACTGAAACATGCCCAGATAGGATGGTCGAACAGATAAAAGTAAGGCCTGTTTCACACTGCCGTTATTATTTACGGTAGGCTGTATTATCAGCGAACAGCCTGTCGGAATTCACTGGATCAGGCATTTCCGGATATTACCAGACTGCCTGCCACTTCTTGACTATAATGGGGCCTGGCGGAGATCTGGCCACAACCCTGAAAATATGCCGGGATTCGGCTCGAAAAAAAACATCTGCGTGCTGCCGGAACTACAAACCGGATTCCAAAAAAGTTGGGACACTATACAAATCGTGAATCAAAACTGAATGCAATGATGTGGAGGTGCCAACTTCTAATATTTTATTCAGAATAGAACATAAATCACAGAACAAAAGTTTAAACTGAGAAAATGTACCATTTTAAGGGAAAAATATGTTGAATCAGAATTTCATGGTGTCAACAAATCCCCAAAAAGTTGGGACAATGCCATTTTCACCACTGTGTGGCATCTCCCCTTCTTCTTACAACACTCAACAGACGTCTGGGGACCGAGGAGACCAGTTTCTCAAGTTTAGAAATAGGAATGCTCTCCCATTCTTGTCTAATACAGGCCTCTAACTGTTCAATCGTCTTGGGCCTTCTTTGTTGCACCTTCCTCTTTATAATGCGCCAAATGTTCTCTAAGATATGGACTGCAGACTGGCCATTTCAGTACCCAGATCCTTCTCCTACGCAGCCATGATGTTGTGATTGATGCAGAATGTGGTCTGGCATTATCTTGTTGAAAAATGCAGGGTCTTCCCTGAAAGAGATGACGTCTGGATGGGAGCATATGTTGTTCTAGAACCTGAATATATTTTTCTGCATTGATGGTGCCTTTCCAGACATGCAAGCTGCCCATGCTCACGCACTCATGAAACCCCATACCATCAGAGATGCAGGCTTCTGAACTGAGCATTGATAACAACTTGGGTTGTCCTTGTCCTCTTTGGTCCGGATGACATGGCGTCCCAGATTTACAAAAAGAACTTAGAATCGTGACTCGTCTGACCTCAGAACAGTCTTCCATTTTGCCACACTCCATTTTAAATGATCCCTGGCCCAGTGAAAACGCCTGAGCTTGTGGATCTTGCTAAGAAATGGCTTCTTCTTTGCACTGTAGAGTTTCAGCTGGTAACGGCGGATGGCACGGTGGATTGTGTTCACTGACAATGGTTTCTGGAAGTATTCCTGAGCCCATTCTGTGATTTTTTGTGGTGCAGTGTCGTTTAAGGGCCCGGAGATCACGGGCATCCAGTATGGTTTTACAGCCTTGACCCTTACGCACAGAGATTGTTCCAGATTCTCTGAATCTTCGGATGATGTTATGCACAGTTGATGATGATAGATGCAAAGTCTTTGCAATTTTTCGCTGGGTAACACCTTTCTGATATTGCTCCACTATCTTTCTGCGCAACATTGTGGGAATTGTTGATCCTCTACCCATCTTGGCTTCTGAGAGACACTGCCACTCTGAGAAGATCTTTTTATACCCAATCATGTTGCCAATTGACCTTATTAGTGTTAATTGGTCTTCCAGCTCTTCGTTATGCTCAAATTTACTTTTTCCAGCCTCTTATTGCTACTTGTCCCAACTTTTTTGGGATTTGTTGACACCGTGAAAATTTAAATCAACGTATTTTTCCTTTAAAATGATACATTTACTCGGATTAAACGTTTTATCTGTCATCTACGTTCTATTACAAATAAAATTTTGACATTTGCCATCTCCACATCATTGCATTCAGTTTTTATTCACAATTTGTTTAGTGTCCCAACTTTTTTGGAATCCGGTTTGTAATAATGACCGTGTGAAGCAGGCCTAAATGGCTGAATAAGAATTAAAATAACCTTATGAACCTCATAAACTGTATATTTAAAAAATTAGGAATACATGTTGGACTAGGGCTTCTCAAACCCATCAGAGGGCAATTCTGTGGTCCAATCATGCGTCAATGCAGAACATGTCCCCACATTTTTTTACCCATACTCGACATATAAAAAAGATAGAATATTTGTGATACATGTAACCCATATAAATTAAACCCTAATGGCAAGTGACAAGCTCCAAAGTTATCTACTAATAGGCTTGTCTTCTTGTCTTTTGACCTCTTTATTGGCCAGATCCTGGAACTACTCTGGTAGGCCAGTTCAACACTGCATGTATTATTGAAACACATAAGGTATACTTCTTATTCAGGTATCATACATTTGTGTGGAGCCAATCTATTAACCTCTACAAATATGTGCTTTAGACCAACCTGCTTCAATGCAATAACAGTTTGGGCAAGAACACATCAGCAGCACATGCAGTTCCAGACCATCCAACACAATCAACATATACAAAAGAATATCCAATGCAAATAGCTTAATCTCATATAAAACCACGACCATAGCTGTGAAATGTCTGACGTTTGAAGAAAGGGGCATTCAGGGATGAAGCAGTTGCTACTGAAATTACTGCAAATGTTAATATTTAATTTACTACATGTTTAAATGTGTTCTATATTTAAGTTGAATATGAGGAAAGCTCACACACATATGTATTTATTGCTAAGGCTTAATTAATTTATGTCTGATGCTCCGGATGTTTGGTAGTGTATGTTTGTATTTATTAATTTGCTTCCTTTGTAATTGATGTGTTCTTTTTGTAATGTGCACTGATTTATCTTTTTGTGTTAAATTGCATCAATGAGCAGCACTGTAAATTAGTTCTTTTGTAAGAAGCAATGTATGCAATTTTTTTGGAGTAGTTTATATATTGTGTCTTCATAAATTAATATTTCTTACATTCAGAGCAAAAAATTGTGTTTGTGCTGTACATTTGGTGGATGTTAGAAAATAAAATTGATTATAAAACACCAAACAACTTCTTGCTTGATTTATGTTCTGGTAAGTAGGCTATACTATACTATATACTTTTATGCATTCTGTTTAAATTATAGAAATGTTTTGTTGCAAAGAAATATAAAAATCGCAAAATAAACTGGCACATTCAAGTAGAGCCTTAGTTCACATGGCAGTATTTAGATCAGTATTTGTAAGCCAAAAGCAGCAGTAAGTTCAAAACAATGAGGTGCATGTATTTCCATTATAATTCTGTTTTTGTTCCCCCTGATTTTGGCTTACACATAGTAATGTATCATACTGATCACAATAGGAGGCCTTAGTTTTCAAATAGGGCTGCTGAATTTTCTCCTGTAAATAATCACCTGATAATTTAAATTTAGAAAATTAAATAGGCACTTACATTGTAACAATAATATGTTTTATTAAATGTTTCACAGTAATCATTTTAATTTCTTGTTACATTGGCCAAAAGATTAGAGTTCTTTTTTTCTAATACTGAGCCCCAAATCCTCTTCTCCACCTACATATTTTAGGCCTGTTTAACACTTGAATTGTTAATTTCGGCTTTATGATCCATCAGAGCATCTCAAAACCGGAATTAAATGGATCCATTTTGATTTTGCACATCAGGATGCATCCGTTCCGTTAGGATGCAGTTGCGTGAAATCAAAACGGAACAAACCAGATTTGTCACTAAATACAGTAAAATTCAATAGCTGACGGATGCGATTTTTTTGTATCCTAAAAAACTGGATTCGTCACCATTGACTTACATTGTTTTTATTGATATATCCGGTTTGTTTCGCTTCGCTGACCGGACATAAAACCACAGCTTGCGTCCGGTCACAAAACAGAATGCTGATGGAACAGAAGATATCCTGAACAGATCTCTTGCCATTCAGAATGCATTAGGGTTAAACTTGAGCTAAACTATTTTTTTAAGGTTTTGAGATCCTCTGATGGATCTCAGAAAACAACATCGCAAGTGTGAAACAGGCCTTACATACATACAGTGGATATAAAAAGTCTACACACCCCTGTTAAAATGTCAGGTTTCTATGATGTAAAAAAATTAGACAAAGATAAATCATTTCAGAACTTTTTACACCTGCCATCATTTAAAATGCTTCCGATTACCCCCAAATAAAGTTCAGCTGCTCTAGTTGGTCTTTCAGATCTCATTGTTAAAAGGTATCAGTCAGGAGAAGGGAACAAAAGCATTTCCAAGGCATTAGATATACCATGGAACACAGTGAAGACAGTCATCATCAAGTGGAGAAAATATGGCACAACAGTGACATTACCAAGAACTGGACGTCCCTCCAAAATTGATGAAAAGATGAGAAGAAAACTGGTCTGGGAGGCTACCAAGAGGCTACATTTTGCAAAAACACATCGGAAGTCTCCAAAAGCATGTGGGATAAGGTGTTATGGTCTGATGAAACCGAGGTTGAACTTTTTGGCCATAATTCCAAAAGATACGTTTGGTGCAAAAACAACACTGCACATCACCAAAAGAACACCATCCCCACAGTAAAGCATGGTGGCGGCAGCATCATGCTTTGGGGCTGTTTTTCTTCAGCTGGAACTGGGGCCTTAGTTAAGCTAGAGGGAATTATGAACAGTTCCAAATACCAGTCAATATTGGCACAAAACAAAGCAGGCTTCTGCTAGAAAGCTGAACATGAAGAGGAACTTCATCTTTCAGCATGACAACGACCCAAAGCATACATCCAAATCAACAAAGGAATAGCTTCACCAGAAAAAGATTTTGGAATGGCCCAGCCAGAGGCCAGACCTGAATCCGATAGAAAATCTGTGGGGTGATCTAAAGAAGGCTGTGCACAGCAGATGCCCTCGCAATCTGACAGATTTGGAGTGTTTTTGCAAAGAAGAGTGGGCAAATCTTGCCAAGTCAAAATGTGCCATGCTGATAGACTCATACCTAAAAAGACTGAGTGCTGTAATAAAATCAAAAGGTGCTTCAACAACGTATTAGTTTAACCAGCTCAGGTCCGCTGAACGCAGGATTGCGTCCTGGCAGCGGCCCTGTTATTCCTCCTGGGCGCGTCCGCTCGCGAGACGCTAGATTTCCTGTGAACGTGCGCACACAGGCGCGCTTGTTCACAGGATCGACAGGTAAACGAGCTGATCTACAGCCTGCCAGCAGCGATCATTCGCTGGAAGGCTGTAGATGCGATTTTTTAACCCCTAACAGGTATATTAGATGCTGTTTTGATAACAGCGTCTAATATACCTGCTACCTGGTCCTCTGGTGGTCCCTTTTGCTTGGATCGACCACCAGAGGACACAGGCAGCTCTGTAAAGTAGCACCAAACACTAATACACTACACCCCCCCCTGTCACTTATTAACCCCTTATTAACCCCTGATCACCCCATATAGACTCCCCCTGTCATTGATCACCCCCCTGTAAGGCTCCATTCAGACGTCCGTATGTGTTTTGCGGATCCGCAAATCCACGGATCCGCAAAACACGGACACCGCGGATCTGCAAAACACGGACACCGGCAATGTGCTTTCCGCATTTTGTGGATCCGCACATTGCCAGAACTATATAGAAAATGCCTTTTCTTGTCCGCAATTGCGGACAAGAATAGGACATGTTCTATAGGCTCTACAAAAAACGCAGTGTTCGCCCGATCAGGCCTGATCTTGTGCGCACACTTGCGTTCAGTCCGCCCCACCGCAGTGATAGAATATTTTTTTTTCTGATCACTGCAAAAACACTGTAAAATCGCTGCGGCGCTATAAAAAGATCACTTTTGAGGGGCATGGCGAGTTCATAGAAGAGTTTTTTTTTGGCATAAGTTAGCGGAAATTGTAAGAAAAAATAAATAAAAATACGTCTCATATTCCACTAACTTGTGACAAAAAATAAAATATCACATGAACTCACCATACCCCTCACGGAATCCAAATGCGTAAAAAAATTTCATTTGGGTGACAACTTTGTATAAAAAAATGGAAAAAGTTGACTTTTAGAGAGATATTTCTCTCACCCAGCATGGGTATATGTAAAAATACACCCCAAAACACATTGCCCTACCTCTTCTAAGTACGGCGATACCACATGTGTGACACTTTTTTGCAGCCTAGGTGCGCAAAGAGGCCCAAATTCTAAAGAGAACCTTTAGGATTTCACAGGGCATTTTTTACGCATTTGAATTCCAAACTACTTCTCACGCTTTAGGTCCCCTAAAATGCCAGGGCAGTATAACTACCCCACAAGTGACCCCATTTTGGAAAGAAGACACCCCAAGGTATTCCGTGAGGGGTATGGTGAGTTCATGTAAAATTTAATTTTTTGTCACAAGTTAGTGGAATATGAGACTTTGTAAGAAAAAAATAAAAATAAAACATTTTTCGCTAACTTGTGACAAAAAATTGAAACTTCCATAAACTCACTATGCCCATCAGCGAATACCTTAGGGTGTCTACTTTCCAAAATGGGGTCATTTGTGGGGTGTTTCTACTGTCTGGCATTGTAGAACCTCAGGAAACATGACAGGTGCTCAGAAAGTCAGAGCTGCTTCAAAATGAGAAAATTCACATTTTTGTACCATAGTTTGTAAACGCTATAACTTTTACCCAAACCAATAAATATACACTTATTGCATTTTTTTAATCAAAGACATGTAGAACAATAAATTTAGATAAAAATTTATATAGAAATGTTGTTGTTTTTTTAAAAAAAAATTACAACCGAAAGTGAAAAATTTCATTTTTTTGCAAACATTTCGGTAAATTTCTATTAATATCAAAAAAAGTTAAAATGTCAGCAGCAATGAAATACCACCAAATGAAAGCTCTATTAGTGAGAAGAAAAGGAGGTAAAATTCATTTGGGTGGTAAGTTGTATGACCGAGCAATAAACCGTGAAAGTAGTGTAGCGCAGAATTGTAAAAAGTGGTCTGGTCATTAAGGGGGTTTAAGCTAGGGGAGCTGAGCTGGTTAAGGGTGTGCACACTTATGCAACCATATTATTTAATTTTTATATTTTTTCTTCCCTCTACCTAAAAGATTTTAGTTTGTTTTTCGATTGAATTGTACAGTTTATAGGTCACATTAAGGCTACTTTCACACTTGCGGCAGGACGGATCCGACAGGCTGTTCACCATGTCGGATCCGTCCTGCGGCTATTTCGCCGTGCCCGCGGACCGCCGCTCCGTCCCCATTGACTATAATTGGGATGGGGCGGAGCTCCGGCGCAGCACGGAGAAAGCCGCCGGACTAAAAAGCCTGACATGCAGTAATTTTAGTCCGGCACCCTTTCTCCGTGCACCGCCGTGCTGCACCGGAGCTCCGCCCCGTCCCCATTATAGTCAATGGGGACGGAGCGGCGGTCCGGCAGCACGGCGAAATAGCCGCAGGACGGATCCGACATGGTGAACAGCCTGTCGGATCTGTCCTGCCGCAAATGTGAAAGTACCCTAAAAGTGGAAAAAATTCTGAAATTATTTATCTTTGTCTCATTTTTTTCATCACAGAAACCTGACATTTTAACAGGGGTGTGTAGACTTTTTATATCCACTGTAAATGTTCACTAACTTTTCACACAAATTTGCAACCTGCAATAGTACAGGTGAATATAAGAAACTTTGTAATATATCTTATCAGAGACAATGTATCTCCTATTATCAGCTCATCTCCTGCCCCTCCTGCTTCCTAAACTGACATTCTTTCTGAATTTTATGCTAATTCCCTTTTGTGTGACCAAGACTGACTTCCTGCTCACTGAAGCATCAGATTCTAAACTCCAATAGTAGAAGTCTATAGTGAAGGGAAGAAGGAAGTGAGTTGCAGAGTGAGAAACATACAGTGAGGTTGCAGCAGCTAATAGTAAGTATTATTCACATCAACACTGTTCAGTGCTTCTCTATAAAATCATAGATGGTGAGTCATTCTGAGTGACTAATAGCTAAGGGGCAGAATCTGCTGTCTCCATGTTTATTCTATGGGGGATATGATAACAGCTAGTCTCCATCACCAGCTCAGGGACAGTTGAGAATTACAGCTAAAGCCTGCATAGGGAAAACTGCAAAAAAAAAAAACATTTTTATAAATAATTCTCCAGGATCCAGATCTAAGTAAGCATTTGAGTCACAGAGTCGACAAATGGCATGATTATGTGCAGACAGTAAATAAATATCAAACTTTTTGCATTCTCAATCCTTTAGTTAAAAATAAAAAAAATACCTAAATATGAGACATTAGCAGTAGCATATATCCTCTCTCATTAATAACTAGAGATGAGTGAATCAAATCCCACGAAGTGAAATTCGATCCGAATTTCAGGATGAATTTGATTCGCCTAGAAGCCGAATTTCCTCGTGCTTCGTGTCAGCAAATCGATTTATCCTGAAATAGTATAAAAAACGAAAAAAATTCTAACTTACCTCCTCCATTTGCTCGCGACGGGCCGCCAGCCTCCATCTTGTTTGAAGATCTCAGCTGAAATCCTGTGCGGCGCGAGATTACATAATCACGCCAGCCGGCGTGATGACGTAATCTCGCGCCGCACTGTATTTTGGCGGTAAGTTTGATGTAATTGTTTTTTTTTTATTTTTATTTTTTTATATTTCTTTATTGTTATACAAAACACATTAAATATACAGTATCAGACCGTCCAACGGGTCATTACAATAGTCATTCACATTAACTTTTTACCCCTACCACCCCCCCCCCCCACCCAAGTGCATCACTATTTATAATGACAGTGTAAGGTACTATTTATAATGACAGTGTATGGCAATATTTATTTTTCTTTTCCCTTTTTTTATTTTTAATTTTACACTGTTTTTAAAATCAAATGCCGCTATCGCAGCTCCCTGTCATTGCACCCGCTACTGTCATTGTACCCGAAGTAATTCGTCACAAAGCGGAAAAAAAAATTAATTCGGCAAAGCAGCCGAATCGAATTTTGAAGAAATTCGCTCATCTCTATTAATAATGAGTGGTGCTAACATGAGTAAAAATTCCTGTATAACCTCCTGGGGACAATGGAAAATTGCACAGAGGGACATATGGAAGTACTGTACACTTAATATTTTACCTACAACCTTGATCCTAGTAACAATCAGAAAGGATAATCCTAAAACATAACATTTAATTTAATATGCCAATAAAATCCTATATGGACTGTGCGAAATATGAACAAGATGCAAGTTCCTTGGCAATGAAAAGGTTGAAGGGGATGTCTCATGAAGACAATCCTCTTTTTATGGAATCTGTCACCAAGATTCTGCAGTATTATCTGCAGCATTACATGAGTAGTACAGCACATAAAGAATCCAGGTCACCATTTATTTTCTTACTCCCCTCCCCCATTCCCCTGCTGGCAGCACTCAAAGCAGCGCTGAAAAACATAGTCCAGACTGCTGTTCAATGCTAACGAAAAGGAGCGGACTCTTTCTCATGCATAGCAGTCCAAACAATGGACTTCTGCGTAGCTTTCAAAGGGTTGTCCAAATTATTTTTTTGGTCTTTGTATGTTTCTAACTAAGCAAATGTAAGGGATTTTCAATTCACTTTATCTTCAGTGTCCTTGTTCTCATATTAGTTGAGTGTCACATGCCCTGCTCTGATGACGTTCCTGTGTGCTGTGCTGGTTGGAGTGATAAATCACAACCCCTGCACTGCTCAATTTGCTGGCTGAGCTGTCTGCCCTGTGTCTTCCTTACCGCTGGATTCTTCAACAAATTTGAACCCCTTCTACCATCAGCAGCACAGACTCAGGGCAGGAGGCTCTGCCTCAAGTACTGAGCAGCTGCAAGGTATGCTCTTCTCCAGGCAGTGAAGAGACAAATGCTGTGCGCAGGATCTTCCCTCCCTCCTCACCCTGCAGACACAGAGCTGACAAAAACTAGAGGAGTTCTCTCCTCTGTACTCTTCTGCTGGCTGTGAGGAAGTGTCTGCAGAGCATTGCACAAGAACAGGTAGAGGGAAGATCCTGTGTGTATCTGCTATGTCATTGTACTGTACAGCTGGGACTTATAGTCTCACACATAAAACATGAGTATCCCAGCAGTTAGACTGCAGACAGGGCAGCACTTTTAGGCCTCTTTCACACGGCCGTCGCATGTGAGGGCTGGATAGGATGCGGGTTCGTCTCAGGAAAATGCACGATTTTTCCACGCAAGTGAAAAGCGTTTTAATGCGATTTGCGCGCGCGCGAGAAGAATCGGCATGTTTGGTACCCAGACCCAAATCCCAGACTTCTTCACGGAACTTCGGGTTTGGGATCGGTGTTGTGTAGATTTTATTATTTTCCCTTATAACATAGTTATAAGGGAAAATAATAGCATTCTTAATACAGAATGCTAAGTAAATAGAGGGGTTAATTATAATTTTTTTAACTCACCTCATCCACTTGTTCACGCAGCCTGGCTTGTCTTCTTTCTTCTTCTTTGAGGACCTGGGAGAAAAGGACCTTTGGTGACGTCACCATGGCGATGGACCATGTGATGAGCGCAGTGACGTCACCAAAGGTCATTTTCTCCCAGGTCCTCAAAGAAGAAGAAAGAAGACAATCCGGGCTGTGCGAACAAGTGGATGAGGTGAGTTTAAATTTATCTTTTTTTTTTTTAACCCCTCCATCCCTAATTTACTAAGCATTCTGTAGTAAGAATGCTATTATTTTCCCTTATAACCATGTTATAAGGGAAAATAATAAAGATCAGGTCCCCATCCCGATCGTCACCTGGCAACCATGCGTGAAAATCGCACCGCATCTGCACTTGCTTGAGGATGCTTGCAATTTTCACGCAGCCCCATTCACGTCTATGGGGCCTGAGTTGCCTGAAAAACGCACAATATAGAGCTTGCTGCGATTTTCACGCAACGCACAAGTGAATGGGTCCGGATTCAGTGCGGGTGCAATGTGTTAAC
Organism: Bufo gargarizans; assembly: GCF_014858855.1. Taxonomy (NCBI): domain Eukaryota; kingdom Metazoa; phylum Chordata; class Amphibia; order Anura; family Bufonidae; genus Bufo; species Bufo gargarizans. The sequence continues at coordinate 98,564,879 of NC_058084.1, forward strand.
CTCACGCATTGCACCCGCGTGGAATTCTCGCCCGTGTGAAAGGGGCCTTATTCCCTTTGCAGTGCACAGAGAGAGGAAAGACCATTTTTGTTGACACCCAAAAATATTCATGAGGAAAACCTCAGAGATTGTTGTTTCTCGCGCCCATAGCTCTGCAACTGCATGTAAACAAAGGGCCAGCACAGAACCAGGAAAATTAGGAAATATATTTGTTTTGTCTAAAACTTGCTTAGCTTATGTATATATTGCTGACCATCATATTTAATAAAAATGTTATAAAAAAACTTGGACAACCTCTTTAAACACTGACAGCGGGTAAATAAAAAAATATCTGGATTCTTTTTCTGCAGTACTACTCATTTATTACTGAAGATAATAGTCCAAGACATACCTGTATGTCATAGTGGCTGAAGGAATGCATGAACTCGCTCCATGCATGGTGGGAGCTGGCTGTATAAAACAGAGGCCCCCCTGGCTGCAATGATGGGTAAGTATGCCAAACCTGGACATTTAATCCCTCAGATGCTGTGGTCAATAGCAATTATGGAATCTGCAGAGTTAGGCAGAGGGATGTAGCTCCATCTGCCTGTAGCTTCAACTGCCCCCCTGCAGTGAAATTGTGGGGCTTCGAATAGTTACAATGACAGCCTGTTTCCTGTCCTGCTGAATGTTCCCAGGCCTGTTATGGTATTCTGCCTGCAAAGGTGTTCACAAGACACAGCTCAGCAGGCAGAATACGTCTCTATTATGGTGTATGGAACAAGGGATCAAAACATCCCAGGTTCCAGTCCCCTAAGGGGGCTAAAAATTATGAGAAAACGTTTAAAAAAAATAAAATAAAAATAAATAAAAAAATATTAAAAGTTCAAATCAACCCCTTTCTCAATTTTACACATAAACATAAAAACAATAAAAAAATAACATAACAGGTATTTTCGTGTCCAAAAATTACTTAACGATTAAAATATAAAAATATTTTTCCAGTGCTGTGTACTCTGTAAAGAAAAAACCTAAAAACACGAGAGTTGCCATTTTGTATTGTCTTTTCCCCCCAAAAATGGATAACAGTGATCAAAAAGTTGTATGTACTTAAAACATTGTGCAAATACCCACTATATATATATCTTAAAAAGAAATGTATAAAATTATGTTTGTGAGAGCAGAATAAGGGCTCATGCACATGACCGTGTTTTTTATCTGTATTCGATCCGCATTTTAGTGCAGGTCAGATGCGAACCAGTTCACTTCAGCGGGGACGCAAAAGATTTGGACAGCACACCATTTGCTGTCCTCATCTGTAATGTCCATTCCGTGGCACCTGCAACAAAATGGAGCATGTCCTATTCTTGTTCCGCTTCATGGACAAAGATAGAACATTTCTACAGAAGTTAAAAAATAAATGGTGGCATGCACTTGGCTGGGATCTGTGTTTTGCGATTCTGTGATTTGCAGACTGCATCAGCCCTTATATTGTGGTAGAGATACTGTTTAGGATAAAATGAAATTCCTGCTTCTAACATAGTACTGTAAGAAGATTAGTCAAACAGAAGAATTGAGTAAATTGATGAGAAAAAACTGGGCAGACAGGTAGCTCTTTATACTGTACATTAAATGTTTCATATTAATAAAAAAAAGAGTCTTATGTAAAAATGTAATTTGTGAAACTACCGAAACAAAACGCTAGCAGTTTTCTTTCAAGTGTTCTTGAGTAAAAATGAAATGTTGACTCGGATAAGTCGTGTAAACATGCATCTGCCACTGCACTAAATATCTTGTTCCCTGTGGTGCTCAACAGAGGATTCTCAAAGAGAAATCAGCTCTCCAGGCTTGTTCAATAATTCATCTTTTTCTGCTCTCTTATGTAGCTAATGATCCTCTTCCTTTCCTATTCAATTCAATTTGTTGTGTGTTTGTGCATCTTGTCCATCTGTCACCAGACTACTGCTCTCAAGCACCTGTTACTGCATGTTCCAAAGTTCATTTCAAGCTCTTTAAATGTGCTCAATACCAATAATTATCTGCATGGCGTATGGCTTGACTTCGATTAATAATTCAACTTTAAGTAGAATTTAAATGGATTCTGTCATCAGATTTAACCCCTTTAACCTAAACATATGCTCATGTCCAGATTAATAAGAAGAATCCTAAGCTGGCCTTATTAAACCTCACTGTGGCTCCATTTGCCCAAAAAACAGGTTTTTATAACCTGTAAATCACTTACTTAAGGTGCCCAAGGGGAGGTCCGTTAATACAGGGTGCCTGGCCGCACCCCTCGCCGTCCGGTGCCCAGCGCCGCCTTCCCTGTCTTCAGCGCCGCCTTCCCTGTCTTAAGCGCCGCTTTCTACAGCTCAGCGCCGCCTTCGCAATCCTTCCCGTCCCTCTGCCAGATCCCGCGCCTGCGTACTAGGCTCAGCCCGTGTGGACTCCTGGCAGCGGATTCATTGAGCGAAGTGCGCATGCCCCGGCGGACGGGGAGGATTGCGGAGGCGGCGCTGAACGGTAGAAGGCGATGCTAAAGATAGGGAAGGAGGCGCTGAAGACAGGGAAGGCGGTGCTGGGCACCAGATGGGCGAGGGGTGCGGCCAGGCACCCTGTATTAACGGATCTCCCCTTGGGCACCTTAAGTAAGTGATTGACAGGTTATAAAAACCAGTTTTTTGGGCAAATAGTGCCACAGTGAGGTTTAATAAGGCCAGCTTAGGATTCTTCTTATTAGTCTGGACATGAGCATATGTTTAGGTTAGAGGGGTTAAATCTGATGACAGAATCCCTTTAATTCTATAAAATACTCTTATTTCATCACATGACTTAGGGTACTTTCACACTAGCGTTATTCTTTTCCGGCATTGAGTTCCGTCCTAAGGGCTCAATACCGAAAAAGAACTGATCAGTTTTAGGCTACATGCACACGAACATTGTTTGTTTCTGTGTCCGTTCTGTTTTTTTTGCGGATAGGATGCGGACCCATTAATGCTGTCCGCATCAGTATGTCCGTTGTATAGCCCCCACAAAAAAATAGAACATGTCCCATTCTTGTTCGTTTTAGGCATTATTACAATGGATCCGCCCCAAAAAAACGGATCCGCAATTTGCGGACCACAAAACACATACAGTTCTGTGCATGTAGTCGTCTCCTAATGCATTCTGAATGGAGAGCAATCCGTTCAGGATGCATCAGGATGTCTTCAGCTCAGTCTTTTTGCCTTTTCAGGACGGAGATAATACCGCAGGATGCTGCGGTTTTAGCTCCGTCCAAAATTGACACCGGAAATACGGATCCGGCATTTCAATGCATTTGTCATAAGGATCAGGATTCTGATCCGTCTGACAAATGCCATCAGTTTGCATACGTTTTGATGGATCCTCTGATCCATTGCCGGAACTGCCTGCCGGAATCCTCTGATGCAAGTGTGAAAGTACCTTTAGACTGGTTGAAGCACAAGGTTGTGTAGTGCGTAGTTCACCATGGTGTAGTGTTCTAGCTGGTGATCTATTCTTACTTTACTGTCATCAGAAAATGACCTATTATTTAAATGATGTTTTATTTAAATTATGTTAAATATATTTTGGGGGGAATTTCCATGTCACTATATTTTAAAAACAAATGTATAAAACCCTGCAGTTTTTTTTTACACTGGCCACTAGGCATAATATATTCTAAAGGGAATCTGTCACCCCAATTATCTACAGTAATACATCAGTAGCATTGCAGATACGGAGTCCAGATCACTGTTTTTATTTTCCCCATTTCCCTGTTCTCCCTCTGTCAACGCACAGAGGTGCTGTGAAATACAATCAGGACTGCTGTGCATAGTACAATAGGGCTGAAGGGGTAAAAAAAAAAGGAATATTATTTGAGGAATAGGAACTTTAATGACATCACTGCGCTCATCACATGGTCCATCACATGATCTTCTACCATGGTGATGGATCATGTGACAGACCATGTGATGAGCGCAGTGACGTCATCAAAGGTCCTTTTCCTGTGCACAGCAAAGAAGAAGACAGAAGAGAAGCCGGGCTGCGCGAACAAGTGGATTAAGGTGAGTTATATTATTTTTTTATTTTTTTTTAACCCCTCCAGCCCTATTGTACTATGCATTCTGTATTAAGAATGCTATTTTTTTTCCCTTATAACCATGTTATAAGGGAAAATAATAATGATCGGGTCCCCATCCCAATCGTCTCCTGCAAACCATGCGTGAAAATCGCACTGCATCCGCACTTGCTTGTGGATGCTTGCGATTTTCACGCAGCCCCATTCACTTCTATGGGGCCTGCATTGCGTGAAAAACGCAGAATATAGAACATGCTGCGATTTTCAGGCAACACACAAGTGATGCGTGAAAATCACCGCCCGTGTGCACAGCCCCATAGAAATGAATGGGTTCAGATTCAGTGCGGGTGCAATGCGTTCACGTCACGCATTGCACCCGCGCGGAAAACTCGCTCGTGTCAAAGGGGCCTAAGGGTCCGGACACATGGCGCAACAGGAAGTCATGCAACAAAAAAGGCTACAGCTACATGTGTTGCATGACTTCTTGTCACAAAAAAGTCACACAACTTTTTTTGTAAAGATAATCAATAGTGTCTCAAAGCGACATGCTGCCATTTCGATGTGACGGTCACAAACAACCATGCAGCATGTCGCCTTGCAACACCATTACCGCTTCGTTCACATCACCGTTCAGCCTTTCCGTTCTCCTGCCCTGTTTAGGAGTACCTTACAAAAGTATGGGAACCCAAGCAGATTTGAGCTCAGATAACTTTGACGCTGGTCTCAGACCTTAAAGGGTTTCTGTCACCCCAATTTTCACGATTAAACAGGCTGTGTGAAAAATATCACTTGAATTTAACTCTGCATTTCTTTTATTTAAGTATTCCCCCATTTTCGTGTAATTTTATAGCCTCTAGGAGTGGTGGTGATGGTGGGGGGGAACGTTGCACCTGCTCCTAGAGGCCCAATTTGCCCACCTCATTTCCACACCCTTCTGTCTTGATTGACAGGGCCAGGCTAGCGTTGGTTCTCCTGCTGGCCCTATCTGCCGTGTAAATCTCGCGCCTGCGCCGTCCCATTCAGTATTCGGCGCAGGCGCAGTGAGGAAGCTGGCGAGCTTACTGCGCCTGCGCCGTATACTAAACGGGACAGCACAGACGCGAGATTTACATGGCATACAGGGGAACCAACGCTGGCCTGGCCCTGTCAATCAAGACAGAAGGACGTGGAAATGAGGTGGGCGAACGGAGCCTCTAGGAACAGGCTCAACACCCCCCACCCCCGCTCCTAGAGGCTAATTTGTATATAATAAAAGTTAAAATTACACAACTACGGGGGCATACTTAAATAAAAGAAATTCAGTTAAATTCAGGTGACATTTTCACATGCATAATGTCAGCCTGTTTAATAGCGAAAATTGGGGTGACAGAAACCCTTCAACCCCTTAAGGACGCAGGGTACCGGTACGCCCTATTTCCCGAGTCCTTAAGGACTCAGGGCGTACCGGTACGTCCTAACTAGAAATCGGGATTCCGGCGCCGCATGGGTTAATCGGAACCGGATTTCAGCCGGCATCCCGTAACAACGCGGGGGGGTCTCCTGTGACCCGATGAACCGGAAAAAGACTGCGATCGGTGGCGTGATTACACACCACCAATCGCAGTACGAAGATTTGGAGAGGCGGTGCTGACCCTGGTGCTGAACACCGCTGTCCAGGGTGCTGATTGATGCAGGGGAGAGAGGCGCGAGATTCAAACTTCCTGCACTCCTCTCTCCCCTCCTCTTCCTGTCCAGCACCCTCACCATGCAGCATCGTCCAGCACCAGCTCCTGCGTCCCCCTAAAATTGGCATCCATCACCCTCCTGCACCGTTAGGCAGGGAAAGAAGGGAAAAGTTAGTTAGGAAAATAAATAAAAAATTTTTTTTATCTAAATCTTTCTTTGTTCCATCTCTCAGACCCCAGACCCCCCCCCCTACCACTTTTTTTTCTGCGCGCGCTGACTGGCCGGCACTTTTTAGCATCTGTCCACTGTTAGCACATCGCCCGCCCCACAGCCGATCAGCGTTGTACCGCTGATCAGCAAGTTTGAACTTTTTTATTTTTTTTTCCTAACACTTGACCATTTTTTTTTGCCTTTTTTAGTACGCGAACCCGTTGCCCCCACACACACGCACATATAATAAAGTTTTCCACACACGCACATATACACGCACACACAGACCCATGGACCGCCGGATGTTCTCGGCCGAAGAGGCATACGCCCAGAGTGCCTCCGACTCTGAGAGCCCCAGTGAGGATGAGGATGACCCCACATTCCTTTTGTCATCCGCATCCTCCTCATCATCATCGGATGACGATGAGCCACCAAGGCGGCAGAAACGCTGCCAGGCGGAGACAGGGGCCCCACATGCTCGGGATCATGTGGCCCACCCTAGTACGAGCCGCCCTGGGGTTCGTACTGGTTTCCCGGCCCACCAAATAAGTCCACCGGAGCCCCCTGCCGATGAACTTAGCTGGTGTCCCCCAGTGGACTTTGAGCCTGAGATTCCGGATTTTGCTGGCAATCCTGGAATCCAGATTCCCACAGTGGGGTTTACTGAAATTGACTATTTTAGTTTTTTTTTTCAGTAACCCACTGGTGAATCTGATGGTGGAGCAGATGAATCTGTACGCCCAACAGTTTGTCGCTCAAAACCCAGGCTCATTTTTGGCTAGACCCGGTGGCTGGACGCCGGTCAGTGCAGCCGAGATGAGGTCATCTTGGGGCCTCGTGCTGCATATGGGTCTAGTCCAAAAACCCAGTGTCAGGCAATACTGGAGTGGGGACATCGCTATACCAGACCCCACTGTACAGTAGGGTCATGACACGTCCCCGGTTTGAGGCCATCCGGAAATGTCTGCATTATTCCGATAATGCAGCATGTCCCCCCCCCCCCCCCCCCCCCGAGGTGATCCTGCCTATGACCGTCTGTATAAGATACGGCCGGTCATCGATCACTTTGGGGCCAAATTCATGGAGGCCTACGTACCTGGAAGGGAGGTCGCGGTTGATGAGTCTTTCGTGGCGTTCAAGGGGAGACTCAGTTTGCGCCAATATATTCCCACAAAGCGGGCGAGGTATGGCGTGAAGCTATACAAAATTTGTGAGAGTACCTCAGGGTACACTTACAAATTTCGTGTGTACGAGGGGCGAGATTCCCGTATTCAACCCCCAGAATATCCCCCCACTCTGGGTGTTAGCGGGAAACTCGTGTGGGACCTTATGTACCCACTGCTGGATAACGGTTACCACTTGTATGTGGATAACTTTTATACCAGTATCCCCTTGTTCAGGTCCCTTGCCGCCAGATCCACGTTCGCTTGTTGGACCGTGCGGAAAAATCAACGCGGCCTCCCTGCCTACCCCCTCCAGGTACCTATCCCCAGGGGTGAGACCCGTGCCCTTACCAGTGGAAACCTGTTGCTGGTCAGGTATAAGGACAAGAGGGATGTCCTTATGCTGTTCACAAGCCACGGTAACAGCACCACCCCCGTCTCTGTGCGAGGTACCACGGCAACGGTCCTCAAGCCCGATTGTATCGTCGACTACAATCGGTATATGGGAGGAGTTGATCTCTCTGATCAAGTCCTCTAGCCAAATAAACGCCATGCGAAAACCCGGGCATGGTACAAAAAAGTTGCGGTCTACTTGGTACAGGTTGCCATGTGCAACTCTTTTGTACTATCCCGAAGCGCTGGCAGCACAGGGACATTCCTCCAATTCTATAAGGCAGTCATCAAAGACCTGATCTTTTCGGACCGGGAAAGAGCAGGCCGAAGTACCTTGGGAACTGGAGGCGCCCGGATCGTCCCTGGCCAACACTTTCCAGGTGTGGTCCCCCATACTGGAAAGAAGGGACGAACCCAAAAAAAGTGCAGAGTGTGTCGCAGGAGGGGGATACGGAAGGACACCACCACTCAGTGCGACACGTGCCCCGATCATCCGGGCCTCTGCGTTATTGTTTGCTTCAGGGAGTATCACACTTCCATGGAGTACTACATTTTTATAATCCCCAACAGTCCACTAGAGAACATAAAAAACTATGGCTCTCAGACTTTGGAGACACGGAAAATATTTTTTTCCCCCCAAAAAATATTAGTTTTAGTGCAGGCATCCTCAAACTGCGGCCCTCCAGATGTTGTAAAACTATAACTCCCAGCATGCCCAGACAACCTACAGCCATCAGCAGGGCATGGTGGGAATTGTAGTTTTACAATATCTGGAGGGCCGCAGTTTTAGGGTGCCTGCTTAGTGTCTCCAAAGTCTGAGAGCCATACATATTGGGCATTGTTGCGTGCGTAAAAGTCGTCGCTATGAAAATAACTTTTGACCAAACGACTCGGATGAACGGTGTTAAAAATATAAAATAAAAACGGTGCCAAAACACCCATTTTTGGGCAAAATTTCCATTTGAATCGTTTATCCAGTAATAAAGCAAGGGTTAACAGCCAAACAAAACTAAATATTTATTGCCCGATTCTGTAGTTTGCAGAAACACCCCATATGTGGTCGTAAATGGCTATTTACCCGCACGGCAGGGCGTAGAACGAAGGGAACTCCATACGGTTTCTGGAAGGCAGATTTTGATGGACTGTTTTTCTTTTTTTACACCATGTCCCATTAGAAGCCCCCTCTGTTGTAGCCTAGACTAGAAACTCCAAAAAAGTGACCCCATCTAAGAAACTACACCCCTCAAGGTATTCAAAAGTTACTTTACAAACTATGTTAACCCTTTAGGTGTTCCACAAAACTAAATTGCAAATGTAGAAACAATTTTAGAATTTAAATTTTTTGTTACATTGCCTCAAAAAAAAGAGTAATATAGAGCAACCAAAAATCATATTTACCCCTAAAATTGTCCCAAAACAACAACCACCTTATCCCGTAGTTTCCTAGATGGGGTCACTTTTATGGAGTTTCTACTCTAGGGGTGCATCAGGGGGCTTGAAAGGGTACATGGTGTAAATAAACCAGACCAGCAAAATCTGCCTTCCAAAAACCATATGGAAAATTTTCCAAAAAATAGAAATTTCTAATTGTTTCTCCATCTGCCATTAACTCTTGTGGAACACCTAAAGGGTTAACAGTTTGTAAACCCAGTTTTGAATACCTTGAGGGGTGTACTTTCTTAGATGGAGTCACTTTTTTGAAATTTCTATTCTAGGGGTGCAACAGGGGGCTTCAAATGGGACATGGTATAAACAAAACCAGTCCTGCAAAATCTGCCTTCCAAAACCCATATGGTGTTCCCCTCTTCTATGTGCTCCCGTTTGGCCAAACAGTAGTTTACGACCACATATGGGGTGTTTCTGCAAACTACAGAATCAGGGCAACCCATTTTGAGTTTTGTTTGGCAGTTAACCCTTGTTTTACTCCTGGAAAAAATTGATTATATTGTAAAATTTTCCAAAAAATAGAAATTTATAAATTGTTTCTCCATCTGCCATTAACTCTTGTGGAACACCTAAAGGGTTAACAAAGTTTGTAAACCCAGTTTTGAATACCTTGAGGGGTGTACTTTCTTAGATGGAGTCACTTTTTTGAAATTTCTATTCTAGGGGTGCAACAGAGGGCTTCAAATGGGACATGGTATAAGCAAAACCAGTCCTGCAAAATCTGCCTTCCAAAACCCATATGGTGTTCCCCTCCTTCTATGTCCTCCTGTTCGGCCAAACAGTAAGTTACGACCACATATGGGGTGTTTCTGCAAACTACAAGACCTAAAGGGTTATTCAAGTTTGAAAAAACAGTTTTGAATACCTTGAGGGGTGTAGTTTCTAGAATGGGGTCATTTTTGGGAGGTTTCTATTATCTAAGCCTCACAATATGACTTCAAACCTGAACTGGTCCATAAAAAGTGGGATTTTGAAGATTTCTGAAAAATTACAAAATTTGCTTCTAAACTTCTAAGCCTTGTAACATCCTCAAAAAATAAAATATCATTCCCAAAATGCTACAAACATGAAGTAGACATATGGGGAATGTAAAGTCATCACAATTTTTGGGGGTATTACTATGTATTACAGAAGTAGAGGAACTGAAACTTAGAAATTTGCAAATTTTTCAAAATTTTGGGTAAATATGGTATTTTTCTATGGAATTTTTTTTTTACTTTTTTGACCCAATTTTAGCAGTGTCATGAAGTACAATATGTGACAAAAAAACAATCTCAGAACGGCCTGGGTAAGTCAAAGCGTTTTAAAGTTATGAGCACTTAAAGTGACACTGGTCAGATTTGCAAAAAATGGCCAAGTCCTTAAGGTGAAATAGGGCTGAGTCCTTAAGGGGTTAAATAGCCTGTTAGGCCCCTTTCACACGGGCGAGCGCAGTGACGTCAGCTCAGGTCCTGCTGAATGAAGATAGAAGGTCATTTTGCAGGTCCTCAAAGAAGAAGAAAGAAGACGATGCCAGCTGCGCGATCAAGTGGATGAGGTGAGTTAATTGTTTTTATTTTTTAACCCCTCAAGCAACATTTTACTAAGCATTCTGTATTAAGAATGCTATTATTTTCCATTATAACCATGTTATAAGGGAAAATAATAAAATCTACACAACACCGAACCCAAACCCGAACTTCAGTAAAGAAGTTCAGGTCTGGGTACCACATTCAGTTTTTTATCACGGGCGTGCAAAACGCATTGCATCCGTGCGATAAAAACTGAACAACGGTACACAATCGCAGTCAAAACTGACTGAAAATGTGTGCGCACTCGCGCGGGTTTCCCACAATGCACCTGGGACGCCCGTCTGAAAGAGGCCTTAGGGTTAAGGCTTGTTCACAATCATTGCTAGGAAAGGCCAAGTGATGCAAATTTCAAAGCTTTATAAATAACCAGACTCTTCTAACCTTGTCCCAAAAGACAGCAGAAATGAGTTCTTCTAAGCAGCTACCTAACACTCTGAAAATGAAAATGGTTGAGGCCCACACAGCAGGAAAAGGCCATAAGAAGATAGCAAAAGCGTTTTCAGGTTGCCATTTCCTCACTTTGAAATGTAATTAAGAAATGCCAGTTAACAAGAACAGTGGAGGTCAAGAGAAGGCCTGGAAGACCTTTCAGACACAGCTGCTTGTAGGATTGCTAGAAAGTAGGGATGAGCTAACTTCAAAGTTTTGAAGTTCGTGTATATGCTGAATTGCGTTATGGATTCCGTTACAGACCATAACGCAATTCCATGACGGAATGCTGCATAACGGAATCCGGACAGATCCGTTATACTGGCCGTAGACTTCTATTAGGACGGAAAGCATAACAGAATGCCTCTAAAGTCATTCCGTCATAGAATTGAGTTATGGTCTGTGGTAACGGAATCCATAACGCAATTCAGTATATACCCGAATTTCTAAACTTGAAGTTAGCTCATACCTATTAGAAAGGCAAATCAGAACCCCTGCTTGACTGAAAAAGACCTTCAGGAAAATTTAGCAGACTCTAGAACACCTTCACAAATATGGCCTTCATAGAAGAGTCATCAGAAGAAAACTTCTCCTGCGTTCTCGCCATAAAATTTTGCATCAGAAATTTGCAAAAGAACATCTAAACAAGCTTCATGAATTTTGGAAAGAAGTCCTGTGAACCGATGAGGTTAAAATATTAATCTCTGGGCACAATGAGCAAAGGTATGTTTGGAGAAAAATAAAGGGCCCAGAATTTCATGAAAAGAACACCTCTCCAACCATTAAAGGGAACCTGTCAACTTTATGCTGACCTCACTGAGGCCTATGGGCTGCAAAACGGATCCGTCCCTTTTCCGTTATTCAGGGGAGTCCTCTCCTGCATAATGGAAATGGGACAGATCCGTTATGCAGGCCATAGACTTCTACTATACTAAAGGCATTCCGTCGTAGAATTGCGTTATAGTCCGTGGTAATGGAATCCATAACGCAATTCTGCTTTTACCACCAAAGCGTGAACAAATTTAATAAAATGAAATTCACTCATCTCTAATGTGTAATCTTTAATGTTAAGACTTTTGGAGATCATTTCATCTTCAACTTGCTTAAAGGGGTTTTCCCAATCTCAAGACAATGCAGGGAATATCCTAGTAACAGTAATTCTGACCAGGAGTGCCCAAACTTTTGCATGCTACTCTACAGATAACTTTATTCTGCAGGTAAATACAATTATGGTGATACAAAATTTATATAGTTGCTAGTTTTTTTGTTTTACTTTTCCACAATAAAACAATTAGGCCTTTTGTACGTCAGTCTGAGTAATCTGGTGCACTTGTTCAAGATGCCCCAAATGTAGAGGCTCACACCTATTAATAATTTTGACACATCTCTGATCCCAAACTACACCTGACTTAGAAACCTTCTCCAGCTATGATTTATGCTGGTTTACTAGCGTAAATATGGCTGCCGCCGTGCCCTCCGCAACTCCTGTTTTTTTAAACGGTAAGTCTTCCAGAAGTTGCAAAATCATGGTGTGCACTTATTATAGACAAAAATGGATGAAAAAAAACCTTTTCTGTTTCACACGAGCAGAATCCTGTGCGTGTCATCCGCAGTGTGAATGACAGCCGAGCCCCGCATCGGACAGCAGAGACACGAAGCAGTAACATGACTGATAATGCTCCGTGCTCCGTAAACTTTTTGCTACAAAATCACGGTGACAACTTTATGTAGGTCACAGAGAGGCACGGAGCATTATCAGTCATGTTACTGCTCCGTGTCTCTGCTGTCCAGTGCGGGGCTTGACTGTCATTCACGCTGCGGATGACACGCACGGCATCCGCTCGTATAAAACAGCCCTTAGGCCCTTCATTTTTGAAAATCGTTTATTTCTGTGTTGCTACATTCAAAGACCCATGGCATTTTTATTGCTCAGTCAACAGAATTCTGTGAGCGTTTGTCATTTTCATTGGTGCTACTGTGGGGTACAGATTACTTTTTCATATTTTTTAGAGTCTTTGAGAGGACATTTGAAAAAAAAAAAAAATGTTTTGAGTTTTACTCACTTCATATTTACATACTCACCTCATATTTCACATATTCTGCAGCTCTTTGCAGACATTATTAGCACTCACTGGAGCTCGCAGTCTAAGTATTGGTGTCTGGGAGGAGACCGGATTACTTATGTATCGCAGAGTATCATGTCACTTACAGAAATGAAGCACTTTCATAGTCATCTGTACATGGCAACTTCTGGGGGGGGGGGGGGGTTTGAGGTTCCTGGCTGCCATGGCAACCACCCAACATCCTACAATTGCATCCAGGGAGAAAGCAAGCCCCCTCTCTCCCGCTAACTACTAGGTTCTGGCAATGTCAGCATTGATTGAGCAGGTCAAACTGCAAAAATCCCGGCAGTCAGAGAGAAGTGTCGGCTGTATATTACGGCACTTGCAGGTGATGGCAGTTCTTGAGCTTGCACCATCACTTTGCAGTAATACTACACAGCTCATGGGATGTAAGTCGTACTTTGCAGTGTAGCCCAGGTCTTAGGCCATGTTCTCACGGTCATCTTTCCATTTTACTTTTCTCTGTAGATGCCACCCTTGGTTTCGGCTTACAAATTATGATGCAAAATACTAACGGGATATGTTCACATGGTGGATTTTTCATTTCTTGACATGGTTTTGGAAATCATACGCGTCAAAATGAACAGCACAGGGTGGATTCCCATTGACAACAATGGGAGTTGGATTCCTCATGGCTTGGGACACGGAACTAGGGCTGCAATGATTCATTGATGTAATTGATGCAAAAAAATCCTCGATGCATGGATTCATTTAAATCGCGTGACCATGGAGCGTGAGTGAAGTGCAGCCTTTCACTCACCGCTCCGTGGCCTCCCGTCGGCACCGTGGTGCAGGGCCTTGCGTGCATGGAGGGGCTGATGATATCTGATGGCACTGGGGGACATGGCATGATCTGATGGCAATGGGAGACATGGTGGATGGCATGGAGGCACTGGGGAAGGGGGACATGGCAATGGATGCCATGGAGGCACTGGGGAAGGGGGACATGGCAATGGATGCCATGGAGTGGCTGATCTGGGGGAGTGGGAGACATGGCAATTGGATGGCATGGAGGGCCTGATCTGATGGCACTGGGAGAGTGGGGACGTGGCAATTGAAGGCATTGAGGCACTGGGGGGCATGGAGGGGCTGATGACACAATGGGAGTGGGGGACATGGCATGGAGGGGCTGATCTGATAGCAGTGGGGGACATCACATGGCAATGGATGGCATGGAGGGGCTGATGGCACTGGGGAAGTGGAGCTGATGACACTGGGGGAACAGAGCTGATGCACGGTGGGGGGGGGGGCTGATGCACTTGGACTGATCACACAGGGGGGAACAAAGGGTCTTGGGGACTGATGGCAGGGGGTCTGATGAGTCTTTAGAAAGGAAAACAGTCTATTAATAATTTTTTTATTAGATTATTCGTAAAAGTAAATCGGTAGAATACTCGATTGCTAAAATAATCGTTTGCTGCAGCCCTACACGGAACCCAAACACAAAATACGCTGTGTGAACAAGCCCTTGGGGTCAGTCTACAGTTTGTTTGCAGGGAAAATATGCAGCAGACTCCATACCTAAATAAAATAGGCAGCTACATAGAAACTGCCTCCATTGTTTTCAATAGGAAGCCGCACTACCGTTCGTGCGGCTGCGGTTTATGGCCATAACCATGACATAAACTGTGGCATCCCACTGAAAACAATAGAGCCTGCAAAAACCTCTGTGTGGACGGGCCCTTAGGGTACATTTGCACATATTGGATGTGGACCAATTCACTTCAATGAGACCTCAAAAGCTGCCAAGTGCACATAAAACAGGTCAGCCAGTTTCATAGGGACAAATCTGCTGACAGATTCACTTTACGTTTCTGGATTTATCATAGCCAGCGTCCTGTGAACTATTACTCTCATCTATCCCAGCTCAGCACAATTTTGCTGGATTTGACCATATTATTCTTATCTATTTTAAGTACAAATGAGAGTCCAGGTTTTTTTTTTTTTTATATATATATATATATATATATATTTTTTTTTTTTTTTTATTCTATATATATTTTTTTTATTCTATATGAATATGGTGTATATCCTAATATACAAGTTTTCAATATACTCATCTAGGCCGTGAACAAGGTCCAGGGATCGGGTTGAATCATTGTCCGAATTTCTGTAAAATTCCTGAGGGCCGTGGTTATTATGGCAATCCTTTCCAGTCACCTGAATGGTTCTGTTTTGGAGGTAAGCACATGGAGATCTGCTGTGTGTGAATATTCCCCATGAGGGTGGATTCATACATTAACCCCTCCGCTACCAGAGCCCTACATGTACGGTGCTGGAGCAGTGTGTAAACATGGCGTCCGCTCGCACATGCAGTGGGCATCATGGCCGGCAGGTCTCTGCTGTTTCTCTACTGCTGATCGCAGTAAAGACTTTCGATGCCATGATCAAGTGAGATTATGGCATCTTAATGTGCAAAAATCCGGATGCTCTCTCTTCCGGGCTTCCTACCGACACCACCTGCGGCCAATGGGGCTGTCCGTAGTTGCTCTGAATACCATGAGCCTCGCTGACAAGGCTTATAGTATTCATGCTGCTACTCTTATTTGGGCCACCAGATGGCAGGGCAACTTAAGAAATGAGCAATTGACACCCATTCAAAAAATCACTGATTGCACAAAATTAAAAAAAAATTAAAAAATGAATTTATAGGCTCATGAGCTTCAAAATCATTACAAAAAATAAAAAGTTAAATATATCAAAAAATATATAAAAGTTTAAATCACCCCCCTTTCCGTATAATAAAAAAAAATACCTAAATAACAATAACTAAAAAATAAATCATGGGTATCACCGTGACCAAGAACGTCCCAACTATTAAAATATAAAAACATTTTTCAATACGGCGAATGGCATAACAGAAAAGAGGGTCAATATCGCCGATTTGCCATTTTTTCTTTGCTTCTCTTACTCCAATTTTTTTTATAAAATGTGATCAAAAAGTCACACACACACACTCCAAAATGGTATCAATAAAAACCAGATTGTCCTGCAAAAAATAAGCCCCTATACAGCTCAGTAGACATAAAGTGTGTATATATATATATATATATATATATATATATATATATATAAAAGTTATTGGGGGGGTCAGAATATGGTGATGTAAGGGTCATCGTTGTAATCATACTGACCCAGATACCGAAGGTCATGGGTCAGTTTTGCCACAAACAAAATACTGTGGGAACACAACCTGTGGAGGAATTGCGTTGTTTTTTTTTTCAATTCCACCACATTTGGAATTTTTTTACTGCTTCCCACTACATTGTATGCCATAATTAACGGTGGCATTAGAAAGTGCAACTTGTCCCGTAAAAAATAAGCCCTCATACAGCTATGTGACTGGAAAATAGAAGTTATGGCTCAAGGAGGATCGGGAAGAAAAATGAAAACGCAAAAACAAAAAATAATGTGCAATAATTCCTCTCTACAGGAGCTGCAGAGCCTGTGCTCAGTCATTTTTGGAACTCCCATAGGGATGAATGGAGCGGCAGAGTGCACATCTCTTCATCTCAGGAGGCTGTGAGGCGCACGCGGTACCAGTTTTCAGGAAAAAAAATAAAAATAACACAGGACAGCAAAAATCTCTATTAAGGGCTCATGCACACGACCGTTGATAGGCTGTTCCGTGAATTGAGGATTGCGGATCCAGACCCATTCAATTTGCACTAATTTTTTGCGGTGCGGAGGCACGGAGAGAAATCTCACGGAAGCATTCTGCACCAGACCTATTCGAGTGAATGGGCCCGCATCTGTGAGGGTACCAGTATATTGCGGTCTACAATACGGTCGGTCAATGGCCATGCACATGAGGCCTAATAGATGAGAACCGTTCTAGTAGTTCCAGCAGGTTTCCTCCACAGCTGTCACATGGCGCCGGAAGTCAGGAAACACAAAAGACGGCCATGTCTCACAGACGCAGCGAGGCACGGGGCTGGCACTGATGGTGCTGCCGTGACACACGGGGCGAGGACACGACCACACTGCGCCTCACGCCACAGAAACGCTAATTATACTAACAGTCCCCGCCCACGTCACTGACGTCAGCACACTCGTCCTGGAATAGTCGCGCTCTGATTGGTCACCGCTGTAGCCGGTCACGTTGCTACACTGTTTACATCCTCTCAGCTGTTCGCACTCCCCCCCCCAGCTTCCCAGAGTGCATCGCGCGCATCAAAACAAATAACGAGTCCGGGCACACGGGCCTGTCTGTGCTCCGCGGTCAGTGCCCGCGGCCCCCGCTCTGCCTCGCCACTCACCCCGGGCCGCACACGGAGAGCACACGGGGCCGGCCTCTCACGGTGAGTTGTTGGGCTGGCGGCTGCACTCAGTGTAGAGTTCGAGCTGTTCCCTCCTCCCCCAGCTTGTGGCGCAGTTAGCGGCTTCTCCTCCGCACAGGACGTCAGGTTGTCGCTCGTGCATGCGGTTGGCGCGTGGGGCCCCGTCTCCAGATGGCGGCGCCCGTGTCAGCCGGGCATGAAAACTTTCCACCTATTGTCCGGCTATGGCTGAGCTGGAGCAGCGCGAGCCTAGTGCCGACGTCACAAGTGTTTTCCGCAGTCAGGTGGGCCGCTCTGACGTCATGCAGGGCACAGCTGCAGTGACATGTGCCCCAAACACGCTCTATGCGAGGACGTCACCGTGCAGGGCGCTGCGGGGCTCTCCTTAGCAACCAATCAGGTCGCGCCTCTCATTTCCCAAGGCTGTGAGCTGGGATGTGATTGGCTGGCGTGAACAGTTGCTACAGTACCCAGGTCTGAGATGTGAACTGTAGGCCCTTGTTCACACCTGTGTTGAGGGATCATTTCAGGTTCTCCATAGTTTTGAAAGCAACTTGGCTATTTACAGCGAATGTCTGACAGACCCCATTATTAGTCATTGGGGGGTAATTTATCAGGAGCTGGTTTAGTTGTCCATAGCAACCCATCAGATTCCACCTTTCATTTTCCAAAGGAGCTGTCCAAAATGAATGGTGGAATCTGATTGGTTGCTATGGGCAGCTAAGCCAGTTCTACTTTACACCAGTTTGATAAATGACCCCATAGTCTGCATCCGTTGTATGGCAGATGTGAACAGTGACTTCACATTACTGCATGGCAGGGGCCTGGGAAGGAAGGCAATATGGCAGGGCCTTGTGCAAAAAATAAACCTGCTAATCCATAAGAACAGCAGGATTGACCCCACTAACCACGCCATTCCAATCAGAAGGTGCCAGAGTGACCCCATAACCTGTGCCAGCCGGGTTTTCATTTTTTTTTCCTGTTATTTGCCAACTTGCACTGCTCTGGTAGAGGAAAAAGTGTAAAGAATCTGAAACTCCACTAGGAATGGGCAGCATGCAAGAGTAGAAGTGGTGGTGGGCACCATGCCAGTCTCCTCAAGGCTATAGATTTCCTGGATTATTAGGACAGGACCACTGGGCATTATGTGGCAGAGCTGTGCCCCTGAACACTGGGGGCTCATGAGTGATAAGCCTACTCTAGTGCTATTATTGGAATTGGGCCCCATGCAGATGACAGTGGCACCAATGTACCCAGGCATTGGCTGTGTGCACTCCACATCTCCGTGCAGACCCATTGACTTCAATGGGTTTGTGATCCTCAAGATGCAGTGAAAGAGAGGACATGCTTTGTGTATTGTAGTGCGGAGGCACCGACCCGGTAGGTCCTCTGTGTGTTTCTGTGGACTTCCGGGTCTGGACCTTGGGGGTCTCAGAAAGCACACCGTACACTGTCCACATCCGTATGTCCGTCCTGTGTCCTTGCAAAACAGAACATGTCCTATTCCTGTCTGTTCTATGGACCAGTATAGGACATCTCTGCAAGTGGTGGGGAAAAAACTTCGAAAGGCACGCAGCCGGTATCCGTGTCCTGTTTGTGGACCACAAAACACATATGGTCATGTGCACGGGGCCTTACGGTGCTTATTTAGTGGCGCTTCCGCTTCCTTTTTTTAACCTGCATAGTGGCACTTTAGACACCATCTGTGGGAGGAACTGCAGTGCAGCCCACGGCTAGGAGCGCCGCTCTGGAGGGAAAAAGTAGAACTAAGCGTTACAAGCCTTCATTCTCCGGGTCAGAACCACCCCCACCGATCATAAAGCGATTGCTTTATGAAAAGGAATTAACCCTTTAAGCACTGCAAAAGATGTACCAAAGTAAGAGGGGAAAAGTGAAGCAGTTACACACAGCATGTGTCAGAGGTCTTCTGGAAAAAAGGAACGTCTGCCTTATTAGTCACCGCGGACAACTACTCCAGCTGTCTCTTGCGGCTGAGAACGTCATAATAATATGTTGGCTAACCAGTGATAACTGTCTGAACCTCCCCCGTGTCGGTGCAGATGACGAGGCCGTGCAGGTCCTGCATTGTCTCCTCGATTACGCATTTTCCATTAGTAAGCAGCGGTCTGGTCTGCAGAGGTCGCACTACATTTTTTCCCGGAAGAGTAAAAATATTCCTCTTACCATTTTTGAGGAGTATTTTCACCCGAGGAGGAGTATAAAATTTGCAGAAATTGAAATGCATAATATAGCTGCCTATACTTGCTCACATCTGCGTTCGGGGGGGGGGGGGGGGGGGGTCTGTTCAGCTTCTTCCCTGTCAGCTAGGCTGGGTTCATACAAGTTTTTGTCATACATTTAATGTACACACAAAAACGTATATCTGTTAACAGACACCACCATACTGTGACATCTGTCACCATAGAATTCCATTGGAAAAAGAAAAGTTATATGTTGGCCTATACATTTTTTATTTTGCTGGATTTTACAAGATGGAAAAACATGGTACACTACACTTTGCCGTCCTGCAGAGTCCTATGGAACTCTATGGTGACGGATGCCACAGTATGGCGTCTGTCTGCGTCTTGTTAACATATACAGTATTTGTGTTCGTTGAACTTATGACAAAAATCCAGCCTTACATGACCGATCCAGCACTTCCATTATATTCATTGTTCTGCTCATCTAACAGAGCGGAACAGAAATATATAGTGGTGGTGTGAACGTGGCCTAAGAGGTGGGTATTTATGTGGGGGAACCATTACTAATGTAAATAACAGCAGGCAATTATAGCTAAGGGATAAAGTACAGTCCAATATACTGGATCTTCCCTGTACGTTATCACTTGGCTAAAATGGCATGCGCCACATGCATCACACGCAGGCTGCGCCACATGCATCACACGCAGGCTGCGCCACATGCATCACACGCCGGCTGCGCCACATGCATCACACGCAGGCTGCGCCACGTGCATCACACGCAGGCTGCGCCACGTGCATCACACGCAGGCTGCGCCACATGCATCACACGCAAACGCAGGCTGCGCCACATGCATCACACGCTGCTGCTGTCGCCTTGTTCTGTGCCTCCATCTTGATGTCCAGACATAGTCTTCTTGATGTCTGGGACATATCTGCTGTAGCCCTTGAGCAGTGCGCCCTGCTCTCATTGGTACAGCCATCCTTCCCCTGCTACAGAGGTCTTTATTGCTCCAGCGCCCGCCCAAACTAACCAATAGCAAAGCTCCGAGCTGTGAGGAGCTTTGCCATTGGTTATTGGAGGCATCGGAAGCATCGCTGCGCTGCCTGTGTCGTTCACAGTGCTGAATGTCGGGGAAAAGTCTAAGGCGTATTGGTATGCCTTAGGATACTTTCATACTAGCGTTAAAGTTTTCCGGTATTGAGTTCCGTTATAGGGGCTCAATACCGGAAAAAAAGCTTCGGTCTTGTACCCATTCATCGTCAATAGGGACAAAACTGAACAGAACGGAGTGCTCCAAAATATATTCCGTTCCGTTTAGTTGTGTTCCCATACCAGAGAGCAAACCGCAACCTGTTGTATTTTGCTTTCCGTCCTGGGATGCAGAGCAAGACGGATCCGGCATTACCCCCATTGCAAGTGAATAGGGACGGATCCGTTTTCTCTGCCACAATAAAAAACGGATCCGTCCCCCATTGAATTTCAATGGAGTTCATGACTGATCTGTCCTTGCTATGTTAAAGATAATATAACTGGATCCGTTCAAAGGGATGCAGATGGTTGTATTATCATTAACGGAAGCGTTTTTGCTGAACCCTGCCGGATCCAGCAAAAACGCTAGTGTGAAAGTAGCCCTAGACTTAGTGGGAAAGTAGCCTTAGACTTGGGCCTCATGCACACAACAGTTCTTTGGTTCCGCATCCGAGCCGCTGTTTTTGCAGTTCGGATGCAGAACCATTCACTTCAATGGGGCCGCAAAAGATGTGGACAGCACTCCGTGTGCTGTCCGCTAGGGGTGGGCGATATGGCCTAAAATCTATATTGCAATATAATTTTAAGCATGTGCCATATGCGATATATATCGCGATATATTGTTTTCTATATTTGGGGTTTATTTTTATTTTTTTTACCTTTTTATTTAATAACTATTAGCCTCCTTAAGGGCTAGAACCCTTGTCCTATTCACCCTAATAGAGCTCTATCAGGGTGAATAGGACATTACACTCTCCCTGCTGCCCTGTGCTTTGTGCACACAACAGCAGGGAGCTGACCATGGCAGCCAGCCTCTGATTTGCCCCCCAGGTTCTCCGTTATCAGCCCCCTCTGGTAACTCAAACCCACCCCCCCCCTCCCCAGTATTAATCATTGGTGGCAGTGGCCACAGGGTCCCCCCCCCCCCATCATTCGTGGCAGTGGGCAGTTCCGATCGGAGTCCCAGCAGTGTAATGTAAGCCGCACAGACAGAAGGAAGCGACCGGCGGCCACGGCGCACGTGAGTATAATGCTGCTCACTAACATACCAGTAGCGTGACTCCTGGCTTCCATGGTAACCGATCTTCACTACCGCTCCGTGGTCATATCGCGGTCCAGCGATATAGGCGATATATCCACAAAATCCATATTGTGGCACAAATTTATATCGCATATCACCTATATCGCCCACCCCTACTGTCCGCATCCGTTGCTCCGTTCCGTGGCCCTGCAAAAAAAAAAATAGCATGTCTTATTCTTGTCCATATTGCGGACAATAATAGGCATTTCTACAATGGGCCGCCCATTCCGTTCCACAAATTGCGGAAGGCACACGGGCGGCTTCCGTTTTTTACGGATCCGTGGCTTGCGGACCGCAAAAAACGGCACGGTCATGTGCATGAGGCCTTACTCATGCACACGACCGTTGTGTGCATCTGCGTCTGTTCCGTAATTTTTCACAGTTTAGCGGAGGTCCCATTCATTTCTATGGAGCTGTGAAAAAAAACTGATAGTCCTCCGTTTTTTTTTTTTCTCTGTGTCCGTGATTCCAGTCCGTCAAAAAAAAATATAACCTGTCCTATTCTTCTCAGTGGAAAACAGAGGACGGACCCATTCAAGTCAATGGGTCCGTCAAAAAAAAAACGGGTTTACAACTGGTATGTCATCCGCGTCCATGTCAGTTTTTTTTCTACAAGACCATGGTGCAATAAAATTACACTTTTCATTAACCTTCCTTTTTTTTTTTTTTTTCCCCTGTCAGACAAAAAAAAAAGAAAGGAAACACAACTGAAGCAAAATCGGACACGGAGCACTAAAGCCAAATCACTGACAGTGAAAAAACACTGTCGTGTGCATGAGGCCTTAGGCTACTTGCACACTTGTGTTCAGAGCGGATCCGTCTGGTGTCTGCACAGACGGATCCGCTCCTATAATGCAGACGATGGGATCCGTTCAGAACGGATCCATCTGCATTATAGTTTAGAAAAATTTCTAAGTGTAAAAGTTAGTCAGACGGATCCGTCCAGACTTTACATTGAAAGTCAATGGGGGACGGATCCGTTTGAAATTGAGCCATATTGTGCCAACTTCAAATGGATCCGTCCCCATTGACTTCCATTGTAAGTCTGGACGGATCCGTTTGCCTGCGCTCGGCCAGGCGGACACCCGAACGCTGCAAGCAGCGTTCGGGTGTGTCCGCCTGCTGAGCGGAGAGGAGGCAAACGGTGCCAGACTGAGGCATTCTGAGCGGATCCGCATCCACTCAGAATGCATTAGGGCTGGACGTAGGGCTGCAGTAAACGATTATTTTAGTAATCGAGTATTCTATTGATTATTTTTTACGATTAATCGAGTAATCTAATAAGAAAAAAATAATAGACTGTTTTCCTTTATAAAAACTCATCAGACCCCCTGCCATCAGTCCCCCACACCCTTTGTTCCCCACTGTGCGATCAGCCCAAGTGCATCAGCTCCACTATCCCCCAGTGCCATCAGCTCTCCCCACCCAGTGCCATCAGCTCTCCCCACCCAGTGCCATCAGCTCTCCCCACCCAGTGCCATCAGCTCTCCCCACCCAGTGCCATCAGCTCTCCCCACCCAGTGCCATCAGCTCTCCCCACCCAGTGCCATCAGCTCTCCCCACCCAGTGCCATCAGCTCTCCCCACCCAGTGCCATCAGCTCTCCCCACCCAGTGCCATCAGCTCTCCCCACCCAGTGCCATCAGCTCTCCCCACCCAGTGCCATCAGCTCTCCCCACCCAGTGCCATCAGCTCTCCCCACCCAGTGCCATCAGCTCTCCCCACCCAGTGCCATCAGCTCTCCCCACCCAGTGCCATCAGCTCTCCCCACCCAGTGCCATCAGCTCTCCCCACCCAGTGCCATCAGCTCTCCCCACCCAGTGCCATCAGCTCTCTCCACCCAGTGCCATCAGCTCTGCCCCCAGTGTGCCATCAGCTCTGCTGCCACGCTCCTGACACCCGGATTGCACAGCGTCACTGGTTTCTATGACGCTGTGCACTCCAGGCACCCGGCCTTAGTTGCGCCCCACCCCCTCGGTTTCACCAACTTACCTTTCCAGCAGGGGTGCTGCCGGCACTCCATCGTTCTGCGCTGCTCTGCTCCTGTCGTCACACAGTGCGTCAGGTCACGGCGTGCGTACATCAGGAGGTCAGAGCAGCGCAGGAACATGGACGTACTGTGGAGTGTCCGGAGGCCCCCTGCTGGAAAGGTGAGTATTGCAGGCCAGCGAGAGACCGCGGAGCGGGAGTAATAGCAAGCGCTTCACTCCCGCTCCGTGGTCACATGACACAAACGAATCTTCGATGCAAAAAATTTGCATCGAGGATTTTTTTGTGTCGAATTACTCGATTTAATCGAGTAATCGTTTCAGCCCTAGCTGGACGGATCCGTTCGGGGCCGCTTGTGAGAGCCTTTAAACGGAACTCACAAGCGGAGCCCCGAACGCTAATGTGAAAGTAGCCTTAGACTTTTTCCAGGTAGTAAAATGGTCTGAACAGGCGTCAATGATGCTTCTACAGGAGTAATGTGACCTCTGCTGGTCTAAAAAACTCCCATCATTACAATGGGTATTTCCAATCTTCATGGTTTCGTTTTTTGTTTGTCCATGACCTGGTGGTTCAGAGTTTGCAGGTCAGATGAAGAGAAAGCACTGGCAGAGGAGAGGACACAGATGGTCTCCCCTGTTGTCTTCTCTGAGAATACTTATTACACACCGGTATCACAGTTCTAACGAGATCTCTGCAGTTATCACCTATTTACTAGATAGGTACAACTGTTAGATTGTGGTCTAACCACTGGGACCCCCACTGAATGCCAGAATAGGGGTCTTGCCTCTCCCGTTTGAGAGGACCTGTGGTTAAGGCCTCATGCACACGACCGTATTTTGTTTCCATGTCCGTTCCGTGTTTTTTTTTTTTTTTTTTTTTTTTTTGCGGCTAGGATGCGGACCCATTCATTTCAATGGGTCCGCAAAAAACATCAGTTTTGTCTGTTCCGTTGCTCCGCAAAAAAAATAGTTCATGTCCTATTTTTTTCTAGTTTGCGGACAAGGATAGACATTATTACAATGGATCCGCAAAAAAAAGTATGCCATATGGAACGTCATCCGTTTTTTTTTTTTGTTTTTTTTTTGCGGACCGCAAAACACATACGGTCGTGTGCATGTAGCCTTACCTTGTGCATTGCCAGTCCATGCTGCTCTGCTATCTCTAGAATGTTCATGCTGAACTGCCGCTCCCTTCAAATGGCAAACTCCGTTTTGGCATGTGCCCCAGTGGTCCTACCCCCAACTATCTAGCAGTTATGTAACCCCTTTAAAGGGGTTGTCTGGTTTTAAGGAGAAACTGGACAACCCCAGGGATCCACCTGAAATTAAAGGGGTTTTCCGAGATTCCCAGTTCCCCCGCTGATCATCTGTTTGAGAAGGCACCAGCGGTCCTGTGATCACCCTGGCATTCTCTAACTTTTCCTAGGCTAGTGACATCACGTTCATCGGTCACTTGGCCTAGGAGCAGCTCAGCCCCATAGATGTGATACCAAGCATAGCCGCTATACAATGTACGGCGCTGTGCTTGGTAAGCGCTGAGAAGGCCGCAGTTCTCACAGGAGCACCGCTGCCTTCTCAAACATCTGATTGGTTCCCAGGTGTTGGACCCCCACCGATCAGGTACTGATGACCTATCCTGAGGATAAGTCATCAGTTCTAAAGTCTCAGAAAACCCTTTGAATAAGAGGTATGTATTTACCTGACAGATCCCGAGCTGCCAGTTCTGGCTAGATTTTATTTAACAAACTACAGCACTTATGTCACCTTAACAATACTTGACCCCTGCAGCCAGTCTTTGGCCTCAGCAGTGCACCTGACAAGGCCAGTAATTGGCTGCAGCAGTCTTGTGTTGTGATGTCGCTGATGCAGCCAGTAAATCAGAGGTTGAGGGCGCAGGATCTGGCAGGTAAGTACTTACCTGTTCATAATTTCAGACGAGTCCGAGGTGTTGTCCAGTTTCCTTCTGAAACTAGACAACCCCCATAAGGCAAAACTGCAGCAACACGTACGGCTTTTAATACGTGGTCTTCAACTGTGAAAATTGCTGTGGCTCAGGGACGTCACATACAGGCACCCCAAATTGATTGTAACTATTTATCCAATCAGTAAATAATAATAAGGGCTCATGCACACAACCGTTGCCTGTTTTGCCGCCCAAATCTGCAGAACACAGATACCGGAATGTCTGGTCCATAATAGAACAGTCCTATCCTTGTCCATAATGCAGACAAGAATAGGACATGTTCCATATTTTTGTGGATGCCATGGAATGGACATACAGATTTGGTCCACATCTGACCTGCAAAAAATGTGAATCTGATGGGGACAAAAAAAATGGGCATGAGCCCTAAAGATGACAGAGCCAGGCAGTGGCAAAGCAGCGAGAGAGGGGCTGGGACCAGAAAGGAGCAGAGTTTGGGTGCAACAGGAACAATGGTGACTTTTCACTGCACCAAAGGCCTAATTTGCTTATTAATAAAAAGTGTCTTAACAGGCTGACTGGGAGAAAAGAGAGATATATAAACATCATAATCATAGCGTCCCACAGAATAAAGTTATAAAATGGTATTTATACCAAACCGTGAACCCCAAAATGAGCTCCTGTTCTAATAGCCTGAACTTGCAGGAGTTCTGATCCAAGCCATTTAACCCCTTAAATGCTGCAGTTAATTGCGCCTGCGACATGTAAGTGGTTATAGAGGGAGCCGACTCCCTCTGTCTCCCATCGGCACCCCGCATATGAGATCGCAAGGTGGCGATGCCCGCGCATGCAGGCTGGGGCCTGGTGTAGGTCCCAAGCCTGCCTCCAGCATTTTTCAGCAGGTTGCACCACTGTGGCGCCCCCTGCTGGTGAATGTCAGAATAGCTCTGACATTAACCCTTTCGATACCAGCGCCGTACATGTACAGCGCTGTGCAAGCATGACGCCCACTCGTGCGTGCAGCGGGCGTCATGGCTGGCAAGTCTGTGCTGTTTCAAACAGCAGAGACCTGCAGCTAATTACCGCAACCGACAATAATGCCGATCATGGTAATTAAATGCTTTAGATGCCCTGATCAAGTGAGATCACGGCACCTGAATGCGGCGGGCTTAGTACTGAACCCCATGCGGCCAATCAGGACTTCAGTACATGTGCTGAATGCTTTGAGTCTCTATGAAGAAATTCAGAGCAACATAAGAAATTAGCAAAATGCAAAGAAATAGTCATTTTTGTAAAATCCCTTATGGGTCAAAATGAAAAAATAAAAAAACATAATTTATAAGGTCATTTATGAGCCTTAAAGTGATGATAAATTAAAAAAAATATATAAAAGTTTAAATCTTCTGTATAATAAAAAATAAATCTAAATAACAATAACTATAAACATCACCGCGAGTGAAAATGCCCATAATATTAAAATAAAATAAAAAAATCTAATACGGCAAATGTCGTAATGGAAAAAAGGGCCAAAATGGCTGATTTTGCCATTTTTTCATTGCTTCTCTTACCCAAAAAAATGAAATAAAATGTGACCCAAAAGTCGTGCACACTCCAACATGGTATCAATAAAAACTATGAATTGTCCTGCAAAAAATTAGCCCCTAAACAGCTCAGTAGACATAAGAATAAAAAAGTAATGGGGGTCAGAATATAGTGATTTCTCAAAGTTAAAATTTATTTTTACACTATTTACACATAAAAAAAAAAAACTATACATATAGGGTATCGTTGTAATCGTGCTGACCCAGAGAATGAAGGGCATAGGTGAGTTTTGCTGTAAGTAAGACGCTGTGGGAACAAAACCTGTAAAACGGTGGAGGGATTGCGTTTTTTTTCCAATTTCATCCCATTTGAAATTTTTTTCCTGCTTCCCACTACATTTTATGCCATAATTAATGGTGGCATTAGAAAGTACAACTTGTCCCGCAAAAAATAAGCCCTCATACAGCTGTGTGACTGGAAATGTAACAAGTTATGGCTCACGGAAAATAGGGAAGTGTTTTTTTTACAATTTAAATGTGACTATTGAGTGATTTAATAATGTTGTGAAACACTAAGCCCTCTTTCACACGACCGTATGGCTTTTTCAGTGTTTTGCGGTCCTTTTTTTTTTGTTTCCGTTGTGTTTCAGTTTCCATTCCGTTTTTTCCAATAGATGGTTCCGCAAAAACAGAACGGATACGGAAGACATACGGATAGCATGTCCGTACGTGTTCCGTTTTTTTTTTCCCTTTGGACCCATTGACTTGAATGGAGCCACGGAACGTGATTTGCGGGCAATAATAGGACATGTGTTATTTTTCAACGGAAATAGGGAAACCTTAAAATGGTTCCATATACGGAACGCAAAAAACGGCCCGTAAATTGTCAAGAACAGTGTTTTTGGGAAACAGGAAATTGAAAGGTGGAATCTGGGCACCTAAGCCAAAGAAGCTGTGAGAAATAAAAAATAGAATCTGGTTGTTATGGCCAACGAGGCCAGTTTTCCTTTACACCAGTTATGATACTTATCTCTCTCCTGGAGTCCTCCTGGATTTAACCCCTTCCCGACACATGACGTACTTTTACGTCATGGAGGCCACTGCGTTCCCGAAATAGTACGTCATGGTGATCGGGCGGGCACCGGAGCAGTGCGCGCGTAATCACTGCAGGGGCCCGGCAGCCCCTGGTAGCCGAGCCCCTGCTGTATCCGCTGGCATCACTGTAGAAGCCGATGCCGGCGGATTAACCTCTTCTATGCCGCAATCCGCTCTGACTACGACATAGAAGGGGTTTGTGTCAGGTGAGGGAGCGCATCGAGTCCCTGTGCTGCTGTGACGGGGACTCGATGTGTCAGAAGGCAGCCTGATGCCGTGCAGAGGCTGCCCAATGCCTTGTACGGCCTCGGGACCTGCATTCTACGGGTGCCCAGGAGATCCAGCCTCAGGCTTGGCCTTCTAGGCAACCTGTTGGTGTATTACTCTATTTATATTAATAAAGTTTTTAAGTAAAAAAAACACCCCTTTCCCCTTAATTTATAATAAAAAAAATAGAAAAAATAACACACATATTAGGTATCGCTGTGCTCTATAAATATATCACATTATCTACCCTGTCCGATAAACACCATAAAAAATAAAATAAGTGTTAAAAAAAAGCCATTTTTGTCGCCTTACATCACAAAAAGTATAACACGAAAGCGATCAAAAAGGCCCACAAAATGGTATCAATAAAACTGTCACCTCATCCTGCAAAAAATGAGCCCCTACCTAAGACAATTGCCCCCCCAAAAAAACAAAGACTATAGCTCTCAGGAGACACTAGAACAGGCATCCTCAAACTGCGGCCCTCCAGCTGTTGTAAAACTACAACTCCCACAATGCCCTGCTGTAGGATGATACCTGTAGGCTGTTCGGACATGCTGGGAGTTGTAGTTTTGCAACAGCTGGAGGGCCGCAGTTTGAGGATGCCTGCACTAGAACATCATTATTTATTTTTTATTTTTTTTGTTTCAAAACTGCTATTTTTGTGCTAAAGTGAAATACATATACATATACATATTGGGTATCGCCATGTCCGTAACCACCAGCTCTATAAAAATATCACATGACCTAACCCCTCAGGTGAACACCGTAAAAAAAAAAAAAAAAAGCAATTTTTGTCACCTTACATCACAAAAATTGCAACAGCAAGCGATCAAAAAGGCGTATGCCCCCAAAATAGTACCAATCAAACCGTCACCTCATCCTGCAAAAAATGAGCCCCTACAATCGGTCAAAAAAATAAAAAAGCTATGACTCTGACTATGGATACACTCAAATATCATTATTTCGGTTTCAAAAATGCTATTATTGTGTAAAACCTAAATAAATAAGAAAAAGTAGACATATTGGGTATTGTCAGGTCTCTAAAGATCTTCTCTATAAAAAAAAAAGTCACATGACCTAATCCCGCAGGTGCGGTGAGGGAAAGACTGAACGGCGTGAGATTTCACCAAAGCACAGGGCTGGCAGACAGATGCGAGCACTGCCTGGCCCTGTCAATCAGGACTTGGAGGGAGGCAACAAAGGTGGGAGAACGGAGCCTCTAGGAGCATGAACAACACCCCCCAGCTCCTAAAGGGCTAATTAGCATATTCTAAAAGTTAGATTTCTGGCGTAACGGGGGCATAGATAACAGTAGGAATAGGCTAGTTAGGTTTAGCTGACATTAGCACATCGCTAATGTCAGCTAGTTTAATAGGGTTAAATCTGGTGACAGAAATCCTTTAATGCAGTTTTTCAAAAATTAAGTTACTTTACTGGAATACCCCTTTAACCACTTAAGGACCACAGGTTTATACCCCCCCTAGTGACCAGGCCCTTTTTTACAAATCGGTAGGGGTGCAGCGAAATTCCGGCAGCCGAAAATATCGGCCGAAAATGCACCTAATCCATTTTGGCCGATATTGATACATATCGGCAGAAAATAGCGGGGAGGGACTGGGAGGAGGAGCTGGGGGCCGGTGCGTTCACTGTGCTCCGGCCCCCAGCTCCAGTAGTTATAAAATGTGTACAATTAATAAGGATTCTATTCATGAGGCCCCCTCTGCAGTAGAACATTCAATATAGCCACATCCTACTCACAGGGCTGTTATCTTAATGCTGGCTGGCCGGCCGGGCAGAGGAGCGGCAGCGTCACGACTGATGTCATGTGCCCGGCCTACTTTCTGAATGAAGGAGGCGGCGCAGGCATGTGACGTCAGTCGTGACGCTGCCGCTCGTCTGCCCGGCCGGCCAGCATTAAGATAACAGCCCTGTGAGTAGGATGTGGCTATATTGAATGTTCTACTGCAGAGGGGGCCTCATGAATAGAATCCTTATTAATTGTACACATTTTATAACTAGTCTGTACTGGAGCGGCAATGGGGGGGGGGGGGGGGGTCTGTGGATGGCACTGTTATGGGGTGGGTGGGGGTCTGTGGATGGCACTGTTATGAGGTGGGGGGGTCTATGGATGGCACTGTTATGGGGTGGGTGGGGGTCTGTGGATGGCACTGTTATGGGGTGGGTGGGGGTCTGTGGATGGCACTGTTATGGGGTGGGTGGGGGTCTGTGGATGGCACTGTTATGGGGTGGGTGGGGGTCTGTGGATGGCACTGTTATGAGGTGGGGGGGTCTATGGATGGCACTGTTATGGGGTGGGTGGGGGTTTGTGGATGGCACTGTTATGGGGTGGGTGGGGGTCTGTGGATGGCACTGTTATGAGGTGGGGGGGTCTATGGATGGCACTGTTATGGGGTGGGTGGGGGTTTGTGGATGGCACTGTTATGGGGTGGGTGGGGGTCTGTGGATGGCACTGTTATGGGGTGGGTGGGGGTCTGTGGATGGCACTGTTATGGGGTGGGTGGGTAATATGATTTATTAAATTCATGAAAAAGAATTATTAATAAAATCATTAAAAAAAAAAAGTATTTTAAAAGTATTTGAGCAAAAAGGCAGTTTCGGTCAAGGGGTATCCTGAATTTTCGGTTTCGGACCAGAATTTTCATTTCCGTGCACCCCTACAAATCGGCACTTCACAACTTTAACGGTTTATTGCTCGGTCATACAACTTGGCACCCAAATGAATTTTACCTCCTTTTCTTCTCACAAATACAGCTTTCTTTTGGTGGTATTTGATTGCTGCTGAGATTTTTGGTTTTTCTGATATAAATCAAAATAGACCGCAATTTTCTCAAAAGTTATAGCGTTTACAAACTATGGTACAAAAATGTGAATTTCCGCATTTTGAAGCAGCTCTGACTTTCTGAGCACCTGTCATGTTTCCTGAGGTTCTACAATGCCCAGACAGTAGAAAAACCCCACAAATGACCTCATTTTGGAAAGTAGACACCCTAAGGTATTCACTGATGGGCATAGTGAGTTCATAGAACTTTTTATTTTGTGTCACAAGTTAGTGGAATCTCATATTCCACTAAGGCTCCATTCACACGTCCGCAATGTGTTTTGCGGATACACGGATCCGCAAAACACGGAAAGCAGCAATGTGCGTTCCGCATTTTGCGGACCGCACATTGCCGACATAATAGAATATGCCTGTTCTTGTCCGCAATTGCGGACAAGAATAGGACATGTTCTATTTTTTTGCGGAAACGGAAGCACGGATGCGGAAGTGCGGATCCGCAAATGTGGATGCGGACAGCACATTCCGTCCCCATAGAGAATGAATGGGTCCGCACCCCTTCCGCAAAATTGCGGAAAGGATGCAGACCCATTTTGCGGACGTGTGAATGGAGCCTAACTTGTGACAAAAAATGAAAACTTCCATGAACTCACTATGCCCATCACGAAATACCTTGGGGTGTCTTCTTTCCAAAATGGGGTCACTTGTGGGGTAATTATACTGCCTTGGCATTTTAGGGGCCCTACTGCGTGAGAAGTAGTTTGAAATTCAAATGTGTAAAAAATGTCCTGTGAAATCCTATAGGTGCTCTTTAGAATTTGTGCCCCCTTTGCCCACCTAGGCTGCAAAAAAGTGTCACACATTTTTTTGTCACAAGTTAGCGGAAAATTAAACTTTGTAAGAAAAAACCCCCCATCATTTTCTGCTAACTTGTGACAAAAAATAAAAACTTTGCTGATGGGCAGAGTGAGTTCATAGAAGACCTTAGGGTGTCTTCTTTCCAAAATGGGGTCATTTGTGGGGTGTTTGTACTGCCTTGAAGGTCTCCGCAATCATTACATGTATGGCCAGCATTAGGAGTTTCTGCTATTCTCCTTATATTGAGCATACAGGTAATGAGATTTTTTATTTTTTTCCATTCAGCCTCTGGGCTGAAAGAAAAACTGAACGGCACAGATTTCTTTATTCGCATGAAAAAATCTCTGCCCCCCAAAAAAAAGAGGGGAAAGGCGTCTGCCAGAACATAGGAGCTCTGCCCAACATCCATACCCACTTAGCTCGTATGCCCTGGCAAACCCGATTTCTCCATTCACATCAATCGATGTGGATGAATAAATCATTGCCGTTTTTTTTTTATGAACACCACCACCATGAACAGCTCATAAGCATCGGCAAACATATCTTTTTTACTGCAGAGGAGAAATCTCGTCTTGCAGCGCCGCATACACTGACTTTTGTGTAATCTGACAGCAGCGCAATGCTTCTGTCAGAATGCACATCAGTGCTGCAGCTGGTCGATCGGTTGGTCCACCTAGAAGGTAAAAACAAAAAGAAAAAACCAGGCCACAACACAATAAATTTATTAACATGAACTTTATAATAACTTTTGAACAGAACATTAACTTTTATGAACTTTGGAAACAGAACATTAACTTTTTTGCTTACCGGTGATTTATTTATTTATTTTTAACCTTTTTATAGGACAAACCTCTCCTTTCCCATGGGACAATGTGCAAAGCGCAAATCGCCCAGAGATGTGGCGAAGTACATTATGCACTTTGTCCCAGGTAAAAGGAGAGGTTTGCAGCAGCTCTGTGAATGGGCCCTAATAGCCCTGTGTGCCTGTCCTGTGAGATGCAATCCCTATGCTAAGTGTACCTGTGTGTGGTACTTCCGGAAACACTCCCCTAAGCATAGGGCAGGGTGGTCAGGGCAGTCAGGACAGAAATAGCGGGTGTCACGCCTTATTCCACTCCTGCTACAGACACAACATTTTTTTCGGGGTGGCGGTTGATTTGAGGTACTGGCAACAACACTGGGGAAATGTCGCTCGTGTAGACGGCTCACTACACTGGTGGTTTGGGCCACGGAACCTCCTGGATACACAGGAGGTTCTCGATGATCTCTTCCTGAAATTTGAGGAAGGATCTTGTTCTCCCAGCCTTACTGTAGAGAACAAAACTATTATATACAGCCAATTGAATCAAATATACAGACACCTTCTTATACCAGCGTCTGGTTCTGCGGGAAAGTAAATGGGGAGCCAACATCTGGTCATTGAAGTCCACCCCTCCCATGAGCGAATTATAGTCGTGGACACAGAGGGGCTTTTCAATGACACTGGTAGCTCGTTCAATTTGGATTGTCGTGTCTGCTTGAATGGAGGAGAGCATGTAAACGTCACGCTTGTCTCTCCATTTCACCGTGAGCAGTTCTTGGTTTCTAGGAACAAATGCCTGAAGAGGGGCACACTTGTGTAGAAATTGTCCACATAAAGATGGTACCCCTTGCCAAATAAGGGTGACACCAAGTCCCAGACTGTCTTCCCACTGCTCCCCAGGTAGTCAGGGCAACCGACCGGCTCCAGGGTCTGATCTTTACCCTCATAGATCCGAAATTTGTGGGTATAGCCTGTGGCCCTTTCACAGAGCTTATACAAACCCCCATACCGGCGCGCTTGCTTGGGATGTATTGTTTGAAGCCAAGGCGCCCGGTAAAATGTATAAGGGACTCGTGTACGCAGATGTTTTGCTCAGGGGTATACAAATCTGCAAATTTGGTGTTAAGGTGGTCTATGAGGGGCCGAATTTTGTGGAGCCGGTCAAAAGCTGGGTGGCCTCTGGGACAGGAGGTGCTGTTGTCGCTAAAGTGCAGGAAACGCAGGATGGTCTCAAATCGTGTCCTGGACATGGCAGCAGAGAACATGGGCATGTGATGAATTGGGTTTGTGGACCAATATGACCGCAATTCCTGCTTTTTTTGTTAGGCCCATGTTGAGGAGAAGGCCCAGAAAAGTTTTTATTTCAGAAACTTGGACGGGTTTCCACCCGAAAGACTGGGCATAAAAGCTTCCCGGGTTGGCGGCTATAAATTGAGCGGCATATCGATTTGTTTCTGCCACAACTATGTCCAACAGCTCCGCAGTCAAGAACAGCTAAAAAAAAAAACAGTGCCGATCCGATCTGAGCTGTCTCAACCCGAACTCCAGACTGGGCGGTGAAAGGGGGAACTACTGGTGTGGCTGAAGTTGGGGGCTGCCAATCAGGGTTTGCCAACACCTCAGGGACTCTAGGGGCTCTACGGGCCTGTCTGTGCGGAGGCTGTGACGGGGGAACTACTGCACGTGCCCCCGTACCAGCTTCAACTGCCCTTCTGGTGCTCACCACTTCACCATGTTCTACGGCAGTGCTGGTACTAGGTCCAGGATGGGCTGCGCTGCTGGTGTATGCCTCACCACGTAATCCGACAGCGCCAGCCCCACTTTGCTGCCCTTGAAACGGATCCTGCGCAACCTGTGGTCTAGCAACACCGGGCCGGGTACGCCTGGTGGTATCGGGGACCTCAACCTTCTCGTCTGAACTTTGGGTTAGACTGCCACTGCTTTTTACAGGTTCATATTCTGACCCGCTGGATTCGTCAGATGAGGGTTCCCATTCCTCATCCGACTGGGTCAGAAGCCTGTAGGTCTCTTCAGAAGAATACCCCTTATTTGCCATTTGGACTACTAAATTTAGGGGGTATTCCCTGAGACTACCCAAGAAAAAAAGCAAGCCTGTCTTACAAATGGGAGGATAGCGAAGTACCGGAGTCCGCTGCAATTGATAAAAAAAATATCAAAACTGATTTTTTTTTTTTTTTATCGCCGCAGCGCTTGTAAAGTGATTGTGCAGTGATCAAAAAATATATTTTTTTTTTGTCACTGCGGCGGGGCGGGCGTGGGTGAACGCACGTGTGGGCGACCGATCAGGCCTGATCGGGCAAACACAGCGTTTTGGGTGGAGGGCGAGCTAAGGTGACACTAATACAATTATAGATCTGACTGTGATCAGTTCTGATCACTTACAGATACTATAACAGTACAAATGCTGATTAGCGATACGCTAATCGGTGAATCAGTGACTGCGGTGGTCTGGGCGCTAAACGATCGCTAACTACCTAACCAAGGGGCCTAAACTATCCTAAAACTATCAGTCAATACCAGTGAAAAAAAAAGTGACAGTTTACACTGATCACTTTTTTCCTTTTCACTAGTGATTGGCAGGGGTGATCAAGGGGTTAATTGGGGTGATGGGGGGTGATCTGGGGCTAAGTGTACTGTTGGTGTGTACTCACTGTGATGTCTGCTCCTCTGCTGGAACCAACCGACGAAAAGGACCAGCAGAGAAGCCATTTAACACATTATATTTATAAATATAATGTGTTAGATGGCTTCTGATTCGATTTATTTTTTTTTTTTTTTTTTTTTTATTTTTTTTATTATTTTTTTTATTATTATTTTTTTTAATAAATCATCAGCCTGCCAGCCACGATCATTGGCCGGCAGGCTGATGACGAAATTGTCCTTTAACTTTTGCCGGCCCGCGATGCGCGTCCAGGAGGAATTACAGGGCCGCCGCAAAGACGCATCCCTGCGTGCGGCGGTCCTGAGGAGGTTAAAATCCCAGAAAACCCCTTTAACCTATTAACACTTACTTTAAAAAATTTTTTTTTTTTTTTTTTTGCATCGATTTTTTTAATGTGTGCCTTGTTGGCCCACAACTCAGGGGACACTATTGCATTTTTAACTCATTATTGACAAATCATTTTAGCTTTAAGGGCCAATAATATTTTCCCTATTTGTGTTCTAGCAGTCATAACTTTTTTTTTTTCTTTTTGCAGGATTAGGCCTCATGCACATGACCGTTGTGTGCATCCGTGGCCGTTGTTCCGTTTTCCGTTTTTTTTCACGGACCCATTGACTTTCAATGGGTCCGTGGAAAAATCGCAAAATGCACCGTTTGGCAGCCGCATCCATGATCCGTGTTTCCTGGCCGTGAAAAAAATAGGACCTGTCCTATTTTTTTCACGGCCAACGGTTCACGGACCCATTCAAGTCAATGGGTCCGTGAAAAATCACGGATGCACACAAGATTGTCATCCGTGTCCGTGATCAGTGTCCGTTTTTTCCTATCATTTCAATGGCAAACTTGACTTAGATTTTTTTTTCATTTTTCATGTCCGTGGATCCTCCAAAAAACAAGGAAGACCCACGGACGAAAAAACGGTAACGGATCACGAACCCCGTTTTTGCGGACCTTAAAAAAAAAAAAACGGTTGTGTGCATGAGGCCTTAGGGTCCATTCACACGTCCGTTGTTTCTTTCCTGATCTGTTCCATTTTTTGCGGAACAGACCCATTCATTTTCAATGGGTCCTGAAAAAAAACTGACAGCACAATGTGCGTTTTTCTTTTTTTAGGACCCATTGAAAATGAATGGGTACAGATCTGGTCCGCAAAAAACGGAACAGATCAGGAAAGAAACAACGGACGTGTGAATGGACCCTTAGTTGTATTTTTTTATTTTTATTTTATTTTTTGGGCTGTATATATAGTGTA
This sequence comes from Bufo gargarizans, assembly GCF_014858855.1. NCBI lineage: Eukaryota > Metazoa > Chordata > Amphibia > Anura > Bufonidae > Bufo > Bufo gargarizans. Next base: position 98,601,953 of record NC_058084.1, read on the forward strand.
ATAAATAACTATTTTATTTTTAGGGGGAAAGGTAAAAAACTGTAATTTTTCACATTATTTTGTGGATTTTTTTTTTTTACGGCATTTACTGTGTGGTAAAAATAACGTAATTTTATTATGTGGGTCCGTTCAGTGATGATGTCAAATTTCTATATATTCTTACTATTGCTCTTTTTCTCTTGCAGCCTGTCAGCTCTGCAGCTGCTCCCTGATTCTCCTCCAGACTGGCAGCTGCTTTAGGCCTCGTTCACATTTCCACGTCTTTGTCACGTCCGTGAAAAAAAGCGTATGCGTTTTCATCCGTGAAGGATCCATGGTTGGTCCATGTGTCTGTTTTTACCATCAGTGTGTCATCTGTAATTCACTGACGTTGCTCAGCTGAAAATTAATTTCCAAAGAATCTACTTTTAATAATCAGTGAAAAACGGATGCAACTCGGACACAACACGGATGTGTGTCAGTGATTTTCACAGACCCTTAGATTACAATGGGCGTGCTTGGTCCGCATTACGGATCAAAGTAGTGCATGACCCACGGTCAATAAAAAAATACTGAAATGTGAACAGACACATTTAAATCAATAGGTGCGGGAGCAGCCGATGGGGGGCGGGGACGAACCTCCCTAGCATCGCGGGTGACGCTAGGGAGGCTCGTCCTCGCATTGGCTGCAACAACCCCCTCTCCCGAAATCGGATGTTTTCACCCGTGCACGTGGAGAAGCAGGAGCGGCGCAGGGAGCGGGCACCCAGGTAACAATATTACCTGTGAGGGGCCAGGCTCACGGGGGGCAGTTATTGATATTGGATAACCCCTTTAAGTACTTTTCCCACAGCCCAAGCTGAGCTGTGGCAGAACAGTTACTGTAGGTGGTTAAAGAGAACCTGTCATATGGAACATGGTATCTGAGCTGCAGGCTGCATGTTATAGAGCGGAGTGACCTAAGCAGATAGATATATAGTTTTATGTAAAAAGATTCAGTAACACTTGTGTTATAAATTTACATGTCTGCTGATTCTGGGCTTTGAAGTCCAGGAGGTGTCCTATCAGTGATTGACAGCCTTCCCTCTATGACTGTGTATACACAGATAGCTGTCAATTACTGATAGGACCGCCCAGAATGAGCAGGAATGTGAATGTATAAAATACAAGTTTTATTGGATCTTTTCCCACAAAGCTCCCCCTGCTCTATAACATGTAGCTTATATTGCATTTTCATGGTGGCAGGTTCCCTTTAATGGCTATGTACACATTTGGAGCAGTTTTTTAAAATGATTGCCTTGTACTCATTTTGAGCTATTTGTTTTTTTTTTTTTTTTTTTTTTTAAATAGGTCTGTATTAAAAATATAGCATCCTTTTTTCTGTACAGAGCTGACATGCTCTAGTAGCGCCCTCAGGCTGGGTCTCCTAGGCAACCTGTGAGGGTCCATTCACACGTCCGCAAATGGGTCCGCATCCGTTCCGCAATATCGGGAACGGATGTGGACCCATTCATTCTCAATGGGGCAGGAATGGATGCGGAGAGCACACTATGTGCTCTCTGCATCGCATTTCCGGAGCGCGGCCCCAAACTTCCGGGCTTCGTCCCCGAACTTCCGGGCTGCGGCTCTGCAAAAAAACCAAAACAAGAACAAGAATAGGCAGTTCTTTGGGGGGGTGCCGGCTTGGTGTATTGCGGATCCGCAATACACCACGGACGTGTGAATGGACCCTTAGTGTAATACGCTAACAGGCAATGCATTACAATACAGATGTATGCATTGCAGAGGGGATCAGACCCCCAAAAGTAAAATCCCAGAGTGGGACAAAAATAAAGTAAAAAAAAAAATGTAAGTGAAAAAAACACACCTTTCCCCTGATTTTATATTTTTAAAAAACACACAATTGGGTATTGCCGCGCCCGTAACGACCGGCTCTATAAATATATTACATGATCCACTCCGTCCGATAAACACCTTAAAAAAAAATATAAATAAAAACTGTATTAAAAAGAAAAGCCATTTTTGTCACCTTGCATCACAAAAAGTTCAACAGCAAACGATCAAAAAAGGCGAATGCCCCCAAAATGGTACCAATAAAACAGTCACCTCATCCCGCAAAAAAAGAGCCCCTACATAAGGCTTCTTTCACACCTGCGTTAGGTTCGGATCCGTCTGGTATCTGCACAGACGGATCCGCACCTTTAATGCAAACGGTTGTATCCGTTTGCATTACCATGAACAAAAAAAATATATTTTTTTGTTTTTTTGTTCATGATAATGCAAACGGATCCGTTTTGACTTAAACTGAAAGTCAATGGGAGGCAGATCCGTTTTCAATTGCACCATATTGTGTCAGTGAAAACGGATCCGTCCCCATTGACTTACATTGTAAGTCAGGACGGATCAGTTTGGCTCCGCATCGTCAGGCGGACATTGACGCGTTTTGGTGTCCGCCTCCAGAGCGGAATAGAGGCTGAATGGAGGCAAACTGATGTATTCTGAATGGATCCTTATCCATTCAGAATGCATTGGGGCTGAACTGATCCGTTTTAGGCCGCTTGTGAGAGCCCTGAAGTAGACATATGGGGAATGTTAAGTAATAAATATTTTATGAGGTATCACTTTCTGTTTTAATAGAGAAATAGAAATTTAGCAAATTGCGACTTTTTAAATTTTTTTGTCAATTTGGGATGTTTTCATAAATAAAGATTAAATATATTGACTCAAATTTATGACTGTCATGAAGTACAATGTGTCACGAGAAAACAGTCTCAGAATGGCTTGGATAAGTAAAAGCATTCCAAAGTTATTACGACAGAAAGTGGACACATGTCAGATTAGCAAAAAATGGCCTGGGCAGGAAGGTTAAAACTGGCCCGGGGTAGAAGGGGTTAACAGCTTAAGGACCTAAACGGCCATTACTTTGCGCCACATAACGAGCATTCTCATCCTGCGTTCTGTCCCCTGCCCCATGTGCAGTGCCGCAATCAGCGGCAGGGGCCTAGCTGTTGCTGACAGCCGGACCCAAGCTGCATCATCAAGCATTGGTGATAACGCTGATGCCGGCAGATTAACCATTCATATGCCGCGGTGCAGAGGCCTATATATTGTACTGCATTGAAACAGGGATCAGACCCTGTAATGTTGAAGTCCCATAGTGGGAAAAAATTAAAAAGTGAAACCAAAGTGTTTTTAACAATTAAAAAAGAAAGTTTCATGTAAAGAAATGCCCTTTTCCCATAAAAAGACACATAACATTGTGAGAAATAGAAAAAAACACAAAAAACGGACCTATTGGGTATCGCCACATTCGCAACGACCAGCTCTATAAAAACATCACATGATCACTTGGTATGACCCTTTGTTTTTGTTTTTTAGATAGGATGACAAAAAATGGCTTTTCTTGGCACAGTTTTTTTTTTTTTTTTTTTTTTTACACAGTGTTGACCAGACGTGTCAACACCTTTTTTAAAAAAAAAAAAAAAAAGGCCAAGAAAAGCGATATTTTTTATTTATTTTTTTGTCATCTTATCTAAAAAAAAAGGGTCATATGTACCCCAAAATAATACCAATCAAACCTGCATCTCATCCCGCAAAAAATGAGACCCTACCGAAGACAATTGCCCAAAAAATGAGATGGCTTTCAGAAAATGGAGACACTAAAATATATATATATATATATATATATATATATATATATATATATATATATATATATATAAATATAAATTTTATTTTTTGTTTTAAAAATGCTTTTATTGTGTAAAACCAAAATAAATATAAAAAATAGACAAATTAGGTATGGCCGTGTCCATAACAACCTGCTATATAAAAATAACACATAATTTGTGTAATACTAAAAGATCAAAAAATCGTATGTACTCCAAAATAGTACTAAAGAAACTGTCACCTCATGCCGCAAAAACTGAGCCCCTACATAAGATAATCACCCGAAAATAAAAAAATAGGTTTCAGAAAAAGTAGATACAAAAAACATGATTTTATTTTTTAAAATGCTTTACTATGTAAAACTGAAGCGAAAGAAAATTTAAAGTAGACATATTTGATATTGTCGCTTCTGTAACAACCTGGTCTATAAAAATATCACAAGATCTAACCAGTTAGGTGAACACTGTAAAAAATGAAAACTGTGCCAGAACAGCCATTTTTTTTACCTTGCCTCACAAAAAGCATAATATGGAGCAATCAAAAATCATATGCACCCCAAAATAGTACCAATAAAAATGTCACCTCATCCAGTAATTTCCAAAAGGGGGTAACTTTTTTGAAGTTTATACTTTAGGTGTTCATCAGGGAGTCTTTAACTGTCATTTGGCAACTTAAAATTATCCCAGTGAAATCTGCCCTCCAAAATCCATATGGCATTTCTTTCTTTCTGCGCCCTGCCGTGCACCCATACAGCAGTTTACGACCACGTGTGTGGTGTTTCTGTAAACTGCAGAATCAGGGCAATAAATATTGAGTTTTCTTTAAGTTGAGTTAACACCCATGATGAGTTACGGGAAAAAATGAATTAAAATGGAAAATCTGCCCAAAAAGTGCAATTTTAAAATTTAATCTCCCTTTTTCCTTTCTTGTGGAACACCTTAAGGGATAAAAAAAAAGTGGGTTTTGGAAATTTTCGTAAAAATTAAAAAATTTGCTTCTTAAATTCTAAGCCTTATAAGATCCCAAAAAATTTCATTTACAAAATGATGCAAACATGAAAGTGGACATATGGGAAAAGTAAAGTGATGGCTCTTTTAGGATGTATCACTGCCTTAAAAGCACAGAAATAAAAAATTTAAAAATTTAGAATTTTTCCTAATTTTCGGCCACGCTGGGTTCACACCTGAGCGTATTCGATGAGCGCTGTTTACAGGTGTTTTTATTGGGCGTTTTTGAGGCGTATTTTGGAAATACGCGTAGTACACGCGTTTGTGTGATTAACCACAGAGGCATTCAATGAAAAACTGACACAATACGCCCCAAAGAAGCTCCTGTACTTTTTGGGGCGTAGGGCATTTTACAGCACTGTGAAAACGCTCAGGTGTGAACCTAGCATTAATTTTGGATTGTTTAATAAATAAATGGGAATTATATTGACTAAAATTTTCCACTATCATGAAGTACACTGTATTGCGAGAAAATAATCTCAGAATAGTTTGGATAACTAAAAGCATTTCAAAGTTATTACCACATAAAGTGACACATGTCAAATTTCCGAAAAAACTGCCTGGTCCTTTAGGGTGAAAAATGGCAAGGTCCTTAAGGCCCCTGGCCAAAGATTCAAGCATTTATTGTAAATGAGTTTTACTAGGAACTCTGGTTCCCAATAGCAGCCCTGTGATCACCGGATGAACAGGCAAATGCTCATTCGTTGTCTGAAGCGGGCACCTATATATTAGTTTCTGGTTAGCATACCGTGCTATGTAAACAGCGCTCTATGGGGATGAATGATGGCAGCAACGGTCCCTCGACCCCATACAGTGGACGTGACTGCTGCATGTAAATGACGAGCAGGAGGTTATCAGGAATGAACAGTTAATTCAGCAATTGTCTTAAAAAAAAAATTATGTCTTGTCGCCCATTTCATTTTCCCCTCCGATCCTCCAGCCAAGGCATTATCATCTTGGCCTCGGCATTGACGTACCTGTATACACTGGACACCGCTGCAGCCAATTGCTGGCCTCAGTGGTATACAGCATGAGACCGTTGAAGCCGATGATTGGCTGCAGCCAAACACTTAGTGACCAGAGCAACAATGCTGGAAGTGACCGGGCTACAGTAGGCGAGTTCCTTTACGATGATATATGTATGTGTGTGTATAAACATACTTGTGGGACCCGCTCCCATCTCCAGAACTGGGCCCGGAATAGAGAGGGGGTCATGCCTGCTGACTCCGCTGTTTGCAGAAGTGCTGTTGAAGTGGTGAGACCCACACCTATCGGACGCTTATGGCATGTTCCTGATGGGAATATATATATTTATTTATTATTTTTTTTAATCCACTTTTGGCTGAAAGTTTTTTTTTTTTTAAACGTGTGTTGTATGAAACCATTCTCAATGTGGTTAATCGTTGTTAAAGGGGTTCTCTGGGCTTTTAATATTGATGGCCTATCCCCAGGATAGGTCATCAATATCAGATCGGCGGGGGTCTGGCACCTGTATGAAGGGAAGGCGTGCGCATGTGCCGTCTCCTTTCCCTCTTCCTGCTGGCTGCTGCTATGTCTTTGGCGAGCAGGAAGAGAGACAGGAGACGGCACGTGCACAGCTTCCCTTCATACAGCTGAGGATAGTTCATCAATATTAAAAGCCCGGAGAACCCACAACACAGTCTGTTGCGTCTGCCATCATACAGTTCTTTATATCTTTTTTTTTTTTTTTTTTTTCCTTTCTTTTTCTTGTTTAAAATGATTCCTCAGGTATGACCAGTAGACCACAGTGACATAGTGTTCGTGGTAGCATTGTTTAATGCAGCCTGGGGTAGAGGTAGATTTGGGTTGTGGTCCCAACAATGCACCATAATACGCTATAGGGGTTAGAACATTTACATGACCCACAGCTCCAAATCTTTTGTTTCTTTTAAAGGGTTTTCTACTTTTTTAAATTTCCACACCAGCCTGCGGTACCTGTGGAAAAATTCACACTCGTCTCATATTCTTTAAAAAAAAAAGCCAAAAAATACTGTCCAAAATGGTACCAATCAAGTCTACAACTTAAGTCCTGGCACGGCTCATTGGGGAGGAAAATTAAACTTGGGTCTTTGGATGTGGCGGCACAACATGGTATTCAAATGTAAAATGTCATTACTGCCTAAAATTAGAAAAACATATACCACTCCGGAAAAACATGGGGGTTTGAAGGCCAAAATAGTCGTCCTCCTCCTTAACCCTAAGTTCACACTTGAGCGTTAAACCGCGCAACACATGAAAACCAATGCTTCCCTATGGGGCTGGTTCACATTTTCGCGTTTTACAGCGCGTTTGAACACGCTGTAAAACGCCCGACGCTCAAACAAGTACAGGAGCTTTTTTTGGCGCGTTTGACGCGCGTTTGGGCCATAGACTCTTTGGACAACACTGCTGTCAATCACCCAAACGCGCGTCAAACGCGCGTTTACTATTACAAGAAACGCGCATGAAAACGCGCGACAAAATCGCGCATAAAAACGCGCGTTTGCAAAACGCTTAGGTGTGAAACCAGGGTAAAGGTGTTGTCGCATTACATTTTCCACAGTTTGACTGGAGCATCGGACACGCATGAGTGCTGCCGCTTCTGTTCAACTCTGTTGGACTGCCGGAGATAGCTGAGCGCTTGTACAGTACTATCTCCTTGAGCCCCATAGAGTTGAATAGAGCAGCAGCACGCATGTGTGTACACCGCTACATACAAACGAGGGAACATGGACCCCCATTCTAATGATCATCAGGGCCCCCAATGGTCAGACCCTTATCCTTCTTTTTATTTTTTATTTTTTTTTCTTTGATTTATTTAAAGTTAAAATGCAGTAAAATAAATAAGGTTATATGAAATAGTCAATTACTACATTAGCACTTGCATGTGAACACTTTGTCCTTGGGGTATTTCGAGATTATGCAAATATCCTCAGTTTTTAATGTTCCCAGTCACGTGTAATGTATTTTTTTATGACTTTATTCACTTCTAACTTTTGCTGATTTTATAATCCTAATCCCTTTGCAGTGTTTCTTCTGCAGGGTGCATGAACAGTAGGTGCCCCGATGAGCTGCTAGATTTGACCTCGCACAAGTGAGCGATCTCCTGACACTTTCTTCTGTGCTTGGCGAATGTCTTACCAAATCATTTGAAAGCAATTGATAGAAGATGGGAGGAGCGGTAAGTGCTGGGGAAGACAACGATGATCTGATTGATAATCTTAAGGAAGCACAGTATATACGCACTGAGAAAGTAGAACAAGCCTTCAGAGCAATCGATCGAGGGGAATATTACCTGGAGGGATACAGGGACAATGCTTATAAGGACTTGGCCTGGAAGCATGGCAACATACACTTGTCTGCACCGTGCATCTACTCTGAAGTCATGGAGGCCCTAAAACTTCAACCAGGATTGTCTTTTCTTAATCTTGGAAGTGGAACTGGATACTTAAGTACCATGGTGGGCCTTATATTAGGTAAACCATTTTCCTGCTTCTGTAAATTTCCTAGAATAATGTTGTTACAGTAGTCATTGTGCCTACAGGATGCTGTATACCGTTATATTGTACTAATGTAAATGTCTGGTGAGATGCAATATCAGATCTAATCTCATTAGTCAGAAGTGTCCACTGGAAGCAGAAGTGATCCCGATATATTGGAACACATCCACAGGGATTCACACGTTTCCAGTGAGACACCAATGCAATGGCTTCTTCCCTGGTCTGCAGTTGGATTAGGCTATTGAAGCTACAATAAGGTGTTGCATATAATGTCTTACCAAAGGGGATAATGGTAGCCACACCCCCTGATAATCTGCTCGGGAACTGCCTCACAGAAAGGAGCTATCTCCAACCACTGTGCCATTTTTCAGTCTAAACGAATGGTCTGGTATTTAACTAAAATAAATTGCCAAAGTACAGGAAAGTTGATAAAAAAAATATAAAACCCTAAACTATCATTGAACTCTATTTCCTTGTCCTGCCTCAATCCACTGCAGCCAGTCACTGGCCTCAGCAGTGGTGCTACTATGTACAGCATATCCCCTGTAAATACATGGCGCCAAAGAAAACATGTCGGCATTTTTGACGACCCCCTAAGAAAATAATAAATGCTATATGGGGACTAGGGAGACCTGAACCTAACAATGTGTGCCATCCGTAATACTACATACAGAACGTGTAGGGTAGAGATACCGGCTCATTGTTTCTGCAATAGTATAAATCCGCATGCTCGGTGCCTTGGTTTTTCAACCTCCTTTGCAAGTACAGAGAAATAATGGAAAGATTGAGACTCCAGCACTCACTTTTTGAAGTGTCAAGTTCTCCGTCTTTATTTAGCAATTGTGCACAGACAATACAAGGCTCAATTCTCTCTGGTGTAGGCTGTTTTCGCGTTTCGAAAGGTTCTTATTCGTAACAGTGGTGTGTGTGTGTGTGTATAGTGTTCTCAGGTATATATAGGAGCTCAAGTGTGTGTAATTAGCGCTATAGACACTCCCACTTTTAAACAAGCCATATGGGGGAGAGGGAATAGCATGGAACAATTCAAGTTCCACCCCTTTGCGCAACACTTGTCTCTCATAGATATCACCTGGAGCACCAAATTCAGTCCACTTTGGTATCTGACATGCAGAGATTTACATAGAAGTGTTTTAAAAGCAAACATGTTTCAATACATATAAATTAGCTTTTCTATCATAATAAAATTGTTATTATGTGACATGCAAATAAAATTATGAAAGTAAAATAAAAAGGCAGTGTGGAAAAAACTCTGCTTCATGGTTTACTGCATTGAATAGGTATCCATTCACATTACAGTTGCGTTATTTGTCATTTGAATTTTTTCCCCTCCCCCACGACAGCACCACTGACAGATGGCTCCGCCTCCACGGACAGGAAACCTGTAGCATAAAAAAGGTGGAGCCACTCTCCCACCTCAGTGAGGTTTCCTGTCCCTGGAGCAGGAGACGTGTAGCTGTTTTCTCTTGTAGGGACCCATGGCTAGGAAAGCCTAGAGAGCCATGGGTCACGCCAGCCTTACCAGGCATTTTACCTGAGGGATGGTGGTTGGTCCGGGCCGGCCGCTTTTCCTAGGGCTGAAGACACCGGTCCCTCAAAGGAGCAGGACCGTGTGTTGCTGCGATGCAGGGCAGCTGTCCCAAACGCGCACCCCGTGGGGACTGCGGGCGGAAGGAAGCTGGAGCAGTGGAGCGCGTCGGAGCGCCAATCCGGAAGTCGCAGGAATGACGTCAGTTAAGACGTTATAATGTCTTAGCGAAGGGGACGACTTCCGGTCCGGTGACCGGAAATAAAGGTATCTCGTGCGTTTCAGTGCTCGGAACCCACAGTTGGAGAGGAGAACGCTGGAGGTGGCCTGTGCTTCCTTTCTAGGTCTCTGTGCTGCCAGTTTTTCCTCATTCATACATTCCTTTTTCCCAGGGGGTCAAAAAGGGTCAGAGTAAAATGCCGCTTCATTTAGGCACGGCGCTCCCAGGGAACATGTGGAACTCTCGGAGGAGAGGTGCTGTTCCCTGCGGCATATTGACTATTATCCTCTATGCCTCCAGGAATATTATGGAGGAAGAGAAAAGACCAGAAGAAACGGAATCTGAAAAGCAGCCGGTATAGAAGATGCTTCTAAGGGGTAAGACACAGAGTTTTTATGAAGTTACTAATGTATTCCTTCGTATCTATCATTGGTTTTTTAGATGGCAGCTAAAAAAGCCACATCAAAAAAGAAGAATGAGTGTGCATTGTGTAGATGCCCCTTGTCCACTTCCTATAACAAAAAGTTATGTCAGGATTGTATTGAGAAGACCCTGGCGGAGGAATCCCCTAATTTTATGAAGGACATTAGAGAACTAATTAAAGCGGAAGTTAAGGAGTCCCTTAAGACTTCAAAAAAATCTAAAAAATCAGTAGACAAGACGGATTCAGAAGCAGAGTCCATTAGCGAGGATGATAGGGACGATAGGTCGGAAGATTCATCCTTCGCGGAGGAAGAACAGGAGAAAAAATTCTTCTTCCTTGTGTCCGATACGGAAAAATTGCTAAAAACTATTAGAGCTACGCTAGAGCTGGAGGACGTGAGGGAAGATAGATCTGTGGCGGACGCAGTCTTTGAGGGACTGCGTGAAAAGAAAAGATGTTTTCACTTACATAAGAGCGTATCGGCTTTGATAGAAAGGGAATGGAAGAAGCCTGACAAAAAAGCCTTCGTTAGTAAAAATTTTAAGAGAAAGTACCCCTTTGAGGAAGAGGCTACTACTTCGTGGGATAAGGCACCTAAATTAGATGTGGCCATTTCTAAGGTTTCCAGGAGATCTTTATTACCATTCGACGATATGGGATTTCTGAAGGACCCAGTAGACAAAAAGATAGACTCTTGCCTCAAGAATACTTGGGAAGCATCTACTGCCTCCTTTAGGCCTAATATAGCAGCAACCGTTACGGCTAGATCCTTAGCCTTGTGGCTAGAGAGGTTAGAAGGTCAGTTAAGGGATAAGTGCCTTAGGGATCAGATCTTAAATTCTTTACCAACCCTGCAGAAGGCCGTGGATTTCTTATCAGATGCTTCAGTGGAGGCAGTTCGACTATCAGCCAGATCTGCTTCCACCTCCAACTCCGCCCGTAGTGCTCTTTGGCTTAAGAACTGGAGGGGAGGCGACGTGGCCTCTAAACAACGATTGTGTAGTATCCCTTGTCAAGGACAGTTTTTGTTTGGACCAGATTTAGATGCCCTGTTAGAAAAGGCAGCAGATAGGAAAAAGAGAATGCCTCAGGAATCCTCCTTTTCGAAATTTAGACCTTACAGACGTCCCTTTCAGAATGTTCCCAGGTCTCAGGGAAGGAGACAGCCGGGAGATAGAGATCAGTTTCCCAGACCTAGGGGGTCAGGAGGTAGAGGCTTCATGTTTGGAAGTTCCTCCTCCTCTCAAAAGGACAAGCTGTCTAAGAAATGACGCCAGACTACAGGTAGGAGGGAGACTAAAATTCTTCCCCTCTGCCTGGAGAGAGGTCGCAGGGAAATGGGTAACCAATATTGTAACAGAGGGCTTAAGGCTGCAGTTCAGGGGACATTGTCCTCAGAGGTTTGTGGTGCCAAAAAAATCAAGAAAGTTGTCAAAAGAGGTAGATCAGCTGTTGGTGAAAAGGGTGTTAGTAATAGTACCAAGGGCAGAACAGGGAAAGGGCTTCTACTCTACTCTGCTCTTGGTCAAAAAACCGGACGGATCCTACCGAACAATTATAAATTTGAAACATTTGAACAAATATCTAGTAATAAAGAGATTCAAGATGGAAACCATAAAATCTGCAACTCATTTAGTTTTTCAGGGTTGTTTCATGGCGGTGGTAGATTTGAAAGATGCATATCTACATATCCCAAAGCATCCCCTTTTTCAAAAATTTCTGAGGGTAGCGGTTGCAGAGAACAATGGAACCAGACACCTTCAGTTTCAGGCCATGCCCTTCGGCCTATCTACAGCTCCGAGAACCTTTACCAAGGTGATGGCGGAGGTAGCGTCCCTTATTCGACAAGGAAGATATTCTGTTCCTACCCTATCTGAACGACTTCTTGATTATTGCAAAGACGCGGGAAACATGTCAAAATTCGGTCCAAATGGTGATTCGGATCCTGGAGCATCTGGGTTGGATGATCAATTTAAAGAAATCAAAGTTGGAACCCAGCACAAGCCAGATATTCTTGGGACTTCAGTTGGACTCTGTGCGACAAAGCACTTTTCTTCCAGCAGAGAAGATAGTCAAAATCCAGAACGAAGCCCGGAGAGCACAGGAAATTCCGAGGATGTCAGTCCGAAAGGCAATGTCCCTGCTAGGATTAATGACTGTCTGCATTCCAGCAGTTCGTTGGGCACAATTTCAGATTGAGAGGGTGCACTTAATTAAGAAGGGCTTCTCTGAAGCACTGACTTCCACCATTCTTAGTAGCAGGAAAAAGGTGACTAACACTATTTATGCCAGAATATGGAAGAGATTCCTTTCCTTTTCAGGTCTGGACACCGGTGTTTGGCCAGAGAAAATTTCCACCAGACAGGTCTTAGAATTTTTACAAAGAGGTTTGTCCTTAGGATTGGCCAAAAGCACTCTGAAGGTTCAGGTTTCGGCCCTCTCCGGTTTAAGCGGTAGAAGCCTGGCCATAGATCCCTGGATAGTCAGGTTCTTCAAGGCAGTTGATAGGGTTGCACTTGTTAGGGGTCCCAGATTTCCCCCCTGGGACTTGAACCTAGTCTTAAAAGCTTTGACCAGTCTCCCTTTTGAGCCCATTGAGGAGTGCTCGATTTAAAATCTCACATTAAAGTTGGTTATATTAATAGCCTTAACTTCAGCACGTAGAGTTAGCGAGCTTCAGGCCCTATCTATTAACTCCCCGTTTATGACCATACGCGAGGATAGAGTAATTCTTAGACCAGATCCAAAATTCATTCCTAAGGTACCTTCTAAAACTAACAGGTTGCAGGAGATAGTTTTGCCAGTCTTTTTTCCAAACCCAAAATCTGAGGATGAAGATAGATGGCACTTATTGAACGTAAGAAGGTGCCTGATCCAGTACCTTTGGAGATTGGAGAAAATCCTCATCCTTGTTAGTATTATACGCTGGGGCTCGAAAAGGTAATGCTGCCTCCAAAAGTACCATCGCTAGGTGGATTCGAGAGCTAATTTCCTTAGCCTACTCTTGTTCTGGTCTTTCTCCTCCACTGTCTTTTGAAGGCTCGCTCTACTAGGGCGATGTCTACCTCCTGGGCAGAAAGGTCTAACGTCTCTATTGACCAAATCTGCAGGGCGGCCACGTGGGCTTCTCCCTCTACTTTCTATAGGCACTATAGACTTCAGCTCGACTCTGTTTCTGACCTCCTTTTTGGTACTAAGGTGTTAGAGGTGGTCACCCTCCCTTGAATTCTACGTAATCTCTCTGTGGTGCTGTTGTGGGGAGGGGAAAAATGATGATTACACTTACCGGTAATCGGATTTTCCTGACCCCACGACAGCACCCGTCTAATTCCCTTCCTAAGGTGGTGGTTGGTGCTAAATTTCACGTGGTGTGATACAAAAAAAATAAAATGGATATATTGTGTTAACCACAAGGGGAGTCCCTCTCATGCTCTGTAAACCCACTGAGGTGGGAGAGTGGCTCCACCTTTTTTATGCTACAGGTTTCCTGTCCGTGGAGGCGGAGCCATCTCTCAGTGGTGCTATCGTGGGGTCAGGAAAATCCGATTACCGGTAAGTGTAATCATCATTTTCAGAAAAATGCTACTGACATTTGGTAGAAAATGTACCTAGTTTTACATGATTATACAGTATGCATTCCAAAAGGGGAAAAAAAAAGAAACAGAAAAAAAGCAATTTTTTAGTAGTTAGGGAATTTATCAATAAAAGTGCATGATTTCTCTTTTCATATTTAATCCCTTAGGATATCTCGTTTCCAATTTGAATATCCAATATGCTTCTCTTAAATTAACTTGGTGTTTTATATCTCCTCCTCTTATGGGGGTTTTAACTTGTTCTATAGCATATGTCTTTAAATATTTGGGGCTGCGGTTGTGTTTTTCTATAAAGTGTCTAGCTACATTAGATATATTGACATACGAGTGGTTGTCTATATAATTTTAAATGTTCCAGAATTCTGTTTTTGAATTTTCTTGTAGTGCACCCTATGTACATTTTATCGCATTGCTCACACCAGATCACATAGACTACTGCTTTTGTGTTGCAATTGATATACGACTTAATATTGTATGTCTGTGTGTGATCTGTGTTAGAAAAGGTTTTTGTATTTTGTACGTAGTTGCAGGTGCGGCATCGCTAAATGCCGCAGCGTGTGAACCCCTTGTATGTAAGCCAAGTTGTAAGCTGTATGCAAGCCAACCACTGTTACGAATAAGAACCTTTCGAAACGCGTCAACAGCCTACACCAGAGAGAATTGAGCCTTGTATTGTCTGTGCACAATTGCTAAATAAAGACTGAGAACTTGACACTTCAAAAAGTGAGTGCTGGAGTCTGAATCTTCCTATTATTTCACTACATACAGAAATTTCACATGTAACTTAATCGTGTAGTACCCGCTGGCAAGTATAGCATGACATCTCTACAGGGAACAGTGATGTTGGAAACATCAGTGAAGCCTAGATAGGAGGGATTACAACTAAGATCGCAGAGATTAATCTGCATGCAACCAAGGATTTCTTCAAAGTGCTGTAGTGCAGATAAGAGAGGTCTCCCTAGCCCGTGTAATAACAGTTTTAAGGGGGAAGCAGGATTTCTGACAGGATCCCTTTTAAAGTCTATGTACACCTTCGGAGGCAATTATTATTTTTTTTATTGCATTTCACTCATTTTGGGCTAAAAATAATTTTTTTGATTGGTCTTTATTAAAAATGTGTAGCCATTCTGTCATAAAGAGTTTTTTCTATCTGTGCGACTGGTACTTTGTCCATTTAATAACCCTTATCATAAAAAAAATACTAAGAGGTCATAAACACTTATTTAAAGGAGTTATCCCATGAGTAATGGGAAAAAATTTGAATCAGACATCATATAGTACATGACAACCGCACTCTAATTGAACTAGAACCAGCCCTGTGCTTCACAGGGATCCAGAGATCTCCAATTCATTGCTCTGCTAGATTTCTATCAAGGTGGCACCTTAAGGCTTCTTTCACGCGGGCGAGAATTCCGTGCGGGTGCAATGCGTGAGGTGAATGCATTGCACCCGCACTGAATCCGGACCCATTCACTTCAATGGGGCTGTGTACATGAGCGGTGATTTTTCACGCATCACTAGTGCGTTGCGTGAATATCGCAGCAACAGGCCCCATAGAAGTGAATGGGGCTGCGTGAAAATGGGGAACATGGTGATAAGGGGAAATAATAGCATTCTTAATACAGAATGCTTAGTAAAATAGTGATGGAGGGGTTAAAAAACAATTAATAAACTCACCTTCATCCACTTGAATGCTCAGCCTGGCATGTCTTCTTTATTTTTTTATGAAAAGGACCTGTGGTGACGTCACTCCGCTCATCATATGGTCCTTCACCATGGTGATGGACCATGTGATGAGCACAGTGATGTCATCTAAGGTCCTTTAGCCAGGTCCTGAGGAAAGTAGAAAGAAGAGGAGATGGGATGTGGATGGGGTGAGTAAAATTTGTTTATTATTTTTAACCCCTCAATGGACATTTTACTAAGTATTCTGTATTATAACCATGTTATAAGGGAAAATAATAAAATTTACACAAACCGATCCCAAACCCGAACTTCTGAGACGAAGTCCCGGTCTGGTTACCAAACATGCCGATGTGTGAAACACATTATGGTTTATTGAATAACTCGGTAGCTATACTAAATGTTTAATTACATGCAATTACAAAAGGATTCAGATCCAGGTGCTGGTTTGCAAACTGTAGTTTTAATATTTTAAGCCATATTCTTATCAGTAAGATAAAAACTGAGTGTTTGTAATGTGAGAGATAAGGAGCCTGTCAGCTCCTCAACTGTCGGAAAAGAGAGAAAATCCAAAGGCTGCTGCTACTAGAGCATCTCAGCCCTGTACAGAAAAAAGGCTCCATATTTTTAATAAAGACCAACTTAAAAAATGATTTTCAGCTCAAAATGAGTACAATGCAATAGTAATAAAAAAAATGCCCCCATATACTGTAGCCTTTAAAGGACACCGTTCTGGCTGCCACCACTCGGGCACTCGGGAAACTGGCTGCATATTGCGTTATTGAATGCAATAAGCTTGTCTAATGGTGGCTGCCGGCACCTCTGTGTAGAGAAGGGGTGCACAACCTGTGGCCCATGCTGCTGTTCTGCGCGGTCTCAAACCATCTGATTTCTCGCATGTATGTTTCATATCAGATAGAAGAGTAGCACACCGCTCAGGAACCAGGGTGGGCAAGTACTAATAGTGCACTTTGTAGCCATCTGTGGTTCCCCCACCTATCAGGAGAATGAAATCTCTTGCCCCCTATGTGCCACTTCAGAATAGATGAGAGTTAGAAAGGTGGCTGTCTAGGTATGCGGCTCACTCTGTTGTAGTTTATGGATGTTGTAAAATGCTAGGCTGTGACTACAACACCCATGATGTACAAGGAATGCATGGTCTCCCCCTCTCTAAAGTGCTTCTTGGGGGAGAAAGGGCCTGCTTTTTTACTAATAGGTGGGAATCTTGGAATCAGACATTTATGGCATACACTGTACATTTGATATGCCCTAATTGTCTCTGATAGTAATACCCCTTGAAATGGGTTGTCTCGCCTCAAACAGTTTTGGCATGTCTCTAGGCAAGTGAATATAGGAAAGTGTTGTGTTTGGCTGTTTTTAGAAGCCCCATAGAAAAGAACGAAGAGTGCAGTGTGCAAGTGCAGCCACTGCTCCATTTACTTCTATGGTGCAGCAAGCACTCCCCTATTTTTGGCACTCCCATAGAAGTGAATGGAGGGTGACCACACACGTGTGGTGCACTCTTATTCTCTTTGTTCTAGAGATAGGTGCGGGTCCATCTGAAAAAAGGAGCCAAAGTCCTAGATTTTACCCCTTCTTAAAATCATCATCATTGTGGTATAGCGCTGGCTTGTCAGCGCTGTACTGGAGTACGGATTACTGGCTGCCATGACGAAGGCTGCACAGGCCAGAGCACAGTTACACTTTAAAGGACATCTCTCAGTAGATTTGTCCCTATGACACTGGCTGCCCTGTTACATGTGCACTTGGCAGCTGAAGGCTTCTGTGTTGGTCCCATGTTTATAGGACCCTATACTGCTGAGAAATAGTATGTTTTATTATATGCAAATTAGCCTCTAGGAGCAACGGGGGCATTGCAGTTACACCTTGATAGAATAGGCATTTCTATCATAGTGCCAGCCATGTGCGGTCCGCAAAATGCGGAACGCACATGGCCGGTATCCGTGTTTTGCTGTTCTGCAGTTTGCGGACGTGTGAATGGACCCTAATACAGATTTCTTCAGCCGCCAAGCGCACATACAACAGATCAGCCGGTTTCATAGGTACAAATCTACAGACAGATGCCCTTGGCAGTGAGTTAGTATTACAGAGTGGCCCTTGAACCAATAAAAGGTTGTGTACCCCTGCTATATGGGATCAGTATCGGGATAAAATGGTGCTCCAGCCACAGAACATAGACCAAAATAACCAAATGCTATTGCAGAATGTGTAATAAATGGGTGTGTAGATTTATCTGTATCTCTGTATGGGAGGGGGGATACACGGTGTACATCTGACTGAGAGTTGTCTAAGCCCAGCCTGATATGAATGGCTGTAGCACAATATTGCAAAAGCAGTTGTGACACGTTGCTGAAAGCCATTGCAGCTGCTAAATTAGATAACCTATCACCGGTTGTGACATGGTTCTCTATTTCGCACGTCCCTGTGTCCAACTTAAAGTTCAGATTGCTTAAATGTTTTGCAAGAAAGTGCTTATGACTTCTGAGCCGCTCCTGGTTTTGGCTCAAAATCACTGATGGAAATCACGGACTGTGTGAATGATGCATAAATGTGAAGGGGGAAGTTATCATTATGGGAGACTTCAATCTTCCTGATGTAAACTGGAAAACCAAAATAGCTAGTTCTGCCAGGAGTACAGATATTCTAAATTCCCTACTGGGATTATCTCTACAGCAAGTAGTTGAGGAGCCAACCCGGATGGAGGCCATTTTAGATTTAATATTCACAAATGGGAATTTGGTATCTGATATTACTGTAGGGGAAATCTTGGGATCTAGTGATCACCAGTCAGTGTGGTTTACTTATAAGTACAGTGACTGAGTCACACCACACAAAAACAAAAGTTTTAGATTTTAGAAAAACTGACTTTTCTAAAATTAGATTAGTGGTATACGAGTCCCTATCAGATTGTAACAGTTTCATTGGAGTCCAGGAGAAATGGGAATACTTAAAAGTGGCACTATTGAAGGCAACAGAAAATTGCATTAGGCTTGTCAGTAAAGGCAAAAAAAGGAAGAGACCACTGTGGTACTCAGCAGAAGTGGCCAAAATCATTAAAAACAAAAAGATAGCATTTAGGAATTATAAAAAAAAAAAAACTAGGATGACAGGCAAATTTATAAGATTAGGCAGAGAGAGGCCAAACAAGTTATAAGAGCTTCTAAAGCACAGGCAGAAGAGAAATTAGCTCAGTCAGTGAAAAAAGGCGATAAGGCATTCAGATACATAAATGAAAAAAGGAAACTAAAACAAGGAATTACCAAATTAAAAACAAAAGAAGGAAGGTATATGGAAGAAGATAAAGAACTAGCTGACTGCCTCAATGAATACTTCTGTTCAGTTTTTACAAAGGAAAATGAATCTTTTGATGCATGTGTCTTTACAGAGGAAGAGGTTCTAAGTCAACTGTCTAAAATTAATACAAATAAGTCACAGGGGCCTGATGGGATACACCCAAAGCTATTAAAAGAGCTCAGCGGTGAACTAGCAAAACCATTAACAGATTTATTTAACCAATCACTGGCAACAGGAGTCGTCCCAGAAGATTGGAAATTAGCAAATGTTGTGCCCATTCACAAGAAAGGTAGTAGGGAGGAATCGGGCAACTATAGGCCAGTAAGCCTGACATCAATAGTGGGGAAATGAATGGAAACCATACTTAAGAAGAGGATTGTGGAACATCTAAAATCCCATGGACTGAAAGATGAAAAACAGCATGGGTTTACTTCAGGGAGATCATGTCAAACTAATCTTATTGATTTTATTTTATTTTATTGGGTGACTAAAATAATAGATGGCGGAGGTGCAGTAGACATTGCTTATCTAAACTTTAGTAAGGCTTTTGCTACTGTCCCACATAGAAGGCTTATCAATAAATTAGAGTCTTTGGGCTTGGACTCCCATATTGTTGAAAGGATTAGGCAGTGGCTGAGGGACAGACAACAGAGGGTTGTAGTTAATGGAGTATATTCAGTCCATGGTATTGTTACCAGTGGGGAACCTCAAGGATCTGTTCTGGGACCCATATTGTTTAATATCTTTATCAGCGAAATTGCAGAAGGCCTCAATGGTAAGGTGTGTCTTTTTGCTGATGACACAAAGATTTGTAACGGGGTTGATGTTCCTTGAGGGATACACCTAATGGAAAAGGATTTAGGAAAACTAGAGGAATGTTAAAAAATCTGGCAACTAAAATTTTATGTTAAGTGCAAGATAATGCACCTGGGGCGTAAAAACCCAAGAGCAGATTTTAAAATCGGTGATACAGTATCTGAGGAAAGGGATTTAGGGATCATTATTTCAGAAGACTTAAAGGTAGGCAGACAATGTCATAGAGCAGCAGGAAATGCTAGCAGAATGCTTGGGTGTATAGGGAGAGGAATTACCAGTAGAAAGAGGGAGGTGCTCATGCCGCTCTACAGAGCACTAATGAGACCTCATTTGGAGAATTGTGCGCAGTACTGGAGACCATATCTCCAGAAGGATATTGATACTTTGGAGAGAGTTCAGAGAAGAGCTACTAAACTGGTACATGGATTGCAGGATAAAACTTACCAGGAAAGATTAAAGGACCTTAACATCTATAGCTTGGAAGAAAGACTAGACAGAGGGGATATGATAGAAACCTTTAAATACATAAAGGGAACCAACAAGGTAAAAGAGGAGAGAATATTTAAAAGAAGAAAAACTGCTACAAGAGGACAGATTTAAATTAGAGGGGCAAAGGTTTAAAAGTAATATCAGGAAGTATTACTTTACTGAGAGAGTAGTGGATGCATGGAATAGCCTTCCTGCAGAAGTGGTAGCTCCAAATACAGTGGAGGAGTTTAAGCATGCATGGGATAGGCATAAGGCCATCCTTCATATAAGATAGGGCCTGGGGCTATTCATAGGATTCAGATATATTGGGCAGACTAGATGGGCCAAATGGTTCTTATCTGCCGACACATTCTATGTTTCTATGCATCACTGCAAAATCCAGATAATGCATCATATTTATGCGGTAAAAACGAACCCCATAATTGTATGGCAAAATTTTTTACATTTTTTTTCCTAATACAAACCCATCTGGGTTTATTTTTTTATTTTATTTTTCAGCTTTCCACTATATCAGGGGTACTCAACAGGCAGACCGAGGTCCAAATCTGGAACTCTGTTACCCACTGTCCATGCCCCTGTGTGTCCCGCATCCAGCTGTATTTGAGTCCTAAGCACGGTCATACAGTTGAATACCATAGTGAAGCAGGGAGCCAGCAGCTCCCTGATCCACCATTCCCTGGCCAATGCTCTCTGACCCCAGCAGTGAAGAAATGATGTCATCACCTGCTAAGGGAGAAAAGTGCAAGCCCCAGGATGATGTGCTCTTTTTATAAAACTATATCGCTATTGATGCACTTAGTGGGCATATCTCCTGTGAGAGGGCACTAAAGGAATATCTAGTATGAGGGGGCACTAAGGGCATTTCTACTGCAAAGGGGTACTAAACTGGCATATCTAGTGTGGGGGACACTAAAGGGGCAGATCTAGTGTACGAGGGCACCAAAGGGACATATCTACTGTGAAGGCGGTACTAAAGGGGCATATCTGGTGTGAGGGGGCACTAAAGGGGCATATCTATTGTATTGGGGCTCTAAGGGGGCATATCTACTATTAGTGGAGCTTGCACCACGCTGTGCTTTCTGTGGCTCAGTGCAGCAGGTGCGGTGACATAATTTCATCTCGCCTCCCAGTGCTGAACAGCCGATGAGTAATGAAGAAGCAGGGAGGACCTGACAGTTGGGTAATGTGAGTAGATGAGGTAATATGGGGCATCACACCTGAGTTGGGCCACTTAAGGGAACATCATACTGTGGGGGCATTTAAGAGGGCAAGACTCTGTCTGTGGAGCCACTTAAAGGATGCTAACTCAGGGAGAATTAAGGGGCATCACTGTGTGGGTATCACTTAAGGAGACATTAATTTGGGGGGGACATTTAAGGGGCCATCACTGTGCATGGAACACTTAACAGACATCCTAGTGGACATGCATTTAGAAGCATCCTACTCTGTGGGGGTACTGAAGGGGCATCATACTGTGTGGGAAGCCACATCAATATTGTAGGCGGCACTAAGGGGACATTTTTATTGTTTTATTGTGTTTGGGCACAATTACTGTTGGATGGGATTAGAGGTGAATCGTATTGTAAAAAGAAATTGCTGCAGTGTTACATGCCACCGGTATTGTCGTCCTTGCATTTTATTGTGGCTCAGACCTGGACCTGATGGCAGACTCAGGTTAATGGACCTTTACAAAAAGTACTCGAGTACCCCTGCATCATGCATTATTAAATGATTCCATTAGAAAGCACAACTTGTCCTGCAAAAAAAAAACAACCCTCATATGGCTGTCAACTGAAAAAAGTGATTAAAAAAGTTATGACTTCAGGGAGTAAAAAAGTAAAACGTAAAAATGGAAAATCTCTCCATTCTTCAAAGGTTAAATTATACACTGCTTTGTCTTTTATGTCACTTTAGTTTAGTAATGTACCGTATTTTTCGCCCTATAAGACGCACCGGCCCATAACACGCACTTAGGTTATAGAGGAGGACAATAAGAAAAAAAATGTTTTCATTACACCTCAGGTCAGACCCCAAATATTAATCAGACCTCAGCTCAAAGACCCAATGTGAATGACCCCCCAAACAGACCTCATATCAGTCCTCCATGCCTCATATCAGCCCCCAGCCATATGTAATCAGCCCCAAGCCATTATTCAGAAGCCTCAAATCACAAAATAAACCACTTGCCTCTCCTGCTCCTGGACACCGCTGCTCCTACCCTCCAGCACGTTCCTCTTCATCCTGCCGTCGGCTGTGCTGTGAACTGGAGCGCACAGCGTGAGGTCAGAGAGCGTGTGCACAGCCGAGGACCAGGAAGCGGTGAGTACAGAGCCTTCACCGCTTTCTGGTCCTCCGGTACTAATGAGCGCTGCCATAATGGAAGCGCTCATTAGTATTTGCCCCATAAGACGCAGGGGCATTTTTCCCCAAGTTTGGGGAAGGGGGGGGGGGGCGGAGTGCGTCTTATGGGGCAAAAAATACAGTAAATTAATAATCCAGAGTTTGCTTCTTTAGTGGTCAAGGAGGCCAAGACATACAGGTGTTAGGTTCCCTTTAAAATTTGGCAGGGATTATATCGGCATGAATGTGCAGTATAATCTGCAGGCAGCACGTTATAAAGCTGAAGCAGAAGAGCAGATTGATATAGTCTTGTTGGAAAAGATTGTGAAAGTAGTTATACATTTATATTTATGCATAGGCCCCATTCACACGACGATTATTGGTCCACATCTGATCCTTATTTTTTGCAGATTGGATACAGACTCCTTTCGGCAGGACTGCAAAAGGTGCGGAGAGCACTTCACATCCTGTCCGCATCTGTATGTCCGCTCCGGAGTCCTGCAAAAAAAGATAGTTTTCAGACAAACATAGGCATTGTTACAGTGGGTCCACAAAAAAAAGTATGCAACACTGACGTCAAACTTTATTTCCATAGCATCATCACGACGGCATACAAGGAGATTGACCCCTGACCTCTGTAGGGGCAGGAACAGAGAAAGGTTAAATACCCTCCTCCCACCACCAACACCAGTGTTTCCTGTCCCTACAGAGGACAGGGCAGAGAAAGGTCTCCCTGTATGCAGGGAGATGAAGCTAGGAATTCAGCGTGGATACCTTAAGAAATCGCCGGCATCCTGCATGGCGTCCCCCTGCCCTCCCGCGGTCCAGTACTAACGCTGGGCAGGGGTGTGGGGCTCTACCTCATCCCGATTTTCGGGGCCTGTTCCCCGGCGCAGTCTCCCCTCCGGCATCAGCGGCAGCTGGGTGCGCGCCGGCGCATTGGGCGCATATGTATGACGTCACGCCCGGCGACCCGGAAGTGACGTCGGTGGCGGCAGCATGGAGCCTAATTTAAAAACCGAGGCCTGCTCCGGACAAACGCTCCCAGGATCGGTCCCCCACTGTGCGGTACCCTTACCTTTTGGGAAGAAGCGACCATGTCGGTACCGGAGCGGTCCCCCAGAGCGGAGCCGCCGCCAGCACTGCTAACTGTGAGTCCCCTTCGGGGGTATTTATGAATGGGTCAGGGAGTCTGTTGATCCCCCTCTCCCACGATGATATAGGGGGGGGGGGAGAGGAGGAGGGGGCTCTTGCTCCACGCTCAGTGCAGCTACGGCAGGGCGCAGGCCCCTACATCCACCCGCGTGCCCCCCCCCCCACCCTCCTCTTGGTGGGTCATATTCCTTATACTTGCCGTTTCATCTCTTTTAGGCAAAAGAAACCCCGAAAAAGATGGGGAAGTCACTCAAATGTGTCTCCTGCTCTAGTAGACTCCCTGACGGCTACCCCAAAAAATTGTGCAAACCTTGTATCTCAAATATCGTACGGGATGAGGCACCCTCCCTAAAAGAGGAATTAAAAACTATGATTCAGGAGGAGATCCGTTCATCCCTGGCCCACCTGTCCGCTAATCCCCCCGATTTGCCGCAACCAAAGAAAAAGCGGGCTAGATCCCCATCCCCCTCTGATATAGAAGTCGTTGCGGAGGAAAGTGCCCACTCTGTTAAGTCTTGGGAGGAGGGGGAGAGAGTCTCTGACTCAGACGACGATGGACGTAGATATTATTTTTCTACGGAAGAAATATCCGACCTTCTGAAGGCCGTAAGGTCGACCATGGGTGTGGAGGAGGTACAACGTACCCATTCGGTACAAGAGGAGATGTTTGGGGGCCTGAGGGTTAAGAAGACCCGTGTGTTTCCCATCAATGAAAACATTAGGGATATGATCCTTGATGAGTGGACAGACCCAGAAAAACGACTGGGAGTCCCGGCAACGTTCAAAAATAGGTTACTATTTGATCCGGAGGAATCTAAAATTTTTAATGAAATTCCCAAGATTGATGTGCAGGTGGCCAAAGTGAACAAAAAGACGTCCCTTCCATTCGAGGATGCCTCCCAACTCAAAGATTCGATGGACCGTAAGGCGGACAGTCTCCTCAGGAAATCCTGGGAGGCGTCCATGTTTAACGTTAAAACCAATATTGCGGCTACTTCAGTCGCCCGGTCCATGTATCTTTGGTTGGGAGAATTGGAAACTCATATTAAAGACAGAGCGTCTAGGGAGCAGATTCTGGAGTCTCTTCCCCTTTTAAAATCGGCCACGGCTTTCCTGGCGGATGCCTCTGCCGAATCAGTTCGGTTTTCCGCCAGAGATGCAGCACTCTCCAATGCAGCTAGGAGAGCCCTCTGGATGAAGTGTTGGTCGGGGGATAAGACATCTAAGCTAAAGCTATGCTCCATCCCCTTTTCCGGAGAATACGTGTTTGGCCCGGTGCTAGATAAGATCCTAGAGAAGGCCGCGGATAAGAAGAAAGGGTTTCCGGAAGATCGCCCTTCCAAACGCCGGTATCCTTTTCGCCCCCCCTCGGGTCAAGAAAAGAGCTACAGGGGAAAAGGGAAATCGGGGCGTTGGAGTTACCCAAAAGGAGGAAGAGGAAGAGGTCAGTCCTTCTCCCAGCAAAAACCTTCAGATAAGCAATGACGGCCGAGTGGGGGGAAGACTCTCAAGATTCCTGGGGTCATGGGAATCCATCTCCCAGAACCCCTGGATTTCCAAGGTAGTCGGTACAGGCTATCAGATAGAGTGGTCTTCAAGACCCCCAAACAAATTTTCTCTGACACGGTTCCAAATGAACCTTTGGCAAGGAGTCCAGAAACTTCTTCAGATGAACGTAATCTCTCTGGTCCCACCTCTAGAAAGAGGCAAGGGTTTTTATTCAACTTTATTTTTAATCAGGAAAAAAGAAGGTACCTTTCGGACGATCATAAACCTGAAACCTCTAAACAAATTCATCCGTTATCAGAAATTCAGGATGGAGACCCTAACATCTACAATCCCTCTGTTAAGCAAAGACGTCTTCATGTGCACTATAGACCTGCGAGACGCTTATTACCATATTCCCATTCACGCCAGCTCCCAGTGTTTTCTCCGGTTTGCAATCCGGGATATATCAGGAAACGTCCATCACTACCAGTTCAGAGCCCTTCCCTTCGGGATTTCGTCTGCCCCAAGAATATTTACCAAAGTGGTGGTAGAGATGGTTGCCTTCGCCCGAAGACAGGGACTCATGATAATCCCCTATTTGGACGATTTCCTTCTGGTCAGCGAAAGTCGCAGACAAATCAATTCAAATCTGAAGGTCTTTCTCTCCATCCTAGACGACCTGGGGTGGATCGTAAACGAGGAAAAGTCCGTCCTCACCCCCTCAAGGGAGGTTCGTTTCTTAGGGATGATCCTGGACTCCCGAAAGCAAGCACTGTTCCTACCTCAGGACAAAATATCAATTCTCCGACAAAAGGTCAGGTCCTTTCAAAAGAGAAGATCTTGCTCTATCAGAGAGGCGATGAGCATGCTGGGTCTGCTGACATCTTGTATTCCGGCAGTCCCCTGGTGTCAAATACACTTCAGACCCCTTCAGTCCTGGATACTGAGTGTCTGGAACAGGTGCCAATCCTCTCTAGATCGCCAAGTAAGTCCTCCATCTCGGATTCTGCAGTCCCTGAATTGGTGGAAAAACCACGAGAACCTATCTCGGGGAAATCCCTGGCAGAAGACTCCCCAGTTGCAGGTAATAACAGACGCAAGTCTGTCCGGCTGGGGCGCAAAGGTCGGGGACCGTATATTTCAGGGCACTTGGCCAGATTCGATCAGATCCCAATCATCGAATTTCAGGGAGCTGAGAGCAGTCTGGGAAGCATTGAGGGCGGCAGAGGAAATGTTGTGTCAACATCATATAAAGGTACTATCGGACAACACTACAGCCATTGCCTACCTCTCCCATCAAGGGGGAACCCGGTCCGTAACCCTTCAGGCACTGGCAACAAAGATCTTTGCTTGGGCAGAACAGAAGGTGGCCTCTGTGTCGGCAGTTCACCTGAAGGGGATACTAAATCAAGAAGCAGATTTTCTCAGCCGCCACAGGATCGATCACACAGAGTGGTCTCTAAGTCCAGAAGTCTTCAGGTTAGTGGTAAGGAAATGGGGGTTGCCCGACGTAGATCTGTTCGCCACCAGGGCCAACTCAAAAGTGGAAACATTCTGTTCCCTAAACCCCAGGGACAGGCCTCATACATTAGACGCCTTCGCCGTCCATTGGCATTGGAACCTATGCTATGCCTTCCCTCCACTTCCTCTAATCCCGAAGGTGGTGCAGAAAGTTCTCCAGGACAAGGTCACGGTGATTGTGATCGCTCCCCTGTGGCCAAAGAGAAGTTGGTTCTCATCTCTCCAGAGACTTTCTCTACAGGATCCATGGCCCCTTCCGGTACGGGAGGACCTACTCCAGCAGGGCCCAGTTCTACACCCAAACCCGCAGTTTCTGAAATTAGCAGCTTGGATCCTGAGTTCCAAACCCTGAAACTTCAGGGACTATCAAACGAAGTTATTGCTACTCTGAAAGCTTCCAGGAAGAAGGTAACGTCAGCGATTTACCTTAAGATCTGGAGACGTTTTTGTTCTTGGAGTGGGGATGAATCGCCACATTTACATAAACCTAACATCCAAAGAATACTGGACTTCCTACAGCGAGGTCTAGATCTGGGACTTAGGCCCTCTACCTTGAAGGTCCAGATCTCAGCCCTGGCTTGTTTTTTTGACCAAGATATAGCCGGTCATCGTTGGATCAAAAGATTCATCAAGGCAGCGACGAGGCTCCGCCCAACGATCACCGCTCGTGTCCCTTCCTGGGATCTGAACATCGTTCTTACAGGCCTTACCTTACCGCCCTTTGAACCCATGTCTGACTGTCCTATAAAGTTATGGTCCTTGAAAACGGCCTTCTTAATTGCGATAACTTCAGCCCGCAGAGTAGGAGAATTACAAGCCCTATCGATCGGGGAACCCTACCTCCGTATTCTAGATGATAGATTAATTCTCCGTCTGGATCCGGGGTTTCTCCCCAAAGTGGTATCAAATTTTCATCGGAGCCAGGAAGTTACCCTACCTTCCTTTTGTCAACACCCTGCTAATGACAAAGAAGCCACATTTCACTCTCTGGATGTTAGACGGGCAGTCTTAAACTATATCTCTGTGACGAAAAAGTTTAGGAAGTCGGACAGCCTACTAGTTCTCTTCGGAGGAAGACTTAAGGGCCAGAAAGCCTCCCGGTCATCTATAGCCAGATGGCTCAAAGAAACTATTAGTCTTTGTTATCAACTACAAAATCTTACATGTCCAGTCCACATTAGGGCCCATTCCACCCGGGCCATGTCCTCCTCTCAGGCTGAGAGAGCTGGGGCTTCTCTGGAGGAAATCTGTCGTGCTGCCACTTGGTCCAGCATTCATACTTTTATAAAGCACTATCGCCTGGATCTTTCCAGATCATCTGATCTGTCCTTTGGGCGGAAAGTCCTCCAGGCTGTAGCCCCCCCTTAACTGATATATTTTTTATATCTCCTTGTATGCCGTCGTGATGATGCTATGGAAAAACCGGAATTAGACTTACCGGTAATTCTATTTCCATGAGATCATCACGACGGCACGTTATTCCCTCCCTTGATTCAATTATTTGACCTACCCAGGTCTCTAGAAGGTATGGAGTAATACCTTTTTTCTTGTTTTTTACTGTTCTCCACCACCGGGTTGCTCTGTGTGATTTTGGAAACACTGGTGTTGGTGGTGGGAGGAGGGTATTTAACCTTTCTCTGTTCCTGCCCCTACAGAGGTCAGGGGTCAATCTCCTTGTATGCCGTCGTGATGATCTCATGGAAATAGAATTACCGGTAAGTCTAATTCCGTTTTTTTTTGTAGATCTGCGTTTTTTGGGCTGCAAAATACATACATTTGTGTAAATGTATGTATTTATATATGAAGTCAAGGAGGCGGTCCTATCAGTGACTGACCGCTATCTCTGTATGCACAGTCATAGAGGGCAGGCTGTCAATCACTGATGGGGCCGCTGATCGTGGCACCTGGGAGTGAAGGCAGAAAGATGCCTTCCGATCGGAGCCCCCTCAGTGAAATAGGCTGCCATGGCAGCCTGGTTTCTTATATATATAAAATATATAATGTGTGTGTGTTTGGATCACTCCACTCCCCTTTCCCAATTTTACATATAAAAATACATAAACAATTAAAAAAAAAAACATATTGGGTATCGCCGCCTCCGTCGTCTGAACTATTAAAAAAAAAATTCATGTGCGGTGAATGCCGTAACAGGAAAAATAAATAAAAAAAAAAACACTATTTGCCATTATTATTTTTTTTATTTTATTTTGACCCCCCCAAAAAAAAAAATCTAAAATGTTAAAATGAAAATAGGCCCGGTCTCTAAGGGGTTTAAATAGGTTTCTGATTTATCTTTCCTTTGTGTTCTGCAGGTGCCAGTATAATTGGGTGTATTGGGACTTTTTTTTCTGTACTGTAGTCCCATAGTAATGACTGGAGCAGCAGTGTGCATGTTTGACCACTGGCCCATTCATGCGGGGAGCCACAGAACTTTCATTCTCTTAATAGGTGGGGAACCACAGAACTTCCATTCTCTTAATAGGTGGGGGAGCCACAGAACTTCCATTCTCTTAATAGGTGGGGGAGCCACAGAACTTCCATTCTCTTAATAGGTGGGGGAGCCACAGAACTTCCATTCTCTTAATAGGTGGGGGAGCCACAGAACTTCCATTCTCTTAATAGGTGGGGGAGCCACAGAACTTCCATTCTCTTAATAGGTGGGGGAGCCACAGAACTTCCATTCTCTTAATAGGTGGGGGAGCCACAGAACTTCCATTCTCTTAATAGGTGGGGGAGCCACAGAACTTCCATTCTCTTAATAGGTGGGGGAGCCACAGAACTTCCATTCTCTTAATAGGTGGGGGAGCCACAGAACTTCCATTCTCTTAATAGGTGGGGGAGCCACAGAACTTCCATTCTCTTAATAGGTGGGGGAGCCACAGAACTTCCATTCTCTTAATAGGTGGGGGAGCCACAGAACTTCCATTCTCTTAATAGGTGGGGGAGCCACAGAACTTCCATTCTCTTAATAGGTGGGGGAGCCACAGAACTTCCATTCTCATCATGGGTTTTCCAGCAATCACACCTCCACAGGTCGTAATAGGGGATACATTTAAAACTTGGCACAACATCTTTAGGGCTCATTCACATGACCATAGGCCGCAAACAACTGCAGAAATCCTGCATTGCAGCTCAGATCCATTGACTTGAATGGGTCCGCAATCCTCAAAATATGGCACGGATTGGAAGCACTACAAAGTGCTTCCCTGGGCTTTCAGGTCCATGTCTCCACACCACAAAAGATAGGACATGTCCTATCTTTTGCCATATATTATGGATTGCGGACCCATTTAAGTCAATGGGTCTGCGCCACAATGCGGGATTCGCATGGCCATTGTCCGTGCATTGCGGACCGCAATTTGTGGTCTGCAGCACGGCTGGCATATGGTCATGTGAATGAGCCCTTAAGTCTAGCAGTGGAGTGGAGAGATGCTTTCTAATGCCTCGTTTCCACTGAGCGGATCGGTTCGTGTCGGCACAGTTTGGAAGATTTGTAATGGTCCGGTCTATTTAGGTGAGCGTCTCCACTGCAACTTGGGCCGCCGGGTCCATGCGTGGTTTAGAAAAAAAATGCGGAGCGTGACGTCACATGGTTGTGCCCTGCCTGGAACCCCCTCTATGAGCCAGAATGTAAAGCCAAAGCTCATGTATTACACTGCGTGCCTGGCGTTAGAATCTTTGGCAAAATCAACCATTGTCACATTTTAACCTGTCTGTTCACGACTTCCTAACATATATATGTATATATGTATGTATGTATGTTGCCTGTCAAGTATTTAAATATGGCACCCATTTGTGGTGCCTGCTGTTTTAAACGGCAGGCACCTGGGGCTAATGTATGCGATCAACAATAACACTGAACGCACATATTTAACTCCTCAGATGCAGTGGTCAAGTGTGACCCCGCTATCTGTGAGGATAAAAACCGGGAGAGTGCGCTCCTGGCCGCAAACCAGGATTGAGGGAAACAGATCGTGTGTGCGTCAGCCTCGTCCTCCTTGATGATCCGAGGCTGTCTCTTATTAGTTCCTGTGGAGCCTGTGGTAAGGGTCCATATAAACACAGTGAATATTTTCATAGACTACAATACTGATGCATTGGCGTCTGAGAGATTGCTTGTTCAAGTTCCCTAGAGGAACTATTAAAAAGTGTAATAAAAAAAAAAGAAACAAAAAAAGTTTTTCAAAATATGAAACATTTAAAGTCACCCCTCCTTTACCGAAAAAAAAAAAAAATGCATCAACATTATTGAAAACTGCAGCACAATTTTTTATTTTTATTTTTTTATTCCATCCCATTTGAAATGTCTTTCCTTTGCCCACTACATTTTATGCAACCATAAATGGTGTCATACGGCTGTATAAATTGAAAAATAAAAAAGTTATGGTTAGGAGTAAAAAACAAAGCAAAATAAAAAAATAAAAATGGAAAATCGCCCAGTCATAAAGGGGTTAATGCCTGAATTTACAGTCAGAGTACCCTTAGCTCTAGTGATTCTACTGCACGGGTAAGGCTACTTTCACACCTGCATTCGGTGCGGATCCATCTTGTATGTGCACAGATGGATCCGCACCGATAATGCAAACGCTTGTATCCGTTCATAACGGATCCGTTTGCATTATTCATAAAAAATAAAAATAAATTGTCTTGACTTGCATTGAAATTCAATAGAGGACGGATCCGTTTTCAATTGCACCATATTGTATTAGTGAAAACGGATCCGTCCCCATTGACTTACATTGCGTGTCAGGGTGGATCCGTTTGGCTCTGCATCGTCAGGCGGGCACCAAAACGCTGCAAGCTGCGTTTTAGTGTCCGCCTCAAAAGCGGAACGGAGACCAAACGCAGCCAAACTGATGCATTCTGAATGGATCCTTATCCATTCAGAATGCATTGGGGCTGAACTGATCCGTTTTTGGCCGCTTGTGAGAGCCCTGAAATGGATCTCACAAGCGGACCCAGAAACGCCAGTGTGAAAGTAGCCTAATGTATTAACCTTAGTTTGGTTTAGTAAAACTGGCAGGAGGCCTGGTGTCGTGCCTGTAATACAAACGGTACAATACATGGTCTAGTGACAGCTAGAATACTGTGATCACTATTCTGGCATGTGACCGTCATGTGTAAAGGGGTTATTCTGTATTTAGAGTTAAATCAACTCATAATTATTAAAAATCTTTACACGTTTTCAAAAAATGCCTATATCTAAAGGTATTCAAGGACTAATGTTAGTATAGTGCTACCTGCTGTTTCTATTGAACAGGCTTTCTGTGCCGATTCTTGCATATTCTTGCTTCTGGTATCATGAGCCACAGTGTCTTCTCTCCTTCTCAAAGAAGATGCTGATCAAGCACAGTTATAGCAATGCCGTCTCACTCGCTTATTATTTCCTCAGCAGCTCCAACGAGAATAATAGAAGATATTGCAGCTTCAGTAGCAGCCGACTCACCCTACCAGGGATACTTCCGCACACCTGAAAGAACAGAGAGAGTGGAAGACTGAGCATGTGTGTCCACCTCGGTATGTTTACTGAAGTGGACACAGAAAGGCTATCCAATAGAAACAGCTGGTGGCGCTATACTAACATCATTACTGGAATATCTGCAGTTATAGAGTGTAAATGCAAAAAATTTTATAATCATTTGTTATAAAATTCTGCATGAGACAATCCCTATAGAGTACAGTGGTTCATCAAGTTAGAATATTAATTGGTTGCGGGATGACTATTGTGAGCTCAAAGCATTGTAACGGGAGTCCATAACTCTTTGGAAAACCAGTAAATGGTTCCAAAGCCCCAAAATGTCATCCCAAAATAAGACAAAGTAAAGTTTTTAGAAAAATTTAAGCAGATGAAGCAAGTCTATACAAAAGCTGTAAATCACTTTCTATGGCGTGGGCAGGAGCTTCTTGCATAGTACATACATGTGCCCGATAAAAAATAAATAAAAATTACGCCACCACTCACCTGGTGTCTAAAGGAGCAGTTCATCCTGACTCAGACGGGGCAGTACAGGACATGTAGCACCACAGAGGATCTTCTAGACAACTAATAAAGGTGTTTTACCAATGAAATTACTATGTTTATTGATTCGATCTGGGTCTGGGACATTGTACGTTGAGTCTAATTTCAACTTACGATAGTCAAGGGAAGACCATTGTATGTTGAAAATATTGTTTCCTGAAGCCATTGCATCTTGAGGGATCACTATATTTACAACTGCTTAGGAGTTTATCTGAGATTTGACATGGCTGCTTCACTCGATGAAGGGGGTAAAGAATCCAGACTGTTTTTAGACTGGTCCTATTTTATTTTACCGTGTTCTGGTCTTAATCTGTGTTAACCTGCTTTTTTTTATGTCGTAGGTCCATTTGGCATTAACCATGGGGTTGAGCTGCATTCTGATGTGGTGGAATATGCCAAGGAAAAATTGGAGGCTTTCATTAAGTATAGTGATAGCTTTGACAAGTGAGTTCTGACTAATTTAATCTGTATTCTCTGGCCTAACATACAGTTGCAAGAAAAAGTATGTGAACCCTTTCGAATTCTATGGATTTCTGCACAAATTGGTCCTAAAATGTGATCTGATCTTCATCTAAGTCACAACAATAGACAATCACAGTCTGCTTAAACTAATAACACACAAATAATTAAATGTTACCATGTTTTTATTGAACACGCCCTGTAAACCATCACAGTGCAGGTGGAAAAAGTATGTGAACCCTTGGATTTAATAAATGGTTGAACCTCCTTTGGCAGCAATAACTTCAACCAAATGTTTCCTGTAGTTGCAGATCAGACGTGCACAACGGTCAGGAGTAATTATTGACCATTCCTCTTTACAGAACGGTTTCAGTTCAGCAATATTCTTGGGATGTCTGGTGTGAATCGCTTTCTTAAGGTCATGCCACAGCATCTCAATTGGTTGAGGTCAGGACTCTGACTGGGCAACTCCAGAAGGCGTATTTTCTTCTGTTTAAGCCATTCTGTTGTTGATTTACTTCTATGCTTTGGATCATTGTCCTGTTGCAACACCCATCTTCTGTTGAGCTTCAGCTGGTGGACAGATGGCCTTAAGTTCTCCTGCAAAATGTCTTGATAAACTTGGGAATTAATTTTTCCTTTGATTATAGCAATCCATCCAGGCCCTGACGCAGCAAAGCAGCCCCAAACCATGATACCCCCACCACTATACTTCACAGTTGGGATGAGGTTTTGATGTTTGTGTGCTGTGCCTCTTTTTCTCCACACATAGTGTTGTGTGTTACTTCCAAACAACTCAACTTTGGTTTCATCTGTCCACAGAATATTTTGCCGGTACTGCTGTGGAACATCCAGGTGCTCTTGTGCAAACTGTAAACGTGCAGCAATGTTTTTTTGGACAGCAGTGGCTTCCTCTCTGGTATCCTCCCATGAAATCCATTCTTGCTTAGTGTTTTATGTATCGTAGATTTGCTAACAGGGATGTTAGCATATGCCAGAGACTTTTGTAAGTCTTTAGTTGACACTCTAGGATTCTTCTTCACCTCATTGAGCAGTCTGCGCTGTGCTCTTGCAGTCATCTTTACAGGACGGCCATCCTAGGGAGAGTAGCAGCAGTGCTGAACTTTCTCCATGTATAGACAATTTGTCTTACCGTGGACTGATGAACAGCAAGGCTTTTGGAGATACTTTTATAACCCTTTCCAGCTTTATGCAAGTCAACAATTCTTAATCGTAGATCTTCTGAGAGCTCTTTTGTGCGAGGCATCATTCACATCAGGCAATGCTTCTTGTGAAAAGCAAACCCAGAACTGGTGTGTGTTTGTTTTTTTTTATTTGTTTTTTATTTGTTTTTTTTATATAGGGCAGGGCAGCTGTAACCAACATCTCCAATCTCATCTCCTTGATTGGACTCCAGTTGGCTGACACCTCACTCCAATTAGCCCTTGGAGATGTCATTAGTCTAGGGGTTCACATACTTTTTCCACAGGTGTGTTCAATAAGAACATGGTAACATTTAAAGGGATTCTGTCACCTCCCCTAAGCCAAAAAACGATTTTAAAGCAGCCATGCAGCACAGCTTACCTGGATTAGGCTGTGCACTTTTATCTTGTAATCCGTCCAGCAGTTACTCCAAAAAACGACTTTTATTGATATGCAAATGTATCCTGAAGGTGCCCAGAGGGGCGTTTTGTTCTTCTTAGAGAGCCCAGTACCGCCCCTCTTACAGTGCCCAGCCCGCCTTCCTTGCACTGTCTACCCACCGCCCCCAGCCTGCCACAGCCTCTCCTCCCCCTCCCTCACGCCGAACGAACTCTCGCACAGGCGCAGTACCCACTGAGGGCTGCGCCTGTGCGATCAGCAGGAGACTGAGGGCAGGAGCGTCATCCTCGTCACTGGGCATGCGCCGAGCCCAGTGACGTCCGATGCTCGCTCTTCCCTGCTGACTGAGGGAAGAGCGAGCATCGGACGTCACTGGGCTCGGCGCATGCCCAGTGACGAGGATGAAGCTCCTGCCCTCAGTCTCCTGATGATCGCACAGGCGCAGCCCTCAGTGGGTACTGCGCCTGTGCGAGAGTTCGTTCGGCGTGAGGGAGGGGGAGGAGAGGGAGGAGAGGCTGTGGCAGGCTGGAGGCGGCGGTTAGACAGTACAAGGAAGGCGGGCTGGGCACTGAAAGAGGGGCGGTACTGGGCTCTCTAAGAAGAACAAAACGCCCCTCTGGGCACCTTCAGGGCACATTTGCATATCAATAAAAGTCGTTTTTTGGAGTAACTGCTGGACGGATTACAAGATAAAAGAGCACAGCCTAATCCAGGTAAGCTGTGCTTCATGGCTGCTTTAAAATCGTTTTTTGGCTTAGGGGAGGTGACAGAATCCCTTTAATTATTTGTGTGTTATTAGTTTAAGCAGACTGTGATTGTCTATTGTTGTGACTTAGATGAAGATCAGATCACATTTTATGACCAATTTGTGCAGAAATACATATCATTCCAAAGGGTTCTCATACTTTTTCTTGCAACTGTATCTGAGAAACGGTAGCAGCTATTAGAACGATTGAGGGCTGTTCACAAGAGAATGAAGCTGCATGCCAAGCAGTGGTTATAAGGCTATGGTCACCTCTGCGTCATGGTTTTCAAAAGGAAACCATGACAAAGTTCAGATATGTCACACGACTAATGCCAGCGGTGACCATTGACCTAGAATAGGATCCACCTGTCTAATACCTCACCGTTATTATTTTGTTTACTTGTCCTGTAGTTACAGTATGTGAAAGTATATGCACTTGATCACTGCAGCCAATCACTGGCCTCTGTAGTGATGCTAGCATGTATGACACAATAACCCTGAGGCCTGTGATTGGCTGCAGCGGTCACATGAAAGGACAAGTAAACAGAGGCTGTTGGGGGTTTGAATAGGTGAATATTTTTTTTCATTTTATCAACTTTTGAGCAATACCTTTTTTGAAGTGATTCCACAAATATTTGACTAATGTATTTCTGTGTTGGATGTAGGCAAGGTAAAAGAAAGACTACATCTTTTATACAAGTCACTATTTTTGGTTGTATTGATCCATCACAGCATAGCATATGTTTGTTTCGCCTACTGCCACAGCTCCTAGTATAAATCCCATAACGTAAGGCGTCTGGCTATAAGCCGTCTCTACTGATCACCATGCAGGGCAATTTACTGCGATGACCAACCAAGTCTACCTGAATGCTGTACGTGTTGATTTGTCACATTTTGAATTTCAGATTCGAATTTTGCGAGCCTAATTTCGTTGTTGGAAATTGTTTGGAGATAGCGTCAGACAGTCCACAATATGATCGGATTTACTGTGGTGCTGGTGTCCAGAAAGACCATGAAAATTACATGAAAATTTTGTTGAAAGTTGGAGGAATTTTAGTCATGCCTATTGAAGACCAGGTGATGCTTTGTTGTTTTTTTTTTTTTTACCTTATTTTTATCTTAATGGGTTTTCCAGGCTCCAAATATTGATGACCGATCCTCAGGATAAGATAGGCCATCAATATCAGATCATTGGGTTGAACAGAGCTGGGAGCAAAGTGTAGTGTACAGGCCGGGTTAAATGAATGGGAGTTGCGCTGCAGTAAAGTGGGATGGCGACAACACAGCTGTGCTTCTGTTTCAAAATGGTGTTTCTGGCAGCTGCATCGAACAGCCGGTCAGTGGGGTGACGGGTGTCAGACCCCCAACGATCTGGTATTAAGGATAGGTCATCAATATCTGGACCCCGGTAAACCACTTTAATATATTCTGGTGTATTGTTGTGTCTATATTAAAGGGAACCTGTAACCGGTATTTTGGGTATAGAGCGGAGGACATGGGTTGCTAGATGGCCGCTAGCACATCCGCAATACCCAGTCCCCATAGCTCTGTGTGCTTTTATTGTGTGTTAAAAAAAAAATTCAAAAAAAATTATATATATTTAATTTTGCAATTTTGGGGAAAAAATAAAAATAAATGGGTGAGAAAGTGGGCATGGTTAGCTATGTTAATGAGTTTCACTCCTCCAGATTCATCACTGAGACTTTTTTATAAAGTTGCAATCTCACTCCAGTAGGAGGGAAGAGTAGAAAAACTGGAGCAGCTTTTCTAGACAAAGGTGTTTGGTTTAATGATGAGACACATTTATCAAACAACGTGTGACGTATAATAAATGTGGCACAAAATAAAACCGACAAATATTCCCCTCATGATAAATTCACCCACTGCCTAGATTTCTTTCAAGATGCAGTTGAGTTTAAGCGTAGGTTCACCATTTTACCCAAGATTTTCAGGTAAGGGTTCACACCCCTCTGTATGGCTCATTGCAGGGAATGGTTCTGTCCCAGTGTAGATATATATGAATACCATTCTCGGGTAATCAAATGTATAGCCCAACAGAGGGCTAAGCGTGGTGTGAACCAACAGTGACTGTTTTAGTGTCGTTTGAACCCCTGTGTAATGGTGAACCAGACCATGCACACCTATAGTTACGTCCGTTGCGATCAGAACGCTACACGCAAGTGAACCCCCACTTTAGGTAACCTGTCACCAGATAAGATGCTTATAAACTGCGCTGTTGCAGCTGCTGAATGGCGCTCTACTCCAGTTTGACGTGCGTGCCATATGCTAGTTATGATGCCTGAGTGGTGCTGACCACAACCATGTTCTACCTTTCACATACAGTGCGGGAATATTCGAGGTCACATTCACTAGGTGCCCAAGCACCTGCTACAGCATAGTACTAGGAGGGTCTTCTATAGAATCTCCATGAAATGGTGATTCAGTCACTTTACATTTTTCTGTTGCACATTTAGCTGTAGGTAAGTCAGTGGAAGCAGGTATAAAATGAGGAAAAGTCATTGACCATTCTACAATATCCAGGTCCGTAGGTAAGCTGTAATAGTATCTTTCCATCCATATCATTAGATAACTCCTTGGCCTGACCATCCGGTAATTTAGTAATGTAGAATAGCAGCTTATATGGGCCGTGTCTCAGCCCTTAGACCTGTAGTGTGCTCATGTGGAGTGTATATTCACATTAAGCCATGGCTGCCAGGAATGCAGGTGCTGAGATTTGGAATGAGCAGAAGGCAGATCCGCTGGTAAAACTGTACTACATTTCTATGGTAAGTGAGATCTTTTGTAATGTTTTCAGACCAAATGTTGTCGGCCAAACTAGAGAATAACCTCAAATGTATCCTCCTGAATACAGACCCATTCTCTATACTGATGTACCCATAGTTTTCTATTGTGCAAAGGTGTGACAGAAGCATCACCTATTGACAGATGTGTTTATGGCCAAATATATTGGTGCTAATAGGACTAAAATTTATAGTAAATGTTTTACTTTTGCTTTATTAAAAAAAAAAAAAGTCAGTGGCTGTGCATTTTTGTTTGCCTGAATCCAATAAAAAAATAAAAATCTTTCCCTTGTCAGGGGGATTTTTACCATCCCCTTTAGGGCATATTGTAATTATTTTCAAACCACTGCCACCCTATCACTTACATATCATTGACTTAAGTGGAGGAGAAAGAGGGCTTAAAGGGTTTCTAGCGAGAAGTCGTCCGCTTGATCGCATTCCGGAGGAGATGGGCGGGCTGGAGGGACGCGCTGGGCGGCGGCATCTTGTGAAGGTAGACCGATCCTCTAGGTGCTAATGACGCCCCCATAGCACCTAGAGGGTCATTAGCATATCAATATAAGTTCTTTTTTTAGCGAAACGGCTGCCCCAAAAGCTATTATATTAGGATTGTTTGGCAGAGCAGACACTAGCGGATTGCTAGTGTCTGACACCTAATTATGTGAAAACGAAGTGGTAGAAACCCTTTAAAATACATAGGGGTGGGGTCATTTATTAAGATCGGCAATTTAGACTTCGGTTTGAATAACCCCTTGTGCTAGCGGTGGATCTACCGAAGTTATGTAGAGGCGCATCCACCGCCCGTCTAAATGTAAGCCAGCTTCCTTACAGGCATAGAACTTGATGAATGAGATGGGCCTGTCAGCCCGTTCCCTTCCCTGCCCACACCATGCCCCGTTTTTTTTTTTAGACCTGGTGTGAGCGGTGAAAAGTCGTAGATTGTGGTGCAAATAACCTATCTGCACCAGATATACACCAGAAATTGTATATGGTGTATATCTGATAGTAAATAACCCCCATGGTTTCTAATAATGCCTTCTTTAA
This sequence comes from Bufo gargarizans, assembly GCF_014858855.1. NCBI lineage: Eukaryota > Metazoa > Chordata > Amphibia > Anura > Bufonidae > Bufo > Bufo gargarizans. The sequence continues at coordinate 98,641,368 of NC_058084.1, forward strand.
AAGGGTTTTCTGAGACTTCACTACTGATGACCTATCTTCTGGATAGGTCATCCGTATCAGATGAGTGGGGTCCGACACCCAGTATCCCTGGAGATCAGCTGTTTGAGAAGGCAGCGGTGCTAGCAGTAGTGATTCACTAATAAGCATGATGTCACATGGCCTTGACTAAGCGGAGCGAAGGGCTTGCAACTACTCCTAGCGCCGGTGTCTTCTTAAACAGGTGATCGACGGAGGTCCCATGGTTTGGACCCCCACCGATCAGATACCGAGGATAGGTCATCAGTAGTAAGTCTCAGAAAAAAACCTTTAAATATACATGTGAACATAAAGGGCATCTGTCAGCAGATTTGTACCCATGAAACTGGATAACCTGTTGAACGTGCGCTTGGCATCTGTCCTGGCCCCATGTTCATGTGTGTCTGCTTTGCTGAGAAAAATTATGTTTTAATATATGCAAATATGCAAAATGGGGGCGTTGCCTTTTGCTCCTAGAGGCTCGGCTTTCTGTGCACTTTAAGAGTGGAAACGTGATCACTCCTGCCTGGCCCTGTCAATCAAAGTGGAGAGAGCATGGCAGTTGCAGAGAAAGCTGTGTCTCTAGGAGTAATGGCAACACCCTCATTGCTCCTAGAGCAGATGCCCTTTAATGTAGACATCCACTGACCGCATAATAGTTGCCTCATTTTTCATTCTTTTAATTCCTGATGATTCGGGATCGCCACAATATATTTGTACAACCATTGTAATGCTTCTGTCTGACTATTAACATGCTTGGTTTCAACTCTTTAGCTTACACAGATCCAGAGAACAGGACAGAATACATGGGAAAGTAAGAACATTTTAGCTGTTTCTTTTGCACCCTTGATGCAACCTAGTAAGAATGACAATCACAAATCTGAAACTGTGAAATTGCGTAAGTATTTACTTATTTTACTTAAATAATTTTAAAGGGCATACCAATAGGCCACTCTAGTTCTGTGCTTGTCAGCAAAGTCAGTGATATCTGTGGCAAGTCCTTATGCATCAGCAGTCCAGAGAAATAAGACTTTTTATGATATGCAAATTACCCACTAGGTACAATGAGGGCGGTATGTTCTACCCAGAGGCTCCGCTCCCTGTCTGCTATGCTGCGCTGGCCAAGAAGTGAAAACCTATTCACTCCGGCCTATTAAGTCGGGTAGTAGCACATTTTGTGCAAACACTGTACAGAAATGGAGCACCCAGTGCCGGACATTTTAGCTACTAGTATGTGGTGACAAATTGCCTTTAATTTTCGCTGTAATGTTGACTGTACCTTTTGGCTATGAAAGACAACAAACGACAACAAAGAAAAGCTCAGCTGAGCAGTTCCCACAAAACCCTCTTAAAGGGGTTTTCCGAGACTTTATAACTGATGACTTCTCCTCAGGATAGGGTTCTGACACCCAGGACCCCTGCAAATCAGCTGTTTGAGAAGGCAACAGCGCTCACAGTAGCGCCACAGCCTTCTCTCAGCTTTTCCTAGGCCAGTGTTGACACGTTCATCAGTCTTGTGGCCTAGGAGCCACTCTGCCCCTTTGAAGCGAATAAGCCTGAGTGCAGTACCAAGCACAGCTGCTATACAATGTACGGTTCTGTGCTTGGTAAGCTGCGATAAGGCCACGGCGCTCACAGGAGCGCTGGTTCAAACAGCTGATCGGTCGGACACCCACCAATCAGATACCAATGACCTATCTTATGAATAGATCATCAGTTATAAAGTCTTGGAAAACGACTTTATATTTCTACTTGGTAGACCTTGCTACAGAAAATAAATTTGATGTAAAGTCTGTAAAACGGTGTGCGTTTATATACATGTCACAATTATTGTCATGTCCCCCAAGCACTGTACATAAAATTGTTTTACTTCAACCCCTCCTCAAAAACCCTCTATTCTTTTCCCCCACTAATGTTTATTAACCAGTCGTAATGCATAGATTTCAATATAGGTAGAAGGAGACTTGTATTACTTTACTTCCTTCCTGTTGATGTCAGCTGCAGGAGCAGAAAAGATGGAGCTATAGCTAAAATAGTTTGAATATCCTACCCAAATGTGTCCTGTGATTACAGCAGCCTCAGCACTGATCTCACTTGTGTGTAAGCATATACAGGAGAGGGAGGAGGAGTGTGAGCCTAGCATGCGCTTAGAAACAGCGATATGACCAGGTCCGCTGTATCTTTAACATGACGAGCAATGATAATGTTGTGTTAGAGACTGTTTGTGATTCACAAACACAAATGGGGAAGGCTCTGCAGAGCCACAGTGCTTGAGAATCTGAGAGCGCTAAAATGCTTTTATTCCCTTTTATGCACTTACTATACTACATTATATGAACTTTAATATTCTTCACTACTTAATTATTACAACACAGATTTTAAAGGTGTTTTCCAGGCTTCTGATATTGATGACCTATCCTCAGGATAGGTCATCGGTATCCATTCAGTGAGGGTTCAACACTCTGCTTCCCCACTCAGCTGCTATCTGTAGCCTCTGGCAATGAAACTAGCACTTTGAATGGAACAGGACGCGCAACTCCTATCAAAATGTAGTCATACTGGGTCACTGCAGTTAAAGGGGTATTCCCATCTCGGACAATGGGAGCATATCACTAGGATATGCCCCCATTGTCTGATAGGTGCGGGTCCCACCTATGAGACAATGGGGGCATATCCTCGCGATATGCCCCAATTTTATATCATGGTAAAACCCCTTTAAGTGAAGTGAAGAATCCATTCGCTCATCTCTACTGCTCACATAGATTTGCCCTGTATGACATATACTCTAAATGTGCAGCAATATGCTACAAGTTGAAATATGTTCTTTTCAAGCATCTTAACAAACGCTTAAAAATTGATAAAAATCTTTTTTTTTCTTTATATTAAAGGGAACCTGTCACCTCTACTATGCTACCCTCACTGAGCATTTCTAAATGTTCATTGTGTTACCCTAAACATATAAATTACACTTTTTTTTTATTTAATTTGCAGACGAATTAAATAAGTATTATGCATTTTGTACCCCCCTCCCCCCTTTTTATGCAAATTAACATAAGAGTCATATCTTGCTTGTGTGACCAGAGAAGAGTTGTATTTTCAAGCTCTGACTCATCTCAGGTTAATTTGCATATGTATCAAATCCAGTTTTTTTTTTACACAATAAAAGCACACAGAGCTATGGGGACTGGGTATTGCGGATGTGCTAGCGGCCATCTAGCAACCCATGCCCTCAGCTCTGTACCCAAAATCTAGGTGACAGGTTCCCTTTAAGTTTGCCATTTAATGTAAAACTTAAATAAGAATAAAAATACAGTACATGATTAATGCCATTGATGAAACTGAAAAAGCATTCCCATTAGGCCATAGAGATTAAACTTTAAAGGCTATGTATATCTTTGCGGGCATTTTTTATTTTATGTTTTTTTCATTGCACTTATTTTGAGCTAAAAATCATTTTTTTTCAATTGGTGTTTATTAAAAATTCTGAGCCTCTTTCTCTGTACAGCCTTGAGATTCTCTAGTATCAGGCTTTGTATTTTTATGGTGTTCCGCCAGGGAGCTCAGCAGACAGCTCCTGATCTCTGACGTGGTAAACGCTCATTATAGCTCAATTCTTATATTGCTAATAAGACTGTGTCTTAAATAAGTGTTTATGACCTTTTTAGTAATTTAGAGATGAGGCTTAATTTATAAGTGAAAGTACGAATCTCACAGCTAGACTGTTAACCCTTTGTGACAGAACGACCAGTTGAAAAAATGATTTCGTCGCCCAAAATGAGTAAAATGCAATCATTAAAAAAAAATTGCCTCAGAAGTTGTACATAGCCTTTAAGAAAAAGCTTTATATTACAACTTGTTGAACTATAAGGCAAATAAAAAATAAAAAAACACAAATACGGCTCCCATTAGTATATATGTAATGATTGGTACCTCAGATTGTGCTTGAGCTTCTTTCTAGGAGAGGGAGAGAGCTGCCTCATTCAGTGAATCCTGATCTGTTAAAGCCTGTAAAAAAATTGGCCTGTAACTGCGTATTGTAACCAGAGATGTTTACAGCTGATAATGACTTCCATTTAATATATTTTTCTTCTAGCTGCCTGTACTGTAAGGAGCCTACAGGACCTAGCTCGTATCTATATTCGGCGCACACTTAGGAACTGCATAAACGATGAGATGCAGGCCAAAGGAATTCCTCCGAAAGCCGCTCCAAAGCGGAAAAGGCGACGGTGCCGCAGACGCCGCATAAACACCTATGTCTTTGTAGGAAATCAGCTAATTCCTCAAGCCTTAGATAGTGATGATGAGGAAAAAATTGATGAGGACAGCAAAGAAGAAGAAAAGGATCACAGTGAAGCTTTGAAAGCCGAGGAGCCTCCACAGAACCTTCTCCGCGAGAGAATTCTGTGCTTACCTCTCCCTGAATCTTTAAAAGCATACTTGACCTATTACAGAGAGAAATGATGATGCACTTGAATACAAAACTTTTATTGCCTGCTGATGTTTCATTTTTTTTCCTTTTGAAAATGTAGCATTTGTTAATAAAGGATTTGGTAGTTATATCTTCCAGCAAGAGATCCAGTGGACACCTAAACAATCTTATCTCCATTCATTGGTTTAGTTCCTTTTTTACAAGCTCTATATTTTCTGTACATTTTAAGATAAACTGTACACAGATTTTTAACTGTAACCAGTTATTGCTTTGTAGTATCACTTGCTCTTTGGGGGAAAGCATTCTTCAGCAGCCCCTAATTTATACACAGGGCATAGCACACTGGAGAAAGATCCGAATGGTCTTCAAAGCCATTTCAGTCATTTCATACACACAAGTCCCAGTGGAACATTCCATTCTGATGGTTTCCTTTTCTTAGTCTTTTTTTCTTTTATATATGCCAGCTGAACAGTGTGAAAAGTGCAATAGTTTAGGAAAGGTAACTTTTTGTAAATGCCACAAGTTTTGTGATTTTCTAAGAAAAAAATGGAAGTGTCAAATATGAAAATTATGTTGCATTTAGAAGAAAAATGCTGCTTGTTACAATCCTCTTTAAAGTAATCAATCCTATATGTTTTCTTTACTCTTGATGTGTTTTAATGTGTTCTGTGTTGGCCAACCTCCACCAAGAACCATTGATGACAAATTACAAACTGATTCATTACTTTTCTGAAATTAAAAGCCAGTAACAAATGTGTTCCAAAGAAGGTTTGTTTTCATCATGTTTAGAAAGAACAAAGGTATTAGTAGAGAAGCACTTGTATAAGACTATTTCATCCAGCTCTCCAATCCGCTGACAGATGCTGTCCTTCTAAAGGTGAAGGCTGACCGTTACCATGTAAGAAGGTTCTAACCGTATTCGGTATATTCCTTGAAGAGTTTGCAAATTCTCTGTAATGCAATGTTTCCAATGGTGCATTGATAGCATGCCACATAGGTAGCATTTGAGCAGTGTGTGATGGTGACACCATCATACAAAACTAAGGGGGAGATTTATCAAACTGGTGTAAAGTAGTACTGGCAACCAATCAGATTCCACCTTTCATTTTCCAAAGGAGCTGTCAAAAATGAAAGGTTGAATGTTATTGGTTGCTATGGGCAACTAAGTCAGTTCTACTTTACACCAGTTTAATAAATCTCCCTCCTAAGGCTGGGTTCACACGGGCGTTGCGGGAAAAGATGCGGGTGCGTTGCGGGAACATGTGCGTTTTCTGTATTTTGGGGGGGGGGGGGGGTTATTTATTTTTTTCCCCGCGAGTGAAAAGCGTTTTAATGCGTTTGAAAAATCGGCATGTTTGGTGCCCGAACCCGGACTTCACAGAAGTTCGGGTTTGGGATCGGTGTTGTGTAGATTTTATTATTTTCCCTTATAACATGGTTATAAGGGAAAATAATAGCATTCTTTAATACAGAGCACAGTGATGTCACCAGTGGTGTATCTTGGTTTTGTGCTGCCCTAGGCGAGACTAAACTCGGGCACCCCCCTATCGCGCAGACGCAAAAGGCAGGGGAGGTCGGGAGGAAGTAAGTCTTTCAACTCCTTCGCTATGTGGCGCCGGCGATGCCGCTCGCATAGTGAAGGATCGGATCGGACAAGGGGCATAAATAATATTTAGCATATTGTGTAACTATCACTAAGCAAACAAGGCATTTTGCCACCCCATTGGCAAGTGCCGCCCTAGGCAAATGCCTTGTTTGCCTTGTGATAGATACACCCCTGGATGTCACCACAGGTCCTGAAGAAAGAACAGGAGACCGGCAGCTACGCGATCAATTGGAGGAGATGAGTTAATTTGTATTTATTTTTTTAACCCTCAATTGACCGTCTACTAAACATTCTGTATTCAGAATGCTATTATTTTCCCTCATAACCATGTTATAAGGGATAATAATACAGTGAAGAGACTTTCATCCTAGCAACCATGCGTGAAAATCGCACTGCATCCGCACTTGCTTGCGGATGCTTGCGATTTTCACGCTGCCCAATTCACTTCAATGGGGCCTGCGTTGCGTGAAAAACGCACAATATAGAGCATGCTGCGATTTTCACGCAACGCACAAGTGATGCGTGAAAATCACAGCTCATGTGCACAGCCCCATAGAAATGAATGGGTCCGGATTCAGTGCGGGTGCAATGCGTTCACCTCGCGCATTGCACCCACGCGGAAAACTCGCCTGTGTGAAAGAGGCCTAAGTTTCTGTCCATCTTAAAGGGTGTGTTACACCTTTGCAACCTTTTTTTTTTCTGTTGATCTAGTAAGCCTAAAATAACCGTAAAATTTCAGATGGTCTTCATTAAAAATCTAAAGTTTTGTGGCTGCAGACCCCATGTAGACCTAAGTGTATTTAGGAATACTGACTACAATCCAACCCTGTGTAGCCTTATCCTGTAGTCATACTATTCGATCCCCCCCATCTTTTTAGCTAACCTACTGAGAATATTATATACAATATAATATATTATAGTACAGGATCAGACTACACACAGGGTTTTTGTTGTCTGTAACCATGGATACACAGGTCTGCATAGGAGCTGTAGGTTAATTTTAATCAGAATCTATTTACAAAGTTGTGTTTTGTGTTTTTTTTTTTTTTACTTTTGGTTCATCAGATTGGTGAAAAAAAGGATGTGAAAGTGTATATCCCCTTAAATGACACAGATGGACCATAAACAGGCCTCGGGTGATTCATTATTTTTCCGATATTGACAAACATATACAGTTTGGCTTCTTTATAAAAAGAGACTAAATATAGAATTTTCTAGGCAAAAAAATGCTCCTTTGTGTTTTAAAAGTGGCATATGGAAAGATGACACTGTAGCTATGTGTTCCTATAATAGTTGTATATAAACAGGAAGTTGGCTTAAAAAGTGTATTTTTCTGTGCGGCACAAAGTAAAACATTCCCTTTTAAAATAACATCACCAGCTATGTAGAGATGGTTCATAGTCCCATATCTGCGCAGAAGCAATATGGAAACTGTTTTGACCACTTTCTTACTATATAAAGGATAAGCCAAAATAAATCAGTTCAGCGTTCATTTTCATGTTAATTGAAATGTAAATACTGTTTACTACCAACAGCATTATTGCAAGCCTCGATGAAAATAGCAAAAGTCTATTGTGCAATGGACTTTTAAGCTGTAGCTTGATTTCCATTCACATGGTGTGTTGTTGCTAAGGTTGACCAAGCCGCCCAACGCTATGTAGTTTTTGTTCCTATTTCTGTATTATACATTTGCCACATTGATAGAAAATGCCAGATAATTATTATATATATTTTATTTTCCTTAAGCAATTTCCAAACCATAGTGATATTCTAACATGTGGTTCTCTGAGTCTAATGGACAGCTGAGGTAGTTATTAAATTGTATGTGTAAAATGCTTTTGTAGAAAGACTGACTGCACTTTCATGTGCTTGTATTCTTTGCAAGCGGTTGATTGAATATATATATATATATATATATATATATATATATATATATATATATTAATCAATCAATGTATGTATTTTCATGAGATGCTTGTCTCATCCCTTTCACCCACTTTAAAAATGCATTAACTGAAAATATAAAAGTAAAGAAGTGATTATTTGAACATTTTGCATATGCTGTTGATTGGGACATTATTGCAATAAAAAAAGGAAAACAAATTGTGCCTAGTCTATTGTTCAAGCTGAGTTAAAGAAAATCGGGTCTACCAATCTTTCCAGTGTGTTCCACTGACATCAATGGCTTCTTCATTTTCCATATTATACAGTCCTGATCAAAAGTTTAAGACCGCTTGAAAAATGGCAAAAAATCATATTTAGCATGGCTGGATCTTAACAAGTTTCCAAGTAGAGCTTTAATATGCAACAAGAACAAATGGGAGTGAGACAAAACATTTTTTGAGCAGTCAATTTAATGAAAACAACGAACAAACTGAAACAGGCTGTTTTTCAGCTGATCAAAATTTTAGGACCACATGCCTTTTAAAAGGCCAAATCTGTGCAAAGATGTGGATTCATTGTTATTTTCTGTCAGGTAGTCACACGTTGTGATGGCAAAGGCAAAAAAACTCTCCCTTTTTGAATGTGGTCGGGTTGTTGAACTGCATAAGCAGGGTCTCCCACAGCGCGCCATCGCTGCTGAGGTGGGACGCAGTAAGACAGTCATTTGGAATTTCTTAAATTCTTTAAATGATCCTGTGGGTTATGGAACAAAAAAATTTCATCAGCACTGAGCCGGAGGATCCAATTGGCTGTCCGTCAAGACACTGGACGATCCTCGACCCAAATTAAGGACCTTACTGGTGCTGACTGCAGCCCCATAACCATCAGATGGCATCTGAGACTGAAGGGCTTCAAAAAACAAAAAATGTCTTCAAAGACCTCGTCTCCTTGAACGCCACAGAACTGCTCATTTGGACTTTGCAAGAGAGCACCAAACATGGGACATTCAAAGGTGGAAGAAAGTTTTATTCTCTGAGAAAAACTGTAACCTTGATGGTTTCCAACATAACTGGCATGACAAGCAGATCCCACCTGCTTCCCACGTGTTTTCTACGCGCCACAGTGGAGGGGGCGACATAATGGTCTGGGGTGCTTTTTTCCTTCAGTGGAACAATGGAGCTTCAGGAAGTACAGGGGCGTCAAACAGCCGCTGGCTATGTCCAGATGTTGCAGAGAGCATTCCTCATGACTGAGGGCCCTCGTCTGTGTGGTAACGACTGGGTTTTTCAACAAGACAACGCTACAGTACACAATGCCCGCAGGACAAGGGACTTCTTCCAGGAGAATAACATCACTCTTTTGGCCCATCCTATGTGTTCCCCTGATCTAAATTCAATTGAGAACATTTGGGGATGGATGGCAAGGGAAGTTTACAAAAATGGACAACAGTTCCAGACAGTAGATGGCCTTTGTGCGGCTGTCTTCACCACTTTGAGAAATGTTCCCACTCACCTTATGGAAACGCTTGCATCAAGCATGCCAAAACAAATTTTTGAAGTGATAAACAATAACGGCGGATCTACTCATTACTGAGTTCATGTTTGGAAGTTGGATTTCTGTTTTTGGGGGGGGGGGGGGGTGTTAATTGTTTTTTTTTTTTATTTATTTTTTTGGGAGGTGTGGTCCTAAACTTTTGATCAGCTGAAAAGCAGCCCGTTTCAGTTTATTCGTTGTTTTCATTAAATTGAATGCTCAAAAAAATGTTTTGTCTCACTCCCATTTCTACTTGGAACCTTTGTTAAGATCCAGCCATGCTAAATATGATTTTTTGACATTTTTCAAGTGGTCTTAAACTTTTTTTATCAGGACTGTAGCTTTGGGGAAATCAGGAAAGCCTTGTCTCATGATAAGGTTCAATACAGCCCATGACTCTAAATAAATGGCTTTTTAAAGAAGGCATAATTTGACCATGTGCATGAACACTTAAAGAGGACCTTTCACGGAATAATGTGTTAGAAACTGGTATACCTACTAGATACGGCGGCCCCAACAGATGCCGAAATTATTATTTTTTCTCTAACATACCCCTCCGTTCAGGCGCCGTGTCCCCCACTGTTTTTGGAGCCTCATATGTTCCTTTAAAGTATCAGTACAGGAAGGAGACAGCCAGGTTTCTCATTGGGAGTCTCCTTCTCCCTGGCTGTAGCACGGTCCAATTGCAGTGGAGAGAGTCACAGCCAGAGAGAAGTTGAGCATTTTTTTTTCTTTTCTCTTCCCTATCCCTGGCTGTGATGCTCTCTGCTGCCATTGTACTGGCATCTGTAGGGGCTGCCCTATCTGGTAAGCATACCAATTTCTAACAGTCCCATTAAAGATCCTCTTTAACCCTAAGTTCACACCTGAGCGTTTTACAGAGCGTTCCTACACGCTGTAAAACGCTCAACAAGAAGAAACCAATGCTTCACCTGGGCGTTCTACAGCGCGTACGATCGCTCTCTAAAACGCCCGACGCTCAAACAAGTTCTTGACCTTTTTTGGGGCGTTTTGTTGCGCGTTCCCATACATAGATATTCGGGAATGCGCGACAATGGGCGTTCGCTTGTCTCTGTATGTGCGATTGTAAACGCCGGTACAATCGCGCATACAGAGCGCTCCTTTCAGAACGCTCAGGTGTGATCCCAGGGTAAAGGCATTCTGTCACCAGCGACACAAGTGTTTTTTTTGCCTTGATCTGCCACTTTATGGAAAGGCTGTGTAAGATTTTTATGGAATCCAAGAAATAAGCAACATCATTTGATAAGTTCCTGAAACTAAAATAGTACTAAACATATGGAAAGCACTAAAGACTTAAGAGTCTAACCTGATCTGCTAAGTCATTTCTTGGGAAAGAATAAATAAATAAAAGAAGACATCTAAGGATATGCCTGTATGTGCAAGGTGGATCAAATGCACCTATTTCAGATTATTAACAGCTTTTATCACCAGGAAAGATAATGGCTCAACCAGAACTATGGCCTTTTATGGGTGCAGATATCAAGGACCTCATTTAACGAGGATTTATCACCTTTCCTCCCTCTGTTGTTCCTATTACAAGTTTTTATAAAGGATATGTTCCTTCACAGTCTTATCTTGATTGGATAGTGTCAGACTGGGTAGAGGTACGGTACATCCAGTTGGCAATTTTATTCTTACAATTCAATTAGGAATGGTACAACACAGAAAATATATTCCAGAATTTTTAGATTTAATAATTACAATTATTTTCTAAAACAGACATTTGTGACAAGTCAACTTGGACTATAGACTTACAAAATTCTAGTGATATAGGTTTGTGGGCTATTTTCCCTCCATAGCTCTGCATCTGGAAAGTCTGGGTGGTGTCATCCTATAACTATGTTTTGGAGCATGAGAGGATCTCCACATAAACACAGAGAGAACATACAAACTGCATGCAGATATTGTCATGGGTCAGAAGCAAATCTAGGATACTAATGCTGCAAGGTAACAGTCCTTACCACTGAACCACCCTGTCTATCAGTGTTTAGAATTGAAAGCACACTTGAGCAGCACTGATACAATGTTTCATATTAGAAAAACATTCTAAAAAGACATTCCATTGAATGAAGAAAAGAAGCATGAAGAGCAAACAGTGTTTAATATACTGATTAAAGATGAGCGAACCAGTTCAGACAAATTCCCTAAAACGTTGCTTAGCGTCCTTTTGGTGCACATGGCAGGGAAAAAGCACTAGGGTGGAAGAAGAAGGGTTCTCACCTGACCCTGAGAGGAAGGGGGTTGCCCTGATTGGCTGACAGACAGCCTATATGAGCCAATCAGTGCTGCAGCAGGCAGGGAGGTGACCGAGCAGAACGTCATTTTGTGCTGCGTTATGAGAGAGGGTGGTTAGGTGTTGCAATGTCTGCCAGGAAAAAACGATCTTAAGGAGTCAGGTAAAGTGAAAAATCAATCTGTAAGAAAACAATCAAACTTATTGCCAGGGACAGTGAAGGGAAAGGCTAAGATTCCAAAGCAGAATTGTGTGTGTTTAGGGATGAGCGAACCCGAATTCGTACCGAATTTTGGGGTGTCCGTGACACGGACCCGAACCCGGACATTTTCGTAAAAGTCGGGTTTGGTGTTCGTCGCTTTCTTGGCGCTTTTTGAAAGGCTGCAAAGCAGCCAATCAACAAGCGTCATACTACTTGCCCCAAGAGGCCGTCACAGCCATGCCTACTATTGGCATGGCTGTGATTGGCCAGAGCACCATGTGACCCAGCCTCTATTTAAGCTGGAGTCACATAGCGCCGCCCGTCATTCTGCTCTGATTAGAGTAGGGAGAGGTTGCAGCTGCGACAGTAGGGCGAGATTAGGCTGATTAACTCCTCCAAAAGACTCCATCCAGTGATCGATCTGCAGCTGTGGATCATTGAACTGCTGCTATTGAATTGCTCACTGTTTTTAGGCTGCCCAGAGCGTTTTTCAGTCACTTTTTTCTGGGGTGATCGGCCGCCATTTTGTGTCTTGTGTTGCGCCAGCACAAGCTGCCACCAAGTGCATTTAAGCCTCAATGGTGTGGTTGTTTTTTGGCTAAATCCTACATCAGGGTGAAGCTGTCACACAAAGTGCATTTAACCAGCAATAGTCTGTTTATTTTTTGGCCATATACTACATCAGGGGCAAGCTGTCACCAAGTGCATTTAACCCTCAATGGTGTGGTTGTTTTTTGGCTAAATCCTACATCAGGGTGAAGCTGTCACACCAAGTGCATTTAACCAGCAATAGTCTGTTTGTTTATTTTTTGGCCATAAACTAGATCAGGGGCAAGCTGCGCCTGTCACCAAGTGCATTTAACCCTCAGTAGTGTGGTTGGTCAAGCTGTCACACCAAGTGCATTTAACCATCAATAGTGTGGTTATTTTTTGGCCATATCCCAGTCTAATTCTGTCAGTAAACGTATACCTGTCACCCAGCGCCTAAATACTAGGCCTCAAGTTTATATCCAGCTAAATCTGTCGTTACTGGTGTGTCTGGTCAAGTTATTTAGTGTCCGTAAAATCACAGTTTTTGTTCTGGGTTGAAATACAATTCCCAATTTAGCAATTTCCTAATTTAGTGGTTTCTGCTGTATCAGGCCTACTTTAAATTTATCCCTAAAAGGGTATATCAGATTCAAGGTGCACATAGGGTCATTCTGAATAACTTCACACACGCTACTGTGCATTTCCAAGTCAAATTCTGTCAGTAAACCTATACCTGTCACCCAGCGCCTAAAGAATAGGCCTCAAATTTATAGTCAGCTAAATCTGTCGTTAATGGTGTGTCTGGTCAAGTTATTTAGTGTCCGTCAAAGCACATTTTTTGTTCTGGGTTGAAATACAATTCCCAATTTAGCAATTTCCTAATTTAGTGGTTTCTGCTGTATCAGAGCTAATTGAAATCTAGCCCTAAAAGGGAATATAATATTCAAGGTGCACATAGGGTCATTCTGAATAACTTCACACACACGCTACTGTGCATTTCCAAGTCTAATTCTGTCAGTAAACCTATACCTGTCACCCAGAGCCTAAATACTAGGCCTCAAATTTATATCCAGCTAAATCTGTCGTTACTGCTGTACTGTTTTGGCTGGGCAAGTTATTTAGTGTCCGTCAAAGCACATTTTTTGTTCTGGGTTGAAATACAATTCCCAATTTAGCAATTTCCTAATTTAGTGGTTTCTGCTGTATCAGGCCTACTTTAAATACATCCCTAAAAGGGTATATCAGAATCAAGCTGCTGATAGGGTCATTCTCAATAACTTCACACACACGCTACTGTGCATATCCCAGTCTAATTTTGTCCGTAAAACGTATACCTGTCACCCAGCGCCTAAATACTAGGCCTCAAATTCATAGTCAGCTAAATCTGTGGTTATTGCTGTGCCTGTATTAGTGTAATACGGTACCTAAATAGAAAGCCAGATAGTGTTAGGTGTCTGTAAAAAAAGGCCTGAATTTGAATTCAATACATTGGGCCAAATAATATTTTTGTTGTTGTGGTGAACGATAACAATGAGGAAAACATCTAGTAAGGGACGCGGACGTGGACATGGTCGTGGTTGTGTTAGTGGACCCTCTGGTGCTGGGAGAGGACGTGGCCGTTCTGCCACATCCACACGTCCTAGTGTACGAACTACCTCAGGTCCCAGTAGCCGCCAGAATTTACAGCGATATATGGTGGGGACCCAATGCCGTTCTAAGGATGGTAAGGCCTGAGCAGGTACAGGCATTAGTCAATTGGGTGGCCGACAGTGGATCCAGCACGTTCACATTATCTCCCACCCAGTCTTCTGCAGAAAGTGCACAGATGGCCTGAAAACCAACCCCATCAGTCTGTCACATCACCCCCATGCATATCAGGGAAACTGTCTGAGCCTCAAGTTATGCAGCAGTCTCTTATGCTGTTTGAAGACTCTGCTGGCAGGGTTTCCCAAGGGCATCCACCTAGCCCTTCCCCAGCGGTGGAAGACATAGAATGCACTGACGCACAAACACTTATGTTTCCTGATGATGACGACATGGGAATACCACCTCAGCAAGTCTCTGATGATGACGGAACACAGGTGCCAACTGCTGCGTCTTTCTGCAGTGTGCAGACTGAACAGGAGGTCAGGGATCAAGACTGGGTGGAAGACGATGCAGGGGACGATGAGGTCCTAGACCCCACATGGAATGAAGGTCGTGCCACTGACTTTCACAGTTCGGAGGAAGAGGCAGTGGTGAGACCGAGCCAACACCATAGCAAAAGAGGGAGCAGTGGGCAAAAGCAGAACACCCGCCGCCAAGAGACTCCGCCTGCTACTGACCACCGCCATCTGGGACCGAGCACCCCAAAGGCAGCTTCAAGGAGTTCCCTGGCATGGCACTTCTTCAAACAATGTGCTGACGACAAGACCCGAGTGGTTTGCACGCTGTGCCATCAGAGCCTGAAGCGAGGCATTAACGTTCTGAACCTTAGCACAACCTGCATGACCAGGCACCTGCATGCAAAGCATGAACTGCAGTGGAGTAAACACCTTAAAAACAAGGAAGTCACTCAGGCTCCCCCTGCTACCTCTTCTGCTGCTGCCGCCTCGGCCTCTTCTGCTGCTGCCGCCTCGGCCTCTTCCTCCGCCTCTGGAGGAACGTTGGCATCTGCCGCCCAGCAAACAGGGGATGTACCATCAACACCACCACCTCCGTCACCAAGCATCTCAACCATGTCACACGGCAGCGTTCAGCTCTCCATCTCACAAACATTTGAGAGAAAGCGTAAATTCCCACCTAGCCACCCTCGATCCCTGGTCCTGAATGACAGCATTTCTAAACTACTGGCCTATGAAATGCTGTCATTTAGGCTGGTGGATACAGACAGCTTCAAACCGCTCATGTCGCTTGCTGTCCCACAGTATGTTGTTCCTAGCCGGCACTACTTCTTCAAGTGTGCACTGCGCAACGCCATCTGTGGCAAGGTCCACCTAACCACAGATACATGGACCAGTAAGTACGGCCAGGGACGCTATATCTCCCTAACTGCACACTGGGTAAATGTAGTGTCAGCTGGGCCCCAGGCGGAGAGCTGTTTGGCACACGTCCTTCCGCCACCAAGGATCACAGGGCAACATTCTTTGCCTCCTGTTGCCACCTCCTCCTACTCAGCTTCCTCCTCCTCTTCTTCCACCTGCTCATCCAGTCAGCCACACACCTTCACCACCAACTTCAGCACAGCCCGGGGTAAACGTCAGCAGGCCATTCTGAAACTCATATGTTTGGGGGACAGGCCCCACACCGCACAGGAGTTGTGGCGGGGTATAGAACAACAGACCGACGAGTGGTTGCTGCCGGTGAGCCTCAAGCCCGGCCTGGTGGTGTGCGATAATGGGCGAAATCTCGTTGCAGCTCTGGGACTAGCCGGTTTGACGCACATCCCTTGCTTGGCGCATCTGCTGAATTTGGTGGTGCAGAAGTTCATTCACAACTACCCCGACATGTCAGAGCTGCTGCATAAAGTGCGGGCCGTCTGTTCGCGCTTCCGGTGTTCACATCCTGCCGCTGCTCGCCTGTCTGCGCTACAGCGTAACTTCGGCCTTCCCGCTCACCGCCTCATATGCGACGTGCCCATCAGGTGGAACTCCACCTTGCACATGCTGGACAGACTGTGCGAGCAGCAGCAGGCCATAGTGGAGTTTCAGCTGCAGCACGCACGGGTAAGTCGCACTACGGAACAGCACCACTTCACCACCAATGACTGGGCCTCCATGCAAGACCTGTGTGCCCTGTTGCGCTGTTTCGAGTACTCCACCAACATGGCCAGTGGCGATGACGCCGTTATCAGCGTTACAATACCACTTCTATGTCTCCTTGAGAAAACACTTAGGGCGATGATGGAAGAGGAGGTGGCCCAGGAGGAGGAGGAAGAGGGGTCATTTTTAGCACTTTCAGGCCAGTCTCTTCGAAGTGACTCAGAGGGAGGTTTTTTGCAACAGCAGAGGCCAGGAACAAATGTGGCCAGCCAGGGCCCACTACAGGAGGACGAGGATGTGGAGGAGGATGAGGATGAAGCATGGTCACAGCGGGGTGGCACCCAATGCAGCTCGGGCCCATCACTGGTGCGTGGCTGAGGGGAAAGGCAGGACGATGACGATACGCCTCCCACAGAGGACAGCTTGTCCTTACCCCTGGGCAGCCTGGCACACATGAGCGACTACATGCTGCAGTGCCTGCGCAACGACAGCAGAGTAGCCCACATTTTAACGTGTGCGGACTACTGGGTTGCCACCCTGCTGGATCCACGGTACAAAGACAATGTGCCCACCTTACTTCCTGCACTGGAGCATGATAGGAAGATGCGCGAGTACAAGCGCACGTTGGTAGACGCGCTACTGAGAGTATTCCCAAATGTCACAGGGGAACAAGTGGAAGCCCAAGGCCAAGGCAGAGGAGGAGCAAGAGGTCGCCAAGGCAGCTGTGTCACGGCCAGCTCCTCTGAGGGCAGGGTTAGCATGGCAGAGATGTGGAAAAGTTTTGTCAACACGCCACAGCTAACTGCACCAGCACCTGATACGCAATGTGTTAGCAGGAGGCAACATTTCACTAACATGGTGGAACAGTACGTGTGCACACCCCTCCACGTACTGACTGATGGTTCGGCCCCATTCAACTTCTGGGTCTCTAAATTGTCCACGTGGCCAGAGCTAGCCTTTTATGCCTTGGAAGTGCTGGCCTGTCCGGCGGCCAGCGTTTTGTCTGAACGTGTATTCAGCACGGCAGGGGGCGTCATTACAGACAAACGCAGCCGCCTGTCTACAGCCAATGTGGACAAGCTGACGTTCATAAAAATGAATCAGGCATGGATCCCACAGGACCTGTCCATCCCTTGTGCAGATTAGACATTAACTACCTCCCCTTAACCATATATTATTGTACTCCAGGGCACTTCCTCATTCAATCCTATTTTTATTTTCATTTTACCATTATATTGCGAGGCTACCCAAAGTTGAATGAACCTCTCCTCTGTCTGGGTGCCAGGGCCTAAATATATGCCAATAGACTGTTCCAATGTTGGGTGACGTGAAGCCTGATTCTCTGCTATGACATGCAGACTAATTCTCTGCTGACATGAAGCCAGATTCTCTGTTACGGGACCTCTCTCCTCTGCCTGGGTGCTGGGCCTAAATATATGCCAATGGACTGTTGCAGTGGTGGCTGACGTGAAGCCTGATTCTCTGCTATGACATGCAGACTGATTCTCTGCTGACATGAAGCCAGATTCTCTGTTACGGGACCTCTCTCCTCTGCCTGGGTGCCTGGGCTTAAATATATGCCAATGGACTGTTCCAATGTTGGGTGACGTGAAGCCTGATTCTCTGTTATGACATGCAGACTGATTCTCTGCTGACATGAAGCCAGATTCTCTGTTACGGGACCTCTCTCCTCTGCCTATGTGCTGGGCCTAAATATATGACAATGGACTGTTGCAGTGGTGGCTGACGTGAAGCCTGATTCTCTGCTATGACATGCAGACTGATTCTCTGCTGACATGAAGACAGATTCTCTGTTACGGGACCTCTCTCCTCTGCCTGTGTGCTGGGCCTAAATATATGACAATGGACTGTTGCAGTGGTGGCTGACGTGAAGCCTGATTCTCTGCTATGACATGCAGACTGTTTCTCTGCTGACATGAAGCCAGATCCTCTGTTACGGGACCTCTCTCCTCTGCCTGGGTGCTGGGCCTAAATATATGCCAATGGACTGTTGCAGTGGTGGCTGACGTGAAGCCTGATTCTCTGCTATGACATGCAGACTAATTCTCTGCTGACATGAAGCCAGATCCTCTGTTACGGGACCTCTCTCCTCTGCCTGGGTGTTGGGCCTAAATATATGCCAATGGACTGTTGCAGTGGTGGCTGACGTGAAGCCTGATTCTCTGCTATGACATGCAGACTAATTCTCTGCTGACATGAAGACAGATTCTCTGTTACGGGACCTCTCTCCTCTGCTCGTGTGCTGGGCCTAAATATATGCCAATGGACTGTTGCAGTGGTGGCTGACGTGAAGCCTGATTCTCTGCTATGACATGCAGACTGGTTCTCTGCTGACATGAAGCCAGATCCTCTGTTACGGGACCTCTCTCCTCTGCCTGGGTGCTGGGCCTAAATATATGCCAATGGACTGTTGCAGTGGTGGCTGACGTGAAGCCTGATTCTCTGCTATGACATGCAGACTAATTCTCTGCTGACATGAAGACAGATTCTCTGTTACGGGACCTCTCTCCTCTGCTCGTGTGCTGGGCCTAAATATATGCCAATGGACTGTTGCAGTGGTGGCTGACGTGAAGCCTGATTCTCTGCTATGACATGCAGACTGGTTCTCTGCTGACATGAAGCCAGATCCTCTGTTACGGGACCTCTCTCCTCTGCCTGGGTGCTGGGCCTAAATATATGCCAATGGACTGTTGCAGTGGTGGCTGACGTGAAGCCTGATTCTCTGCTATGACATGCAGACTGATTCTCTGCTGACATGAAGCCAGATCCTCTGTTACGGGACCTCTCTCCTCTGCCTGGGTGCTGGGCCTAAATATATGCCAATGGACTGTTGCAGTGGTGGCTGACGTGAATCCTGATTCTCTGCTATGACATGCAGACTGATTCTCTGCTGACATGAAGCCAGATCCTCTGTTACGGGACCTCTCTCCTCTGCCTGTGTGCTGGGCCTAAATATATGCCAATGGACTATTGCAGTGGTGGCTGACGTGAAGCCTGATACTCTGCTATGACATGCAGACTGATTCTCTGCTGACATGAAGCCAGATCCTCTGTTACGGGACCTCTCACCTCTGCCTGGGTGCTGGGCCTAAATATATGACAATGGACTGTTGCAGTGGTGGCTGACGTGAAGCCTGATTCTCTGCTATGACATGCAGACTGATTCTCTGCTGACATGAAGCCAGATTGCTCTGTTACGGGACCCTCTCCCTCTGCCTGGGTGCCGGGGCCTAAATATCTGAGAATGGACTGTTCCAGTGGTGGGTGACGTGAAGCTAGATTCTCTGCTATGGGACCTCTCTCCAATTGATATTGGTTAATTTTTATTTATTTTATTTTTTATTTTAATTCATGTCCCTATCCACATTTGTTTGCATGGGATTTACCTACATGTTGCTGCCTTTTGCAGCCCTCTAGCCCTTTCCTGGGCTGTTTTACAGCCTTTTTAGTGCCGAAAAGTTCGGGTCCCCATTGACTTCAATGGGGTTCGGGTTCGGGACGAAGTTCGGATCGGGTTCGGATCCCGAACCCGAACATTTCCGGGAATTTCGGCCGAACTTCTCGAACCCGAACATCCAGGTGTCCGTTCAACTCTATGTGTGTTGTGTACAATAGAGAGAAGCAGAGCAGCTGACAGACAGGGAAAGAGGAGACGGGACCTGTGGCTGGCTGTGCCTGTTATAAGAAGTGCAGGTGCATGTATATTCAGTTTCTACACGGTTGGAATAAAAAATTTTTTGGGAAGGGGGATCTTCCAATTTAATTAAGTATCATATATATGTGATTACTGCAGCAATATCCACTGTGTGGCAGCGATCTACCTATGTATGTTGACTTGAAATTTATATTTTTTGGGGGGATTGTTAAATGTAATTAAACCAACATATATATATAATTATTACAAGGTATAGCAGCAATCTACCTGTGTGTATTAACAAGAAAGTGAGCGTCTAGCCTCAGTCATCCATTTACGCATATTCAGTTTCCACACGGTCATAATTTAAGGATAACTGTCATTTTTTTTTATTTGCTAGTTTATTAGACCTTGGCATGTATACCTGAGTTAGTCTGTTAATCATTGTCAAAAGATCTGTAATTACCTTATAATAACAGCTTTCATTATTGTCCGCTGTCCCTTTCCACTGCTCCCTTAAAAGACCGTTACTAGGGCTTTCCTGTCTTCCTTTTAGTACAGGGATGCCCAACCTGCGGCCCTCCAGCTGTTGCAAAACTATAACACCCAGCATTCTTGGACAGCCTACAGCTACCATCCTACAAAAGGGCATGGTGGAAGTTGTAGTTTTACAACAGCTGGAGGGCCGCAGGTTGAGCATCACTGTTTTAGTATAAACAGAAGACAGAAGGGCGGTCTTCCACACTGCATGCCTGCATTAGGCTTTAGAGTGAGGAGGCGTGTCTCTCAGTAGTCCAATCTGATTGACTGGCAGGGAGCTACTGGCTACAGCAAGTGTGCATGGGAAGTGAGGGAAAGCAGTCTTAGCCTCAGAGAACTGGCAAAGGAGCCATCTTGAGAAGGTCCTCATATTGTAAATGTTTAAAAAGCCGTAGCTAAGGGAGAAACTCAAGGAAAACAGTGGTATGTGAAGAAACTAAAGATTGCTTTATGCATAATGCTGCTGCAGCAGTAACATATGCTAAAATTGATTTTTTGGATGAAAACATGACAGTTACCCTTAAAGTTTTTGGGGACTTGGGCAATTTAATTAAACCAGTATGTACTGTAAGTGATCAACACCAATACACAGGCCAGCACACTAAAGTATCGGTGAGGGATAATGAATTTAGGTCAGTTTCTCTATATTAACACATTTTTAATCAATAATAAAAAAATAAAAAAAATATATATATATATATAAAATTATTATTATTATTTGGGGGGGGGGAGGGGGCATTGATTATATTCAAACTAGCAGTAGTGCGCGTAGTGCACAACATTATCTGAGAGGCCCAAAAATGTCCGGGCTATGGAAGGATTCCAAATGAAAGACTCAGAGCCAGAATATGGATGGTAGCAGCACCAGCTTATCCAGCCAGAAGTGGTAGTAGGCTGCAGTTGTCCATGCCGACTGTGGAAAGATGCAACATTATAGTTGAGGATAAAGAGGATGAGATTGTGGATTGGATGGCTAACTCCTACTGTCAGTGAAAGAAACTTACAAACAAATGTACAAAAATTATGCAGTGGAGGTGCAAGATACTGCCAGAGTGACTCATGTGTGCTCAATGGAAGATAACACAATATATGACACAGAGGAATGTCAATGTGGCAATAGGATATAAATAACTTGCTTCACCAGGGAAGAGGGTGCAAGATAACCTGAAGATACTTGTACCCACTCCTGCCTCGCCGAGGTTGCCTGAAAGATGTCATATGCTTCTAATGTCTTTAATTGAATTTATTGATAAGCCTTCTATGTGGGACAGTATCCAAAGCCTTACTAAAGTCTAGATAAGCGATGTCTACTGCACCTCCTCCATCTATTATTTTAGTCACTCAATCAAAAAAATTAATAAGATTAGTTTGACATGATCTCCCTGAAGAAAACCCATGCTGTTTTTCATCTTTCAATCCATGGGATTTTTAGATGTTCCACAATCCTCTCCTTAAGTATGGTTTCCATTAATTTCCCTACTATACTAATCTAGATAGTGGAATTGCTGACAGGCTGTAGTCGGAGCACTCACCCCTTCAGGGGCGACCCCCAGCCACTGGAACCTTGTGTCTGATCTAAAATGCCCTGCTTCTCCTACCAAACTAAATAAGCATCTAAGGAGTCATCCGACGCGTTTCGCCAGATTTCATGGCTCATCAGGGAATGAAATTCTTAGTTCTTTGCAGCGCTCAGTGCAGTGGCAGTGCTACATTTGTTTGTTAGAGGCAGTGGCAGCGTATCTTGACTAATGCCTTCTTTTTATTCTTCTAGCACCACCACCGCACAGCCCATTGCCCAATGAGCGAGGGGGTGTGCACCTAGGAAGATCACACCCACCAGGGGTGTCATACATCACATGATAGCATGGGAGGTCACATGATACGGATGCTTACCGCCCCAGACCGCCCCAAACCGCCCCTTGCTTATCTCCAAGTCCAGTGGTTACGCCCTGTGGGAGTGCTTTTTGTCATGGGGATCAATAGCCGCGTCCCCAGGCAGGTAATCTCTATATAGCGAAGTGATTTATAGTGTTTCATCGACACAGTTTGGCATCAGTCCTACCAATCCCATGGACTGAATAACCCATTCAGACATTGATCCACAATGATTCAATTCTCAAAAGGATTCAATGCTGATCTGTTTTGATCAGATGACAGAGGTGCCATTGTATGTTGGTTAGTTGTAGTAACCTATAGCAACCAACATCAATCCTACCATTCTCATGGACTGAATGTCCGATTCAGATATGACATCCTCAGAAGGATTCATTGCTGATCTGCTTTTATCAGATGATGTGAGTGTCCTTATGTTTAGGTATGCTATAGTAACCCATAGCAACCGACATCAGTCCTACTATTATCATGGACTAAATGTCCGATTCAGACATGACATGCTCAGAAGGATTCATTGCTGATCTGCTTTTATCAGATGACGTGAGTGTCCTTATGTTTAGGTTTGCTATAGTAACCCATAGCAACCGACATCAGTCCTAACGTTCTCATGGACTGAGTATCCGATTCTGACATGGTATTGAATCAAAGTGATTTAAAAAAAATTCATTGCTGATCTACTTTGATTAGATGACAAAGGTGCCACTGTATGTAGGTTTGCTATAAAAACCCATAGCGACCAGTATCAGTCCTCCCGTTCTCTTGAATTGAGTATCCAATTCAGACCTGACGATTAATCCGCCATTATTACATTCTCAAAAGGATTCATTACTGATCTAATTTGACCAAATGACATGGGTGTCTTTGTATTTGTGTTTACTGTAGTTAACCATAGAAGCCAATGCGCTCCCAAGGTACAATAAAGACAGGGGGACCAAAGATTGTATCTTGTTTATATCAAAAGAAGTAGGAGAGATCTCATTAATGTCCAGAAAGACTCTGGGATTGAGAGGGTTAGTATGTATGTTGTGCGTACTCTCTGTATACATAACTAGAGTTGAGCGAACACCTAGATGTTCAGGTTCGGGGAGTTCGGCCGAACTTTAAAAAAAAGTTTGAGTTTGGGACCCGAACTTGATCCGAACTTGGACCTGAACCCGAACCCCATTGAAGTCAAAGGGGACCCGAACTTCACTTTATTATTTTCCTTTATAACATGGTTATAACGGAAAATAATAGTATTAGCTTTTTCAGATCTGAGTTTTAACAAGCGTGAAAACTCAGATCCGACAGTATATTCTAACACAGAGGCGTTCCCATGGTGATGGGGACGCTTCAAGTTAGAATATACTAAGAACTGTGTACATAACTGCCCTCTGCTGCCTGCCAGCACCCGATCTCTTACAAGGGGTTGTGATCCACACAATTAACCCCTCAGGTGCCGCAGTATTAAAATCATTAACCCCTACCTCCCCAGTATTCATTGGTGGCCAGTGCGGCCCCCCAGTATTAAAATCATTGGTGGCCAGTGCGGCCTCCCCTCCCCCCCACCCCTAATTAAAATCATTGGTGGCAGTGGCCACAGGTTAACAACCCCCCCCCCCCATCATTGGCGGCAGCGAAGCGGCAGTTCCGATCGGAGTCCTAGTTTAATCGCTGGGGCTCCGATCAGTTACCATGGCAGCCAGGACGCTACTGCAGTCCTGGCTGCCATGGCTACTTAGCACTTTTAGCAGCATTATACTTGCGTGCGCTGTCTGTGGCCGGCCAGGTGCTCCTCCTACTGGTAAGTGACAGGTCTGTGCTATAAGCAATGCGTCGCACAGACCTTTCACTTACCAGTAGGAGGAGCGCTGGCCGGCCACAGACAGCGCATGTAAGTATAATGCTGCTAAAAGTGCTAAGTAACCATGGCAGCCAGGACTGCAGTAGCGTCCTGGCTGCCATGGTAACCGATCGGAGCCCCAGCGATTAAACTGGGACTCCGATCGGAACTGCCACTACGCTGCCACCAATGATGGGGGGCCACCAATTAATTATTTTGGGGGGGGGGGGGAGATCGGAGGCCGCATTGGACACCAATGATTTTAATAGGGTGTGGGGGGCCACACTAGCCACCAATGATTTTAATAGTGGGGGGCCGCACTGGACACCAATGATTTTAATAGTGGGGGGGCCACACTAACCACCAATGATTTTAATAGGGGAGTGGGGGGAGCCGCTCTGGCCACCAATGATTTTATTACTAGGGAGGGAGGGGTTTGGGGGCCGCACTTGCCACCAATGATTTTAATACTGGGGAGGGGGGGCCGCACTGGCCACCAATGATTTTAATACTGGGGAGGTAGGGGGGTCTAGCCCCTGCTGCCTGGCAGCACCCAATTTCTTACAGGGGGCTGAGATCCGCACAATTAACCTCTCAGGTGCGGCACCTGAGGGGCTAATTGTGTGGATCACAGCCCCCTGTAAGAGATCGGGTGCTGCCAGGCAGCAGGGGGCAGTTATGTACACAGTTCTTAGTATATTCTAACTTGAAGCGTCCCCATCACCATGGGAACGCCTCTGTGTTAGAATATACTGTCGGATCTGAGTTTTCACAATCTAACTAAAATCCGATGGTATATTCTAAGGCCTCTTTCACACGGGCGTCATGTTTTTTGGCTGGGTGCGTTCAGGGTGCGTTCAGTGAAAAGCTTGCAATTTTTCATGCGAGTGCTGTCAGTTCAGTATGTGATTGCGTCGCGTTCTCGCTTTTTTCACGAGCGTGTGACATGCGGATGGCATGCGTTTTTCACGCACGTGAAAAAAAAAACGGATCCATCCATTAGATTTACCTGTAACTGCAAACACAATATAAATACCCCCAGCATGCAGTGTTTTGTTGGACAGCTCCAATTTTTTGTGGAGTGGTTTTTGTGTGGTTGGTGTATGTGTTTGTTATTGGATTATCCTTTGCAGGATGTCCACTTTCACCCTGTCATCAACTGACCATGTCTTTTTGCACTGGCTGGTCTCCCGCTGTTTTGGAGAGCAGCCAGAAATAGTTGAGGAGGAGCCACTGAGGAAGCGCATGTGGGTGCATCCTATACTTTTGCAGCGGGCCAGCAAAGGTCTCTTTGTTGGCTTGTACGCTGAGCTCTGTGCGCACCCTCCAAAGTTCTTCAATTATTGCTGCATGTCGGTGTCTACGTTTTATCTGCTGTTGGAGGAGTTGAGGGCTTCCTTAACTTTCGAGGACACCAATATGCGGCGGAGTGTGTCACCTGAAGAACGGCTTATTATTACTTTAAGGTAAGACTATATCTATTCTCTGACTTAGGCCTCATGCACACGACCGTTGTTGTGTTCTGTTCCGCAAAATGGGGTTCCGTTGTTCCGTGATCCCTTTCTGTTTTTCAAGTCAAGTTTGCCATGCAAATGATAGGAAAAAAACGGACGCGGATGCGGATGACATTCTTGTGTGCCTTCGCGTTTTTTCACGGACCCATTGACTTGAATAGGTCCGCGAACCGTTTTCCGTGAAAAAATAGGACAGGTTTTATTTTTTTGACAGACCGGAACCACGGATCACGGACACAGATGACAAGCGGTGCATTAGCCGAGTTTTCAACGGACCCATTAAAAGTCAATGGGTCTGCAGAAAATCACGAAAACGGAACAACGGACACGGAATGAAACAACGGTCGTGTGCATGAGGCCTAATACTTGAATGACACCCTGTTTTCAAATACATAGTTGTTAGGTCAATGGCCTATGTCT
Organism: Bufo gargarizans; assembly: GCF_014858855.1. Classification (NCBI taxonomy): domain Eukaryota; kingdom Metazoa; phylum Chordata; class Amphibia; order Anura; family Bufonidae; genus Bufo; species Bufo gargarizans. The sequence goes on from NC_058084.1 coordinate 98,667,406, forward strand.
TCGAAACTTTTCATCTTATATGCCTAAGTACGTAAATTTAGTAGACCTGTATTTAAACTTAAAAACACAAAATGCAATTTAAACTTGTCTATTTTTATTGATAAACTGTGTGTGGTTAGATTAGTCACACCAGAATCCAGTTCCGCAGGGGTTAATAATTCAAATGCAGCATGTAATGATGAGGACACTTCACCTGTGTGTATATGTTAATTGTGATAAATTTTGTACACTGGATTATTTAAAACATAACCTTTACTAGGTCGCTTAAATATATTTCATACTGGGTGAGAGACAAAAATAACAACTAACATGACAACCTCCACTGTATCTCATACACCAATGAATATATGAAAAAATGGGTGGATCTCACCTCATCCGAGCAGGATCCACAATCGCAGAGGGTGGTCCTGGCAGTTGGTGGTGCCTGAGACCGGTGTGACCTGGGTGCTGCGTAAGTGATGGCAGTGTTAACCTCCTATTAAACCCTATTCTGGCTTTCCTGCCTGCCTAGGGGTGGGGGGCTGTTATTCACACCTGCCTACCACAATGGAGCACCCGCCCCGACAGGGGCGACCCCACACCGAACCTTAGCCTCCAATCAACTACAAATAAAATTACAGACATACACTCAGTATGGGTCACTTATATTATTGAGCAATGCAGTCAATTCAATTCAGTGCACTTACTCAGAGATCAGGGTGGTTTTCGCCTCCAATCAGTGGGACAGTTGGTGACTCTTATCCTCACTAGAACATGGGAAGTGTCCCAGGTCAGTAACTGTCTCACCCAAACTAACGATGGTCCGGGTGAGCATTAGGTAGTGTTACTTGCCTCCTCTTATCCCTCTCCTCCGTTCAGTATCCGCCCTTCCTGATTAGTTAACTCACCTGTCCAAGTCGCATATTGCTCCACGTGGAACGCACGCCACTCGCGTGCGTTCCACCGGACCGGACCGGAAGTTCAGGTCACATGGTGCGGACTGAGCGGAAGTGAGGTAAGGGTCTGCGCCTGAGCGTTGCTCGTTACATAGCAACACCTAGGCTCAGAGCGCACGGCCGAAATACAAAGCAATTGATGACTTGCCTCTTTTTTATATACATGCACAATCGCATCATACGGATTTAAATTAGCAGGACCGCCCAGCTCACGCCACTATACTCTCAATATCTGACGTCTGTTAAGTCAAGAGCATTAATATGTTTTAATTTTAGAGTACATTTACTTAATTTAAAGTTCTTACAAATTCCATGTGGTTTAGCCTCAATGCTTATTATAGCGAGGTTCTATATTGGATCCCGCGCACTGGTTTATAAGGGCACGCAGGATCCGAGGGAAACCCGCCTCATGTTTATATATGACGGGTTTACCGTTAGTTCCTGCCCGTCCTTGTGTAGAGGGCATGCTAGGTGCATGAGGAGAAAAGGGGGGGGGGGGGCCCCCCGGACTAAAACATCACCATTTCCGCCCTGTCTCTGTCCTCTGTCAGACCATATAAGCTCGCATATGTCTAGGGGAGCGCATGGAGTCCGAGGAAGGCACAGATAGGATACAGTCCCCTATGACAACACCATTCATAAAAGTGGTATAAAAAGCAACAAAAATGTTGTTGTTCATTTAGGCCTGACGGGTGAACTGTTTTAAGATAAAAGATCCATTTCGCTTCGCACTGTAGAATTCTCTTGTCAAAGTCCCCTCGTCTAATTCCTGGTTTAATTAGTTTGATTCCCATAAAAGATAGGCAGTCAAGTCTGCCATTGTGTTCAGTGTTCACATGGCGTGCCACTGATGTGTCTCTCGCATTTCTTACATCGCCTAAATGCTCTCCAACTCTTCTCCTTAGTTCTCTGCCTGTCTTTCCCACGTACTCTTTTCCGCATTCACATGTGATTTTATATACTAGACCTGTACTTCTACAGTTGATGATATCCTTGATGGTATATATTTTGCCGGTGTTATTGCTTCTAAATGACCTTGCTTTGGTCATGAAGGGGCACGCTACACATTTTCCGCATTTAAAATTACCACTAATACCCTTCTCTAACCATGTTTTTTTCGGGGGTACTGGTGTGTAGTGACTGTGCACCATCATGTCACGGATAGGGATGAGCGAACCCGAACTGTATAGTTCGGGTTCGTACCGAATTTTGGGGTGTCCGTGACACGGACCCGAACCCGGACATTTTCGTAAAAGTCCGGGTTCGGGTTCGGTGTTCGTCGCTTTCTTCGCGCTTTTGTGACGCTTTCTTGGCGCTTTTTGAAAGGCTGCAAAGCAGCCAATCAACAAGCGTCATACTACTTGCCCCAAGAGGCCATCACAGCCATGCCTACTATTGGCATGGCTGTGATTGGCCAGAGCACCATGTGACCCAGCCTCTATTTAAGCTGGAGTCACATAGCGCCGCCCGTCACTCTGCTCTGATTAGCGTAGGGAGAGGTTGCGGCTGCGACAGTAGGGCGAGATTAGGCAGATTAACTCCTCCAAAGGACTTGATTAACTGATCGATCTGCAGCTGTGGATCATTGAGCTGCTGATCCTCAATTGCTCACTGTTTTTAGGCTGCACAGACCGTTTGTCAGTCTCATTTTTCTGGGGTGATCGGCGGCCATTTTGTGTCTTGTGGTGCGCCAGCACAAGCTGCGACCAAGTGCATTTAACCCTCAATGGTGTGGTTGTTTTTTGGCTAAAGCCTACATCAGGGTGAAGCTGTGACACCAAGTGCATTTAACCAGCAATAGTCTGTTCATTTTTTGGCCATATACAAAATCAGGGGCAAGCTGCGCCTGTCACCAAGTGCATTTAACCCTCAATGGTGTGGTTGTTTTTTGGCTAAAGCCTACATCAGGGTGAAGCTGTCACACCAAGTGCATTTAACCAGCAATAGTCTGTTCATTTTTTGGCCATATACAAAATCAGGGGCAAGCTGCGCCTGTCACCAAGTGCATTTAACCCTCAATGGTGTGGTTGTTTTTTGGCTAAAGCCTACATCAGGGTGAAGCTGTCACACCAAGTGCATTTAACCAGCAATAGTCTGTTCATTTTTTGGCCATATACAAAATCAGGGGCAAGCTGCGCCTGTCACCAAGTGCATTTAACCCTCAATGGTGTGGTTGTTTTTTGGCTAAAGCCTACATCAGGGTGAAGCTGTCACACCAAGTGCATTTAACCAGCAATAGTCTGTTCATTTTTTGGCCATATCCCAGTCTAATTCTGTCACTAAATCCATACCGGTCACCCAGCGCCTAAATACTAGGCCTCAAATTTATATCCAGCTAAATCTGTCCCTAGTGCTGTAGCTGGGCGAGTTATTTAGTGTCCGTTCAAGCACATTTCTTGTTCTGGGTTGAAATACAATTCCCAATTTAGCAATTTCATAATTTAGTGGTTCCTGCTATATCAGAGCTCTTTGAAATCTATCCCAAAAAGGGTATATAATATTGAAGGTGCACATAGGGTCATTCAGAGTAACTTCACACACACCCGCTACTGTGTATTTCCAAGTCTAATTCTGTCACTAAATCCATACCGGTGACCCAGCGCCTAAATACTAGGCCTCAAATTTAATTCCCTCTAAATCTCTCGTTACCCACCGCTGTACTGTTGTTGCTGGGCAAGATATTTAGTGTCCGTCAAAGCACATTTTTTGTTCTGGGTTGAAGTACAATTCCCAATTTAGCAATTTCATAATTTAGTGGTTTCTGCTATATCAGAGCTATTTGAAATCTATCCCAAAAAGGGTATATAATATTGAAGGTGCACATAGGGTCATTCAGAATAACTTCACACACACCCGCTACTGTGTATTTCCAAGTCTAATTCTGTCACTAAACCCATACCTGTCACCCAGCGCCTAAATACTAGGCCTCAAATTTAAATCCCTCTAAATCTCTCGTTACCGTTGTCCTGTTGTAGCTGGGAAAGTTATTTAGTGCCCGTCAAAGCACATTTTTTGTTCTGGGTTGAAGTACAATTCCCAATTTAGCAATTTCATAATTTAGTGGTTCCTGCTATATCAGAGCTATTTGAAATCTATCCCAAAAAGGGTATATAATATTGAAGGTGCACATAGGGTCATTCAGAATAACTTCACACACACCCGCTACTGTGTATTTCCAAGTCTAATTCTGTCACTAAATCCATACCGGTGACCCAGCGCCTAAATACTAGGCCTCAAATTTAATTCCCTCTAAATCTCTCGTTACCCACCGCTGTACTGTTGTTGCCGGGCAAGATATTTAGTGTCCGTCAAAGCACATTTTTTGTTCTGGGTTGAAGTACAATTCCCAATTTAGCAATTTCATAATTTAGTGGTTTCTGCTATATCAGAGCTATTTGAAATCTATCCCTAAAAGGGTATATAATATTGAAGGTGCACATAGGGTCATTCAGAATAACTTCACACACACCCGCTACTGTGTATTTCCAAGTCTAATTCTGTCACTAAACCCATACCTGTCACCCAGCGCCTAAATACTAGGCCTCAAATTTATATCCAGCTAAATCTGTCCCTAGTGCTGTAGCTGGGCGAGTTATTTAGTGTCCGTTCAAGCACATTTCTTGTTCTGGGTTGAAATACAATTCCCAATTTAGCAATTTCATAATTTAGTGGTTCCTGCTATATCAGAGCTCTTTGAAATCTATCCCAAAAAGGGTATATAATATTGAAGGTGCACATAGGGTCATTCAGAGTAACTTCACACACACCCGCTACTGTGTATTTCCAAGTCTAATTCTGTCACTAAATCCATACCGGTGACCCAGCGCCTAAATACTAGGCCTCAAATTTAATTCCCTCTAAATCTCTCGTTACCCACCGCTGTACTGTTGTTGCTGGGCAAGATATTTAGTGTCCGTCAAAGCACATTTTTTGTTCTGGGTTGAAGTACAATTCCCAATTTAGCAATTTCATAATTTAGTGGTTTCTGCTATATCAGAGCTATTTGAAATCTATCCCAAAAAGGGTATATAATATTGAAGGTGCACATAGGGTCATTCAGAATAACTTCACACACACCCGCTACTGTGTATTTCCAAGTCTAATTCTGTCACTAAACCCATACCTGTCACCCAGCGCCTAAATACTAGGCCTCAAATTTAAATCCCTCTAAATCTCTCGTTACCGTTGTCCTGTTGTAGCTGGGAAAGTTATTTAGTGCCCGTCAAAGCACATTTTTTGTTCTGGGTTGAAGTACAATTCCCAATTTAGCAATTTCATAATTTAGTGGTTCCTGCTATATCAGAGCTATTTGAAATCTATCCCAAAAAGGGTATATAATATTGAAGGTGCACATAGGGTCATTCAGAATAACTTCACACACACCCGCTACTGTGTATTTCCAAGTCTAATTCTGTCACTAAATCCATACCGGTGACCCAGCGCCTAAATACTAGGCCTCAAATTTAATTCCCTCTAAATCTCTCGTTACCCACCGCTGTACTGTTGTTGCTGGGCAAGATATTTAGTGTCCGTCAAAGCACATTTTTTGTTCTGGGTTGAAGTACAATTCCCAATTTAGCAATTTCATAATTTAGTGGTTTCTGCTATATCAGAGCTATTTGAAATCTATCCCTAAAAGGGTATATAATATTGAAGGTGCACATAGGGTCATTCAGAATAACTTCACACACACCCGCTACTGTGTATTTCCAAGTCTAATTCTGTCACTAAACCCATACCTGTCACCCAGCGCCTAAATACTAGGCCTCAAATTTAAATCCCTCTAAATCTCTCGTTACCGTTGTCCTGTTGTAGCTGGGAAAGTTATTTAGTGCCCGTCAAAGCACATTTTTTGTTCTGGGTTGAAGTACAATTCCCAATTTAGCAATTTCATAATTTAGTGGTTCCTGCTATATCAGAGCTATTTGAAATCTATCCCTAAAAGGGTATATAATATTGAAGGTGCACATAGGGTCATTCAGAATAACTTCACACACACCCGCTACTGTGTATTTCCAAGTCTAATTCTGTCACTAAATCCATACCGGTGACCCAGCGCCTAAATACTAGGCCTCAAATTTAATTCCCTCTAAATCTCTCGTTACCCACCGCTGTACTGTTGTTGCTGGGCAAGATATTTAGTGTCCGTCAAAGCACATTTTTTGTTCTGGGTTGAAGTACAATTCCCAATTTAGCAATTTCATAATTTAGTGGTTTCTGCTATATCAGAGCTATTTGAAATCTATCCCTAAAAGGGTATATAATATTCAAGGTGCACATTGGGTCATTCAGAATAACTTCACACACACACGCTTCTGTGCATTTCCAAGTCTAATTCTGTCACTAAATCCATACCGGTCACCCAGCGCCTAAATACTAGGCCTCAAATTTATATCCCGCTGAATTTGAATACAATACATTGGGCCAAATAATATATTTGTTGTTGTGGTGAACCATAACAATGAGAAAAACATCTAGTAAGGGACGCGGACGTGGACATGGTCGTGGTGGTGTTAGTGGACCCTCTGGTGCTGGGAGAGGACGTGGCCGTTCTGCCACATCCACACGTCCTAGTGTACCAACTACCTCAGGTCCCAGTAGCCGCCAGAATTTACAGCGATATATGGTGGGGCCCAATGCCGTTCTAAGGATGGTAAGGCCTGAGCAGGTACAGGCATTAGTCAATTGGGTGGCCGACAGTGGATCCAGCACGTTCACATTATCTCCCACCCAGTCTTCTGCAGAAAGCGCACAGATGGCGCCTGAAAACCAACCCCATCAGTCTGTCACATCACCCCCATGCATACCAGGGAAACTGTCTCAGCCTCAAGTTATGCAGCAGTCTCTTATGCTGTTTGAAGACTCCGCTGGCAGGGTTTCCCAAGGGCATCCACCTAGCCCTTCCCCAGCGGTGAAAGACATAGAATGCACTGACGCACAACCACTTATGTTTCCTGATGATGAGGACATGGGAATACCACCTCAGCATGTCTCTGATGATGACGAAACACAGGTGCCAACTGCTGCGTCTTTCTGCAGTGTGCAGACTGAACAGGAGGTCAGGGATCAAGACTGGGTGGAAGACGATGCAGGGGACGATGAGGTCCTAGACCCCACATGGAATGAAGGTCGTGCCACTGACTTTCACAGTTCGGAGGAAGAGGCAGTGGTGAGACCGAGCCAACAGCGTAGCAAAAGAGGGAGCAGTGGGCAAAAGCAGAACACCCGCCGCCAAGAGACTCCGCCTGCTACTGACCGCCGCCATCTGGGACCGAGCACCCCAAAGGCAGCTTCAAGGAGTTCCCTGGCATGGCACTTCTTCAAACAATGTGCTGACGACAAGACCCGAGTGGTTTGCACGCTGTGCCATCAGAGCCTGAAGCGAGGCATTAACGTTCTGAACCTGAGCACAACCTGCATGACCAGGCACCTGCATGCAAAGCATGAACTGCAGTGGAGTAAACACCTTAAAACCAAGGAAGTCACTCAGGCTCCCCCTGCTACCTCTTCTGCTGCTGCCGCCTCGGCCTATTCTGCTGCTGCCGCCTCGGCCTCTTCCTCCGCCTCTGGAGGAACGTTGGCACCTGCCGCCCAGCAAACAGGGGATGTACCACCAACACCACCACCACCACCTCCGTCACCAAGCGTCTCAACCATGTCACACGCCAGCGTTCAGCTCTCCATCTCACAAACATTTGATAGAAAGCGTAAATTCCCACCTAGCCACCCTCGATCCCTGGCCCTGAATGCCAGCATTTCTAAACTACTGGCCTATGAAATGCTGTCATTTAGGCTGGTGGACACAGACAGCTTCAAACAGCTCATGTCGCTTGCTGTCCCACAGTATGTTGTTCCCAGCCGGCACTACTTCTCCAAGAGAGCCGTGCCTTCCCTGCACAACCAAGTATCCGATAAAATCAAGTGTGCACTGCGCAACGCCATCTGTAGCAAGGTCCACCTAACCACAGATACGTGGACCAGTAAGCACGGCCAGGGACGCTATATCTCCCTAACTGCACACTGGGTAAATGTAGTGGCAGCTGGGCCCCAGGCGGAGAGCTGTTTGGCGCACGTCCTTCCGCCGCCAAGGATCGCAGGGCAACATTCTTTGCCTCCTGTTGCCACCTCCTCCTTCTCGGCTTCCTCCTCCTCTTCTTCCACCTGCTCATCCAGTCAGCCACACACCTTCACCACCAACTTCAGCACAGCCCGGGGTAAACGTCAGCAGGCCATTCTGAAACTCATATGTTTGGGGGACAGGCCCCACACCGCACAGGAGTTGTGGCGGGGTATAGAACAACAGACCGACGAGTGGTTGCTGCCGGTGAGCCTCAAGCCCGGCCTGGTGGTGTGTGATAATGGGCGAAATCTCGTTGCAGCTCTGGGACTAGCCAATTTGACGCACATCCCTTGCTTGGCGCATGTGCTGAATTTGGTGGTGCAGAAGTTCATTCACAACTACCCCGACATGTCAGAGCTGCTGCATAAAGTGCGGGCCGTCTGTTCGCGCTTCCGGCGTTCACATCCTGCTGCTGCTCGCCTGTCTGCGCTACAGCGTAACTTCGGCCTTCCCGCTCACCGCCTCATATGCGACGTGCCCACCAGGTGGAACTCCACCTTGCACATGCTGGACAGACTGTGCGAGCAGCAGCAGGCCATAGTGGAGTTTCAGCTGCAGCACGCACGGGTCAGTCGCACTACAGAACAGCACCACTTCACCACCAATGACTGGGCCTCCATGCGAGACCTGTGTGCCCTGTTGCGCTGTTTCGAGTACTCCACCAACATGGCCAGTGGCGATGACACCGTTATCAGCGTTACAATACCACTTCTATGTCTCCTTGAGAAAACACTTAGGGCGATGATGGAAGAGGAGGTGGCCCAGGAGGAGGAGGAGGAGGAGGAGGAAGAGGGGTCATTTTTAGCACTTTCAGGCCAGTCTCTTCGAAGTGACTCAGAGGGAGGTTTTTGGCAACAGCAGAGGCCAGGTACAAATGTGGCCAGCCAGGGCCCACTACTGGAGGACGAGGAGGACGAGGATGAGGAGGAGGTGGAGGAGGATGAGGATGAAGCATGGTCACAGCGGGGTGGCACCCAACGCAGCTCGGGTCCATCACTGGTGCGTGGCTGGGGGGAAAGGCAGGACGATGACGATACGCCTCCCACAGAGGACAGCTTGTCCTTATCCCTGGGCAGCCTGGCACACATGAGCGACTACATGCTGCAGTGCCTGCGCAACGACAGCAGAGTTGCCCACATTTTAACCTGTGCGGACTACTGGGTTGCCACCCTGCTGGATCCACGCTACAAAGACAATGTGCCCACCTTACTTCCTGCACTGGAGCGTGATAGGAAGATGCGCGAGTACAAGCGCACGTTGGTAGACACGCTACTGAGAGCATTCCCAAATGTCACAGGGGAACAAGTGGAAGCCCAAGGCCAAGGCAGAGGAGGAGCAAGAGGTCGCCAAGGCAGCTGTGTCACGGCCAGCTCCTCTGAGGGCAGGGTTAGCATGGCAGAGATGTGGAAAACTTTTGTCAACACGCCACAGCTAACTGCACCACCACCTGATACGCAACGTGTTAGCAGGAGGCAACATTTCACTAACATGGTGGAACAGTACGTGTGCACACCCCTCCACGTACTGACTGATGGTTCGGCCCCATTCAACTTCTGGGTCTCTAAATTGTCCACGTGGCCAGAGCTAGCCTTTTATGCCTTGGAGGTGCTGGCCTGCCCGGCAGCCAGCGTTTTGTCTGAACGTGTATTCAGCACGGCAGGGGGCGTCATTACAGACAAACGCAGCCGCCTGTCTACAGCCAATGTGGACAAGCTGACGTTCATAAAAATGAACCAGGCATGGATCCCACAGGACCTGTCCGTCCCTTGTCCAGATTAGACATTAACTACCTCCCCATAACCATATATTATTGGACTCCAGGGCACTTCCTCATTCAATCCTATTTTTATTTTCATTTTACCATTATATTGCGAGGCTACCCAAAGTTGAATGAACCTCTCCTCTGCCTGTGTGCTAGGCCTAAATATATGCCAATGGACTGTTGCAGTGGTGGGTGACGTGAAGCCTCATTCTCTGCTATGACATGCAGACTGATTCTCTGCTGACATGAAGCCAGATCCTCTGTTACGGGAGCTCTCTCCTCTGCCTGGGTGCTGGGCCTAAATTTATGACAATTGACTGTTGCAGTGGTGGGTGACGTGAAGCCTGATTCTCTGCTATGATATGAAGACTGATTCTCTGCTGACATGAAGCCAGATTGTCTGTTACGGGACCTTTCTCCTCTGCCTGGGTTCTGGGCCTAAATTTATGAAAATTGACTGTTGCAGTGGTGGGTGACGTGAAGCCTGATTCTCTGCTATGATATGAAGACTGATTCTCTGCTGACATGAAGCCAGATTGTCTGTTACGGGACCTTTCTCCTCTGCCTGGGTTCTGGGCCTAAATTTATGACAATGGACTGTTGCAGTGGTGGCTGACGTGAAGCCTGATTCTCTGCTATGACATGCAGACTGATTCTCTGCTGTCATGAAGCCAGATTGTCTGTTACGGGACCTCTCTGCTCTGCCTGTGTGCTAGGCCTAAATATATGCCAATGGACTGTTGCAGTGGTGGCTGACGTGAAGCCTCATTCTCTGCTATGACATGCAGACTAATTCTCTGCTGACATGAAGCCAGATTGTCTGTTACGGGACCTCTCTCCTCTGCCTGGGTGCTGGGCCTAAATTTATGACAATGGACTGTTGCAGTGGTGGCTGACGTGAAGCCTGATTCTCTGCTATGACATGCAGACTAATTCTCTGCTGACATGAAGCCAGATTGTCTGTTACGGGACCTCTCTCCTCTGCCTGGGTGCTGGGCCTAAATATATGCCAATGGACTGTTGCAGTGGTGGCTGACGTGAAGCCTCATTCTCTGCTATGACATGCAGACTAATTCTCTGCTGTCATGAAGCCAGATTGTCTGTTACGGGACCTCTCTGCTCTGCCTGTGTGCTAGGCCTAAATATATGCCAATGGACTGTTGCAGTGGTGGGTGACGTGAAGCCTCATTCTCTGCTATGACATGCAGACTGATTCTCTGCTGACATGAAGCCAGATTGTCTGTTACGGGACCTCTCTGCTCTGCCTGTGTGCTAGGCCTAAATATATGCCAATGGACTGTTGCAGTGGTGGCTGACGTGAAGCCTCATTCTCTGCTATGACATGCAGACTAATTCTCTGCTGACATGAAGACAGATTCTCTGTTACGGGACCTCTCTCCTCTGCCTGGGTGCCGGGGCCTAAATATCTGAGAATGGACTGTTCCAGTGGTGGGTGACGGGAAGCCAGATTCTCTGCTATGGAACCTCTCTCCAATTGATTTTGGTTAATTTTTATTTATTTAATTTTTATTTTAATTCATTTCCCTATCCACATTTGTTTGCAGGGGATTTACCTACATGTTGCTGCCTTTTGCAGCCCTCTAGCTCTTTCCTGGGCTGTTTTACAGCCTTTTTAGTGCCGAAAAGTTCGGGTCCCCATTGACTTCAATGGGGTTCGGGTTCGGGACGAAGTTCGGATCGGGTTCGGATCCCGAACCCGAACATTTCCGGGATGTTCGGCCGAACTTCTCGAACCCGAACATCCAGGTGTTCGCTCAACTCTAGTCACGGATACTTCTTCCGCGTCTATACGTAATGCTGGGGCGCGTTTTTACCACTTTACAAATGTCAGGATCCATTAGGAGCACATGCCAGTGTTTCGATATAATCTCTCTAATAGCCGAGGAGCAGCCATTGTAGGTACTAATGAGGCGGATTTCCCTGCTTTCACTAGAGCTACCATACGTGGGGGTGTCTGCTGGTGGGGATAAAAGAGACATTCTATCTTTGTTCCGGGCCATCTGAAATGCCGGTGTTAATACACCTACTGGATATCCGCGATCCATGAAACGATTTTTTAGGTCACTCGCTTGTTTGATGAATTCTGAGTGTTTCGAGCAATTTCTCCTAAGTCGCAAGTATTGGCCTCTCGGTATTCCCTTCCTGAGGGGATATGGATGGCTGCTTTCCCATCGCAGGAGGGAATTCGTTGAGGTGGGCTTGCGAAATATGGATGTTTCAAGGCAACCGCGATTGTTAATGTTTACTTCGATGTCTAAAAAGGGGAGTTTTGAGGCGTGACATTCCGATGTAAAGTGGAGGCCTATCTCGTTCTGGTTCAATTGCCGAACCCAGGACGAGAAGGTCTCCATACTTCCTCTCCAAATAACAAAGACATCATCAATGAAGCGCGCCCATTTTTGGACGCACTGCAGCTCCACTGTAGATTCATCTCTAAACACTATGGTGTTTTCCCACCAGCCCAGGAACAAATTTGCATACGATGGGGCACAGGGGCTCCCCATCGCGGTGCCCCTGAGCTGGTGGAAAAAACGCCCATTGAATAAGAAATAATTCTTAGTCAATGAGAATTCTAGCAGTTCCAGTACAAAGGCATTATGTCCCTGAAAGTGTCTCCCCCTTGATGACAAGAAGTATGACACTGCATGTAGGCCCCACTTGTGTGGTATGGACGAGTATAGAGCTTCGACGTCTACACTCCCCAGTATACAATCATCATCTAATTGTATACCATCTATCTGTCTGAGTAGGTCCCCAGTGTCTTTTACGTGGGATGACAAGGAAAGAACAAAGGGTGCCAAGATTTTATCTATATACACTCCCAGATTTTGACTAAGACTATCAATGCCAGATACGATCGGACGCCCTTTCAAAGGTTCATAGCCTTTATGTACTTTTGGGAGGCTGTAGAAAGTGGCGATTTGAGGATGTTCTGGGTACAGGAAGTCAAATTCCTCTTGACTAATTAGTTTTGCAAGTTTTGCCCTATCCAATATGCTTTTTAATTCTTTTTTATAGACGAGGGTCGGGTCATTTGAAAGGATTTCATAGCAATCCCGTGGAGCTAATAAGCTCTCACACATGGCTACATAGTTGCTTGTACTCAGGATGACTGTGTTTCCACCTTTGTCCGATGGCTTGATGACAATGTTTTTGTTTTTTTGACAAGTCATCAAGTGCACACAGTTCATCCTCAGTACAATTTTGGGGTGCCGAATATAGGTGGGTGGTCTCCAAGTCTTTACTCACTAATTTAAGAAATACATCCACACAATTTGTTTCTCCTATTGGTGGTGCTCTCTTACTCCTGTTTTTACAGGACGTAAAAGGTCCTTCGCCCAAGAATGGTTCATTGGCCGCTGTCAAGCTTTCCAGCAGTTTAACATCTGATATCATATCCCTCGGGATTCCCATTTCTACGCTTTGTTTTTTCTCAATGTTACAAAAATGTTTGTACCAACGTAATTTACGTATGAAAAGATTTAGATCTACAGCAGTTTTGAAAGGATTGTATTTGGGTGTTGGGACAAAGGAGAGACCTTTTTCAAGGACCTTGATTTCTGTCGTAGATAGAAGATGGTCTGACAGGTTAATTATTTTGGGGCCAGCACTGTTGCTGTTACCTGAGGTGGCTGTGGTACTCGGTTTCGTAGGGGGTATGTCGAACCCTGGTCTAAAAAACCTTGTCCGGCCTTGTTATAATATCCCCCCCCGCGATTATTCTTCCTACCACGGCTCCTATTTTTTGCTGGATTTTTTCGATTTTCTGTATATTGTTCTTTTTCTGACCCTGACAAATATGTCTCAGTTGATGAGATGTCAGTATCCCTTTCAGTTTCTCTTCTTCTTTCGGTTATTTGACCATATACTTTATTTTCTTTAAAGTCCGCTAAATCCCGTGTAAACTGTTTATGTTTTCGCTCTTTAAGATGATATTGAAATTTATCTAGCGAGGTCTGAAGTTGTTTCTCCTTTGTCCCAAAATCCGTTTCCTGTGCAAAAGACTGTGTAATTGTTATCTGGTCCCGTAGTTTAATCTCTAATCCTGCAAGGGTTTGCCGTTCCTGCTCAACTAGCAGTCTCATAAACCTTAATGAGCTACTAGTCGCTTCCGACTCCCATTTGCTCATCAGGGAGGCATTTCTACACCGAAATGCAGGAGTGAGATTAATCCGTAGGCCACGAGGAACAATATTATGCTCTAAATAGTGTTCAAGACTTTGGACTTCCCACCATGAAACTATCTGTTCCTTGTACACTTTTTCTAGTTCCTTAAAGGCAACCCCATATGATGGAACATATTTTTTCTGACAGAAGGCTCTATCAGAAAAAACTTCCTTGGCCTCAGTCAGCCAGCTATCAGAGTCAAAGCCTGTGCTAAGAAATCCTGCCATATCCGGAATATATATCAAATTGTAACGAAAATTATATTGTACCGCCACTTCCAATAAGTGTGGTGGTATCGGTTTACACCCACAATATACTGATAAATTTTGTAAACTGGATTATTTAAAACATAACCTTTACTAGGTCGCTTAAAATATATTTCATACTGGGTGAGAGACAAAAATAACAACTAACATGACAACCTCCACTGTATCTCATACACCAATGAATATATGAAAAAATGGGTGGATCTCACCTCATCCGAGCAGGATCCACAATCGCAGAGGGTGGTCCTGGCAGTTGGTGGTGCCTGAGACCGGTGTGACCTGGGTGCTGCGTAAGTGATGGCAGTGTTAACCTCCTATTAAACCCTATTCTGGCTTTCCTGCCTGCCTAGGGGTGGGGGGCTGTTATTCACAACAGCCTACCACAATGGAGCACCCGTCCCGACAGGGGCGACCCCACACCGAACCTTACCCTCGGTATGGGTCTAGTATTCTATGTAACCCTATTACATTGCCCTACATGCCATGTTTCCGTCTTCTATCACAGACCTCATCAGGGGACTTCACATGTATTCAAGGGTATTCAAAGATCAGGGTGGTTTTAGCCTCCAATCAACTACAAATAAAATTACAGACATACACTCAGTATGGGTCACTTATATTATTGAGCAATGCAGTCAATTCAATTCAATGCACTTACTCAGAGATCAGGGTGGTTTTCGCCTCCAATCAGTGGGACAGTTGGTGACTCTTATCCTCACTAGAACATGGGAAGTGTCCCATGTCAGTAACTGTCTCACCCAAACTAACGATGGTCTGGGTGAGCATTAGGTAGTGTTACTTGCCTCCTCTTATCCCTCTCCTCCGTTCAGTATCCGCCCTCCCTGATTAGTTAACTCACCTGTCCAAGTCGCATATTGCTCCACGTGGAACGCACGCCACTCGCGTGCGTTCCACCGGACCGGAAGTTCAGGTCACATGGTGCGGACTGAGCGGAAGTGAGGTAAGGGTCTGCGCCTGAGCGTTGCTCGTTACATAGCAACACCTAGGCTCAGAGCGCACGGCCCAAATACAAAGCAATTGATGACTTGCCTCTTTTTTATATACATGCACAATCGCATCATACGGATTTAAATTAGCAGGACTGCCCAGCTCACGCCACTATACTCTCAATATCTGACGTCTGTTAAGTCAAGAGCATTAATATGTTTTAATTTTAGAGTACATTTACTTAATTTAAAGTTCTTACAAATTCCATGTGGTTTAGCCTCAATGCTTATTATAGCGAGGTTCTATATTGGATCCCGCGCACTCGTTTATAAGGGCACGCAGGATCCGAGGGAAACCCGCCTCATGTTTATATATGACGGGTTTACCGTTAGTTCCTGCCCGTCCTTGTGTAGAGGGCATGCTAGGTGCATGAGGAGAAAAGGGGGCATCCCCCGGACTAAAACATCACCATTTCCGCCCTGTCTGCGTCCTCTGTCAGACCACATAAGCTCGCATATGTCTAGGGGAGCGCATGGAGTCCGAGGAAGGCACAGATAGGATACAGTCCCCTATGACAACACCATTCATAAAAGTGTTATAAAAAGCAACAAAAATGTTGTTGTTCATTTAGGCCTGACGGGTGAACTGTTTTAAGATAAAAGATCCATTTCGCTTCGCACTGTAGATCTAAATCTTTTCATACGTAAATTACGTTGGTACAAACATTTTTGTAACATTGAGAAAAAACAAAGCGTAGAAATGGGAATCCCGAGGGATATGATATCAGATGTTAAACTGCTGGAAAGCTTGACAGCGGCCAATGAACCATTCTTGGGCGAAGGACCTTTTACGTCCTGTAAAAACAGGAGTAAGAGAGCACCACCAATAGGAGAAACAAATTGTGTGGATGTCTTTCTTAAATTAGTGAGTAAAGACTTGGAGACCACCCACCTATATTCGGCACCCCAAAATTGTACTGAGGATGAACTGTGTGCACTTGATGACTTGTCAAAAAACAAAAACATTGTCATCAAGCCATCGGACAAAGGTGGAAACACAGTCATCCTGAGTACAAGCAACTATGTAGCCATGTGTGAGAGCTTATTAGCTCCACGGGATTGCTATGAAATCCTTTCAAATGACCCGACCCTCGTCTATAAAAAAGAATTAAAAAGCATATTGGATAGGGCAAAACTTGCAAAACTAATTAGTCAAGAGGAATTTGACTTCCTGTACCCAGAACATCCTCAAATCGCCACTTTCTACAGCCTCCCAAAAGTACATAAAGGCTATGAACCTTTGAAAGGGCGTCCGATCGTATCTGGCATTGATAGTCTTAGTCAAAATCTGGGAGTGTATATAGATAAAATCTTGGCACCCTTTGTTCTTTCCTTGTCATCCCACGTAAAAGACACTGGGGACCTACTCAGACAGATAGATGGTATACAATTAGATGATGATTGTATACTGGGGAGTGTAGACGTCGAAGCTCTATACTCGTCCATACCACACAAGTGGGGCCTACATGCAGTGTCATACTTCTTGTCATCAAGGGGGAGACACTTTCAGGGACATAATGCCTTTGTACTGGAACTGCTAGAATTCTCATTGACTAAGAATTATTTCTTATTCAATGGGCGTTTTTTCCACCAGCTCAGGGGCACCGCGATGGGGAGCCCCTGTGCCCCATCGTATGCAAATTTGTTCCTGGGCTGGTGGGAAAACACCATAGTGTTTAGAGATGAATCTACAGTGGAGCTGCAGTGCGTCCAAAAATGGGCGCGCTTCATTGATGATGTCTTTGTTATTTGGAGAGGAAGTATGGAGACCTTCTCGTCCTGGGTTCGGCAATTGAACCAGAACGAGATAGGCCTCCACTTTACATCGGAATGTCACGCCTCAAAACTCCCCTTTTTAGACATCGAAGTAAACATTAACAATCGCGGTTGCCTTGAAACATCCATATTTCGCAAGCCCACCTCAACGAATTCCCTCCTGCGATGGGAAAGCAGCCATCCATATCCCCTCAGGAAGGGAATACCGAGAGGCCAATACTTGCGACTTAGGAGAAATTGCTCGAAACACTCAGAATTCATCAAACAAGCGAGTGACCTAAAAAATCGTTTCATGGATCGCGGATATCCAGTAGGTGTATTAACACCGGCATTTCAGATGGCCCGGAACAAAGATAGAATGTCTCTTTTATCCCCACCAGCAGACACCCCCACGTATGGTAGCTCTAGTGAAAGCAGGGAAATCCGCCTCATTAGTACCTACAATGGCTGCTCCTCGGCTATTAGAGAGATTATATCGAAACACTGGCATGTGCTCCTAATGGATCCTGACATTTGTAAAGTGGTAAAAACGCGCCCCAGCATTACGTATAGACGCGGAAGAAGTATCCGTGACATGATGGTGCACAGTCACTACACACCAGTACCCCCGAAAAAAACATGGTTAGAGAAGGGTATTAGTGGTAATTTTAAATGCGGAAAATGTGTAGCGTGCCCCTTCATGACCAAAGCAAGGTCATTTAGAAGCAATAACACCGGCAAAATATATACCATCAAGGATATCATCAACTGTAGAAGTACAGGTCTAGTATATAAAATCACATGTGAATGCGGAAAAGAGTACGTGGGAAAGACAGGCAGAGAACTAAGGAGAAGAGTTGGAGAGCATTTAGGCGATGTAAGAAATGCGAGAGACACATCAGTGGCACGCCATGTGAACACTGAACACAATGGCAGACTTGACTGCCTATCTTTTATGGGAATCGAACTAATTAAACCAGGAATTAGACGAGGGGACTTTGACAAGAGAATTCTACAGTGCGAAGCGAAATGGATCTTTTATCTTAAAACAGTTCACCCGTCAGGCCTAAATGAACAACAACATTTTTGTTGCTTTTTATAACACTTTTATGAATGGTGTTGTCATAGGGGACTGTATCCTATCTGTGCCTTCCTCGGACTCCATGCGCTCCCCTAGACATATGCGAGCTTATGTGGTCTGACAGAGGACGCAGACAGGGCGGAAATGGTGATGTTTTAGTCCGGGGGATGCCCCCTTTTCTCCTCATGCACCTAGCATGCCCTCTACACAAGGACGGGCAGGAACTAACGGTAAACCCGTCATATATAAACATGAGGCGGGTTTCCCTCGGATCCTGCGTGCCCTTATAAACCAGTGCGCGGGATCCAATATAGAACCTCGCTATAATAAGCATTGAGGCTAAACCACATGGAATTTGTAAGAACTTTAAATTAAGTAAATGTACTCTAAAATTAAAACATATTAATGCTCTTGACTTAACAGACGTCAGATATTGAGAGTATAGTGGCGTGAGCTGGGCGGTCCTGCTAATTTAAATCCGTATGATGCGATTGTGCATGTATATAAAAAAGAGGCAAGTCATCAATTGCTTTGTATTTGGGCCGTGCGCTCTGAGCCTAGGTGTTGCTATGTAACGAGCAACGCTCAGGCGCAGACCCTTACCTCACTTCCGCTCAGTCCGCACCATGTGACCTGAACTTCCGGTCCGGTGGAACGCACGCGAGCGGCGTGCGTTCCACGTGGAGCAATATGCGACTTGGACAGGTGAGTTAACTAATCAGGGAGGGCGGATACTGAACGGAGGAGAGGGATAAGAGGAGGCAAGTAACACTACCTAATGCTCACCCGGACCATCGTTAGTTTGGGTGAGACAGTTACTGACATGGGACACTTCCCATGTTCTAGTGAGGATAAGAGTCACCAACTGTCCCACTGATTGGAGGCGAAAACCACCCTGATCTCTGAGTAAGTGCACTGAATTGAATTGACTGCATTGCTCAATAATATAAGTGACCCATACTGAGTGTATGTCTGTAATTTTATTTGTAGTTGATTGGAGGCTAAAACCACCCTGATCTTTGAATACCCTTGAATACATGTGAAGTCCCCTGATGATGTCTGTGATAGAAGACGGAAACATGGCATGTAGGGCAATGTAATAGGGTTACATAGAATACTAGACCCATACCGAGGGTAAGGTTCGGTGTGGGGTCGCCCCTGTCGGGGCGGGTGCTCCATTGTGGTAGGCAGGTGTGAATAACAGCCCCCCACCCCTAGGCAGGCAGGAAAGCCAGAATAGGGTTTAATAGGAGGTTAACACTGCCATCACTTACGCAGCACCCAGGTCACACCGGTCTCAGGCACCACCAACTGCCAGGACCACCCTCTGCGATTGTGGATCCTGCTCGGATGAGGTGAGATCCACCCATTTTTTCATATATTCATTGGTGTATGAGATACAGTGGAGGTTGTCATGTTAGTTGTTATTTTTGTCTCTCACCCAGTATGAAATATATTTTAAGCGACCTAGTAAAGGTTATGTTTTAAATAATCCAGTTTACAAAATTTATCAGTATATTGTGGGTGTAAACCGATACCACCACACTTATTAGAAGTGGCGGTACAATATAATTTTCATTACTATATGTTAATTGTCTAGAACTTTATGAAGCTAAATGCTATTCCTTATTTAGTTTTATCTAAGAATATAAAACATAGGTTTAAAAAATATACCACTATGTGCTTGTTTCATTTATACTTACCAGCCACATTGCTATGAAATAATGTCAAGTAATGTGCTAGATTTGTAAACATATGCTATGAAAGTGTATAATTATATTTTTTTTTCTTTTCAGATATCTGGCGACTGGAAATTCTTTTTCGTCTTTACATTTTTATTTTCGAATGGGCACCTCCACAATTGCTGGCGTGGTACGGGCTACATGTGCTGCCATTTGGTTGACACTGAAGGCTTCAGTGCTGCCACAACCAACCAGGCAGCAGTGGCTTGATATAGCCCATGGCTTCCAGGAGAGGACTCAATTTCCTAATTGTATTGGTGCCCTTGACGGGAAGCACATACGGGTTAAGAAGCCACCGAACTCAGGGTCCCGATACTATAATTGTAAGCAGTTTTTCTCTGTAGTTTTGTTGGTCTTGGCTGACACAAACTACAGGTTTATAATTGTAGATATTGGGTCCTATGGAAGTTCTGCAGATGCCAGTGGCGTAGGGATCGCCATAGCAGCCATAGCAATGGCTATGGGGCCCTATGCCACTGGGGGCCCGCCGCCGACTGAGGATTTAAAAAAATAAAAATAAAAAATCATGTGGCAAGTGGGCCGGGCATGGCGCTGTGTTAGGGGGCGGTCGGACTCGGAGCCGGAGGCAGAGAGGCAGTCTGGGCTGTGGTTCACCGGAAGTGGAGGAGGCGGAAGCGGCATGTACAAGGAAGCTGCGAGGCGAGCTGCTGGAGTGTGGGTGGCTGGCTGGCTTGGCGGCGCACGCAGTACGGTACGGCTTCACTGTGTCGGTCGGTTCAAGTGGCTGAGGTGAGGGCTGGCTGGGGAGTGGGACTGAGTCTGTCCCTGTTGCGATGTGTGTCCGACCGAAGCGGCAGGCGGCAGCGTCAGTCAGTGAGTGAAGTCAGACGTGGAGTACTGTAACTGGAGACTAGAGTGGACAAGTATTACAGACCCCTCAGATAGGATTAGGTGGCTGTGTCTTTGCCAAAATCCCACTAACCATTACCACAAATGCAGCTGCGCCTGCCAGGCTTGAGCAGGTATATGTGTGAATGTGGAAGATGCTGAGATCCGGCTGTACCTCACAGACGCCCAAGTCTACAGTACACCATCAGCAAGAGACACTTTACTACTTGGACGATCTGGATCTGCTGGACTGAGAGTGCGGGAATTATTTTCTGATTATTTTATGTCCCCTATCGGTTCTTTTCCTTTTCAGCAGTAGTCCTCTATTCATGGACTTTTGTGTTTGCCAGTATATTTTCCTAACCTGGATGGTTGGAGTTTAGTTACTTTTTTCATTTTTTAGTTAGGGACTCGCAAGATAATGAGGACCCTTGACGTGGGTTGCGAGCTTACATATTTTGCGTACACATAGTTTATTCAACACAGTATGTGAAATATGTACTAATATCTAATTTTTATATATATTGGAAATTAGTTTACCAAAGGAATGCTTGTTTTTAAGTTTCACAATTTGTCAAGTATAATAGGTGGGTCTCATTCTCATTAGTAACCAAATATGAGTATATGTGTAATAGCGAATAAAATCCATTCAATTTTTTTTTTTATATTGTGTACCTTGAGTACATTTTGGTAGGTCTAACATGTTATGTATATATGTGTAATAAAGAATGATGTCCATAAATCTGTTTTCTAAACATTTTAATCTAGGACCTGAAAATCCAATACATTAATGTGTGTTTACTAATTGTGATAATTTTTTTATTTATTTATTGCTCTTTTGTGGCTAATGATGTTTTACACAAAGCATAAATCTATATTGTATTGTGTGTGTTGCTGCAACATAAACACAAATGTGAACAATTATAAACTTGAAAAATAAAAGTGTTTTATTGCACACTATATTCAAATATACTCTGGCTTTTCAAAATAAAATTATACATTTTTGATGGCGCCTTGATGGCGATGAGGGTCCCTGATAATGAGGTCCTGAGATTTCTTGCTGGGAAGGGGGCCCAGAGTATTGGCTAGGCCCAGGTTGACTGGATGAGGGTCCCTGATAATAAGGGCCTGAAAATTGTTGCTGGGAAGGGGGCCCAGAGTGTTGGCTTGGCCCAGGTTGACTGGACGATGGGCCCTGCTGACTATAGCTGGGTTCCCCCTGGCACATATGGCGCAATTGGTGGCCCATACTGATCCCTTTGGGGAGGAAAGTGTTGGGGGCCCTGTGAGGGCTGACTACCTGGGGGGTGGTGGGGGCTAAACATGTTCCCATGACAGCGCAGGCTTTCGAGCGCATCATACATTTCTGTTGGCTCTTGTGGGCGATTAGCTACCTCCAGAACGATTTCAAGAGCAGTTTGCGTTCTCAAAACTCAATCTGGATGTAGCTGATGCATAAAATGGGCCAGACTACGGGCAAACATGTTGTGATGATCCTCCTACGACTATATACTAGGAACACTAACGTATAACTAAGACTATATACTAGGGAGTACCGAAAGGCTCAAACATGTATACATTGTGTACTTACTTAAATTCATTCGACTTTGGCCTTTTGTCTTTTCCCAGATTGGGGCAAAAAGATCCTGGGTAACCTCCACCCAGGCGGCATCCTTTTTATAATGGTCCTGGTACTCCCCAGACCGAAGATCCCAGATGCAGGGCCTCTCCTGCACCAGTACAATGAGCTTTTCAACGTCCATGACGTGTGGTGTTTTGGGCATTTTTCTCTCTTTTGGGCTCCGCAAGGGCTGAGAAGTTGATGCTGCCAACTTTCTCCCTCTTGTTCAGGCTCAAAACAGATGCAGCCAGACGCTGAGAAGCGACCTACTTCCTGTGTTCAAATCCCATGAGTGTTGCTAAGTTAATTGCGTGAAAAACGCAACGCAACGCAGTACATCAGGATGCAATGCGTTTTTCATGCAGCCCTGTTCACTTCTATGGGGCCTGTGTTGCGTGAAAAATGCAGAATATAGACCCTGCTGCAATTTTTACGCAATGCAGAAGTGATGCATGAAAAACAACTCTCATGTGCACAGCCCCATAGAAATTAATGGGTCCTGATTCAGTGCGGGTGCAATGCGTTCAACTCACGCATTGCACCCGCGCGGAAAACTCGCCAGTGTTAAAAGGGCCTAACATAGAGGCGTTCCCATGGTGATGGGGGATGCTTCAAGTTAAAATATACCATCGGATTGGAGAAAACTCAGAGCCGATGATATATTAATATTACCTGAACACCGAACCCGAACTTTTGCTGAAATGTTCGGGTTCGGGTTTGGGTGCCGAACACCGTAAAGTTTGGTACGAACCCGAACTTTACAGTTCGGGTTTGCTCAACCCTATACATAACCACATGATGTTAATAAACTTGTTTATATATTCAATTTATAATTTTTAATGATGTCAGGGGTGATCTGTGACCAACGGATCAACATATATTTAAAATCTGATGTAGCAGTTGTTGGAGCTGATAGATGAAACAGGACTGTAGAGTCCATTGAACTCCAAAGAGTTCAGTCATAAAAAGGGTTTATATGACAGAAACTCATTTAGTCCAAGTGGTGTTACCGATTTAATTTTAAAAATCCATCTAGCTTCTGCTCTCAGAATTTTGTTCTCCCAGTCCCCTCCCCTCTTTGGTTTAGGGATATGTTGTATCCCCACAAATTTTACACATGTGGTATCCCCTCCATGAACCTAAGATATATGTCTTGCCACTGAGGTGTATTTTTCATTGTGGATATCATTGATGTGATCCCTTATGTGTCGCCTAAATTCCCTTTTTTGTTTTTCCTACATAGTCAAGGGGACAGCTGCATTGGGCTAGGTACACCACTCCAGTAGTTAGGCAATTAATAAAGTCCCGTATTTTGTATTCAATGCCTGTATTGGAGCTCATGAATTTATTGTTCTTTTTGACCTGATCACATGCCACACATCTACCACATTTGAATGTCCCTAGTGGTCTTCTGGACAACCAATTACTTGAATTTTCTGGAGGCTGGTATTGACTATTAACCAGCCTATCTCTCAAGCTTCTCCCTTTTTTGAAGGTTATCTCGAGATCTAAGTCTGCATGTAAAATATCCCAGTATTTGGTTAGTGTTTGTCTAACTTTCATATGTGCGTTATCATAGGTTCCAATGACACGGATCTTCTTAATAGATGATGTTGTCTCAGTGTTATTTTTCTTTTTTGGAATAAGAAGGGAGTCCCTCTTTTCAACTCAGGTCTGAGGATTCCATCCAGATATCACCTTTCTTTGAATCTGCTTCTAAGGTCTGAGGCCTGTGTTTAAAACTTCTTCATATTCGGACAGTTGCATCGCAATCTAAGGTACTGATCCTTAGGAATGTCTTTGCGTAAAGAGTAAGGGTGTGCACTCTCCCACCACAGCAAAAGGCTATTAGTTGCGGTTTCTTTGCGATATACGGAAGTTAAAATGTTGTTCTGGTGGCCCCTCTCAATAAGAACATCTGGGAAGAGGAGTGTTCTTGTATCACAGACTGAGGTGAATTTTAGTCCTAGATCATTTACATTTATAATCTTCACAAACTCTGTAAACAGATGCTCAGTCTCTTTCCGTAACAAAAATACATAATCTATGGACCTTAGCCATAGAACTATATTCTCGTGCTACTTTTCCATGGCCTCTGACCAGATGTAATTGGCTTCCCACCACCCCAGGAGTAAATTTGCGTAAGAAGGCGCACAGGAACGTCCCATCACAGTACCCTTGAGCTGGTGGTAATGGTGGTCATCGAAAATAAAATAGTTCCTAGTGAGGCTAAAGTTCAGAAGATCAAGTATAAATTGGTTATGTGACGTCAATCTTTTGTCCCTAGTGGATAGATAGCTTCCCACAGATTTTAGGCCCAGGTGATGTTGTATAGAGCTATACAGGGCTTCTACGTCTATGGAGGCAAACATGATACTTTCATCAATACATACACCATTCATTCTCAAGAGAAGATCAGACGTGTCCCGCATATATAAGGGGAGAGACCCGACAGATGGTCGAATCATTTTGTCCACATATATATGCCTATATTTTGTCCTAAACTCCCCACTCCAGAAACTATTGGGCGACTCTTCAGTGATGTGGTGCCCTTATGGATCTTTGGTAGGGAGTAAAAGGTTGCAGTGACCGGGTTTTGGGGCAATAAGAAATTATATTCTGTTTGATCAATCAAATTCTGTTTCAGTCCATCCATCAGAATATTTGTGAGCTCATTAAGAAAGATAGCACATGGATCCATTGTTAAAATTCTATAAGATTCTTTATCCCTCAGGATATCCATGCACATCTTCTTGTATGTCCCATGATTCATTATGACCAGGTTGCCCCCCTTGTCTGAGGGCTTGATGATTATATTACGGTCACGTTCCAGCTTTTTTAAGGAGGCATACGCCTCTCTACTGAGATTGTTATCTCCCTTTGTTTTGATACTGATCTGTTCTAAATCTCTTGAGACAAGTTTGTTAAAGATCGATATATGCGAATCCGGTAGGGGAGGTGGCATATGGGTGATTTTTCATCGAGCAATAGGCGGGACTCCAGCGGGTGCAGTGCTAGCCACTGATGACATGCTGAGTAACAGTATGACATCCCCGAGGACAGTACAGAGGAAGCAGAGAGCTGGAAAAGCAGTGCCTGAGCATCGGACAGGGACTCAAGATAGGAGTGAGAATTAAGTGTAATTAGGAGGCGGGGCCTTTTGTCGAAGACCAGGCCCCTTTCCTCCAGGGGCCCCATAGCAGCTGCGTAGTCTGCCTTCGTGGAGGTACACCTCTCACTGTACCTCTTAATTATTATTATTTTTTTTCAGTACAATGTGTATAAGGCCCCATGCACACAACCATATCCATTTTGTGTTCTGCAAATCGCGGATCCACAAAAAATATGGATGTGGTCCATGTTACATCCACGTTATTTGAGGACCCATGACTTCAATGGGTATGTGGTCCAGAGATAGTTTTTGTCAATACAAATCTTTCCCCTATCCACAGAATATCTGGGACCACCACTGATCACAAGAGATGGATCCTGTGTCCCCGTATGAATGAAGTGGCAGGTCCTTCTCAGCAACTCAGTTCACTCTCTATGGGACTGCTGGAAAGAGCGAAGTACAATGCTCAGCTATTTCCAGAAGTCCCATAGACATTGAATGAAGCAGAAGGGAACATGTTTGACCTACCATTCCATTTATTTGGGGACACAGGATCCCCATTCTCTTAATCAGGGGTGTAATGAAATCTGAGGTAAATAGACAGATAGATAGATAGATTTCATATTGTAAAGTATTATCAATAGCTGATTGCATAGCAGTGGCTGTTGATCTATTAAGTAAATGCAACTTGTACCTCCAGGTGCCAGCCAGTCTGAAAACTAGGTGAGACACTCCACCTTCTCAGAGGAAGTTCTATTTAACACTGGCCTGCTAATTACAAGACACTTGGGCATACTAATGAGGACCTGGAAGGGAGATGTTGTCTGCTAGACCAGCGGGTGGTCTAACCCATTTAATAGAGGAATGAAATAATATCAGAAGCCATAACTCTGACCTCATAACACCCACATCCTCAGAACCTAATAATTGTGTTCAGCCTGACATGGGTTTCGGGGAGAATCTATACACGCCATACTGAACATGAGGCATTTCTCGGTAATCAGGATCTGGAAATCATAACTCGATCATATTTGGTGTCTGTATGACCGGGACGAGGCGACTCAGATTATGGGATCTTACCTGTACCCGCAGGCCCTGTCATACGGCGAGGAATCACCGTAATTCATATTGCGACATCGGTCAGCCTTGTGGGAAGGTGGGGCAAAAACCTGAATAATATCAGACGTCCCAGAAGGCGGGACCGAAAGGAGGGAGGTTCCCTCACAGCCCACCCCTCGGCTGAGGGGGGATAAAAATGGGTGTTTGGGAACAGGTAATTGTCAGCCATTTTGGGGGTCCACATCATTTGGAGTGACTGCCCATATCTCTATATCTTCAGCTGTCCCCACAGCCGGAATATAATTGCTGCATCTCAGTAAGCTAATATTCTGTATTTTATCCCTTTTATTTTATCTGTTTTACTGCATTGTTATTGTATGTATGTTTTTATCTTTTATCTGACACTTTCTTTTTGTATTGCACTGCACTATTGTGTATCAAATTTAAAAATTGATAAGTCCCTTCCTTGTGGTCTTATAGAACTTGCTCTTTCGGGGGGAATAACGTTACCAGTAGTGTTTCAGAGGATTTTAGGTCCCATATAGATAACTTGTGTTATGGTGTTAAATTTGGGTTGAGAGAATATCTGAGTATATGCCCCTATTGACTTATAGTATAGGTGGTGGCAGCTATTGTGATAGAAAATATTGGGGTGTTAGAATCTAGGGAAGTAAATTAGCATAATTCCGTCATCTTGAATAGGTGGGTTGGAATTTCTGGGGTAACTTGATGAGCTCACTAGTATAATTCACCCCAGTGACATGACCCGAGAGTAGGGATTGTGACAAGGGGTGACCCAGCAGTCCGCACTGATCAGATACTTATCCGCTATGCTATAAGTAGGGGATAAAAAATAAGCTGAGCTGAAAAACTAAGAAAGGCCATCACTATCTGATCAGCAGGGTTCTGACACCCTGCATCACCATCCAGTTGACTATGAAGATTCATAAAGAGGCTCAGACACACCACTACTTAATTTACACTGAGTGCTTTATTAACTGCAAGTTGTCAAATGTACAGTAGATGTTCTCATTAGAAGTCAGGGCACTGGTCTTAAACGTGGCCCCAGGAGTGGAAAATCCTCAATGGAGGAAACCTCTAGGGAACCATCGCTGAAGGACTGCCCTTTCCCTAGGCGGTGTAGGAAAACGATGGCACGTGACAAGAACTGTAAATTTTTCCTTGAATCAATGGTTAATGTCAAGTGTATTGACCAAGCCTGGATCTGCCTTTTGATGCAGGAGGAAATTCACTTCTTCGGTGAATATATCCGACTGCGGAAAGTCCGGTAAATGACAAGTCCAGTGGTGAATGCAGAGACTGAGCCCGGAACTGCCTCTTAATGCAGCAGGAAACTCACTTAGTTGGTGAATACATCTGTCTGCGGAAAGTCCAGTGAATGTCAAGTCCAGTGGTTATTGCAGAGACCAAGCCTGGAATCTGCCTTTGATGCAGCAGGAAACTCCCTTCTTTAGAGAATACGTCTGACTGGCTGATGCTGTGGAAGACGCGGAGAGGAGAAAAAAAGAGGGTTAATCGCAGGCCCAAGAGAGGCTCCGAGAGTAACTGGCAGGGCGCCAAAGATGGACCAGTATCAGAATGGTTTGGTGATCGTAAGTGTTTTAGTCACTGATTTTTTTGTATGCGTTACATGGAGGTATTGAGGCTGCCAAGGGTATAACACCCCCCAGAAGGTACTCTGTGGGGTTTGTAAATGATTGAAACGAAAAAAAAGGAGGATCCACTAGGGGTCCAAAACAATGTGAAACCCTTTCAGTGGCGCCAAAGGATACCTCTATGTAGAAACGTCTTAGTGATAGCCTGTGAACTAGAAAAGTTCAGAGGAGGTGATAATGAAAATATAAAATTAAAAATACAAAATAGATGTAAATATACTGTATATAAAATAGCAAACCATAAAATCAAAGACAATGTAAGTGACTCACTTCACCAGGAGGAGCAGGGTGGGATAAAGCTCAAGACACCCACCACGCTTCCTCCTGCGCCCGGGTCGCTTTGCAAAGGTCTTAGGATTAACGGCAGTCCAAACGTGGTACCTCTTGTTAAAAATCCTTTATTCCAACACAGGGTAAGGGTAAGGAGTGGCTCAACGCGTTTCGGGGTTTAGTATATCCCCTTCATCAGGAGCATAAGGAATACAGCAGGGGCGTAGCTAAAGGCTCATGGGTCCCGATGCAAGAGTTCAGCTTGGGCCCCCCTTCCCTCAGTGCTTTGTGGCCAGGGTCAGGGAAGCACATAGCCTTCATGCTGTCTGAGGCAAAAATTGAAACGGCACCTCCCTCCCCACCATGCCAAATTCCTGCCCTAACCCCTTCCCTCCAGCCGGCCACTTGACCAGTATGCATTTGCTATACTGCTATACTACAGCACAAGGGTCTTTGGGCCCCCTCAGGCTCCTGGGCCCTGTAGCGACTGCTACCTCTGCACCCCCTATAGCTACGCCCCTAAAATACAGTATAGTGTATAGTATTTAACGCTAAAAAGAGCGCCAAAAGGACATGCATGACATCACTTCCGGTTCGCATTCCGTTACTTCCAACGTGGAACGCATCAGGAGTGCCGCTAAAAACAGAAATGGATGTATAAGTGAATACTACTGTTAAGCCTGTAAATTATTTTTAGATGATTAAAATAATGTGAGACATTTCTAGTACAAAAAGTCTCTGGGATAGCTGATTCCGGTTTGCGTTCCACCGTGGAGCACACCGGAAGTGACGTGTACCTAGGAACATGAGAAAACAGGTGAAAAGAGGGGGAGTGCGATTAGTAGGCATAAGAAATATGTTACATATATACATAAAAATGATACATACATACGTAAAAATTATGACATACTGTATTTTTCGCCGTATAAGACGCACTTTTTCTTTCCCAAAACTGGGGGGGAAAAGTTGCTGCATCTTATACGACAAATACACATTTTGCCTGCATTAAAACTGCCCCTAACTTTGTGTGGTGCTTGCTCACAGTCCTCTTTTTATGCTGTGTGTGCTGCAGGCTGGATTTGTGGCATGTACTGCGGGCTGTGGAGACTTCTCTGACCCTCCCTGCACGGCCAGGCTGTGTGTGTTCGGGCTTCCCTCTTCCTCCTATAGCGCGCCTTGTCCCCCCCTCCCGACAGTCTAACCACGTGCTGCCCGGACACCATGTCAATGCTCTGCTGAGCTTACCAATACCTTTCCCTCCATCAGTGCGGGCTGTGCCTCCTCATGTCTCCCCGGGCAGTCTCACTCCTTGCTGGGCAGTGTGGGCACAATCCGCTTCTGGGCATATCTCCAGGGCACTGTATCAATCTATGCTGCCCTGAAATGTCTGCACATCTGCCCCTCCTGCTCCATACGTTCCGCCTCCTCCGGCCAAGGTTTACTGTGTGCTGTCCGTGCTCTGCTCCGCCCCGATCCTACTTGATTTGATGCCCGTGATTGATGGGCAGAAGAATTGATCCGCCAAAGCTCCGCCCCCCAAATCCTGGGGAGAAGACACCGCCCTCCCTACCTCATACTGCTGCTCCTGCTCCGCCCCCACTTCGATTACTACTCTATTGGATGCCCATGATTGATGGGCAGAAGAATGGCTCCACAAGCTCCGCCCCCGAATATTTTACTACAGTATTTGGTTCAGAATCCTTTTTTTCTAGATTTTCCTCCTTTAAAATTGGGTGCGTCTTATATGCCGGAGCGTCTTATACGGCGAAAAATACAACATAGATCGGAATATCATTCTGATGACTCTCACCGGAGGTGACATTACTTTCGGTTTTGAAAAACTACAATTAACATATAGTTTGGATAAAAAATTTTTAGGGGGATAAAAAGTTTGACCTTTTGTGGACTCATTCAGCATGGGGAGGGCTTTTATCATAAAGCGAGGAAACGCTCCTGGAAATTCTGGTGCTCTCGAAAAACAAACCGGCGCACCAACCTTATGTAAGGCGCCAGAGGTTACTACTTCAGGTTTCAGTGGAGCGCACCTCTGATTACGAGGCGCTTCTGGTTCCAAATGGAACGCAAGAGCTTATGTAAAGCAACCTTGTGTGGTTATAAGGATGTTGACCCTGAGGACATTATGTACCCTTTATCCTAACTTAACCACCTCCCGTCACACTAACACCGAAAGGCGTGACTGCCGCGGCTCCCTCAGGTCACACTAACATGAGACCCGAGATTTCCTGTGAACGCGCGCTCACAGGAGCGCGCTTTCACAGGATTGCGCAGTTCAGAAGTTCATCTACAGCCTGCCGGCCGCGATCATTGGCTGGCAGGCTGTGGATTTTTGAAATGACCAATGAAATTAGTATGTCAGACGCTATTTTGAAAATAGCATCTGATATACCTGCTCCTCTGGTGGTCCCTTTTGCTTGGATCGACCACCAGAGGACACAGGCAGCTCTGTAAGTAGCACCAATCACCACACATACATATTACACCTCCCCTGTCACTTATATAACCCCTTATTAGCCCCTGATCACCCCATATAAACTCACTGATCACCCCCCTGTCACCCCCCTGTCATTGATCACCCCCCTGTAAGGGTCCCTCATCACCGCCAGGTAGTTAGCTACTTGTTAGGTAGTTAGCGCCCAGCCCACCGCACCGCAGTCACTGATTAGTCGCTGATTATCGTCATCCCTGTCGCTAATCAGCACTAGTACTATATAGTATCTGTATGTGATCAAGACTGATCGCAATCAGATCTATATAAGTACATTAGGGTCACCTTAGGCTCTACAAAAAACGCAGTGTTCACCCGATCAAGCCTGATCTTGTGCGCACACTTGCGTTCAGTCCGCCCCACCGCAGTGACAGAATATTTTTTCTTCTGATCACTGCAAAAATACCGTAAAATCGCTGCGCCGCTATAAAGATCACTTTTGAGCTTTTTGGATCTTTATTAGCGATCGCAGCTTTACTTCGCAAGCACTCCTTTTTACTAGGCAGGTGTGCTCTTTTTCCTGGGTAGTCTCAGAGGAATACCCCCTAAATTTAGTGAGCCCAAAATGTCAAACAAGGGGTATTCCGCTGAAGATGCCTACATGATTCTGGCCGTGATGGATGAAAGCGATGGGGACGCCTCACCTGCTGAATCCAGTGGTTCAGAATATGAACCTGTAGACAGCAGTGGCACTCTAACCGCTAACGAAGATGACGAGGTTGAGGTCCCTGCTATGGTTAGGCGTACCCGATCCCATGTCAGGGTTCTGCATACCCCGCATGATGAGCCTCATTTGCAGCAGAGTGGTGCTAGCGCTGATCTTTTTTATGGTGCGGCATACACCCGTAGCGCAGCACATCCTGGACCTTCTACCAGCACTGCCGTATTCCATGGTGAAGTGGCGAGCACCAGAAGGGCAGTTCAAGCTGGTACAGTGGCACGTGCAGTAACTCCCCCGTCGCAGCCACCGTGTTCACAGGCCCGTAAAACCCTTAATCTCCCAGAGGTGCTGGCAAATCCTAATTGGCACTCCCCTGCTTCCGCCGCACCCGTATTGCCCTCTTTCACCGCCAAGTCTGGAGTTCGCAGTGGAGACAGCTCATTTAGGATCAGCCCTCGAGTTTTTTTAGCTGTTCTTCACCGCGGATATCTATGACCTAGTTGTGGCAGAAACCAACCGCTACGCCACACAGTTTATTACCGCCAATCGGGAAAGCTTCTATGCCCAGCCTTACCGGTGGAAACCAGTCACAGTTTCCGAATTAAATTTTTTTGGGGCTTTATCATCAGCATGGGTCTAAAGACCCAATACATTACATGCCCATGTTCTCTGCTGCAATGTCCAGGGCACGTTTTGAGGTCATCATGTTCTTTATGCATTTCGCTGACAATAACACCTGTCATCCAAGAGGCCACCCTGCTTATTAACGGCTCCACAAAATTCGGCCCCTCATAGACCATTTGTCATGCAGATTTGCAGATGCGTATACCCCTAATCAAAACATCTGCATAGACGAGTCCATAGTACATTTTACCGGGCGCCTTGGCATCAAACAGTACATCCCCAGCAAGAACGCCTGGTATGGGGTCAAACTGTATAAGCTCTGTGAAAGGGCCACAGGCTATACATATCGTTTTAGGGTCTATAAGGGAAAAGACTCAAAACTGGAGCCAGTCGGATGTCCTGACTACCTGGGGAGCAGTGGCAAGATTGTCTGGGACTTGGTGTCACCCTTACTCCACAAGGGGTACCACTTATACGTGAACAATTTTTACTCAAGCGTGGCCCTCTTTCAGCACTTACATCTAGTCAGAATTCAATGCTGTGGCACCGTGCAACCTAGTCGCCGGGGCTTCCCCGAACGTCTTGTTAGTACCCGACTTGCACGGGGGGAGAGGGCTGCCTTGTGTGACCAAGAACTGCTTGCAGCGAAGTGGAGGGACAAGAGGGACGTTTACCTTCTGTCCACCATTCACGCAGACAGGACAGTGCAAATTGAAAGGGCAACTGGAGTCATTGAGAAGTCCACCCCTCCACGACTATAACCTTCACATGGGAGGGGTGGACTTCAATGACCAGATGTTGGCTCCCTATTTAGTGTCCCGCTGCACCAGACGCTGGTATAAGAAGGTGTCTGTATATTTAATTCAATTGGCTATGTATAATAGTTTTGTTCTCTACAGTAAGGCTGGGAGAACAGGATCCTTCCTAAAATTCCAGGAAGAGATCATTTTGGAAATCCTGTAACCAGGAGGGTCCGTGCCCAAAGTCCCTGATGTAGTGAGCCAGCTACATGGCAGACACTTCCCCAGTGTCTATCCTGGTACCCCAACTCAACCCTTTTTTGTCCTGACTGTACTGACCAGCCTGTGGGGAGTGTTTCCGCAAGTTCCACACACAGGTACACTATTAGTATATGGATTGCGTGACACAGGACAGGCACACAGGGTTCTTAGGGCCCTTTCACACAGAGCTGCCACAAACCTCTCCTTTCACCTGGGACAAAGTGCATAATGTACTTCGCCACATCTCTGGGCGATTTGCGCTTTGCACATTGTCCCATTAGGGAAGAAGAGGTTTATCCTCTAAAGGTAAAAAAAATAAAATAAATTACAGGTAAGCATAAAAGTTAATATTCTGTTTCAAAAGTTCAATAAAGTTTATAAAAGTTAATGTTCTGTTCAAATGTTATATAAAGTTAATGTTAATAAATTTATTGCGTTGCGGCTATTTTTATTTATTTTTTTACCTTCTAGGTGGCCAAGCGATCAATCAGCTGCAGCACTGATGTGCATTCTGACAGAAGCATTGCTCTGCTGTCAGATAACACAAAAGTCGGTGTATGCGGCACTGCAAGACGAGATTTCTCCTCTGCAGTAAAAAAGATTTGTTTGCCGAGGCTTATGAGCTGAGGGGCGGTGTTCATATGCTTTGGCAAACACTTTGTATAAAAATAAAAACATAAAAAAATTCCGACAATGATTTATTCATCCACATCGATTGATGTGAATGGATAAATCGGGTTTGCCAGGGCATACGAGCTGAGTGGGTTTGGATGTTGGGCGGAGCTCCTATGTCCTGGCAGACGCCTTTCCCCTCCTTTTTTTTTTGCACATTTTTTGGCAAAGATTTTTTCATCAACATTGATCGATTTGAATGAAGAAATCTGTGCCGTTCATTTTTTCTTTCAGCCCAGAGGCTGAATGGAAAAAAAAAATCTCATTACCCGTATGCTCAATATAAGGAGAATAGCAGAAACTCCTAATGCTGGCCATACATGTAATGATTGTGGAGACCCTCAAATGCCAGGGCAGTAAAAACACTCCAAAAATGACCCCATTTTGGAAAGAAGACACCCCAAGGTATTCACTGAGGGGCATATTGAGTCAATGAAAGATTGAACTTTTTGTCCTAAGTTAGCGGGAAAGGGAGACTTTGTGAGAAAAAACAAAAAAAATAAAATAAATTTCCGCTAACTTGTGCCAAAAAAAAAATCTTCCATTAACTCACCATGCCCCTCACGGAATACCTTGGGGTGTCTTCTTTCCAAAATGGGGTCACATGTGGGGTATTTATACTGCCCTGGCATTTTAGGGGCCCTAAAGCTTGAGAAGAAGTCTGGAATCCAAATGTTTAAAAATGCCCTCCTAAAAGGTACTCATTGGAATTTGGGCCCCTTTGCGCACCTAGGCTGCAAAAAAGTGTCACACATGTGGTATCCACCGTACTCAGAAGAAGTAGGGCAATGTGTTTTGGGGTGTCTACCCATGCTGGGTGAGAGAAATATCTCTGTAAAATGACAACTTTGTATAAAAAAATGGCTTTTACAGAGATATTTCTCTCTCCCAGCATGGGTATATGTAAAAATACACCCCAAAACACCTTGCCCTACTTCTTTTGAGTACGGCGATACAACATGTGTGACACTTTTTTGCAGCCTAGGTGCGCAAAGGGACCCAAATTCTAAAGAGTACCTTTAAGATTTCACAGGGCATTTTTTACACATTTGGATTCCAAACTACTTTTCACACTTTAGGTCCCCTAAAATGCCAGGGCAGTATAAATACCCCACAAGTGACTCCATTTTGGAAAGAAGACACCCCAAGGTATTTCGTGAGGGGCATGGCAAGTTCATGAAAAAATTTATTTTTTGTCACAAGTTAGCGGATTATGAGACTTTGTAAGAAAAAAATAATTAAAAAAATACATCATTTTCCGCTAACTTGTGCCAAAAAAATAATAATTCTAGGAACTCTCCATGCCCCTCACGGAATACCTTGGGGTGTCTTCTTTCCAAAATGGGGTCACTTGTGGGGTATTTATACTATCCTGGCATTCTAGCACCTCAAGAAACATGATAGGTGCTCAGAAAGTCAGAGCTGCTTCAAAATGCTTTTGCGCAAACCAATAAATATACACTTATTGGATTTTTTTTTATCAAAGACATGTAGCACAATAAATTCTGACACAAACTTGTATAGAAATGTAATTATATTTGAACAATTTAACCAGATAAAGTTAAAAATACACTTTTTTTTTGAAAATTGCGGCCTATTTTGATTAATATCGGAAAAACAAAAAATCTTAGCAGCACAATTAAATACCACCAAAAAAAGCTGTATTTGTGAGAAGAAAAGGAGGTAAAATTCATTTGGGTGCCAAGTTGCATGACCGAGCAATAAACCGTTAAAGTTGTGAAGTGCCGATTTGTGAAAAAGGGCCTGGTCACTAGGGGGGGTATAAACCTGTGGTCCTTAAGTGGTTAAATAGACAATAAATACAGTTTGTATCCAATTAGTGGAATGTATAGATGTATAACTATATATAAATATCTGATGTGTAAATATCCAATGTATAAAAAATGAATATAAAAAAACTAATATAAAAAATTAAGATATTGGTGCACAGACTTCTATAAATATTTTATGTATACCAAGTATACACATATATAGAAAAATATAAAGACTATATATATATCTATCTATATATATAGATATAGATATATATAAAGTATATAGAAAATATACAGATAAGAGTGTATGGGTCAGACAAAATGTTTTATTTTTTTAATATATGTATATCCGTGAATATTGATTCTCAAGGTACAGATATATATTTAATGGCAATGGCGTATTGGGGATGGGTATTATGATCATACTCGCGGCTAAACGGAAGGGAGAGGGGATCTAGTAATTAGAATATTCAAGGGACTCATTGAGTCCAAAAGGGGAAAGTGTATTTAGAACATATATCCAGTGCATCTCTTTCCGGCACAGTTGTTGATAGGTTGATGGGATATGTTCTAAAGGTGAAACTCTTAGAGAAGACGGATCACTGTCATGTTTATCAGAATAATGCCGAGAGACACTATGAGTTAGGATGCCTCGTCGGATGTTTGGGCAATGCTCATTCATCCTTTTCCTAACTGTCTGCGTGGTTCTGCCTACGTATTTCAAATCACAGGGACACGTAAGGAGATACACCACATTTCTAGTGCCACAATGAAGTTTGTTTCTGATTTTCCACGTGTCGTTCTGGTGTTTTTTTGTTGTTGTTGCTGTGGAAATCTGTATCTCCTTTAGTCCCTGGGTGATCATGTTGCAACACATGCAATTCTTAAGACGGCATTTCCGTATTCCTATTGAATTTGGGATCCCAAAGGGTCCTATCAAGGTTTTCTCCTTGGTTGGTTCGAGTTTTGGACAGGACGGGGCAATAAGGTTTTTTAAGGTTTGGGCCCTCCTAAAGGTAATTAGGGGTTGTTTTGGTAGGATTGGATCCTTTAGAAGGATACCCAATTGTTTAGTGACGATTTGTTTAATAATAATATGGTTGGTGTTGTAACGGGTGATCAAATTGTATTGGTATTTATCGTCTTCTCTAGTTTTAAATGTGGGGGATTGTAGGGCCGTTTTTTGGTCTAGAGATAGTGCTCTTTTTGCTGCGGTATTTACTAGTCCTCTCGGATACCCTTTTTCCTTAAATCTATTTTTGAGGACCCCTATTTGTTCTTTCAGTTCTTGGTTGTCTGAACAATTCCTCCTAATTCTTTTCATTTGTCCATAAGGTATGTTATTTTTCAATTTTGAATAGTGGCTACTAGAATAATCCAAATAACTGTTGGCATCAACTTTTTTAAAATGAGTTCTTGTTGTTATCTTTTTGTCAGTCGCTTTGATATGAATGTCTAGAAAGGTAGCTTCTTGAGGGCTGAATTCAGAACTAAATTGTAGGCCCCAGTCGTTTTTGTTGAGTTCTTTAATGAATGAAAGAAGTTCTCCCTTGGTCCCATTCCAAATGAAGATGACATCATCTAAATATCTTTTGTAGAAAATGATGTTTTTGTGGGAGATGAGACCAAGATGTTCCTCAAAGAGTCCAACGAAAAGATTAGCATACGACGGGGCAAATTTAGTTCCCATGGCTGTTCCTTTGTGGTGTAGGTAGAATTCATCCCTGAAAGTTAAATAGTTAAGTTGTAATATAAATTCAATGGAATCAAGAATTAATTCCTTCTGTAGGGCGGGTATTTCTTGATCCAGGGTAAGGAAGTAACGTACAGCCTTAAGTCCTAGTTCGTGTTGGATGTTACTATAAAGGGAAGCTACGTCTAATGTCACCCAGAGATACTCAGTCTTCCATTTAATGGTTTTTAGAATATTGATTAGATGGGAGAAGTCACGGAGATAGGACCGAAGTTGTAAGACATATTTTAGTAAAAACGTATCCACATAGGCCGAGAGATTTGAAGTTAGAGAGTTGATGCCGGATATAATTGGTCTGCCAATTAGAAACGGGCTACTGTGGGATGATGGTTGTAGATAAAGGACTTTTATTTTTTGTTAATGATCCAGAAGTGTGGCCAGAGTCTATTAGCACCTGTAGGGATTTAAAAAAATTGGTGTAGGGTCATCCTCTATGGTTCTATAGTATTCTGTGTCTGACAGAATCCTAATGGATTAAGTCAGGTAATATTCACGGTTCATAATAACTACCCCCCTCTCTTGTCTGCATTCTTGATAACCACATCTTTATTGTTCTTAAGATTTTTTAGAGCTTGGTTTTGTAATTTGTCTAGGTTTGTAGGGGGTCCTCTCGGTAACGTTTCAGTTAAAGTTTTGAAATCATCTAGAACCATATTAAAAAAGCTCTCTAAGGGGGGACGCACGCGTGAAGCCGGAGGAGAAAAACATGCTTCTCTGAGCTCTATGCCGCGGGCTGTAGAAATCCCTCCTTAAGCGCCGTTATACCGGCTCCACAAGCCTCCAGATTTCATGACAAGCTGCACAAAGATGTCCCGTAAAAGAGGAAAGATGAGAACAGAGAATACGCCGACTCCTTCGCAGACTTTACCTGAACTTTTTAGAAGTGCCGGGCGAACAGCAATGACGGACC
Organism: Bufo gargarizans; assembly: GCF_014858855.1. Classification (NCBI taxonomy): domain Eukaryota; kingdom Metazoa; phylum Chordata; class Amphibia; order Anura; family Bufonidae; genus Bufo; species Bufo gargarizans. Next base: position 98,705,751 of record NC_058084.1, read on the forward strand.
CCTCTCCAGCTCCATCTAGCCCCGCCTCCTCTACAGCCAGTGGATCCATCCTGGAGCCCCGAGATCAGCAGCCAGGTCAGACGGAGCTTTTTACCAACATAGCGTCGCTGTTCCGCACGGAGCTCTCACAAGCAGTGGCCGAATTCACTAGCCAAAATAAAGACCTGGGGCAGCGGGTCTCAGACTTAGAGTCCCGGACCGATGATATTGCAGATGCTCTGGGGACAGATAGAGCGGACATTGATGCGCACACAGCGCAACTAGAGGCTCTCGAATCCAAGATCGAGGACCTCGAAAATAGGTCCCGCACAGGAAACCTTCGGGTGAGAGGTCTGCCGGAATTATACACAGACCTACCTGCCACCATGACAGCGCTATTCACCGCCCTTCTTCCACAGGAGGATCAAAGTCGCCTGAAAATGGACAGAGTCCACAGGGCCTTGGGCAAACCGCGCTCCAGTGACCTACCCAGGGACGTTATATTGAAATTTCACCACCCTGAAACCAGGGATCTGATCTTGGCAGCAGCCAGAAACATCTCTGAACTACCGGGCCTCCCGTCATCTGTACATCTTTATGCAGATTTGGCGCCATCAACCCTCCGCCGCCGCCACGAGCTGCGGCCTGTTACCCAAGCACTACAGAGGGCACAAGTCAAATACAGTTGGGGCTTCCCCTTCGCGCTGTCCCTTTCAGCTCAACTCTCAGACCCATGTGGTCTGCTCACTATCGGAAGGCCTGGAGACCTTGCAGAAGGCAGGCATACCGCACGATCAAAGAGATGGACCGGATCCGGTCCCCAAGCCTCAAAGACCAGCTAGAGTTTGGACCACAGTGACCCCGTCCTCCGGTTCCGTGAGTCAATCGCCAAGGACCTGAACTATGATGGTTAAGGTGTCCTGATATCCTAAAGATTTGAACTTACTGTTATAACGTTCTTAAGGGTCACCGTTGCCCCTGTTATGTTGTACTTTGACCTATTAGACAGCCATAATCACTCCCTTGTCGACTTACTCCACATCAGGGATTCCTCAATATGTATGCTTTTCACCCCATCCTGGAGTCCTATACCAGGGATGCGGCCTAGTGGACTTTCATGTTGCCTCACCTGAGAGGGTTGATGGAGACAGGGATTCGCGCCATTTTTGGGCGAGGTCCTTCCTCATCCAACCGTTAGAGTTAGCTGACCCGAGTCAGTCAATGTTAGACGTTGCTTTTCATGCAATAGTCATAACTTTTCTTGTTTTACTGTTTGATTTCTATGTTCTGGATCAATTATTTTACGGTACTAATGAGAGCTTGACAATAAGTGTGGAGGTGGTTGTTGGGGTAACTGAGCCAGAGAACGTCGCTACCTTTAGCGTACATAAGATCCCCTTAGTTATCACGGACCATGTATAAAGTCCTGTCACATAATGTACGGGGTCTAAACTCCCCTAGAAAACGGAAGGATGCATTCGCAGTTTACTTGAAACACAAACCAGACGTTCTCTGCCTTCAGGAATCTCACTATACACCAGGGTCCCACCCAAAATATTTTCACCCTCAGTATTCCAGGTTCTTTTCATCTACTTTTCAGTCTAAGAGTAGGGGTGTGATAACGCTACTGAGGAATTCCTTCCCCATGACAGTCACACAGTCAATCCTGGACCCCAATGGGAGATTTGTCATTCTATTAGGAACATACCAGGAAGAAACTCTTTGTCTGGTTAATGTGTATGCACCTAATGAAGACCCCATCTCATTTTTTGGTGAGATGGGTTCTATCATTGACGCACTTACATTTCATAAGGTGATATGGTGTGGGGACTTTAATTTCACTATTAACTCTGTTTTAGATCGCTCATCCCTTCCCGCCCAACCACGTCCTCGTACCCATGACATCAGAATCCGCAAGGTTCTTGAAACCATGAACATAGCAGATACATGGAGGGAGCATAATGGACCACAAAGGAGTTATACTTACTACTCGCCCATACATCATATATATATACTCTCATTGATATGATCCTATCCTCCGTGAGTCTTCTACCATTTTTGTCCTACTCAAGGCATATCCCTTCCTCCTGGTCGGATCCTGGAGACTGAATGAGTCTTTGTTGTCCAGACCTGGCTTGGTAGATTAGTTACAGGTAGACATTCGTGAATTTTTCAGGGACAACACTACGACTGACTCCGACCCGTTAAATCTGTGGTTAGCCCATAAGGCATTTATGAGGGGGGAACTTATTAATGTAGCCTCACGTCTGAAACGCGAACGTACTGAAGCCCAGAAAGCATTAGAGGCTAAACTAGAGAGACTAGTTAAGGCCCATCAACGCTCGCCTTCCCTGTATCTACTAAAAGCTGAAAAAGATAATAAATTACAGTTAATACCATACTCTATACAGTAAACTTGTTATCCACTGACCGTCTAATATACCTCTAGCCACTTAATCACTTGTTCTTTTCTGTCAGGTGAATGCCTAATTTTTGGGGCCTGTACTCCACTGGCCTACAGTAAAATTGTTATTCAGTGACCGCCTAATGTAGCTCCAGCCACATAATCACTTGTTCTTTCCTGTCAGGTGAATGCCTAATTTTGGGGGCCTGTACTCCACTGCCCTGCAGTAATTTTTTTTCCACTGACAATCTAATGTACCTCCAGCCACATAATTACTTGTTCTTTTCTGTGAGGTGAATGCCTCACTTTTTTGGGCCTGTACTGGCCTACAGTAAAATTGTTATCCACTGACCATCTAATATACCTCCAGCCGCTTAATCAGTTCTTCTTTTCTGTCAGGTGAATGCCTAATTTTTGGGGCCTGTACTCCACTGGCACACAGTAAAATTGTTATTCAGTGACCGTCTATTGTACCTCCAGCCACAAATTCATTTGTTCTTTTCTGTCAGGTGAATGCCTAATGTTTGGGGCCTGTACTCCACTGGCCTGCAGTAAATTTGTTATTCACTGACCATCTAATTTATCTCCAGCCATAGAATCAATTATTATTTTCTGTCAGGTGAATGAACAATTTTTTGGGCCTGTACTCCACTGGCCTACAGTAAAATTGTTATCCACCTGCCACCTAATATACCGCCAGCCACATAATCACTTATTCTTTTCTGTCCAGTGAATGCCTAATGTTTGGGGCCTCTACTCCACTGGCCTACAGTAAAATTGTTATCCACTAACCGCCTAATATACCTCCAGCCACATAATCACTTGTTCTTTTCTGTCTGGTGAATGCCTATTGTTTGGGGCCAGTTACTCCACTGGCCTGCAGTAAAATTGTTATCCACTGACCGCCTAATATACCTCCAGCCACATAATCACTTGTTCTTTTCTGGCCGGTGAACGCCTAATGTTTGGTGCCTGTACTCCACTTGCCTGCAACAAATTTTTTATCCACTGACCGTCTAATGTACTTCCAGCCACATAATCACTTGTTCTTTTCTGTCCATTGAATGCATAATTTTAGGGGCCTGTACTCTACTGGCCTACAGTAAAATTATTATCCACTTACCGCCTAATATACCTTCAGCCACAGAATCACTTATTCTTTTATGTCAGGTGAATGCCTAATGTTTTGGCCTGTACTCTATTGGCCTACAGTAAAATTGCTATCCACTGATGTTTGGGGCCTGTACTTCACTGGCCTGTCAGTAAAATTGTTATCCACTGACCGTCTAATATACCTCCAGCCACATAATCAATTGTTATTTTCTGTCAGGTAAATGACAATTTTTTTGGGGCCATACTCCCGTGGCCTAAAATAAATGTTTTCTAGGCTCCAGCAGAGCACATTTTTGAGAGTTTCCCTTTAAGACGCATAAAAATGGCTCCTAATTTGTGGGAAATGTTGCTATTGACCCCCCTCTGGTATGTCACTGTCCATGTTGTGGGACTATTTGTGCACTTCTAGTAAGTATTTGGTGGCTGCAAATATGACCTGAAGGTTTTTCAGGTTCACCTGCCAATAAATTGAATGGGGCCTGCCATGAACGCGCGGGTAGCGAACATTTGATTGCGAACGTCCCGGACGATGTTCGTCCATCACTATTGAGAAACACTTCCAATTGTCCATGATATGATTTACCTGAGGCTGATCATTTATATATGCTCTGGACCTGTATAGAACTAAAAGAATATTGGGAGGCAATACATAGCTATATTATTCAAATATTGAAAGTTATGATTCCATTTACGGTAGAGTTTTGGATTTTGAGTGATTCTTCTAAAGTGGTTGCAATAGGTACAAACGCAATCTACTGGTTAAGATAATATTCCTGGAAAGGCTTGGTTTTCATCTAATGCTCCAACTATGAATACATGGCTTAGTCTTGTTGTTAAGATTAAAAGCTATGAATATATCCTATACAAACAAAGAAATTCTGAGGATAAATGGCTCAAGGTATGGGGAGAATGGAATATTAAAATTATTTTATTTCAATCTTCTCATTGCCCCCCTATTTCGCAAAGGGGTGGGTTGGGAGGGAACTGAGGGGGCACTAGGGGTATAGAAATTATAACTCTGATGTATTATTCTGTATGGAATTAAGATTGTTTAATACAAAAATTTAAAAAAGATATTAAAAATAGTATATCACATGATGCCATTATGACATTATAGATAACTGTTGTATCTCTTGTCATATTTATTTATTGTTACATATGTACTCTAAATAAAATGATACCTTTTTGGAGGTGTGCTTCCAGATGGTAGTGTGCCTGTTAATTGTTACATTTTAAATTTTAGAAATGCTTGCAAATGTATTCAACCCTCTACTATGACAACTTTCTACAATGTCTCACTGCTGACAATGCATATCAGAGCAGAAACCAAGCCATGAGTAGGAAGGGACTTCTCACAGATGTTGTAGGGGAAAACACCAAAAGACAACAAGAAGGAAGGGAAAAGACACTAGGCCTCACCGCTAGGGAAGGAAAAGGGTCACCACCTATAAAACCCTGGTCCTGGCCCTAACTCCTATGCGTATAGATACCTCTCGATGGTAGAGATGCCCATACACAGGAACCTATAAAACCCTGGTGGCCCTCAGTTGCCCTAATAGTAATGACAGGGCAGAGACAACCCGCTCCTTCCCTGGTGAAGGAACCAGCGTCTCGCTGAGGCCTAGTAAATAACAAAGGTGGGGGGAATACAAAACACAACAAGCGGAACACTTAACTTCTGAGGCTGATGGATGATGGACGAACAGGACTTCACCATGAACCACACTCCAGCTCTTCCAAAAACCAAATTAAGTTATCCAGAGCAAGGAGTGATGGGTAAAGTTAGACTAAATAGGGGGAGGTGAAGGTCACATGATCCACACCTGAACAGGGGGTGTGGACATACCAGCAACACACAGACAAAGTGAAACCAAAAGAGGCTGTCAGATAACTAATGTGCAGATATTCTTTCAGACCTTCTCAGACCTGTCACCGGCGTGACAGGACTGCCTGTAGAGCTCAGAGACAGAATTATGTGGGGGCTCAGATCTGGAGAAGGATACAAAAAATCCTGCTCCACTGAAGTTCCCAAGAGCACAATGACCTCCATAATTCTTAAATCGGAGAACTGTCAAACAACCAATACTCTTTCTAGAGCTGACCGCCCCTCTGAAATAAGTAATTTGTAAAAAGTGCTTTTGTAAGAGAGGTGACCAAGAAACCAATGGTCAATCTGACTGAGCTCCAAAGATCCTGTGTGCAGATGGGAGAAACATTTAGAAGGTCAACAATTACTGGCAGAGTGGCCAGAAGGAAGCCTCTCCTTAGTAAAAGACACATGAAAGTTTCCAAAAGAAGCACCTAAAAGACTTTCAGACTGTGAGAGACAAGATTCTCTGGTCTGATTAAAACCAAAATTTTGATTGGATGAAACCTAACACTGCTGAATACCATGCCATACATTGAAGCATTGTGGTGGCATCATCATGCTGTTGGGGTGTTTTTCAAAAGGCTGAGACTGGGAGACTTGTCAGAGTTGAGGAAAAGTTGAATGGAATAAAATGCTGAGATATTCTTAAGGAAAACTTCATCCCGTGTGCTTTGGATCTCAGACTAGGCTGAAGGTCTGGTTTACTGTAACTACTGTGAATGTACTTAAGTGGCCCAGCCAGAGCCCTGACCTGAACTCAATGAAATATCTCTGAAGAGACCTTAAAATGGCTGTCCACAGATGGTCCTCATCCAACCTGACAGAACTTGAGATAATCTGCAGAGAAGACTGGTAGAAAATCACCCAAACCTTATGGCATCATACCCAAGAAGAATGGAGGCTGTAATTCTGCTTCAACTAAGTAAAGGATCTGAATAAGTAAAGGGTCTGAAATGTCAGTGCAAGATTTTAGTTTTTCTTTTCCAATAAATTAGTAAAGTTTAAGAAGATTATGTGTTCACTTTCTCATTATGCTGAGGAAAAAAAATAAAAAATTGAAAAAAGTGAAAGGGTCTGAAGACTTTCCAAATGCACTGTATATATAGACATTGTGATTTTACCATGTATGGAAGCCCAGATGAAGTACATGTATGAGTGTGGAAAAATGTAGCCGCATCAAAACCTTTGTATGTTATACTGAGTGCGCTAATAAAAAAAAATCTTATTGTAAATGCTGTCATTTTTCTTCACTTTGGTGTATAGATCTGTCCAAAGGGGCATGTCACATAATATACAATTCCAATTGTGAACAATCCTGTATTCCTTATCCCCTGATAAATCTATATAAATCTATATAAAACCTATTGACTAAATTATCTCTCAGGTTTCTTGCTCGTTGATCTGTTACAGTCCAGATGGCCTAGGAGGTAGAAGTTGTCTCAGGGTCTGGTCAATAAGTTAAGTTGCTCAATATTTATTAATAATCTGGACTACCTGTTTGGTTCTAGAATGATAGTCTGAAATAAATGTTACTTTTGTGTAGATTCCCTGTCTTCTTGTTTCAAGCAGAGGCTGCATGTTACATGTGTCTTTATGGACGTGTTCTTTCAGAACAGGTCCATTTGAACAAATCTCAGCTGGTCTACCTGTGTTGTTGTAATTACAAATAAGCTACTTAAAACGTAACTTTTAGTAATTATTAATTAAAAATAAGTCCCACAAAAATAATGTGTATAATTATGATAACTGCATAGGTCAGATACTATGGACTTAAGTACAATAAGACACAGGGTAAATAAGCAATCTTGTATGCTCGGTTTTGGACCAGGGGTCCCACTCACGGTTTGATGATTTTTGTATGGAGATGAACCACAACAAAAAAGGCGTAGTAGGAAGGTCCACAGAGATCTTGATAAAAAGGAGTTGAGATGAAACGATTTTTCTATTGCAGGGTAGGAAACGGCAGGGGCTGGGGAGATAAATATCCCTACCAGGCTATTACGATTCTGCCTAAAAGCGGAGAGGTCTCCCGCCTAAATGCGGGAGAATCACCTCCAGAGGAGGCGACCCCACTTATCGATGGCTGTCCCTATTGTCCTATCCCTATAAAAGTTGCTCCCAGTGTCTGTACAGCCAAAAATGAAAAGATTTAGAATTCCCAACGCGTTTCCTCCAATACAAATGTGACCGGATTCATCAGGGGAAATAAGGAAGATGTAGATATAAGTAATAAAGATGTGGCACAATCGCCCTCAGCACAATGGCTCTCTAGCGATAAATCCAACTGAATAATGCAGTCCAGAGAACTCTCTGTAACTGCGCCTCTATATATATGCTGAAGTAAATTAACTTAACTAACATTTAATGAATTAAATACCTCATGGTGTGAGTGAAGAGCGGCGTGCGTTCCACCATCGGTCGGGCAAACCGGAAGTGCGTCAGGTCGCGTGCGCCGACCGCTGCTATTGGCCGGCGGTGGAACGCAGGCCGAGGGTGAACCGCATGGAAACCGGAAGTATGTAATATGCACCGGAAATGACACATGCGGGACGCTGAGGCGCATAAGAATATGCGCTCCAGAGTGGAAAAATAGCAAAATATATGCAAAGGATGAAGAATATCATATAGAGATGGAGGAGAGACTATTTTGTATATAAAGATATATAGTCAATAAACATTTTATTATAATACTATCATATAAAGCATATATAGTTTAATTTTGAAGAGGGTTGGATTGAATAGTGTGGAACACTAAATGGAAACAGGGAAGAACATTATATTGTCAATACTTTCGACTAATAAAGTCCTAGCAACTGATAGAGGTTCCATTGAAATGTAGATATTACAAAGTAGACCTATTGCGGTCTGATACCTTCATTTGTATGGTCCGAAGAATAATAGACAATAGTCTTGATCAATGCAATGAGGTATATCAAGTTATCAGGAAGAATATTTTCTCATGTTTAATATTAATTAGACCATGACAGTATAAAGATTTTTGATGAGAGCATGGCAGAATTAATAATACATAAGACTAGATACTATGAAATAACGCCATTCAAACATATTCAGATAAAGCAACTAAATGACAGAATTTCATTGAGTCCGGAGGGGCTCACAGTTTTTAGACGGTAAGTCCATTCGGACTCTTTCTGTAAGATTCTCTTGTCGAGGTCACCTCCTCTAGGGGATGGACGAATGACCTCAACAACGCAGAACTTCAGACATTTTGGATTTCCATCATGGAGATCATGCACGTGTCTAGAGATAGTAGTGTCCCTTTTGTGCCTTATGTCCCCAAGGTGGTCTCCAATTCTTCTTCTGAGTTCACGTTTTGTCTTGCCGACATACTGAAGTTTACATGAACAAATGCAAAGATACACTACCCCAGTCGTTTTGCAATTTGCAAAGTCCCGGATATTATAGGTTTTGTTGGTGGTGTGACTTGTAAAATTTTTTGTTTGATATATGTATGGGCAACCTATACATGATCCGCATCGGTACGTACCCAGGGGTTTTCTATCTAGCCAAGTGCCTGTTTTTTTGGGGGCTGTGTAATGACTATGAACAAAACGGTCACCTAAAGATCTACCTCTTCTATATGTTATAGCTGGTTTTGATGGAAGTATATCATGGATATCTGGGTCCAACAGGAGCATATCCCAGTATTTTTGGAAGATATTTCTAACCTCTCTACTACAGGTGTCATATGTCCCAATGATGCGAAAGATGGAATCCGTATCTGTTTTTTTAGGGTTAGGTGACAGAAGATCCGTTCTGTTTTTACTCAGGGCCGACCTGAAGGCCCTTTTTAAGGGGTAATCAGGGTACCCTCTTTGGTTAAACCTGGTTTTAAGGTCTTTAGCTTGGCTAAAGAAATCTTTCTGGGTAGTGCAATTTCTGCGGACTCGCAAATATTGTCCCTTTGGGATACCGCATTTGAGGTTTTCAGGGTGATAGCTTTCCCACCTAAGCAGGCTATTTGTTGCTGTAGGTTTTCTGTGAGTCTTTGTAATGATAGTCCCATTCTGTAAAGTGATAAATAAATCCAAGAAGGCCAGACCTTGGTCATACATCTCACATGTGAAGTGCATACCTATATCGTTCTTGTTCAGATCGGCCAGAAAGTCTGAGAATAGTCGTCTGGGGCCGCCCCAGAATATCAGTATATCATCGATATAGCGGCCCCAGAAGACTATTCTCGACATCCAAGGACATTCGTCCGCAAAGACTACAGTATCCTCCCACCAGCCCAGGAACAGGTTAACGTAAGTGGGTGCACAAGCGCTCCCCATTGCCGTGCCCCTGAGCTGGTGGAAGAAACGGGCATCAAAAAGGAAATAATTGTGTCTGAGGATGAAATCCATAAGTTTCAGAACAAAGTTACTATGTGCATGATATTGTGTACCACGACTCCTGAGAAAGTGATTTATGGCACACAGTCCCTTATCATGTGGGATATTACTATACAAAGCCTCTACATCTATAGAGGCTATAAGAATATCATCTTCAAGATGTATACCGTCTATCTTGCTCAATAGATCGGACGTATCCCTAATATAGGAGGGAAGGGCTGTGACATAATTTCTCAAGATCTTATCAATATAGATACCCGCATTTTGTGTGAGGGAATTAATGCCTGCAACGATGGGGCGTCCCTTTAATGGACTTAGTCCTTTATGGATTTTCGGGATAGTATAAAAGGTGGCAATTTGGGGGTATGGTGCAAGTATAAATTTGACTTCATCATTGGATATTACTTTATTCTCAAGGGCTTCTATCAGGATGGTTTCAAGGTCCCTAGTGAAGTTGTCTGTGGGATCAGCCCCAAGAATTTGATAGTAGTTTTTATCATTAAGAATGGTGTTACACATTCGTTTATATTCTTGGTGGTTCATAGCCACCAGATTGCCACCTTTGTCGGATGGTTTTAAAATAATATCATGGTTTGATTGAATTTGCATCATGGCCTCTATTTCCTTTTTGTCCAGATTGGAGCCATTTTTGGGCTGTTTATTGTCCAATTTTTCTAGTTCTCAACCTCATGCGTTTATTACTGACAGAGGAACGAGTTACCTTGGAAAGAACCTCTGCCAGACTAAACACTGCCATTGAACAGACTCTTAAATTCAAGGAAGATCCTGATTTCTCTAGAAGAGAGAACAATTTACAGATCTCCGTTGAGAGATATCATACCTCTATCAAAGAGAGGAAACATAATCAATATAAAAAAGATCTCCTTGAATTTAAAGAGAAACGGGCATATAATAATCTGGGTGAGAAGACCAAATCAGTAACAAAGGAAAACTCTTCCTCAGAAATAGATACCTCGGACACAGATAGATCTGTTGATTATAGTTCCCGAGGTAAGCCCAGATATAGAGGATCAAAGGGACCTAGAGGTCGCAGGGGAAAATATCAAAAATGGGGAACCAATACCAGAAACGACCCACATACTACATATTCAGAAGCATCATGTTCATCTGGTTCTGGCTTACCATCCAATTTTTTAGGGTCGGGGGGGATCCCGTACGATCTCAGGGACCGACCCCGATCAGCCAAATAGATACATCCCAGAAAGGACAAATTATTAATCTTACCGACTATACCTTTTCAGATACTGAAATGAACATACTTACTAGGGGTACCTCCTTTGTACCAACTACCAGGTACAACTCTTTTTCTTGGGTGAAGGACCTACACTTGTTCTGTCGTAAACTTAAATGGCAGAAATTTTTCAGACACAGTGATTTGGAGGAGAGTGTCAAATTAGGGATTCCATTGAATGAACTTCCTCTGGTCAGAAACCTGGCCGACCTTTTGTCAGAGGGGGAAAGAAAAATAGGTGAAGGTCCTTTTACCAACCTTAAACCAAAAAGTACTAAACTCCCTCCCCCAACAGAAAACAGTTCTATAGACCTATTTTTGACAATAGTAACTAAAGAACTAGAAAAATTGGACAATAAACAGCCCAAAAATGGCTCCAATCTGGACAAAAAGGAAATAGAGGCCATGATGCAAATTCAATCAAACCATGATATTATTTTAAAACCATCCGACAAAGGTGGCAATCTGGTGGCTATGAACCACCAAGAATATAAACGAATGTGTAACACCATTCTTAATGATAAAAACTACTATCAAATTCTTGGGGCTGATCCCACAGACAACTTCACTAGGGACCTTGAAACCATCCTGATAGAAGCCCTTGAGAATAAAGTAATATCCAATGATGAAGTCAAATTTATACTTGCACCATACCCCCAAATTGCCACCTTTTATACTATCCCGAAAATCCATAAAGGACTAAGTCCATTAAAGGGACGCCCCATCGTTGCAGGCATTAATTCCCTCACACAAAATGCGGGTATCTATATTGATAAGATCTTGAGAAATTATGTCACAGCCCTTCCCTCCTATATTAGGGATACGTCCGATCTATTGAGCAAGATAGACGGTATACATCTTGAAGATGATATTCTTATAGCCTCTATAGATGTAGAGGCTTTGTATAGTAATATCCCACATGATAAGGGACTGTGTGCCATAAATCACTTTCTCAGGAGTCGTGGTACACAATATCATGCACATAGTAACTTTGTTCTGAAACTTATGGATTTCATCCTCAGACACAATTATTTCCTTTTTGATGCCCGTTTCTTCCACCAGCTCAGGGGCACGGCAATGGGGAGCGCTTGTGCACCCACTTACGCTAACCTGTTCCTGGGCTGGTGGGAGGATACTGCAGTCTTTGCGGACGAATGTCCTTGGATGTCGAGAATAGTCTTCTGGGGCCGCTATATTGATGATATACTGATATTCTGGGGCGGCCCCAGACGACTATTCTCAGACTTTCTGGCCGATCTGAACAAGAACGATATAGGTATGCACTTCACATGTGAGATGTATGACCAAGGTCTGGCCTTCTTGGATTTATTTATCACTTTACAGAATGGGACTATCATTACAAAGACTCACAGAAAACCTACAGCAACAAATAGCCTGCTTAGGTGGGAAAGCTATCACCCTGAAAACCTCAAATGCGGTATCCCAAAGGGACAATATTTGCGAGTCCGCAGAAATTGCACTACCCAGAAAGATTTCTTTAGCCAAGCTAAAGACCTTAAAACCAGGTTTAACCAAAGAGGGTACCCTGATTACCCCTTAAAAAGGGCCTTCAGGTCGGCCCTGAGTAAAAACAGAACGGATCTTCTGTCACCTAACCCTAAAAAAACAGATACGGATTCCATCTTTCGCATCATTGGGACATATGACACCTGTAGTAGAGAGGTTAGAAATATCTTCCAAAAATACTGGGATATGCTCCTGTTGGACCCAGATATCCATGATATACTTCCATCAAAACCAGCTATAACATATAGAAGAGGTAGATCTTTAGGTGGCCGTTTTGTTCATAGTCATTACACAGCCCCCAAAAAAACAGGCACTTGGCTAGATAGAAAACCCCTGGGTACGTACCGATGCGGATCATGTATAGCTTGCCCATACATATATCAAACAAAAAATTTTACAAGTCACACCACCAACAAAACCTATAATATCCGGGACTTTGCAAATTGCAAAACGACTGGGGTAGTGTATCTTTGCATTTGTTCATGTAAACTTCAGTATGTCGGCAAGACAAAACGTGAACTCAGAAGAAGAATTGGAGACCACCTTGGGGACATAAGGCACAAAAGGGACACTACTATCTCTAGACACGTGCATGATCTCCATGATGGAAATCCAAAATGTCTGAAGTTCTGCGTTGTTGAGGTCATTCGTCCATCCCCTAGAGGAGGTGACCTCGACAAGAGAATCTTACAGAAAGAGTCCGAATGGACTTACCGTCTAAAAACTGTGAGCCCCTCCGGACTTTATCTGAATATGTTTGAATGGCGTTATTTCATAGTATCTAGTCTTATGTATTATTAATTCTGCCATGCTCTCATCAAAAATCTTTATACTGTCATGGTCTAATTAATATTAACCCCTTCACGTCTGCAATCTGTATATATACGTGATAGCTGCACATACCCCGTGCAGCTACCACGTATATAAACGTTCTGGCAGCTCTTTAATCCAAGCGCTGCAAAGCGCTTGGATTAAAGCTTCTGCCCCTGCCCTGTATGCTGTCACGGACAGCATACAGTGCAGTAATGCCGGCAAGGGACCAAGCAGAGTGGCCCCTTGCCGGCAATCGATCCGATTGGTTAGTCTGTGCAGACTAACCAATCGGATCGCGGCAGTGTTAAATGCCGGTTTCAGGCTCTGATCTGCGCTCTGCAGATCAGAGTCTGAAAGCAGATAGTGTACCTCATGCTCCCCGATTTGTGCCCCTCCAAGCACTTAGTGCAGATCTGTGCCCCCTCATCTGTGCCCCGCTGATCTGTGCCCATGCACTTATGCGGTCCGCCGCCTCCCCGCCCCCTGCATTAATTTTCAAGCCGCTCTCCTGCCCGCCTCCCTCGATATTATGGGCAGCCTCCCGGAACCCCCCTCTTTCCTGCGCTGCCCCCCCCCCCGATCCCCCTGCTGTGTGCGATGGCGGCGGCTCAATTACTGAGCCGCCGCCATCAGCAGAGAGTGTCAGCTCTATGCTGACACTCTCCTGTAACCCCTATAGATGCCGCGGTTGCGGCATCCATGGGGTTAACAGAGGGAGGGAGCTCCCTCTCTCCACCATCGGGGCTGCAGCGCTGTGATTGCAGCACCCGATGGTTGCCATGGCAACCGGACGCTTTGCAAAAGCGTCTGGTTGCCATGGCAAAGGCGTCCAGTGCTGCCACCTACAGGCAATCTGGAAGTACTATACTTTGCAATGCAAGAGCATTGCAAAGTATAGTACAACTATCAGCCCCACTGGATCTTCAAGATCCAAGAGGGAACTGATAAAAAAAAAGTGAAAATAATAAAAGTAAAAATAAATAAATAAATAAAAATGTAAATTAGAAAAAAGAAATTGCCTTTTCCTATAAAAAAATGAAAAAATAAAATAAAATACACATATTAGGTGTCGCCGCGTCCGTAACGACCATCTCTATAAATATATCACATGATAGACCCCGTCCGATAAACACCATAAAATTAAAATTAAAAAAACTCTGCCAAAAAAGCTATTTGTCACCTTACATCATAAAAAGTGCAACAGCAAGCGATCAAAAAGGCGTATGACCCCCAAAATAGTACCAATCAAACCGTCACCTCGTCCCGCAAAAAATGATACCCTATTTAAGACAATCGCCCAAAAAATAAAAAAGCTATGGCTCTCAGACTATAGAGACACTAAAACATCATTTTTTGGGTTTCAAAAATGCTATTATCGTGTAAAACTTAAATAAATAAGAAAAAGTATACATATTAGGTATTGCCACGTCCGTAACGATCTTCTCTATAAAACTATCACATGACCTAACTCCTCAGATGAACGCTGTAAAAATAAATAAATGAAAACTGTTCCAAAACTGCCAATTTTTGGGTCACCTTGCCACATAAAGTGTAATAATGAATGATCAAAAAATCCTATGTACCCAAAAATGGTACCAATAAAAACCTCAACACTTTCTGCAAAAAACGAGCCCCTGCACAAGACGATCGGCACAAAAATAAAAAACATATGGCGTTCAGAAAACCAATCCAGCACAATTTACCTTCCAAAAACCATATGGCATTCCTTTCCTTCTGCGCCTGCCGTGTGCCCGTACAGCAGTTTACGACCACATGTGGGGTGTTTATGTAAACCGCGGAATCAGGGTAATAAATTATGAGTTTTGTTTGGCTGTTAACTCTCAATGTGTTAAAGAAAAAAAATATATAAAATGGAAAATCTGCCAAAAATGTGAAATTTTGAAATTTCATCTCAATTTTCCTTTAATTCTTGTGGAACGCCTAAAGGGTTAACAAAGTTTTTAAAATCAGTTTTGAGTAACTTTAGGGGTGTAGTTTCTACAATGGGGTCATTTATGGGGGTTTCCACTATGTAAGCCCCACAAAGTGACTTCAGACCTGAACTGGTCCTTTAAAAAGTGGGTTTTGGAAATTTTCATAAAAATTATAAGAATTGCTTCTAAACTTCTAAGCCTTCTAACGTCCTAAAAAAATAAAATGACATTTCCAAAATGATGCCAACATAAAATAGACATATGGGGAATGTTAAGTAATAAATATTTTATTAGGTATCACTTTCTGTTTTAGAAGCAGAGAAATTGAAATTTGGAAAATTGTGAATTTTTCCACATTTTTGGTAAATTTGGGATTTTTTCCTAAATAAAGGTGAAATTTATTGACTCAAATATATGACTATCATGAAGTACAATGTGTCACGAGAAAACAATCTCAGAATGGCATGGATAAGTAAAAGTGTTCCAAAGCTATTACCACATAAAGTGACGCATGTCAGATTTGAAAATTTTGACCTGGACATTGGGGCATCAATGACCCTTGGTCATGAAAGGGTTAAACATGAGAAAATATTCTTCCTGATAACTTGATATACCTCATTGCATTGATCAAGACTATTGTCTATTATTCTTCGGACCATACAAATGAAGGTATCAGACCGCAATAGGTCTACTTTGTAATATCTACATTTCAATGGAACCTCTATCAGTTGCTAGGACTTTATTAGTCGAAAGTATTGACAATATAATGTTCTTCCCTGTTTCCATTTAGTGTTCCACACTATTCAATCCAACCCTCTTCAAAATTAAACTATATATGCTTTATATGATAGTATTATAATAAAATGTTTATTGACTATATATCTTTATATACAAAATAGTCTCTCCTCCATCTCTATATGATATTCTTCATCCTTTGCATATATTTTGCTATTTTTCCACTCTGGAGCGCATATTCTTATGCGCCTCAGCGTCCCGCATGTGTCATTTCTGGTGCATATTACATACTTCCGGTTTCCATGCGGTTCACCCTCGGCCTGCGTTCCACCGCCGGCCAATAGCAGCGGTCGGCGCACGCGACCTGACGCACTTCCGGTTTGCCCGACCGATGGTGGAACGCACGCCGCTCTTCACTCACACCATGAGGTATTTAATTCATTAAATGTTAGTTAAGTTAATTTACTTCAGCATATATATAGAGGCGCAGTTACAGAGAGTTCTCTGGACTGCATTATTCAGTTGGATTTATCGCTAGAGAGCCATTGTGCTGAGGGCGATTGTGCCACATCTTTATTACTTATATCTACATCTTCCTTATTTCCCCTGATGAATCCGGTCACATTTGTATTGGAGGAAACGCGTTGGGAATTCTAAATCTTTTCATTTTTGGCTGTACAGACACTGGGAGCAACTTTTATAGGGATAGGACAATAGGGACAGCCATCGATAAGTGGGGTCGCCTCCTCTGGAGGTGATTCTCCCGCATTTAGGCGGGAGACCTCTCCGCTTTTAGGCAGAATCGTAATAGCCTGGTAGGGATATTTATCTCCCCAGCCCCTGCCGTTTCCTACCCTGCAATAGAAAAATCGTTTCATCTCAACTCCTTTTTATCAAGATCTCTGTGGACCTTCCTACTACGCCTTTTTTGTTGTGGTTCATCTCCATACAAAAATCATCAAACCGTGAGTGGGACCCCTGGTCCAAAACCGAGCATACGAGATTGCTTATTTACCCTGTGTCTTATTGTACTTAAGTCCATAGTATCTGACCTATGCAGTTATCATAATTATACACATTATTTTTGTGGGACTTATTTTTAATTAATAATTACTAAAAGTTACGTTTTAAGTAGGATAATTATTCAGTGATACATAGTTTATATTCCTACATTGTATACATATTTTCTACTGTGAATTAATTACAAATAAGTTTGATTTTATATTGATTTAAAGATATAGGGGTTAAGTGACTGCTTGGCATGGATCCCACTGCTGGGGCCCCCACTGATCAGACACTTTATCCCATATCCAAAGAAGTCTGACTACTGGGGCCTCCACTGATCACTAGAATGAGGGCACTTGCCACCCCTCCTTTGAATAGAGCAGCAGATTCTCATGCGTGTTGTTGCTCCACTCAGCTCTCTCTGGCAGCTTGACAGAGCTGGATGGAGCAGCATCATGCCATTCAAATGGGAAACACAGGTATGCAAAGATTATTGGACCTAGAAACATTAGGCCTTTTTAGTGTACATTGTATATTCTCATGTTTAGTAGGAAGAAGATATATATCATGTGGATTGTAGGTTTCACAATAAGCAGGGCTTCTGTAACATCCCAAAGTATGTTACTAAACTCTCTTTCCCCCGCTACAACATGTTAAGTGTAATTTTACTGTCCATCTATATAAGTATATTGTCATTAATGTTATTTAATGTATTTCTAGGCCTGTTTCATATATCATGCTGTCATTTCCCTGTACACCAGCAGGTGGCAGCAATGTGTGATCAGGTATATAGCCAGTTTAGTATTGCTAGACTGGAATAGTTCATTTCAGTCTTAGCTCCCCCTCCTCTGTGAGCAGAAGTGGGCTGGTCCCATGTCCTGTCTCATGGGGAGAAGAAGGAAGTTAAGTTAGTGTAGCAGCCACCCCGCCTAGGGTTAGGCTGTGTTAGTAGGAGCTCCCAGAAACAGGGATCCCAAGACAGGATCTTGCCTCGGCTGAGGCCCAAGATCACTCTTCCCAGCCTGAGCCATCAGCCTCAGCTGGTTGACAAAAAAAGCAGCCATCTCCAGCCTCCAGGAAGAAGCATTCCCTGTGAGCCAAGCTGTGAGTACATATCCAGAGTCCAGGAGAAACCAAATTCCTCCTCAGCTAGTCAGGCCCATATCAAGCAGAAGACAGACAGAGCAGAAGATAAATACCTGCCAGATTTTCCAGGCACATAGTATAGAAGCAGAAGAGATACTGATCCCTGCCATACATTGCCTATACCTGCTGGGACCCAAGACTATTGTCTGTAACTTGTATGGATTTAAAGCTGCCATTCAGTAAAGACAAGTTGGATTATATTTCAAGTCTTGATCTCATTTACTGCTACCAAAGTTGCTCAGTTATTCCTATTAACAACACTAATTTTATTGCAAGTGAGCCAGGATCCAGGAGTCCAGCCGTACCAAGGTAGGAGACACCGTTGACATTTGTTTTGTAAGTAGTGGGTGCAATGACAGGGAGCTGCGATAGTGCCGCTCTCATCATTGTATCCCTCAGATGCCGCGTTTATACATGATTGCGGCATCTGAGTTTGAAAACAGTGTAAAATTAACAATAAAAAAAATTACATCTCGGCCGAACTCCCGTGCGGCACAAGATTACGTCATCACTCCATCTGGTATGGTGATGTATGACGTCATCACACTGGCCAGCGTGATAATGTAATCTCGCGCCGCAAGGGATTTCGGCCGAGCTCTTTAAGCAAGATGGAGGCTGGCGGCCCGTCGCAAGCAAATGGAGGAGGTAAGTTTGAATTTTTTTGTTTTTTTACTATTTCAGGATAAATCGATTCACTGACACAAAGCACAAGGAAATTCGGCTTCTAGGCGAATCAAATTTATCCTGAAATTTTGATAAGTCAATGTTCCTCTCTTAAAATATGTCTTGATAAATGACTTGGATATTAAATAAGCCAGCACCTCATCTGCAGAAAGCTGTTTCAGGATGATTGCTCCTCATCAGTGCAGAGTAGAGAGTACTGGCTTAACTGGGTGAGAGGCCTGTGTCCAGCTGTTTCCCCCCTTGCTCGGACACAGGCCTCTCACCCAGTTAAGCCAGTACTCTGTGCTCTGCACTGATGAGGAGCAATCACCCCCAAACAGCTGTCTGCAGATGAGGTGCTGGCTTATTTAATATCCAAGTCATGTCTCAAGGCTTATTTTAAGAGCTGAACATTGACTTATAGGATAGCTGCCTTACATCTGGTGGCATTAGAGACAGAGCTTGTTAAGAGCTCATTTGCATTCCTTCCCTCCCAGAATTCCAGAGGAGCATGTATGGCCTATAAGTCTCCTCACACTGATTAAGGTACTCTCTCCCTAAGGAGAGTTAGTTCCCCCTTGTATAAACTTTTTATGAACTGTAGAAGCATTGCAACTGTTTTTGGGACAAAAAGGCTGGCTTATGCACAGTCAGTGCAACACATGAAGTTATGACCAGCTCCAGTAGCTGCCCTCACTGTAAGACACGCAGTACGATAAAATCTGACTTTCTACTTAGTAGTTCAATCTACCTAACTAAATGTTATGTGCTAGAGGCCCAAGGCAAACCTCCTGGACGTCTTGCAAACAGGACACAGGCAAGATTCAGACCAGGGACCAACAGAATACCTTATTACACATGTAATAAAAGCACATAACAGTAAATCAGGTTAGGCAATAGTGGTAGCACTACCACAGAACTACAGTAAGTGCACCGGCAGACCAGAGGCAAAACCCAGAGGGCGAAGAGCCAGTGAGCCCCGTTCTTCACAGAGCCCCTGGTGGTGGGGATAAACTGGGCCAAGGGCTCACTGGTCGCACCTCCAGGAAGGTCCCAGTACACTTGGCCGCTACCTGCAGGAAACCACAGACAACAGGACTCAAACCCACACAAACTCAGGACATGGATCAGACAACAAGACAAACGGGAACCTGCACAGAAGCAGGTGCCTGGACCCCAAGCGGAATGGAAGCATGGCGATCTCAGGCAGAGCTTCACACAGACTAGAGATCCTCCCTCCGGAGAACCCAGGAGCCCTCTAACGAAGGCAGGACACACATGGGACAGGAACAGAAGCATTAAGGAACTGCAGGCAAGACATGGAACAGACTATATCAGAAGCAGTAAGCACTGCCAGGCTGGACATAGAACAGACTAAATCAGAATCAGTAGGCACTGCCAGGCTGGTCATAGGACAGGATCAGAAGATCAGACCAGGCAACACCACAAACAAGGGCAGGTGGCAAAACCCCCTGGTTAAGCAGCAAGGGGCTACACCCAGTAAGGCACAGGACAGACTGATACTCCTGGGTGAGCAGCAAGGTGCTACACCCAGCAAGATATAAGATAGACTGATCACAAGCCCCACAGCTCACAGATAGAAATAGCTGCGATAATGAGGGCACCTTATAAGCCACACCCAGGAACAAACCAGGGGAAGTTAAAAACATCAGAACCAAATAGGGAGGGGAGCCTGCATGAACAGAGAAGAGAACACACAGGCTGCAGAAAAGGACATTGCCCCTGGCAACCAGCATACACGGAGTCCACCACAGCCAGTACGCCAAAGCACAAACAACCCGTGACACAAATAGAAATGCATCCATACTAAGGCCATGTTCACATACAAGGCTGCAGCCAGCACACATCACAGAACCAGTATACATGGGGATACCCACAGCCAGTACACAAAGCACATGCAGCCAGCCTACATGGCACCAGAGACAGGAAACACAGAGATGCAGACACGGAAGCAACAAACAGAGGCCACAGTTTTCACACCCCACCGCAGCCAGCGTGCAGTCTCAAGCAACCAGCATACACAGGAGTCAGCCTGCAGCCAGTATGCAAGGGAGTCTGCAGCCAGCCTACATGGCACCAGAGACAGAAACTACACAGAGATGCAGACACGGGGGTACACTCAAACCCGGGCATAGTTCACACAATACACCGCAGCCAGCATGCAGTCTCAAGCAACCAGCATACACAGGAGTCAGCCTGCAGCCAGTATGCAAGGGAGTCTGCAGCCAGCCTACACGGCCACGACTGTCACAGTGAACCACACCCTGACACTAAACATATCTTCCTTACATTCCCTACACTATAACTCCAAAATCCTAAAATGGCTGGTTTGTGTCTATAATTGGTGTCTGTCAGAGAACTGGAAGACACATCATATCAGTGGCTGAGCTCATAATGACCTCTGTGCTTCACGGCTAGCACGGAGCCTAATAGACCAGCCAATATCTTCCCTCCTGATTGCATTGTGGGCATGCCTGCCGACTGAGGCCCCACCCAGGGTCATGTGATCCTTCATCTCCAACTTTCCTGCACTGTTTCCCTTGTGTTCTGAATTTTAAAAGTAAAATGAGAGCTGATTTGTTTTCAAGAATTGTTGTGAAATTACAAATCTGATTAATTTAGAATAAATTTGCTGTCACCCAAAAATACAATGCTACAGTATAGAGCAGGAGGAGTTGAGCGGATTGATATATATTTCTGTAGGAAAAGATTCAGTAAAACTTATAATTTATACATTTATATCTCTGCTTCTTCTACCAACTGTGAACAGCTATCAGTACAGGAGTGAGGTATTATCAGTGACTGATGGCATTGTGTGCATGAGAGATAGCTGTCAGCCACTGGTAACTCTTTTCTGTTGTACCAATAGATCTTCAAAGAAAGTGGAAAAAGCAAACATATAAATGTATAAATTACAGGTTTAACTGAATCTTTTCCCACAAAATGATGTATCAATCTGCTCCGCTCCTCCTGCCCTATAACATGGTGCTTTCAGATTGTATTGTGTTTGGTGGTGACAGGTCCTCTTTAAAGATAACCTAAAATGAATTGGTTGTGGTGGTTGAAGCGCACCATAAAACCAACACCTATAGGAATAGTGGTCTGTTTGCCATCCAGTGAATGATGATTTCCATATGGGCCATAAATAGAACTTCCCAAAAGAAAATTTTCACGTAATGAGACCAGGTTCTGCCATCGAGCAGACCTCAGAGGCTAACCTCAGTTGAGAAAGGGACTGGTTTTATGATGCTAATTCCTGATAGAAGGTCTACCACTGCTAACTAGAATTACTTGGGTTATGTTTACATGGCAGAAGTGCAGAAATGCATATAGCTGTTTCATTCATCAGAATGGAGCTTGCAAAAATACAACCAGATGCTGCAGAAAAAAATCTGATTCAAATTGCATGTGTAATGTAATTGTAAATAATGTAATGTGTAAATCCAACCATAGTTGTCAGTTCATTCATTAGCAAGAATACCATAGGAATGGCACAATACAAATTTTAAGAAAAGATGCTTCAGAACTGTTGTTTCATAGGGAATGCAAGTATTTGCTAAAACTGAAATATCAGGAGATGTAATTTATTATTTTGAAAAAAAAAAGAAAATGTAAAAATAAATTTTGAGTATTGCCGTTATTATAGTTGAAACAGTACAAATATTTACCACTAGATGGCAATATTAAACCATTGACTTTATTTTTTATTTTTATACTTGTGATTGCCTAATACTGTTGCTTAATTGCCTGTAGATAGTTGCCTTGAGGATTTTTCTTTAGTATTTGGTGACAGGTTAGAGAGATAGATAGATAGTTAGATAGATAGATAGATAGATAGATAGATAGATCTTTCAAATTTGAATCTGTCTTCATTACTATTTTTATTAAATTTATTTTACCAACAAAGAACTAGAATTAAAGAATTTAATCAGCTTTGACATCATATACCACAGACTGTCTGAGAGATTTAAATAAAAATTTCTAGCGGAATTACCCATTTTTAAAATTGTGTGGGAGTTAATGAGAAATATACAATGCATTCAGAAAGTCTTCAAATCCTTTCACTTTTTTCCCCTATTTTGTTATGTTGCTGCCTTGTGCAAAAATAGAAAAAAAAAATCAAGTTTTGGATGATTTGGAAAGACAAATCCTCAAGGCAACTATCTACAGGCAATTAAGCAACAGTATTAGGCAATCACAAGTATAAAAATAAAAAATAAAGTCAATGGTTTAATATTGCCATCTAGTGGTAAATATTTGTACTGTATCAACTATAATAACGGCAATACTCAAAATTTATTTTTACATTTTCTTTTTTTTTCAAAATAATAAATTACATCTCCTGATATTTCAGTTTTAGCAAATACTTGCATTCCCTATGAAACAACAGTTCTGAAGCATCTTTTCTTAAAATTTGTATTGTGCCATTCCTATGGTATTCTTGCTAATGAATGAACTGACAACCAGAGTTCTAGCAGCAGACACATCTCTAAAACAACTGTTAAGAGGAGACTATGTGAATCAGGCCTTCATGGAAGAATATCTGCTAGGAAACCACTGCTAAGGACAGGCAACAAGCAGAAGACACTTGTTTGGGCTAAAGAACACAAGGAATGGACATTAGACCAGTGGAAATCTGAGCTTTGGTCTGATGAGTCCAAATTTTAGATCTTTGGTTCCAACCACCGTGTCTTTGTGCGATGCAGAAAAGGTGAACGGATGGACTCTACATGCCTGGTTCCCACCGTGAAGCATGGAGGAGGAGGTGTGATGGTGTGGGGGTGCTTTGCTGGTGACACTATTGGGTATTTATTCAAAATTGAAGACATACTGAACCAGCATGGCTACCACAGCATCTTGCAGCGGCATGCTATTCCATCCGGTTTGCATTTAGTTGGACCATCATTTATTTTTCAACAGGACAATGACCCCAAACACACCTCTAGGCTGTGTAAGGGCTATTTGACCATGAAGGAGAGTGATGGGATGCTGCGCCAGATGACCTGGCCTCCACAGTCACCGGACCTAAAGCCAATCGAGATGGTTTGGGGTGAGCTGGACCGCAGAGTGAAGGCAAAAGGGCCAACAAGTGCTAAGCATCTCTGGGAACTCCTTCAAGACTGTTGGAAGACCATTTCAGGTGACTACCTCTTGAAGCTCATCAAGAGAATGCCAAGAGTGTGCAAAGCAGTATCCAAAGCAAAAGGTGGCTACTTTGAAGAACATAGAATATGACATATTTTTAGCTGTTTCACACTTTTATGTTATGTATATAATTCCACATGTGTTAATTCATAGTTTTGATGCCTTCAGTGTGAATCTACAATTTTCATAGTCATGAAAATAAAGAAAACTCTTTAAATGAGAAGGTGTGTCCAAACTTTTGGTCTGTACTGTATGCAGCAAGCCCCTGAGGAGTTGATGCAGATGATATGGGTGGTAGCGGCCCTAATGACATGTGTTACGATGTACTCCCTCAGGAAGTCGCTTCTTGGGGTTCTGTACAGTGGTAACGTAGTTTGAAGAATCAGGCCAGAAATAAACACATAAAAGTCTCTCTTTACTTAGTTCAAAAGATAACCTGAGGCACATCCAGCAGTATTTAGGCAATAGGTGTCTGAGCTGCATACCCTCACCTTGTCCCAATGTCTGTAAAGCCTTATTTTGCTGATCACTCTGCTGTCTTGTCACATGGATGCTTTCTCTCATTTAATAGGTTTTTAATAGTTTAACATCAATTACAAGATATTAAAGGACAATAAAGTACAATAGAGTACAGTGTCTCCTGTTAATCATATAAAACGTTAGATGAGACTCTTTATAACATGGACCATTAAAAAAAATAAAAAAAAATAAAAAAGATATAAACAGTAACAGAAAACAGAATTTAATTCCACCTTGTCTATAAAAGTTAGGTCTATGTTCAATTGCTCTTATGTGTCTAATAGGGTGGTGTATGTTGTAGCCCACCATAGTGCCCAGATTCTTGGGTATTTATTTGATTTATAAACTTGGAAAATTACTTGGAAATAGCTCACTAGCCACACAATCACGGAAGGTGCACAATCTGATGAATTCACCCTTCAATTTAAGTAACTGTCAATAGCAGATTGTCACACTCATACATACGGAGCCACACAGAATCTAAACAATTTATTATAACTGTATCTGGTTAAAATACAATAAAAATGCACATGTAATAAAATATCAAGGTAAAATTAAATTAAACAGTGGATTCAGTTGCTCCCAATATTACTTGGGTTTTCTTATTGCGGATACTGATGTGTCCAAGTATCCACAAAAGATTACAAATGCCCTGGGTGTTTCTTTGATATAGCCTACTCTGCTGTTGTGCAGGCAGCTATAATTGCATATAAATGATAACTACTATCTTAACAGACGTGTTGTTTCTATGTCTAATTATTGCATATCACAATGGTTAAGATAATAATACACCCAATTATAGATATCTATTTTATCACAGCAGCGAACCGACCAATAAAAGCATATGTCAGTTCTAAAATGAATTGCCTACGAAATTCACTGTGTCAAAAGAAGCTGCATCCGTATCTTCCCTAATAGGTAGTACGACTCATTGAAACACAGCTGTTTATGACAAGGCGAATCTAACTTCGAACCACGTATATGGCTGTATTCCAAATCAGGCACATACAGATTTCATATGACATATATTATTTCAAAAACACCACCGTATATAACACCCTAAACATAGGTGGTTAAAACATAATTAGCTCTTTCGCTCCACTTTGTACGGTATACAGATTGTCCATCCAATGTGATTTTTCAAAGGTCTGGGCACACCATGTATGTGACTCCAACCATATGGTAATTCACCCATACATATAGGGCCTTTTAGCTCAAAGATATAGCCTCTATATGCTTCAGGTTTAATTTATCCAGGTTGTATATCTACTTCACTTTGTTCGTTCTGCGGGGGTTCCTGCTGTGGCGTCCCACACTTCAACCGCTCTCCGCTCCAGCTGTGTTAGTTCCGATTTCGCCGGAATCCCGCCTCAAGTCTCGCGAGAATCCTATTTCAAATATTTCCTTGCTTGAGTAGAGTAGAGGATTCTTATGCCTCTTTAATGATGAATTTTTCGTCTTTTAGTACATGGCCATGCACCGTCGAAACAATTGTCTCACAGGTATTACGTCCAGACGCGTTTCGAGATAACTTATCTCTTCCTCAGTGGGTAACCTGTGAACTGTGGTGTCTCGATTTTTATATTCTCCTCATAATTAATTAATTGATTTCACTTGTTTTGGGAATTATGTTATGGTGTTCAGCCCTTGCTCGCTATTGGTCTTTTCATTTATCATATGATTTTTTTGTCATGCAGTTTGCGGTTTCATTTTTCGAACACTTTTTTCGAACATTTTTTTGAACAATTTTTTCGTTTATATTATGCACACTCATATTTGAAACAATCAGATCAGTTTTAAGCCATTCATTCCACCCACCTTTCTTTCTTATAAACTCAATCTTGTGTAGGTGGTGTATTCTAAAGCTGGTCAGTCGTTTTTCATCAATTTCTGTAGAAAAGCATGTTGTATGTGTAGGACTACAAGTCCCAGCTGTATAATGACACTGCTAAGGGAGTGGATACAAGAGCTGCCCTGAGTGTTGGGAGAATCAACAGCAACTTGTAAGTGTAGAACTACAAGTCCCACCTATGACACTGCTAATAGACACAGGATCTTCCCCCTACCTTCTTGTGCAATGCTCTCTCTAGTCTGTCAGCTCCTGTGCCCAGAATTGTCACTGCCTGCAGCTACCCAATCTGTGCAGCTGACGGGGTTAAGAATCCTAGGAGAGAGCAGACAGCCTGGCAGTGAAGGGGGGCGTGGCCAGCACAGTGACGTCTCGCTTACAGGCTTGTGCAACAAACTTTATCAGAGCAGGGAGAGAAGCTGACATCACAGGTCATGTGACCCTCAGTCAAATATGATAAACCAGGCACTGAAGATAAAGTGAGTTAATTGTAAAGTTGTTATATTTGCCTAGTTAGGAGCATAGAAATAACAAAAAAAAAATAACTCGGACAACACCTTTAATGCCTAAGTAGGGGATATTATTATTCTGCCATTTATATGGAAAGTAGCTTGGATAATAAACTACATATTGTTAGATAGATTCATGCCTAATATGAGGGATTTTGTATCATTTACTATGTAGTATGAGAGAGAGACAAAGTTTTGAATTAAGGATTGTATTTTATTTAGGGATTTTAAGGGGCCTGTTGTGCAGATGATGATATTGTCCGCGAACAGTCCTATTTTGTGAGTTTTGTCTCCAATTGTTATACCTGAAATCTCTGGTGACGTTCTAATAGTTTCAGCAAAAGGTTCTAATGCTAGAATGAAAAAAATGGGAGCTAGAGGACAGCCTTGCCGTGTTCTAATTGTTAGAGGGAATGTGTAATGGGGCGCCAAAGGCGCACTCGGTCTCCCAACAGCCGCAGACCTTCTGCTTAGCTTCGGGAGCGAGGATCTATGTTCGACCTCGTTCCCAGGGCGGCTTTGCTAACTGGAAGGCTCCCTGCACCTAGGTCTGCCTTGAGCACCGAGCTGATCACTCGGTGCTCGACTTGTCTGTCTGTCGGTCATGTGATGCTGTCCATGTCACATGACCCTCACTCCCCACTATAAATACAGGCAACCTGCTGGCTACAGGTTACCTGTGATTTTGGTCCCTTAGGCTGTGTATTATTATTGTTATTAAGCTTACCTTTGGATTTGACCCTTGATCTGCTTCCTGACACCTCTTCTGCCTGCTCCCTGAACCTTGACGCTACGTCTCGGATTTTGACCTCGGCTTGCTTTTGGATTTTGTCTTTGCCTCTTCTCTTATACTGACGTGACCTCCCAGATTTTGACCTCGGCCTGCTCTTGGATCTGTCTCTGTCTCCTCCCTCGTACTTACGTGACCTCCTGGACTGACCCCGGCTAGTTGACCCGCCTCGCCCTTCCGTTTTTGTTGGTACCTTGCTTGTTCCACCTCTCTGTCCGCTCGAGTGCTACCTCTCATTGGCTGTCCGCTTCCCTGCTGTGTCTATCTCTCTGCTTGCACTTACTCATGTCAGGGACTGTCGCCCAGTTGCGCCCCGTCACCTAGGGCGGGTGGTGCAAGTAGGCAGGGACAGGGGACCGAGTTGCAGCTCAGGGGGTGCACCTCCGCTCTATATTAATACCCGTGACGCTACCTTGTGACAGGAATGGGTTTGAAAGCAAACCGTTCGTCAGTACTCTTGCTGAGGGATTGGTACAAGGCTTGGATACCTTTTAGAATGGGGCCTGAGAAGCCAAATTTTTCAAGTGTAGCGAACATATATCCCCAATGTATTCTATCGAACGCCTTCTCTGCGTCTAATGAAAGTAGAAGAGAAGGCGCTCTTTCCATTTCAATCCACTTGTGGATGTTAATAAATCTGCGGGTACCATCTGAAGCTTGTCTAGTAGTGATAAAGCCTACTTGCTCTGATTTTATTAGGAGGGGGACAATGTTCGACAGTCTTGAGGAGATAATTTTTGCGTAAAGTTTAATGTCCGAATTAATAAGGGATATTGGGCGATAGTTACTATAGAGGGATCTTTAACCTGTTTAGGGATACTGATTATGGTGGCCTGTGTAATTTCTTTAGGGAAATAACCTGTTGAAAGTGCTAGGTTAAATACCTCTGGGATGTATGGGGTTAGTAGGTCTGAGAAATTTTTATAGTATTCATTACAAAAGCTGTCGGATCCTGGGTCTTTTTTGGCTTCATAGAAATTATGGTTCTTTCGATTTCTTGTTTGGAGAAAGGAGTGTTGAGTGACTCCAATTGGGACCTAGGGATTTGGGGTAAATTTACTGAGTTGAGGAATCGTTGTATATCTTCCAGGTTAGGTTGTATGATGGATTGATCTTCTTTAAGGTTATGCAAAGACTTATAATAGTCGCTAAAGTAGTTTGTTATGTGTAGAGGGTTGAGTAATTTACTATTGTTTTTTGTGGTTAATATTTGAGCTATTTTGGGTTTAGTTATATGAATTTTGACTCGGTTTTCCATAAATGAAGAGGCTTTATTTTGGCTATAGTATTGTAATTTCAGTTTTGTTATATAACGTTCATAATCGTCTAGCAATATGAACCAGATTTCATCTCTTAGTTTTGTAATGTTGGATAAGTTTTGTGGATTGTGATGTGTTAAATGTTCCTTTTCCGCTCTCTTAAGGGTGTCTAGTTTCTCCTTGAGTTTCTTTTGTTTCTCTTTTTTATAGTGACTGCTATATTTGATTAAAAGGTCTCTAATATATGCCTTGTGTGCGTTCCATAGTGCAAATCTATTTGTTTCAAGGTTATCATTAATTCTAAAATATTCTTTCTGATGTGCTCTTGAATTTTGCTGACCTCTCTGAAGTGTTGGTCTCACATGAGAATTAGATACAGTTTCTGGGAGTAGGAGCTCTAGCTTGTTCTTCCTCACTCCCTCACTATCCGAGCAGGAACTCTCTTTCTCTGTCTCACTAGAACTCCCCTTCCTGGCAGGGAGTAGGACCAGCCCACTCTTAACAAGAGGGGAGGAAGAGGGTGGTTAGCCTTGTCCCTGCTATTTTGCTATCCATATCTTCCCTGCTTGAATATACGACCAATACAATGTAAAACTACATAACATTACATATAAAACATTAAACAATTACAGATACCCCCAGGTCTGTGGTACTGCACACACCCCTGTCTATATAAGGTCTCGCAAATGACGCATATCAGAGCAAAAACTAAGCCATGAAGTGGAAAGAATTGCCCATAGAGCCCAGAGACAAAATTGTGTGGAGGCATGGATCTGGAGAAGAATGCAAAAAATGTATGCGGCACTGGAAGTTCCCAAAAGCACAGTGGCTTCAGTAATTCTTAAATGGAAGATATTTGGAGCAACCAAGACTCTTTCTAGAGCTGGCTGCACTATCAAACTAAGTAATAGGGGGGAATGGGCCTTGGTAATAGAAGTAACCAAGAACCCAATAGTCACTCTGGCTAAGCTCCAAAGATGCTGTGGATAGATGGGAAAAATGTATAGAAGGTCAGTCATTAATTCAGCACTCTATTAATCTGGGCTTTAAGGCAGAGTGGTCAGAAAGAAGCTTCTCCTCAGTTAAAGACACATGAATGCCCTGGAGCTTCAATTCTTAACGTCATCGTCTGCCCAATATAATCCCTAAAGTGAAGCATGGTGGTGGCTGCTTCATGCTGTGGGGTGGTTTTTTTTCCAGAAATTGGGACGAGGAGAATGGTTAGGGTTGAGGGAAAGCTGAATAGAGAAAAGTACAGAGATAATCTTAATGCTGTGGACCTCAGACTGGTTCACCTTCCAACAAGACAATAACCCTAAGCACACAGCCAAGACAACACTGAAGTAGTGAACAACTCTGTGAATGTCACTGAGTGGCTGAGCCAGGGTCCTGACTTGAACCTAATCAAACATCTCTGGAACAACCTGAAAATAATTTTTTATCAAAAGTCTCCATCCAAACTGACAAACCTTGAGAGGATCTGCAGAGAAGTATGACAGAAAATCCCAACATCCAGATAAACCTTGTGGCATCATAACCCACGGAGACTGGAGTGTAATCACTGCCAAAGGTGCTTCAACTAAGTACTGAGTATAGAGTCTGAATACTTATATCAGTGCAAGATTTTAGTTTTTCCTTGTCAATAATTTAGCAAAGATTTCTAACATTCTATTTTCACTTAATCATTATGGGGGATTGAGTGCAGATTGATGGGAAAAAAATGAATTTTTTTTTTATTTTAGCACAAGACTAGGTAGGGTAAGTTATGTACCCTCTGCCCTCTGTGGATGATTGACAGTTTTCTTCCTATATTGTGCATAAGGAAAAAGTTCAATCATGCATATCATTGAGTGAACTTCATTGCTCAGGTCGTGCTGCAGCTACTCACAAAGGATTTTAAGAAAGTGACTGCACAAAAAAGGTAAGGAACCCTGCATTTGAATCAGGGTCTCTATCACCGGATTATGGTGTGCTCAGATAGCGCAGCAAAGGTCTATTTCATATTCCCTTTAAATTATATGGAACTTCATAGAATACTGCATGTTGTTGCATTTCTTACCACAAGAGGGTATCAGTGGCATGATTAAATCATATGTTTTCCTCCTTCACTGCTCCTTTTTGCTGTGCAGTTAACTGATAAGACAAATGATCAATAAAATAAAATTTTCTCAAGAATTCCAACACTTACATTTGCAAACTAAGAGACTATTAACACAGTTATCAATTTATTAGTTTAGCTTATGGTTGTCCCAACATAAGAACTTATCTCTCATCCTCAGGATAGGAGATACATATCTAAAGGGGACCCGGCATGATCTCAGGAATGAGGTGCTTGAGTCATGCATGTGCACTCCTGTTCCATTAAACTCTATGGGATTGCTTGAGATAGGCAAGCACTGTACTTGGCTTCTATTTGGTGATCTCATACAGTTGAATGGATCGACAGTGCACATGCGTGATCACCATTCCATTCACTCTCACTCCCCACTTGTATAATCCCCACCGATCAGAAATGTATTCTAGATAAGGGATATGTTCTATAGGTGGTACAAGCCCTTTGATATCCTGCTCAAAGTGGAGAGCAA
This sequence comes from Bufo gargarizans, assembly GCF_014858855.1. Taxonomy (NCBI): domain Eukaryota; kingdom Metazoa; phylum Chordata; class Amphibia; order Anura; family Bufonidae; genus Bufo; species Bufo gargarizans. The sequence goes on from NC_058084.1 coordinate 98,737,224, forward strand.
CAGAAAGTTCAACTCATCTTTCACTGACATCACAGTGAAAGATGCATTGGTACCTTTTTATAAAGTGAATTTCTTTATTATCATGATATTTTTAGATTTACGTATCCAGTGAGAGGCCTGGCAGCCCCATGAAGGGTTGAGGTCTCGTGCTTAGGGTCTGACATCCTTTCATTCACCTTGTCTTCAGGTACGTCCTGTGTTTAGCATAGCATGGCATCCCCTTGGCACTTCTACATACATCCATAGTGGGTCCTAGATATTCCAGGTTCACCACTGTTACTTTTTTTCTGGATACTGATGTGATTTAAGGATTTTCCTTTTATATTTATTAGTCGTGCTGTATATGAATTTTGGGATGTGAGGGATAGCCCATGGACACCAAGGTACGAATTCTCTGCATCAATAGCATATAACCCCATTGTGCTAATCATCCTTTATGCTATGCAGTATTGGTTGTCCCTGAGCTTGAGTTCCTCTCCTTTCAATTGCTCTACCATCCTGTGTCTTATTGATACATAGGCAGATAGGTGTATGTTATGGTGTTGTATGGCCCTTTGCTTTTCTGTACACTGTATACCATCCTGTCTTTTTCCCATACTATATATTTTATAATAAATTGATATTTTGATACATTATTTCCACTTGTTTGTTTTAGCCCCATGAAGGTGAATGCTGTTTGTCTGCTGCTCTATTCAAACAGGGGTGCACCATTCCCCATTCTTGCAATTGGCAGGGACCTCAGTGTCAGAACTGGCAATCATACACATCCCCCATTCTGTGTATAGGAGATAAATTATCTTAATTGGACCATCCCTTTAATACTCTCAAAAGCATGTTTGCCAGCTGCATAGAGGGACTCAGACTGCCTACCTCTCACTGGATACGTAAATCTAAAAATATCATAATACTAAAGAAATTCACTGTATAAAAAGGTACCAATGCATCTTTCACTGTGATGTCAGTGAAAGATGAGTTGAACTTTCTGTTGCTCTCCACTTTGAGCAGAACATCAAAGGGCTTGTACCACCATAAGAACTTATCCCTTATCTAGAATACATTTATGATTGGTTGGGATTATACAAGTGGGGAGTGAGAGTGAATGGAATGGTGGTCACACATGTCGTTCCATTCAACTGTATGAGAACTTGGCATCCCACATGGGTCTATACCATGGGCACTATGGAGTATACAGGTAGCTCCCACTGTCTTTAAGTCATTGTATGTTGTATGGGTATATTGTATTATGTTGTATACACACCCTTTGACCCTAATGAAAGTAATGGGGTCTCAGAGATCACTCCCATTTATGTAATTATCTTGTGGGTATTTATAACCCCACCTTGTGGTGTATATGCATGCCAAAGGCTGTTTAAGGCAAAACGTTGCATCCGGATTAAATTCCATCACTTTGGACGTGCTGTCTCCAGTTTTTTTATTTTTTTATATCTCTTTGTCATACAGACAGACATGTCTACTGATCCATTCAAATGTGGGGGCCTCTAGCAGTCGGACTCCTACCAATCGGACTCCTACCAATCAGACTCTTATCCTCTACCCTGAGGAAAGGGGATAAGTTGTCTTAATGGGACAACCCCTTTAGTCAAATGGATACTCAAGGAGTTGTGAAATAAAAAAGACAAATTCACTTGGTCAAGGTGAGATCTCAGACTTTCAGAAAACGTGGCACATATAGAGAGATACAAGAAAAAAATCACTTGAATATTTTGGAGCCTACTTGTCTGACTCTGAACCAATATGTAAGGGGGTGGAAAGTTGTTCCATACATGCTTTGAGTGTAAGGTTTGGTTTCCCAGATGGAGCTCACCTGTGGTGTTTGATGTCTTTCCTCTCTATGTGTCAGTCTTCTTCTTATGTCTAATGTTTTTAAAGGGGTTTTAAACAGAGCCAAGCCCCAATTAGTGGTGTGCATGCATTCAGATGTCGAGGCTTAGTTGAAGGAGGAGAGACAGTTACACATTCAAAACGCGTAAGCAGGTCTGTTAGATCACTAAGGAAATGTTCATGTGGATTTTTAATATGAAGAAATGCAGCTAACTGCATTTTACCAAACTCTGTATAATTTCTCAGCATTTTACTGCATAGCTTGACCCGACCAGATATCACTGATCCACATATCTCACCATATCTTGTTAGCATGAGATGTTGTCAGAGACTGTGGCCAGTGTGCTGAGTGCCCTCAGAGAGAGATTTGTAACTAAAGGGCTATGTACCCTTAGAAAAAACTGATACTTAAAGGGGTTGTCCAGGATTTATCCTTAGGACAAGCCATCAATATCAGATTGGCGGGGGTCTGACACCCAGCACATTGTCGATCAGCTGTTGCCTTATAGCTCTGGGGGCTTGAAGTCAGCATTCAAACTACTTAGCTCTATCAATTATGTAGTGAATGAAGCTGGTAACTGCAGCACTACTCCCATTCATTTCAGTGGGAGCAGTGCTGCTGTTACCAATTCCATCTGCACAGGGAGCTGTGTAGTTTTTGAGCCCCCAGAAATCTGATATCAACCTCTTTAAGCTGTTCAGTTGCCCTTAGTAATTGTCAAGCTTTAATACATCTGTGACCATCAAGCTACGTTATCAATTGTGACTGTAATTGCTAAGCACAGTGCCTCCTGCTGGAGTAAAGTTAAGTTGCAAATTCAGCTAAAGTGTCCTCCTCATTGCTGCGCCAACCTCTAGGTGGACCCTAGAATAAAGTCAAAGGCCACACATAGAACTTAAAAATGAAGTAATGTGGTAATTTTTTATTAATGCGGTCTTGGCGTTAAAAGGCGTGATAGGAGATGATTACAGTCCTAGGAGAACTATGAACATCTTACATGCCTTTTTAAGGCAATTGGGGCAGTTTTAATATTGACTGAATAAACTTTGATGGCAGAATCGACCACAAAATTAATTTTGGAAAATTAACTAATCTCTAATGGTAAAGAGTAGAACTAGAAGTCCAACACACTGATCAGATCAGATTAAAACTTTTAGTGTTGTTACAGACAATGAAAGGATAAAACCATCTGCATTAGGAATTGCTAACACATTTCATACAATAGTTCATAATCATAGCATGTAATCAAGCAGAAAGCATCTGTGCTATATATTGCCCACTGAAATAGCAGACCAATCAACAGTGATTATAAAAACAGAAACATCAAAGTGATACAAAACATTATATAAATGTGGAGCAGTGGAGAATAAACATGCAATTTAATACTGATAAATTAAACCACACCTATGATTTAAAACTTAATTTGGGGCACTGATGCAGTGGCACTGGCTATATGATATTTACTTAAATGATAATTCTCTCAGTTGAAATATTTTATTGTTTTATATTTATATAAGCAATTATGGAATAATTCTCTCTATTTAAAACTGACTTCATAGTGGCATAACACAGATATTGTGTTTTTGGATTTGCCTAATATTGGAGATATGATTTCAGATGCCATACTGCTGTCTAAACACTACAGAGAGAGAATTATGTAATATGTTGTAAAATCTAACTTTTATTAACAAAACGCTAAGATAATAAGCCCCATTTTCTAGAACTCAACCATGCAGATATATGTATGTCTATATTTGGACACACCTTCTCATTCAAAGAGTTTTCTTTATTTTCATGACTATGAAAATTGTAGATTCACACTGAAGGCATCAAAACTATGAATTAACACATTTGGAATTATACACATAACAAAAAAGTGTGAAACAACAGAAAATATGTCATATTCTAGGTTCTTCAAAGTAGCCACCTTTTGCTTTGATTACTGCTTTGCATACTCTTGGCATTCTCCTGATGAGCTTCAAGAGGTAGTCACCTGAAATGGTTTTCACTTCACAGGTGTGCCCTGTCAGGTTTAATAAGTGGGATTTCTTACTCTATAAATGGGGTTGGGACCATCAGTTGCGTTGTGAAGTCAGGTGGATACACAGCTGATAGTCCTACTGAATAGACTGTTAGAATTTGTATTATGGCAAGAAAAAAGCAGCTAAGTAAAGAAAAACTAGTGGCCATCATTACTTTAAGAAAAGAAGGTCAGTCAGTCTGAAAAATTGAGAAAACTTTGAAAGTGTCCCCAAGTGCAGTCACAAAATCCATCAAGCGCTACAAAGAAACTGGCTAACATGCGGACCGCCCCAGGAAAGGAAGACCAAGAGTCACCTCTGCTGCAGAGGATAAGTTCATCTGAGTCACCAGCCTCAGAAATCGTAGGTTAACAGCAGCTCAGATTAGAGACCAAGTCAATGCCACACAGAGTTCTAGCAGCAGACACATCTCTAGAACAACTGTTAAGAGGAGACTGTGTGAATCATGCCTTCATGGTAGAATATCTGCTAGGAAACCACTGCTAAGGACAGGCAACAAGCAGAAGAGACTTGTTTGGGCTAAAGAACACAAGGAATGGACATTCGACCAGTGGAAATCTGTGCTTTGGTCTGATGAGTCCAAATTTGAGATCTTTGGTTTCAACCACCGTGTCTTTGTGCGACGCAGAAAAGGTGAACGGATGGACTCTACATGCCTGGTTCCCACCGTGAAGCATGGAGGAGGAGGTGTGATGGTGTGGAGGTGCTTTGCTAGTTGGGGATTTATTCAAAATTTAAGGCATACTGAACCAGCATGGCTACCACAGCATCTTGCAGCGGCATGCTATTCCATCCGGTTTGCATTTATTTTTCAACAGGACAATGACCCCAAACACACCTCTAGGCTGTGTAAGGGCTATTTGACCATGAAGGAGAGTGATGGGGTGCTGTGCCAGATGACCTGGCCTCCTCAGTCACCGGACCTGAACCCAATCGAGATGGTTTGGGGTGAGCTGGACCGCAGAGTGAAGGCAAAAGGGCCAACAAGTGCTAAGCATCTCTGGGAACTCCTTCAAGACTGTTGGAAGACCATTTCAGGTGACTACCTCTTGAAGCTCAGAAAGAGAATGCCAAGAGTGTGCAAAGCAGTAATCAAAGCAAAAGGTGGCTACTTTGAAGAACCTAGAATATGACATATTTTCAGTTGTTTTACACTTTTTTGTTATGTATATAATTCCACATGTGTTAATTCATAGTTTTGATGCCTTCAGTGTGAATCTACAATTGTCATAGTCATGAAAATAAAGAAAACTCTTTGAATGAGAAGGTGTGTCCAAACTTTTGGTCTGTACTGTACATATCAGCAATCTCTTCTCTGACAAAAGTAAAGCTAGTAATTTTGTAGTATCAAAACATTTTTTTCCAACATCATAATGAAGATGTTTTCTATTTCCATTTCTTGGGTATCAAAAATTCTACTTTGAAGTCTAAGATTTAGGGCCTTCAATTTTTTGTGTCTCATAATTGATCCATTAGTGTATGTCAGCAGACCTCTCTGCTACAACCAAGCTCCTTTGGAAGAGGAGTTTCTGATTGGTTAGCTTCTCTTTAAATTTATTTGGCTTCAGCAGTTGATGACATGAGCTTTTTGTGTTTGTATCCAGTAAATTCTTGTATATTTCTAGTACCTTTTTTTTTAGTATATTTCCTTGTCCAGTTGGTTCATTTGAGTATTCTTGAGTATTCTTGTGTAGTTAGCTTTTATTTGCTTGTTTCTGCTTTGCCTTGTTCAGCTCTGATAACTTTTGATTTCTTGTCTGTATGTTATAGAGTCCCCCTGCTGTTATCTTAAAATTTCAGTAGTTGATTTTCTACGGTGTTATTTTTAGGGACAGTGAACGTCAGTGAAGTTTGGTTTGAGAGTCAGTATTCAGTGGGAGATCTAGGGAAAGAGTCAGGGAAAGAGTCAGGGAAAGCTTGAACCAAGGTTAGTTGTTGTCTGTTATCCTTGGTTAATTTCCTACATCTGTTTTATTACCTGACTTTCATCATAATTATCTGTCTGCTTCATTACCTGACTCACATCTCTTCCAACCATTTGTGCCACCATGCGTTTATCACCATCACTTGGTTCATCATCATTTTTGAGTTTTTATTTCTGTATAGACCAGGGTTGATACGTGTACTACAACCCACTTCCTTCCTAAAAACTGTTAGCAGCTTTCTATTGCCTATTAGATGAATGTAAAAGGCTGAGTTAACCATTTCCTAGGAACTACTGATAAATTTATAGTTGGGCAAATAGTGGTGCTTGACATTTTGTGAACCCTTCAGAATTTCTGGAAATGTTTTCTGAATTTTTCAGATTTTCACAACATGTTTGTGAAAATGAATCATGACAAGAACAAAGGTGATTTCTGAATGTCTCAGAATAAGAGTTGTTGATGCTTATCTCATATCTCATCTCTAAAGAGTTTGAGCTCCACCAATCCACAGTCAGACAAATTGTATACAAATGGAGGAAATTCAAGACCATTATAACCCTCTCCAGCAGTGGTCGACAAACAGAAATCGTGCCAAGAACAAGGCTTGTAATAGTCTGCTAGGTCACAAAGGAAACCAAGGTGACCTCCAAGCAACTAAAGGCCTTTCTATCAGGAGTACACTAAACAAAATGGTGTGCATAGAAGAAGTGCAAGGAGAAAGCTGCAGCTCTGCAAAGAGAACATTGCTGCCAATCTGCAGTTTGCCAAAGATCACCTGGACAAGCCATAAGGAAAATTCTGCATTCCAGCATAAAATTCTTATCCCATTTGTAAAAACATGGTGGTGGTAGTATCATGGTTTGGACCTGTTTGGCTGCACCTGGGCCAGGATTGCTTGCCATCAGTGATAGAAACAATGAATTCTGAAATATTCCAGCAAATTCTAAAGAAAAATGTCAGGACATCTGTCCATGAGCCAAATATCAAGAGAATGTGGTTCATGCAGCAAGACAATGACCCAAACATACAAGTTGATTTACCAAAAAATGGTTAAAGAAGGATAACTTAAAAGTTTTGTGGAAGGACCTGAATCTGTTTTGTACTGAGGAATCGTCTAAAATTCCTCCAAGCCAATGTGGTGGGTGATGAGCTATGTGTCACGCCTGCAATTTTTCAACAGTGGATCTCAACTGCGGATTTATTAGGATCAATCAGATATGAATCTCAGGCCTCACTCACAATCTCAACGGTGAGTTTGAGATTCTACCATCACGTGATCAGGAGAAAACAACTCTGGTCGGCGCAGTACTATTGCTTCATAGACTGCGGGTAGGTGTTAGAATACTAGAATGTGGTAGCTGCCGAGGGGTTAACAGAGGCCACTCAACAAGAGACTTACACAGTTATCTCAGCCTGTATGTAAGTAAGGGAGGTGCTCTCTCACAGAGAGGGTACTTGCGATTGACAGCGGCTATGCGTCGGTGGAGACTCCCTTGGAGACTGTAGTTTCAGGGCAGAGCGGATCCGTCTTCCTGATGGTAGTGAGGAGATGAAAAGGGGTCCGGTTCCTAAGCGGATCCGTCTTCCAGATGGCATGTACGTCCCGCGAGTCTTCCCAAGAATCATCCGCAGGAGTATAACCCTTCCATCGTATGAGATACTGTATAGATGATCCCCTTTTACGGGAGTCGAGTATCTTGTCGACTTCGTACTCAACCTCACCCTGGACCTGAATTGGGGGGCCAGGGGGGAAGGCTCTAAGGGGGAGTCGGTTAGGTTTGTACGGTTTAAGTAGGGAGACATGGAAGGAGGGATGGATTTTCCAGTCGGGAGGAAGAGTTAGGCGAACCGCATTTTGATTCAGGACTTTCTCGATGGGAAATGGCCCGATGTACTGACGACCGAGTTTCCTAGCGGGCACGTTAAGGCGGAGATTTCTCGTAGACAACCACACCATGTCTCCCACACAGTATGCGGGGGGGATTAGAGTGTCGAGTGTCATAATGTCTTTTTTGTCGCTCCTTTGCGGTCTTTAGGTTACCTTGTATTGTAAGGGAAGTCTCTCTTAGACATTCGAGATAGTCCTGAACTGCAGGAACGTTCCCGGGTAAGTAATCAGGGGGCAGGTTGGTGGGGTGGAAACCGTAGTTTGCATAGAAAGGAGAGTATTGAGTGGAGGAGTTCATTGAATTGTTGTATGCAAACTCGGCCAGAGGCAGTAGATCGAACCAGTCATCTTGGAGATGGCTGCAATAGCATCGAATGTATTGTTCTAGACATTGGTTTACTCACTCTGTTTGGCCGTTAGTTTGTGGGTGGTATGCGGTCGACATTCTGTGATCAATTTGGAGGGCTGTGCAAAGTGCCTTCCAAAATTTTGATACAAACTGACTGCCCCTGTCGGAAATAATTACGGAGGGTAAACCGTGCAATCGAAGGACTTGGCTGAGGAAAGTTTGGGCGGTTTCTTTTGATGATGGTAATTTTTTAAGTGGGGAGAAGTGAGCCATTTTGGTTAGTAGGTCGACAGTAACCATGATGGTGTTGCAACCCTCTGAGCGAGGGAGGTCGACTATAAAATCGACAGAGACCATCTGCCAAGGTCTGGTGGGTGTTTCCAGTGACATCAGTAACCCATAGGGAGGCTTTCTGTCGGTTTTGGTAGAGGCACAGACATCACAGGTGGAGACATATTCGTGGATGGATTTGGTCATGTCTGGCCACCAGAATTTTCTGCGTACAAGCTCCAAGGTTTTGGTGATGCCTGGGTGGCCCGCTAGGGGTGTGTCATGCATGAGTCGAATGACAGATGGTTGCATTCTAGGAGGGATGTAAAGGTTGTCGTTTTTGAAAAGGAATCCATCGGTTGTTGTCAACCCCGGAGGAGCAGGAGGATCCCCTTCAGAGGGAGTATGTTTCAAGAGCTCCTTGAATCCCGTGGTGAGACCCACGAACCGGTTTGCCGGAAGTAGTAGGGCAGGAGGTTCTGCGTCAGTACTCTCCTCGTATAACCTGGAGAGGGAGTCAGCCTTTGTGTTTTTGGAACCTGGTCTGTAAGATATATGGAAGTCAAAACGATCAAAAAAAAGGCTCCACCGTACTTGCCTTGCCGACATGGTTTTACAAGTTTTGAGGAACTGTAAATTGCGGTGGTCAGTGTAGATCATGATGGGATGTTTGGCTCCTTCCAAAAGATGTCTCCAGTTGCCCAGAGCATCCTTAATAGCTAACAGCTCTTTTTCCCCAATGGGGTAATTCTTTTCAGCAGTATTAAGAGTTCGGGAGTAGTATGCAACTGGGTGCAAGGGTTCAGAAAGGGATGGTTGTTGCGATAGAACTGCTCCAATGGCGAGGTGGGAAGCATCAACCTCTAGAACAAAATGGAAATCGGGGTTGGGCAATTGGAGTATGGGAGCTGAGGTATACCTGTGTTTGAGTATTTCGAACGCCTTTTGGGCGTCGGAGGACCATGTATAGGGTATTGTAGTACTGGTTAGTCTTGTCAAGGGTTTTACTATCTCTGAGAAATTTTTTATGAATTTCCGGTAATAGTTGGAAAAGCCTAGAAATCGTTGGAGTGCTTTGCGTGTGTGGGGCACAGGCCAGGCCTGGATGCATTCCACTTTGGACTGATCCATTTGAATCCCCTGGGGGGAGATGTGATATCCCAGGAAGGAAATGGAAGGCTGTTCGAAGATACATTTCTCTAATTTAGCGAAAAGGGAGTGGACCCGAAGACGGGACAGCACCCATCTTAGGTGCCTCCTGTGGTCGGTAGGACTGTCCGAGTACACCAGAATGTCATCCAAATAGATTACCACGCAGACGTCCAGCAGATCTCGAAAAATGTCGTTAACGAAATGCTGGAACGTTGCCGGGGCATTGCACAACCCGAAAGGCATTACCATGTACTCGAACAGTCCGTATCTGGTTCTGAATGCCGTCTTCCACTCATCTCCTTCCCGGATCCTGATCAAGTTATATGCGCTTCTGAGGTCAAGTTTGGTGAAAATACGGGATGATTGTAACCTCTCGATCAGTTCGGGGATGAGTGGAAGAGGGTAGCTTTTTTTATGGTAATTTTGTTGAGACCTCTGTAGTCAATTATTGGCCTTAATCCGCCATCTTTGTTTTTCACAAAGAACATCCCTGCACTAGCAGGTGAGGTTGAGGGCCTTATGAAACCCTTTTTTAAGTTCTCGTCTAAGTAGGCCTTCAGGTGGACTAATTCTGGTTGGGAAAGCGGATAAATGCGGCCCGTAGGAAGAGGACTGCCTGGAATGAGGTCAATAGGGCAGTCATAGGGTCTATGTGGGGGAAGTGTGGCTGCACCCGATTGGCTGAAAACGTCTTCAAATTCAGCGAGATGGGGAGGTAGCCCCGTGGAAGCGACCTGCATGAGTGCAGTGTTTGGAAAACAAGTGGAGGTACAGTAGGGGGAATCCAACTGTACCTCCCCTTTAGGCCAGAGGAGAGAAGGTTGGTGAAGTCTGATCCAGGGAAGCCCCAATACTACAGGGAACATGGGAGAGGAAATGACATCAAACATAAGGTGTTCGATGTGACCCTCTCCACAGGCCACGAGTAAAGGTTGGGTGTGGTGAGAGATTGGTCCTGAAGGGGATGTGGACCCATCTAAAAAAATAATTGAGACCGGTTTCTGCTTCAAGGTGTGGGGTATTTTATTGGACTTAACCAGATGTGAATCTATAAAGTTGCCACAGGCTCCGGTGTCTATCATGGCCTTGACGATAATCCTCTCGGTATCCCACTGTAAGCTGAGAGAAATGTATATGTAAGAATTGCGGTGGCAGAGACTATGTGTCAATTTGCAGATATGTATCTCCCTACCTTCTGTCTTCTTTTTAACCGCCGGGCAGTCGTCTACTACGTGGTCAGGGGAGGCACAGTAGAGACATAGGTTCAGCGTGCGTCTCCTGGCCTTTTCAGCCGGCGTGAGGGGTCCTCGCAAGGTTCCTAGCTCCATTGGCTCCTCTTTAGGGGTAGATCTGGCTCCTCTTACAGCTGGTGTGGGGGTAAAGACTCTCTCTGCTCTCCGTTCACGGAGGCGGCGGTCAATTGTAACAGAGCGTTGGATTAGGTCGTCTAAGGTGGGAGGTAACTCATCTCGGGCAATCTCATCTTTCAAGGCCTCCGAAAGGCCGAGGCGGAATTGGTTACGAAGGCTGAGATTATTCCACTCCGTCTCCCTGGCCTACCGTTTAAACTCGGCTATATAATCTTCAACTGGTCGGCGGCCTTGTTTAAGTGCTCTGATGGCAGTCTCTGCGGTCAATTGTTTACTGGAGTCATCATAGAGGAGGGCCATGGCCTCCATGAATCTGGGGAAGGAATCTAGGACCTCATCCTCTTCATCAAAGTAGGTCTCGGCCCAGGCTCGGGGTTCCCCTTTAAGGTAGGAAATGAGTGTGAGAACCTTTATACGGTCATTGTAATAAGTGCGTGGCCGCAGATCAAACATGAGTCTGCACGAACTTATGAACTGACGGAATAGTTTCCTATCCCCGGAGAAGGGTTCGGGGGCACAGACCTTGGGTTCAGGTCCCTCTCTGGGAGGTGCAGCACCTGTGTTTTGGTTAACCAAAGTACGCAATCTTTGGTTCTCCAGCTGCAGGTCCTGCACAGAGGCAGACAGGGTCTCGACTCTCTGGGACAAAGAAACCATATGTCTAGCGAGTTCCGCTGGATCCATCTTTACTGGGGTGCTGTGATACTGTCACGCATGCAATTTTTCAACAGTGGATCTCAACTGCGGATTTATTAGGATCAATCAGATATGAATCTCAGGCGTCACTCACAACCTCAACGGTGAGTTTGAGATTCTACCATCACGTGATCAGGAGAAAACAACTCTGGTCGGCGCAGTACTATTGCTTCATAGACTGCGGGTAGGTGTTAGAATACTAGAATGTGGTAGCTGCCGAGGGGTTAACAGAGGCCACTCAACAAGAGACTTACACAGTTATCTCAGCCTGTATGTAAGTAAGGGAGGTGCTCTCTCACAGAGAGGGTACTTGCGATTGACAGCGGCTATGCGATGGTGGAGACTCCCTTGGAGACTGTAGTTTCAGGGCAGAGCGGATCCGTCTTCCTGATGGTAGTGAGGAGATGAAAAGGGGTCCGGTTCCTAAGCGGATCCGTCTTCCAGATGGCAGCGGTTACTGGAGCGGGTCCGGTTGCGGTGCGGATCCGTCTCCCAGATGTCAGCGGGGTAGCTGGAGCGGGTCTGGTTGCGGTGTGGATCCGTCTCCCAGATGACAGTGAGGGAGACGTGCTAGGTTCGGTCTCTTGATGTCCCATACACGGGTGGTGAGGCAGCAGGCGTACCGACTACAATCACAGCACGCCATGCCGCCTCACCAGCCCCTTTAAATAGAACGAGGAAGTGCCATAGGACCTTCTAATTGGCCCGGATGACTTCCGCGTTCCACCGTGGAACGCAGCCGCCGCGTCACAAGCTGGAGCCCGCGCGTCTTCCGCGTTCCACGGTGGAACGCAAGGACCGCGGCAGACGAAGAGAAGGCCGTCGCGCCGGCGGCATTACACTTTGTGAGATGAAGGGGCTTATATATCGTCTTGCACAGAGTCCTCTGCCAACTGTGTCTACCCCTCAAATTATTACATGCTGTTCCTGGTATTTGAAAATGTCTATGCTGTACCAATATGCCCTAGACTTTTCCTGCCATTCCTCAGCACAGGGCACACTATGAACAGCACAGACATTGAATGTACGCAGGATATTATAGCTAAATGATAAAGTACATGGAAGATATACTATATTGGACTGTGGTTTTCAGGTTAAATTGACGTGTTGGCACTTTACGATAAATAAGTGGGTTTGGGGTTTCAGTTTGGGCACTCGGTCTTTAAAATGTTCACCATCACTGGCCTAAGGTATTGTCATAAAGACATAGAAAATAATTATGAAAAACACCCCTCTTGCCTGGAATTTCTAAAAATAAATTTTCAGGAATTATAGAGAGAGTTAAAATAGTGTAGAGTTAGGTTTAGGTTTTAGATGCTAGGCATGAATTTTTTGAGAATGAAGCAGAAACCTCATGGGAATCACATGCAGAATAAATAATCAGACCCATGTGCAAAATGCAAAAACGGTGAAGTACCAGGCGAGGCACCTGTCAGCGCATATCCCCTCAATGAATGGAAGCCAGGTATGCAGATAGAAAAATAAATAAAGATGGAGGTATGCTGCAAACCAAAATTCATGGGAAATGAATGAATGGAGAAGAGTAGCGAAAGACAGGAGCTCACCAAAGCAGGTACCGTGTGCAGGAAAGACCCAGGGTGGCGCTACCCCAACGCGCGTTTCGGTGTGCCTTCGTCAGGGGGTAGCGCCATCACTGTGAATCAGGTATAAAAGATTCCCTCAGCCAATAGGGGGATCGGAACTCATTTGTCCCCAGGTGTGTATGGGTAGAGGCGCGCGAAAATCCAAAGCAGAATCTAGTCCACCCACCCCGCGGCCGGCGTCCCGTCGGCACACCCCCACCACGTGATGGGGTCACATGATCGGGCGGATCCGACATAAGGAGGCACAGACGTGAGGCGCAGGAGGCGATGCTGGCTGACGCGCGCACACATCACACAGGGGGAGGAGAGTCAGGCAGCCAATATACAAGACATGACCAGAACAGGACAGAGTGTAAGATATAAATATCTCACGGAAGGAAGCCTGGAGGTTATATTCCGTGGGCCAGAGAATTACCGGAATACATCGGTGTTGCAACACGTAAGGTAACCAAAACCACGTGCAACAAACATTTCCACTGGCGCCAAATTTGAATCAGGATATTAACCCTTGAGACCGGAGCTGAACACTACACGCCGAGTCGAGGGACTATCATCAAGCGCAAAGGAGCCTCGGGTAAGCACTTGCATATCTCACCTACAAGCGATAGCATCATACTAATACAGTGGGACGCCGCTATGCGTATTAGCAGCTGAATTATTATCCAGTAAAACTCTACAGCTGCATATGCCTGGGACTTTGATTTTCCTTACATGAGAGACCTGCTATAAAGACTGGTTGTCGGAGTGGATCACCACATATGGAACTATTCTTCAGAATTCAACTAGTGAATACCTCTATGTTTGATATCTGAATTAACCATTATATCCTCAACTATACACATTGGGATCTTATTTATTAATTTATTTATATAAATATTGCTGAATTTAATCCTGTTTTATTGCTTTTTTTATCACTGTTCTATTTTACTATTTATATCATCGCTAGTACCAAATTTTTTATCTGCTCTCCTTTTTACTGTATTGCCGATATTATATTGTGTTTTTGCTGCTATAAGTAATTAAAGATCCCTATACTTTTCAGTGAGTGCCCCACTTCTATTCTTTATTAATATTTTGTATAATGATTCTCTGTATGGTTTTGCTTAAATATAATATATGCCGCGCTGCCATATATATATGTGGCAATTTAGACCTTACAACTCGTCCTGTTTTGATTATATTTTGTATATTGGCCGTTTGATTCATTGTATGGTTTGTTTTAATACAATATATGCTGCGCCGTCTGTGACTATTTATATCTTACACTCTGTCCTGTTCTGGTCATGTCTTGTATATTGGCTGCCTGACTCTCCTCCCCCTGTGTGATGTGTGCGCGCGTCAGCCAGCATCGCCTCCTGCGCCTCACGTCTGTGCCTCCTTATGTCGGATCCGCCCGATCATGTGACCCCATCACGTGGTGGGGGTGTGCCGACGGGACGCCGGCCGCGGGGTGGGTGGACTAGATTCTGCTTTGGATTTTCGCGCGCCTCTACCCATACACACCTGGGGACAAGTGAGTTCCGATCCCCCTATTGGCTGAGGGAATCCTTTTATACCTGATTCACAGTGATGGCGCTACCCCCTGACGAAGGCACGCCAAAACGCGCGTTGGGGTAGCGCCACCCTGGGTCTTTCCTGCACACGGTACCTGCTTTGGTGAGCTCCTGTCTTTCGCTACTCTCCTCCATTCATTCATTTCCCATGAATTTTGGTTTGCAGCATACCTCCATCTTTATTTATTTTTCTATTTGCATACCTGGCTTCCATTCATTGAGGGGATATGCGCTGACAGGTGCCTCACCTGGTACTTCACCGTTTTTGCATTTTGCACATGGGTCTGATTATTCATTCTGCATGTGATTCCCATGTCATACATATATCATGTACCATGTCTTATGATCCGTGTGCTTTTTCTTCCCAGGGTGGCGTTTTCTTTTTTGTCCTCCGCCCCCTTTTCATTATGTCTATGGCATCGAATTTATTCATCCATCATTCCCATTTATGTCAATTTTAATCATGTCTTAAATAAACCATATGTATTTTTTGGTATTATGAGCTCCCATCTGTTCTTTTTCGCTATTTAACTCAGAGCTTTTACCGAGTCTTACCTTTTGTGTTTCCCTGTTGTTAGGGTTTATATTGGTTTAGACACTGTTCTCCCTTTTCCCTATACAGGGACACCCTAGGTCATTTCTTGTTTTCTTATAGAAATTACTGGGCCCTATGGCAAGAATCTGAATTGGGCCCTCTTGTGAGTGACCCATCACACCCCTTAGGGTACATGCACATCTACTGCAGAGGTTCCAGCAGAAGCCTTCGTTGCACATTCTGGCAAAAACAAAGGGCAAAACACTGCTGCATACCGGATCTCGAATAACCCCATGATTGTGAAAGGGATCTGGCAGGTGCCAGCAGTGTTTGGTATATGCTGGATCTGGTGATCATGGAATTCGGCTGGTATGCTGGAACAGAATACCAAAATCTGATCGCAAGTGATTACCTAGCCTTACCCGATAAACTGTGCCCGCTGCTGCTCCTTTTTTTTCAGTGTGTCATCTCTCCCCTATGGACTGTGTCTGCTCCTGCTTCACCTCCTTCCCAATGCCGACTTACTGTTTATGCTTCTGGCAGAGCGCAATCAGGGCCTGGGAAAGATCTACACAGGTGACGGTGTGGGATCAGGTCAGGTCTGGACTGGTCAGTCAGGTCACAGTGCGATGCGTGCTGGCAGGAACAGGACAGGGACATTTTACAAAGTGCAGACAAGGAAAACTAAAGGATTTAATCCAGTGATGTTTCTCTGACTGCTGCAGAACCTCATAATACACTCCATAGCTGCTTCAGAACCTTCTAATACACACCATAGCTGCTGCAAAATCTCATAATACACATATCATCTGCTGAAGAACCTCCTAATACACCCCTCAGCTGCTGAAGAACATCATAAAACACACCTCAGCTGCTGCAGAACATTATAGTACATACCTCAGCTCCTGCAGAACCCCATAATACACATCTCAGCTGCTGCAGAACCCCATAATACACACCTCAGCTGCTGCCAAACATCATAATACACACATCAGCTGCTGCTGGACATCATAATACACACTTCAGCTGCTGCAGAACATCATAACACACACCTCAGCTGCTACAGAACATCATAGTACAAACCTTAGCTACGGAACCTCCAATACACACCTGAGCTGCTGCAGAACCTCCTAATACACACCTGAGCTACTGCAGAACCTCTTAACACACACCTCAGCTGCTGCAGAACATAATAATCTGATGCTAGAGAACATATAAGGCTTTGATCAAATCTGTGTTGGGGCCTCATTCGCAGATCAGGTCATAAATGCTGGACACAATTTAATAGCCTGGCAGATGGAAACCCGTCAGATCTCATTATAGTCAGCGGGATCCATCAGGTGTTGTCGTCCATGAAGTGCCAGATCCAGAACTGCAGTAATTTTTATTCTGCTCTTATGACAGGGCAGAACAGCGAACGTCATCAGCACAGATGTGAACAAAGCCTAACACACACCTCAGAAGCTGCAGAACATGATAATAGTGACAAGGGAACTACAAGTCTCATCATCACCAGATTGTTATTATTGGAAATTAGGGGGCAACACAGGGAGAGGTAAAATGGAGAGAACTACAACTTCCAGCATGTTCAGGCTGTTATTATTGGATACAAGTGGATATTACACAGAAAGAGTATAAGGCCGGGTTCACATCACTGTTTAGTTTTCCGTACGTCTGATCCGTCAGAAGAACAGAAAAATAAAGAAAAAAACTGATCCTATACTTCAAGTATCAGTTCTGCACATTTCACATCCGTTTGAGCCATTTCCATCTGAGATCCGTTATTTTAGACAGAAATAAGTCCTGCACACAAAATAGAAAACTAAACGGTGATGTGAACCCAGCCTAAGAAGAGATAACTACAATTCCCAGCATGTCCAGTTTATTATAGGGCATCATCTAGTCATACTAGGTGATAGAAGGAAATAACTAACCACCAGTATGGCCATACTTATTATGGGGCATCAGTATACATTACAGAGAGGAGGTATAAGAGGAGAGAACTACAACTTCCAGCATTACCAGACTGTACTAGAGCATAAGTTGAAATTACACGGAGAGGGATATAATAGGACATAACTACAACTCCCAGCATTACCAGACTGCACTAGGGCAGCTCCCAGATTTTATAGGATGTTACATGGGTTATCCGAGGACACCACTAACCTCTCCTTCAGGCACCACACAGAAGCTCCACCCTCTCACAGCGACATACCACAGGTCTTTCACCAGGCCTCTGCACTGGTCACATGATGATAATATCATCAAAGGTCCTTCAGACTTCTGCTTCTCTACTATACCTTGGGTTCCTGCACTGGTCACATGGTTGATGACATCACCAAAGGTCCTTCTCCACTTCTTAGATTCTCTTTTCACAGGTAGCTATACAGCTGTAATTAGTGGGTGGGGCCTATCCTCCCCCTTCCCCCAGGGGCCCTGTAGCAGCTGTGTAGCAGAGGTACGCCACTGTGCAAGAGACAATCTGCAAATATGCCTATGTCAAATCAAGGATGTCACCGACACAGTATTGTGCACAGTGAGTTGCCTACACTCTGCACTGACCACCCACTGCTGCCAATCACCATCCTCAGTGGTCTATGGTTCTGGGGAAACAAGTTAGTGTATCATGTTTTTTTTAAAGCAATAGGGGTTGTCGAATATTTTCTAATTATTTAGAATGAATGGCTTCGGTGGTGACATGATGCTTATGCTAAGCCTTCTTGTTATTTTGTGATTGGATTATTATTTTTTGCTGTTATTTTGTGAAGGTTTTGATTAGAACTTGGCTGGGAAGTTGCAAATAGCATTTCCAAAATGCTAATTGTGAATATCAGCGCAGTTAATGCTAACATCTATAAAAACCCAGTTGATTTTTTCTATTGCCCCCTCAACAAAATTGTATCTATAGTGCAGTGATACTCTACACATGTCACGGCCTCGTTGTGTGCCGCGACACTTTCGCTGCGCATGCTGGTTGCCGGTGGCAACTTGTTTTTATGCATGTGAGTGCGCTTTCCCTTTTAGGATGTTTCCTTTTCCTGTCCCTGCCTTGGTGTGCACGGGGTTAAGGTGTGCTTGGTAGGTGTGTGTGGGGGGGGGTGACCTCAGGCCTCCTATATGTTGGTGTGGTGGAGCCTGAGTGTCAGTTTGGTTTGTTTGTCAGCTCTGCTCCTGGGCTGAATGATACTGTCTGTGTGAGCTATCCTTATTTGTTATTTTGTATTTATTGCTTTGTCTGTTGTCCCCTCCGGTGTGTTTCTGTCATTCCTCCCCCACCTGGTGTATGTAGTTATGGTGCGGGTTTTGCTTGGAGGTTTGATTGTTGTATGAGGCTCCGGAAGGGGCGTGCTTTCCCGGAGGGGTTTAAACGAAGACTCGCCTGTGGGCTTTTCCAGCTTGGAGCCACTTTCCATCATGGCTACGGCAGGTAAGGGCTCTTTCACACTTGCGTTGTCCGGATCCGACGTGTACTCCACTTGCCGGAATTACACGCCGTATCCGGAAAAACACAAGTGAACTGAAAGCATTTGAAGACGGATCCGTTCAGTGTTACTATGGCAGCCAGGACGCTATTAAAGTCCTGGTTGCCATAGTAGTAGTGGGGAGCGGGGGAGCAGTATACTTACAGTCCGTGCGGCTCCCGGGGCGCTCCAGAATGACGTCAGAGTGCCCCATGCGCATGGATGACGTGCCATGTGATCACGTCATCCATGCACTCTGGAGCGCCCCAGGAGCCGCACGGACGGTAAGAATACTGCTCCCCCACTCCCCACTACACTTTACCATGGCTGCCAGGACTTTAGCGTCCCGGCAGCCATGGTAACCATTCAGAAAAAGCTAAACTTCGGATCCGGCAATGCGCCGAAACGACGTTTAGCTTAAGGCCGGATCTGGATTAATGCCTTTCAATGGGCATTAATTCCGGATCCGGCCTTGCAGCAAGTCTTCAGGATTTTTGGCTGGCCAAAAAACGTTCCGGTCCGGAACTGAAGACATCCTGATGCATCCTGAACGGATTTCTCTCCATTCAGAATGCATTAGGATAAAACTGATCAGGATTCTTCCGGCATAGAGCCCCGACGACGGAACTCTATGCCGGAAGAAAAGAACGCAAGTGTGAAAGAGCCCTAGGTGGATTGCATAGTTATGTTACTGTGTAACTTACCTGCCGTACTGTTTAGCCCATGGCCTTCTATCCTGCTTGCTACTGGGCCGTTTGAGACACCATTCATCCGTGGTGTTGGATGGATGGGTGGTCTCTGCCCTGTCATTAGATCTAGGGCTTTGCAGGGATAGCAGGGTCAAAGGTTGGTGAGCATGAGCCCCCTTACCTTCTGAGGCAGCTCATGCGGTAGGAGCCTAAGGTGAATTCAGGGTTGCGCTAGGTGGTGACCTGCTCCCTGTTCCTTCCTATCAGACATTGCAGTCTGTGACTTTGCACGGTGGGGGGTTTTCCCCACTCCCCGCCGTGACAACACATCACTATAAGTCACATGCAACTTTTATACAGTTGTTATATAAATATATATATATATATATATTATATTGCAGAGATAATCTTGGTATCACTTTTTTTTAGCACATTTTGTTTATGTGATATCACATTACTAGCTTACACTTCTCAACAACTATTTGTATGTAGCTCCTATTATGGATCCCATCATGTTCTCTTGATACCTGACATTCTGTTGCTTATTCCTATTGCAAATTCTGTGACTCTAGTCAGTGGGGTAGCTAGAAATGACTGGGCCCCACAGCAAATTTTTGAATGGGGCCTCCCTCCCCCAGTAATTTTTTCTCAACCCCTTCCTTTCATGCCACCCCATTCCTGTGGCTAGTAAAAACCGCTCTCTCAGACCAGGGCTGGCAACTGTTCCATCTGTTTCCTAAACTGTCTATACTGGCATTGTATATGACTTCATTGTGTAATACTGTTCAGGGGGCCCTGACAAAATATTTTAGTCCTCCTCCTCCTGGATTGGCCCCTTCTGGGTCAGGGCCCAGCTGCTTTCCCTGCTTCCCCTATAGCTATGCCCCTGACTCTAGTTGTACTTTAACTCCAATATAGGCAGCACTGTGATTGAAGGTACTTTTGTTTGTTATTTTAAAAACACCCCTGAGTACTTTGATGCTTTTAATTTTTTTTTTTATCATCATGGTTTGTCCAATAATTCTTTAATTATTGATCTGTATTGCATCATTGGTGTGCACCATTTATTGCATGTGTCTGGTTTTTGCTGGTCAACTATAGCCATCTAACAGTCACAGTAAAATTTGGAAACCCTCACGATCATGTTATATTTTATGATTGATTTAAATTTATATCTCAAGTAAATATAGTTGATGCATAACTCAGGTACCTTAAGTCCAGTTTAGTGTAGTGTGGTATAACAAATTTTAGCCATAAAAGGATTTTTCCCATAAAAAAATATTCTACATTTTTCACAGCTCCTAGATCTGAATAGTTTTGTAATTGCATGTAATTAAAAATGTATTCATCATAATATATATTATAATATATTTCATGCATAGTGCCACCTGAAGTTGGTTATTTTCCTAATTTCTCAGTCCACCTAACTGATGTGGTTGCACATGCTCAGTTCCATCCAATAACTGCCACCAGCTGTATCTACTGTTAGAAGCTGTGACAGTTACAGGGAGAGAGACCAACCCCTGAGCTGTGATAAGGCACGAGCTGCCACAGAAAGGACACATCCCTGAGTTGTGATAGGGTAACCGCTGCAGCAGAAAGGATATACCCCTGAGCTTTCAGTTTGAAATAAATCTAACAGAGCGTTGGGAAAATGAATGAGAGGATCCATTTCAGGTACAGGTCTTTGTTAAAAAGAGATTGTCATCTACTATATGATGCCTGATTTACATTGTTTTATATTAATCATGGGACAACCCCTTTAAAGGGAATCTGTCACCGGTTTGATGGTGTCCTAACTAAGGGCAACATAAATAAGTGACTGATTCGCTTAGCAAAATGCTGGGTCACTTTCTTTAATTGACCCAGTCAATCTGCCAACATCTTGTATTGAAAAGCTCCAGCTGATAATGATGAGTCATGAATATTCATGAGCTCCTGACTCTCCCCGCCCACCTGCTGCTGAATGACAGTTTTTTTTCCATATGAATCAGCAGCAGGTGGGCAGGGGAGTGGCTATAGCTCTGAATTAAATATACGCTGAACTCACTGACATCACGCTGGACTCAAATCAGCTTATTAGCATGCGGCATCTTTGTGCGTATATTATGAGGTAACCATCTGTCACACCAGTAAGTGAATACATCTAAGGTACTTTTTAGTAGTTAATGATTGTATATAATTAGTTAGATTATAATCAAATATCCACATGACAGGTTCCCTTTAAGGACTAGTCATTTTTTCCCCTCTGTGTTCCAGATTGAGTCTACAGTGTATCTACAATGCAATAATAATTCCATCTGATACAGCTCTATAAATGAACTCTATAAAGGTATGACCATATCTCAGAGGAGAAGTCATATTTGTCCTTTATACGTTCTCACCTTTTATGATCCATTCCTGATTTAGGCTTCCAAAACTGCATCAGTAAACCTGATTGTGTGGCGTTACCCTTACTAATTTTGCAATGCCCCTCATTGAGACAACCTTTAGAACATTAATAATATATAACACCACACGTTTGCTTTCTAGCTTGGCCTTTAATGGCTCCATCATGAATATGAATTTCCTTTTTCTATGGTTTGCAAAATAGCTTCTAAGCAGCTTGTCTCAGCCTTCCTTGCCTAACTCATATTAATAAGTGTGCCTTTACATCCTGTTACTGGGTTTATGTATTCGGCTACTCTTTCATCTGTGCAGCTTTACATTTGAGATGAGCTCAATGCCATATCCTAATATAATGTCGATATCAGCACATTGACTACAGGTCAATCCACATAATGCAAGCTGTAATTAATAGCAGCTATATTTCAGTGATAGTATCTGCAGAACAAATTGAAGGAATCAGATTTCCCTCCAGCTTTGCATGGTTATTATTAGAATCACTCGTGCTTTGCAGTAACATTACACAAAAAAACTAGTTCGAATAAAATGCAAAGACAACCTATTTTTCTTCTTATGACCAGTGAGTGACCACATGCCCTGCTGTTGAGGAGGATGAGGAGCGTCAAATCCTTGTTCTTGGTTAGTGAGCAGGTAGATCATGTGGTTTCACTTTCTATAAGGGCCTTAGCGGCAGCTGGGGATGAGCGCTTCTATTCCAAAGTTTTTAGCTCCTTAGGGTTTTTAAAAGTTGGGTGGTATGTGTATAGTGTATATATGGTGTGTATATATGTATGTGTACCATTTATATGGTGCATTTATGTGTGTTGCATATATATGGTGTATGTATAAGTAAACATGTGTCGTGATGTTGCGTGTCCACAGTTGAGTAGGGGACCTGTTAAAAATTTTAATTCCACCCGAGTGTTAAAACAACTAAGGGATCCCTTTCTGTTTGTTCTGATGAGAAACAGTACATATTCTTCTTGCTCCCTGGCCATCAATGAGATTTGGATTCCTAATCTTGGGGGTCACAGAGTTTGGGTTCACACCTAATTTACCTGTTCTTTAAAAGGGTCTCATATCAGCTCATCTGCAAAAAAAAAAAAAGCTGTTACTGATTAATTTTCATAATTTTCATACGTAGTTATTTTTTTTAGTATTTAACATGCATTCTGTTCATTTGTGACTGCACATGACAGCTTTACTTTGGTAGAAATTGGAGTGTAATACGGCAGCTGCAGATGGGAATAGAATGCCTTCCGTTGAGTGTGTTGAACTATTGTACCTTTGAGAACCATATAAAACTGAACTTGTGTTCACTTCATCCAGCTTGGAGTCTGATGAAGGTGACTGTATGGCTGTCATTCAATGTAATCATTGCTAATGAGAGACAAGCAGACCTGCTGAGCTTCCCTATACACGGCATCTGCCATTTGGATTTTCCTGTTCATCACTGTAATGGTAATAGCTTTCCAGAGACAACATATACTGATTTAATCCCGTGTCCTTCACTGCAGGGTGGTCTCATCAACATTTTTGATTTTTTTATGTGCAATTAGAAGGATCAAAATCTTGAATTTGTAATATTTTCGGACAAAAAAAAACATTTTAAGACAAAGTTAAAAATATATATATTTGAAAAGCCTTGGTGACATGGTGGTATTTACTTATTTAACAATATTTTTACCACAGTGGTAATATGGGGTTCATTCCATGAAAAACATTGTTCATTATTTAATCCATCCCATAATTATGAAAACATTTTTGCACTTAGACTTATTAAACTATTGCTCATATGCAGGTAGCCCAGGAATAATGTTACTATAGTGCCCCCTGCTGTTTCCATTGAACAGCATTTCTACATCTACTTCAGCAAGTGTGCAGAGGTGGACGCACATGCTCAGTCTTGCCTCTTGCTCTCTTCCTGCTCCTATAAGTATGTGGAGGTGAGGTGAACTGGCTGCTTCTAAAACTGCAATGTCCCCTCTGCTTCTCAGAGGAGATGCCGAGTGAGCGCAATTACAGTAATGCTATCTTAATCTTATTTTATATGTCCACCTCAGTAAGGCCTCATGCACATGACCGTAGGCAGCCCGTGCCCATTCGCTTGGGAGATACAGTGCGGAACGGAGGCATGGATCGAAAGCCCAGAGAAGGACTACAGAGGGCTTCTGTGGGTTTTCTGTCCGTGCCTCCGCACCGCTAAAAAGTATTGCATGCACTACTTTTTTGCTCTGTGGATTATGGACCCCATTCAAGTAAATGGGTCTGTGTCCACAGACGGCGGGCACACAGTTAGTGCCTGTACATTGAGGAACGCAATTTCTGGTCTGCGGCACGGTCATGGCCGGCACACGTGTGCATGAAGGCTAACAGTGCTGAGGTGGACAGACATGCTCAGTTTGCCTCTATGCTGCTATAGGTATGAGAAGGGATCCCTACTGTGGTAAGCTGAGGAAATGCTGGGCTAGTGATAAAGGATTGCATTACTGTAATAGCACTGGCTTAGTATTTCCTCTGAGAAGCAGAGAAGACTTTGTAGCTTCAGAAGCAGCCAGCTCACCACGCCTGAAGCAGCATAGAAGCAGACTAAGCATGTCTGTTCCCCTCAGCACTTTTACTGAGGTGGACTTAGAGAAGCCGTTTAATGGAAACAACAGGTGCCGCTATAGCCATTACATTATTAAGGTAGAATCTGTAGATATAAGCATTTTTTTTTATAAGTTTCAATTTAAAAATGTTTATAAATATGGGCTGGGTTTAACTACGAAAATATTTTTTTGTGGGATGATTGCTTTAAGTTATTGCAGTATGCAGTTGCTATATTTTATATGATGTGCAATTTTGGAAATGTGATTATTACAAAGCAAACATTTTTTAAATCACTTAAAAGGAATGTTTCAAAGAAAAATGACATATTGTTTAAATCAATATGTTAATCCCAGTACGGCACTGGATCAGTGTTTTAGCATGGCGCCCACTCGCGCATGCAGCGGGCACTATGGCCTGCGGGTCTCTGCTGTTTCAAACAGCAGAGGCCCGTGGCTAATGAGTGCGACCAGCAATAATGCCGATCAGGGACATTACAGCTTTCAGATGCTATGATCAAGTGTGATCACGGTCTCTAAAGGGTGAAAAACCCAGAAGTGCATGCTTCTGGGTTAATACCGGCATCCCAGTGCAGCGATTGGGGATTCCCGTAATGAATTTTAATAGGCTGGGTCTCTCTGAATTCCTCCTTAATTTGCAGGTGCCAGCTGTATTACACAGTTGACATACCACTCTTATGGCCAGGATCATAGATAACTCTTAACCCAATCGGTTAAGAGTGCCTGTGCAAGAGTGCCTGATTGGGGATGCCGGTAATGAATTCTAATAGGCTGGGTCTCTCTGAATTCCTCCTTAATTTGCAGGTGCTAGCTGTATTACACAGTTCACACACCACTCTTATGGCCAGCATCATAGATAAATCTTAACCCAATCGTTTAATCCCTTAAATGTCATGATCAATATTGACCTATCTTAGCCTTTGGACGTCCTATGACACAATTT
Source organism: Bufo gargarizans (assembly GCF_014858855.1). Classification (NCBI taxonomy): domain Eukaryota; kingdom Metazoa; phylum Chordata; class Amphibia; order Anura; family Bufonidae; genus Bufo; species Bufo gargarizans. Next base: position 98,762,538 of record NC_058084.1, read on the forward strand.
AGGGGTGCTTCCACACCTGCTGTGTATGGTCATCTATTAGGCCCGGCCATTGGCAGGGTCAAATAGGCACTCTGTAAGATTTATAGTTACAAGTACAATGCATGGCAATAAAAAGTTAAAATGACACATTTTTTTTGTTTACTACCATGAAGTAGTAAAGGTAAAAATATTAGATGGTATCCAACACCAATTTGGTTGGGTAAATTCAGCCGGATAATGGCACTAATGTGAGGCTAGTATATAGTAGGAGTGCCCTAAAGTAACAACATTTTGTCAGGAAGTTTTGGGGCTAGTGTCCAAATAAGTTGTATGCATATTCCTCACTTACCTGAATTTGCTCTACCTGACCGTTGTATGCTCATTTTTCCTATTAGTTGCTGATGGATTATCCAATAGTTTTCACTGCGGCCAGATTAGTAATTGTGTCAAACTGGAAATCAGGGAAGATTCCAAGGTTAGAGAATGTAATGTTGAAAGTGAATCAGTATAATTTGTAAGAACTCTCCATGGGGTTTACCTAGACAGAGACCTTCACAAAAATGGGCTATATGGATAAATGTCCCAATCTCATGTGTGGTACATGGATAGGTAAATAACACTGGTTTGCTAATATGGTATAGCTTTATTGTCTCTCTATGCTTCTCTTCTTCTTGGGCAGAGCAATGCTGGGCACAGCTACTTAACATTTTTATGTCAGGATTTAGTTTAGCATTTACTACTTACATCTTTTTTCTTTCTATTGTTTGTGTATATGTTAGTATGTTCTATGTACTGTATGCAGTTAATTGATAATGACATTTTAAGTGAAAATGTTATAGGCCTTTGAATGCATTGACAAAGAAACTAATTATTTTCATAACTAAAAAGTTTTTATCGTGTAACTTTAAAGCGTACGTGAGTTAAAAAAAAAAAAAAGGTTTGCTTAATGGCTGTGCTTCTTTCTACAATCAATTCCTGTGAAGGAAAAGGTGTTCTTTGGGCTTCCCTAATATATTTTTCAGCCATATTATTTCTTGTTCCAGCTGCACAGCTAGATGTATTTCACGCAGAAGCAGGGAATGTCTCCCTTCTGTGGAATCTGCCAGCACTATGCTGCTGTGAAATCCTTTCCTCTACTCCCCACTATGTTTGTTTTCAACTCCGGAGCTCATAGAATAGATGAGGAGGGGGAGATCACACTTAGGCAACTTTCACACTTGCGTTTTTGCCTGATTCGGCATGGATCAGCAAAAACACTTCAGTTTCTGATAATACAACTGGCTGCATCCATTGTGAATGGATCTGATTGTATTATCTTTAAAATAGCAATGATGGATCCGGCATGAACACTATTGAAAGTCAATGGATGCCGGATCAGTTTTCTATTGTGTTCGTCTGAGTGTGTTCCCAAGTTTACCAAAAAGCTATGTAGTCGTAGAGGGTGCTGAGGTAGCAGTTGCACCTAGGACTTTGTACCTAAGGACCCTTTTGCCATGTAAAAGAGATACCAGCATTACACATACTGTACAGTACCATATGGTAGGTGGGGGTCCTCGTTCCGAAATGGTAGGTCGGGTCCTCGTTCCGATTTTGTATTAGGGCCCAGTAGCCTCAGGTCTCTTGTTACAGCTGTGCAAAATGATAAGAACTCATGAATATTTTTCACATCACTGAAGCTTTCCTAGGGTCTGTTTATGACCGTGTGCAGTGTGTCCTATAAGCAGCTGCCTGTAGTAATTTAAGGGGAATCTGTCAGCTCCTAAACTAGAACAAATGGTGTATGATGTAAATCATGCTGAGTCCAAATATGTCATTTGTATCTTCATACTCACATTATGATTCTGTGTTTCTACAAACCAGCCATAAAATGCATTGAGAAGACTCCTCCTGGAGCCTTCTCCATTATGTGCATGAGCTTGGGAGTCATCTGAATGCAGTTTACTGCAGGTTTGGGGTAGCACAACGTTAAAAAGCGAGTGAATATACAAATTACAAAATTGGACTTGGCATCATTTTATGATACACCGCTTACTCTAGTTTGGTGGTGGGGGTGTTTAAGAGATGATAGATTCCCTTGAAAGGAACCTCAGGGCAGAAATAAAAAAAATTGATGTTTCTTTGGTTTTGTGCTCTACTTCTGGATCACTCCCACTGACCGGAATGAAAAGTAAATACATTTAAAGGGACACTGTCACCTGGATTTCACTTACTGAGCTATTAACATCACCACATCAGTCTCCACAATTTACATTAAAATGTACTAGTATTACTGCCCTTTGTCTTGTTATTTGTCTATAAAATCGCTTTTATTAATATTCTAATTACCTCAATAAGGAGCCCAAGGGGCTGTCCCTCTGGCCGTTGGAGCCCAGCACTGCCCCACTGCTAATTTATTCACTGCTCATCGGCGACGTAATGTGTTTGTTGCCCCCGAAATCTCGCGCATGCACCATGGAATGTCAGTGCCTGCGCGGTGTCCTGGCATCGGCCTCAGGGAACAAAGTGCGAATGCGCAATCTTTGCTCGACCCGGAAATGCCCTATATTTCGGGCACATCAAACACATTACTTTGGCGATGAGCAGTGAATAAATTAACAGTGGGGCGGTGCTGGGCTCCAAGATAATGGGCGCGGCTGGGCTCCTTATTGAGGTAATTAGCATATTAATAAAAGCGATTTTATAGACAAATTGCAAGACACAGGACAGTAATACTAGTATATTTTAATATAAATCATGGAGACTGATGTGGTGATGTTAATAGCTCAGTAAGTGAAATCCAGGTGACAGTGTCCCTTTAAAGTAAAATTTGTGCTGTGCCCAGTGTGGTTTACAACCATGGATCGTTTTTCATAATTTTTATGTTTTATGATCAGTAAATAGTTTGCAGTGAGTACAGGTAAGGTCTTTACTTTGCCATGGATATAATTTCCAATCTACCTGAGCTCACATCTCTCATCTATCTGCTAAATTCCTGTTTGCTTAGTGTCAATCTCACGTCCTCAGTTTGTTTCTGTTCCTGCTTGTTTTATTGTTCTTCTCTATATCAATGTCCCACTAAAGACGGATGTGTCTGTGTTCATTAGTACTGACACAAAGCACCAGCCCCTTGGAGCATAATGCATATGTCACATACATCTTCCACACAGTTTAATCAGCTGGTTCTGAGAACCTGCATCCCATAGTGATTGCATAAGTGAACAAAATATATGTATATATATATATATATATATATATATAATGTGTGTATATATATATATATATATATATATATATATATATACACACGATGATGTCATTGTTGTAGCACAGTAGCATTTAGAAACTGCTGAAAACTGTAATGAAGAGAAAACTAGATGAGAGTTTGGTTTAAAAATGTAGATTTGTTTTCCGCTTAACTCTTTCCAGCTGTGTGCCCTACTATTACGGTAAGGCAGGGAGGTAGGTAGCGAATAGTGTACTATAATAGAGCAGTGATGGCACAGGCTCAAAAAAAAAATCACTCACAATAGCACCAATGAAAACAAATTATTTGACAAAAAATAAAACATTATCAATTAGTTCGATTTGCCGAAGTTCGCTAAGAAATTTTATAACTTACGGAGTAATTAATGTAAATATGTATTTAAAAGTTTCTATCATATCCCCTCTGTCTCGTCTTTCTTCCAAGCTATACATGTTAAGGTCCTTTAACCTTTCCTGGTAAGTTTTATCCTCCAATCCATGTACTAGGTTAGTAGCTCTTCTCTGAACTCTCTCCAAAGTATCGACATCCTTCTGGACGTTATGACATTTTCCACACACAGTAAACACTGTGATGTCAAAACTTTCTAAAACGTTGGCAGAATTGTAGTCTTTTTTTTTTTTTTTTCAATTTAACCCTACAAATATTTTTTTTTCCTATTTTCCAACAGATGTGTTAAATTGTATGGTGCTCCTAAAAAATGCAACTTATCCCCCCAAAAGATAATCCCTCATATGGCTATACAAATGGTAATTTATAAAAGTTATGGTTATTGGAACGGGGATTGTGCCAGCAGTTGAACAAGATGCCGATGGCAATAAATTAGACCGCCCTTTAATACTGAGGCACAGTAATTCTATATATATAAAATAGGAGATTAACTGCAAATGTGTCAGCAGTTGTACAAGATGCAGACGGTGTGCTCTTTAATACCGGGGAACAGTAATTCTATATATAAACTAAGATATTAACTGTGAATGTGTCAGCAGTACAACAAGATGCAGACGGCGATATATTAGACCTTCCTTCAATACCGAAGCACAGTAATACTGTATATAAAGATAAACACATATAAAGATTAACTGGAATTGTGGCATCAGGTAAAAAGGATGCACATGGTGATTACACTCAACCTGCACTGTCCCTGCAGTCTCCCTATGCTCTCCCTACAGTGTCTAAAAAGTGTCCCTGAGATCTCCCTACACTGTTCCTGCACTTTTCCTATCAAATATTCTACAATTAAAAGCTTTCTGCAACACTGTCCCTAGCGCATGAGCACTTGTCACATCTCTATCTAAGCTCAGTTCACAGTGAAATCTCGAAGAACACTTTGTAACAAGTGCAGCAGCCATTTTAGAAAAAAATATAATTTGTTACGATGAAGCGCAAGGAAATTCAGCTTTGCGGCGAATCAAATTTTTCCTCAACTTCAGATCGAATTCTGCTTCGGACACTTTCATTTGCTCAACACTATCATTTATACTGCATGGTGAGCAGCATAAAAACAAAGCCCAAGAACCATTACAGAATTTATGGGGGAAATTTATCAAACTGGTATAAAGTAGAACTGCCTTGTTGCCCATAGTAGCCAATCAGATTCCACCTTTCATTTTCCAAAGTCAAAAATAAAAGGTGGAATTTGATTGGTTGCTATGGGAAACAAGGCAGTTCTACTTTACACCAGTTTGATAAATGACCCCATATATGTTTTTTTCATGCTGGCCTCCCACAAATTAAGCAGATAAACCAAGGAAGAAACAGGCTTGAGATGCACAGGTTACCATCCAACCTCTTTCTTGCATGTGTAATGCGTTTAAGCAGGGGAAGCAGCTGCTTTGGGGCCTTAACCCAGAATGGGCCCATCCAGGAGGAGGAGGACTAAAAGATTTTGTCAGGGCCCCCTCAACAGTATTACACAATGGAATGATATACAGTGGCAGTATAGACAGTGTAGGAAACGGATGGAACAGCTGCCGGGCCTGGTCTGAGAGAGCGATCTTTAGTAGCCAGAGGAATGGGGGCGGCGTGAAAGGAAGGGGTTGTGAAAAAATTACTAGGGGATGCGGAGGGGGGCCCCATTCAAAAATTTGCTGTGGGGCCTAGTCATTTCTAGGTACGCCACTGTGCGCAGCCCTATTCATCAGACACAATCAAAGTTTGGTAAGGAGTAGAATTTATACAGGTATGAGTGACATACCTGTTGAGAAAGTTGAAGTTAACAAATTGGACTTCGATTTCAGGAAAAAAAAATGTTTGGCTGTGAAGGCTGCCACGGACATCTTGCTTGAAGATCTCGCACAAAATCTTGTTTGCTGTGATGTATGATGTTACCATGGCGGCTGACGTGATGACGTTATCTCACACTGTGCGAGCTGTTGTGCTGGATCTTCAAGCAAGATGGTGGTGGTGGCCGCTTCGCGCTCAAATGGATGCGATAAGTACAATTTATTATTTTTTTTATGAGCACCCACTAAAATGCTTTAATGATTATCTCAGATGCCGAAATCAGTGATGAACACGTCATCTGAGGGGTTCAATGACGGGGGTGGCACAATCGCCATTCTCTGTCATTGCACCCGCCACTTACAAAAAAAATGTGCTTTGTGATGAAGTAATTCATCACAAAGCGAATTTGTTTTGTAAAAAATTCTGCGAAGCAACCGAATTGAATTTTTAAGAACTTTGCTCATCTCTAGTAACATACAAAATCTGGACTGGACAATCATAAAAAATGCACATATGCACATAAAACACATATAAATGTAAAACCATAGAAAAATAAATAAAATACAAATTAAGGCCTCATGAACACGGCCGCCGGCATAACAGATGCGGACCCATTCTCTTGAATGGGTCCGCAATTCCGGAGATGCGGAACTGAGTCACGAAACGGAACATCAGAAGCACTAGGGAGTGCTTCTGTGGTGTTTCTTTCCATTGTTCCGCACTGCAAATAAATATGACATGTCATCTATTTTAGCGGTTTTTGTCATCAAGTTGAATGGGTCCGGCCCGCTGCACGGAACGGCCGCACAACGGCCGTGTGCATGAGGCCTAAACAAGAGAATCCAAAATAACTTATTGTCTGACTCATTAGTCTCATTGAGACTCTCTGGCATCAAGGTATGGAACAGGAACGTCTCTATTGAAGACGCTTGAAAGCAAATCCTTGTGATTTCTGGTATCTGTTCAAGAACTGTTAATGTTAATGAAGATGGATCCTTATTATGGACATTTGCAAAATGCCTTGAGACATTGTGATTCAATTTCTCTAGATTTATATCGGTGCATTGCATATTCAGTCTTTTTTTGTCATAGGCTGAATAATGCGTCCAGCATACTGTAATCTACATGAACAAGAGAGAAGATAAATGACATAAACAGATGAGCAGCTCATAGATCTTTTGATATTGAACTGCTCACTTGTAATCTCAGATTTAAAAATGGAGGAATCGGGTCCAATGTTGCCACAGTGAAGACAATTTGTGACATTGCATGGAAAACAGCCCAGCTGTGGATTACTCTGGTCTGAACAGGGTTTAATAGCAAGATAATAGGAAAATCCAGCTCACCTGCTTTAAAATCCAGGTAATCCACCCTTGGTGCACGGAGAAGTAGGTGAGACCTCAATGGTTGTAAAGATGAAAGAATTCCAGCACCTGTAATCTTTGAGTGACGATTTCTTTATTCCAGCAGTGGATAATAAAAGATTGATGGCAAAATCTTCACACATCCAGTTACAGTCAGTTACAGTAAACGCGTTTCGAACAACTAAATGTTCTTACTCATGACTGGCTTGCTATCTGCAATGCTCCACTTCCTTATGAACTTTGTGATTCACCATCCCCCATTTGCTGGGCGGGTGGTCAAGTTCCGGTGTAGACAATGGAGTGGGTAATTGCAGGTAGGATAGCCGTCTGTTTTTCACAGCTAATACAGAGAAAACGTATAATACATGTTAAAAAACATACAATGTGGTTTTGCCTAGATTGAGTAAATAGTTTGACTGACACTGTATCAACGAATATTGCTTTTCTATGTTCAACAAAAAAACGCAGTGTCTGAACGCTCATCTATAGCAAATCAATATCATGTATAATGAAATTCAAAGCAAACATATAGATGCATGGCTATAGCTTATGTAGGTTAAAGAGGTGCTTCCTTTTCAGTAAATATACATTAAGTCTTTCCTTAGATTTAGTCGCGTGTGATATCTTTTGTGTTTCACCCTTTCATGACCAAGGGTCATTGATGCCCCAGTGTCCAGGTCAAAATTTACAAATCTGACATGCGTCACTTTATGTGGTAATAGCTTTGGAACACTTTTACTTATCCAAGCCATTCTGAGATTGTTTTCTCGTGACACATTGTACTTCATGATAGTCATATATTTGAGTCAATATATTTCACCTTTATTTATGAAAAAAATCCCAAATTTACCAAAAACTTGGAAAAATTCACCATTTTCCAAATTTCAATTTCTCTGCTTCTAAAACAGAAAGTCATACCTAATAAAATATTTATTACTTAACATTCCCCATATGTCTACTTTATGTTGGCATCATTTTGGAAATGTAATTTTATTTTTTTAGGACGTTAGAAGGCTTAGAAGTTTAGAAGCAATTCTTACAATTTTTAAGAAAATTTCCAAAACCCACTTTTTGAGGGCCAGTTCAGGTCTGAAGTCACTTTGTGGGGCTTACATAGTGGAAACCCCCATAAATGACCCCATTGTAGAAACTACACCCCTCAAGTTACTCAAAACTGATTTTACAAACTTTGCTAACCCTTTAGGTGTTCCACAAGAATCAAAGGAAAATGGAGATGAAATTTCAAAATTTCACATTTTTGGCAGATTTTCCATTTTATAAAAAAAAATCTTTAACACATTGAGGGTTAACAGCCAAACAAAACTCAATATTTATTACCCTGATTCCGCGGTTTACATAAACACCCCACATGTGGTCGTAAACTGCTGTACGGGCACACGGCAGGGCGCAGAAGGAAAGGAATGCCATACGGTTTTTGGAAGGCAGATTGTGCTGGATTGGTTTTCTGAACGCCATATGTTTTTTATTTTTCTGCCGATCGTCTTGTGCAGGTGCTCGTTTTTTGAAGAAAGTGTTGAGGTTTTTATTGGTACCATTTTTGGGTACATAGGATTTTTTGATCATTCATTATTACACTTTATGGGGCAAGGTGACCCAAAAATTGGCTGTTTTGGAACAGTTTTCATTTATTTATTTTTACAGCGTTCATCTGAGGAGTTAGGTCATGTGATAGTTTTATAGAGAAGATCGTTACGGACATGGCAATACCTAATATGTATACTTTTTCTTATTTATTTAAGTTTTACACAATAATAGCATTTCTGAAACCAAAAAAATGATGTTTTAGTGTCTCTATAGTCTGAGAGCCATAGCTTTTGATTTTTTTGGGCGATTGTCTTAAATAGGGTATCATTTTTTGCGGGACGAGGTGACGGTTTGATTGGTACTATTTTAGGGGTCATACGCCTTTCTGATCGCTTGCTGTTGCCCCTTTTGTGATGTAAGGTGACAAAAATAGAATTTTTTAAAAAAAATTATGGTGTTTATCGGACGGGGTATATCACGTGATATCTTTATAGAGACGGTCGTTACGGACGCGGTGATACCTAATAAGTGTAGTTTTTTATTTTTCATAGGAAAAGGCAATTTTTTTATTTAACTTTTTTTATTTTACATTTTTGTTTTTACTTTTATTTTTTTTTCACATTTTTTTGAAATGAAGATCCAGTGGGGCTGATGGCTGTACTATACTTTGCAACGCTCTTGCATTGCAAAGTGTAATACATTCAGATGCTCTGTAGGTGGCAACAGCGGACGCTTTTGCAAAGCGTCCGGTTGCCAGGTCAACCATCGGGGCTGCCATCGCAGCACAGCGGCCCCGATGGTGGAGAGAGGGAGCCCCCTCCCTCTATTAACCCCATGGATGCCGCTGCCGCGGCATCTATGGGGTTACAGCAGAGTGTCAGCATAGAGCTGACACTCTGATGATGGCGGCGGCTCAGGAATGGAGCCGCCCCCATTAAACACAGCAGGGGGGCAGAACAAGCGGGGGGGGCAGCGCTGGAAGGGGGGGGTGAAAATTGTCATGGCCAGCAGGAGGAATGGAGGGGGCACTGTGGACACAAGATGGGGCACAGATGGAGGGGGCACTGTGGACACAAGATGCCGCGCAGATGGGGGGCTGCATAGATCGGGGGGCAGCCTGCACAGATCGGGGGGGGGGGGGGCTGCATGGATCGGGGGGGCACGAGGACACTGTGATTTCAGGCTCTGATCTGCAGAGCGCAGATCAGAGCCTGAAACCGGCATTTTTTCACTGCCGCGATCCGATTGGTTAGTCTGCACAGACTAACCAATCAGATCGATTGCCGGCAAGGGGTCACTCTGATTGGTCCCTTGCCAGCATTACTGCACTGTATGCTGTCCGTGACCGCATACAGGGCATGGGCAGAAGCTTTAATCCAAGCGCTTTGCAGCGCTTGGATTAAAGAGCTGCCAGAACGTATATATATGCAGCTATCACGTATATATACAGATTGCGGTCGGGAAGGGGTTAATTTCAAAATCCAGAAAGCTTCTCTTTGAAGGGTTAATTTTTTCAGATCTCCTCCCCTTTGTGGGAGAAAGAGGTGTTCTATTGCGTATGCAGAAAAGGTATGCAGGCTCCTGTTGTGGGAAGTGATAAAATGTTTCACAGCATTCGATATATTCACATATGCGCTGTTTGTGATATAATTTAAATGTTCCAATAATCTCTATTTAAATTTCCAAGTTATACAACCCACATACAGAAGTCTGCATTCCACACACTCCATAACATAAACCACTCCAGTGGAATTACAATTGATGTACGATTTAATAGTAAAACTATTGTTATCTGAGGAATCTCAGAAAGTCTTCCGGGGGAGGACATAACCGCAGGCTCTACAAGAGTGACTACCGCAATGTGTGAATCCAATGGATTTCAACCAGGTCTGTTTGCGTTTTGATTTAGGTGGGGAAGTAAAGAGAGATGGAGACAGTGAGGTCACAAGAGACGGTGGTCGTCTTGAGACCACCCTGTGTCCATCTCTCAACAATTGATATAATGCTTGATCTTCAAACAACAAAGAAATGCACTTTGAAATGGATTCCCGGATTTGACAAAACTGGTTGTTATATGTAAGTACCAAGGTTGGCAATTGTTTAGTATTTTTTAATCTGTTGTTGGATTTAACTCCTTAAGGACTCAGCCCTATTTCACCTTAAGGACTTGGCCATATTTTGCAAATCTGACCAGTGTCACTTTAAGTGCTGATAACTTTAAAACGCTTAGACTTATCCAGGCCATTCTGAGATTGTTTTTCTCCGTCACATATTGTACTTCATGACCCTGGTAAAATGAAGTAAAAAAAATATATTAATTTTTATTTATAAAAAAATACAAAATTAACCAAAAATGAAGTAAAAAATAGCAAATTTCCAAGTTTCAATTTCTCTACTTCTATAATACATAGTAATACCACCAAAAATAGTTATTACTTTACATTCCCCATATGTCTACTTCATGTTTGGATCATTTTGTGAATGATATTTTATTTTTGGGGGATGTTACAAGGCTTAGAATTTTAGCAGCAAATCTTGAAATTTTTCTGAAATTTTCAAAAACTCAATTTTTAGGGACCAGTTCAGGTCTGAAGTCACTTTGCGAGGCTTACATAATAGAAACCACCCAAAAAGGACCCCATTATATAAACTACACCCCTCAAGGTATTCAAAACTGATTTTACAAACTTTGTTAACCCTTTAGGTGTTCCACAAGAATTAATGGAAAATAGAGATACAATTTAAAAATTAAAACATTTTGGCAGATTTTCCATTTTAGTAATTTTTTTCCAGTTACAAAGCAAGGGTTAACAGCCAAACCAAACTCAATATTTATGGCCCTGATTCTGTAGTTTACAGAAACACCCTATATGTGGTCGTAAACCGCTGTACGCGCACACGGCAGGGCGCAGAAGGAAAGGAATGCCTTGCGGTTTTTGGAAGGCAGGTTTTGTTGAACTGTTTTTTTTTTTTTACACCATGTCCCATTTGAAGCTCCCCTGATGCACCCCTAGAGTAGAAACTCCAAAAAGTGACCCCATTTTAGAAAGTACAGGATAGGGTGGCAATATTGTTGGTACTAGGTTAGGGTAAATATGATTTTTGGTTGCTCTATATTACACTTTTTGTGAGGCAGGGTAACAAGAAATAGCTGTTTTGGCACCGTTTTTATTTTTTGTTATTTACAACATTCGTCTGACAGGTTAGATCATGTGATATTTTTATAGACCAGGTTGTCACGGATGCTGCGATACCTAATATGTATACTTTTATTTTATTTATGTAAGTTTTACACAATGATTTCATTTTTAAAGCAAAAAAAATCATGTTTTAGTGTTTCCATAGTCTGAGAGCCATATTTTTTTTTAGTTTTTGGGGAGATTACCTTGGGAGAGGTATGATTTTTACGCGATGAGATGACAGTTTTATTGGCACTATTTTGGGGTGCGTGTGACTTTTTGATCGCTTGCTATTACACTTTTTGTGATCTAAGGTGACAAAAAATGGTTTATTTAGCACAGTTTTTATTTATATATTTTTACGGTGTTGATCTCAGGGGTTAGGTCATGTGATATTTTTATAGAGCCGGTCGATACGGATGCGGCAATACTTAATATGTATGCATTTTTTTTATTTATGTAAATTTTACACAATAACAGCTTTTTTTAAAACAAATAAAATGATGTTTTAGTGTCTCCATATTCTGAGCCATAGTTTTTTTTTTTTTTTTTTGGGCGATTATCTCAGCTAGGGGCTCATTTTTTGAGGGATGAGGTGCCGGTTAGATTGGTACTATTTTGGTGGGCAATCGCTTTTTGATCACTTGCTGTTGTACTTTTTGTGATGCAAGGTGACAAATTTTTTTTTTATTTAGCACAGTTTTTATTTTTTACGGTGTTCATCTGAGGAGGTTATGCGATAGGCTTATAGAGCCAGTCGATACAGACACGGCGATACCTAATTTGTATACTTTTTCCCCCCCCTATTTTTTACCAATTTTTTTAACTTTATTTGGGGAAAATGAAGTTTTTGTTTATTTTTAGCTGAAACTTTAAATTTTTTGGGGGGAAAACTTTATTTTTTCAACTTTTTTTTCTTTTTCTTTTTTGTCCCACTTTGGGACTTGAACTTTTGGGGGTCTAATCCCCTTTACAGTGTGTATTACTCATACAGCTCCAGGGGGCTGGATCTCACAGGCTCATGACCGGAAGGCAGCGCGATGCCTCAGGAAGGCATTGCGCTGCCTTCCATGCCATCGGGTCCCCCCTACAGCCCCATGGGGAACCGATGGCACTACCGCCGCCACCGCCGCACCAGGTAAAATGAATTGACCTGTGGTCATGACCCCCCCGGCGTTGTGACAGGATGCCCGCTGAATGATTTCAGCGGACATCCTGTTCTGATTAACCCCCACCGTGGTGCAATGTAGTTTTAAAGTTAGGACGTACCGGTACGTCCTGGGTCCTTAAGGACTCGGCAAACATGGCATACCGGTACATCCTAAGTCCTTAAGGGGTTAATATCTCCAAAGAACAAATCTCCACGTTTCTTTCTCTGTGCTATTCCCAAATATAGCACAATAAACGTGCGGCGAAGTAGTGCCACTCACTGTAATGCCGTAGCCATGTTGGTTACTGGCATTACAGTGATTGGGTATGCTATATAGCACCCGATGACACCTAGTTCAGCTCACACTTAGTCAGGGCGAGTTGCAGCAGAAGGGACAGATAGTGTATAGGGTAGGGACATGAATTGTGGTTTTTTTAGGGAGTTTTAATAGTTGAAAGGTGTTAGAGACCCAACAGTCCTTTTTAAGGACTATTGTTTTATCTGGCTGCAAAATATATTAGCGCTAAATTGTGTGAAATTGTTTGGCTGCTGGTGACAGAAGCGACATTACCTGCGCTACATCTCCTGTATAACATTTGCGCATCATAAATAGTGTTGAGCGCAAATATTCCAATTGCAAATTTTAATCGCGAATATCAACACTTCAAGAATTCGCAAATATTTAGAATATAACGCTATATATTCGTAGAAGTATGTGAACCCTTTGGAATGATATGGATTTCTGCACAAATTGGTCATAAAATGTGATCTGATCTTCATCTAAGTCACAACAATAGACAATCACAGTCTGCTTAAACTAATAACACACAAATAATTAAATGTTACCATGTTTTTATCGAACACACCATGTAAACATTCACAGTGCAGGTGGAAAAGTATGTGAGCCCCTGGATTTAATAACTGGGTAAACCTCCTTTGGCAGCAATAACTTCAACCAAACATTTCCTGTAGTTGCAGATCAGACCAGCACAACGGTCAAGAGTAATTCTTGACCATTCCTCTTTACAGAACTGTTTCAGTTCAGCAATTTTCTTGGGATGTTTGGTGTGAATCGCTTTTTTGAGGTCATGCCACAGCATCTCAATTGGGTTGAGTTCAAGACTCTGACTGGGCCACTCTAGAAGGCGTATTTTCTTCTGTTTAAGCCATTGTGTTGTTGATTTACTTCTATGCTTTTGGTAGTTGTCCTGTTGCAACACCTATCTTCTGTTGAGCTTCAGCTGGTGGACAGATGGCCTTAAGTTCTCATGGAAAATGTCTTGATAAACTTGGGAATTCATTTTTCCTTCGATGATAGCAATCCGTCCAGGCACTGACGCAGCAAAGCAGCCCCAAACCATGATGCTCTCACCACCATACTTCACAGTTGGGATGAGGTTTTGATGTTGGTGTGTTGTGCCTCTTTTTCTCCACACTTAGTGTTGTGTGTTTTATTCCAAACAACTCACCTTTGGTTTCATCTGTCCACAGAATATTTTTCCAGTACTGCTGTGGAACATCCAAGTGCTCTTGTACAAACTGTAAACGTGCAGCAATGTTTCTTTTGGACAGCAGTGGCTTCCTCTGCGGCATCTTCCCATGAAATCCATTCTTGTTAAGTGTTTTACGTATCTAGATTCGCTAACAGGGATGTTAGCATATGCAAGAGACTTTTGTAAGTCTTTAGCTGACACTCTAGGATTCTTCTTCACCTCAATTAGCAGTCTGTCGAGGAGAAGGAGGAGGGGGGGTTATCTCCTGTCAGTACTCCAGTGACATCCCTTCTAACTGGTGTGGGTGGTTTCAGCCACAGAACCCCCGCACCTAGTCAGACCCAGGCATCAGAGGGGAGATAGAGGAGCTAGGTCAGGGGCTCCACGTCTGCTCTTCCCCTCAGTCAACCACTGGTCGACCTTAGGTCTGACATTACAGGCAATGAAGAGTAGGGTGATTCTGAATGGGTGCCATCTCCCTTGTCAGGTGACAGCAGCACTGATAAGGAAGGTAGGCACCTGAGGCAAAAGGTGTGCCAGGTCGCCAGGGAGCCCAGTGGCAGGGACTCCATTTGTAATGGCGACAGGAGGCAGCAGCAGTAAGGACAGCGTCCTGACAGCACCCCAAAAAGCCCTTTTTAGGGCTAGTACATCAGTCTGCTTTTTTTTTTCTAGATATAAATTGCAGTTGCCTGCCAGAGTGTACTGTGCCCACTGCCCACCACTCATATCTGGTGGCACAGTACCTTGCAGATAAAAAAGCAAAACCATTTTTTCTCTGCAATATAATTACAGTTGCCTGCCAGTGTGTGTCAGGCCCATAGAGTGTACTGTGCCCACTGCCCACCACTCATATCTGGTGGCACAGTACCTTGCAGATAAAAAAGCAATAAATTTTTTTTATTTGTAATATATTTGCAGTTGCCTGCCAGTGTGTCAGGCCCACAGAGTGTACAGTGCCCACCACTCATATCTGGTGGCACAGTACCTTGCAGAAAAAAAAGCAATGCAATTTGTTTCTAAGTAATATAATTGCAGTTGCCTGCCAGTGTGTGTCAGGCCCACAGAGTGTATTGTGCCCACTGCCCACCACTCATATCTGGTGGCACAGTACCTTGCACATAAAAAAGCAATACAATTTTTTCTCTGTAATATAATTGCAGTTGCCTGCCAGTGTGTGTCAGGCCCACCGAATGTACACTGTCCAATGCCCACCACTAATATCTGGTGGCACAGTACCTTGCAGATAAAAAAGCAATAAAATGTTTTATCTGTAATATAATTGCAGTTGCCTGACAGTGTGTGTTAAATACAACTCAACAGTACAAAAGTCCATATTACAAATTGGTAAATATTGTAGTGAATTCCCCCCCCTTTTTTACCCCCCTTTATTCTATCCCAGATACCCACCCACCACCCTTAGAGAGAGGGAGTGGGATGAAAAGGAAATAAAAATAAAAAATTCCAGCCCTAAAGTAACAATTTTTTCCATATTTCGTCAAGTTTTTGTGATTTTTTGCTATAACACTCTGTCACCCGTTCCACTATAATCAAATTGACAACTGCTTCTCTCCACTGTTCCACTGTCGGAGGATCTTCCTTTACCCATTTCCTAAGTATAAGGAGTCTAGCATGAAATAGTACTTTACTCAGTACCAGTCGTGTCTCTTTATTTAACTTTAGATGATCAGTTGCCCATAATATGCAGGTTACTGGATCTTCGAATATTTGGACCTACAAAAATACTAATACTGTCTCTGCTATTTCTGTCCAATATCTAAACAGTCTGGGGTATCTCCAAAAACAGTGTATTAAGTCAGCTTTCTCTCCCCTACATTTTGGGCACTTGTCTGAAGCTCTCACGCACATTATTTTTAACATCCAAGGGGATCGATGTAATCTATGCACTACAAAAATCTGTGATATCTTATGTGAACCCCTATCCGAGACCATAGCATAGCTTCTAAGAGCATCTTTACATTTCTCTTCCGTAAAAGACTGTAGTTATTTTTCCCATTTTTTCCCAGCAAGTATTATAATTTGTTTTTTCATTCCCTCCATGAAAATCCTGTATCTTTTTGTGGTTGTTCCTCCTTTTTCACCTCCATTGGTAAACTTATGTAATCTGTCTGATTTTTCCCTTCTATATTTATCTACCTGCACCACTGTCTGCAATGCACTCTTAAGCTGAAAATATTTATATATATCCTTTTGGGGATCCCAAACTGCCTAGCCAGTGTATTAAAGTCCTTCAATTTATCCTCCTCAAATATCTGGCCTAGATACTTCATCCCCTTTTTTCCCCAATCTATATAAGTTCTAATCGTTTGCAATTCCTTTAGATTGAAATTTTTCCAAATAGGTGTATAGTGCAAGAAACCTTTAATCCCTAAAAAAAATTTAACTTCCACCCATATATACTCCAGTGAATTTAATATTCTATTTCCTGTATTATTTTTCCCTAATGTGCCTGATTCCAATACCTCTAAGTGATTCCATTCCTCTCTCCAACCCAATCTATTTACTTCCTGCCTTCCCACTAAGCTGTTTAAGCTACCTTTTATCTGCCCGTATTGTATTATTAAATAATAGAAAAACCAGTTCGGAACAGCTAGTCCACCCTCTCTTACTGGGAGCTGAAGCACTTCTTTCTTTATCCTAGGGATAGCGCCTTTCCAAATAAAATCCCCCATTAGGCTATCAAGTAGCTTAAAAATATTCAGCGGTAATCTCAATGTGGCATAGAGTATTTTTGGGAGGAAAACCATTTTTAGTAGATTTACCCAACCCTGTATTGACATCGGTAATCTTTTCCAAATATGTATTTTGGTTCTAAGTTCTTTTATTACAGGGAGTACATTTAATTTTTCATATTCTTCTATGTTTCCAGAGATTTGTATACCTAAATATTTAAAATTATTGTGTTTTTCAAGTACATGCACCCTTGAATCTCCCTGTGATTGCACATCTCCTAATATCATCATATGTGATTTCCCCCAATTAATATTTAAGCCAGAAAAAAAAAACACATATCCATTATATCTATTACTCTATTAAACTGATCCCCAGTATTGTGCATAAATAGTAAAATATGGTCCGCATACATTAACAATTTTTCTTCTCCTTCCGCATATTGAAAGCCTTTAAACTCCCTATTGTTTCTTATTATACTTGCCAAGGGCTCAATCGCAATAGCAAATAGTAGTGGGGAGAGAGGGCATCCCTGCCTAGTGCCCCGATATAGGGCAAGAGGCAGGGACAAGCTCCCATCCACCATCACTCTAGCCCTTGGGTTGGAGTATATAAGCTGAACCCATTTTACAAATCCCTCCCCTATGCCAACCCTTTTCAATACTGCCCATAAATACTCCCATTCAATACAATCAAATGCCTTTTGAGCATCCAGTGAAAGTACAGCTTTCTCCCCTATTTCTGATCTAGTGGCTTAAATATTAAGGAACAACCTGTTGTTTCTATCATAGTTTTAAATTAGAGGGGCAAAGGTTTAAAAGTAATATCAGGAAGTATTACTTTACTGAGAGAGTAGTGGATGCATGGAATAGCCTTCCTGCAGAAGTGGTAGCTGAAAATACAGTGAAGGAGTTTAAGCATGCATGGGATAGGCATAAGGCCATCCTTCATATAAGATAGGGCCAGGGGCTATCCATAGTATTTAGTATATTGGGCAGACTAGATGGGCCAAATGGTTCTTATCTGCCGACACATTCTAGGTTTCTATGTTTCTAACCTTATTATATTTGAATATACCGGGTATAAAACCAGTCTGATCTTCATGCATTACACCTTTAATCACCTTCAAAAGCCTATATGCCAAGACCTTTGACAAAATTTTAACATCCGTGTTTAACAAGGATATTGGTCTATATGACTCGGGGTCTAGTTGTTCTTTACCATTTTTTGGAATTAGTGTGATAATTGCCTCTTTCATAGAATCTAGTAAATCCCCTATTTTTTGAGCCTCATTCAGTGTTATTTTTAATTCTGGTATTAGCACCTGGGAGAGGGTTTTATATATTTCAAAGGGAATACCATCACACTCTGGTGCTTTTTCAGGTTTTACCTTACCCAAAACCTCTTTTATTTCTACTGTCGATATTTATTTTTCTAAATATTCCTTTTGGGCCTGGGATATCTCTCTGAAAGCAATCTGGTCTAAATATATATCCAAGTCTTGTTTTGAGTATTGTACCCTAGACTTATATAGTTCCTGGAAATATTCCAGAAACACTTTTTTAATGCCTTCCGGTGAACTAATTATTTCACCCATTTTATCTCTAATCACCCCTATCCAGGATTTCCCTCTTTGATTTTTTTACTATACTTGCTAAAATTTTACCAACCTTTTCTCCCTCTGAGGCCAACCGGATCCCTTGAAAAAGCAATTATTTCCTACTTCTATCTAGTTGATGTATTTTTAGCTTTTCCTGTTCTTCCTCCCATACTTTCCTATTATATTCAGTGGGGTGCGTTATACATGTTGTTCTTGCTTCTAATTTTTTTCCTAATGCATTACCTCTTTCTCTAATGCTTTTCTTCCAGTAATTCACCTTTTTGAACAACAGTCCTCTTAAGTATGCCTTGGCAGTATCCCAAACAATCAGTCTACTAGCAGAATTATTATTCTCCTAAAATTATATATATCCATTATACTCTTTATCTGGAATCAACCACAGCCAGTGAGAGTTGAACTTAAACAATGGCAAAATAATATTTTTATTCAAATCCAGTTCCATTACCACAACACTATGATCTGATAGAGCCATAGGCAAATACTTTATCTTAATCCTATTTTGGGACATTAGATTTTTATTGCCCAAGAGCATATCTATTCTTCACCAGGTTTGATGTGATTTAGAGTAGCAGGAATACATGGTTTCTTCTGTGTTCTGAAAGCGCCAAACATCATTTCAATTAAATTCCTGGGCTAGTTTAAAGAAATCTACATTTTGTGTTCTTCCCCCTCTGCCAGACGTTCTATCCCTGAGTGGATCCATTACCACATTATAATCTCCTATCGCAATCATTGTACATTCTTGTCTATTCAACATAAATCTGTGCAATTCATACAAAACATCTGGCTTATATGGTGGTGGAATATATATATTTGCGATTACCATTTTAACCCCTTCTATATTACATTGCAAAAAGAGGTACCTGCCACAGTCATCGGCCTCATATGTAACACACTCAAATTTAATCTTATTATGTTTTAAAATTGAGACCCCTCTAGAATAGGTAGTATATACCGAATGGTACCCTTCCACTATCCATCTCTTCTCCAACCACCTTAGAGATTCCTTGTCCAGGTGTTTCTCTTGAAGGCAGACGATGGCTGGCAAGAACCTCTTCATCCACTCAAGGATAGCATATCTCTTTACTCTCTCTCGTAAACCTCTCACGTTCAACGAAAGAATCCTACCATCTAGCAGAGAGGGAAGAAAAATGTCACGACCCTTGGTCATGGTCGTGACTCCTGTAACCTCCTGTTGCCTGCGGTCTTGGTGTTGTTGTCAATCACAGGTGAGGGCTATAGTATGTTGTCTCACCTGTGGTTGCCGCTGGCAACATTGTGTATGTGGCAGCAGAGCAGCCTGAGCGGTGCTAGGCAGCTTGCTGCAATAGGCATGCGGCTGCACCTGGCGACCTCTCTTTATAGGTGTGCCTTTTATCGGTGTGCACGGGGTGTTACATGTGTTGTGTGCACTTCCCCTTTAAAGGGCTTCTGTCACCCCATTAAACCGTTTTTTTTTTTTTCTTTACTAATAATCCCTACACTGCGATCTCATCATACATAAGCTAATTAATGATTTTCGTTCAGTAGAATTTGTTAAAAATCGATTTTTGAAATATGTAAATTACCTTGCTACCAGCAAGTAGGGCGGCTACTTGCTGGTAGCAGCCGCATCCTCCGATGGTAATGACGACCCCTCTGCTTGTTGATTGACAGATCTCGTCCGCTGGCCCTTTCTCTGCTGGCCCTGCCTGTTTTGATTCAATATCTGGCGCCTGCGCCACGGCCGTACCTCTCTTCAATCTGCGCAGGCGCACTGAGAGGTGGCCACTCGCTCGGCCGCTCCATCCTCAATGCGCCTGCGACAATGACGTCACATCTACACCCAGCGCAGGCGCATTGAGGATGGAGCGGCCGAGCGAGTGGCCGCCTCTCAGTGCGCCTGCGCAGATTGAAGAGAGGTACGGCCTCGGCGCAGGCGCCAGATATTGAATCAAAACAGGCAGGGCCAGCAGAGAAAGGGCCAGCGGACAGGATCTGTCAATCAACAAGCAGAGGGGGCGTCATTACCATCGGAGGATGCGGCTGCTACCAGCAAGTAGCCGCCCTACTTGCTGGTAGCAAGATAATTTACATATTTCAAAAATCGATTTTTAACAAATTATACTGAACGAAAATCATTAATTAGCTTATGTATGATGAGATCGCAGTGTAGGGATTATTAGTAAAGAAAAAAAAAAACGGTTTAATGGGGTGACAGAAGCCCTTTAAGTTGATGTCTTCCCTTCCCTGGTGTTGGAAGGGTTAACTTCCTTCCTAGTGTGTGTGTGCACTGGGTGTGTCTGACTGTGGTTGTGGCTACTTGGCCCTATAAAGCCTCAGTGATTAGTAGTAGTCAGTGGGGGTTCTTCAGCCATGCTTGCTGGAGACATCCTCCTGGTTATTTACCATCTGCCAGTGAGGGCCACCCTGGTGGTCATACTGTCACGGCTGAGGATGGGGAAAACCCTCAGCCGTGCGGTATTAGCAGATGGGTGGTCAGAGCATGGCCAGGACAGGAATAAGGGAGAAGGTCAACACTCCTAATGTTCGACCGCCTGCTAGAACAAGAAAAAGCCGTCAACGAGTATTTGTATGACCGGGGTGCTAGGACAGCCTCTGCAGAGCTGGGTATTTTTTTGCCACGTTACTGGACGCTCATGCGCAATGCCTGTAGGCTCATGCATCCTTTTGAGGAGGGACAAACCTAGTCAGTCGCACCGAAGGCACCATCAGCGACATCATCCCATTTGTTTTCTTCCTGGAGTGTGCCCTGTGAAGAGTGCTGGATCAGGCCGTAGATGAGCGTGAAGAGGAAGAGTTGTGGTCACCATCACCACCAGAAACAGGATTATCAGCATCGCTTGCTGGACCTGCGGCAACGCTGGAAGAGGAGTCTGAGGAAGAGGAGTCAGAGGAGGAATGTGGCTTTGAGGAGGAGGAAGACCAACCACAGCAGACATTACAGGGTGCTCGTTGTCACCTATCTGGTACCGGTGGTGTTGTACATGGCTGGGGGGAAGAACAGACCTTCAATGAGATCAGTGAGGATGAGGAACGGGACATGAGTAGCTTGGCATCCAACCTTGTGCAAATGGGGTCTTTCATGCTGTCATGCCTGGTGAGAGACCCTCGTATAAAAAGGCTGAAGGAGAACGAGCTGTCCTGGGTGGCCACGCTACTAGACCCCCAGTTTAAGCAGAAAGTGGCTGAAATTTTAACGAATTACCGGAAGTCGGAAAGGATGCAGCAGTTCCAAAACAAGTTAAAAAGTACGCTTTACACAGCGTATAAGGGTGATGTCACAGCACAATGGGAATCTAACAGGGGAAGAGGTGAAAGTAATCCTCCTCCTACCACGACCACGCCGGCAAGGACAGGACACTTTACAGACGTGTTGTTGATGGAGGACATGCAGAGCTTTTTAAGTCCTACGCATCGCGACAGCCCTTCGGGGTCCACCCTCAGAGAACGACTCGACCGACAGGTAGCAGACTACCTCGCCTTAACTGCAGATATCAACACTCTGAGGAGCGATGAACCCCTTGACTACTGGGTGTGCAGGCTTGACCTGTGGCCTGAGCTATCCCAATTTGCGATAGAACGTCTGGCCTGCCCCGCTTCAAGTGTCCTGTCAGAAAGGACCTTCAGCGCATCAAGAGGTATTGCCACTGAGAAGAGAAGTCGCCTAGGTCAAAAAAGTCTAGATTACCTCACCTTTATTAAGATGAATGAGCCATGGATCTGAAGGGACTGACAGTGGGGGATACATTTGACTAAATAAGGCCTGATGAGATGCCTTGGGCTAAAAATGGTCCACACGCTGCTGTATTTAATCTCTGCATGCCGGATGAATTGCGTGACTTCTCTGCCACCAACTACGTAGGGTTCAAGCCGCAATGTTTAGTGCACTTTCTGCCTGGAAAACATGAATTTTTCCGGCAACAATACCTAATTTTTCAGACATGTGTACATGCAAAATTTTTCTGCTATCTGGTGCTGCACTGTGGCTGCAAAAACAAAACAAAAAAAAGGCGCATACATGTGTCAATTCCCCTTCGTGATCATTACCTTGTTGTGGTGAAGGGGCTTGCGTATCACAATGAAGCGATCACCTCTATAAGTGTGTTGGCAATGTTGCCTGCAATCTTCCAAACGTGCGCACAAGCACATTCATCACTACACCAAGATTGACGCATAGAGGAATAAAATTTATGTCATGAGTGTGTTAACTATTGACAACTCTTTGCGGTTGTCTAAAATCTATTCGATACACGTCTTCTGATAGGGGAGGTAACAGGGATTAAACGGATAAGAATAGTACTACTTAACACACCACTCATATAGGGTGGCACAGTACATTGCATGGCGCACGTGCAGTGCCCCAAATTGGAAGCAAGAGGACCAACCAAGCATCTTTTTCCATCTCCCGGTTCCTAAAATCTATTCCATACACCGGCCCCTGATAGGGGACAAAACAGAGATTAAACTGTTAAGAACAGATTTTTTTAATTAAAAAAAAAAGAGGACAGCCTCTGCAGAGCTGGGTATTTTTTGGCCGCGTTACTGAACGCTCATGCACAATGGCTGTAGGCTCATGCGTCATTTTGCGGAGGTGACAAACCTGGTCAGTCAAACCCAAGGCAACATTATCGACCTCATCCCATATGCGTTTTTTCTGGGGCATGCCCTGCGAAGAGTGCTGGATCAGGCCGTAGATGAGCATGAGGAGGAAGAGTTGTGGTCACCATCACCACCAGAAGCAGCCTTGTCGTCGTCGACTGCTGGACCTGCGGCAACGCAGAGGGAGGAGTCTAAAGAAGAGGAGTCAGAGGAGGAATGTGGCTTTGAGGAGGTGGAAGACCAACCACAGCAGGCGTCCCAGGGGGCTTGTTGTCACCTTTCAGGGACCCTTGGTGTTGTATGTGGCTGGGTGGAGGAAGAGACCTTCAATGACATCAGTGAGGACAAGGAACGGGACATGGCTTGCTTGGTATCCAACCTTGTGCAAATGGGGAGTTTGCAGTTGTGCAAATGGACTGTTTGTGGTTGTTTGCGGTGCGTTAAACGGGGAGTTTGGTCTGTCAGAGTTTGGTCTGTCACTGTGAAGCGGGCGTAACCCTTACACTACCTGATCGATACAACATCATACCTGATCGTATACACACACTGGATGTTTTAAAGCACGTTATTCAAAACAATTTAGGGATGTTAGGTGATTTATGCCCTTTATGGATTAAAACTCGACTCTGCGTCAACTACGTAATTTTCCATGGGAGTTTTGCCATGGATCCCCCTCCGGCATGCCACAGTCCAGGTGTTAGTCCCCTTGAAACAACATTTCCATCACTATTGTGGCCAGAAAGAGTCCCTGTGGGTTTTAAAATTTGTCTGCCTATTGAAATCTATGGCGATTCACCCGGTTCGCCCGTTCGCGAACATTTGCGGAAATTTGCATTTGCCGTTCGCGAACGGAAAATTTTATGTTTGCGACATCTCTACTGGAACAGGAGCTGGAAGATTAGTTAGTCGCAATGGTGAATAATTTTCTAGGGGGCTACTCCATCTGAGACAAGTCAGCAGGAGTCTGAAGAGGATCCAGAGGATAATGGTGGCTGGAAGGAGGAGGAGGAAGAGCAAAAAGAGCAGGCTTTGAGGGGTGCCTCTAAACTTTTCGGTGATCCCTGGTGTTGTCCATGGTTGGGGGGAGGAGACCGCGGACTACATTCTCCTGGGCGATAAGCAGGATCCAGAGCGCTCCAGTGCTTCCAAATTAGTGCAAATGGGGGTCTTTATGCTCCAGTGTTTGAAGAGGGACCCCCAGTATAAAAAGCATAAAGGGCAAGGACCAGTACTGGTTGGCAACGTACTTAGATGCCAAGTACAAACATAAAATGGCAGACATGTTACCAGCATCACAGAGGGCTGTCAGAATCCTGCCGCGCCTTCAAGAACAGGGCTGTTTGAAGATGTGTTGGTCACTTCGGATATGAGATCATTCTTGCAACCAACCCATCAACAGCCGCCCTACGGATATAGCCTCAGGGAACACCTAGACCGACAGGTGTCCGATTACATCTGGTTAATGGCCGATGTGGATGCTCTGAGAAGCAAGGAACCCCTGGACTACTCGGGTTGACTTGTGGACAGAGCTGGCACAATTTGCCATGGAACTCTTGGCTTGCCCCTCGCCGAGTGTCCTGTCCAAAAGGACATTCAGTGTAGCAGGGGGGATCGTGACTGATAAGCGCACTCAGGACACTGTGGACTACCTCACATTTCTAATGAGGTTTAGATCTCGGAGGAATTCAACACCTGTGACGACCACGTATAATTGAATTTCCACATGCCAGCCCACACATATCCGCCACCACCCAGAACAAAGAATGGTCCTTGTTTTATGTATATACAGTGGCATAAAAGGCCTTTTCTGTCAGGTGAATACCTAATTTTTGGGTCCTCTACTCCAGTGGTTTACAGTACCATTTTTATTCAGTGACTGCCTATTGCACCTCCAGGCACATAATCACTAGTTCTTTTCTATCAGGTGAATGCCTAATTTTTGGGGCCTGTGCTGGCCTACAGTAAAATTGTTATCCACTGACCGTCTAATATACCTCCAGCCACATAATAACTTGTTCTTTTCTGTCAGGTGAATGAAAAATTTTTGGGGCCTGTACTCCACTGGCCTACAGTAAAATTGTTATCCAGTGACTGCCTAATATACCTCTAGCCACATAATAACTTGTTCTTTTCTATCCAGGGAATGCATAATTTTTGGGGCCTGTACTTTACTGGCCTGCAGTTAAATTGTTATCCACTGACTGCCTAATATACCTCCAGCCACATAATCACTTGTTCTTTTCTGTCAGGTGAATGCATAATTTTTTTGGCCTGTACTCCACTTGCCTACAGTAACATTGTTATCCACTGACCGCCTAATATACTTCCAGCCACATAATCACTTGTTCTTTTATGTCAGGTGAATGCATAATTTTTGGGGGCTAAACTCCACTGGCCTACAGTCAGGGCCGGTGCAAGGATTTTTGCACACACAAGCAAAGCTACATTTTGCCCCCCCCCCCACAACTCGTGGGGGTGATGTATAAAGGAGGGCGTGATGTGACATGGAGGGGTATGAGAAATGTGACATGGAGGGGGGAGAAATGTGACATGGAGGGGGATGAGAAATGTGACATGGAGGGGGATGAGAAATGTGACATGGAGGGGGAAGAAATGTGACATGGAGGGGGAAGAAATGTGACATGGGGGGTGATGTGACATGGAGGGGGTTGAGAAATGTGACATGGAGGGGGTTGAGAAATGTGCCATGGAGGGGGTTGAGAAATGTGACATGGAGGGGGTTGAGAAATGTGACATGGAGGGGGTTGAAATGTGTCATGGAGGGGGAGAAGTGTGACATGGAGGGGGTTGCGAAACGTGACATGGAGGGGGAGAAATGTGACATGGAGGGGGGAAAAATGTGACATGAAGGGGGTTGAAATGTGACATGGAAGGGGTTGAAATGTGACATAGAGGGGGAGAAATGTGACATAGGGGGTGATGTGCCATGGAGGGGGAGAAATGTGCCATGGAGGGGGATGAGAAATGTGACATGGAGGAGGATGAGAAATGTGACATAGGGGGGTGATGTGACATGAAGGGGGAAAAATGTGACATTTCTTCCCCTCCATGTCACATCACCTACTGCTTTTTACATCACCCCCTTTGTGTCACATTTCAACCCCCTCCATGTCACATTTCAACCCCCTCCATGTCACATTTCTCACCCCCTGCTTTTTACATCCCCCCCAGCTTTTTACATCACCCCCTTTCTGTCACATTTCAACCCCCTCCATGTCACATTTCAACCCCCTCAATGGCACATCACCCCCCCCATGGCACATTTCCCCCCTCTATTAATGTTGTGTAAAAATAAACATTATGCTCCTCACCTTGGCCTGTTCCCGTCTGCAGCAGCTCCCCTTCTCCTCTGTGTGTTCCTGGTGTCTTTTCTCTCTGTGCTCCCAACAAGACTTTGAGGACCTTTCCCACTCAGCCAATCAGTGGCTGCAGCTCTATCATGTGTCAGACCAGTGATTGGCTCAGCGGGAAATCACTGCCCTGACGCGTGACACAGCTGCGGCCACTGATTGGCAGAGTGGGAAAGGTCTTTAAACAACTTGTCAGGACTCGGGAGCCCAGAGAGAACATATGAGGAACAGCCGCAGGAGGCCGGCGGCATGCAAGTGATTAACCCCTTAGGGACACAGCCTTATTTCACCTTAAGAACCAGGCCATTTTTTGCAAATCTGACCAGTGTCACTTTAAGTGCTGATAACTTTAAAACACTTTGACTTATCCAGGCCATTCTGAGATTGTTTTTTCGTCACATATTGTACTTCATGACACTGGTAAAATGAAGTAAAAAAATAATAATTTTTTTGCATAATAAAATACCTAATTTACCAAAAATGTGGAAAAATTAGCATATTTCAAAGTTTCAGTTTCTCTACTACTGTAATACATAGTAATACCCCCAAAAATTGTGATGACTTAACATTCCCCATATGTCTACTTCATGTTTGAATTATTTTGGGAATGATATTTTATTTTTTGGGGATGTAACAAGGCTTAGAAGTTTAGAAGCAAATCTTGAAATTTTTCAGAAATTTACAAAAACCCAATTTTTAGGGACCACTACAGCTCTGAAGTCACTTTGCGAGGCTTACATAATAGAAACCACCCAAAAATGACCCCATTCTATAAACTAAACCCCTCAAGGTATTCAAAACTGATTTTTACAAAATTCATTAACCCTTTAGGTGTTGCACAAGAGTTTTTGGCAAATGGGGATGAAATTTGAGAATTTCATTTTTTTGCCTAATTTTCCATTTTAACCCATTTTTTCCACTAACAAAGCAAGGGTTAACAGCCAAACAAGACTGTATCTTTATTGCCCTGACTCTGCCGTTTACAGAAACACCCCATATGTGGCTGTAAACTAATGTACGGCCACACAGAGGGGCGTAGAGTGAAAGGTGCGCTGTATGGTTTTTGGAAGCCAGATTTTGCTGGACTGTTTTTTTGACACCATGTCCCATTTGAAGCCCCCTGATGCACCCCTAGAGTAGAAACTCCATAAAAGTGACCCCTTCTAAGAAACTACACCCCTCAAGGTATTCAAAACTGATTTTACAAACTTTGTTAACCCTTTAGGTGTTGCACAAGATTTAATGGAAAATAGAGATACAATTTCAAAATTTCACTTTTTGGGCAGATTTTCCATTTTAATATTTTTTTTCCAGTTACAAAGCAAGGGTTAACAGCCAAACAAAACTCATTATTTATGGCCCTGATTCTGTAGTTTACAGAAACACCCCATATGTGGTCGTAAACTGCTGTACGGGCACATGGCAGGGCGCAGAAGGAAAGGAATGCCATACGGTTTTTGGAAGGCAGATTTTGCTGGACTGTTTTTTTGACACCATGTCCCATTTGAAGCCCCCCTGATGCACCCCTAGAGTAGAAACTCCCAAAAAGTGACCCCATTTTAGAAAGTATGGAATAGGGTGGCAGTATTGTTGGTACTAGTTTAGGGTACATATGATTTTTGGTTGCTCTATTACACTTTTTGTGCGGCAAGGTAACAAGAAATAGCTTTTTTGGCCCGTTTTTTTTTTTTGTTATTTGCAACATTCATCTGACAGGTTAGATCATGTGGTAATTTTATAGAGCAGGTTGTCACGGACGCGGCGATACCTAATATGTATACAATTTTTTTTATTTATGTAAGTTTTATACAATAACTTCATTTTTAAAACCAAAACATTTTTTTAGTGTCTCCATAGTCTAAGAGCCATAGTTTTTTCAGTTTTTGGGTGATTATCTTGAGTAGGGTCTAATTTTTTGTGGGATGAGATGACGGTTTAATTGGCACTATTTTGGGGTGCATATGACTTTTTGATCGCTTGCTATTACACTTTTTGTGACGTAAGATGGCAAAAAATGGCTTTTTTTACACCGTTTTTTTTTTTTACAATGGTCACCTGAGGGGTTAGGTCATGTGATATTTTTATAGAGCCGGTCGATACGGACGCGGCGATACCTAATATGTATACTTTATTTTTATTTATGTAAGTTTTACACAATGATTTTATTTTTGAAACAAAAAAAAAATCATGTTTTAGTGTTTCCATAGTCTAAGAGCCATAGTTTTTTCAGTTTTTGGGCGATTATCTTGAGTAGGGTCTCATTTTTTGCGGGATGAGATGACGGTTTTATTTTAGCGTACATGCGACTTTTTTGATCACTTTTATTACCTTTTTTGGGAAGTAAGGTGGACAAAATTTAAATTTTCTCATAGTTTTAATATTTTTATTTTTATGGCGTTCACCGTGCGGGGAAAGTAACATGACCGTTTTATAGATCAGGTCGTTACGGACGCGGCGATACCTAATATGTGTAGTGTATTTTATTTTTTTAATTTTTATTCAGTGATAAATGTTTTTTTTTATCTTAACTTTTTTCACTTTTTTTTTACTTTTTTTTGACCCAGACCCACTTGGTTCTTGAATATCCAGTGGGTCTGATGTCTGTATTTTACTTACACTGAACAGATCTATGCTTTTAGCATAGATCTGTTCAGCACCATGGACAGCAGGACGCCTGAGCAGGCCTCCTGTTGCCATGGGAACCTTCCCCGTCTGCCACAACTTTGCAGACGGGGAAGGGTGAGGACAGGGCTTCGGGGGGCTGCCTGGGGGCTCTCTCCCTTTCCATCGGGGGGCTGCAAAGGCACAGCAGCCCCCCGATGGAGAGGGAGGGAGCTCCCTGACCGATGACAGTTAACCTTTTCCATACAGCGGTCCGTACGGACCACGGTATGGAAAGGGTTAAACGGCTGACATCTGCGCAGATGTCAGCCGTTTATACCAGGGTGTCAGCAATGTGCTGGCACCCTGGTATAACCCACTAGACGCCAACGATTATTCAAGGGGAGGCGGGCGGGGGATCGCGATCCCGCCTGCCGCACCGCCTGCCTCCTGCAACGCCCCCACCGCCTGCGACACCCCCCCTGCACCACCCGCCGCCATCAAATCGTGCAGGGGTGAATGATTTCAGCCGGCATCCTGTTCAAATTAACCCCTGGAGCGCCGGAATGCCTATTTAAAGTTAGGACATACCGGTACGTCCTGTGTCCTTAAGGACTCGGGAAACAGGGCGTACCGGTACGCCCGGTGTCCTTAAGGGGTTAATGAAAAATATATATATATATATATAAAGTTTTATTTTTCCACCCCCCCCTTCTCAGCGCCCTAAGGTGGCCACTTGGTCTGCCTTATTATAGCACTGGGCCTGCCTACAGTATAATTGTTATGCACTGACCATCTAATATACCTCCAGCGACATAATCACTTGTTCTTTTCTGTCAGGTGAATGCATCATTTTTGGGGCCTGTACTCCACTGGCCTGCAGTAAAATAGTTGTCCACTGACTTTCTAATATACCTCCAGCCACATAATCACTTATTCTTTTCTGTCAGGTGAATGCATATTTTTGGGGGCCTGTACTCCACTGGCCTAAAGTAAAATTGTTATGCACTTACCGTCTAATATGCCTCCATCCACATAAGCATTTCTTCTTTTCTTTCAGGTGAATGCCTAATTTTTGGGGCCCGTACTACCGTGGCCTAAAATAAAAAAATTCTAGTATCCAGCAGGGCACATTTTTTAGAGTTTCTCTTTAAGACGCATAAAAATGGGCACTAATTAAAATACATATTTTTCATGGGAATTTTTGCCATTGTTCCCCCTCTGTTATGTCACTGTCCATGTTGTGGGACTATTTGTGCACTTTTAATAAGTATTCGGTGGCTGCAAATATGACCTGAAGATTTTTCATGTTCGCCATTAAAGTGAATGGGGTCTGCCAGAAAAAGCGCGGTTCGCGAACGTTTGATGTTCGCGTTTGCGAAACATCCTGGCCGATGTTTGTCCGTCACTACTCTAGATCCCAATACAATAGAGCACCATTGTAATGTGGTGCAAGTGGAGATGTGCAGCCTATCTGGGCAATTCTCATGTAGGCGTGTGGGAGGAGTCAGTGTCTGATTATTGTTACCATCTTTTTGTTCATCATTGGTCTGTTCTAATCCACGTTATTGGAGTTATCAGATTTCTTTCACTGTCTAGGAGGGAGTATTTGCAGTTTCACCTATTCTCCCAATAGTCCCCTGATTAACTCTTCACCTGGGACAAAACTTTTTGGGACAGTGTAGGGAAATTGTAGAGTGCAAATAAGATTAGATTTCTGTTCCGTGGTAGTTTCCCCTTGAAGGGTACATCACAGAAGGAGGGATCTAGGTGTCTTTATAGGTAGAGGGAAACACAGTTTTCAGTTTTTAGAGTAGTTTCTTTCTCCCCCTCCATCTTTTACACCAGACCACTTTATCCCCTCTTTCTTGTCTGACAGCCTATCCCTTGTTTTGCATGCTGCTATGCTATTATCTTCATTAGTGTTGGGCGCGAATATTCGAATCGCAAATTTTAATCGCAAATATCGCCACTTCCAGAATTTGTGAAAATTTAAAACACAGTGATTATATATTCGTATTATCGAATATTCTAGATTTTTTTTTCCATCAGTAACTCCTTGCTTGTGGGCCATTGAAGTTGCATTTATTGCGCAAAAATATGCGCATCATTAATTGCCGATTTGCACAATCGCGAATAGATTGGAGCATTTGCATATAAAGCTATTGCAATGTGCCAACAATTTTCTCCAGTCTCAAGAAACTTCTAGCAGCTTGAAAAATGTAGCAACAGTGACCCACGCCTTGTTGTGGAAATTTTATTAGGATGTGTTTTTTAATATATTGTATATTGTCATCATGTCTCTCAGTGTCAGGGTAAACCATTGGAGTGGATATCTTCCTGTGGATGTGGAGACGCAGCTGTCGGGCGCAGAGGTCTCCATTGGCAAATGGTCCATGTGCTATGCACTGGGCTGTGGGCCGGGGGAGACTGATGTGCGGCAGAGTAGTGTTTTCTTGGGGAACATATGGACGCCGGCTAGGGCCTCCACGCAAGGCGTGGATTTATTGGCTTGGCGTGGATGCATTTGTTAAGAGAACAATATATTAAAGGAACATGCGTATGTTGTCTCTTGTGCGCCTGATCAACCGCTGGAGATAATGACACTGTCCTGTCAATAAACATGCATGAGGATCATAGTAACTTTATTAGGCATTGATCACTGAGCAAGGCTGGATAAAGTTCACTCCAGTGGTAATGGGAGATCATTGTATACATGTGTTTTGTTAGCTGGCTATGTTATTTTGAGTGATGGTGGTTTCTCATCTACCTGTATATTATCACTTCCTGTATGTTTGTTACATAAAGGAATTGGTCGGGTGATGGGCCTGCCCCTTTTTATTGTTACCCCTTTTGTGGCTATAAAGTAAAGTGAAAAGACTGGGCAGGGGGAGTGCTCGGGATGAGTGTTATGTTTCCTTACACAAAAGAGCTTGATACACGTGCTTTTAAGCACGGGGGAAATTCTATGTGGATGGCGTACTTCGTCACACTTTTAGCGCAGCTTTGATATGTGCGTCTTACTCAAGCGAATTTCTACAACAGCCTGTATTGCGCACGCAATACACGCATATTACATTGCCAATTTTTGCAATCAAGAAAAAATTGTGAATTCTTGAATTTGCAAATATATGACGAATATTCGCCCAAATATTCATGAAATATCGCAAATTCGAATATTGCCCCTGTCACTCATCACTAATCTTCATTTTGCTGCCTATAGTGGTGGATATATTTGTGGACTACTGTATTATTCTTTGATGTGGATCATATATATATTATAGCGAATTTTGAGTACAAGTTAAAGGGAACCTGTCACCGGGATTTTGGGTATAGTGCTGAGGACATGGGTTGCTAGATGGCCTCTAGCACATCCGCAATACCCAGTCCCCATAGCTCTGTGTGCTTTTATTGTGTAAAAAAAACGATGTGATACATATGCAAATTAACCTGAGATGAGTCCTGTCCCTGACTCATCTCAGGGACAGGACTGATCTCAGGTTAATTTGCATATGTATCACATCGTTTTTTTGACACAATAAAAGCAGAGAGCTATGGGAACTGGGTATTGCGGATGTCCTAGAGGCCATCTAGCAACTCATGTCCTCAGCACTATACACAAAATTCCGGTGACAGGTTCCCTTTAAGGTTTACATTCTGTGCACCACTCTGTGATATATATTTTTAATTGGCAGTCTTTGTATCTGTACTTGCAATACCTTATAGCTCCTGCTCCGTGACAGTAAATTATAGTAAATCGAGCAGGCCGCAGAGGTTGTGCCCCCTCTGCTAAGCCTTGGCCCTTTTGTTAAAAATTTTCAAAAGTGTCGAGAAGATAAGAAACTCATAACTTATGCTGCAAATATAGCTGGCGGCTGGTGCCATAATTCTTGTCTTTTTAATACCACGAAAGTGGCATAAATGCATTAATAAATCTGCCCCGAATGCTTAATGTGCTATTTTGCTAGTATTTGTGAATCACCTCTGCAAACAGCCCCAGCAAGTATATCCCTCCATAGACAAACAATTCTCTGGGTATAACTTTCTTACTGAGCCTTCTTTCCACCACACATTCCACATTCTAAATTGTATTTTAATTTCCCCTGGAGCATAAAGCAGGTACATTGTCTTCTTGAAGATTTGTACAATAATTGTCAATGAACCTTGGTAACATATCCAGCATAAGTATTCTGCAGGCACATTTTGGCTTTTCTAACAAATTTATAGCTATACTTAAGAGTATCCTACCTGTTATCTGCCAACAAACGATCATGTCTTGTTTCAAGGCTGCTCCTCCATTCAGAAAATTTGGCAGTCTGTGATATGAATTATTTGTCTGGGACATAGATAATATAATTGTATCCTAGTCTGACTCAAATGGAGTCTCAGACTGTTCAATTTGACCTTTCTCATCGGTATTAAGGCTTCTTGCAAAAAAGGTACATCGTTCCTATAGGGATTAAAACAACCAGCCACCCATATAACAGTCACAATAAAAAAGATAAAAAAGCTTCACGGATTTGGTAAATGCAGAAGCTGAATTATATAGACCCATTGGGAATTCCTCTGAAATACAACATCTAATGGAGCATGCTGCAATTTTAGCTTGTTGGCTTCATACAGATCCCAGCAGAACACATTTGTGTGCCTGTATGAAATTGGTAGCATGCAGAGATACTGTACAATAGGGCCCCACAGACATCTCTGGGTGCCATATTACAGTTCTGAATAGAGTCTTAATATGGTAGAGTGCAAGCGGCCAAACCAACCTGCTCCTCCTGATTCAGGGAACTACAGTGAGAAAACTCAAGCAGAGCAATAAGATGAATTAGTGGGAATATCATGGTACATAACTATCATTCTAACAGGGTGAGAAAAATGATGAAGACTTTTTAGTTTTCTATTAGAGATGAGTGAATAGATTCTAAACTAATCAAATTATAAATTTCCTCAAAAAAATTAGATTTTGTTTTGGATAAATTTCTGAAAATGTCAGCCACCATTTTACAGGTCAGAAGACAGAGAAGAGGGAATCTGCCACCAAAAAGGGATCATTTTTGGACAGTTTCTAATGAAAAAATAAAATCCAACAGTGCAGTGTGTTTTTAAATAGACGGTGTGTTACCACTGCCTACCATCGGTTTACCGATAGCCATATATATCACTCTCACTTTCACATTACTAATGGTAGGAGACACAGAGTGTCATGCAAGACTTATTAGTGAAATTGGGGCACTTTCTATTCTGGTCAAATCCTGTTTTTGGCTTATAAATGCTCATACAAATTATTGACCAGACTAGTGTAAATGTAAAAGGCAACATGTGGCACATTAAAGGGGTGGTCTCACTAAGATAGTCCCTTTCAATAGGCCCTATTAGAGCATAGGGACATGATAGAGGGAAATCTCAGACTCAGGAGCCCCATTTATAAGTATTAGGCCCCTTTCACAGGAGCTAGTTTTCCGCGCGGGTGCAATGTGTGACGTGAACGCATAGCACCTGCACTGAATCCTGACCCATTCATTTCAAAGGGTCTGTGTACATGAGCGTTGTTTTTCATGCATCAGTTTTGCGTTGCGTGAAAATCGCAGCATGTTCTATATTCAGCTTTTTTCACGCAGCCCTGGCTCCATAGAAGTGAATGGGGCTGAAAAACGCACTGCATCTGCAAGCAAGTGCGGGTGCGATGCGTTTTTCACTGATGGTTGCTAAGAGATGTTGTTTGTAAACCTTCAGTTTTTTATCACGCGCGTGAAAAAACGCATCAAAACGCATTGCACCCGCGTGGAAAAAACTGAACACTAAACGCAGTCGCAGACAAAACTGACTGAACTTGCTTGCAAAATAATGCGAGTTTCACTGAACGCACCCTGAACGCATCCGGACGTAATCCGTCACGCTCGTGTGAAAGAGTCTCTGGCTCAAGTAAACCTGACTAGTGATGGACGAACATCGTCCGGGACGGTTCCATTGGCTTTAATGGCAGCCAAACCTGAGAAATCTTCAGGTCATATTTGCAGCAACCAAATACTTACTAGAAGCATAGAAATAGTCCCACAACATGGACAGTGACATACCAAAAATTCCCACCAAAAATATGTATTTTGATCAGGGGCCATTTCTATGCTCCTCAAAACTCTCAAAAATGTGCCTTGCTGGAGCCTAGAATTTTTTTTATCTTAGGCCATTGAAGAACAGGCCCCCAAAAATTAGGCATTCACCTGACAGAAAATAACTTGTCATTATGTGGCTGGAGGTACATTAGGCGGTCACTGTATAAAATTTTTACTGTAGGCCAGTACAGGCCCCAAAAAATAGGCATTCACCTGACAGAAAAGAACTTGTGATGATGTGGCTGGAGGTACATTAGGCGGTCAGTGCATACAGATTTTACTGTGGGCCAGCACAGGCCCCACAAATTAGACTTTCACCTTACAGAAAAGGCCTTTTATGCCGTTGTACATACATAAGACAAAGACCATTCTTTGTTCTGGGTGGTGGTGGATATGTGTGGTCTGGCATGAAGAAATTCAATTACGTGGTCGTCACTGGTGTTGAATTACTCCGAGATCCATGCCTCATTCATTTTTAGAAAAGTTAGAGTGGACTGCCTGTCGTGAGCTAGGTGAGTGCGCTTATCGGTCAAAATCCCCCCTGTTGCGAATAGCGTCCTTTCGGACAGGACGCTAGAGGAGAGGCAAGCCAAGAGTTCCATGGCAAATTGTGCCAGCTGTGGCCACAGGTCAAGCCTGCACACCCAGTAGTCCAGGGGTTCCTCACTTCTCAGAGCGCCCACATAGGCTGTTAACCCGATGTAGTCGGACTCCTCTCGATCTAGGCATTCCGTGCGGCTGGATACGGAGGGCGGCTCTCCATTGGTTGGCTGCAAGAATGATCTCATATCCAAAGTGACCAACACATCTTCAAACCACCCTCTTCTTGCAGGCCCTTTCCCTTTATGCTTTTTATACGGGGTCCGTCTTTAAACACTGAAGCATGAAGGCCACTATTAGCACTAAATTGGAAGCGGTGGAGCATCCTGCTTATCGCCCAGGAGAATATTATCCTCGGACTCCTCCCCCCAGCAACAGACTACACCAGGGATACCTGAAAAGTTTAAAGTCCCCCTCAAAGCCTGCTCTGACTCATCTTCAGACTCCTGCTGATTTGTCTCAGATGGAGTAGCCCCCCTGGGAATTCATTCAGCATTGCAACTTCCTCATCTTTCAGCTCCTGCTCTTCGATGGCTTGTTCAATGACACAACACAATGCATGCTTCAGAAAAAAGCGTAAGGTATGATGTAACTGATGGCGCCCTGGCTACGATTGACCAGTTTGGTGATCTCATCAATTTGCCGCAGAATTCTGCATGCGTCGTGCATGAGCAGCCACTGGTGTGGTGAAAAGAAACCAAGCTCCCCAGAACCTGTCCTGCTGCAAAGTTCGTACAGGTAGTTGTTAAAGGCGCATTGCTTCTGGAGCAGCCTATACAAGGTGGAGTTCCAGCGCATCGGGTTGTCAAAAATCAGACGTCTGACAGGCAAGTGGAGTCGCCACTGAACGTCAGCAAGGTGAGCCATGGCCGTATAAGATCTTCTAAAATGGCCTGCCGCAAGACATCCTGGACCCTAGGGAATTTGGTAATGAATCACTGCACGACTAAGTTCAGGACGTGTGTCATTTTGCCCTGTTTCAGCACGCTCCGCAGATTGGCACCGCTGTCGCACACCAATTTGCCAACTGTCAAATTGAGCGGGGTTAGCCACAGATCGTCCTGTAACTGCAGAGCTGAAAGCAGTGCAGGACCGGTGTGGCTCTTGGCTTCCAGGCACAACAGCCACAGCACACTGGCACGTCAAATAGGTTCTGGGGAGCTTGAGGGGCGCAGCGGAAGAGGCGGCAGCAGTGGAAAAGGAGAAATCAGCCGAGGAGGAGACGGAGGATGGAGTAGGAGGAGGACACGAAGAGGCAGGCCTGCATAAGATCCTTGGCGGTAACACCAAATCCACACGGGAGCAACGGGTTACATGCTTGATGGCCGTCAGAAGGTTTACCCAGTGGGCAGTAAAAGTTATGTACCTTCCAGTGATGAGCGGCAGGGACAATATTCGAATTTACGATATTCCACAAATATTTGGGTGAATATTCATCATATATTCGCGATTATGAAGACATATCACTATTTTCTAGATATTTGTAAATTCTCGAAGTTCCAATATTTGCAATAAAAATTTGCAATTAGAATATTCTTGATCAACACTAGTACCTTCCCTGCCCGTGTTTGCTGGACCATGTGTCTATAATGAGATGGATGTACCTTGGCACCGACACTGTGTGCCAGGGATATATTCACTTGCTACTGAACGTGGCAATATAGCTCTTCCAGGGACCTTCCATTGCGGTGTGCCAATGGCCACAAATTTTCTAAATTCCTCCAAATCCACCAGTTTATATGGCAGTAGTTGGTGGGTAGCAGTTCCGACAAGCCAGCGGTCAGCCGTTGGGCAAGAGGGTTATCTGACGTCATCAACTTTTTACACTCGAACAATTGGGCCACGGAAGCCTGCCTTCTGCCAAATAAACGCGACAACGGCATGGTGGAAGGTGGAGTAGTGTGGCTTGTGGGTTCTGATGGCGTTGCTCCCACTGGGCTTGGTGATGGGAGGCCAGGTGCTTTCTTAAGGCGGTCGTCCCTAGGTGAGTGTTGGGCTAATAGCGACTTATGCGTTGACAGCACAGGCTGCAGATGGCAACACTATTGTCAGCAGCTAAAAAAAAATCCCACACTACAGAGCCATTACCGGCGTCCTGGGAGCGCCAGAAGTAACTGTGCATGGTGGATGACTTGCTTTAGATACATTTTCAGTCTGCTTTTGCCTCCTGTGCCCTGCGAGCTTTGCCTGATTCTCCTCCTTCTCCACCCTCTCTGCTGATCCGTCTTTCCCTCTAAGCAGGTATCTCGCAGACCTCAATCAATATTTGGGTGAAACAGGTATATCATACCCCTTAATCAGTATTTTGTGTAAGCAGGCATATCGCAGCCCTCAATCAGTATTTTGTGGAAGCAGGTATATTGCAGTCCTCAATCAATGTTTGGTGGAAGCAGGTATATCAAACGCTTAATCAGTATTTTGTGGAAGCAGGTATATCGTAGCCTTCAATAAGTATTTAGTAGAAGCAGGTATATCAAACCCCTTAATCAGTATTTTGTTAAAGCAGGTATATGGCACCCCTCAATTAATATTTGTTAGAAACAGGGATATCGAACATCTTAGTCAGTATTTTTTGGAAGCAGGTATATCAGAGGCCTCAATCAATATTTCGTGGAAACAGGTATATCGAATCCCTAATCAGTATTGTGTGGAAGCAGGTATTTCACAGGCCTCAATCAATATATGGTGGAAACAGGTATATCAAACCACTTAATTAGTATTTTGTGGATGCAGGTATATTGTAGCTTTCAATCAGTATTTTGTAGAGGCAGGAATATTGCACCCCTCAATCAATATTTGGTAGAAACAGGTATATTGAACCCCTTAATCAGTATTTTGTGGAAGCAGTCATATCCAACCCCTTAATCTGTATTAAGTAGAAAAAGCAGGCCTCAATCAATATTTGGCGGAAACAGGCATATTGAACCAATTAATCAGTATTGTGTGGAAGCAGGTATATTGCAGGCCTCAATAAATATTTGGTGGTAACAAGTATATTGATCCCCTTAATCAGTATTTTGTGGAAGCAGGTATATTGCAGGGCTCAATCAATATTTGATGGAAGTCAATCAGTATTTTGTGGAAGCAGGTATATC
Organism: Bufo gargarizans; assembly: GCF_014858855.1. Lineage (NCBI taxonomy): Eukaryota > Metazoa > Chordata > Amphibia > Anura > Bufonidae > Bufo > Bufo gargarizans. Next base: position 98,801,409 of record NC_058084.1, read on the forward strand.
GCAAGCCTCAATCAATATTTGGTAGAAACAGGTATATCGAACCCCTTAATCATTATTTTGTGGAAGCAGGTATATCGCAGCCCTCAATCAGTATTTGGTGGAATCAGGTATATCGTAGCCTTCAATAAGTATTTTGTAGAAGTAGGTGTATCGAAACCATGAATCATTTTATAGAATCAGGTATATCATAAGCCTCAATCAATATTTGGTGGAAGTATGTATATTAAACCACTTAATCAGTATTTTGTGGAAGCAGGTATATGGCACCACTCAATCAATATTTGGTAGAAACAGGTATATCAAACCCCTTAATCAGCATTTTGTTGAAGCATTTATCTCAAACCCCTTAATTAGTATTTTGTGGAAGCAGGTATATCGCAGCCCTCAAACCTCATTTTGTGAAAGCAGGTATATCAAACCCCTTAATCGTTATTTTGTGGAAGTAGGTATATTACAGGCCTCAATCAATATTACGTGGAAACAGGTGTATCGAACCCGTTAATCAGCATTTTGTGAAAGAAGGTATATTGTAGCCCTCAATCTGCATTTTGTAGAAGCATTTATATCAAACCCCTTAATTAGTATTTTGTGGAAGCAGGTATCTCAAACCCCTTAATCAGTATTTTTTTGGAAGCGGGTATATAAAGCCTCTTAATCAATATTTTTGTAGAAGCAGGTATATCGAACCCCTTAATCGGTATTTTGTATAAGAAGGTATATCATAGGCCTCAATCAATATTTGGTGGCAACAGGTATATCGAACCTCTTAATCAGTATTTTGTGAAAGCAGGTATATCTTAGCTCTCAATCAGTATTTTGTGGAAGCAGGTATATCGTAGCTTTCAATAAGTATTTTGTAGAAGCTGGTATATCAAACCCCTTAATCATAATTTTATGGAATCAGGTATATCGCACACTTCAATCAATATTTGGTGGAAACAGATAGGAAAAATACGTACCTGGGATTTTACTTTCCTTGAGTCCGGAGGCAGCACATATATACCCTCCCAAATAAAGATCTTTCATTAGCATGAGTTTTTTGTCTGAATCTATTTTTTTAAACACAAGGGGATGCGGCTAGAGGACCTCCTATATAGGTACTAACTAACTATCTCTAATTGTTTCACTAGGTGGGCGGTCCAAGGATCTGATGAGGTCGGGTTAACCCATGGTGTGCTGCCTCCGGACTCAAGGAAAGTAAAATCCCAGGTACGTATTTTTCCTTTCCCTCTTCGTCCTCCGGCAGCACACCATGGGATATTTATAGATCACAAAGGGGGGGCATCAATCTGCAAGGCTGCATTCAACACTCCAGTGCCGAAGGCTGAGCTTTTAGCGTTGATGTCCAGCCGATAGTGCTTGACAAAGGTGAGAGACTTGGACCAGGACGCAGCGTTACAGATGTCTTGGATAGAGACTTGCGCTTGTTCCGCCCAGGAGACCGCGGTAGCTCTTGTTGAATGTGCTCTTAGAGGGAACGGAGAAGAGAGGCCTTCTAATTCGTATGCTTCTATAATCGTAGACTTTATCCATCTAGCCAGGGTGTCTTTAGAAAAAGACACAAATAGGCTTTCTGCATTCCTGAAATCTGCTGTTCTCTCCAAATAGATTTCAATGGCTCTTTTAACATCTAGAGTATGTAAGCGTTCCTCCTGATCGTTAGCAGGGTCAGGCATAAATACAGGTAGGAAAGCTTCTCTATTCACATTGTCCGTGGAAGAGATCTTCGGTATAAAGGAGGGCATAGTACGCAACAATACACTGTCGGGCAGGAATCTAAGATAGGGATGTCTCGAGGATAAGGCCTGTAGTTCTCCTAGGCGCTTTGCTGAGGTAATAGCCACTAGAAATAATACTTTATAAGACAACCATTTAAGGTCTGTATCTTGAAGGGGCTCAAAAGGCGGAGTCAACAACTTCCTAAGGACCAGGGAGAGATCCCAGACAGGGACAGGTTCTCTCAAGGTTGGCTTCAGTTTCCTTATGGCCTTGAAGAATCTGGATATGAGAGGGTGATTAAGAAATGTATTCTCTGTCATCACGTTGATCGCTGTCATATGAGCCTTTAGAGTATTGGGCTTAAAACCCTTCTGGAAACCCTCTTGGAGGAATTGTAGAATGGACTTGACTGTAACTTCTGGATAGTTAGATTCTGTTGACCAGGCCACAAACTTTTTCCAGATTCTCGCATATTTCATATTAGTGGAATTTTTGCGTGAGCATAGTAGGATAGAAATCACTGATTCGGTAAGACCTTCCTGCTCTAGCCTGGCTCTCTCAGTCTCCAGACCGTAAGATGTAGCCTGTCCAGATGTTGATGGTACAGGCCGTTCTGAAGAAGTAAGTTGGGAACTAGCGGTAGCTTCCAGTATTCTCCCTTCGACATCTGAAGCAGGAGAGGGAACCAGGACCTTCTGGGCCAGAATGGGGCTATTAGGATGGCTTGGGGTCTCTCCAGCAGGATCTTCCTCAGAACCCTGAGGATGAGAGGAACAGGTGGGAAGAGATAGACGAATAGGTGCTTCCATCTGATGGAGAACGCATCCACCACTGTGGGCCGATCCCTCCTGTTTAGGGAGCAGTAGTTGGTCAACTTCCTGTTTTCCTTGGATGCCATGAGATCCCAATCCGAACAACCCCATCTGCTTACAATTTGTTGGAATATAACAGGATTCAATTCCCATTCCGACTGACTGATCTTCTTCCGACTCAAGAGATCCGCTTGAGTATTCAAGCAACCTTTTATATGCGTCGCTCTTAATTCTGAGAGATGTACTTCTGCCCAAAGGAAGATCTCCTTGCAAACATTCAGAAGCGCAGCATTCCTTGTACCTCCTTGTTTGTTCAGGTAGAACACCGCTGGAAGATTGTCTGAACGGATCATCACATATTTTCCCTCGATGAACGGCTGGAAGTGGAGCAGGGCAAGAAATATTGCCTTCAGTTCTCTGTAGTTTGAAGAACGCTTCTTCTGAAGCGTCGACCATTCCCCCTGGATCCATCTGTCCTGAAAGTGTGCTCCCCAACCACTGCTGGAGGCATCTGTGGTGATTTCCACCGGCGACCTGAATAGGAATACTTTCCCCCGGGAGAGATTCTTGGATGAAAGCCACCACTTTAGACCTTGTATGGTTGAGGTTCTTATATTTACTCTCGCCTCTAGATTGTGCCGAGTGTAATGCCAGGTTCTCAACATATCCTGCTGGAGGTCTCTGGCGTGTATCAAGGCCCATGGTACCGCATCCGATGTCGCTGTCATATGGCCTAAGGTTTTCATAACCCTGCGGACAGAGGGGGAACGTAGGGTCATTAGGGTCTTTATCTCTTTTCTCAAGACTTCTACCCTTGCCGGAGTTAAGTATAACATCATGGAGTTAGTATCTATTAGGAGACCGAGGAACTTCTTGGAGGTAGAGGGGGTGATGTCCGACTTCTTCCAGTTTATCAAGAAGCCCAGGGATTGAAGAAGCTCTATTGCTGTCTTGAGATGCACTTGCAGAATGTCTCTGGAATCTGCTGCAATGAGCCAATCGTCCAGGTAGGTCTATGATCAGCCTGTTTCCCCCGTCCGATTTGGGGACATCGAATATTCTGGAGTATACTCCTTTCCCTTTTTGATCGAAGGGTACCGGTTCTAGAGAGCCCTTTTCCAGGAACTCCTGCAGAAGATAGAAGAGACATAGATTTTTCTCGTTCAGGACAAAACGATCTCGAGGGGACCGGCAGAATTCTAAATCGTATCCCTCCTTTACTATCTGGAGAGATCAGATGTCTGACGTTATTTGTTTCCAATCTGAATAAAAATGGGACAATCGGCCTCCTACTTGACTTTTGGCGTCAGAATTCGGTTTTGGGCTGCTTGGAATCATCAGACTTCTTCCTATATCCCTCTGCACCCGGCCTATTGCTTGATCTTCCTCCGTGAGGGCGTCCTCTGAAGCTGGATCTTCTATAATCCTGGCTCTTATAGGGACGAAAAAACTTAGCTTTTTCTTTCTTCTTAACTTGAGGAAAGTTGAGGACCTTATCCTCAGTGTTGGACTCCAGGAGCTTGTCCAGATGGGAACCAAAAAGCTTGCCAGGCTCAAAGGGCAAGGAACACAAGTTGCTCTTAGACGCAGGGTCACCAGACCACAACTTCAGCCATGTGGCTCTTCTTACGGAGTTGGCCAAGGCCATATTTTTTGCTGTCAGCCTCAGGGAATCAACAGGGAAATCGCATAAGAATTCCGCAGCTAGTTTTAGAGTCGGCAATTGTTGGAGTAATTCGTCACGGGAAACTCCATCCTCAATATCCCTTCCAAGGTGACTCAGCCAGACGCGCAGCGCACGCGCCACTGGAACCGCGGCCATAGCTGCTTTATTCAGGGAGGACATATAAGTATGAAGTCTCTTCAGGAGGCCATCCGCCTTCTTATCCATAGGGTCCTTTAGTAAGGAAGAGTCATCACTAGGAAAGAAGGATTTCTTAGCAAGCCTTGTAACGGAAGGATCTACTCTAGCAGGGGCTTCCCAGCTTGTGGATTCGGCCGGGTCCGTTTTATAAGCGGCCCTGAATCTGGATCCTAGATTGATTTTACCGACAGGATGTTCCCATTCCTTGTGCATAATAGAGTTCAGCACTGGATGGCTGGGAAAAAACGTAGCTTTCTTTTTAGGGAAGTAGAAGAGGTTCTCTTCATTCTGTTCAGAGGGCTTCTCTTTTTTGGACTCCATGATGTTCTTGACCTCTTTAATAAGGAGGTTGGCATCATTTTTATTAAACAAGACATTGTCCTCCAATACAGGCAATTCTGGATCCGAATCTGACGATACTTCCACGCCTGCGTTCCACATGGTGCGTTCCACCGCACCAGAAGTTAGGGACAAGACTTCCGGTCCCTTCGTTACTGCCGGGGCGCCGCTGGAACATGGAAAAAACGCGCCAGGGACCATACATGGCGCACCGGAGACACTTTAATCAGGCGGGCATGGTCCTAGCTGGCCGCACGAGTGACGGTCAGTCTGCTGAGGACATAAAAAAAACACAAGGGGATGCGGCTAGAGGACCTCCTATATAGGTACTAACTAACTATCTCTAATTGTTTAACTAGGTGGGCGGTCCAAGGATCTGATGAGGTCGGGTTAACCCATGGTGTGCTGCCGGAGGACGAAGAGGGAAATATCGAACCCCTTAATCAGTATTTTGTGGAAGCAGGTATATTGCAGGCCTCAATCAATATTTGGTGGCAACAGGTATATCGAACCTCTTAATCAGTATTTTGTGAAAGCAGGTATATCTTAGCTCTCAATCAGTATTTTGTGGAAGCAGGTATATCCTAGCTTTCAATAAGTATTTTGTAGAAGCTGGTATATCAAACCCCTTAATCATAATTTTATGGAATCAGGTATATCGCACACCTCAATCAATATTTGGTGGAAACAGATATATTGAACCCCTTAATCAGTATTTTGTGGAATCTGGTATATTGCAGCCCTCAATCAGTATTTTGTGGAAGCAGGTATATTGCAGGCCTCAATCAGTATTTGGTGGAAGCAGGTATATTGAACCCCTCAATCAGTATTGTGTGGAAGCAGGTATATCGCAAGCCTCAATCAATATTTGGTAGAAACAGGTATATCGAACCCCTTAATCATTATTTTGTGGAAGCAGGTATATCGCAGCCCTCAATCAGTATTTGGTGGAATCAGGTATATCGTAGCCTTCAATAAGTATTTTGTAGAAGAAGGTGTATCGAAACCATGAATCATTTTATGGAATCAGGTATATCATAAGCCTCAATCAATATTTGGTGGAAGTATGTATATTAAACCACTTAATCAGTATTTTGTGGAAGCAGGTATATGGCACCACTCAATTAATATTTGGTAGAAACAGGTATATCAAACCCCTTAATCAGCATTTTGTTGAAGCATTTATCTCAAACCCCTTAATTAGTATTTTGTGGAAGCAGGTATATCGCAGCCCTCTAAACCTCATTTTGTGAAAGCAGGTATATCAAACCCCTTAATCGTTATTTTGTGGAAGTAGGTATATTACAGGCCTCAATCAATATTACTTGAAAACAGGTATATCAAACCCGCTAATCAGTATTTTGTGGAAGAAGGTATATTGTAGCCCTCAATCTGCATTTTGTAGAAGCATTTATATCAAACCCCTTAATGAGTATTTTGTGGAAGCAGGTATCTCAAACCCCTTAATCAGTATTTTTTTGGAAGCGGGTATATAAAGCCTCTTAATCAATATTTTTGTAGAAGCAGGTATATCGAACCCCTTAATCGGTATTTTGTGTAAGAAGGTATATCATAGGCCTCAATCAATATTTGGTGGCAACAGGTATATCGAACCTCTTAATCAGTATTTTGTGAAAGCAGGTATATCTTAGCTCTCAATCAGTATTTTGTGGAAGCAGGTATATCGTAGGCCACAATTAATAATTAGTAGACACAGGTATATCGAACCCCTTAATCAGTATTTTGTAGAAGAAGGAATATTGCACCCTTAAATCAATATTTGTTAGAAACAGGTACATCGAACCCCTTAATCAGTATTTTTTGGAATCAGGTATATCACAGCAATCAATCAATATTTGTTGGAAACAGATATATCAAACCCCTAATCAGTATTGTGTAGAAGCATTTGTATCACAGGCCTCAATCAAAATTAAGTGGAAAAAGGTATATCAAACCCGTTGATCAGTATTTTGTAGAAGCAGGTATATTAAAGCACTCAATCGGTATTTTTGGGAAGCAGATATATCAAACCATTTAATCTGTTTATTGTGGAAGCAGGTATAACATAGGCTTAAATCAATATTTGATGCAAACAGGTATATCAAACCCCTTAAGTATTTTGTGGAAGCAGGTATAATTCAGCCCTCAATATTTTTTGGGTGGAAGCAGGTATATCAAACCCCTTAATCAATATTTAGTGGAAGCAGGTATATTGAAGCTCTCAATCAGTATTTAGTAGAAACAGGTATATCACATCCCTAAATCAATATTTTGTGGAAGTAGGTATATTGCACCCCTCAATTAATATTTGGTGAAAGCAGATATATAGAACTCCTTAATCAGTACTTTGTGGAAGCAGGTATATTGTAGCCCTCAATCAGCATTTTGTTGAAGCAGGTATATCGAACCCCTTAATTACTATTTTGTGGAAGCAGGTATATCGCAGCCCTCAAACTTCATGTTGTGGTAGCAGCTATATCAAACCCCTTAATCAGTATTTTGTGGAAGTAGGTATATTATAGTCCTCAATCAATATTAAGTGGAAACAGGTATATCGAACCCGTTAATCTGTATTTTGTGGAAAAAGGTATTTTGTAGCCCTCAATCTGCATTTTTTGGAAGCAGATATATCAAACCCCTTAATTAGTATTTTGTGGAAGCAGGTATATCAAACCCCTTATTCAGTATTTTTTTGGAAGTGGGTATATAAAACCTCTTAATCAATATTTTTGTAGAGGCAGGTATAACGACCCCCTTAATAGTTATTTTGTGTAAGAAGTTATATCATAGGCCTCAATCAATATTTGGTGGCAACAGGTATATCGAACCTCTTAATCAGTATTTTGTGGAAGCAGGTATATATTAGCCCTCAATCCGTATTTTGTGGAAACAAGTATATCATAGGCCTCAAACAATATTTGGTGCAAAAAGATATATCAAACCCCTTAATCAGTATTTTGTGGAAGCAAGTATAACTCGGTCCTCAATAAATTTTTGGTGAAAGCAGTTATATCAAATTCCTTAATCAGTATTTAGTGGAAGAAGGTATATCGCAGCCCTAAATCAGTATGTTTTGGATGCAGGTATATCAAACATTTTATTCAGTATTTTGTGGAAGCAGGTATATCGCAGGCCTCAATCAATATTTAGTGCAAACAGGCATATCGAACCCCTTAATCATTATTTTGTTGAAGTAGGTATAAATCAGCCCTTAATCAGTATTTTGTGGAAGCAGGTATATTGCAACCCTTGATCAGTATTTTGTGGAAGCAGGTATATTGCAGCCCTTGATCAGTATTTTGTGGAAGCAGGTATATCAAACCCCTTAATCAGTATTTTGTGGAAGCAGGTATATCTCAGGCCTCAATCAATATTTGGTGCAAACATTTATATTAAACTCTTTTATTAGTATTTTGTGGAAGCAGGTATAACTCTGCCCTCAATCATTATTTTGTGAAAGCAGTATTGTGTGGAATAGGTATATCGCAGCCATCAATCAGTATTTTGTGGAAGCAGGTATATCAAACCCCTTAATCAGTATTTTGTGGAAGCAGGTATAGTGCAGCCCTAAATCAATATTTTGTGCAAGCAGGTATATCACACAACTTAATCAGTATTTTATGAAAGTAGGTATATTGTACCCCTCAATCAATATCTGGTGGAAGTAGGTATATTATAGCCCTCAATCATAATTTTGTTGAAACAGGTATATCGAACCCCTTAATTAGTATTTTGTGGAAGCAGGTATATTAAACCCCTTAATCAATATTTTGTGGAAGTAGGTATATCGTAGGCTAAAATTAATATTTAGTGGAAACAGGTATATAGAACCCCTTAATCAATATTTGGTGGAAGCAGTTATATCGCAGCCTTCAATCAGTATTTTGTGGAAGCAGGTATATCGAACTCCTTAATCTGTATTTTGTGGAAGAAGGAACATCGTAGGCCTCAATAAATATTTGGTGGAAACAGATATAGCGAACCTCTTAATCAGTATATTGTGGTAGCAGGTATATCGTAGGCCTCAAACAATATTTGGTGCAAAAAGGTATATCGAACCACTTAATCAGTATTTTGTGAAAGCGTGTATAACTCGCTTAATAATTTTTTTGTGGAAGCAGGTATATCAAATTCCTTAATCAGTATTGTGTGGAAGTAGGTATAGCGCATCCCTTAATCAGTATTTTGTGGAAGCATGTATATCAAACCCCTTTATTAGAATTTTGTGGAAGCAGGTATATTGTAGTCCTCAATTAATATTTGGTGCAAATGGGCATATCAAACCCCCTAATCAGTATTTTTTGGAAGCAGGTATATCGAAGCACTAAATCAGTATTTTGTGGAAGCAGGTATATCGAACTCCTTAATCAATATTTTGTAGAAGCAGTTATATCATAGCCCTCAATTATTATTTTGTGGAAGCAGGTATATCGCAGCACTCAATCAGTATTTCGTTAAAGTAGGTATATCAAACCCCTTAATTGGTAATTTGTAGAAGAATGTACATCGTAGGCCTCAATAAATATTTGGTAGAAACAGGTATATTGAACCGCTTAATTATTATTTTGTGGAAGTAGGTATATCACAGCCCTTTATCAATATTTTTTGGATGCAGGTATATAAAAACCCCATATTCAGTATTTTGTGGAAGCAGGTATATTGCAGGCTTCAATAAATATTTGTTGCAAACAGGCATATCGAACCCCATAATCATTATTTTGTGGAAGTAGGTATAACTCAGCCCTTAATCATTATTTTGTGGAAGCAGTTATATCAAATGCCTTAATCAGTATTGTGTGGAATAGGTATCTCGCAGCCCTCAAGCAGTATTTTGTGGAAGCAGGTGTATCAAACCCCTTAATCAGTATTTTGTGGAAGCAGGTATATCGCAGCCCTTAATCAGTATTTTGTGGAAGCAGGTATATCAAACCCCTTAATCATTATTTTGTGGAAGCAGGTATATCGCAGTCCTCAATCAATATTTGGTGCAAACAGGTATATCAAATCCCTTAATCATTATTTTGTGGAAGCAGGTATATCGCAGGCCTCAGTCAATATTTGGTGCAAACAGGTATATCAAATCCCTTAATTAGTATTTTGTGGAAGCAGGTATAACTCAGCCCTCGATCATTATTTTGTGAAATCAGTATTGTGTGGAATAGGCACATTGCAGTCATCAATCAGTATTTTGTGGAAGCAGGTATAGCGCAGCCCTAAATTAATATTTTGTGGAAGCAGGTATTTGAAACCCTTTAATCAGTATTTTGTGGAAGCAGGTATATGGCAGGCCTCAATGAATATTTGGTGCAAACAGGTATATCAAATCCCTTAATTAGTATTTTGTGGAAGCAGGTATAACTCAGCCCTCAATCATTATTTTGTGAAATTAGTATTGTGTGGAATAGGTATATCGCAGCCATCAATCAGTATTTTGTGGAAACAGGTATAGCGCAGCCCTAAATCAATATTTTGGGAAAGCAGGTATTTGAAACCACTTAATCAATATTTTGTGGAAGCAGGTATATCGCAGTCCTAAACCAATATTTGTGGAAGCAGGTATATCAAACCCATTAATTAGTATTTTGTGGAAGCGGGTATATTGCTCCCCTCAATTAATATTTGGTGGAAACAGCTATATCGAAATTTGTGGAAGCAGGTATATAGTAGCCCTCAATCAGTTTTGTGTGGAAGCAGGTATAGCACAGCCCTCAATTAATATTTTGTGGAAACCGGCATATGCAACCCCTTAATCTGTATTTTGTGGAAGATGGTGTATCATAAGTCTCAATAAATATTTGGTGGAAACAGATATATCGAACCCCTTAATCAGAATTTTGTGGTATCAGGTATATCATAGCCCTCAATCAGTATTTTGCGGAAGCAGGTATTTCCCAGGCCTCAATCAATATTTGGTGGAAACAGGTATATCGAACCCCGTAATCAGTATTTTGTGGAGGCAGGTATATCACATACCTCAATCAGTATTTTGTGGAAACAGGTATAGTATATCAAACCCCATAATCAGTATTTTGTGGAAGTAGGAAAATTATAGTCCTCAATAAATATTTGGGGCAAACGGGTATATCGATCCCCCTAATCAGTATTTTGTGGAAGCAGGTATATTTTAGTCCTCAATCAATATTTGGTGAAAACAGGTATATCGAACCCCATAATAAATATTTTGTGGGAGCAGTTACCTCACACCCCTCAATTTTTTTTTTTTTGCCACAATAGTTATATCACACCATCCTGTTTATTTGGTGCAACAGGTATATCAAAGCGATCAATCAGTATTTTGTTGAAGAAGGTATATCACACCCCGTAATAATTTTTTTTGGGGCAACAGTTATATCACTTTCTTTGCAAATAGTTGTTCCAATAACGCTTGTCCCTCTATATAGCTGCGGTATTGCAGCAGAACCGCACACAACTGCTGCACAATACAAATGCACTATATACTTTCTATTTTAGAAATTATATTATAAGTATATCACACCCCACAGTATATCACACCTTTACCAGTCCTTAAAAGGACTTTTGTGGCCCTAATAGCTAGCGTTTGGTGTCCCTAACAGCCTGTCCCTGCTCCACAAAGCAACCTCTCCCTACACTGGTAAAACACAGAATGATAGTGTGGGGGTGTGTCCGAGTGCTAAAACTTCTAAATTGGTTGTCCTGTCCCACCTGATGGATGTGTCATTGGTCAAAGTTTGGCGCAATGCAAAAGAATATGTCGCTATTGGACATCGCCATATGTTTACATGTTCGGCGAACCGCGAACTGGCAAAGTTTGCCGCAAAACAACCGCTGGGTGAACCACAAGTCCATCTCTAAACCTGACCCATCCTTGATTTACATGAATGGCATCTCACTTGAATGGTTTCCATTAAGTACGACATGTCCTCTGCTGTTGCTACCGGCCAAGAGAGCCACATAATAGAATTTAAGGAGCGTAATGATCGACATTTAGGCCAGCCTGCTCTGGTTGTTCCTGTTCCCATGGTGCCTTTTCCTAAATTTCCTAGATTATCTGAGTACAAGGTGAAGCTTCCTTCCTGCATTTAATACTCTCTCTACTGTATATTATATTTCTAAAGGTTATTAAGAAAATACACCCTACACTGTACTACCTAAAGGTTTACCTTTGAGAATTACTGAGTCTAAAAGGCAATTCAGATATTGTTAATAGGTTCTAGATGGAATTGGACACACTTGATAGTCTTCATCTGGTAGAAGATCATAGCAACAACTTTGATAAAGGTAAAGTTTGAGTCTTGCTGTATATCAGAAAAGAGACTGATGAAACATGTGATTTTAGTGCTAGAGTCTAGAAAGCACAAAACATATTGATTGATTTTGCTACAAATCCCAAACTGGAAAATCATGCTATAGTGTATTCTTCAAGAAAATGTATAGCACAAGTCATTTCTAGTTGAAATATTCCAGTTTGCTTTGTGTCTTTTTTTTATTTTTTTACTAGGGGATACTGTAGAGCTGTAGTGATAAAATAATGTCATAATTGCATCATTCTTGTTCAAAAATAATCCTATTAAAATGGTATATAATTTTTGTGAGTATTTCCTTCCAAAAAATATTTCTAGGGAATGTTCCCAGAATTATTATTAAGGCGTCCTTCACATACTCGTTTTTAGTGTTTCAAAATGCTTTAGAACTTTATGACGCAATTATGTTTTTTTTTTTTATCCCCACCTTCTAGTAATTTATTTTTTTCCCATTGACTTGGCTATATTGGCAAAGGGGAAGGGCGTAGAAAAAACTGCAATTTCACATTTGTTTAGAGTTCTTTCTTTGGCACTTATTTTTAATCCATTTACCATTTTACGCCATTTACAGTTTTTACATTTTACTAAGAAAATAATTATTTATTTTTCAGTTGACAGATGTGTGAGGGCATTGGTCAAGTTCTTTCTGTACAGTATATGGTACAGTACATGGGACTTTTTGATTATTTTTTATTCTGTTTTTGGGATGAGACATGAGCAAAAGAATTGTGTCTTTGCTTTTTTTATGTTTTTGGTTATTTTCTTTCTTTTTTGCTGCATTCACAGGTCAAATATCATGATAATTTTATAGTCCCTGCAGCGCTGTCATGTGAATGTATTGCTAACATTAAAATTTGCAGTCTCCAATACAGACACTTGCTGGACACAGAAAAGGGAAAACAAGCATTTTATCTTAGGAATAAAAATGATTTCTAATGCTGAAACTTTGCACATTCCTTTTTATTTAAAGAAAATGTTGCAGAAATTATTACATTTTTTACATTTTTTGGCAAGACGGATTTCTTAATTCATTTAATAGACTAAATGAATACACACATGGAATGATGGGTTATTATTTTAGTCTAAAAAACATCAGAAATATTATCAAGTCACATTATTAACCTCTAGAAGAAATATCTGGTATTTGTCATGTTCAGTTCAAAGTGCTTTGTCAGACAACAGAAGATAGTTAAATATGTAGGGCGCTGTGCAACTTTTCCTTCAAATAGTCACATCGAATAAGGCTATACATATGTTGGGGCTCTTGGCCCCCTCCTCAGTAGCCACAGGAAAAATTATTTAACACAGGTGCTGTTCCCTTTTAATAGGGGAAAATAAACTCTGCAAAAACTGGACTTGGATAATAAAAAAACCAAGACTGGATTGCTACATACTGCGTATTCCATTAATAAACAATAGTGTTGATTGAGCACTAAAGTGCTTGGGTTCTCTGGCCGAACACATCCTGATGCTCGGGTGCTCTACCGCAGGACAAGGGTGGGACAAGTTTTTAAAGCACAAGCATCCAAGAAAGGCAGCAGGCGCACGGCAATTACCCATTCCCGACTCGGGGAGGTAGTGATGATAAATAACAATACAGCACTCTTAAGAGGCCCTGTTATTGGAATGAGAACACTTTCCGTTAAAGAGGATCTATTGGAGGGCAAGTCTGGTGCCAGCAGCCAATTTGCTCCCAGCCTCCACAACGTTCACCTACTGTGCCAGCATGGTGAGGATTGTGTTGACCAGACTCTTGGCTACTGAGACTGGACTTGTAGGTGAGGGCCTGCTGCCACTTTGTTGACTCTAGATAACTTCTAGGCGATCGCACGTCGGCGATGATCCATTTGGATGTCAACTTTGGAGCAATTTTTCAACAAGGACCTTGTGGTTGTCATGCCTTGCTCGGACGGTGTGCGGAGGTCTGTCAGATTGGCAGCACGTGTCTAACCTTTTTGTTTGTTTTGGAATCATGCTGCATCCGCCTTCCTTCAGGTGCTCTGGGTGGGGTCATTGGCTTAAATTGTCTTTTATCCCAGAGGGCAGTGCGGGTTATAGTATTCATTCTGGTCTTGGATTCAGGAGGGAAGGATTGTCTGTTCCAGCTCAGATAAGTTTCATTTCTGTTTGTGTTGTTTGCGGTCTAGGCTATTTGTGTGTCTTCTGCCCCTTCTCCCCTTTTACCATCTCAGGGATTCTAGGGTGTTTGCAGCCCAGGCACGAGGACACTTCTCACCTACCATCAAGGTCTGAAAGTGGGCTTAGCAGCATAGGGAGAGAAGTCAGGGATATGCTAGGAGGTGACCTGTCCCCAGCATCTAGCCTAGACACCTGTGTATTTGGTTGTTTGTGTATCTGAGTTCCTGTCCGCCGTGACATTATAACCCGCCATACTGTGACTGCCATTACTCGGCGGTTTTGTGATGGCATCGATTGATGCGCTGGTTGACCGCATGCAGGGATTATGCCTGGAGGTTGCGGATCTGCGTAGTTCAGTCACACAGTGTCAGAGTGTTCTGGCATCAGTTGCAGGTCAATTTGGTGGGGAGCCTAAAGTCGCTCTTCCCGAGAAATTTACAGGGGGTGCGGATGATTTTATCCGCTTTAAAGAGTCATGCAAACTGTATTTTCGACTGCGTCCATTTTCGTCAGGTGATGAAAGTCAGACGGTTGGTATCATCATGTCTCTGCTTAAAGGGGGCGCGCAATCCTGGGCCTTTTCTCTGCCGCCTGGTTCTCTGGCCCTCCGGTCGGTGGAGGAATTTTTTAAAGCCCTGGGATTCATTTAGGATGACCCAGATCGGATCTCGATGGCAGAATCTAAATTGCGTAACTTATTACAGGGTGAACATACTGCAGAGTTTTACTGCGTGGAGTTTAGGAGATGGGCTACTGAGTCAGGTTGGAACAACCCTGCGTTACCTAGTCAGTTTTGTCAGGGGTTATCTTAGAGGTTGAAAGATGCCCTGCCTTTTCATGAGTACCTGGATACTCTAGAGGATGCCATGTCTTTGGCTATACGGTTGGATAGACGTATCAGAGAGAGGTGTAAGGGTCCCTCCGCGCAAGGGATCCCTTCTGCATGTGGTCTCGTTTCACCTGCTGCCCAGGGTGATATTACTTATAACTCTGGGGTAGGGGAGGAACCTATGCAGTTGGGTCAGATATCTTTTTGTTCTGATAGGAAAAACTTAAGGAGATTACATAAACTTTGTTAATACTGTGGAAAAAGTGACCATTTTGTTTTTGCTCGTCCTTTTGTTAAACCGCATGATATGAAAGAAAAAAAAAAACGTCCTGACTTGATAGCGTGAATGGAGTAGTGGAACAAGCAGGTATGCAAGCTCCCTGTAATTCTCGTTTTCTCCTTCCAGCTATGGTGGCGCTAGACTCAAGAAAATTTTCTGTGGAGGTATTCATTGACTGTGGTGCTGGGTTAAACCTTATTAACTTTCTCTTTCTTCAAAATCTGGGTCTAAGTACGTGCACTTTAGAAAGGGAGATTCCGGTGTTTGCTATAGATTCTTCACCTCTTTCTCAAAGGAGTCTCACTCATATTGCACATGGTATTCAGTTGAGGGTGGGTGATTCACATGTAGAGTTTATATCTTGTTTTGTCATGAGGGATTTGCCTGCTCCTATAGTCCTAGGTTTACCGTCATTGACAAAACATAATCCAATTATTGATTGGCAAGCAAGACAAATTATTGGTTGGGGAGAATTTTGTTCGGAGAATTGTCTTGGCACATCTATCTCTGGGGTGTCCACTGCGGTTCTACCTCAATATCTCTCAGACTTTGCGGATGTCTTTTCGGAGGGTGGGACCCAGGAATTGCCCCCTCATCGTGACTATGATTGTCCAGTTAATCTCATCCCAGGAGCTAAGTTGCCAAAGTCTCGCCTTTTACAATCTTTCCCAACCTGAAAGAGAGGTCATGCGAAAGTATATCGCCGAGAGTTTGGCAAAAGGTCATATTAGGCCATCTAAGTCTCCGGTGGCAGTAGGTTTTTTCTTTGTCAAGAAAAAGGATGGATCACTGAGACCGTGCTTGGATTTTCGGGAATTGAAACGTATTACGGTCCGGTATCCGTATCCCCTTCCTTTGATCTCCGACCTTTTTGATCAGATTGTTGGTGCCAGGGTATTCTCCAAGTTGGATTTGAGAGGGGCCTACAATCTGATCAGAATCAAGGAAGGGGATGAGTGGAAGACGGCCTTCAATACGCACGAGGGTCATTTTGAGAATCTGGTTATGCCTTTTGGGTTGACGAACGCGCCAGCGGTGTTTCAGCGATTCGTCAATGACATTTTTCATCACTTGGTGGGGAGGTTCGTGGTAGTTTACTTGGATGACATTTTGATTTACTCTCCTGATCTGAAGACCCATCAGGATCATGTGAGACATGTTTTGACGATCCTTCAGGAGAATAAGTTATATGCCAAATTGGAAAAATTTGTGTTTTCTGTGCAGGAGCTTCCGTTTTTGGGATATCTGCTTTCCAACTCTGGCTTTCATATGGACCCCAAAAAGGTCCGGGCGGTTCTGGAATGGGACCGACCAGAGAATCAGATCTGTTTGGTCGGAGGAGGCATTGCAGTCCTTTTCGACTATTAAGGAGTGTTTTGCGTCTGCTCCCATTCTGGTGAAGCCCGATGTGTCTCAACCATTTGTGGTGGAGGTGGATGCATCAGAGGTGGGGGTGGGAGTGGTGCTGTCGCAGGGTTCTTCTCCTGGCAAATGGGTCCCGTGTGCTTTCTTTTCCAAGAAGCACACGGTCCTTGCCCTCAGGTCAAAAGCTGAGGGCAAGGACCTCAAAGGTAGTATTTTCCGAAATACTGCCTGTACCACGAGCCACACAAGAAAGGCAACGGGAGATTATGGAGATTAACAAGTGGCTCAAGAACTGGTGTAGGAAGGAGGGGTTTGGGTTCCTGGAGAACTGGGCCGATTTTTCTATCGGCTACAGGCTCTATCGTAGGGACGGGCTGCACCTTAATGGGGAAGGGGCAGCTGTGCTGGGGAGAAAGATGGCTAGAAGGTTGGAGGAGTATTTAAACTAGGGACTGGGGGGGAGGGTAATTACGTTATAGGACGGGAAGATAGTGCAGATAGAGACCGGGGGCAAAGTAATGGGACTGGGGGAGGAATGGAAGGAGGGACTAGAACAGTTCAGAAGGAAAGGTGTAGGGTAAAAAATATACATAAACCTCTCAAATGTATGTATACTAATGCCAGAAGCCTGACTAATAAAACTGGTGAACTGGAATTAGTGATGTGTGAGGAGAACTATGACATAGTGGGAATAACTGAGACATGGCTGGATGATAGCTATGACTGGGCGGTTAATGTACAAGGTTACAGTCTGTTTAGAAAGGATCGTCAAAACCGGAGAGGGGGAGGGGTCTGCCTCTATGTAAAGTCCGGTCTAAAGCCCACACTCCGCGAAGATATAAGTGAGGGACATGAACATGTGGAGTCACTGCGGGTAGAGATACCTGGAGCTAAAAACAACAATAAATTACTAATAGGAGTTTACTATAAACCACCTAATATACCAGAGTCCACAGAAAATCTATTACTAAACGAGATAGACGAGGCGGCAAATCATAATGAGGTGGTTATTATAGGGGACTTCAACTACCCAGATATAGACTGGGAAACTGAAACTTGTATATCTCATAAAGGAAACAGGTTCTTGGCAATAACCAAAGACAATTACCTCTCCCAACTGGTTCAGGACCCGACTAGATGGACGGCCATACTGGACTTAGTATTAACCAATAGGCCGGACAGAACAACAGACGTGCAGGTTGGGGGACACCTGGGAAATAGTGACCACAAAGTAATAACCTTCCAATTATCATTCAAAAGAGCGTTTCTACAGGGAGGAACAAAAATACCAAACTTCAAAAAAGCTAAATTTAGCCAACTAAGAGAGGCCATAGACCAAACTAACTGGGACAAAGTCCTCAAAAATAAAAATACAGCCACAAAATGGGATATCTTTAAAAACATCCTAAAATCTCATTGTGAGAGGTACATACCGTATGGTAATAAAAGGTTAAGGAATAAAAAGAAACCAATGTGGATAAATAGAACTGTAACGAAAGCAATAAATGACAAAAAGAAAGCATATTATTCACTGAAACAGGAAGGGAGCACGGAAGCACTGAATAACTATAATGAAAAAAATAGAACATGTAAAAAACAAATAAAAGCGGCCAAACTAGAGACCGAGAGATTAATTGCCAAAGAGAGTAAAACTAACCCTAAAATGTTCTTTATTATATAAATGTTAAAAAGTATAAATCTGAAGTGTCGGCCCTTTAAAGAGTAATGAGAGGCCATAGACCAAACTAACTGGGACAAAGTCCTCAAAAATAAAAATACAGCCACAAAATGGGATATCTTTAAAAACATCCTAATATCTCATTGTGAGAGGTACATACCGTATGGTAATAAAAGGTTAAGGAATAAAAAGAAACCAATGTGGATAAATAGAACTGTAACGAAAGCAATAAATGACAAAAAGAAAGCATATCATTCACTGAAACAGGAAGGGAGCACGGAAGCACTGAAAAACTATAAGGAAAAAAATAGAACATGTAAAAAACAAATAAAAGCGGCCAAACTAGAGACCGAGAGATTAATTGCCAAAGAGAGTAAAACTAACCCTAAAATGTTCTTCAATTATATAAATGTTAAAAAGTATAAATCTGAAGGTGTCGGCACTTTAAAGAGTAATGAGGGGGAAGTCGCAGAGAGCGATGAGGAGAAAGCAAAGCTGTTAAATATTTTTTTCTCCAATGTATTCACTGAGGAAAATAAATTGTCAGATGACATGCAGAATGCAAAAATAAATTCCCCATTAAAAGTGTCCTGTCTGACCCAGGAAGAAGTACATCAGTGACTTAAAAAGATTAAAATAGACAAATCGCCAGGACCGGATGACATACACCCCCGTATCCTAAAGGAATTAAGTAATGTCATAGCCAGACCCTTATTTCTGATATTTGCAGACTCTATACTGACAGGGAATGTCCCACAGGATTGGCGCATGGCATATGTGGTGCCAATATTCAAAAAGGGGCCAAAAACAGACCCTGGAAACTATAGGCCGGTAAGTTTAACATCTGTTGTGGGTAAACTGTTTGAAGGTTTTCTGAGAGATGCTATATTAGAGCATCTCAACAGAAATAAGCAAATAACGCCATATCAGCATGGCTTCGTGAGGGATCGGTCATGTCAGACTAATTTAATCAGTTTCTATGAGGAGGTAAGTTCTAGACTTGACAGCGGCGAATCAATGGATGTCGTATATCTGGACTTCTCCAAAGCATTTGACACTGTACCACATAAAAGGTTAGTATATAAAATGAGAATGCTCGGACTGGGAGAAAACATCTGTATGTGGGTAAGTAACTGGCTCAGTGATAGAAAACAGAGGGTGGTTATTAACGGTACACACTCAGATTGGGTCACTGTCACTAGTGGGGTACCTCAGGGGTCAGTATTGGGCCCTATTCTCTTCAATATATTTATTAATGATCTTGTAGAAGGCTTGCATAGTAAAGTATCAATTTTCGCAGATGACACTAAACTGTGTAAAGTAATTTACACTGATGAGGACAGTATACTACTACAGAGGGATCTGGATAGATTGGAGGCTTGGGCAGATAAGTGGCAGATGGGGTTTAACACTGATAAATGTAAAGTTATGCACATGGGAAGGAAAAATGCAAGTCAACCGTACATACTAAATGGTAAAACACTCGGTAACACTGACATGGAAAAGGATCTAGGAATTTTAATAAACAGCAAACTAAGCTGCAAAAACCAGTGTCAGGCAGCTGCTGCCAAGGCCAACAAGATAATGGGTTGCATCAGAAGGGGCATAGATTCCCGTGATAAGAACATAGTACTACCACTTTACAAATCGCTAGTCAGACCACACATGGAGTACTGTGTACAGTTCTGGGCTCCTGTAAACAAGGCAGACATAGCAGAGCTGGAGAAGGTCCAGAGGAGGGCAACTAAAGTAATAACTGGAATGGGGCAACTACAGTACCCTGAAAGATTATCAAAATTAGGGTTATTCACTTTAGAAAAAAGACGACTGAGGGGAGATCTAATTAATATGTATAAATATATCAGGGGTCAGTACAGAGATCTATCCCATCAGCTATTTATCCCCAGGACTGTGACTGTGACGAGGGGACATCCTCTGCGTCTGGAGGAAAGAAGGTTTGTACACAAACATAGAAAAGGATTCTTTACGGTAAGAGCAGTGAGAATATGGAACTCTCTGCCTGAGGAGGTGGTGATGGTGAGTACAATAAAGGAATTCAAGAGGGGCCTGGATGTATTTCTGGAGCTTAATAATATTACAGGCTATAGCTACTAGAGAGGGGTCTTCCTCTGGATCAACTTGCATGGGATAACAGGCCGAACTGGATGGACAAATGTCTTTTTTCGGCCTTATGTACTATGTTACTATGTACTATGTTACTAAGCTCTCGGTCGCCGAGAGGAACTATGATGTGGGAGATAGAGAGTTGCTGGCTATAAAGTTGGCCTTTGAGGAATGGCGTCACTGGTTGGAGGGGGCTTCTCACCTCGTTACTGTTTATACGGATCATAAGAATTTGGCTTACCTGCAATCTGCCAAGCGTCTGAACCCTAGACAGGCCAGATGGTCACTGTTTTTTACCAGGTTCAATTTTGTTGTTACTTTTCGTCCGGGGGTCAAAAACATCAAGGCAGATGCCTTGTCTCGCAGTTTTCCTGGGGGAGGTGATTCAGAGGATCCTGCTCCAATTTTGGCTGACGGGGTTGTGGTTTCTGCTCTGTATGCCGAATTGGAGATGGAGGTGTTGGGAGCCCAGGAGGGGGCTCCTGGTTCCTATCCCCCAGGGAGGTTGTTTGTTCCCAAAGAACTGCGATACAAGGTTTTCAAGGAACATCACAATACTGTCCTTGCCGGACATCCTGGTGGTAAGTCCACCTGTGACCTTGTGTCTCGGAGGTTCTGGTGGCCTGGGTTACGTAGAAGCATTGAGGATTACGTGGCAGCGTGTGAGACCTGTGCACGATCTAAGGTTTCTTATACTCGACCGGCTGGTTCACTCCTTCCTTTCTCTATTCCGTCTCGTCCTTGGACGCACTTGTCCATGGACTTTATTACGGATCTGCCGAGTTCCTAAGGGAAAACAGTAATTTTGGTGGTAGTTGATTGTTTTAGCAAGATGACTCATTTTATATTGTTAACTAGTGTGCCTAATGCCAAGACTCTTGCGCAAATTTTTGATGACAACATCGTGAGATTGCATTGTATTCCTTTGGATGTGGTTTCTGATAGGGGCACACAGTTTGTCTCCAGGTTCTGGAGGGCGTTCTGCTCTCGGCTTGGCATTCAACTTTCGTTCTCTTCGGCTAAACCATCCGCAGTCGAATGGACAGACTGAGCGTACTAATCAGAAACTGGAGTCCTACTTGAGGTGCTTTGTGGCGGAGAATCAGGAGGACTGGTCCTCATTCCTGCCCTTAGAGGAGTTTGCTTTGAATAACCGTAGACAGGAATCCACGGGTAAGTCGCCATTTTTTGGCGCATATGGTTTTCATCCTCAGTTTGGTACCTTTTCTGGGACTAGTTCCTTTGGGATGCCAGAGGAGGAAAGATTTTCTTCTACCTTATCCTCTATCTGGCGGAGGATACAAGTGAATTTGGAGACAATGGGTGAGAGATATAAGGAGAAGTGTGATTGGTCCGGACCTGTGTGTGGGTGATCTGGTGTGGTTGTCCACTAAAAACATTAAATTGAGAGTGCCATCTTGGAAACTGGGTCCAAGATTTATTGGCCCGTTCAAAATATCTGCGCTGATCAATCCAGTAGCGTTTCGACTGGATCTTCCTCAGACTTGGAGGATCTATGATGTGTTCCATAGATCTTTATTGAAAAAATATGTGAGATCAGTGGAACCATCGCATTGCCCCCTCCTCCTGTTCTGGTCGATGGGAATTTAGAGTTCGAGATCTCCAGGATTTTTGATTCTAGAGTTCTTCGGGGTTCCCTTCAGTACCTGGTACACTGGAGGGGATACGGCCCCGAGAAAAGGATGTGGGTTCCGGCACTGGAGGTCAATGCTAATCGACTGGTTAGGGCTTTTCACAGAGCCCACCCGGATAAAGTGGGTCCGGGGTGCCCGGAGGTCACCCATAGAAGGGGGGGTACTGTCATGCCTTGCTTGGACGGTGTGCGGAGGTCTGTCAGATTGGCAGCCCGTGTCTAACCCTTTTGTTTGTTTTGGAATCATGCTGGATCCGCCTTCCTTCAGGTGCTCTGGGTGGGGTCATTGGCTTAAATTGTCTTCTATCCCAGAGGGCAGTGTGGGTTATAGTATTCATTCTGGTCTTGGATTCAGGAGGGAAGTATTGTCTGTTCCAGCTCAGATAAGTTTCATTTCTGTTTGCGATCTAGGCTATTTGTGTGTCTTCTGCCCCTTCTCCCCTTTTACCATCTCAGGGATTCTAGGGTGTTTGCAGCCCGGGCACGAGGACACTTCTTACCTACCATCAAGGTCTGAAAGTGGGCTTAGCAGCATAGGGAGAGAATTCAGGGATATGCTAGGAGGTGACCTGTCCCCAGCATCTAGCCTAGACACCTGTGTATTTGGTTGTTTGTGTATCTGAGTTCCTGTCCGCCGTGACAGTGGTATACCACCGTTTTGCTTGTCCTCTCCACCAGAGGAATGAGAGATGAGAAGTTCTCTTTGTAGTGGGGGTCGAGAAGGGTGAACATCCAGTGGATTACAAGGATTTTGTTGTCTAAAATGCATATAATGCGTAGGTCGTGGGAAAGGCAGCCTATCATGAAGTCAGCCATGTGTGTCAGAGTACCAACAGGCAAGACTTTGCTGTCATCATCAGAAGGTGAGCTGACCATGTAAAAGATTGTAGGTGAGGGCCTGCAGGTGAGCTGACCCTGTAAAACATCATATGCAAGGGCCTGTAGGTAATCTGACCCTATAAAACATTATATGCAAGGGCCTGCAGGTAAGCTGACCCTGTTATACAGTATATGTGAGGGCCTGCAGGTGAGCTGACCCTATAAAGCATTATATGCTAGGGCCTGCAGGTAAGCTGACTCCGTAAAAAATTATATGCGAGGGCATATATGTGAGGGCATTATATGCGATGAATAAGCATGTTGATATGATGAAGGAGGAGAAGAAGGATGAGCAAAGAAAGATTTAACCATATATCCTTTTTTGTGGTGGAAGGGGTGCATGGGAATACAGTGTATTAAGTACATTAAACAACACATTTAAAGTGCCTTTGTTCATCTGCTTTCCTCTGGTGATTCGAGAAGTCTGGGGCAATCCAAGCCTTGTTCATTTTTATTAGAGTCAACCTGTAAGCATTTTCAGTTGACAGGCGGATACGCTTATCTGTTATAATGCCACCAGAAGCACTAAATCCACACTCAGACAAAACGCTGGTGGCAGGGCAGACCAACACCTCCAAGGCATAGAGCGCTAGTTCGTGCCACATGTCCAGCTTGGACACCCAGTAGTTGTAAGGCACTGAGGGATACTGAGGACAAAAAGAACTAAAGGGGCAGTAGACTAAATAAAACTTTACTTTTAATACATCAGGAGATAAAAAAGCCCCTACTAGACAAACAACGATTAAGACATGCCCGGTGGGTGTACGCACCGAACAGAAATGCCACGGGTGAGAAGGGCAGGGGCGGTAATAGACAGGCGGCGGGTACGTGAACGCAAACCACTAGCCCTAGTACCTCCCTGCTTGACCTGTGACACCCTATAAGTATCCAAGTGACGGGGTCCAAAAAAACCCCGCAAGGGGTGGCCCAGACAGGAACTCTGTTCCTAAATACAATTCCCTGGTAAAGCCCTATTGGAGCAGTGCCAGAAAAAATAGGTGGGGTTCCCACTTGAGGATACTGCAGGGTATACAGTAAGTGAACACAAAGAAAAAAGAAAAAAAGGGGTATAACACCACCCGAATATGAGAGGTCAGAGTGAGTGCATACCTATATAGTCCCGACGCGTTTCTTCAGTTTATAGCCCCAAGATTCTTCAGGGGACACGGGGCTGCGTGTTCATGTAAGTCAGACCTTGACTACGCTTAGTTTGCGGCTGCGGTCGAGAGTGGCTGTTAGCACACTGTATGGCGAAGACCCAGTGTGGTGGTGTCTGCTGCAATTGTGACCGGATACTGAGGACACTGACATGGTCTGCTATGTACTCCTTCACCATCTTCCAAAACCCTTACCTCCTTGTGACACTACGCTGTGCATCAGGCTGAGGGTGCTGGCGGGCTGTCATGAAACTGTCCCAGGCCTTGGAAAGTGTTGCCCTGCCTCTGTTTGAACTGCTGTGTGTTTCCCTTGTCTCCCCTTCTCAGTTGCCCAAGGAAGTACAGACTCTGCCGCCAGCATTGTCAGATGGAAATTTTTGGAGTAATTTTTCAACAAGGACCCTCTGGTTTTGCTTATCCTCTCCACCTGAGGAATGAAAGATGAGAAGTTATCTTTATAGCGGGGGTCGAGAAGGGTGAACACCCAGTATTCTGTGTTGTCTAATATGCGTATAACGTGCGTCGCGGGAAAGGCAGCCTAACATGAAGTCAGCCATGTGTGCCAGAGTACCAACAGGCAAGACTTTGCTGTCGTCATCAGGAGGATCACTCTCAATCTCCTCTTCCTCCTCTTCTGCCCACCCATGCTGAACATATGGAATTAAACTTCCATGGGTACTACCCTCTGTAGCGGAGGCAACCGTCTCCTGCTCCTCCTCCTCTTCATCGTCCAATTCGTGCTGAGAAGACGGACGGAGGGTGGTCTGGCTATCACCCTGTGTAATGTCTTCTTCCCCCATTTCCACCTCTTCCACATGCAAAGCGTCGTCCTTAATTGTGAGCAGTGAGAGTTTGAGTAAACAATCTGTGTTGATTCCTCAAAGTTTCTTAAAACGTCACAGAGGTCAGACATCCATGCCCACTCCTCACTTCTGATTAGTGGAGGCTGACTGGAAAAGTGATGACCATGTTGCAGCTGGTATTCCACTACTACCCTCTGCTGCTCACAAAGCCATGAGGCTTTGTGGCTGAAGTTGTCGATGACTTGTGGAAATGTGCACACATGCAGCGCACCTTCATCAGTAGCTCAAGCAAATTGAGGTAGCTTTTGAGAAACCGCTGAACCACTAAGATTAACGTTTAAGATGTGGGCTAGGCATGGAATGGGTGTGAGCTTGCCGAGCTCCAAAGCCACCTCCAAGTTACGGACATTATCACACACAACCATGCCTGGTTGTAGGTTGAGTGGTGATAGCTACAGCTCAGTCTGGTCTCCTATCCCCTGCAACAGTTCTGCGGTGGTGTGATGTTTGTCCCCTAAGCATATCAGCTTCAGCACGGCCTGTTGATGCTTCCCCACTGCAGTGCTACACTGCTTCCAGCTACCAGCTGATGGCTGACTGGTGCTGCACGCGGATAATTCAGAGGTGGAAGTGGAGGAGGAGGCGGAGGAGGAGGAGAAGTAGAAGTTGGAGCCACTAACGAAGGTGCTGGCGGAAACCCTGATGGAATTAGCAATCCTCTGCGTCTGTAGCACCTGTGCCATCCCAGGGTACGACTCGCTCCGGTCTCCACAATGTTCACCCAGTGAGCCGTCAGGGAAATGTAGAGTCCCTTGCCAAATGCACTTGTCCATGTCTCCGTGGTTAAGTGGACCTTCCCAGTAACTGTGTTGGTCAGGGCACGTGTGACGTTTCGGGTACACATGTTGGTGTAAGACTGGCACGGCACACCTTGAAAAATAGTGGTGATCCTGTGATCATCTCGAAGGGAGAAAGTTTGGTTGCTGCGCTTGGGGTGGCCCTGATGGCCATGAGGACCAATAGCAATTTGACATCCCAGTCTTTATCGGATTCATTGACAAACTTTTTTTTAGAATATTCACAATGGATTGGTTGTAACATTCCACTCCATCACTAGAGGCTGGCCGATAAGCTATGTGTAGCTTCCTCTTTACCCCCAGTATTTCCCACATCTTTGTCATCACTTCACTAGTAAAATTACTTCCACGATCGGACTCGATGCGTAAGGCCAAACCTGGAGAATATGTGGTTAATGAGCAGAGATGCACATACGCTTGAACTGCATGTTTTACAAGGTAAACATTCCACCCATTTTGTGAACAAGCAAGTCACGGTTAGCATGTATCTGTTGCCTTTTGATGACGTGGTTACTGGCCCAATTAAATCAATTTGGATGTCTGACCATGGTATGGGCATCCCCCTTTTTTATCAGCGGTGCCCGATGAGTGGGTCCTTGTGGCTGGAATTGAGGACATATTAGACATCCTTAACAATATGTTTGCACGTCTTGTAACATATGTGGCCAGTAAGCGCAGTCCCGTAGTAACTCGTATGTTAGTTTCTCACCTCGATGTCCAGCTGTTAGGGCATCATGGGCATGTTGTAGCATCAGACCTCGATACGCTGCGGGTACTACCCATTGCGTGATACTGTTCTTTGAGGTCCTTATCAGCAATACATCCTGTAATGAGAATTGGGACTTACCCTTCATCAGAATTCATAACTCCTCCTTACCATCACAGTCTTCCGTGACTATGGGACAATTCTGTGGATCTTCAATGCATTTATAAAAGATACCAATAACTGGATCCCCCTTTTGGCTCGCAATGAGATCTTCACTAGCGGAATCTTGGCTCCATTGCAACATATTCGCTTCAGTTTCCTTTTGGGCCTGACTCTTTGTCATTGCGTCCACTTGGATAGTTCCCATGAAGTCATCAACGTCAAAGACTTCTACGTTAATGGCTGCTTGCTTGGCGAGAGAATCTGCTAGATCATTCTCTTCCTTATTCATACCTGGATACTTTGAATGACCCTTTACCTTTTTCCAGTAAATTGTAAAACTGTTGGTAATCATCTCGTCAATTTTGCAAAACATCTTACTATGCTTGACTGGGTTGTTGTTGCTTCTCATTATGTTGGATCTTTTCCATCTGGGGAAATACTCCACAAAGCTATTCCGAATATAATCAGAATCTGTGATCACAACAAACTCTTTAATTCGATATTCGATAGCCATTTGTATAGCTTTGTACACGGCGACAAGTTCTGCGACTTGGCTACTTTTGGGTCTGATTTTGTATCCGACGGACATCTCTGGGAACATATTATTTCACACGATTCCAACACCTGCAACCAGCGTACGCTCAGTTCCTATATATGTATGGGAAGAACAACCATCTACATACACACATGGTAATGATTTGCAGTACTCCTCTTCGTAAGATTTATATGGGGATGATAATAATTCCTCCAGGAAATCATTCTCCTGTGACTCACTTTTATGTTCCGCATTGGTACAATCATGGAGTTTAGCTAATCCTTGAGCAACTGGGTTCTTATTATTTTGTTTATACCTGATCTCCAATGGCCATCCCATTAAGGACATCGTCCAGGCAGTTATCCTGCTATTCAACAGGTTTCCATCCCTTATCGGATCACTCTGCAAGTATTGCAGCGGTTGGTGTGCAGTCTCCACACTGATCCTTTCACCTTGGATAAAACTCCTAAAATATTGTAAAACCCACACAGTTTACAGTAAGGCTTTCTCACAGCTATTGAATTTTACCTCTACTGGTGACAAGGACTTGCTGGCATAGGCAATGATTTTGTTCCGATTTTCCTGTTTTTGGAAAAGGACTGCACTCATGCTTTTGTCAGTGAAAACCAAGGTTTTTCCCCTTCTGGATAGGCAAGGCATGTCGCCTGGATAAGTTTGGCCTTGAGTTCATTCACAGCTTGCTCATGACGCTCACTCCATTCCCATTTTACTCCTTTCTTCAGTAACTGCAAAAGAGGCTTTGTAATTTCGGCATAATTATCTATAAACTTACGTGAATAGTTCATCATGCCCAAGAATGATCTCAACATTTTGAGATTTGTAGGTGACTTAGAAGCCCTAGGTGAGCTCAAGAAAAATGAGAATATCATCATCAAACCTAGTGACAAAAGTGGCAACATAGTCATCCAAAATAGAGAAGACTATGTTGACATGGTTTTAAGATTGCTAAAGGACAAGAAGACTTATAAAATACTCCCTCGTGATCCAACTGAGGCCTACACTATGGAATTGAAAGCATTACTATCTGATGCAAGATCTAGGAACCTTATAACCAAAGATTAATTTCAGTATCTTCTAAAAAAAGACCCCACTACATCCACCTTTTACGCACTACCAAAGGTGCACAAGGGTAAAACACCTATTCCAGGGAGACCCATAGTGTCTGGTAACGATAATTTAACTCAGGGCATCAGTCAATATGTAGATCAGATACTTAGGCCCTTCGTTACCACCTTACCGTCCTACATCAGGGACACAAAAGACCTCCTCCTAAAAATCAATGAACTGACACTGACACCAAGCACCATTTTGGCCAGTTTGGATGTTGAATCCCTATATAGCAATATACAACACTCACTGGGCTGAAAAGCAGTTCACCAATTTCTCAGCACAAAAAGTAGTAATTTTCACCAACACAATCACCTAGTATTATCGTTGCTGGAATTTGTTTTAGAGCACAATTTTTTTATTTTTAAAGGACACTTTTATAAACAGATTAATGGAACCGCGATGGGGACGTCATGTGCCCCCACTTATGCAAATTAATTTTTAGGGTGGTGGGAAAATGATATAGTTTTTACGGAGGGGATGTCGTCATATACCTGTCACATTTTATTTTGGGGCAGGTATATAGACGACATCCTCGTCCTATGGGATGGTGGAGAAGCACTATTTATGGAATTTGCACAGATTCTCAATGAGAATAATATAGGGATGAAATACACCTACGAGGTACAGGAGCGAGAGATAATTTTCCTGGATTTAAAAATCAGAATTACAGAAAGTGGATATCTTAGTACGGAAGTACATAGAAAACCAACCTCTACAAACAGCTACCTACACTGGACAAGTTGGCATCCAGAGCCACTCAAGAGGGGAATACCTACGGGCCAATATTTGAGAGCTCATAGGAATTGCTCTGAGGATACAACCTTTGAAAAGGAGAGCGAACAACTGCTCCATAGGTTAAAAAAAGGGGGATACTCCTCAACCCCCCTAAAAAAGGCATACAACAGAGCAAAAAGTACAAACAGAGAAGAATTATTAAAAACATCTCCCGTAAAAAAGAACGAAATTATCCGGTGTATAGGAACCTTTGACGGTTATAACAAAGAAATTTATCGAATATTGGAAAAATATTGGTATATAATACAATCAGACAGAGATCTAAAAACAGTACTTACCATTAATCCAAGCGTAACCTACAGGAGAGCCTCAAATTTGAAGGACCAACTTGTGCATAGTCATCTAAAGGAAGAGGGAATAGACAATATTTCAATTAGAGAGAAATATCGAGGGTCATCACCCTGTGGAGATTGCTCCTTCTGTAAATATATCCCTAGGATAAAAAAAATCACAAATCCAGCTGACAAAAAAGAATATGACATCAGACAGCTGATTACATGCAAAACACAAGGAGTTGTGTATATAGCATCATGCCCATGCCCCAGATTATACGTGGGAAAAAACACCCAAGAACTGAGACGCCGGATATCGGGCCACTTGAGCTCAATAGAAACTGCAAAAGACACACCAATTGCAAGACATATAAAATATGTACATGATAATAAAACATCAGTCTTACGTTTCTGGGTGATAGAAAAAAAAAACTATGGGTCCGAGAGGAGGAAATCTGGATAAAAGACTTTTACAGAATGAAGCACGATGGATTCAGAGACTCAATACTATGAGTCCAATTGGCCTGAATGAAGGTTTTACGTACACAGCATTTATATGATACCCAAGATGGTGAAGATAAATTACGATCAATAGAGAGATGTATATAGTAAAATAAATAAATAAGTTAAAATAAAAAAGAGTGGAATTATTGGAAAACACATATTTTTCTTTCCTCTCCCCGTAGTTGAAAAAATATTATAAAAATATTAAAGATTTAATATGTGCAGATAAACATATAAAAGGGCACAAATATCCAGCAATCTGGGAGATTATTCCTAGGAATAACAAAAAGATCTATAGGTCAAGTACCGGCTACTGGGAATATATATATAAAAATATAAATAAATATAAAAAAAGAATGATATATATTAAATAAGAACAAAAAATAATATGGTACTAAAATAGGAACATAAAAAACATATTAAGGGATAATTAATAAAAGAAGTGTATTAACACACAGAATGTAAAATCCCCAAATATTGCGAGAAATTGGTTCCCTGACTGTTGCTATATATATTTATGATGAGGGGAGTTATAGATTCAAAGTCCATATGTATATATACCTGAGTCTTTGCTACATGAAGATCGAGTACGGCAGTATAAGTCAAACGCAAGCGCAGATGGACCCAGTATATAGACATAAACTAAGTCCCAACGCATGCGTGTCTACACACTGAGGAATAAATTCTAAGTCCCGGACGCATGCGCAGAGTATCTTACTTCCCAGTAAGCCAGTGGTAGAAAAAGAAAGGATACGATTGGCCCAGAAGGATATCAATCAACACGATGCCAGAACAGCCATAGGTGACCGAGAGGGTGGACCCACCTTACGGATATAAAGCATTTTTCGGCAGGAGACGATCGTGTTGACAGTAGCTCCATTCCCCTGAAGATGCCGCATTTGCGGTGAAACATGTCGGGGGAGCTGCGCTTCTAAATATATTTTAAGAATTATGGAAGGGCGAAAGATAGAACTTAAGTGAGGCGATCTGCAGACGCCGAACAAGCCTGAGGGATAGCGCAATGATTTAGGCAGCATAGCCACAGCGAGGATACAGATAGATACAATCTGAGGAATAGTATCAAGAGTGATTTGCTACTAAGGGCAACCCGATGATAGTGTCTGGTGTCGGCTGACATTACAGACATCAAGTATAGGAATAAGGTGTGAGTAGGAAGCCTGTATGTAGCCTTAGTGAGACATATAGAGTGATTCCTCTTAATTTCTAATAAACTGAGATACCCCTAGTGCAAGACACAATCCCTCCATATGTATTATTAAATGTTACGTCTTTCTTTTTTTGTTTTCTGTGGTATTATGTTATAATGAAAGAAATAAAGGTTATATTTTAATAATAAGACCAAAAACAGGAAATTATAGTCTTAGACTATTGGAATATGTAAATTGACTTCCTGGGTCTAGTGGGTGCATTTGATTTAGTGACTTGGTATTGATCACTGCTTCCACCTTCTTCTTCTGTGGGTTGATTCCATCAGCAGTGATTTTGTGACCTAGGAAATTAACCTTGGCACAACACCATTGAGCCTTCTGAAAATAAAGTTTCACACCAGCTTTTCTCAGTTGGGTTAGTACATACCTCAGTTCTACAATGTGTTCCTCAAAAGTTGTGCTTTTTATTAGAATGTCATCCACATAGGATAAGGTACCTCATTCAGTGCCATCATGCATCATTGCCTTATGCATGAACACAGCAAATTCATGGCCCGCATTTATGTACCCGAAGGGCAGTCAGGTCCATGCATATTGTTGCTTTCCAAATGTGAAGGCCAGTTTGCACTGATCCCTCTCATCAACTTTAATCGTCCAATATCCTTGTGCACAGTCAAGGGCGGTGAAAATTTTTGATCCTTGAATTTGTGCCAAACATTAGTCAATATACGGCATGGGCCATCCGGACATGTAAACACGTTTGTTTAATTGTCTTAGGTCCGAGCAGAGACAAAATTGGCCGTTGGGTTTGAGGACTTCAAGTATAGGATGGTTGAACGAGCTATGTATTGGACGAATAATGCCCCTCCTCTCCAGGTTCTTAATGATTTCCGATGGTGACTCGAAGCCGCCAGCGGAAGTCGGTATTGTTTGACAAAGACAGGGGGTGCATTGGGATCTGTCTGGATTCTTGTAACGCGTATGTCTGTTTCTCCACAGTCATAAGAATCCTTGGCGAACATGTCCTGGAACTCTGTGAAGAGTTCTTTTAGCTGTTGATGCTCTGACTCATCAGAGCATGCATCAGCTATAGAGACTTGTTCTTCCACCCGCTTCTGAAATTCTGAAAAGATTTCAGGCTGACTTAACTCGTAAGCTTCTTCAAGCTCACTGGTTTAGTCATTTTGGGTGTAGCGTACCTTATCCTTTTCTTGTTGGCAGGACTCATACTCATTCTCATCGATTTCATGGTTAAAAACCAATGCTGACTCTTCGATGTGGCATGTACCTTCTTCAGAGCTGAAAGGATAAACAGAATGGATATTAAATAACCCCTCAGGTGTTGATTAAAAACTTTGTTCTACTACCTGTTCTTCTGTTAGGTATTCATCAGGAATAAGTCCAATGACATCATTCTGGAATCCAAAGGTATAGTATTCTGAATCCATAGCTAGACCAATTATGGTGTCCTTTTGTAGGGATATGCTATGGGGAACTATATTATGGACTACCATCTGTAATAGAACCTGATAGACGTTTATCATGGGAGTAGGCTTTACCTTCAGGCCGAGTCGTTGCATCCGGTTGGATAAATAGATCAAGACATCTGCATTCTTCAGTTTCTGTCCCTTCTTTACTTTAATGGGGAGAAGAAATGGCTTGCATTCTTCAGGAATGTCAACCTCTTCAACAACCTCAATACTTACAGCATAGGGCATCTGTTGTCCCCCTCTCAGGGCCTGCTTTACATTCTGGAATCCCTCTGGGTTTCCTGGTAATCTGGACCATAAGGTCTTATTCACCAGATCAATCTGCATGGGAAATCGGTGTAGAAGGTAGTTACCTCTATACATTTGGTACCATGGTTCATTTATCACGATTAAAACATGTTCTGTAGTCTTATTTCCTATGGGAATAGACAAAAGACATCTTGCAACCACATTATGACTCTGGGAATCTCCATCCAGATCATGAACCCATTGTTCCTGTGGAGAGAAACTTTTTTAATCATTTTAGGATCGGTGACCTGTTTTAAGAGTCCTAAGTTTATGTAGCTGGCTTCGGATTTCAGATCCAATTTGGCATATTTCACCCGGGCTATATTGTTCACCTGTATGGGAATCAATAAATTGTCATTGACCTTTTCAATCAGTACCAGGGATTGAGTATGTTTGGTCAGGTCCACGACTTTGTGAGTTCCTCCTTCAAGAGCAATAGTCAATACATCCTCATCCAAGGTTACCTTTTTGATTCTGTCCCTCTGGATGGTAATTATGTGAGTGGCACCGTTGACAGCTTCCTCGGGCTTACCATTTTTCAGGATCGTGACATCCGGCATTTGACTTTTCCTAAAATGAACTTCAATAGAATTAGACTTCTCTTCAATTACATGACAACTATGTTGGGTTTGTGCATTGCAAGAGAATTCATAGGCAATAGGTGCCTTCACCTGAGTCCAAACTGCTTCATTAATGAAGTCCATTATGGTACTCAACCTTTTCATAAGGTCAATTCCTATGATCAAACGATCATATGGAAGATCCACAATCAATGTGGGGTGTCTAATGGTCTTCTTGCCTATTCTAAATGTCAACCACGATGTACCTTTTACCTGTAAAGCATCCCCACCTACACTTATTAAAGAGCCATCAAATGATCTTAATTTCGGCTTCTTTGTTGTCAAATCCAGAACCAAATAACTATAAGATAAGATGGTGGCTTGTGATCCGGTATCGAGTAAACTTTTGATTGGTCCGATAAGTTCATTTTGGAGATACGAATCCACAAAATATTGGCCATCAACCTGAAATAAATCACACAGGAAGTTAGGATGTTTATTAATTTCATGCTGTCTGAGAGAGTGACCTCTCTGCAGCTTCATGACCTCTGCATTCCTTTGTCTCACAGAAGAAGTTGAAGGAGCAGCGTCAGCCATCACCCTTGGGGAAAACTGGATTATATCACAGTTTACAGCTGGTTCATGACTAGAGGCTGGAACGATGGGATCACACACTGAAACAGACGCATGGTCGCAGGGATCGACATGATTAGACTGCAAGACAAATAACATATTAAACACCTCCTCCCTGGCCCCAATCTCAGGGTCAGGGGTACTGCAAGGAGAAATGGTATTAGTAATCACATCAGATTCTTTCACATGCATCTTAATAGCCTTGCAGTGGCCTGGGTTCTGACCCGGCCCAATCTGCTTTATGATGTTGAGCTGGGACCTGGAATTGCCCCTAAAAAAGGTTCAGGCTGTTTTCCTGGGGATACCTGGGACAACTTTCTCACAATGTAACTCAACTGGGCCACTTTTTCTGCCAGCTGATCAAACCTGTTTGGTTTGCACATATTTTGGTTTTGTGGGGCGCCCTGATTATTGGTGGGTGACCTTCTCCAAGGTGAATTTGAGGGTTCCTGCCTATCTTTTTTCTACTGTCTGGGCCTGTTATTCCAGCGCCTGTAACCCTGGGAATCCCTATTGTAGTAGGGCCTATATCCCTGGGGACCCTTATTGTAATCTGGATGGTAGTTAGACCTCCCAGCACCAGAATTATCCCCCTCTAACCCGTTGGGATATTGGGGCTTGGTTTGCTTGGGTCCTACCTGTTATTGCTGGGTTTGTTGGACAAGTCCTGTAGACTGAGGGAACTTACGTGGCTGTGTTTCAAATCCCAAGCTAGGGTTTACCTTAGCTTCAGCTATATTTTGCTCTGGGGACTTTTTAAATCTTCTCTCACCTGTTTCATGGCATTCACTGATATTATACAGCGTGGTGGCAGCCGTCACCAACCTATCCAAGGGAGCTTCAATATCCAGATCTCTGGCTAGGCTAAGTTTGATCTGGGTTGGCATAGAATAATAGAACATCTGATTAAACTCTTCAGATTCCCAGTTTGGGGACCTATATGCTAACCCATAGGCATTTTTAAGGACAGAAAGGAATTCACTGGGACTTTGATTGGGCCTACATATAAGCTTATATATGTCCCGTTTTGCAGCAGTAATGGTTCGGTATGGTCCAAATTCCAGTTTAACTTCATGCAAGACACTTTGACAATCTTGAATTCCTTTCTCCCTAAGGCCGAATCACACGGCCGTTTTTCACGGCCGTGAGCGGTCCGTGGAGCCACGGGCTGGATTTCTGCTGAGAGCAGGAGTGCACGGCGTCATTGGTTGCTATGACGCCGTGCGCTTCCTGCTGCCGCCGCAATACAGTAATACACTCGTATGATCTATACCAGTGTATTACTGTACTGCGGCGGCAGCAGGGAGCGCACGGCGTCATAGCAACCAATGACGCCGTGCGCTCCTGCTCGCAGCAGGAATCCAGCCCGTGGCTCCACGGACCGCTCACGGCCGTGAAACACGGCCGTGTGCATTCGGCCTAAATGAGGTAAAGTAATGACGATACTTATCATCAAATGCTCATGGAAGGAATCTGATCCTGTCAGCATCAGAGTATAATTTTAAAGAATCCATAGTGAATTCATACAGTTCTAAGTGATTCGCTATCTGAGAAGAACCTTTCTTAGAGACCTTGGACACAGTGGCATTTAAAAACTTAATTATGCTGGATGAACTTTGATCCTTTTCTGAATATTGGTAATTTTTGTTCCTAGAGACCACCTCAGCATATGATAGTCGCCTGGGACCCTGATCCTCTTTGTGGGCAAACACCTGCCTGCGTGGCAGGGAGTAAGATACACGCTTTCCCACATCACTATCAGACTCACATGCGCTTTCCCAATTCTCATTAGTGTTGAGCTCGAATATTCGAATAGCGAATATTAATCGCGAATATCGCAACTTCGTAAATTCGCGAATATTACGAATATAGTGCTATATATTCGTTATATAGAATATTCGTAATTTTTTAACATCTGAAAACATGATTCCTCCCTGCTTTTTTCATGTGGGTAAATAAGTCATTGGCCCACAAGCAACTTAAGCAGGGAGGAATCATGTTTTCATATGGAAAATAAAATGACCAATATTCTAAAAAACGAATATATAGCAATATAGTGAATATATTTGTTATTTAGAATTTCCTATCTGTACAGTTGTTCGCATACTCCTTACAGACAAGCGTCCCCGTCACCATGGGAACGCCTGTGGGTTAGAAAATGCCATCGGATCTGAGTTTTCCCTGAGATCGTGAAAACTCAGATCAGATTGTATATTCTAACCCACAGGCGTTCCCATGGTGACGGGGACGCTTGTCGGGGAGCAGTATGCCAAAGTGGAATAACAGTACACATTGGGGAAAAAAAGACGAATATTCTAAATAACTAATATATTCGCTATATTGCTATAACTTTGTCTTTTAGAATATTATAAATATTCTAAAAAATGAAGTTATAGCAATATCGCGAATATTCGCAAAATACACATATAGACTGCAATTTATTATTTATTATTTTTTTCTAATAGTATACATTTTTTTCCAAAACTGAAGTTCAGAAGAGGTAAATAAAATTAGACTAAAAAAAAATAAAGATTATAGCACTATATTAGCTAAATTAGTCTATATGTGTATTTTACGAATATTCGTTATATTGCTATAACTTCGTTTTTTAGAATATTCGTAATATTCTAAAAGATGAAGTTATAGCAATATAGTGAATATTCGTAAAATACACATATTAGCCTAGCCATAGCCATAAGAAAGTTGCCTTATACAGTTAAAAGAAGATTCTCAATACACGAATAATTAAATCGCATATTATTTACGATAAATAGAATAATGATGAATATTCGATTTCGACGAATATAAGGCGAATATTCAATCGAATCTGAATATGGCACCCCCCGCTCATCACTAATTCTCATGAGACACATATTGCACAGGTGATTTAACCCTAACTTCTCTATTCAGAGGAATATGAGGAGAGACGCTTTTAGGGGCTTTCGTGTTACTGGCACCTAGTAAGGCAGTTACAGTTTGGAATGCCTGACTCAATTGGGTTAATGCCTCCTGTGTAATCACGCCAACACTTTCAGGTTGCTGAGTGTCTTGGATGGGGTCTGCTTTAAGAGCATGTGATGACATGTCTGGGTATTGGGGAGTAAGAAATGGAGGGTCAGGAGATCCCACAGTGTTAGTGTCACGGATGGTGTACAGGAAACAAGACAAAGCAACATGCATATATGACTCACTGGATCCAAAGCTAAGGAACCAAGGGGAGACCCCTGCACAAGACCTAGCACTTTCCCTGGCTGCTCAGCCTATGCAAAGATCCCAGAGGTGGATGGTTGCATAGCCACGTACCTCAACTATATAACCCCTGAACACCCTACAATAGTGAGGGGACACGACCACCGGCTCCCTACACCAGACACGGAGGGAGTCAGGGTCACCTGGGATCCAGCAAACAGAAAATAACAGATAAATGTACAGCACTTAACTTTGTAGCAGACAGGAAAACAGGATGAGCATACACACACACTCCAGGAAGAAGTATAAGCCGCCCAGTAATGCATTATGGGGCGGAATTTAAAGGGATGCAATTAATCCAACTACATGACAGCTGAGAGAGGCTAACGAGATGAGGAACTGAATACCACAACAAAGAGAACTCAAGGAGGAGGTTCTGAAAGGCTTCTGTCAGAGCTTCTCAGCTGTCTGGTTGTGACAGTTAGATTGATCCCTTTTAGCATTGACTAGATTATGGGCTGATCTATCTGTCTGCTTAATTTTGGAATACCGGAGATGTAAATCCTCTAAATCAGTTTTTGCCTTTTGGTATGCATTGTGGCGGTGATCAAGGCTGTATTTAAAGTCCTTGATCATGGCCCCTGTGGCTTTGAGATCTGTTTCTAGCTGGACTATATAGTGCTCCATTCCCTTCACAGACTCTTGTCTCTTTTGTGAAAGAGTATTGACCACTAATAATGCATACAAAACAGGTGGCAAAGTGCATAATAGGTGTTGGTCCCTCTTGGTATTATTTTGTGTTAAATCTATGTATGTCAGGTATCTATCAACCATGCCACCTAACTTCCATATATCCCCACGTTCTTCATAGGCTCTTGCCTGCAGCTCATTAGTCCATTCAGTCATCTCCTTATCCAATTTAACCCGTGAATATATATATTCCATAGTCTTATGGATTATCTGTTCTGGGTATGATGGACTATCTGCTATAGCCTGGCTATTACCTAGGTCGCTGCCTGTTGCACTCATGATTCTGATCAATAATAAATAATCAATACAGATAAAAATAACAATATGACAAGCTAAGAAGAAGTGTAGAATTTTTCACTATTTGCATAAATAATTTAGAGAAATATCTCAAGATCTCAGCAGTGCCTCCATAATGTGAAAACTATATCTATTATATAAAATATAAATATCTTATATAAAAGATAAAATGTCAATAAACAATGGAAATCAGTCAGGAAATCTACTAGGCGGACATAAAAACGTTTTTTCTTTTTTTTTTGAGACTCTAAAATTAATTTATGCAAAAATATTAAAATTATTTACAGAATGCATATAAATCCAATAAAAATACCTACAATTTTCAGACATACAGATTTTAAACTGTGATACCACTCACCACCACTAGATGGTGCTGTAACCAAACACTATCACTTCCCTAATACAGAATGACTTAAAGTTACATATGATAAAATGCAAATGCTATATTTTTAGCAAGCAGACCAATAATTAATATATCAAGAGAAACTCAGGATCTTCTGTTTATTAACAGGTTATAACATGACAAAACACAGATTAATACAGGAACAATAAATGTTATCCCTTGACTCTGTCTCAGCCTATGACAATGAAAAATATACATGATATTAATATGATAATTTATTCAATTCGGCAATCAGACTACGGAATATAACTTTCCAAAGATTTAGTCCTCTTTTCAAATAATGCCAGATTTTCCATTAGCAATATGCATCTTTGCTAATAGAACACTAAACATTATGGAGGCGCTTAACACTATATATTCCCACAATATGGGGATTTTTATCTATATACCGATAGAAGTATCTTATTAATATCACAAGCAATAAATATAACATATTTTACCAAGTCAAGGATGGGCAGAGTCTCGGATGGGACCAGTTCTCAGGAGTTCTCTAGTATTCAAAATATAATTAAAAATGTTTCTGGTATATCTTTCTTATGATCAGCTTCCTTTATGGATCTTTTCTTTCTTGTGAGGACCCTGTTCCTTGAGATGATTTGATGATCTGATCTTCTGATGATCTGATGGTCTGATGATCTGATGGTCTGATCCCCCTATGTTCCTCCCCAGCAGTACTTTTCCTCCCTGATATCTTACGTTACCTCCTCCTGGATTATGATCTCCCAATCAACTGAGGAGGGTGTAATGTATGTTAATACTACTATGATGTCATCTTAGCCCTTGATATGCTATAGAAAACAAGTTATAAAATAATATAATATTGTCCATCTGCCTCTAGATGGCACTGTGGTATTGCACAACCTTAAACATTAATTCTAAATACCTAATAATACTTTCACATGACCTTCTTAACCTCTCCAATATACATCAATAATAAGTGTTTCTTCCTGACATTTTTAATTACCCATAATCTATACATGTTGGAGTCACTATCCTCTACTGTCTCTTTAAATTCATGATAATCGACAACGGGACAATGGGCCTTCTTACTTGGCATCCGGGTTTATATATTTAACTTGTCCATATGGATGACTAATAACATTTAGCTCTCCTCATGAAATCCAATTAGTAGGAAGACAACTTCAATACTTTCTAAACCTTCTAAGGCTATATGCAATCAGTGAGATACACACGGCATAAAATATATATTCTAAATAACACATACATGGTACTATATATATATATATATATATATATATATCTCGACACACTGTTACACATAAATGACACATTATATAAATCATTGGTTAAGAAATGTCGCAAATATACCACACAGAAATATAATGAATACATGAATGGGATACACACACCAAATGTTTCCCATAAGACATGACTTCATTAATGACCTTGTAAGGAAGTAAAATAATACATTGCTATTTAAATGGTTATCTCTCACAGACACATGTCTGTAGGACCCATTATAGTATTAACAGATACACCACATCTGCTCCCAATAATTTTTAAGAGACAATACACTATGTTCGCTACAAAATTTTTACCCAAACTGAACTCAGCATGAACTCATCTTGGCCTATTTCAATCCTACAGAAAGATTTTAGACTCTGGTTCAGTCTGTCTTTATACTTAAAGGCAATGAGCATTGATATTTAGACTATAATATCTTCAGATAAGACTGTACACTTATGAAAATGCATGACACTTGGCCCTGACACACAGAAGGTTTTGTCTTAATAACCACAGGCGAGTCTAGAGTACCCCTCGGTCACGAGGGGAACGAAAAGACAAAAGAAGGGGTATGGGGAGCGCACAATAGGGTAATAGGTTCAATGAAAACTTAATTTTTAAACAAGTTTTAAGGTGCTCACCTTTTTGGGTTGTGCAATAATAGACACAACTCTATTGTAGATATATAAGTGAATGAGGGATTTTCCGGATCCGTGGATGCAGCCGCAGAAAAGGTGTCTTTGGGATCGGAGGCCCAATCCCCCAAAGGATGCTTGTAGAGAAGAAGATTTCTGGTCAGGCGCAAGACACATAGGATCCAATCCGTCTTTTATAGGTGAAACTTCTTTTATTTCATAAGAAATGTAAAACAACGCGTTTCGGGGCTCAAAGTGTCCCCTTCATCAGGTTAACAATAATCACAATAGATAATGTTGATACAGGTATATAAAGGTGCAAAAAAACCGCCAAAAAACGGATTACCTGAGAGCTGCCCACAAATGGGAGGGGCTAAGCTACAGGCAGTCTGTCATAGGTGGACATAAGATCGGTCAAATCATATATATAGTCACAAAATACAGTAGCAGCCCATCATTGTAGATAATCAAGGCGGATTTATTTCAAATAATCTATGGTTATCCCTTAGTTTTACTTTGAAAAAAAGCGGAGTATCGGAGTCACATGACCGCAGTGATGTGGTCACGTGATCGGAGTGGAGCGGCTCCTGTTTAAGGCGCTCGGCGTCTGTGTTCTGCCCATCTATCCTGCTTGTACGTGCGCCCGGTCATGTGATCGCTACCCTCGCGATCACATGGCCAGTATCCATGACTACAGGGACGCCTTTCTACGGAGGCACAGAGTGTGCGCTCTCACTAAACACATAGAGGGCGGCTGTTTGGATGAAAGCACAGTAGTGATCAATATCTACTCAACTATTGGAAATGGTATTGGGGGGGGGGGAGGATTAAAAGCAATGGGCTTAGTATAGTAAAATGCTGTACTGTGTGTTAGTCCGCACTTAATATGAAAAGTACATATATGGACCAAATCAATCTACATATAAATACATATATAGAGAAAGATAGAATGAACCATAAAAAATGAAAAATGAATATAAACATAAACAGATATATATATATATATATATATATATATATATGAAAATAATGCGCTCAAATGATTAAATTTATATAGATGAATAAATAATGAATAAATAATGAATTAATAATGAATTAAAAAGGGTATATGTATTATTGCTGAAGGAACTAATAGTCATGAGGACCGTTTTTTGTCCTGGGGTAAAAATATCTCAACGTCATAAACTATGTATATAGAAAAAAATTAATATATAAAAAAATACATATATAAAAAAATGCATATATAAAAAAATGCATATCTAATTAATTAAAAAATTTTTCATATATATTTTATATAATATAAAATTTATATATAAACTTCCTATAGATTAATCTCAAAAGCTTCATTGAGGCCATACGGATGCAAACTGTTCAACTTGAAGATCCAGTACATTTCTCTACGTCTAATGTGCTGGATATCTTTTTGTAGGTGACGTGGAATTTGTTCGATTGGGGTCACCTTAAATTCAGCTGAACTACCCCCATGGTGTTCCGCAGCATGTCTAGAAACACTATGTTTCCCAAATTTCTTCTTGATCTTAGATCTATGCGTGTTTACTCTATTTCGCAGTGTTTGGATCGTGCGCCCCACATACTGTAAGTTGCATGGACATTCTAGGAGATATATAATATGACTAGATTGACAATTAAGTGCGGACATAATGGGGAATGATTCCCCACTCACTTGGCTTTGAAAAACCAAGTGAGTGGGGAATCATTCCCCATTATGTCCGCACTTAATTGTCAATCTAGTCATATTATATATCTCCTAGAATGTCCATGCAACTTACAGTATGTGGGGCACACGATCCAAACACTGCGAAATAGAGTAAACACGCATAGATCTAAGATCAAGAAGAAATTTTGGAAACATAGTGTTTCTAGACATGCTGCGGAACACCATGGGGGTAGTTCAGCTGAATTTAAGGTGACCCCAATCGAACAAATTCCACGTCACCTACAAAAAGATATCCAGCACATTAGACGTAGAGAAATGTACTGGATCTTCAAGTTGAACAGTTTGCATCCGTATGGCCTCAATGAAGCTTTTGAGATTAATCTATAGGAAGTTTATATATAAATTTTATATTATATAAAATATATATTAAAATTTTTTTAATTAATTAGATATGCATTTTTTTATATATGCATTTTTTTATATATGCATTTTTTTATATATTAATTTTTTTCTATATACATAGTTTATGACGTTGAGATATTTTTACCCCAGGACAAAAAACGGTCCTCATGACTATTAGTTCCTTCAGCAATAATACATATACCCTTTTTAATTCATTATTAATTCATTATTTATTCATTATTTATTCATCTATATAAATTTAATCATTTGAGCGCATTATTTTCATATATATATATATATATCTGTTTATGTTTATATTCATTTTTCATTTTTTATGGTTCATTCTATCTTTCTCTATATATGTATTTATATGTAGATTGATTTGGTCCATATATGTACTTTTCATATTAAGTGCGGACTAACCCACAGTACAGCATTTTACTATACTAAGCCCATTGCTTTTAATCCTCCCCCCCCCAATACCATTTCCAATAGTTGAGTAGATATTGATCACTACTGTGCTTTCATCCAAACAGCCGCCCTCTATGTGTTTAGTGAGAGCGCACACTCTGTGCCTCCGTAGAAAGGCGTCCCTGTAGTCATGGATACTGGCCATGTGATCGCGAGGGTAGCGATCACATGACCGGGCGCACGTACAAGCAGGATAGATGGGCAGAACACAGACGCCGAGCGCCTTAAACAGGAGCCGCTCCACTCCGATCACGTGACCACATCACTGCGGTCATGTGACTCCGATACTCCGCTTTTTTTCAAAGTAAAACTAAGGGATAACCATAGATTATTTGAAATAAATCCGCCTTGATTATCTACAATGATGGGCTGCTACTGTATTTTGTGACTATATATATGATTTGACCGATCTTATGTCCACCTATGACAGACTGCCTGTAGCTTAGCCCCTCCCATTTGTGGGCAGCTCTCAGGTAATCCGTTTTTTGGCGGTTTTTTTGCACCTTTATATACCTGTATCAACATTATCTATTGTGATTATTGTTAACCTGATGAAGGGGACACTTTGAGCCCCGAAACGCGTTGTTTTACATTTCTTATGAAATAAAAGAAGTTTCACCTATAAAAGACGGATTGGATCCTATGTGTCTTGCGCCTGACCAGAAATCTTCTTCTCTAC
This sequence comes from Bufo gargarizans, assembly GCF_014858855.1. NCBI lineage: Eukaryota > Metazoa > Chordata > Amphibia > Anura > Bufonidae > Bufo > Bufo gargarizans. The sequence continues at coordinate 98,845,185 of NC_058084.1, forward strand.
ACAGAAGGTTTTGGACAGATGTTAAAAGTCACTGCAAACACCCTCTATAGAAAAAGTATTGAAAATGATGGAAAAAAATATACTAGTTTTCAATTCTATTTTTGCTATTTCTGGCTCTGACACACAGAAGGTATTGGACAGATGCCACAAGTCACCGCAGACACCCTCTATGGAAAAAGTATTCAAAATGATGGAAACAATATACTAGTTTTTACAAACCGGATTCCAAAAAAAAAAAGTTGGGACACTAAACAAATTGTGAATAAAAACTGTCAATATTTTATTTGTAATAGAACGTAGATGACAGATCAAACGTTTAATCCAAGCAAATGTATCATCTTAAAGGAAAAATACGTTGATTCAAATTTTACGGTGTCAACAAATCCCCAAAAAGTTGGGACAAGTAGCAGTAAGAGGCTGGAAAAAGTAGATTTGAGCATAACGAAGACTTGGAAGACCAATTAACACTAATTAGGTCAATTGGCAACATGATTGGGTATAAAAAGAGCTTCTCAGAGTGGCAGTGTCTCTCAGAAGCCAAGATGGGTATAGGATCACCAATTCCCACAATGTTGCGCAGAAAGATAGTGGAGCAATATCAGAAAGGTGTTACCCAGCGAAAAATTGCAAAGACTTTGCATCTATCATCATCAACTGTGCATAACATCATCCGAAGATTCAGAGAATCTGGAACAACCTCTGTGCGTAAAGGTCAAGGCCGTAAAACCATACTGGATGCCCGTAATCTCCGGGCCCTTAAACAACACTGCACCACAAACAGGAATGCTACTGTAAAGGAAATCACAGAATGGGCTCAGGAATACTTACAGAAACCATTGTCAGTGAACACAATCCACCGTGTCATCCGCCGTTGCCGGCTGAAACTGTACAGTGCAAAGAAGACGCCATTTCTAAGCAAGATCCACAAGCTCAGGCGTTTTCACTGGGCCAGGGATCATTTAAAATGGAGTGTGGCAAAATGGAAGACTGTTCTGTGGTCAGACGAGTCACGATTCGAAGTTCTTTTTGGAAATCTGGGACGCCATGTCATCCGGACCAAAGAGGACAAGGACAACCCAAGTTGTTATCAACGCTCAGTTCAGAAGCCTGCATCTCTGATGGTATGGGGTTGCATGTGTGCGTGTGGCATGGGCAGCTTGCATGTCTGGAAAGGCACCATCAATGCAGAAAAATATATTCAGGTTCTAGAACAACATATGCTCCCATCCAGATGTCATCTCTTTCAGGGGAGACCCTGCATTTTTCAACAAGATAATGCCAGACCACATTCTGCATCAATCACAACATCATGGCTGCGTAGGAGAAGGATCCGGGTACTGAAATGGCCAGTCTGCAGTCCAGATCTTTCACCTATACAGAACATTTGGCGCATCATAAAGAGGAAGGTGCAACAAAGAAGGCCCAAGACGATTGAACAGTTAGAGGCCTGTATTAGACAAGAATGGGAGAGCATTCCTATTTCTAAACTTGAGAAACTGGTCTCCTCGGTCCCCAGACGTCTGTTGAGTGTTGTAAGAAGAAGGGGAGATGCCACACAGTGGTGAAAATGGCCTTGTCCCAACTTTTTGGGGATTTGTTGACACCATGAAATTCTGATTCAACATATTTTTCCCTTAAAATGGTACATTTTCTCAGTTTAAACTTTTGTTCCGTGATTTATGTTCTATTCTGAATAAAATATTAGAAGTTGGCACCTCCACATCATTGCATTCTGTTTTTATTCACAACTTTTTTGGAATCCGGTTTGTACTTATATTTTTCCTATCTCTTGCTCTGACACACATAAGGTATTGGACAGATGTCACAAGTCACTGCAGACACCCTCTATAGAAAAAGTATTGAAAATGATGGAAAAAAAAATTGATGGCTATATTATGTTGCTGCCAGCCTGCCACCACACACAATAATCCTTAAAATGATTTTTGGGTCTTTAAAACGTTTTTCTACTAAATAGATTGCAATCACACTCCCTACACTCTCTGTCCCTTCCGAAACGCAGCTCTCGCTGACTACAAATGAGCCGAACATGCGTCATCGGGTGCTATATAGCACCCAATGATGTGTTCCGGCCAGCCATTCACTGTAATGCCAGTAGCCAACATGGCTACTGGCAATACAGTGAGGGCAGTACTTACCTGCACGTTTATAAGCTGCATACCAGCTGAAAAATGTGTGGGGAGTAGACTCGAGCACATGCGGTACTCGGCCGAGTACAGCCAGTAGTTCGGCCGAGCATGCTCGCTCAACACTGTGCATGTACAGCACATCGGGAAATGACTTCCTGACAGCCGCCATACAGGTACGGAGCACTGATCAAGTGGGTGCAGTAGTGGCAGGGGTCCGGCTGTTCCATACAGCTATGCACCTGCTGTATGCACCAACATCGGTAAATACACCGTTGCCAAAGCTTTAACCCTTGCTATGTCACAGTCAGGGCAGACCATGGCCTGTAAAGGGTTTGTGGAAGGAGTGGGCTCCCTCCCCGATCCCATCAGATCCCTGTGCTGCGGTGACGGGGACCTGATGGCTCAGAAGGAAACCCAATCCCATTCATGGGCATCGGGGCTGCATTCTACAAAAGCCTGTGAGACCCAGCCCCCTGGGCCTCATAGGCAAGCAGGCTGTCAGTGTACACTGGTAATACACTAACAGCCAATGCAATAGATATATTAGGTATTGCCATATCTGTAATAATCACCTCTACAGGTCCTTCTAAAAAAATTTGCATATTGTGATAAAGTTCATTATTTTCTGTAATGTACTGATAAACATTAGACTTTAATATATTTTAGATTCATTACACACAACTGAAGTAGTTCAAGCCTTTTATTGTTTTAATATTGATGATTTTGGCATACAGCTCATGAAAACCCAAATTTCCTATCTAAAAAAATTTGCATATTTCATCCGACCAATAAAAGAAAAGTGTTTTTAATACAAAAAAAGTCAAACTTCAAATAATTATGTTCAGTTATGCACTCAATACTTGGTCGGGAATCCTTTTGCAGAAATCACTGCTTCAATGCGGCGTGGCATGGAGGCAATCAGCCTGTGGCACTGCTGAGGTGTTATGGAGGCCCAGGATGCTTCGATAAGCGGCCTTAAGCTCATCCAGAGTGTTGGATCTTGCGTCTCTCAACTTTCTCTTCCCAATATCCCACAGATTCTCTATGGGGTTCAGGTCAGGAGAGTTGGCAGGCCAATTGAGCACAGTAATACCATGGTCAGTAAACCATTTACCAGTGGTTTTGGCACTGTGAGCAGGTGCCAGGTCGTGCTGAAAAATGAAATCTTCATCTCCATAAAGCTTTTCAGCAGATGGAAGCATGAAGTGCTCCAAAATCTCCTGATAGCTAGGTGCATTGACCCTGCCCTTGATAAAACACAGTGGACTAACACCAGCAGCTGACATGGCACCCCAGACCATCACTGACTGTGGGTACTTGACACTGGACTTCAGGCATTTTGGCATTTCCCTCTCCCCAGTCTTCCTCCAGACTCTGGCACCTTGATTTCCGAATGACATGCAACAGTCCAGTGCTGCTTCTCTGTAGCCCAGGTCAGGCGCTTCTGCCGCTGTTTCTGGTTCAAAAGTGGCTTGACCTGGGGAATGCGGCACCTGTAGCCCATTTCCTGCACACGCCTGTACACGGTGGCTCTGGAGGTTTCTACTCCAGACTCAGTCCACTGCTTCCACAGGTCCCCCAAGGTCTGGAATCGGTCTTTCTCCACAATCTTCCTCAGGGTCTGGTCACCTCTTCTCGTTGTGCAGCGTTTTCTGCCACACTTTTTCCTTCCCACAGACTTCCCACTGAGGTGCCTTGATACAGCACTCTGGAAACAGCCTATTCGTTCAGAAATTTCTTTCTGTGTCTTACCCTCTTGCTTGAGGGTGTCAATGATGGCCTTCTGGACAGCAGTCAGGTCGGCAGTCTTACCCATGATTGCGGTTTTGAGTAATGAACCAGGCTGGGAATTTTTAAAAGCCTCAGGAATCTTTTGCAGGTGTTTAGAGTTAATTAGTTGATTCAGATGATTAGGTTAATAGCTCATTTAGAGAACCTTTTCATGATATGCTAATTTTTTTAGATAGGAATTTTGGGTTTTCATGAGCTGTATGCCAAAATCATCAATATTAAAAAAAAAGTTATATGTAGAGATAGCCTTGCGGGTTCGCTTGGCGGTCGTTTCGTGGCAACCTATGACTAATTTCGTGACAAAATATGGCGATATTCGCACACACCATATTTTTTTGCATAGTGCTGAACTTTGACCCATGACACATCCATCAGGTGGGACAAGACAGCCATTTGAGATGTTTCAGCACATGGACACACACCCTACCCTATAAATAAACCAGATCTGGCAGCTAATTTAAATTCTGTTTTTTGCCAGTGTAGGGAGAGGTTGCTGTGTGGAGCAGAAACAGACTGTTAGGGACACCAAACGCTAGCTAATATGGCCACAAAAGTCCTTTAATGGACTAGTATAGGTGTGCTATCGATAGGTGTGACATACTGAGTGGTATGATATACTTATAATATACTTTCGAACATAAAAGTATATTATAGTGCATTTGTATTGTGCAGCAGTTGTGTGCGGTTCTGCTGTAAAACTGCAGCTAGATAGGGGGAAAAACACTATTGGAATAACTAATTGAAACTAGTGTGATATACCTGTTGCCCCCCAAAAAATAAACTGATTGAGGGGTGTGATATACCTATAATATAGCTTCTAACATAGAAAGTATATTATAGTGCATTTGTATTGTGCAGCAGTTGTGTGCGGTTCTGCTGAGATACCACAGCTAGATAGAGGGATTAACGCTATTGGAATAACTAATTGCAACTGGTGTGATATGCCTGTTGCCCCCCAAAAAACTGATTAAGGGGTGCGATATACCGGCTTCCACAAAATACTGATTAAGGGGTTTGATATACCTCCTTCCACAAAATACTGATTGAGAGGTGTGATACACCAGCTTCCACAAAATATTAATAGAGGGGTCTGATACACCGGCTTCCACAAAATATTGATTGAGGCCTGCAATACACCAGCTTCCACCAAATATTGATCAAGGGGTTTGATATACCAGATTCCAACAAATACTCATTAGAGGGTTCTATATACCTATTTCCACAAAATACCGATAGAGGGGATTGATATACCGGTTTCCACCAAATATTGATTGAAGGGTGTGATACACCAGCTTTGACAAAATATTTATAGAGGGGTGTAATACCCTGTCTTCCACCAAATATTGATTAAGGGGTTTTATTATACCAGCTTCCAGCAAATACTCATTAGAGGGTTCTATATATTTATTTTCACAAAATACTGATAGAGGGGATTGATATGCCAGCTTCCACAAATATTGATTGAGGCCTGCGATACACCGGCTTCCACCAAATATTGATTAAGGGGTTTGATTTACCAGCTTCCAGGAAATACTCATTAAGGGGTTCTATATACCTGTTTCCACAAAAACTTCTTTTCTATAGGGACTTTGTCACAGGGTCATTTTGAAAATGACAGGCAGAGAAAGAGGCAGGCCAATCCGCAGGGGTGGTAGGGGTCTTGCAGGTGCACCAAGTCGAAGCCTAAGTGGGAAGTTGGAGAAGGTGTGTGTGATTAAGTCAAAGGACTCACCAGAGTTGGTTGAGTGACTCACTCAGCTTTCTGCTTCTGCACCCTTCTCATCCTCTGTATCTGCACCCTCCTCTCTCTGCTGTGTGCACCCCCAAAGACACCTTCACCACCATAGCCCCTCCACTCGAGTCAGAGGAATTATTTTCCCATCCATTCCCAGAGCTTACCGATGCGCAGCCATTCTTGACATCGGATCAAGAAGAGGAGGTAGCAATGGCCGCCACCCAGCAGTCTGACAACAGTACCCAGATCAGCCCAAGGACGGAAGTCCACGCTGTTACTGCCTACTCCGAGATCTCTAATGTCAGTGGTGGTGAAGTTGACAATGATGACGTGTCGATGGATGTTATGTGGGTTCCCACAGGAGAGGAAGAGAAGGGGAGTTCAGAGGGAGAGACAGAGCAGCAGATAGGGGGTAGAAGGAGGAGAAGCAGGCAGAACTCGTAGCGCACAGGAGGCAAAAAGCAGACTGCAAATGTATCTGAAGCGAGCCATCCACCATGCACGGTCACATCTGGCACTCCCAGGACGCCGGCACATGGTTTTATAGTGTGGGTAGTGTGGGCCTTTTTTTTAACGTGTCAGCTGCTGACAATAGTGTTGCCATCTGCAGCCTGTGCTGTCAATGCAAGCCAAGTCGCAGTAAGCCTAACACTCATTAAGGGACGACCGCCTTAAGAAGGCACCTGGCCTCCCATCACTGAGCCCAGTGGGAGCAACACCATCAGAACCCACAAAGCCACACTCCTGGTGTTCCATGTCCTGCCTCTTCTCCTTCTCTCTCCTCTCATTTGTCCTCCACTCCATCTTCCACCGTGCCATCATCGCATTTATCTGGCAAAAGGCAGGCTTCCATGTTCAAAAGTAAAAAGTTGATGACGCCGGATAACCCTCCTGGCCGTTGGCTTGTCTGAACTGCTAGCCTGCCAACTATTGCCATATAAACTGGTGGACTCGGAGGCCTTTAGAAAATTTGTGGCCATATTGGCACACCGCAATGGAAGGTCCCCAGATGAAAATATTTCTCCCAGAAGGGCATCCCAGAGCTATATGGCAACGTTCAGCGGCAAGTGAATGTATCTCTGGCACACAGTGTCGGTGCCAAGATATATCTGACCACAGACACGTGGTCTAGCAAACACGGGCAGGGAAGGTGAACTTTCTGACGGCTGTCAAGCATGCAACCTGTGGCACCCGTGTGGATTTGGTGTTACCGCCAAGGATTGCATGCTGGTCTGCGTCTTCTCCTCCTCCTCCTCCATCCTCCGTCTCTTCCTCGACTGACTCCTCGTTTTCCACTACTACGACCTCTTCTGCTGCACCCCCCAAGCTCCTCAAAACCTATTTGACGTGCCAGGTGTGACGTTGCCATGCTGTGCTGCGGCTGTTGTGCCTGGAAGCCAATAGCCACACCGGTCACACACGTGCTGTGCATGGCACATGTCCTGAACTTAGTCATGCAGCGATTTCTTGCCAAATACCCCGGGGTCCAGGATGTCTTGCGGCAGGCAAGGAAAATATCTGGCCATTTTAGAAGATCTTACACGGCCATGGCTCGCCTTGCTGACGTTCAGCGGCGACACCACTTGCCCGTCAGACATCTGATTTGTGACAGTCTGACGCTCTAGAGCCCCACCTTGTATACGCTTGAAAGGCTGCTCTAGCAGCAACGTGCCGTTAACGACTACCTGTCAAACTCTGCAGCAGGACAGGTTCTGGGGATATTTTTACTATGCCAGTGGCTGATCATGCGCGACGCATGCAGACTTTTGCGGTCATTTGAAGAGATCATTAAAATGGTCAGTTGCAGCCATGGCACCATCAGTGACATTTTGCCTTACGCCTTCTTTCTGGAGGGTGCATTGTGTTGTGTCAATGATCAAGCCGTCGAGGAGCAGGAACTGGAAGATGAGGAAATGAGGTATGGGGGGTACTCCATCTGAGACAAGTCAGCAGGAGTCTGAAGAGGAGTCAAAGGACAAAGGTGCCTGGGGAGGGGGGGAGTAGGAGCAAGAAGAGCAGGCTTTAAACTCTTCGGGAATCCCTGGTATTGTTTGTGGATGGGGGGGAAGAGACCATTTACGACATTCTCCTGGGTGATAAGCAGGAGCCAGGGTGCTCCACCACCTCCAATTTAGTGCAAACGAGGGCCTTCATGCTCCAGTGTTTGAAGAGGAACCCCCTTATAAAAAGCATAAAGGGCAAGGACCAGTACTGGGTGGCAACGTACTTAGACAACCGGTACAAACACAAAATGGCGGACATGTTATCAGCATCACAGAGGGCTGTCAGAATTCAGCATTTCCAGACCTTGCTGCGAGAGATGCTGCATTCTGCTGTTGCTGGCGCTGGCAGAGGAATTTCCCCCCACAGAGAAACAGTTGCGGGTACCAATCCTACCTCGCAGTTTGAAGATGTGTTGGTCATTTCGGATATGAGATCATTCTTGCAGCCAAACCATCGAAAGCCGCCCTCAGGATCCAAGCTAAAAGAAAGCCTAGACTGACAGGTGTCCGACTACATCGGGTTAACTGCCAATGTGGATGCTCTGAATAGCGAGGAACCCCTGGACTACTAGGTGTGCAGGCTTGACCTGTGGCCAGAGCTGACACAATTTGCCATGGAACTCTTGACTTGCCTCTCATCAAGTGTCCTGTCCGAAAGGACGTTCAGCGCAGCAGGGGGGATCGTGATCGATAATTGCACTCGCCTAGCTCACGACAGTGTAGACTACCTCACATTTCAAAAAATGAATGAGGCATGGATCTTGGAGAAATTCAACACCTGTGACGACCTCGTTTAATTGAATTTCCTCATGCCAGCCCACACATATCAGCCACCACTTAGAACAAAGAATGGTCCCTGTCTTATGTAACTAAAGCGGCATAAAAGGCTTTTTCTGTCCGGTGAATGCCTAATGTTTGGGGCCTGTATTCCTCTGGCCTGCAGTAAAATTGGTATCCAATGACCGTCAAATATACCTCCAATGCCTAATTGTTGGGGCCTCAGAGGAATTCAACAACTGTGACAACCACGTGTTATCGAATTTCACCTATTATCATTTGGGTTTTATTCAAGAAGGTAGTTTTTTTAATCTAATTTTAAATTTTTAGTTCTTTTAAATATGTTTTTGACATGTATTAGTACTGGCCTACAGTAAAATTGTTATCCAATGACCCTCTAATATACCTCCAGCGACATAATCACTTGTTCTTTTCTGTACAGTGAATGCCAAATTTTTGGGGCCTGAAATCTAACTAGCCAACAGTAAAATTGTTATACGGTGACCACCTAATGTATCTCCAGCCACATAATCACTTGTTCTTTTCTGTACGGTGAATGCCTAATGTTTGGGGCCTGTATTCCACTGGCCTGCAGTAAAATTGGTATCCAATGACCACCTAATATACCTTCAGCCAGATAACCACTAGCTGAAGTCACACTCGTTCTCCCATCAGCCGCAGACCTGCTGCTTAGCTTCGGGAGCGAGGATCTGTGTTCAGCCTCGTTCCCAGGGTGGGAGGCTCCCTGCTCCTAGGTCTGCCATGAGCGCCGAGCTGATCACTCGGTGCTCAACTTGTTTGTCTGTCGGTCATGTGATGCTGGCCACGTCACATGACCCTCACTCCCCACTATAAATACAGGCAACCTGCTGGCTACAGTTACCTGTGATTTTGGTCCCTTAGACTGTGTATTATTATTATTGTTATTTAGCTTACCTTTGGATTTGACCCTTGATCTGCTTCCTGACACCTCTTCTGCCTGCTCCCTGAACCTTGATGCTACCTCTCGGATTTTGACCTCGGCTTGCTTTTGGATTTTGTCTTTGCCACTTCTCTTGTACTGACGGGACCTCCTGGACTGACCCCGGCTAGTTGACCCGCCTCACCCTTTCCGTTTTTGGTGGTACCTTGCTTGTTCCACCTCTCTATCCGCTCTAGTGCTATCTCTCATTGGCTGTCCGCTTCCCTGCTGTCTCTATCTCTCTGCTTGCACTTACTCAGGTCAGGGACCGTCGCCCAGTTGCGCCCTCTCACCTAGGGCGGGTGGTGCACGTAGGCAGGGACAGGGGATGGGGTGGCAGCTCAGGGGGTGCACCTCCGCTCTATCTTATACCCGCGACTGTACCCCATGACAGTTTGGCCCCTGTACTCCCCTGGCCTGTAGTAAAATTATTATCCAATGACTGTCTAATATACCTCCAGCCACATAATCACTTGATCTTTTCTGTCCAGTGAAAACTTAATTGTTGGGGCCTTGGAGGAATTCAACACTTGTGATGACAATGTGTTATCAAATTTCACCTATTATCATTTGGGGTTTATTCAAGAGGGGGATTTTGTTTGACATGTTTTTAATCCAATTTTATATTTTTAGTTCTTTTAAACATATGTATTTGACATGTATTTGTACTGGTCTGCAGTAAAATTGATATCCAATGACTAAGGGTACTTTTTACACTAGCGTTTTTCTTTTCTGGCACCGAGTTCCGTCAAAAGGGCTCAATGCCGGAAAAGAACTGATCAGGTATATCCCCATGCATTCTGAATGGAGAGTAATACGTTCAGGATACATAAGGATGTCTTCAGTTCAGTCATTTTGACTGATCAGGCAAAAGATAAAACAGTAGCATGCTACGGTTTTATCTCCGGCGGAAAAAAAATTAAAACTTGCCTGAATGCCAGATCCGGCATTTTTTTCCATAGGAATGTATTAGTGCTGGAACCGGCATTCAAAATACTGGAATGCCAGACCAGTCCATCCCGTCTGCGAATGCGCAGACCGAAAAAAAGGTGAGAAAAATAAATGCCGGATCCGTTTTGCCGGATGACCCCGGAAAGACGGATCCAACATTTCAATGCATTTTTCTGACTGATCAGGCATTTTTAAGACTGATTAGGATCCTGATCAGTCTTACAAATGCCATCGGTTGGCATACGTTTTGCCGGCGATGGAACTGCTTGCCGGATCATTCTGCCATAAGTGTGAAAGTAGCCACATAATCACTTGTTCTTTTCTGTATGGTGAATGCCTAATGTTTGGGGCCTGTACTCCAGTGGGCTACAGTAAAATTGTTATTCAGTGACCGAATAATATACCTTGAGCCACATAATCAAAATTTATTTTATGTCAGGTGAGTTTTTAGGGCCAGTCCTAGGATAAAATTGTTCTAGGCTCCAGCAGTGCACATTTTTGAGAATTTCCCTTGAAGACGCATAAAAATGGCCCATGATTAAAATACATATTTTTAGTGGGAATTTTTGTCATTGATCCCCCTCTAGTATGTCATGCCGATGTTTTGGGACTTTTTGTGCACTTCTAGTAAGTATTTGGTGGCTGCAAATATGACCTGAAGGTTTTTCAGGTTTGCCTGCTATTAAAGTGAATGGGGCCGTTGCAGTTCACAAACATTTGATCACGTTTGCGCATCGTCCCTGCCGATGTTCGTCCATCACTAGTCATATGTACCCCAAAATAGAACCAATAATAAAGCTCCATTGACTGTAAAATAAAATATATGGTTGTCAGAAAATTGCTGTACTGGTCTTTAGAGGCTGTTCAATAGAAACATGGCACCAATAAGCCATTCCACCAACATCTGCCCTCCAAAAAACATAGGATGCTCCTTCTCTTCTGATCCCTGCTGTGTGCCTGAACAGCAATTTACAACTACATATAGGGTATTGCAGTATTTAGATGAAAATGCTTAACAAAATTTGGGGTGCTTTTTCTCCTGTTACCCCTTATGAAATTAAAAAAATATGGAGCTTATGCAACATTTTATTGGAGGAAATTAAAATTTTCATTTCCACAACCCCAACTGTTTCTAAATTCAATTAAAAGCCTGTAGGGTCAAAGTGGTCAGTACACTCCTTGAGGAGTGTAGTTTCCAAAATTGGGTCACTTTTTGGGGGATTCTACTGTGGGGGTACCTTCAAATGTAACATGGTGCCCAAAAACCATTCCAACAAAATCTTCCCTTAAAAAACCATATGGCGCTCCTTTCCGTCTGAGCCCTGCCGTATGCCCATAGAGCAGTTTACTGACCATACATGGGGTGTTTCTGTAAACTGAAGATAAGGTAAAACATATCGAAGCAAATTTACCTTTAACATAAAGTATATTGTGTTATGAGAAAACAATCTCAGAATCCCTTTGATAAGTAAAAGCATTCCAAATTTATTACCACATGTAGTAAAGTGACACATGTCAAATTTACAAAAATAGACCTGGTCAGGAAGGTGAAAATGGCTGTGTCCTGAAGGGGTTAGTAATCAAATAATATACACATAAAAAAATAACTATTACGTTTGCACAAGATTAACCCATAGGATACAGCTACGACACTCTGATAGGGCAGGTGCAGGAGTTGCACCCGCCCAATCAGCTGCAGGGGTCACTGATAGCCAGACCCCTGCTGTATGTGCCAGCATTGGTGAAAACACAGATGCTGATGCATTAACCCTTGCACTACCACGGTCAGTGCTGACAGCGGCATGTACAGTATCCTGCCGAGTGCCCTGCGCTGCTGTGACGTGAACCCGATGGCTTGGACGACAGCCCAATGCCTTCCTTAGACATCACAGCTGCCTTCCATGTGAGATACAGCCCCCTGGATCTTACAGGCAGGAAGGCTGTATGTGTATTACACTGGTTATACACTTACAGCCAATGCATTACAATACAGAAGTATTGTAATGCGTTGTAAAGGGGATCAGACCCCCAAAAGTTGAAATCCCAGAGTGGGACAAAAAATAAAGTTAAAAAATAAGTAATAAAAATTAAGTTACAAAAAAAAGTAAAGTTCCAAGTAAAAAAAAAAAAAAAAGCGACCTTTTCCCAAAATAAAGTAAAAAAAATAATAATTAAATAAGGGAAAAAGAGAAAAGTAGACATATTCGGTATCGCTGCATCTATATTGACTGCCTCTATTAAAATATTACATGATCCACCCCGTCAGGAGGAACTCGTAAAAAAAGAAACAGTACACAAACAGCCATTTTTTTTGTCACCTTGCCTCACAAAAAGTGTAATAAAAAAAGTTGTATTTAGCCCAAAATTGTACCAATCAAACTGTAATCTCATCCCGCAAAAAATGAGAGCCTAACTAAGACAAACGGCCCCCAAAGAATATATATATATATGACTCTCAGAAAATGCCAACACAAAAATAAGATTTTATTCTGTTCAAACAGGCTTTCACTGTTTAAAACTTAACAAGATAAAAATGATAGACACATTAGGTATCACCCAGTCCGTAACAACCTGCTCTATAAATAGTATCACATGAGATGGCCCTTCAGGTGAATGCTGTAAAAAAAATAATAATAATGCCAAAACAGCCATTTTTTTTTACCTTGCCTCACAAAAAGTGTAATACCAAGCAATCAAAAAGTCTTTGAGGGTTTCCACTGTATGGGGTACGTCAGGGTCTCTTCAAAATGGTGCCTAAAAAACGTTCTATCAAAATCTGCCTACTAAATCCATATAGCGCTCCTTTTCTCCTTACCATTGTCATGTGCCTATAGGGCAGTTTACCACCACATATAGGGTAATTCTGTAAACTGCAGAATCAGAGCAATATATATTGAGGTGTATTTTGCTGTTAACCCTTGTTGTGTTGCTAGAAAAAAATTATCAACATAAAAAATCTACCAAAAAAGTCAATTTAAAAATTTCACTTCCATTTTCCTTTAATTCTGGTAGAACACCTCAAGGGTTAACATAGTTTGTAACATCAGTTTAGAATTATTTCAGGGGTATTGTTTCTAAAATGGGGTCATTTATGGGGGAGTTTCAGTTACGTAAGCCCTCATAATTTGTTTAAAAATTCGAAAAATTACTTCTAAGCCTTCTAACATCCTAAAAAAAAATAATGACATCTACATAATGATGCCAACATAAAGCAGAGATATGGGGAATGTTAAGTAATAAATATCTTATGAGGTATAACTTTCTGTTTTAATAGTAGAAACATTCAAATTTAGAAAATTGTGAATTTATCTAAATTTTGTTTTACATTTTTGATTATTTTATAAATAAATGTGAAATATATCGACTCAAATTTACCACTGTCATGAAGTACAAGTACGAGAAAACATTCTCAGAACGGCTTGGATAAGTAAATGCGTTCCAAAGTTATTTCCATATAAAGTAACACATGTCAGATTTGCAAAAATCGGCCTGGGATTTAAGGTGAAAAGTGGCTTAGTACTGAAGGGGTTAATGTTGTATTCGCCCCGCCTTATATTCAGCAGTTTACTCACAATGTGAACATGATTCTATGCTGGTATAATTATAAATCCCTGAGGGATTACTATTGCACAAGATTGACATTGTATTATCCCTGTCCTATATTCAGGAGTTTTTTTGCATATTCTCTCCAATTCAGACTGTATTTTATTGACAGTGGCCCCACATCTGGGTGCAGACCTAACCCTCTGGCGTTGATATGTCCTGTTATTCTTGTGGGGAGATTTAAATAATTAACAGATGTTTATTGCCAGTTTAAATTAGAATCATTTTAATTTAAAATGTACACTTATTAGTAATAACCATATTGAATTTTTGGACTTAAATATTACAGTGAGTGAAGACAAAGTGATTTGTTCCACATACCATAAACCAACAGTCAAAAATAGTTATATTTTGCCCTCTAGCTACCATTTACCTAACTGGTTATTAAATGTAACCCATAGTCAATACAAACATTATTGTAATTGTACCCAGGACATCACATTTGAAGAAGAAGCTCAGGCCTTAACACAATCATTTATAGATACCCCATTCAAAATTTACAAAAATCATTGGAAAGAAAACACTTAACTTCAAGTGGCTATGGCAGCACCAAGAACTCAGCTGAGATCCACACACCAGCTATCCACAACTCAAAATGAAGCTATAAACCGCATAGCATAGTGGGAGTAGTAATCAGCTACATACAGTCCTGATCAAGACCACTTGAAAAATGGCAAAAAATCATATATTACCTTGTTGGATCTTAACAAGGTTCCAAGTAGAGCTTCAACATGCAAAAAGAAGAAATGAGAGTGAGACAAAACCTTTTTTTGAGCATTCAATTAATTGAAAATAACGATTAAACTGAAACAGGCAGTTTTTCAGCTGATCCAAATTTTAGGACCACATGCCTTTAAAAGGCCAAATCTGTGCAAAGATGTGGATTAATTGTCATTTTCTGTCAGGTAGTCACACGTTGTGATGGCAAACGCAAAAAACTCTCCCTTTTTGAACGTGGTCGGGTTGTTGAACTGCATAAGCAGGGTCTCTCTCAGCGCACCATCGCTGCTGAGGTGGGACACAGTAAGACAGTCATTTGGAATTTCTTAAATGATCCTGAGGGTTATGGAATAAAAAAGTCAAGTGGAAGACCCAAAAATATTTCATCAGCACTGAGCCGGAGGATCCAATTGGCTGTCTGTCAAGACACTGGACGATCCTCGACCCAAATTAAGGGCCTTACTGGTGCTGACTGCAGCCCCATAACCATCAGACGGCATCCGAGACTGAAGGGCTTCAAAAACAAAAAATGTCATAAAAGATCTCGTCTCCTTGAACAACACAGAACTGCTCGTTTGGACTTTGCAAGAGAGCACCAAACATGGGACATTCAAAGGTGGAAGAAAGTTTTATTCTCTGATAAGAAAAAAATTAACCTTGATGGTCCTTATGGTCTCCAATGTTACTGGCATGACAAGCAGATCCCACCTGAGATGTTTTCTACGCGCCACAGTGGAGGGGCACCATAATGGTCTGGGGTGCTTTTTCCTTCGGTGGAACAATGGAGCTTCAGGAAGTACAGGGGCGTCAAATGGCCGCTGGCTATGTCCATATGTTGCAGAGAGCATTCCTCATGACTGATGGCCCTCGTCTGTGTGGTAACGACTGGGTTTTTCAACAGGACAACACTACAGTACACAATGCCCGCAGGACAAGGGACTTCTTCCAGGAGAATAACATCACTCTTTTGGCCCATCCTGCGTGTTCCCCTGATCTAAATCCAATTGAGAACCTTTGGGGATGGATGGCAAGGGAAGTTTACAAAAATGGACAACAGTTCCAGACAGTAGATGGCCTTCCTGCGGCCTTCTTTACCACTTGGAGAAATGTTCCCACTCACCTCATGGAAACGCTTGCATCAAGCATGCCGAAACCAATTTTTGAAGTGATAAACAATAACGGCAGAGCTACTCATTACTGAGTTCATGTTTGGAAGTTGGATTTCTGTTTTGGAGGGGGGGGGTTAGTTTTTTCTTGGAGGTGTGGTCCTAAACTTTTGATCAGCTGAAAAACAGCCTGTTTCAGTTTATTTAGTCTCAAAAAATGTTTTGTCTCACTCCCATTTCTTCTTGTGCATGTTGAAGCTCTACTTGGAACCTTGTTAAGATCCAGCCATGCTAAATATGATTTTTTTGCCATTTTTCAAGTGGTCTTAAACTTTTGATCAGGACTGTATTAGAGGGACTTTATTTTCCTACCACTTGTGCATACAATAATTGTAGATCCATATTATTTTAGCTGCTGGGCCCGCAACGTATCTGTGGACTGGGATTAATTCTTGATGCACTGCATTTTTATAAATTTTATTGTGTCATTTTTATTTTATTAGTGTTTTATATACCATACTTATTTTTTATTTTTTTGGTTCGTCATCATCTATGTTAGTTTTAGTTAACACATTGTGTTGTACATACAGTGCAGTTTTAGTGAACACATTGTACTATTGATAAGTGCAATAATATAGCTGTTTCATTCGACACATTGTATTGCATCAATATACCGTTAAGTTTAAATAAATGCATTGTACTGCAATAAATGCATTAATATACTGTATCAGTTTCATTCCACGCATTGTTCAGTCTCATGAACAGGTTCAGTCCTACCTGAATTGTGAGATCTGCCAGCATCCAGCGGAGCTGCAGATTTCTGTGACCACGCTGTCATTAGAGAGCAGAAGTGGTCTCCCTGCGTGGCAGCATTGTTGCACTGCTACAATTCATTGCAGTGTAAAAGCTGGCAGGTGAGTGTACTTCTTGATGTGAGAGTGCCCCATGCTGGGTGTAAAATTAATTGGGAGTTTTTGCAGTCTGTGAATTAATCCCTTTCTGCCCTGACTGTGACAGGAAGGAGTTAATTCAATGTTTTCATTAAAAAAAATAAGAAGTAAAAATAAATTAACTAAAAAATAAAAATAAAACGTGAAATGAAAAAAAAATTACTAGCTATAGTTACTAGTTGTTTTAGCAACAGCATAGCAGACTATGTACAAATACATACACACTTTTTTCCCCTATCTCTTGTTTGTAAAAAAAAACCATAACAAATATATTTGTTATGTTATAATATAACAGTTTTTTTTGTTTGCATAAAATATAGAAGCACACTTTTTTTTCATTAATAAAATGCAAAAGAAAAATAGCAAAAAGCTTAAAATGCCCAAATTTCCCCAAGATTAATACCTTAGGGGGTCAATGTAAAAAAAAGTCACTTTGAAGGAGCTTCTAATGTTTTGGCGCTGTACAAAATCTATACTGGTAGTAAGGTCCAGATGACACTAAACTGTGTAAAGTAATTAACACTGAAGAGGACAGTATACTACTACAGAGGGATCTGGATAGATTGGAGGCTTGGGCAGATAAGTGGCAGATGAGGTTTAACACTGACAAATGTAAAGTTATGCACATGGGAAGGAATAATGCAAGTCACCCGTACATAACAAATGGTAAAACACTCGGTAACACTGACATGGAAAAGGATATAGGAATTTTAATAAATAGCAAACTAAGCTGCAAAAACCAGTGTCAGACAGCTGCTGCCAAGGCCAATAAGATAATGGGTTTCATCAAAAGGGCCATAGATGCCCGTGATGAGAACATAGTCCTACCACTTTACAAATCGCTAGTTAGATCACACATGGAGTACTGTGTACAGTTCTGGGCTCCTGTAAACAAGGCAGACATAGCAGAGCTGGAAAGGGTCCAGAGGAGGGCAACTAAATGAAATGGGGCAACTACAGTACCCTGAAAGATTATGAGGGGAGATCTAATTAATATGTATAAATATATCAGGGGTCAGTACAGAGATCTATCCCATCATCTATTTATCCTCAGGACTGTGACTGTGATGAGGGGACATCCTCTTCGTCTGGAGGAAAGAAGGTTTGTACACAAACATAGAAGAGGATTCTTTACGGTAAGAGCAGTGAGACTATGGACTCTCTGCCTGAGGGGGTGGTGATGGTGAGTATAATAAAGGAGTTCAAGAGGTGCCTGGATGTATTTCTGGAGCGTAATAATATTACAGGCTATAGCTACTAGACAGGGGTCATTGATCCAGGGAGTTATTCTGATTGCCTGATTGGAGTCGGGAAGGAACTTTTTATTCCCCTAAAGTGGGGAAAATTGGCTTCTACCTCACAGTTTTTTTTTTTTTGCCTTCCTCTGGATCAACTTGCAGGATGACACGCCAAACTAGATGGACAATTGTCTTTTTTCGGCCTTATGTATTATGTTGCAATGTAACTAAAGCCTGCAATAGAAAAATATGCTGCTAAAATGCACTCTAGTCAATTGCAGTGGGCCAGTCAGTAGACTTTTCAGTGGGACAGCTAGTAGATAAATTACACAAATGGCATCCATTTTCACAGTACAAACATACGGCCATGGTCAATGGCATATCTAGAACTTTCTGGGCCCCACTGATAATTTTTGAACGGGACCCACCCCCCACCACCCCAACAACCCTCTCCTCCCGTGAAATTCTCACTATTGAAAATAGACAAGATAGCTCTCTAAGACCAGGTCAGGAAGATGCTCCATCCATTTCTGAGTTCAGGCCCCACAGCGGCCACCTCCCCTGCTTCCACTATAGCTACACCCCTGATAATGGTTTTAGAAATGTTTTGTCTTGAAATCTAAAAACATTTAGAAAAAAGTTTAGAAAAAATATATACTTTTTTCATAATCTTTTTAAACATGATACTGTAGCTGTCAGATCACACTCCTAAAACTCAGATCATGGGACCCTCTTTGGCATTGCAGGCCTAAACTTTCTGGTTCTGATCAATTTAGAAATTTTCAATAACAGATACATATCAGTGCCCTCTTTATATTTTTGCAAGAAATACAGCTCACTAATTAATTCATGTATGGATGAATCCAAATTCATTTGAATAGATGTATTTCGAATTTTAGTTATTTATTTCCAGAACATATTTTTACAAGACGTAATTTAGTTTTGGCTTTTCATGCACAGTAAAAATGCATTTCTGACAATTTTAGGCTAGTTAGGCACATAATACGGATATCTTTTTTCGACATCCTAATTCAGTATTTGGCACGTATCCACTCATTCCAGTATTTACAATCCACAATCTAGTGTTTGCTAAGTAGGATAATGAAATACATATTTTGGGCTGCCAAAATACTGTACAGTTAACTGACATTGCCATCTGCTGAAAAGAAGACATAGGTTTTTCAATATTTTTACCGTATGCACTATAGCTTTGTATATATACACTCACTTAAAAAAATATATTTTTTATTGTCAGTGAGTATATTTATGCAGTTTTTATTAGCATTTTAGTACTATTTCGGGGTACATATAATTTATTAAGAAAAATAACTGAAATAAAGTGGCCTAAATGGGAGGGAATGCTCAAAAACTCCAAACACTGTGGCATGTTTATAACCCGGGGAGCAATTCTTCCGCATGTGATCCGTTGCTAACGGCAATGCCCAGCAAAAATGCATACAATGGACGATGTCAGCAGCAGACCACATGCACCACAAAGGCATCCTACACAAGATGGAGTAGTGTGTGGATGCGAATATAAAAATACATAAATCACTGCGAAAGGTGCATCTTTCGCAGTGATTTATACATATAATTTATTGATTGATTTTCCTTACACATTTTTGAGTGGGAATAGGTAAAAATAGTTAATCCACTTTTTTTTATGCCATGTTCCATGTGGTATAAATCATGTACTATCCTTGTTCTTTTGATCATTATGATTGCAGTGGTACCAAACATATTTTTATAGCTTACTATTTTCACCAAATAATGTATTTCTTAAGTAAAAAAGATTTTCTGGACACTTGTTATAAAAAATTTTAAACTCTTTTGATGCTGGTTGCTCTGATTGTTTGATATATGGCATCACCATACAGCAGTAGGCAGCAGGGGCGTAGCTATAGGGGGTGCAGAGGTAGCAGTCGCTACCGGGCCCAGGAGCCTGAGGGGGGCCCAAAGGCCCTTGTGCCACATAAGAAGACACCAGTATTTTAGAAAGTCCAAGCTGGTCAAGTTACACCTCTGACAGGAGGAAAGGGGTTAGGTCAAGAACTTGGCATGGGGGGAAGGCAGCACAAAGGCTATGTGCCTCCCTGCCCCTGGCCACAAAGCACTGAGGGAAGTGGGGCCCAAGCTGAACTTTTGCACTAGGACCCATGAGCCTTTAGCTGGTAGGCAGTATGTAGTCCCAAGTTAATAGGTTGCTGGGAAAGGGCCACAGTGATTGTTGAGGAGGTGGACGCCATGGAAAATGGAGACAGGACCCATTACCCTAAAACAAGATGGCATAACACAACCTTCCCTATATAACTGTCCTATCAACATTTTCAGTTTGAAGAGAGAGTAGAAAATAGCTCAGCTCATCCTTTCAGTGCTGGTGCACTACAAAAGACATTATAATTCCCTTGCTATCTTGCTTCCTTTAGCAACAGGAAAATAAATAACGTACAATCTTTCAGCGGTACTTCCCTTATTGTTATGGGACATTAAGTTGATACTGCCATAATAATATATGATTAGCTTTATTGCATTTGAAGACCACATGTAGATTGATCACTATGTCATACCTGACAAAGCCTTGCGCATCCTCGAAATTTTTTTCTTTTAACACAATGAAGTATATTATGTTGGCTGTTCCTGCTTAATTTCTTTTAACAAAAAGGGGTCATATGTTATTTTATCTACTGTATTATTTGGTATGACAAGAGAATATTGAAGCAATGCTATACAAACAGCATTTGTTATGAATTTCCAAAAAACTATGGTTTCTCGTGAATATTCCTCCCAAATGAAGTGCTCAAATTGGTGTCCTCCATGTTTCATGTACAGATTACCGTGAAGATGAGGAGATGAGGAGGAGGGTCACTTATCCATAATGCCTTGCAGTCAGATTCAGCCAATCATGAGGGACTATAGCTTTGATGTCAGTGGATATGTCATAGGAAATATATAAAATCCCAGCCAGAACCAACATGCGTTTTCTAAAGATGAATAAATTGATTCTAAATTAATCCTATTCAACCTGTAAAAATTTAGTTGCATTCGAATCTGGATTTTCAGTGATTCGATTTGGGCAACTTTTGAGGTGAGTGGGTGTGACGGACTGAACTGTCACTGGGGCTACTGGAGAACCCTGGGGGACAGCCTCCTTCCTACGGACTATGGACCCAGGACTATGTAGACCCCTTAGACCTTTTGGGGTTACAAAGAACTATGAACCGTGATTTATGTGGGGAATTTATATTAAAGGTGCATAATGTGGATTCAGCAACACAAAAAGGGTTAACTCTGCACTGAGACTCCCACTGAGTGTGTTAGTGATGGGATTAAGATAGCTGATTATAAGAGCAGCCGACTCCTAGATGAGTAGATCACCCTATGATACACTCAGGAGATAATCCCGTCACATGTGTCTCCTCTCTCCCTATTAATTTATTATGGTGGGGATGAAGATGTCTATTTGCATGTTGTTCATTGTTGATTGCATCAAAGACAATGCCTATTCTGTTATTGAGTGCATCACAGGCAATGCCATTGTGTTTGTTAATTGTGTTACAGACAATGCCATTGTGTTTGTTAAATAAGGTTAGTTTTGTGTTTAAACTGTAAAGCTGTAAAGGATTGGCTGCTATGTCATGTCCTCAGTTCCCAACCAGGTGGTACCCTTGTTGGAAAATGTGTATATAAGTCAATGCTGGTGTGTTCAATAAAAAGTTCCTGTTTTACCCTTCATCATGTTGAGGCTGGTGTTTGGGTAACTGATCGACACTGGGGATTGCTATACGCTGAAGATTTGCTATACTCCCCTGGCTATAACTACTAGCTCTTGTAAGAGCTGTTCCTGTTCCTTGTTCCTGTGGTGGTTACGGTGTCGAGTGGAGTGCTTGGAGTCCTCAGGAAGCGCTAGCAGCATCCATCAACAGAGGTACCCGGTCAGGGTGCCAGGAGATCCGTTACAGTGGGGGAGAATGAGTAAATTTTTTTATTTAAAAAAAGGTGATAGACAAGAGAGAAACAAAGTACTTGGAGACCTCAGAGTGAAATACACAAGTTTTCAGGCCCATTTCAGAACGTTCATGTCGGGTACAATCAATTTGAACCGGAATAAAAAAAAATTACTATAGCACAATATTAGCGAAATTGCAGTCTATATGTGTATTTTACGAATATTCTTAATATTGCTCTAACTTCGTCTTTTAGAATATTACGAATATTCTAAAAGATGAAGTTAGAGCAATATTACGAATATTCGTAAAATACACATATAGACTGTAATTTAGCTAATATAGTGCTATAGTATATATTTTTTTGTCAACAATTGTTTTACTTTCAAAGAAGAATAGAAATCTACAATATTCCAATTCAGTATCAAAAACAATACAATACAGCATATTCTCATCTTATATTAAATCTCCCTCTTATTTTATACCCTCCCAGCCACCCATCCCTCCAACCCCCTTTATTTATTTTTCCCGCGGAGCTAGGGTCATCGCACCTAATATAGTCATTTCTAGGGATGAGCGAACTCGAACTGTATAGTTCGGGTTCGTACCGAATTTTGGGGTGTCCGTGACACGGACCCGAACCCGGACATTTTCGTAAAAGTCCGGGTTCGGGTTCGGTGTTCGTCGCTTTCTTCGCGCTTTTGTGACGCTTTCTTGGCGCTTTTTGAAAGGCTGCAAAGCAGCCAATCAACAAGCGTCATACTACTTGCCCCAAGAGGCCATCACAGCCATGCCTACTATTGGCATGGCTGTGATTGGCCAGAGCACCATGTGACCCAGCCTCTATTTAAGCTGGAGTCACATAGCGCCGCCCGTCACTCTGCTCTGATTAGCGTAGGGAGAGGTTGCGGCTGCGACAGTAGGGCGAGATTAGGCAGATTAACTCCTCCAAAGGACTTGATTAACTGATCGATCTGCAGCTGTGGATCATTGAGCTGCTGATCCTCAATTGCTCACTGTTTTTAGGCTGCACAGACCGTTTGTCAGTCTCATTTTTCTGGGGTGATCGGCGGCCATTTTGTGTCTTGTGGTGCGCCAGCACAAGCTGCGACCAAGTGCATTTAACCCTCAATGGTGTGGTTGTTTTTTGGCTAAAGCCTACATCAGGGTGAAGCTGTCACACCAAGTGCATTTAACCAGCAATAGTCTGTTCATTTTTTGGCCATATACAAAATCAGGGGCAAGCTGCGCCTGTCACCAAGTGCATTTAACCCTCAATGGTGTGGTTGTTTTTTGGCTAAAGCCTACATCAGGGTGAAGCTGTCACACCAAGTGCATTTAACCAGCAATAGTCTGTTCATTTTTTGGCCATATACAAAATCAGGGGCAAGCTGCGCCTGTCACCAAGTGCATTTAACCCTCAATGGTGTGGTTGTTTTTTGGCTAAAGCCTACATCAGGGTGAAGCTGTCACACCAAGTGCATTTAACCAGCAATAGTCTGTTCATTTTTTGGCCATATACAAAATCAGGGGCAAGCTGCGCCTGTCACCAAGTGCATTTAACCCTCAATGGTGTGGTTGTTTTTTGGCTAAAGCCTACATCAGGGTGAAGCTGTCACACCAAGTGCATTTAACCAGCAATAGTCTGTTCATTTTTTGGCCATATCCCAGTCTAATTCTGTCACTAAATCCATACCGGTCACCCAGCGCCTAAATACTAGGCCTCAAATTTATATCCAGCTAAATCTGTCCCTAGTGCTGTAGCTGGGCGAGTTATTTAGTGTCCGTTCAAGCACATTTCTTGTTCTGGGTTGAAATACAATTCCCAATTTAGCAATTTCATAATTTAGTGGTTCCTGCTATATCAGAGCTATTTGAAATCTATCCCAAAAAGGGTATATAATATTGAAGGTGCACATTGGGTCATTCAGAATAACTTCACACACACCCGCTACTGTGTATTTCCAAGTCTAATTCTGTCACTAAACCCATACCTGTCACCCAGCGCCTAAATACTAGGCCTCAAATTTAAATCCCTCTAAATCTCTCGTTACCCACCGCTGTACTGTTGTTGCTGGGCAAGATATTTAGTGTCCGTCAAAGCACATTTTTTGTTCTGGGTTGAAGTACAATTCCCAATTTAGCAATTTCATAATTTAGTGGTTTCTGCTATATCAGAGCTATTTGAAATCTATCCCTAAAAGGGTATATAATATTGAAGGTGCACATAGGGTCATTCAGAATAACTTCACACACACGCTTCTGTGCATTTCCAAGTCTAATTCTGTCACTAAATCCATACCGGTGACCCAGCGCCTAAATACTAGGCCTCAAATTTAAATCCCTCTAAATCTCTCGTTACCCACCACTGTACTGTTGTTGCTGGGCAAGATATTTAGTGTCCGTCAAAGCACATTTTTTGTTCTGGGTTGAAGTACAATTCCCAATTTAGCAATTTCATAATTTAGTGGTTTCTGCTATATCAGAGCTATTTGAAATCTATCCCTAAAAGGGTATATAATATTGAAGGTGCACATAGGGTCATTCAGAATAACTTCACACACACGCTTCTGTGCATTTCCAAGTCTAATTCTGTCACTAAATCCATACCGGTGACCCAGCGCCTAAATACTAGGCCTCAAATTTAAATCCCTCTAAATCTCTCGTTACCCACCGCTGTACTGTTGTTGCTGGGCAAGATATTTAGTGTCCGTCAAAGCACATTTTTTGTTCTGGGTTGAAGTACAATTCCCAATTTAGCAATTTCATAATTTAGTGGTTTCTGCTATATCAGAGCTATTTGAAATCTATCCCTAAAAGGGTATATAATATTGAAGGTGCACATAGGGTCATTCAGAATAACTTCACACACACGCTTCTGTGCATTTCCAAGTCTAATTCTGTCACTAAATCCATACCGGTGACCCAGCGCCTAAATACTAGGCCTCAAATTTAAATCCCTCTAAATCTCTCGTTACCCACCGCTGTACTGTTGTTGCTGGGCAAGATATTTAGTGTCCGTCAAAGCACATTTTTTGTTCTGGGTTGAAGTACAATTCCCAATTTAGCAATTTCATAATTTAGTGGTTCCTGCTATATCAGAGCTATTTGAAATCTATCCCAAAAAGGGTATATAATATTGAAGGTGCACATTGGGTCATTCAGAATAACTTCACACACACCCGCTACTGTGTATTTCCAAGTCTAATTCTGTCACTAAACCCATACCTGTCACCCAGCGCCTAAATACTAGGCCTCAAATTTAAATCCCTCTAAATCTCTCGTTACCCACCGCTGTACTGTTGTTGCTGGGCAAGATATTTAGTGTCCGTCAAAGCACATTTTTTGTTCTGGGTTGAAGTACAATTCCCAATTTAGCAATTTCATAATTTAGTGGTTCCTGCTATATCAGAGCTATTTGAAATCTATCCCAAAAAGGGTATATAATATTGAAGGTGCACATTGGGTCATTCAGAATAACTTCACACACACCCGCTACTGTGTATTTCCAAGTCTAATTCTGTCACTAAACCCATACCTGTCACCCAGCGCCTAAATACTAGGCCTCAAATTTAAATCCCTCTAAATCTCTCGTTACCCACCGCTGTACTGTTGTTGCTGGGCAAGATATTTAGTGTCCGTCAAAGCACATTTTTTGTTCTGGGTTGAAGTACAATTCCCAATTTAGCAATTTCATAATTTAGTGGTTTCTGCTATATCAGAGCTATTTGAAATCTATCCCTAAAAGGGTATATAATATTGAAGGTGCACATAGGGTCATTCAGAATAACTTCACACACACGCTTCTGTGCATTTCCAAGTCTAATTCTGTCACTAAATCCATACCGGTGACCCAGCGCCTAAATACTAGGCCTCAAATTTAAATCCCTCTAAATCTCTCGTTACCCACCGCTGTACTGTTGTTGCTGGGCAAGATATTTAGTGTCCGTCAAAGCACATTTTTTGTTCTGGGTTGAAGTACAATTCCCAATTTAGCAATTTCATAATTTAGTGGTTTCTGCTATATCAGAGCTATTTGAAATCTATCCCTAAAAGGGTATATAATATTGAAGGTGCACATAGGGTCATTCAGAATAACTTCACACACACCCGCTTCTGTGCATTTCCAAGTCTAATTCTGTCACTAAATCCATACCGGTGACCCAGCGCCTAAATACTAGGCCTCAAATTTAAATCCCTCTAAATCTCTCGTTACCCACCACTGTACTGTTGTTGCTGGGCAAGATATTTAGTGTCCGTCAAAGCACATTTTTTGTTCTGGGTTGAAGTACAATTCCCAATTTAGCAATTTCATAATTTAGTGGTTCCTGCTATATCAGAGCTATTTGAAATCTATCCCAAAAAGGGTATATAATATTGAAGGTGCACATTGGGTCATTCAGAATAACTTCACACACACCCGCTACTGTGTATTTCCAAGTCTAATTCTGTCACTAAACCCATACCTGTCACCCAGCGCCTAAATACTAGGCCTCAAATTTAAATCCCTCTAAATCTCTCGTTACCCACCGCTGTACTGTTGTTGCTGGGCAAGATATTTAGTGTCCGTCAAAGCACATTTTTTGTTCTGGGTTGAAGTACAATTCCCAATTTAGCAATTTCATAATTTAGTGGTTTCTGCTATATCAGAGCTATTTGAAATCTATCCCTAAAAGGGTATATAATATTGAAGGTGCACATTGGGTCATTCAGAATAACTTCACACACACCCGCTACTGTGTATTTCCAAGTCTAATTCTGTCACTAAACCCATACCTGTCACCCAGCGCCTAAATACTAGGCCTCAAATTTAAATCCCTCTAAATCTCTCGTTACCGCTGTACTGTTGTAGCTGGGAAAGTTATTTAGTGCCCGTCAAAGCACATTTTTTGTTCTGGGTTGAAGTACAATTCCCAATTTAGCAATTTCATAATTTAGTGGTTCCTGCTATATCAGAGCTATTTGAAATCTATCCCAAAAAGGGTATATAATATTCAAGGTGCACATTGGGTCATTCAGAATAACTTCACACACACGCTTCTGTGCATTTCCAAGTCTAATTCTGTCACTAAATCCATACCGGTCACCCAGCGCCTAAATACTAGGCCTCAAATTTATATCCCGCTGAATTTGAATACAATACATTGGGCCAAATAATATATTTGTTGTTGTGGTGAACCATAACAATGAGAAAAACATCTAGTAAGGGACGCGGACGTGGACATGGTCGTGGTGGTGTTAGTGGACCCTCTGGTGCTGGGAGAGGACGTGGCCGTTCTGCCACATCCACACGTCCTAGTGTACCAACTACCTCAGGTCCCAGTAGCCGCCAGAATTTACAGCGATATATGGTGGGGCCCAATGCCGTTCTAAGGATGGTAAGGCCTGAGCAGGTACAGGCATTAGTCAATTGGGTGGCCGACAGTGGATCCAGCACGTTCACATTATCTCCCACCCAGTCTTCTGCAGAAAGCGCACAGATGGCGCCTGAAAACCAACCCCATCAGTCTGTCACATCACCCCCATGCATACCAGGGAAACTGTCTCAGCCTCAAGTTATGCAGCAGTCTCTTATGCTGTTTGAAGACTCCGCTGGCAGGGTTTCCCAAGGGCATCCACCTAGCCCTTCCCCAGCGGTGAAAGACATAGAATGCACTGACGCACAACCACTTATGTTTCCTGATGATGAGGACATGGGAATACCACCTCAGCATGTCTCTGATGATGACGAAACACAGGTGCCAACTGCTGCGTCTTTCTGCAGTGTGCAGACTGAACAGGAGGTCAGGGATCAAGACTGGGTGGAAGACGATGCAGGGGACGATGAGGTCCTAGACCCCACATGGAATGAAGGTCGTGCCACTGACTTTCACAGTTCGGAGGAAGAGGCAGTGGTGAGACCGAGCCAACAGCGTAGCAAAAGAGGGAGCAGTGGGCAAAAGCAGAACACCCGCCGCCAAGAGACTCCGCCTGCTACTGACCGCCGCCATCTGGGACCGAGCACCCCAAAGGCAGCTTCAAGGAGTTCCCTGGCATGGCACTTCTTCAAACAATGTGCTGACGACAAGACCCGAGTGGTTTGCACGCTGTGCCATCAGAGCCTGAAGCGAGGCATTAACGTTCTGAACCTGAGCACAACCTGCATGACCAGGCACCTGCATGCAAAGCATGAACTGCAGTGGAGTAAACACCTTAAAACCAAGGAAGTCACTCAGGCTCCCCCTGCTACCTCTTCTGCTGCTGCCGCCTCGGCCTATTCTGCTGCTGCCGCCTCGGCCTCTTCCTCCGCCTCTGGAGGAACGTTGGCACCTGCCGCCCAGCAAACAGGGGATGTACCACCAACACCACCACCACCACCTCCGTCACCAAGCGTCTCAAGCATGTCACACGCCAGCGTTCAGCTCTCCATCTCACAAACATTTGATAGAAAGCGTAAATTCCCACCTAGCCACCCTCGATCCCTGGCCCTGAATGCCAGCATTTCTAAACTACTGGCCTATGAAATGCTGTCATTTAGGCTGGTGGACACAGACAGCTTCAAACAGCTCATGTCGCTTGCTGTCCCACAGTATGTTGTTCCCAGCCGGCACTACTTCTCCAAGAGAGCCGTGCCTTCCCTGCACAACCAAGTATCCGATAAAATCAAGTGTGCACTGCGCAACGCCATCTGTAGCAAGGTCCACCTAACCACAGATACGTGGACCAGTAAGCACGGCCAGGGACGCTATATCTCCCTAACTGCACACTGGGTAAATGTAGTGGCAGCTGGGCCCCAGGCGGAGAGCTGTTTGGCGCACGTCCTGCCGCCGCCAAGGATCGCAGGGCAACATTCTTTGCCTCCTGTTGCCACCTCCTCCTTCTCGGCTTCCTCCTCCTCTTCTTCCACCTGCTCATCCAGTCAGCCACACACCTTCACCACCAACTTCAGCACAGCCCGGGGTAAACGTCAGCAGGCCATTCTGAAACTCATATGTTTGGGGGACAGGCCCCACACCGCACAGGAGTTGTGGCGGGGTATTGAACAACAGACCGACGAGTGGTTGCTGCCGGTGAGCCTCAAGCCCGGCCTGGTGGTGTGTGATAATGGGCGAAATCTCGTTGCAGCTCTGGGACTAGCCAATTTGACGCACATCCCTTGCTTGGCGCATGTGCTGAATTTGGTGGTGCAGAAGTTCATTCACAACTACCCCGACATGTCAGAGCTGCTGCATAAAGTGCGGGCCGTCTGTTCGCGCTTCCGGCGTTCACATCCTGCCGCTGCTCGCCTGTCTGCGCTACAGCGTAACTTCGGCCTTCCCGCTCACCGCCTCATATGCGACGTGCCCACCAGGTGGAACTCCACCTTGCACATGCTGGACAGACTGTGCGAGCAGCAGCAGGCCATAGTGGAGTTTCAGCTGCAGCACGCACGGGTCAGTCGCACTACAGAACAGCACCACTTCACCACCAATGACTGGGCCTCCATGCGAGACCTGTGTGCCCTGTTGCGCTGTTTCGAGTACTCCACCAACATGGCCAGTGGCGATGACACCGTTATCAGCGTTACAATACCACTTCTATGTCTCCTTGAGAAAACACTTAGGGCGATGATGGAACAGGAGGTGGCCCAGGAGGAGGAGGAGGAGGATGAGGAAGAGGGGTCATTTTTAGCACTTTCAGGCCAGTCTCTTCGAAGTGACTCAGAGGGAGGTTTTTTGCAACAGCAGAGGCCAGGTACAAATGTGGCCAGCCAGGGCCCACTACTGGAGGACGAGGAGGACGAGGATGAGGAGGAGGTGGAGGAGGATGAGGATGAAGCATGGTCACAGCGGGGTGGCACCCAACGCAGCTCGGGTCCATCACTGGTGCGTGGCTGGGGGGAAAGGCAGGACGATGACGATACGCCTCCCACAGAGGACAGCTTGTCCTTACCCCTGGGCAGCCTGGTACACATGAGCGACTACATGCTGCAGTGCCTGCGCAACGACAGCAGAGTTGCCCACATTTTAACCTGTGCGGACTACTGGGTTGCCACCCTGCTGGATCCACGCTACAAAGACAATGTGCCCACCTTACTTCCTGCACTGGAGCGTGATAGGAAGATGCGCGAGTACAAGCGCACGTTGGTAGACGCGCTACTGAGAGCATTCCCAAATGTCACAGGGGAACAAGTGGAAGCCCAAGGCCAAGGCAGAGGAGGAGCAAGAGGTCGCCAAGGCAGCTGTGTCACGGCCAGCTCCTCTGAGGGCAGGGTTAGCATGGCAGAGATGTGGAAAACTTTTGTCAACACGCCACAGCTAACTGCACCACCACCTGATACGCAACGTGTTAGCAGGAGGCAACATTTCACTAACATGGTGGAACAGTACGTGTGCACACCCCTCCACGTACTGACTGATGGTTCGGCCCCATTCAACTTCTGGGTCTCTAAATTGTCCACGTGGCCAGAGCTAGCCTTTTATGCCTTGGAGGTGCTGGCCTGCCCGGCAGCCAGCGTTTTGTCTGAACGTGTATTCAGCACGGCAGGGGGCGTCATTACAGACAAACGCAGCCGCCTGTCTACAGCCAATGTGGACAAGCTGACGTTCATAAAAATGAACCAGGCATGGATCCCACAGGACCTGTCCGTCCCTTGTCCAGATTAGACATTAACTACCTCCCCATAACCATATATTATTGGACTCCAGGGCACTTCCTCATTCAATCCTATTTTTATTTTCATTTTACCATTATATTGCGATGCTACCCAAAGTTGAATGAACCTCTCCTCTGCCTGTGTGCTAGGCCTAAATATATGCCAATGGACTGTTGCAGTGGTGGCTGACATGAAGCCTGATTCTCTGCTATGACATGCAGACTAATTCTCTGCTGACATGAAGCCAGATTGTCTGTTACGGGACCTCTCTCCTCTGCCTGGGTGCTGGGCCTAAATTTATGACAATGGACTGTTGCAGTGGTGGCTGACGTGAAGCCTGATTCTCTGCTATGACATGCAGACTGATTCTCTGCTGACATGAAGCCAGATCGTCTGTTACGGGACCTCTCTGCTCTGCCTGTGTGCTAGGCCTAAATATATGCCAATGGACTGTTGCAGTGGTGGGTGACGTGAAGCCTCATTCTCTGCTATGACATGCAGACTGATTCTCTGCTGACATGAAGCCAGATTGTCTGTTACGGGACCTCTCTGCTCTGCCTGTGTGCTAGGCCTAAATATATGCCAATGGACTGTTGCAGTGGTGGGTGACGTGAAGCCTCATTCTCTGCTATGACATGCAGACTGATTCTCTGCTGTCATGAAGCCAGATTGTCTGTTACGGGACCTCTCTGCTCTGCCTGTGTGCTAGGCCTAAATATATGCCAATGGACTGTTGCAGTGGTGGGTGACGTGAAGCCTCATTCTCTGCTATGACATGCAGACTGATTCTCTGCTGACATGAAGCCAGATTGTCTGTTACGGGACCTCTCTGCTCTGCCTGTGTGCTAGGCCTAAATATATGCCAATGGACTGTTGCAGTGGTGGGTGACGTGAAGCCTCATTCTCTGCTATGACATGCAGACTGATTCTCTGCTGTCATGAAGCCAGATTGTCTGTTACGGGACCTCTCTGCTCTGCCTGTGTGCTAGGCCTAAATATATGCCAATGGACTGTTGCAGTGGTGGGTGACGTGAAGCCTCATTCTCTGCTATGACATGCAGACTAATTCTCTGCTGACATGAAGACAGATTCTCTGTTACGGGACCTCTCTCCTCTGCCTGTGTGTGTGCTGGGCCTAAATATATGCCAATGGACTGTTGCAGTGGTGGCTGACGTGAAGCCTCATTCTCTGCTATGACATGCAGACTGATTCTCTGCTGACATGAAGCCAGATTCTCTGTTACGGGACCTCTCTCCTCTGCCTGTGTGTGTGCTGGGCCTAAATATATGCCAATGGACTGTTGCAGTGGTGGCTGACGTGAAGCCTCATTCTCTGCTATGACATGCAGACTGATTCTCTGCTGACATGAAGCCAGATTCTCTGTTACGGGACCTCTCTCCTCTGCCTGTGTGTGTGCTGGGCCTAAATATATGCCAATGGACTGTTGCAGTGGTGGCTGACGTGAAGCCTCATTCTCTGCTATGACATGCAGACTGATTCTCTGCTGACATGAAGCCAGATTCTCTGTTACGGGACCTCTCTCCTCTGCCTGTGTGTGTGCTGGGCCTAAATATATGCCAATGGACTGTTGCAGTGGTGGCTGACGTGAAGCCTCATTCTCTGCTATGACATGCAGACTGATTCTCTGCTGACATGAAGCCAGATTCTCTGTTACGGGACCTCTCTCCTCTGCCTGTGTGCTAGGCCTAAATATATGCCAATGGACTGTTGCAGTGGTGGCTGACGTGAAGCCTCATTCTCTGCTATGACATGCAGACTAATTCTCTGCTGACATGAAGACAGATTCTCTGTTACGGGACCTCTCTCCTCTGCCTGTGTGTGTGCTGGGCCTAAATATATGCCAATGGACTGTTGCAGTGGTGGCTGACGTGAAGCCTCATTCTCTGCTATGACATGCAGACTGATTCTCTGCTGACATGAAGCCAGATTCTCTGTTACGGGACCTCTCTCCTCTGCCTGTGTGTGTGCTGGGCCTAAATATATGCCAATGGACTGTTGCAGTGGTGGCTGACGTGAAGCCTCATTCTCTGCTATGACATGCAGACTGATTCTCTGCTGACATGAAGCCAGATTCTCTGTTACGGGACCTCTCTCCTCTGCCTGTGTGTGTGCTGGGCCTAAATATATGCCAATGGACTGTTGCAGTGGTGGCTGACGTGAAGCCTCATTCTCTGCTATGACATGCAGACTGATTCTCTGCTGACATGAAGCCAGATTCTCTGTTACGGGACCTCTCTCCTCTGCCTGTGTGTGTGCTGGGCCTAAATATATGCCAATGGACTGTTGCAGTGGTGGCTGACGTGAAGCCTCATTCTCTGCTATGACATGCAGACTGATTCTCTGCTGACATGAAGCCAGATTCTCTGTTACGGGACCTCTCTCCTCTGCCTGTGTGCTAGGCCTAAATATATGCCAATGGACTGTTGCAGTGGTGGCTGACGTGAAGCCTCATTCTCTGCTATGACATGCAGACTAATTCTCTGCTGACATGAAGACAGATTCTCTGTTACGGGACCTCTCTCCTCTGCCTGGGTGCCGGGGCCTAAATATCTGAGAATGGACTGTTCCAGTGGTGGGTGACGGGAAGCCAGATTCTCTGCTATGGAACCTCTCTCCAATTGATTTTGGTTAATTTTTATTTATTTAATTTTTATTTTAATTAATTTCCCTATCCACATTTGTTTGCAGGGGATTTACCTACATGTTGCTGCCTTTTGCAGCCCTCTAGCCCTTTCCTGGGCTGTTTTACAGCCGTTTTAGTGCCGAAAAGTTCGGGTCCCCATTGACTTCAATGGGGTTCGGGTTCGGGACGAAGTTCGGATCGGGTTCGGATCCCGAACCCGAACATTTCCGGGATGTTCGGCCGAACTTCTCGAACCCGAACATCCAGGTGTTCGCTCAACTCTAGTCATTTCCAGTTACCCCATATCCGCAGCCAAGCTGCTTTTTTTCCCACTGTTTGGGCAAGACTGTATTCATACAGTTTTACCTTGTTCATACACTCTGTCCATTCCTGGAAATTAGGATATCTAGTAGAGCCCCAGTGTTTAACTATTATTCCCTTACGTCCTACCAGCAGCACAGATGGGGTTAACTGCCCCCTGTGGACTGGTAGGACCGGCGGAATTTTTAATGAGCCCAAGAACCAATAAACGATCTTCAGCTCCCTGAAAGGGAGGAGATCGTCCCCCAGCCCACCGTGTTTTTTTCTGTCCTCTGGAGAGGTGGACTGGCGTGTCGCTCCCCTCAGGGAGCTGAAGTATGCAGGGGCTCTGGTTTTCTTAAACACTAAGGAAATCGCCCCCCTTTTTTTGTTGCTGTTTGCCTTTATTCTAGGCATAATCGCGGCTATTTTTTGTACAGGGTACCATCGGGGGTGGGGGGGTGGCTCCCCTCCCCTCTTCTATCTCGCCTGGATTTCGACGTCTCTGCGGTGTCCTGTTCTCTCCCTGCCGCATGTGTGCGGTGCCATGGGCGCCGCCATCTTCCGGAAGTGACGCACACCAGCTGCGCTTCGTCACTTCCGTTTTTTTTGCTATCTCCGATGCGGTGGGGTTTTCTTCTCACCGCTCGGTTGTTTTCTCCTTTTATACATCCTGAATTGTCAGGATAGCTTGGGGAGACACATAGGGTCCAGCTGAGCCTTATTTAGGCTCTTTTACTTCTCTGGGCTTGTTCCGACCGAGGCCCCGCCCAGGGGCTTCCCTTTTTTAAACGCCCAGAGCCTGTCATTCAGTGCTCTGGTTGCATCGCTCTCACAAGCTAGCTCCAGAGTTCCCTGTGCTTGATATATTATCATAGATATATTGATTCGCTTGGGTATTTTCTTCACAGCTCTATTTTGCTTCAGTGCTGGTGGGCACCCATATGGTCTTGTTTCACCTCCACTTGGTGCTTGTAGGTGTTATGACCTGTTTTTTTTCTTTTTCTTTACAGTTATGGCTTCCCCCAGAGATTCTGATCAGCGGAAGTCCACCGCCAAAAGGAAGCATTTGGCCTGTTACGAGTGTAACACACCTTTGGACGACAACTGCCCTTACTCAAGGTGTGAAGGTTGTCGCACACAGGCATCCACGGAACCCACAATGCAAGAGATGTTCCAGTGGACGAAAACTTACGTGGATGATTCCATTAAAGGAGTACTGCGCCTGCTTAATGAGAGGCTACCAGGATCCTCTCAGACTCCCATGGAAGTGGCTGCACCGGTCAAGAGACCTACCCCCTGTTTGGTGGGGTCTTCCTCTGAGGAGGAAGAATCAACTTCTTACTTTTTTCCTCCAGAGAAAACGCAGAAGTTGCTGAAGTCCATCAGGTCGGGGGACCAGGATGTTGACATAGGGGAGTCCTCCGATCCCGCCGGACGGACACAGCGTGTCTTTAGAGCGGATGAGACCATTCTCTCTGTGATGCGTACAGAGTGGAGAAAGCCTGAAAAAGGTTCAGTCCTCACCAGGAAATTTAAGCTCATGTATCGAATGGCTAAAACCTTGGTGGAATCGTGGGGTTCCGTTCCCAAGGTGGACATGGCAATAGCCAAGTTGTCCAGGCGCACTCTGGTCCCTGCAGACGATGGGTCTAGCCTGCAGGACCCTCTAGACCGGAGGGCAGAGTGCACCCTTAGAAGGGGTTACGCGGCGGCTGCTGCCTCCGCATCGTCATCCATTGCGGCCACTGAAGTAGCCTCCTTCTTACTCTCCAAACTTAATCAGATCCAGACAGACGTGGACCAGAGCGTTTCTAGAGACGACATCTTGACAGCGTTTAAATCAGTCAATCTGGCCGTGGATTTCTTGTGCGATTCCTCCCAGATACAGTTGAAACTGGCCGCCAAAACAATGGCTCTAGTTTCGGCTGCCCGCAGACCACTATGGCTGAAGCCGTGGATCGCGGACAACGCGTCCAAATTTAATCTGTGTGGGCTCCCCTTCGAGCCGGATAGGCTGTTCAGGTCCGAATTGGACAAAATCATGGAGGGACTCTCCGATAAGAAAGGGAAGAGTCTCCCCCAGCAGCCCTTTCGGGGACGCCCCAGACAGGATAAAAAAGGCGGAGACTGTTCAGGGCAGCAGGCTAAGCACAGAGATTGGGTGGGGCCGTCTCATAGATTCTCGAGACGCTCCCGCAAACCCACCAGGGAGGCGAAACCCTCCTGACTATGGGCCTCCTCGAGGCTCTTGGATAAGCCCTGCTACCCCCGCAGTATCTCCTCTAGACTTTCCCGTACCCCTCCCCCAGATTCCCGTGGGGGGCCGTCTCTCCCACTTCAAAGACTTTTGGGCCCAGCAAATTGCAGACCCCTGGGTTCAGGATATAATTTCTGCCGGTTACCGGGTAGATCTCATCTCCCCTGCCCCAGAGAGATTCATCGCCACGCGAAACTTCGGGTCGGCCAAACAGAAGATCCTAGAGTCTTATATTCAGGACTATATCTCCAAGGGAGCCCTGGAGGAGGTGCCGGCAGGGGAGAGAGGCCTAGGGATTTATTCTCCAGTGTTCCTGGTTCCCAAGAAGACGGGAGATCTCCGGATGATCATCGACTTGAGATTCCTCAATCGATTTATAAGGAAAACCAGGTTTCGTATGGAAACCATAAGGTCAGTCAGCCATATCCTCAACTCTGGAGACGTCATGGCTACTCTGGACCTCAAGGATGCGTATCTTCACATCCCGATCCATTCCACTTCCCGGAGGTTCCTCAGGATCGCAGTCCAGATTTTAGGGGTTCGCAGGCACTTTCACTTCCCTTCGCAATCTCTTCCGCCCCCCTTATCTTCACCAAGGTGGTGGTGTCGGTGGTGGCAGCTTTGAGACTTCAAGGACTGACTATTATTCCCTATCTTGACGATTGGCTTTTCATAGCCTCTTCAGTTCCGATCCTTACCCACCATCTTCAGATCGCAATCTCCTTTCTCCTCCGCCTGGGCTGGATCATCAACTGGCAGAAGTCGAATGTGAGCCCATCGACTTCAATCCATTATCTAGGATTCGTGGTCGACTCTGTGGAGATGTCCCTCCAGTTGACTCTAGAAAGGAGAGTGCGGATTCAGGACCTGGCAAAGGTCCTTTATGTCCCTCGTCGAGTCTCCATCCGGACTCTCATGAAGATGCTGGGGCTCATGTCAGCGGCTGCGGACGCAGTCCCTTGGGCACTATGGCACCTCCGTCCTCTTCAGTCGGAGGTCTTACACTTATGGAACGTCAGCCCTGCGGGGCTAGATTCTCTGTGCTCCCTGTCCGGTCAAACCCGGAATTCCCTCAGATGGTGGTTCCATCTGCCAGCAGGGAAGTCTATGACCCAACCAGCTTGGCTCATATTGACTACGGACGCGTCCCTTGTAGGCTGGGGCGCTCACCTAGACGGATACCCAGTACAGGGATCTTGGTCTCCCCTGGAGCGGCGTCTCTCCTCCAATCTTCGCGAGATGCGAGCTATCCGGCTAGCCCTCCTTCACTTCTCCCCTCAGATTCGGGGCAAAGCTGTGAAAGTCCAGTCAGACAATATGACTGCGGTTCTCTATATAAACAAGCAGGGAGGCACAAGATCATTGCCCCTTCTTTCAGAGATCGGGGTAATTCTTCGGTGGGCAGAGTTGAACCTTTCCCATCTATCTGCCACTCATATTCGAGGCTCCCTCAACATGATAGCGGACCGCCTAAGTCGAGGATTACCGACCATGGAGTGGTCTCTGCACCCGGAGATCTTCAGGCAGTTAGTTCACAGATGGGGTATGCCAGAGGTGGATCTCATGGCAACCAGGTTCAACGCCAAAGTTCTGAGGTTCTCTTCCCTATACAAGGAAGACAACCCCCGGCGATAGATGCTCTGTCGATACCGTGGAGGTTCAGGCTGGCTTACATCTTCCCTCCGTTTTCCATGATACCAAGGGTATTGACGAAAATCCGTCAGGATCAGGCCTCAGTAATTGCCATCATACCATTCTGGCCCAAGAGATCCTGGTTTACCCAGCTCATTCAGATGAGTCGGGGACAATACTGGAGACTCCCCCCGGAGCAGACCCTGGTGTCGTGGGACACTCACCTCTGCCCAGATCTGCACAGGTTCAACCTGACAGCCTGGAGGTTGATCAGTCCCTTCCCAACATAGAAGGGCTTTCCGAGTCGGTCCTGAGAACTTTGTCGCATTCCCGAGCAGAGTCTACGAAGAAGGCCTACTACAGGATCATGAGAATCTTCATGTCATGGTGTGATTCCAAACAGGTGGCGTCTGCAGATCCGCCCCTTCCTGCGATATTACAATTTCTTCAAGATGGATTAGATAAAGGTCTTTCTCCAGCTACCTTGAAGGTACATATTTGTGCCATCTCGGCCTGTCTTAACAGGCCACATTCTCGGGACCCACTCATCAAACGCTTCCTTAAGGGAGCTGAAAGACTAAAGCCTACTATACTGAAACCTATTCCCCAGGGGATCTTTCAGTAGTGCTCAGGGGGCTAGCATCTCCCCCCTTCGAGCCATTGGAGGAGGTGGAATTCAGGTTTTTGACTTTAAAGATGGTTTTTCTTCTGGCTGTAGCTTCAGCCAAAAGAATCTCTGAATTGCAGGCTTTTTCCGCAATTCACCCCTATACCATTTTTCTGCAGGACAGAGTACTCCTGAAGTTTTTACCCTACTTCAGGCCTAAGGTCCCAACCTTCCAAAATATCAACCAGGTAATCTTTTTACCAGTTTTGTTTTCAGCCTCCTCCTCGGATACTCCAGCTAGAGACCCGCTGGACATTTCTAGATGCCTCCAGGTCTATGTGGATAGATCCAGAGAGTTCAGGATAGACGAGAATATCCTCATCCTGTTTGCCGGTAAGTCTAAAGGCCGTAAAGCGTCTAAAGCTACCATTAGTCGCTGGATTAAGGAAGCCATCAGGGAGGCCTTCGTCTCCCAATCCCTAGAACCTCCGGAGTTTGTGAAAGCCCATTCTACTAGGGCTGTCTCCACCTCTGTTGCGAGAGAAGACTTCTCCCCTTAGAGTTGATCTGTAAGGCGGCTTCCTGGAGTTCTGAGTCAACCTTCATCTCCCATTATAGGATAGATGCTAGGACAGCAGAGTTTTCGGCCTTTGGGCAGACAGTTCTTAGTTCTGCCAGGCATGAGGACCCTCCCTAGGGGATTCTTCTTGCTATCTCCCCATCTGTGCTGCTGGTAGGACGTAAGGGAATCGTTAATTTCTAATGATAATTTGTTTTACCTTAGTCCTAACAGCAGCACACAAATATCCCACCCTAAGTACATTATGCTTGTTAAAAACACGGTGGGCTGGGGGACGATCTCCTCCCTTTCAGGGAGCTGAAGATCGTTTATTGGTTCTTGGGCTCATTAAAAATTCTGCCGGTCCTACCAGTCCACAGGGGGCAGTTAACCCCATCTGTGCTGCTGTTAGGACTAAGGGAAAACAAATTATCGTTAGAAATTAACGATTATTTTGGCCAGTGCAATGCCCCGAAGCCACAATAATTGCTCAGTTTTATTTTTATCTGTCTCTGGGAAAGTGCCCAGGATTGCATAATCAATGCGTACTTCGTATTTCATGGGGGAGCTATTCTGCAATTTCTGGAATATTTTAATCCAGTAATCTTTTATACCCGGGCATTCCTACAGCAAATGTTTATACTCTCCTCTATCTTTGTTACATTTATAACAGTTCTGTTCTCTGTCATTATAAATAGTATGCAGTAGTGCTGGTGTGTAATAGAGACGGTGTATAATTTTCAAAATAATCCACGTATGAGCAGGGGAGACCGTGGACCTTTTAATATTTTTATAAACGATACTCCACGGAATGGGTTCCATATTCTGCAGATCTTTTTCCTATTTAGCCTCTGCTCTAAATGTGATCGATTTTGTGTATTCATATTTTAACTTTGCATAGATATGCTATATAGCGGAAGTGTTTAGTTTCACATCGTGACAGAAATCTAGAAATGTGTTCTGTACGATATTTAAATAGTTCTTATTTTCCGTGTAGTGTATAGCGTGTCGTAACTGTTCGTATCGAAATTTATCAATGAATCCTAGTGTGGTGTCGGGGAGGATTTCGTTTAGAGGCTTAATCTGTCCTTTATCAAAAACCTGTGCAATAAAATGTATCCTCTGTTTTTCCCAATATTCAACATCACCCAGTTGCCTAACTTGTGCGTTCCCCCACAAGGGGGTGTACTGAACCACTTGGAATACTCCAGCCATACGTCTAACTTGTTGCCAAAGTACCCAAGCATTTTACTAAACGGGTTTATTATTATATTTTTCTCAATGGGACTATTTTCGAGGATGAAAAAAAGATCCTCCCAAGGTCCACAGTGCTCCCCAAAAATAAGCCATATACATTTATTCTTTTGATTCCTCATGCACCATCTCAGCTGTGCAGCCACATAATATCCACTATATAGCCAAAGGACAGAGATTCCACCCTCTTCTTTGTACAGGTATTGTATTTTAATTTGAACTCGTTTGTGCCCCCATATTAGTTCATTGAGAATGGTCTCCAATTTGTTAAAAAAACATCTTTTACCGTTATTGGGCTTGCATTTGGTACATATAATAACATTGGTAATAATGTGATTTTTATAAGGGCTATACGGTTGATTTGTGACAGGGGGAGTTTTAACCATGTTCTAATTTTTTCCTTTACTTTAACTAATATTGGGAGTATATTTAATTTCTTATAATATTTCAGTTTGGTCCCGATATGGATGCCCAGATATAGTAGAGATTCTGATGGGGTCAGCGTAATAACCCGAAAATTATAACCCGGTGGGACAGGGCGTCTCAATGGGAGAAACTTCGATTTTTCCCAGTTTATCTCATATCCAGATAAACATCCAAATTCGTCCACACTTTCCATAACCCTGGGTAGATTCCTATACCCTCTCCCCAAAAAAAGTAGAGTATCATCCGCATAAAGACTTATTTTGTCAGCTTCTCCCTCACATCCAAAGCCCTGTATTTCCTCATCAGCTCTGATTTTGCATGACATTGGCTCCAGGAACAATGAAAAAAGTAAAGGGGAGAGGGGGCATCCCTGACTCGTTCCTTGGGTCAGTGGGAAAGGGGAAGAGTATTCCCCATTAACTCGAACCCTGGATACCGGGTTTTGATACAGAATACAAATCCATCTGGAGAAATATTCACCTATCTTCACCTGTGACATCACTCTCCAGAGGAAGGGCCACTCCACCCTCCCTCGAACGCCTTAGCCGTGTCAAGGGACAGGATGGAGCAGTCCTCCCCCTCCCCCATTTGAATATTCAGAAAGGCCCTCCTTACATTATCCTGTATATTCCTTTTAGGAATAAACCCAGTTTGGTCCGCGTGGACGACTTTGTGAATAACAACTTTAAATCTATTGGCCAACAGTTTTGCAAGGATTTTATAATCTGTATTCAACAGAGAGATAGGACGATAAGATGTAACTAACAACGGGTCTTTCCCCTTTTTGGGGATTAGTGTGATGGTTGCTTCCATCCATGAGGGAGGTAGAGAGCCCAATATCCATGATTGGTTTAATACTTCCAACATTTGGGGGAGGATAATTCCCTCATGTTTTTGGTATACTTCGAATGGGAAACCATCCAACCCTGGGGATGTATTGCCCTTGATAGATTTCAGCGTGGCTTGTAACTCACTCAGTTGGATCGGTCTATTCAACCAGTCAATATCTTGTTTGTCGAATTCCGGAATCTTAATGTTATCTACAGTTGTGTTCAAAATTATTCAACCCCCAATGCTGTAAAGGGTTTTAGGGAATTTAGTGTACATTTGTAATTGTGTTCAGAATGAAATCTTACAAGGACTTTTTAAAGAACCGAATGCAACTAAAATGACATCAATTGTTTTTGTAATACAGTAGTAAATGTTTTTTTTGTGATTTCTTCATTGACACAATTATTCAACCCCTTAAAGACTACCACTCTTAAGAACAGAGGTTCATTCAAGTGTTTTCGATCAGGTATTGAAAACACCTGTGGATGTCAAGGAGCAGCAATCAAGCATAATAAACATTAATTAGATTTAAAAGGACTGTG
Organism: Bufo gargarizans; assembly: GCF_014858855.1. Taxonomy (NCBI): domain Eukaryota; kingdom Metazoa; phylum Chordata; class Amphibia; order Anura; family Bufonidae; genus Bufo; species Bufo gargarizans. The sequence goes on from NC_058084.1 coordinate 98,886,781, forward strand.
ATACTCAACTCCTTCTAGACATTTACTGGTGTGTTTACAAACATGGTGAAGTCAAGAGAATGGTCCAGGAAGACAAAAGAAGAGGAGATTTCTCTTCACAGGAAGGGCAATGAGTGGGTCTGATGGCCTGGAAGTACCTTGGTCCAGCAGGTATTCTTTCACTGCCCGTCGCTGCTCCCACAACCTCTCCAGCATGTGGAGGGTGGAGTTCCACCACGTCATGCTGTCAACAATCAGCCTGTGAGGTGGCAGGCTGGTGTCCTGCTGAAGTTTGGACAGGGACACTGTGGCTGTTGGAAAGCGTCTGGCAATCCTACGTACATGTTGCACGACGTCGCTCAACCCTGGGTATGTGCGTAGGAACTTCTGTACTACAAGGTTGAGGATATGTGCCATGCAGAGCAAGTGTGTTAGACTGCCAGCATTGAGGGCGGCGAGAAGGTTGCTGCCATTGTCACAGACAACCATACCTGCCTGGATCCTTCGAGGTGTCAGCCACTTGTGGACCTGAGCCTAGAGGGCAGCCAGAACATCAGGTCCAGTGTGTCTCCATTCCCCTAAGCTCACAAGCTGGAGCACGGCCTGGCAGCAGACATGCCCCCCACTTGAATAGCTATGGGGACGCTTGCTGGGGGGTTCATCAGCGGTGGAGACAGTGGCTTGAGGGAGAGCAGAAGTTCTCCCCTGGACACCCCGGGGCGGCACCACAAATTGAGATGCCGCCACATCTGATGATCCCTCCCCAGCGCCTCAGAGTTATACTAATGTGCTGTACAATAGTGTTGAGCGCGAATATTCGAATAACAAATTTTTATCTCGAATATCGCAACTTTGAGATTTCGCGAATATTTTGAATATAGTTCTATATATTCGCGAAATCGAATATTCATTTTTTTTTTATTTATTTTTTTTCATCGGAAAATATATGATTCCTCCCTGCTTCTTGCTTGTGGGTTAATGAGTTATTGGCCCACAAGCAACTGAATTAAAGCTGGAAGGAATCACGTTTTCAGATGGACCAAATTTGATGAATATTCAAAATAAAGAATATATTGCTATATATTCATTTTAAGAATACTAAGAATATTTGTCCTATTCTAATCTAAACCAATAATCTCGGTTATAATATTCGATTTCAAGAATATTACAACAAAAATATCGTAATGGTTAATACATGCGCCCAGGCTATTTTGAGCAAATCTGACATGTTTCACTTCATGTGGTAGTAATTTTAAAACACTTTTACTTATCCAGGCCATTATGAAATAGTTTTCCCGTCACATATTGTATTTCATGACAGTGGAAAAATTCAGTCACAAAATTTCATTTGCATTTTTTTTTAAATACAAAATTTACCCAAAATTTGATCACTTGGTATTACACTTTTTTGTGATGTAAGGTTTAAAAAAAATGGCTTTTTTGACAAATTTTTTCTTTTCTTTTTATTATCGTGTTAATCTGAGGGGTTAGATCATGTGATATTTTTATACTGCTGGTTATTATGCACATGGCGATACCTAATATGCATATATATTTTTTAGTATTTTATTATTACATAATAATAGCATTTTTGAACCAAAATAAATCATGTTTTAATGTCTCCATATACTGAGAGCCATATTTGTTTTATTTTTTGGGGAGTTGTTTTAGGTAGGGGCTCATTTTTTACAGGATGAGGTGATGGTTAAATTGGTACTATTTTGGGGGTCATATGCTGTTTTGATTGCTTCCTGTTGCACTTTTAGTGATGCAATGTGACAATTTTTATTTTATTTAGCACAGTTTTTATTTTTAACGGTGTTCACCTGAGCGGTTCGGTCATGTGATATTTTTATAGAGTCGGTCGATACGGATGCAGTGATACATAATTTGTCTTCCTTTTTTTCACTATTTAAAAAATATATATATTTAACTTTATTTTGGAAAAATTACGCTTTTTTTCTTGAAATTTTTTTGTTTTGTTTTAAACACCTATATTTTCAAACTTTTTTTTTTTCAGTTTAGTTTTTGACCCCCTCTGGGACTTCAACTTTTGGGGGTTTGATTCCCTTTACAATGCATTACAATATTTCTATATTGTAATGCATTGGCTGTACGTGTATTACCGGTGTAACACAGGGGGCTGGATCTCACAGGCCCTCCCGGAAGGCAGCAACGATGCCTAAGGACTGCATCAGGCTACCTTCTCTGCCATTAGGTCCCCATCACAACAGCGCGGGGACCCGATGGACATCCCGCACATGTCTGAAGCTAGCACGTGCTGCAGTCAGTGCTGACCGTGGCCGTGCAGGGGTTAATGCCCCGGCATCTGTGATTTCACCAATGCCGGTGCATACAGCAGGGGTCCGGCTATCAGTGACTGCCGGACCCCTGCCCCCGATCGGGAGGGCGCAGCTCCTGGACCCGCCCGATCACCATGCAGTACATTTACTTCACTGGGCTTTAAAGGGACACTGACAGGCCCAATAACCATAATTAGCTGTACATATGCATGTACAGGTCTTCTAATGTACATTAAAAACATATAAGTATAACCCCTGTCCACATTATGAATACAGTAAACTCACATTTTATAACCTGAAGTAATCGCTGTTTTTTCTGCCCAAGGGGCGGGGTTTCAGCTCCACTTGCGCCCAGCCAGCATCAGCCCAACCGCCGCTTTGAAGCGCCGCCCAGCTCATCAATATTCACTTCGCTGGGCGGCTTCTGCTGTCCCCGACCTTCCGAGATCCGGCGCATGCCCAATAGAAAGCTATGGGTGCCGGGCGCATGCGCAGAAGCTGAAAGCGAGTCCGATGCCCATAGCTTTCTATTGGGCATGCGTCGGATCTCGGAAGGTCGGGGACAGCAGAAGCCGCCCAGCTAAGTGAATATTGATGAGCTGGGCGGCGCTTCAAAACGGCGGTAAAATACTTTTTTTCATAACTGTATATATACATTACAGAGATACAAAAGTAATGTAAGCATTGTACCTGGGCATATTCTGTCACGAATATCTCAGATTCTCCGAATTCCTCCTCTTCAAATCTGACATTTTTTTTTATATGGCAATGCTAGGGTGATTGCCCTTAAACTTCCTCTTGAGCTCGGAATGGATCTCCCTCACAATCCTCTGCTTCTCAGCGTAGACCTGGGTCCGGTCTTAGCTCCGCTCCAACATGCGCTGCAGGATAAAGATGCAAGTATATAATCCCAATTTTTTTAAATACAAGTATTGTAAATAATGTCCTCAGCAAAACATCAAAAAGTATTTTGTCTTCGAAGGGGAAATATTAGATTTAATGTTACCGATATAAGATGGGATTGTATTGCGATTGTATGTGTGTGGGGTCTGAGCAATCGGATATTGGCCTGCTGAGCAGAGATGTACCTGTCTAGTGAAGTGATGGTGCGGTATGGAGTGTACAGCTGGTTCGCCTCCCCGTGGTGCACCCTGGTAACTCTAAATGAACCAGCAAATACTAGCAGTAAGACAAAGAAAACTTCTCCTGAGTCCTGAGCAACAGGACATAAACTCTAATCTATAGAGTGTGTTTGTGGGTGTGTGTGGGGTATATAGTGTGCAGCAGGAAAATGGATGTGCAATCTGCATGTGAGAGATATTTCTATGCTGTCCACACGTACATGCTACTGACATAGTGCTGTGATGTTAAAACAAAACTGATGCACCAATCAGTAATATCTACTTAGACCTGCTAAAAAGTGAAGTTATATGTATCTAAAAAAAATTGGATCATAAGTGGCGATTTTCGCAATCTAGAATATTTTAGAACACTCTATCTGCATATAAAGCGATTGGTCTGACATGCATGTGAAATGTAATAAAATACACTGGTGTAATGTGAAATTACTTACATTGATCAGGACTCAGGAGTTCTTCCTAACTGTCTCGAAAAATTGCTTCCGACCATCTTTTACAATTGCCTCAAACTTTGGGTAGTTTGAAAACAGTTGCTAGACTACGTCCTGTTTTGCGCATGCATATTAAGCAAATTTTATATAGCGAATTTTATATTGCGATTTTAGTAATAAAAAAAATCTGAACGAAGATAGCCAATGTTTTTTTTTTATAAGCGGCCCAAAAATTATCCCTTTTAGGAGAGTAGCAACAAGTTTGATGTCATTTATATTCGAAAAAATATATATATATTCTTGGAAAATGAAGAAGCAATGGCCTTTTACAAAAGCCATTGCTTCTTCATTTTCCAAGACTATATATATTTTGAACATCAAACTTGTTGCTACTCTCCTAAAAGGGATAATTTTTGGACCGCTTATAAAAAAAAAACATTGCTTATTTCAATACCATCATGTGGGCATAAACACTGTCATACATCTACCAGCACAAAGGGATAATTTTTGGATTGTTTTTCAATTTTGAAAAGCATAATACATTTCACCATGCAGTGTGTTATTAAACTGGATGCTTGTTGCCACCGGCTACCATCCATTTACCCATAGCCATATATGTTACTATCGCTTTAAGAGCATAAAAGGAGTTGGATACAGTCTTGAGAAACCTCAGAGTGTCATACATGACTTTTCAGGGTAAATGGGACATTTTTGATTCTTGTTTAATTTATTTGGGCAAAATCTAATCTGATGGGCTAATCAATCAAATAGAATCAAAATGAATTTCAGGAAATTCATCTCTAAATATGACAGACAGGCATTGTCTGTGATCTGCAATAATGCCGATAATGAACATATAACCTGTCACATGCTGTGGTCAATTGCCAGGCATTTTTCCCCTGGAGAGATCCCCTGTGCTGAGATCAATGTTGCTATGGAAAATTTGGCAAATTTAGCAGGGTTCCATAGTAACACAGTAAATATCCTATAGGCTGCAATGGTAAATGATCTCATGTTAAAGGCCCATAGGGGGACTTAATATAATATAATAATTATAATATAAGTGAAAAGAAATGAAAACACTTTTTAAAACTACATTTTTTTTTTTAATTTATAAAAATTCTAATCACCCCTTTTAACCATATTAATAACAACAATAAGCAATAGAAAATATAAATCATTGTCATCTTGTAACAAAAAGCCCGTACTATTAAAATATAATTGTATTTATTCCATACAGTGAAATCCGTAATGGGAAAAAAAATGTAAAGTGCAGATTCACTGCTTTTTTTGGTTAATGAATCTTTAAAAAAAAATATAAAGTGATCAAAAATAGCATATACATTCTAAAATGGTATTAATAAAAACTACAGATTGCGCCGCAACAGATCCCTGGCTACTGGGCTTGGCCACACCTTCTGACATTTTGGCTACGCCTACAACATTGGACCACGTCTACATTTTTCCAGGGCCATTTTGAGTTCCCAACCCACTCCTGGACAATATCCTATGAAGTGTTTTTTGTTGTTGTTGTGTTTTGTTCTATTGTTCTATTGGTTTACTTGCCAGGTTGCTTCTGCTAATGTTTTCTGTAGAAGATCTCGGCACCTTAGCAAACAACAGCAATCCCCAGAAAGCTACATATCATTACCTGTCTTGCTTGTATATTTCTGACTGGTTAGTAGTTACTTTTGGTATGCAGTTTTCGTGTAATGCAGTGTATCTGCAAAAGGCCAGGATACAGGTACGCTGACACCACTTTAATGCAGTGGCCGAGTCAGGTGGATAATAGTCTGTATTTGTAGTGATGCCAATTGCAGCGTGCGCAGGGTACTATCCCAGGACCCTTCCAAGGTGTTATAATGGACGTCCCAAATTCAGAATGCCAGAGTGGTGTAATGGCCTATAATGACTCTATAGGGTGGTGATAATTGTGTCACGGTGTCTCCTTCCTGGGTACAGCTGGACTCATGGCTCACTTGCAATAAATTTGAGTGTAGTGATAGTAGGAGTAATAGAGGAATTTTGCAGCAGAAATTATATCTAGACCTTTGGATGAAGTTCAAATGTTTCTTTACTTGAAATAACTTGTATCCAAGCAGTATACAGCTTTGGTCTCTTTGTCCCAGCAGGTTTTGGCAATCATTAGCAGGAAAAAAATACTTATGCTTTAAATTTGGAGCTTGCAGGACAATTTGTCTGCTTGGTAGCTCTGTAATTGTGACAGGAATTAATCTTCTGCACTTTTCTGTAACTTCTGCTGTATGGGGACGGACTAGCTGAGGAGGAATGGCTTCTTCTAGGTCTCTGGACTTAACTCACAGATTATTTCTCAGGGGATGCTTTCTTCCTGGAACTCTGGAGGTTGTAGTTAGTTTTCTGCTTCTTCATCCAACGGAGGCTGAAGGTGCTCAGACTGGGAATATGATTAAATCTCAGCCGAGACAAGATCCTTGCTGTCTTCCCTATGCAGGGGATCTCTTACACACACACCCTACCCCTAGAAGAAGACGATGATTTCATGCACCAACCACTGTTAAAGCAACCAGTCTACTCTCTTGGATGGATTGGATTTACACAGGATGATTCTGCATCCGATTGTGGGAAAAGTAACGTTCCTTCCTGACAGTAGGCTCCTCACTAAGTGAAGACCACTGCATTTACCCTCAGCAATTTCCTTTACTGTATGAGGACACAAGACCATTATTGTGATCCCTCATACTCGTACAGCAGGGATCAGCAACCTTCGGCACTCCAGCTGCTGTGAAACAAAAACTACCAGCATGCACATTTACTCAACTGTTCTTGTAACTCCTGTAGAAGTGAAAGGAGGATTCTGGGAGTTGTGGTTTCTGAACATGCTGGAGTGCCAGAGGTTGCAGATCCCTGTCATACAGAATCATGGTTTCTGAGCAGCAAATCGCTGTTTAGACCACACAATCTGCTGCCCAGAAACTATAATCAGTGGTGCCTGCATGAACTACAGGATCAACTGATGAAAAAACGTTTCACTTGTTCATTGGGTTATCAGCGGCACATTTATATGAGCAGATTGTTAGGAATGACCATTTACAGGAATGGCCGCTCCCGAAAATCTGAACTATTATTGGCTCTTGTAAATGCAGCTTAATTCAGTCAACATGACAGAGTGATATCAACTACTTAGTTATTAACACTTTCTCCTGAGTTAACGAGAAGATCTTTAAAATTATATTGTAGCTGAAATGTTGTAGAAATGGGGGTTTTGTGAGTAAGTTAATATTCATGGCAAGGAATGACTGTTGCAAACTATTGCAATTCATCTGATCACCCTTCATAGCAATATACCATTAATGCAAATTGCCACCATAAAAACTAAAGGAACAAACTTTGTGAAAACCAAAATTTGTGTCAGTCTCAAAACTTTTGCCCACAATCGTAAATAAGTTGATAGTGTAATGCTTCACACAAAAATACAAATCACTATTGATTGAATTATGAATTTTATGGTTTGTTTCAGGTGAATATAAAAATCTTCAACGTTTTCCTAACCTTGTGATACAAATACTTGTAACAATCAAAGATCCAAGGGGTATGAACTTACCTTTGTTTGCCTTAAACACACAATTTCTCTGTGAAAAATATTATCTTCCGCCGGTTCCTTTATGTCAAGGACATACAAGGAGAAATGATTGATGTTAGCAGAAAGAACACTGGGATTTGCAAACACGCTGCACATACAGCACAGGGTTATTCCTAACAAATACAAGAAAGGTGACATTCAGCTACCCATAAAACAGCTGTTCGAGTACAGGGAAATGACACTCACAGACTGTCAGGAATTTCCCCTAAAAAGAAATGTTTAAAATGTATCTTGTTAGTGTACTAGTGCTTGTACAGGTTTAGTTCATCTTTGTAACAAAGTAGAATTATTACCAGCTTTGTATGCTTGGAGTCATCCAACAGCAAAATAATTTGGTGGCTTAAAGTTCTATTCACATTGCCATTCAGATACCCTTCCAGGGGTTACATACAGCCGTGCACATGAAGCTCTTCATCTTTTGTTTTTACTGTAATCTGAGTTTTTAACAGAAACTACAATGCGCCATGCAGTGCTATTGTTGTCATCAAAATTATGGACACTTCAAAAGAACTTCAGACCCCATGAACATTTAATAATGCCTGGCAGTTGCTGGTTGGATCTATTGATGACAGAACAAGCAATGTTACCTGGCTTCTGCTATAACTGGAAGCCATAATGCCAATACAATTAACTATATGCAAGTTTATAAAGAGCTATTATACCCAGGTATGTTAGAATTTGATGACATCATAGCTCAGAATTAGGTTATTTGTATTTTCATAATCTTGTCCAGTTCTGTGCAGTTCAGTTGTTTTTAAGCTTACATGGCTTGCTGGGAATGGAAATAAAGGAATACACAGTTTTCATGAATATTCTTTAATTTCACAAATATCCCCAAAGAGCCACCTACATTCTCCTCTATTACAAGGTAATGCTATTATTTATGTGTGTCCCTGTTCATATAAGTCTGCGACTGAGACATTGCTCTGCTGGTGTGCTACTGACTAAAACTGTACCAAATGCTCAGCATATGAAACATATTCCCTCCTCCAGAGACAGGGATGAGAGAGAGCTAGGGAGCAGTGAAGTTAGAAGATGGCAGAGAAGAAGCATTTGAGGTGTGGTACCTTATTTCAAGGAGAAGGAGGAAAACTAGTGGTAAACTTTACTGCATATAAATTTTTGCTTGTAAAGATGTTTAAACTCAAAATAATAAAGGTTTAATGAAAATCTTAATTGAAAGGCAGAGATACCCTGTTCAGGCAGTAAATTTATTTCTGAATCCACTAGTTCAAAGGAAAACAAAGCTTCTAGCCGCCATATGGATAGCTGCGGAGAGGCTGACTGGAGGATAAAGAAAATCAGTGAATAAAGAAACCTGTGGCAGTCTAATCTCTTTCAGGGTCTGCTATGTGAGGGTTCCAAAAGAGATCGAAGCACCATAGATCGGATCTGTACGACTTGGTGCTGTACATAGGGTTAACTATCCTGCACACTTTTTCCCTAGAACAACCCAGTTGGTCCTTGTGTGTGTGACCCCACTGAGTATGCTGCTATTCTGATACTGAAGTATAGTACTAAGTTATTCACTCAACGTGTTTCTACTGTGAAAGTTTCATCAGGAGTGTTCTAATCTATTCAGCAACAAAATTAACTGAGTAAAGAAGCCGCAGCACATATGGTGTGGTACGGTGTATTTTGGTTACACTTCCAAAAACTTTTACTTTTTTGAATTTAGGAGACTTAACATTTTAATTTTTGAAGTATTTTTTCATGTAACAAGCCAAGTTGCAGAGGCTTAGAGGTGTCAGAATAATATAACCCCTGCTAAAGTGATCCCATTTTGAAAACTAGACCCCTTAATGTATTCATCTATGGCTGTAATGAGTTTTTTGACCCCCTAGTTTTTTAAAGAAACTAATGATAAGACCGTTTTTGTCTTACAAAGCACATGAAAATGAAGAAGTACCCCCCAAAATGTATCACCCCATTTCTTTTGTCTTCAGTAGAGTTGAGCAGACGGGTTCGCCGGGCTGAACTTCGCAAAATAGTTCGAGTTCGGGACCTGAACTTGACCTGAACTTGACCCTAAACCCGAACCCCATTGAAGTCAATGGGGACCCAAACTTTGGATCACTAAAATGGCTCTAAAAAAGTCATGGAAAGGGCTAGAGGGCTGAAAAAGGCAGCAGAATGTGGTTAAGAGCATGGATAGGGAAATTATTTAAAATAGCATAAAATACGTAAAAATAAAAAATAATAATCATGATCTAGGAGGAAGAGGTCCGTATGGAGTAGGAGGTTGAGGAGGTGGTGGATGTGGCGGTGTAGGTGGAAGCGGCGGTGGAGGAGGAGTAGGTAGCCAACACTGTTTTGTTTTGTTTTTATTTAATTTTTTTGTTTAAATTTGGGTAGACCCCAAAACATTGGGAAATATAAAAAAACTAAAACAAAGACAAAATGCGCTGGAGTACAACAATGGCTGGGTGAGGCGGTTGTGCTGTCTGTGATAACCCCCTCCTACCATGCTTAACAAACGTTCAGACAATACACTGGCTGCCCGGCAAGCCAGCACCTCCAAGGCGTAAAGGGCAAGCTCAGGCCATGTGCCCAATTTGGAGACCCAGAAGTTGAATGGGGCAGACCCATCAGTCAGTACGTGTAGGCATGTGCACACATACTGCTCCACCATGTTGCTGAAATGCTGCCTCCTGCTAAGATGTTCCATATCAGCTGGTGGTGCTGGTTGTTGTGTCGTGCTGACAAAACTTTTCCACATTTCAGCCATGCTAAACATCCCTTCTGAGGTCCTGGAGGTGCCCCAGCTGCATTAGCAACCTCTTCCTCGTCCTCTGCCTTCGCCTTGTGCTTCCACTGTGCTCCTGCTGTCAGGTGGGAATGCCATCAGCAGCGTGTCTACCGGCATGCGCTTGTACTTGCACATCTTCCAATCATGCTCCAGTGACAGAATTAAGGACGGTACGTTGTCCTTGTAATGGGGATCCAGCAGCGTGGCCACCCAGTAATCAGCAAAAGTTAGAATGTGGCTAACTCGGCGGTCGTTGCGGAGACACTGCAGCATGTAATCGCTCATGTGTGCCAGGCTGCCCAGAGGCAACAACAAGCTGTCCTCTGTGGGAGGTGTATCGTCTGTGTCCTCTGTATTCCCCCAGCCATGCACCAGTGATGCCCATGAGCTGGTCTGGGTGCCACCCTGCTGTGAACACGGTTCCTCATGCTCCATCTTCTCCTCCTTATCCTCCACTTTGTCATCCTCCAGAACTGTGCCCTGGCTGGACAATTGTGTACCTGGCATATATGTTGGTGCAGGAACCCACCCTCTGAGCCACTTGTGAATGACTGGCCTGAAACCCTTCTAAATGATCCCTCTTCCTCCAACTCCTGTACCACATGCTCTTCCATCATCGCTCGAAGCGTTTTTTCAAGAAGGCATAGAAGTGGGATAGTAATTCTGAGAACGGCGTCATCGGCACTGGCCATGTTGGTGAAGTACTCGAAAAAGCGCAACAAGGCACATCAATTTATTATAATCTGTCACACAGACCGGTTTGTGTTTGTCAGCAGTAGCCCCCCTCTCCCTAACTGCTACTATGTTGTCTGCATGCACGGTGGTCAGCATGTAGACATCCTTCCTGTCCTTTCACTTCACTGCAAGCAGCTGGTCACTTGCAAGAGTAAGGGATGTTCCTCTTTCCTAACGCTTGGACACCAGCAGTTGTGGGTATCCCACTCTATTTTTACGGACTGTCCCACAAGCTATTTCCGGTAGCAGTGGGCAGGGAGCTCCTGTGCTTTTTTATTGTGCTAGCTTGGGCTGAAGTACTGCCGTAAAAAGGCTGCACTCCAGCCCAAGGCCCCTTAGTGACCGCCGTAAAAACACCTATGGGTGGTAACTAAGGGGTTAAGTTACCATTGTACAGATGTACCAATTGTTATATTGTTATTCAGTGTGCTATGCTATTAGTGTAGAACAGCACTGGGCACTACACTATTAACATACAAGGCTGACAATATAATGATTGATGACTCTGTATCAGAATATATGACCCTTTTCTGCCATCAAGAGAGTGTAAAGAGAAGAGCAGGAAAGGGCATAGCATATTTTAGTAAGTCTTTTCCGTTCTAATGTCCCAAACTCTCTGCTGCTGCCCCTGTGACCTTTTTATGTACATCATCCCACTGTGTTAAGACCCCTTTGCACTGCCTGAGGATTGGACATAGTATCGCTCTCCCTCGTAGGAACGCTTGTTAGCGATGATCTGCCTGTGTAACGGTGCTGCCGATTACAAGATAAATGAGAGAAACGCTTGTTCCTCAGGTAACAGGATCGTTCATGTGGTCACAAAACTCATCCAAACAGCTTCTGTTGCCGGCAAACACTGATTCTGTATGGGAACAAGTTATGGCATTAGTGATCGCTTCTCCCCATATTGTGGAGAAAATCGCTGTATGTCTCCCTAAGGTCTCATTCACACATCCGCAATTTGGTTCCGCATTTTGCGGAACGGAATTGCGGACCCATTCATTTAAATAGGGGGGGTACAATGTGCTGCCCGGATACGGAATTGCGGATCCGCACTTCTGGGTCCGCAATTTTGTTCCAGAAAAAAATAGAACAATTGCGGACAAGAATAGGCATATTCTATTAGTGCCGGCGATGTGCGGTCCGCAAGAGGCAGAACGCACATTGCCGGTGTCCGTGAATGGAGCCATGTGAATGGAGCCTAACTGACGAGCAGGCGCCTTCCCAACAATCGTCTGCTCAATTGAACAATGTAAAGGGGCCTTTAAGGAGACTGTCGTTTTAGAGGTACTGATCCAGCTACCGTAAACTAAAGTCACCTACTGTAGGTCAACATTATGTGGTTATCCTTAAAAACAAAATACCTTAGATTCATAAATTTCTAGATAAATCTGTTTAAATTCATAAAAGATGATAGAGCCTAGCAATAAATTATTAGAACCAATTACACTCGTTCTTCCTCCCTAATGGATGAGCACATAATGCCATTATTTTATGAATTATTTTATGAATTATTGTAAAATCTTAATGGACAAATCAAATCAATTTCTAAATTTAGCACATTCATGAATTTATAATGAAAATACCTTTTTTATTATTACATTTCATTATTAATATAAATGTATAATTATAAGAAATATGGACAATATTATTCATTGATGTGACTCCTGTGTACACGCTGCTTACCATATAGTAATCATATGTGCTACAACCACAGTCGCCCGCTTTATTATTGCTCCTGCTATGAAACAGAAACTGTCATTTGTTCTCCGGTGATTTAATTGTGGCAGAATAGTAAAAAACAACATTACAGCATTGGAAAAGCAAGCAGCTTGTGGAGATAACTGCCTAACACATTCTGATGTACCGCATATAAGTAACTCTACACTATAGATTTGTATAACACCTGGAATATTCAAAGGAGAGAAGTTTTGTTCTATAAATATATCATATTTTCCCAATCTCCTTTATCCAGCGTTTTGTCCCCAGTGACGTCTATTACTTTCCATACACTATTATCGCCCCAGGCTAGCCTTTGGCTTGTTTATTTGCACTCGAGATGGGATGGAAGGAGAATACTGATGAAGATTACTGTTTAACAAATCACATATATTGCCTTTCAGTAATAAGTGAGGTTAACCATATGCAATGTGTTCTTCAATATTCTGTAAATAGTTTTGGGTCTTAGAAAACTTACTGGAACTTATAACCATATGGTCGGTCACATCAATACTTTAAATATCAAACAATTCTCTTATGAAGTAGTAGTACTTTAAAGCAGTGGTGCCCAACCATTTTTTGTCTGAGAGCCATGGTATAAATTTTGCGGGCCAGAACCAGGTAGCTTTGCCAGAAAGAAATACAAACACTGTGAGGGAATACGTGTGAGCATTACTAAAATACATAATATGTAGGCCTACACTTGCTCAAATCTGCGTGGGAGACTGCGTTTGGAGCCTCTGTTGCAGATTCTGTCGAAAGACCAGACAAAAAAGCCTTGTACGCAGCACTTTTGTGTCCGGTAAAAAGATAGGATTCCGAATGGAAACTGAATGGATCCCATCATAGTTGGTGGAGTCTGTTCAGCTTCTTCCCTGTGGGGTGACAGGAGGAGGGGAGAGCAGGGTCACTAGTGGGGTGACAGGAGGAGGGGGAGCAGGGTGACTAGTGGGGTGACAGGAGGAGGGGAGAGCAGGGTCACTAGTGGGGTGACAGGAGGAGGGGAGAGCAGGGTCACTAGTGGGGTGACAGGAGGAGGGGGGAGCAGGGTCACTAGTGAGGTGATAGGGGGAGGGGGGAGCAGGGTCACTAGTGGGGTGACAGGAGGAGGGGAGAGCAGGGTCACTAGTGGGGTGACAGGAGGAGGGGAGAGCAGGGTCACTAGTGGGGTGACAGGAGGAGGGGAGAGCAGGGTCACTAGTGGGGTGACACAAGGAGAGGGGGGCAGGGTCACTAGTGAGGTGACAGGAGGAGGGGGAGCAGGGTGACTAGTGGGGTGACAGGAGGAGGGGAGAGCAGGGTCACTAGTGGGGTGACAGGAGGAGGGGGAAGCAGGGTCACTAGTGGGGTGACAGGAGAACGGGAAGCAGGGTCACTAATGAGGTGACAGGAGGAGGGGGAAGCAGGGTCACTAGTGAGGTGACAGGAAGAGAGGGAGCAGGGTCGCTAGTAGGGTGACAGGAGTAGGGGGGAGAAAGGTCACCGGGGACCAGTCACATGAGTCCACGGCTCCTTACCTCTCCCTGTCATGTTTCCCAAGGTCCTCGGGCAGCGCGCCCCGCTCTCCTTACAACAGCCCCCCCTGGAGCCGGCCCCTCCGTTTTCCAGCTTCAGCAGGCTTCCCCTGCTGCAGGACCGGTATCGCTCAAGCGCGCCTTTACCAACAAATAACAAAGCTCCTTGCTGTAAGGAGGTTTGCTATTGGTTATTTCAGGCACAGGCAGCATCGCTGCGCTGCCTGTGCTATTCACAGTGCTCACTGTGTGGGAAAAGTCTAAGGCGTATTGGTACGCCTTAGACTTTTTACAAGGAGTCGCACGGGCCGCATGACACCGGTTGGGGATCACTGCTTTAAAGGCATCTTCGTTTGGAAACACCATTTTTAATTACGCTATTAGGGTACTCCAAGTTAGTTTAGGGAGGGGGGTTATTTATTCCATAAAGTGTAGCAAAAAGTGTTTCTTTCTCGAAAGAGGTCCCAACACATCTATTCAATACCGGGACAGCCTACCGATTATAATGGGCACAACATAATGTTTTACTTTCAAGGGAATTTGGACACATACTAAAAAAATTTCCAACAGATTCCATGTGATTAGTTGAGGTCTCAGGAGTGTGCCACTTTTATCAGACTATGATTTGGGGATCCTTAAGGCACATTTACAATGCTCCGATGAGCAGTAACTGTTGGAAAGGAAGAGTTCCATCCAGATAACTGCCAGCTTATGGAAAAGAGAGAAAAACGATCCAGTGCTCCTGAAATTTTTGAGCCATCGGTTCTTTTATTGCAGTGATAAAAATTCGTACAGTGGTACAACCTCCATATGTGTCATTCGCAGTCTACGCGTTTCGAACTAAGCAGTTCTTATTCATGACTCCATGATGTTGAAGTCATAAATAAGAACTGCTTAGTTAGAAACGTGTAGACTGCGAATGACACATATGGAGGTTGTACCACGGTACAAATTTTTACCACCGCAATAAAAAAAAACGACGGCTCAAAAATTTCAGGAGTGCTGGATTGTTTTTCTCTTTTTTCCTTGTCTCAAGAGGTCTCCCCATGGTTTCCTGTGCACCCAAGGACTGCAATGCATGTGGCAAGTAAGCTGGTTTACCTTACAAGTCCAACTGCCAGCTTATCACTGTAAGTAAATAGCTGCATTTATGGTACAAGCAGCAATCACCTCCACTGTATAAGGATGAGCAAGGGCTACTGCTATTGCACATCCGCCTACAAATTCATAGTTTTTTAGACAGCGTCATCTCAATGCTAATTGAGGTGTCAGCATTAAAGATCATTTCACCCGAAAAACAAGCTTTTGCACGTTCATCGGATGATCTTCAGCACCTTTACATGGGCAGATTATCGGCAACGAGTAATCATAGGAACATTTGCTCCCAATAAACTGATCTACTATTGGGCAGTCTAAATGCAGCATTAGGCCTATTGCACACGACCGTATGGCTTTTTCAGTATTTTGCGGTCCGCAAAAAACGAATCCGCAAAAAATACGGATGACATCCGCGTGCATTCTGATTTTTGCGGAACGGAACATCTGGCCCCTAATAGAACAGTACTATCCTTGTCCGTTATGTGGACAATAATAGGACATGTTCTATCTTTAAACGGATCGGAAATATGGAAATACGCATACATAGTACATTCCATTTTTTTTGCAGACCCATTGAAATGAATGGTTCCATATACGGAACGCAAAAAACATAATGGAAGCGGAAAAAATAAGTTTGTCAGTAAAAATCGATGCTGCAGTTTGAACTGTGCAGATTATCGCCAGAAAAAAATGTCATGCTCAATCATGTCAAATGTTTCCCTTAAACAAGGCTAATATTTCAATGAAAAAATCTGTAGTGTCAAAAGATGGTCAGAAATCGTTAAGACCACTATAAAAAATGGCTGTAAGGGATGATAAGTAGATAAGTGGAAAGTGCTTCCACTATGCAGTTGGCATCCCATGGAAAATCATATGAGTAGTGTTGGGCGAGCATGCTCGGCCGAACACCATTTTCACTCGAACATCGCGATGTTCAGCCGAACACTGCATGTGCTCTAGTGGGATGCTTGAGTCTCCTCTCTGCACGTTTGTTGGCTGCTATGCAGACAATAAACATGCGGGGAAGTACTAGCCCTCACCGTAATGCCGTAGCTATGTTGGTTACTGGCATTAGTGATTGGCTGGAACGCTCCACCAGGTGCTATATAGCACCCGATGACACGTGGTTCGGCTCAGTCTTAGTCAGGGAGAGCTGCAGCAGAAGGGACAGATAGCATAGGGACAGGAATTGTTTAGTGTTGAAAGGTGTTAGTGACCCAAAAGTCCTTTTAAGGACTATTGTTTTATCTGGCTGCAATATATATTATTAGCGCAACCTGCCCTAAATTGTGTGCAATTGTTTGGCTGCTGCTGACCGTGACACAACCTTTGCTACATCTGATGTATTACATTAGTGCATCCTAAATATCTGTGACATTCAGAGCAATTGTTTGGCAGCTGGTGACAGCGACATTACCTGCGCTACATCTCCTGTATAACGTTTGTGCATCATAAATATCTGTGACATTCAGTCAAATCTTTTCGCTGCTGGTGACAGGTACATTACCTGCGCTACATCTTCTGTATAACATTTGCGCATCCTAAATATCTGTGACATTCAGTGTCATTTATTTGCCACTGGTGACAGCGACATTACTTGCGCTACATCTCCTGTATAAAGTTTGCGCATCCTAAATTCTGTATCTGTGACATTCAGTCTAATTTATTTGTGCATACACTTACAAAACCTGCGCTACTGTACGTGTGACATACTTGCAAGCATATATACCATTTAATATGCTCAAGGCGAGCAGTAAGGGAAGGGGAAGTAGCCGTGCTGCTTATGGTGCACGCAGAGGCCGTGGCCCTGGGCGTGGCAAAACTGTGCCTGCTGCCAGAGCACAAGAAACACACTCATCCGTGATATCTAGCTTTGTGTCCCAGTTTGCAGGGCGGCGCAGGAGACCACTCTTGAAGTCAGACCAGTGCGACCAGGTGGTCGGTTGGATTGCAGCAGATAATGCTTCCAGTCAGTTAAGCACCACCCTGTCTTCCACAAAGTCCAGTCTCAGTAGCCAAGAGTCTGGTCAACAGAATCCTAACCCTGATCCTACTTCCTCCTACCATGGAGCGTCTTGGCAAACAAAGTGATCCCACACTCCGAGGAGCTCTTTTCAGCGCCATTCCTTGATTTTGGCCTCTCGCCAAGCCGGCTTGAAGAGGGACATGAGGAGATCTTGTGCACTGATTCCCAAACTCTTGAGCATCCACAGTCAGAAGAAGATGACGGTGGGGAACGGCAATTAGTATTTCACAAGGTGGATGATGATGATGAGACACAGTTGCCAATAAATCAATGGCAATTAGTGTCCCAAGAGGTTGATGATGAGGATGAGACACAATTGTCAATAAGTGAGGTTCTTGTTAGGTTAACAAGTCAAGAGGATGACCAGAGTGAGGAAATAGAAGAGGACGTGGTGGACGATGAAATCACTGACCCAACCTGGGAAGGTGGCAAGCTGAGAGAGGGCAGCAGTACAGAGGGGGAGGGATCCACAGTGGGGTGGGAAAAGGGGGAAGGCGGGCCACACCAAATAGTCCTGCAACTGTTCCCAGGAGCACCCCCTTACAGCAATCTCCCTTTCCAAGGGGTAGGTGTTCCGCAGTCTGGCGCTTTTTTGAGGAAAGTGCGGACGATAAAAGAATTGTTCTTTGCAACCTGTGGCGTACCAAAATGAGCAGGGGCATGAACACTAGCAACCTCATCACCACCAGCATGATCCGCCACATGGCATCAAAGCACCCTAATAGCTGGGCCGAACACCTGGGTTCACAATCAGTGTCTGCGGGTCACACTACTGCCTCCTCTTCCCTTGTGTTACGTGCTGGCCAATCCCCTGCCCAAGATGCAGTACCGGATGCCCCCGGCCTGCACCTGGACCTTCTCAAGCACTATCAGCTAGCACATCCACTTCTGTGCCCTAGTGCAGCGTACAGATGTCCATACCCCAGATCTTTGAATGAAAGCGCAAATACCCAGCCACCCACCCACAGGCCATAGCACTAAATGTGCTCCTTGCCAAATTGCTGTCCCTGGAAATGTTGCCATTTAGGCTTGTGGACACTGAGGCTTTCCGCAGTCTGGTGGCGGCGGCCGTCCCTCGTTACTCAGTCCCCAGCCGCCACTATTTTTCCCAGTCTGCCGTCCCTGCCTTACACCAGCATGTGTCCCATAACATCACCCGTGCCCTGACTAACGCAGTTATTTGGAAGGTCCACTCAAAGGGAACCTGTCATCAACTTTATGCTGAACTCACTGAGGGCAGCATAAAATAGTGACAGAAATGCTTATTTCAGTGGTGTGTCATTTATGAGCTAAAAGTAAGTGGTTGCTGAGAACCAGCATCATAATTATTGAAGCACAGGCCTTGAAAAGAGTCAAATCTACTTTAGAAGAGTCATGGTTGTTCATAATCTCCTGCACTCTCACCCATCTGCTGATGATTGGCAATTTTCTCCTAGAGAGAAGGGCAGGGAGATCAGGAATTTATGAATAAATATGACTCTTCTCAGGTGGTCGGGACTCTTTTCCAGGCCCAGTCTGCACTGATTGTCGTGTTGCTTCTCCACTTACTTTTACCTTTTAAATGACAGACCGCTAAAATCAACTCACTTGTCTCCACTTTATGCTACCGTTATTATGGGCAGCATAAAGTTGATGACAGGTTCCCTTTAATGACTGACACATGGACAAGTGCTTTTGGTCAGGGAGGCTACATTTCCCTGACGGCACACTGGGTGAACGTTGTGGAGGCCAGGAGCAAGTTGTACCCTGCAATGGCACAGGTGCTGTCGACGCCAAGGATTGGGGGCCCTACTTCCATCAGGATTTCCGCCACCACCTACATTAGTGGCTACAACCCCCCTTCTCCTCCTCCACTTCCACCTCTGAATTTTTTTCTTGCAGCATCAGTCAGCCATCAGTCAGTAGCTGGAAGCAGTGTAGCACTACAGGGGGGAGCGGCAACAGGCTGTGCTGAAACTGATCTGATTAGGTGACAAACAGCACACCGCCGCAGAGCTGTGGCAGGGTATAAGGGACAGACTGAGCTGTGGCTCTCACCACTCAACCTACAACTAGGCATGGTTGTGTCTGATAATTGCTTTAACTTGGTGGCGGCTTTGGAGCTCGGCAAGCTCACACACATACCATGCCTAGCACACATGTTCAACTAAGGCTACTTTCACACTGGCGTTTCTAGGTCCCATTTCTGAGATCCGTTTCAGGGCTCTCATAAGCGGCCCAAAACAGATCAGTTTAGCCCCAATGCAGTCTGAATGGATAAGGATCAGTGCAGTCAGAATGCATCAGTTTTCCTCCGTTCAGCTCTGGAGGCGGACACCAAAACGCTGCTTGCAGTGTTTTCATGTCCGTCTGACGAAACTGAGCCAAACGGATCGGTCCTGACTTACAATGTAAGTCAATGGGGACGGATCAGTTTTCACTGACACAATATGGTGCAATTGAAAATGGATCCACTTGGCTTTAAGTGTAAGTCAAAACGGATCTGTTTGCATTATCATGAACAAAAAAAAAATGGTATTGCAAATGGATCCATTCTGAATGGATACAAGCGTTTGCATTATAGGTGCGGATCCGTCTGTGCAGATACCAGACGGATCCGCACCTAACGCAGGTGTGAAAGTAGCCTAAGAGGTTTAGCGGTTTCTCAAAACCTACCCAAATTTGCCTGAGCTACTGGTGAAGGTGCACCGCGTGGGTGCCCATTTCCAAAAGTCATCTACAGCTGCCACCGGTCTGGCAGCGCTGCAGTAGCACTTGCAATTGCCAGCTCACCGAATGTTGTGCGAGATAAGCACGCGCTGGAACTGCACATTCCACATCTTGGCCAGGCTTTGTGAGCAGCAGAGGGCAGTAGTGGAATACCAGCTGCAACATGTTTGTCGCCTTTCCAGTCAGCCTCCGCTTTTCACAAGCGACGAGTAGGCATGGATGTCTGACCTCTGTGAGGTTTTAAGCAACTTTGAGGAATCAACACAGATAGTGAGTGGCGATAACGCTATTATCAGCTTCACCATCCCAATTCTGTGTCTACTGAAACGCTTGCTGCTCACAATGAAGGTGGACTCTTTGCATGTGGATGAGTTGGAAATGGGGGAAGACATTACACAGAGTGATAGCCAGACTACCCTCTGTTCGTCTTCTCAGCGCAAATTGGATGATGAGGAGGAGGAGGAGCAGGAGACAGTTGCCTCCGCTACAGAGGGCAGTACACATAGCAGGTTTGCGTAATCGGAGGTAAATGAAAACAGCGGCACTCACCCGTGTGCTTCAAACCCGTGTGCTTCAAACCCGTGTGCTTCAAACAACTTCAGTAGCTTTATTCATTCCAGGATTGACTCAGGCAGGGGGCGGATATACACAGGCACGCATTGATCAGCTGATCAATGCGTGCCTGTGTATATCCGCCCCCCTGCCTGAGTCAATCCTGGAATGAATACAGCTACTGAAGTTGTTTGAAGCACACGGGTGAGTGCCGCTGTTTTCATTTACCTCCGATTACGCTCACACTGAACTTTACCTGCGCAGCTGAGCACCACCGATCGTGTGCTGTCCTCTCCAGCCGTCAGGAACATATGATCCTTGTGCATGCAGCCGGGACAGTGGTGCCGCCCCCTACCTCACTCGTTACACACATAGCAGGTTTATTCCATCTGTCCAGAGTGGATGGGCCGAAGAGAAGGAAGAGGATGAGGAGATTCAGAGTCATCCTCCTGATGAGGACAGCAAAGTCTTGTCTGTTGGGACTCCCGCACACATGGCTGACTTTATGTTATGCTGCCTTTCCCGTTACCCTCATGTTATATGCATTTTGTCCAACACCGATTACTGGTTGTTCACCCTTCTCGACCCCCACTACAAAGTGAACTTTTCATCTCTCATTCGTGTGGTGGAGAGGACTAGCAAAATTGTGCAATACCAGAAGGTCCTTGTGGAAATATTGCTCCCAAAATTTCCAGCTGACAACGCTGGTGGCAGAGTACATAGTTCCTTGGGCAACTGAGGAGGGGAGACAAGGGGAAAACACAGCAGTTCCAACAGAGGCAGGGCAACACTCTCCAAGGCCTGAGACAGTTTCATGACACCTCACTAGCACCCCCACCCTGATGCGCGGCCTAGTGTCACAAGGAGGGAAAAGTTTTGGAAGATGGTGAAGGAGTACGTAGCAGACCATGTCAGCGCCTTCAATGATCCCTCTGTGCCTTACAACTATTGAGTGTCCAAGCTGGACACGTGGCACGAACTGGCGCTCTACGCCTTGGAAATGCTGGCCTGCCCTGCTGCCAGCATTTTGTCAGAGCAGGTATTTAGTGCTGCTGGTGGCATAATAACTGATAAGCGCATCTGCCTGTCAACTGGAAATGCTGACAGGTTGACAAGGCCTGGGTTGCCCCTGACTTCTCTACTCCACCAGAGGAAAGTAGCTGAACATAAAGGCACTTTAAATGTGTTTTTTATGGTGTATTGAATACACTGTATTCCCATGCACCCCTTCCACCACAAAAAAGAGTATATGATTAAATCTTCCTTTTCTCGTCCCCCTCCAGCTCCATCTTATCAATATGCTTATTAGGCTGCCCTCGCTCCTAATGTTTTAGAGGGTCAGAGAGCAGCAGGCCCTTGCCACTAATGTTTTAGATGGTCAGCTCAGCAGCAGACCCTCACCCCTAATGTTTTAGAGGGTCACCAGCAGGCCTTCACCCATAATGTTTTAGATGGTCAGAGAGCAGCAGGCCCTTGCCACTAATGTTTTAGATGGTCAGCTCAGCAGCAGACCCTCACCCATAATGTTTTAGAGGGTCACCAGCAGGCCCCCGCCCATAATGTTTTAGATGGTCAGCTCAGTAGCAGACCCTCACCCCTAATGTTTTATGTGGTCAGATCAGCAGCAGGCCCTTGCTCCTAATGTTTTTGAGGGTCACCAGCAGCCATCAATCATATTTTTTCAAATGGTGTGTATTATGCCTTCCTTTATGTGTAATAAAGGGTGTATTGGAGTGCCGGTTCCTTGCAATTTTCGGCAGCCCTTTCACTTAGTGCATAGGCTTTATGAGTGTAGGAGTCCCACTACCTAAACATTTGTACCATAATGTGAATGAGACTCTCCTTTATGTGATATACAGGTTGTATCGAAGTGCCTCTTCCTTGTAATTATTGGCAGCACATGCACTTTATATACAAGTAATCATGCAGGAAAGAATGTTTTCTAGCAATTTTTCCTCTAAAATCGATTTTATCTTCAGTTTTGTGCGTATTATTGTCAGTCTCTAAAAGTGGCGTACTACTCGGACAACATTGTTCTCAGCAGCGAGTCCAAGATGTTTTCAGACATCCTCCCCATTCTATTCCCAAACCATTTCAGTGGTGTTTCCATCAATTTTGACCTTTTCCTGTGAACCAGACACTGTCCCCTTCAGAGCCGGGGGTGCCTGGTTTAATGCTCGGGTTCTCCCATTGACTTCCATTGTGCTTGAGTGCTCTGTAGAGCACCCAAGCATCCCAAAGAGTTCTACCCGAGCACCCGAGCACTTTGGTGCTCGATCAACAATACATATGAGAAAAATTCCCCAAGAGCAAGCCCTTGATATTTTAGCTCTATCCCTATATATATATATATATATATATATATATATCTGTCACAGTGCGGTTCACTGTGGCACTTTTAGCTGTGCAGGCTGGCTGCATGCGCTCTTTTATACTGGCTGCAGACCATATTACCTGTGTATTTGCAACAAAGGAGAGAAAACTAAAAGAATGCGGCACTCACCAAAAAATACTCTGCAGTTTTATTCACATAAAAAGGTCAGCGTCATGCGGGCAAAACACATCTAGAAGGCAACAGCCGTTTCACGCTTGTTGCGCTTTTTAAAGCCATGGAGAGTGAAGCCACAAGAGTGAAACGGCTGCTGCTGTGGTTTAAAAAATAAATAAAAATCACTCAGATTTCAACATGACTCTGCTATGGCCGGGATCTGTGGATGAGACTGTTAGGGAGGGAGATCTGTGAGTGACACTATTATGGAGGGGGATCTGTGAATAACACATACCGTATATAGCATCTTATGCTGTATGTGTCATCCACAGATCAACCCCATGACAGTGTCATCCACAGATCCCCTCCATAACAGTGTCATCCACAGATCTCCCTCCCCGCCGCTCACAGGAGTGTACATTTGACATTTCTAAACTGTAATCCATATCCTGCAGTAACTTTAACTTTAAAACAGGATTTAGCGTCCACTCATTTCTACTAGTACCTTAATCTTACACCACTCGGCTAGCTTCGGTAACAGGGCCAGGCTACAGCCTACAGGCACTGCCTGCTAGTTGTTACCGAGCGAGCGCTGATTTATGCAGGTCAGAGGATACGGATTACAGTTTAGAAGAAATGTACATTCCTGTGAGCGGTCCAGACCAATGGCGGATCCAGAGCCTGGTCTCGGGAGTGGCACTTCCAGATTATTTTCTGTCTGCCGCCACAAAACAATGGTGCTTATAGAACAGACTACACGGTGTAGAGGAATACTGTATATTGTGTGGCAATATAACAAACATATTTCACATGAAAACTTACAATTACTTGGCTTGGCCCTTGGGGATCTCAGACACCACTTCAACACTTTGGCCGGGGGCTCGGTGGAGCTGATGTTGTGTTTTATCCTAATGAGAGAGATTTCATAATAAGGATTTGGAGAAGGGCAGGAGGGATAGAAGAGCAGGGAGAGGCTGGTGCTGCTACTAGGGGGCTCATACCATGGGGGATTAATAAAGCCCACCATAATGCCCTCCCAGTATAAATAATTCTCCTTATAATGTGACAGTGAAAAAAATACCCCTGGTAATGCCCCCAGTTGAACTAATATCCCCATAGTGCCCCCATAATGTGCCACTATAAAATACCCCTATATAGTGCCCCCAGTAAATGCCCCCATAGTGCTCCTCTCCCACCTTCCCCATAGTACCCACCATAATGTGTCCCAGTATAAAATGCTACTGTGCAGAGACCCCCATATAAAATACACCTCTTTTGTGGCCTCATTAGATGCCCCTATAGTGCCCACTAATAATGTGCCAGTAATAAGTGCCCCCAATAATTTGCCAGTAATAAGTGCCCCCAATAATGTGCCAGTAACAAGAGCCCCCCATCACATGCCAGTAACAGCTCTCCCATCATTTGCCAGTAACAAGAGCCCCCCATCATGTGCCAGTAACAAGAGCCCCCCATCATGTGCCAGCAATAAGAGTCCCCCATTATGTGGCAGTAATAAGAGCCCCCATCACATGCCAGTAATAAGAACCCCCCCATCATGTGCCAGTAACAAGAGCCCCCCCATGTGCCAGTAACAAGAGCCCCCCTAATGTGCCTGTAAAACTATTGTACATATAAAAAAAAACAACACTTATACTTACCTCCATGTCAGCGATGCGATGCAGGCCTCTTCTGGCCCGTGTCCCGCGCTGTATGGCTCAAGCGGCGTGATGACGTCATTGCGCCACCTGCGCTGGCCTCTAATAGACTGCAGGCTTAGTGCCTGCAGCCTATCAGAGGAAGGGGAAGGGACACGCCTCTCCCTCCCCTGCCCTGCCGCACTAGCACAGGCATCTGTATCGCTGTCCTGAGTATTTCCATTTTCTTAATTCCTGGAGAACCCCTTTAATGTTTCCTTGTGTTTGTGTCTGATTATCAGGTGGCCAGGGCCAGGTGCTATTTAGACCTGTGAGCTGTATGTCTGTATGAGTTCAGACTTTCTCCAGGATTGCTGTGTACAGGGTGAATTGTACCAGTGTGTTTGTGACTCTACCCTGACTTGTGTTGTCAGCCTGATATGTCATCAGTGTCTTTGTGTCTTACTCTGTGTGGGAGTTTGTCCAATATCATGTTATTTGGCCGGTGTCTGAACAGGTTTTTTGGGGTTCTTTTTTATTTGCACGTGTTCCTGTTTTTGTCTTGCCTGGTCTGCTGCTGTTATGCACCAGCATATGTTTCCTTGCAGGTTTCTGCCAAATGTATAAGGACCATCCCAGGAGGTAGAGATCCGGTCACTCCCCTGTGGTGAAGATCAGATCTCTATATAGGGGATTTTTACACAACTTGCTATTCTCTAACAAGCGGCTTAACAGCAAAATTCACTAAAGTGTGAATAAATTTCCTATTTCAATTAGAATTGGTATTTAAACAGTCCTCCTCATCATGCTGTTCACATTTTGACATCATGGGACCAAGACCACACCTAACAATTGATCAATAGTATCTCACCATTGCGATTCTTTATACAGGATGTTCTCAGATGGAAGTGGCCACTGAGCTTAGAGTGTCATCAGCAGGTTGTAACAGAGGTACAGAGACTGGAAGATTCACAGAAATGCATAGAAGTGGACGTCCTTTGGCCACATCCCACACTGATGACCGCTTCATTGTGAACAATGCCCTGCGAAGCCAGATGATGAATGCCACACAACTCCAGGCACATTTAAGGGATGTGAGAAGCACCCAACTGTCATGTCAGACTATTTAAAACAGTTTACATCAGCATGGTCTGCGTACTAGATGACCTACAAGGGTAACTGACCACACCACCAGACACAGTCATTGTCTTGCATGGGCCAGGGAGGATCTCTGCTGGATGAGGGACTAGTGGGCTACAGTGCTGTCCAGTGACAAAAGTTGATTCATGCTAAGCAGAAATGATGGCAACCAACGATGTTGGAGACATCAAAGAGAGCGCTATGCATCAGCCACTGGTGTCACCAGACAAGCCTTTGGTGGTGGTGGTATTACAGTGTGGGCAGGTGTGTCTAGTCAATACAAAACTGTGAATGGTACAGTGACAAACCAATCCTACTCGAATAACATCATTAATCCAGTCTTTGTGCCTCTGCATGAACAACACAGGCCTAATTTCATCTTCATGGATGACAATGGGCCAGCTCATAAAGTTTGCATCATTAGGTAACTGCTACTAGAGACTGGTTTACCTCAAGTGGAGTGGCCTGCACTTTCTCTAGACCCGAATCCCCTTGAAAACCTATGGGATGCTGCCTGAGGTCAGAGGCTTAAATTGCATCATGGTAGATTTGGGCCTTGCTGTTGAAGGGAAGGCCTGCTTGAGCACAGGGGAAGCAGTGAGGAGAGCTGGAAAGTGGGGCCCTACCCCTCGGTAGGGACTCTGAATGCCAGTCATTGCATTAAGTGCAATTAGGGGGTTGGACCTTTTATCCAAGGCCAGACCCCCTTCGCCCATGGGCCCCATTGGAATTGTATGGTCTGCCTCTATTAAAGTTCTGCCACTGCCTTATAATTCACAAATATTATCTGTATTTGGGCAATATTTTTCCTATCCTAATATGTATTTCAGATATTACTTAATGTAGAAACCTTGTAGTAATTATTCAATTGTCTTGCAGCACCTTTAAAGGGGAAAAAAGCATTATGTGGTAGACATTCAATCAACTAAGTTCTCATGCAGGGCACATACCTACTAAGTCATTCATAGTGAGAAATACCCTTTGCACCTGCTCTGTTTAGTAGGTAGCCCCACCTCTATTAACCGGGAATGCATTACTAGCCAGGAAAGCAACCCTATAAATTGTAAATCATTTAAAGGTAGTTTTATCCTATACATATTAACTGTAAAATGCTGCAAGGTTGATGTGTTACTATTTTATGATGTTCATCCAACGTTAGTTTATTTTATTTTGCATACAGTTGTATTCTCTGATGCAATGTTTAGAGGAGGATTTCCAGTAGTTTTATTATTAAATGTTGTTACAGTAAAAATAAAATTTAACATCAATATAAGCATAAATAACTAATGTTACAAAAATCACATACTGTAATTCAATGTCTCTTCACCATAAACTCAAGTGATGATGCTCTTTGGCAGAATTAACTAAGTCTACCATATGCTAGACTGGGAAGAAAATTGTAGACAAGCAAATAAACAGACTAAAAAGCATCTCCGAATCCCGGATATTGTTGATCTAAAACCTTTTAAGAATTTATAGCAGCAGGTATCCACAGTAGCTTACAGATAAAACATTTTCTATGCAAAAAAACATGCTGATTTTAAGTTGGTGCCAGACAAACAAAAAAAAATAGAGACAAAGTCAATTAAATGGTATTGTTTTTATGTATTTACAGAGCTGTGTATTACAGTTCTCAGAATAGTGACAGATTTTATGTGCATCATCCACCAGCACATTTAACAGTTTGACATGCTACACGTTCTGGGTTATGGTGACCTTAAGGCAAAAAAAGTTGAGTATTTTGCCTAAAGCAGCACTTTGACAGAGGTGGCAGATGTATGTATATGAAGTGTAACACAATCACTCACCCCAGGGTCTGTTTGTAGCAATGATTTTGTTAAATCTAAGACAGTACAGTCGGGGAAGACTAGCAGGGAAGCTCCAACATGGTTGCAAAGACAACTAATGAGTAATAAATGATCCATCAGGAACTAAATGAAGAGGATAGTATAACATACTGTTATAATAATGTTCCTGTTGGATACAAAAATTTGATTAAAAGTTTAAAACTATAAAAAATAAAAAAATAACAAAATAATACACTGCTCATTTATAGAGTTAGACAGCATGGAAGGGAAGCTGTCACTAAGATTCTGGACTATTATCTTCAGTAATACATGAGTAGTACTGTACATAAGGAGTCCAGAGCCCAAGTTTTTTATCCCTATTGCTCCCTGTTCCCCACTGTTTACAGCTGCTGGTAGTCTGGACTGCTACAGTATGTTATGCTAAGATAATGGAGAGAACTCATGTGAGCATCCATGTCCTGATAATATAGTAACCCAGTATGTGAGACTGAAAAAAGGCATACGTCGATCCGGTTTAGCCTATTATCCTGCAATGTTGAACCAGAGGAAGGCCAAAAAAAAGAACATAAGGGCTCATGCCCACGAACGTAAGGGCTCTGTGCCCGTGCTGTGGATCGAAAATTTCAGTCCGCAATGCATGGACACAGACAGTAGGGCAGCCGCATGGGGATCGCGGAGCCATTCACAACTTTTTTGCGGTGCAGAGGCACGGCCAGAAATACCACGGAAGCACTCCGTGGACTACACTCAGTAGTCTAACAAATTGCCAGGAAACCAGAAATTAACAGGCAACCTGTGGCCAGCAGGCTGCCTGTATTTATAGTGGGGAGTGAGGGTCATGTGACGTGGCCAGCGTCACATGACCGACAGACCGACTAGTTGAGCACCGAGTGATCAGCTCGGCGCTCAATGCAGACCTAGGAGCAGGGAGCCTCCCAGCTAGCAAAGCCGCCCTGGGAGCTTCCGTGGGGTTCCAATCCGTTCCTCCATGATTGAGGACCCATTTAAGTGAATGGGTCCACGATCCGTGATGCGGATCCAATGCGTGGGGATTATCATTTCTCTACTACAGGGTGATCCCCAGGACTGGGCATTCTCGTTACCTCCTAGGGCCAGTTGTTTAACTTCTGTCGAGGGTTTTTTCAGGCCCTGGGTACCCTCTATGATGAACCAGACAGGGCCCTGGTAGCTGAGATGGCTCTTAGGGCACTGGTTCAGGGCCATCTCCCTGCGGAGGAGTATTGCACCCAATTCAGACGGTGGTGTGTCCCCTCAGGATGGAATGAACCAGCCCTGAAGAGTCAGTTTAGGTCTGGTCTGTCTGATAATTTAAAAGATCTATTAGTCAGTTATCAAATTCCAGAGACCTTAGAGGAGATGATGACCCTAGTTGTCCGACTTGACCGACGAGTTAGAGAGAGACGACAAGAACGACAGTTCTGTTCTCAGATGGTGGTCCAGCCAGAGGCTTTTTCCAGGGACAACACTGAGGTCTCCACCAAGGAACCCATGCAGGTTGGCATGACCCGGGGTAATCTTTGTCGCAGACGCAAAGAGTGCTTCTACTGTGTGATCCTGGGCATTGGATCAACAAGTGTCCTAAGAGGGTCCTCTCTGACAAGTCTCCTAAAGCAAGACAACCTAAAGACCAGGCACACCCTGATTTTTCTAAATGTAAGCTTTTGGTACCCATAACAATTTCTCTGGGGGTTAATAAGTGGCCGGGTAAGGCCTTTATTGATTCCGGTTTAGCGGCCAGCTTTATTGACTTTGAATATGCTAGAAAATTGGGTATTCCAATGTTTGCTTTACCTACACCTATCCATGTCATGGCTATTGATGCTACTCCCCTGATTAGTGGTACGGTGAGGTCATGTACCTCTAAAAATTTCTCTAATCGTGGGTGTGTGCCACTCTGAGAGATGTTCTCTTTTAGTCCTGGAGAACCTACCGGGGGGGGGGGGGGGGGCAATTCCTTTCTGGCTCCATTCAGCAAGTCAAAATCCTGGATCAATGACCCTTCTCCAGAATTCTAGTAACTATAACCTGTAATACTATTACACTCTATCGCCACCTTCTCTGGCAGAGAGTTCTATAGTCTCACTGCTCTTACAGTAAAGTCTCACCTTCTATGTTGACGTAGGAACCTTCTTTTCTCTAGACTTAGAGGGTGTATTCTGTATTGACCTTTGATATATTTATAGCTTTACATAAATTATATGCCCAGTTATTAGAGTTCCTGTCAGTTGTCTTTTTTTATAAACAAAATAACCCTAATTTGTATAATCTTTCTGGGTACTGTAGTCCACCCAGTTCAGTTATTACTTTAGTAGCCCTCTTCTGAACCCTCTCTAGCACTGCTATGACTTGCTTGTGCACAGGAACCCAGAATTGTACACAATATTATATGTGTGGTTTGACTAATGATTTGTAAAGTGGCAGAGCTACTTATGTTCTCATCACGTGGCCCTAACCTTTTGATGAACCCCATAATCTCATTGGCCTTGGCAGCAGCTGTTTGACTCTAGTTTTTACAGTTAAGTTTACTGTCAACTAAAATTCCTAAGTCCTTTTCCATGTAAGTGTTACCCAGTATTTTACCATTTAGTATGTACTGGGGACTTGCATTATTCTTTCCCATGTGAATAACCTTACATTTGTCAGTGTTAAACCTCATCTGCCACTTCTCTGCCCAAGCCTCCAATCTATCCAGATCCCTCTGTAGTAGTATACTGTCCTCTTTCGTTTAAATTACTTTACACAGTTTAGTTTCATCTGCCAAATCTATTTTTCTGTGCAACCCCTCTACAAGATCATTAATAAATATATAAAAGAAAATAGGTCCCAAATCTGACCCCTGAGTTACCCCACTAGTGACGGTGACCCAATCTGAGTGTGTACCGTTAATAACCACCCTCTGTTTTCTATTACTGACTCAGTTACAGTATTACCCACATACACACAAATTCTTCCAGTTTAAGCATTCTCATTGTATATGCTAACCTTTTATGTGGATTAGTATCAAATGCTTTGGAGAAGTCAGTACAGTATGACTCACCCTAGTCCATAACTTCCCTTCTCATATCAACTGATTAGATTAGTTTGACAAGACCGATCCCTAATAAACTCGTGCTGTTACGGCATTATACTCCAGAATAACATCTCTTAGAAAACCCTCAAGCTGTTTACCCACGACAAATGATAAAGTTAATGGTCTATAGTTTCCTTGCTCTGTTTTTGTACCCCTTTTTTTTTTTTTTTTTTAATTTAAAAAAAAAAAAAAGCTTTATTGAAGTCTTGATAAAGCAGTACAAGTAATCCACTGCGGTGGACATACAGTATGTGTACAATAAAGGTATGTTATGCGACCATTGCACTACTTCGTTTACAACAAACTTAAACATTCACAATTACAATTACAACATTATGGATACCATTACCAGATGTATAGCATATTCTTCGTAAGAGCAGTATAAATTGGAGATGAGAGGTGATAAAACCTAGAACCATTAATGGGTCTCGTTAAATTGTCTATAAGCAATCCAGGGCTTCCATAAAATGGAGAACTTGCTATGAGAACGATTTTCCCATGCTGAGAGTTCCTCAAATCTATATATGGAATCCACTTTGTTTACCCAGAACTCGAGAGGTGGGAGGTCTGATGAGAGCCAAAATCTGGGGATTAAGAGACGTGCTGCTGATAACAATTTCTTAAAAAGTGGAGTGACTCCGGTGGACGTGTGAGAAGAAGGGAGGCCTAAGAGAACGAGTTGAGGAGATGGTGTGATCTTGGACTTACAAATCAAGTTGCATTGTCTAAAGATCTCGGACCACCAATTACTTAAAGGCAAGCAAGACCACCATATGTGGAGGAACTTACCGCCCTCCTCCCCACACCTCCAGCATGCGTCAGAACCAGAACTACTATATCTACATG
This sequence comes from Bufo gargarizans, assembly GCF_014858855.1. Lineage (NCBI taxonomy): Eukaryota > Metazoa > Chordata > Amphibia > Anura > Bufonidae > Bufo > Bufo gargarizans. The sequence goes on from NC_058084.1 coordinate 98,918,364, forward strand.
TGACATCAGGGGTTTTGTACCACCTGGTCAGAACCTTGTAGCCATTCTCCTGTATCCGAACACACCTAGATGAGTTATGAGGCTCTCTAAACAATCTCATCTGGTCTTTATTAGAAAATAGGGTGTTCAGATCCCTTTCCCACGCACCAATAAATGCCATTTTAGGAGGGCATATAGGAAGGCTCAATTTCCTATATAGAAGAGAAATTAGTTTCTTAGGGGGATCCTTAGAGCCAATGTGACTCTCAAACCAGGTGATTGGTCTTAGGAGTGCTTGGTAGGGGACAAACTTTGCTAAGCTGGTCTGCACAAAGGAAAAGAGCGAGGGGAACATCAACTTTTCGGGAAAGAGGGAGGCAAATTGGTCTTTATTAATCATACTACCATCCGCCTCATAAAGAGAGAGAACTGGAATTTCTGAATTGCGGATAGATGAGGGTATACTTTGTTTCAGCTCTAACGGTGCCATGTCCACTAAGTCCCTGATTTGAATAAGAGGGGAGGGAAGTGGAATGCCATTACCAGATTTTTGGAACTTATCCCATGCATCCAGGGTGGCAGATACAATCGGACCAGCGGTCCTAAGTTTAGCCCGGTCATGCTGAGAGTGGATCAGAAGAGTTCTAAATGAAGTCTTAGCTAGGGCAGCTTCCATGCTAGGCCAGGACTTATATGTTGAATTCCTGAACCAGTCGACAACTCTGGTTAATAGGGTAGCTAAGTTATATAGGGAGGGATTAGGCAGGTTGATGCCCCCCAGGGATTTGGGGTTTTGCAGTACAGAAAAGCGTATACGGGCTTTCTTGCGACTCCAAATGAAAGAGCGAATATCCTTATCCAGGGATTGGAAAAAGGATCTGGGGACAGGGAGGGGAAGGACTTGTTGTAAGTAAGTAAGCTTAGGGAGGACTAAGGAGGTAAACATATTTTTACGCCCAAACCAGGATAACGTATGTCGGTGAAGATCGTTCAATTGGTCTTGCATATGTCGTAGAAGTGGGGCATAATTTAGTTGGAATAATTTGGAAGTATCGGTATCAATTTTAACTCCCAAATAAGTTATGAAAGGGGTATCCCAGTTAAATGGGGATTGGGCTGCCAAGTTCATTTTAGTACTAGGATTTAGGCCTAAACACAGAATATGGGACTTCTTCATGTTAATTTTAAGGTTAGATAGGGGGCTGACCTTCTCAAAAGTATCATAAATTAATGGGAGGGATGTTTTCGGGTTTGTGGTAATAAGAAGGAGGTCGTCCGCAAAAGCTGCGACTTTATGTTCGTGTTTTCCTAGCTTAATACCTTTGATTTCGTCATTTTGACGGAAAGATTGTAAGAGAGGTTCCATAGAAAGCACAAAAACCAGAGGGGAAAGGGGACAGCCCTGGCGGGTCCCATTTCTAATGGGGAAGGAAGGAGAGGTTGTTTCATTCACCAGCACCGACGCCGAGGCGTTGTAGTACATGGAGAAGACTGCGTCGACGAAGGATGCGGGAATTCCAAACCTTAATAAGGTAAGACGTAAGAAACTCCAGCTAACCCTATCAAAAGCCTTTTCAGCGTCGGTGCTGAGTTTTTGTACCCCTTTTTGAATATTGGCACCAGATTTGCTAAGCACCAAGCCTATGGAACAAATAGAGTCCTTAAATAGCAGAAATAAGGGTCTGTCTATTACATTACTTACACTGTAATTCTTAATTACCAAGCACTATCACTATACAATATTAAGCACTGACACTATGCAAAGTACAGTGATGTCCTTGAAAATCTGGCAGGAGCCTGCAACGCTCACCAGAGCTTTAGTGCATGCAGCGGCTCCCTAAAACAGCTTATCGGCAGGGATGCCCGGACTTGGACCCCTGCTTCTGCAATAATGATGGCCTATCCTGAGGATAAGTTATCATTATCTTTTCCAGGATAACCTCTTTAAGAACACTATTTTTTAATTTACTACTGTTCCTCTGTTGTCTACTTTCAAAGCTGCGCTAAAATACAAACCTCAAAGCTACACTGAAAGAGTAAAACTAACCCTAAAATGTTCTTTAATAAAATAAATGGTAAAAAAAAAAATTAAACCTGAAAGTGTTGCCCCTGGCGTAAATGAGGAAAAATGTTTCGGCCCACTGGCCCCACCCTTTTATAACGTGGCGAGTTGGGCTTATAAATGCCAATTATGGCAAAATGTTCTTGCAGTAGTGTTTAAAAAATAACAAGCACAGTATTCAGAGGTGAGATTTATAATACATGTAAAAAAGTTGCAGAGCTGTGTTTCTACGCCACCTTCACCACTTTCTAAAAATAGGTGTGATAAGGGAGGGGCAGGGCCAGGCACATTGATCTACAATAACGACAGGTTTTTGACAAAAATCTATGGCAGCTCTGAGCTGCCATAGATTTCAGTTTAGATGCATAGGCTGTCAATACGCCTAATTTATGATGAGGCCTGCACCTCACCATAAACTACAGGTAGGCATATGCTAGACTATCAAGATATCAAGACTGGGGCAGCACATACCAGTCTTGATAAATCTCCACCATGGACTTCAATTTGGAGAACTATTTGTTAATGAAGGGGTTGGAGTTAAAGGATAACTGTCATATTTTTTTTCCCCTAGTTTATTAGAGCTAGGCATGTATACCTGAGTTATTGATTGCCAAAAGATCTGTAATTTCATTAATGTCTCCTGTCCCTTTCCACTGCTCCCTTAAAAGATCGTTGCTAGGGATCACCTGTCTCTGGCTAGTCTCTGGCTAGTAAGACAGAGGGGCGGTCCTTCACACTGCATGCTGCATTAGGCTTCAGAGTGAGGAGGCGTGTCTCTCAGTACTCCAATTTGATTAGCTGGCAGGAAGCTGCTGGCTACAGCAAGTTTGTATATGACCTGAGGGAATGCAGTTTTGGCCTCAGAGAACTGACAGAGGAGCCTTCTTGAGAAGATCCTCATAATGTAGGATTCAAAAAAGCCATAACTAAGGGGAAATCTAAAGGAAAACAGTGGTAAGTGAACAAACTAAATGATGCTTTATGCATAATGCTGCTGCAGCAGTAACATATGCTAAAAAAAATATTTTTTATGAAAATATGACAGTTATCCTTTAAGCACAGCTTCTTGTGTATTGGAGCCTTTTCAATAAACCTTTTGTCTTCGTTCTTGTGTCAAGCAATTCCAAAATTAGAGATAGCACTTGTGTGAATATGCTTGAAAATTAAGAATTTATTATGGCTATCACTAAAGTGAGGGAATCAAGTACAATGTTTTTGGTGGTAATAGGCCTGACCAATGGGGGAGGGAATGTATCTCACACTACCTTAGAATGCCTTGAGACTGTGGAGGCTATTACAGTACATGAATATAGAAAAGGGAGATCAGAACACATGAACTGCAGACAAAATCATTCATTAAAGGGGTTTTACCATCACATACAATGAAAAAGTCTCACACTTTTACAGCAAGGCTTCTCATAAAACTGGGAGGGATTTTATGAAGTAAGGCTTCTTATTTATTCCACCATTTACAATAAAGTTTTCTTTCTCATAGGACATTAAAATCGGTAAGTGCCTGATAACACTTAGTACAGCAGCTTGTGTTCATGCTAATCTCCTCACAGTAAAATCTAAATGATGGTTACCATTTTGCAGCAGTCTCAAAAATGTAATAAAACGGTATCATAAAAAGGAAAGAGTCATCTGTTGTGGATAGGATTAGCTTCTCACCAATATGCTCCGAAAATGTGTGTGAATATTGATATTTTTGGAGGAGAGGTTGTTGAGAACATTTGAGCTTATTATCAGAAGGATGTTTAATAGGCCTTTGTGAGTGGAGACAATTTCAACAAATTAGTCTTGTTGAATAATGGCTTCCTATTACTCATTCTTATAAAGGATAATAAGTGACTAGACAATCAATACACAGTCAATTTTTTTTTACAATTGTGTTTACTGTTGAGCGAACTTGAACTGTAAAGTTCGGGTCAGTACCGAACTTTGCGAGTTTGGGTACCCGTACCCTTACCCGAACTTTGACGAAAAAGTTTGGGTTTGAGTTCGGTATTCAGTCATTTAATATAGCTTTTGAAAGGCTGCAGGGCAGCCAATCAAGCAGCTTTTAAGCTGTGGGCACTTAGAAGCCATCACAGCCAGGCCTAGTAATGGCATGGCAGTGATAGGCTGGTGCATCATGTGACCCATCCTTTATACAAGCTGGATCACGTGTAGCACCGCCCATCAGCTCTGAGTAGTGCAGAGACAGAAAGCAGGCAGCTGAAGTAAGGGAGAGTGTTAGGAATTTCATCTGGCTATTTATTCTGTGGGTGACCTATAGTGATTTTTTTGTGGGTGCTATACACCAGCTTTGCACCCCTGACACAGAAATAGAATAATTAATCTGGCTGTTAACTCTGTGGGCAACCTATAGAAATTTTTTTGTGGGTGCAATGCACCATCTTTGCACCCCTGACACAAAAATATAATAGTTCATCTGTCTGTTAGATCGGAGGGTGACATAGACCCATTTTTGGTGTAAGGTACACCTGCACTGCACACGTGACAGTGAAATTAGGCTACTTTCACACTTGCGTTCAGGGCGGATCCGTCTGGTGTCTGCACAGACGGATCCGCACCTATATGCAAACGCTTAGAGCCGTTCAGAACGGATCCATTTGCATTACCGTTTTTTTTTTGTTCATGATAGTGCAAACGGATCCGTTTTGACTTTACATTGAAAGTCAATAGGGGACGGATCCGTTTGAAAATTGAGCCATACTGTGTCAACTTCAAACGGATCCATCCCCATTGACTTGCATTGTAAGTCTGGACGGATCCGTTTGCCTCCGCACGGCCAGGCGGACACCCGAACGCTGCAAGCTCCGTTCGGGTGTCCACCTGCTGAGCGGAGCGCAGGACAAACGGTGCCAGACTGATGCATTCTGAGCGGATCCGCGTCCACTCAGAATGCATTAGGGCTGGACGGATCCGTTCGGGGCCGCTTGTGAGAGCCTTCAAATGGAACTCACAAGCGTAGCCCCGAACGCAAGTGTGAAAGTAGCCTTAATCTAGTTAATCCGTCTGTTAGATTGGTGGGTGACATATACCCATTTTTGGTATGAGGTACACCTGTACTGAATCTGTGACAGGGAAATTAATATAGTTATTCCGTCTGTTAGTTCGGTGGGTGACATATAACCATTTTTGGCGTGAGGTACACCTGCACTGCATACATGACAGGGAAATGAATAGAGTTAATCTGTCTGTTCGATCAGTGGGTGACATATACCCATTGTTGGTGTTAAGTACACCTGTATAAGCTGGATCTAGTGTAACACCGCCCTTCAGCTCTGAGTAGTGCAGGGACAGGAAGCAGGCAGCTGAAGTGAGGGAGAGTGTTAGGAATCTGGCTATTTATTTTGTGGGTGACCTATGTTTTATTTTGGGTGCAATGCACCATTTTTGTACCCCAGACACAGAAATATAATAATTAATCTGGCTGTTAATTCTGTGGGTGACCTATAGTGATTTTTTTGTGGGTGCAATGCACCATTTTTGTACCCATGACACAAAAATATAATAGTTAATCCGTCTGTTAGTTCGATGGGTGCCATATACCCATTTTTGGTGTGAGATACACGTACACTTTATACGTGACAGGGAAATTAATATAATGAATCTGTTAGTTTGGCTGGTGACATATACCCATTTTTGGTGTGAGATACACGTGCACTGCATATGTGACAGGGATATTAATATAGTTAATCCGTCTGTTGGGTGACAGGGATATTAATATAGTTAATCCATCTGTTTTCCAGTTTGGTGGGTAAAATTCCCATTTTTCCCACTGTGTGAGGGTTAAGACTCCATATTGTGTCCTTAGCCTCCACGTTTGTATTTCATACTGCCATTTTTGGTGTAATAAACTGCAAGCTTCTTGTGGAAAGTTACTGTAACTTCAAGGTCACTCCTTCCCCCCACCAACCCTTGTTAGAAATTAATCTTAACAAGCAATAGGCGTACTAGTATGTGGCTAGCATCCATAGTTAAGATTAAGGAGACGTTCTAGGTATATGGCCAAGAAGATGCTCATTTCAGATCGTGTTTTTAATGAGTTAATGAGGTAAATGTTTGACTATGTCTTCAGTTGGAAATGATCCAGAAACTTAACCTCTACTTTCTTTAATAAAGTTTAGAAACTTTTGATACACGGCTCTATGCCTGTGTTGGTTTTTCTCTATGGATATCCATAACTTCGAATTTGGAGTCCACTGCTTATCCGGCATTGGGGTATTTGCCCCAACAGAAACTGGCGCCCGATGCGTGGGACATGACTAAGTCCTTCCTGCTGAGACCCCCAATGCCTGGACGTGCCACACTAGGACAAACAGATGAAAATCAGCACTGAAGTAAGAGCTTTTTCTTACAAGTAGTCTGTACGTCCCTGTCTGGCATTTGTCTTGTTCGAGGGTCCGGCAGAGTATAAGGTAACTTTACAGTCATGCCTTTTATGTTTAAGAACCTGTGAACATAATATTCAATAACCTTTCTATATAGTTTTGTCATGTGAAATCTCATTAGCATAAGCATGGGCATATGGGAAATACATGTAAATGAGCAGAATCTGCCTTGTTTTTCAGCTGAAAAAACATTTGCATGGACATTCCAAACATTTGTGCACTATGAGACATTCCAAACCAGCTCTCATCTGACTGAGAGCCAGTAAGCCTCAGTCAGATAATAGGAGTCCAAGATGCATCTAACTATTCTCTTAATGCTGTTTACAATGCATTCTGATGGGGTTTCCATCAATTTATAACCTCTTTTTTGTAAACCATACACCCTCTTTTCTTCTGAGCAAGGGGGTGCCTGAGGTTCTCTCATTGACTTTCATTGTGCTCGGTAGAACACACGAGCATACTGATGTGTTCGACCCGAGCACATGAACACTTTGGTGCTTGATCAACACTAGCTAGCAGATAACTGCATGAGTGGTGGATGGATTTAAACCAGGATTTTAGCTGGGAATTGCTTGGGATTGTTCTGGGAGTAACTGTTTACATATTTGTCATTGTTTATTGCGTGTGTAGAATCTGGCAGGAAGCTTGGGAAAGGGACCAGAAGCCCAGAGAGGCTTTGGCTTTAAAGTAACACAGTAGGTACACCTGGAAGGACAGGGTGGAGAAGCCACTGTGGGAGAAAATAGACGTCTTATGTTCTCCCTAGTAAGCACAGATTCAGGAATAGACAATGGGTAATCAGAACAGTGTTCCCAAAGAGTATGAGACAGCTAAACAACTGGTAGGCAAGACAGGTGGCAAAGATGCGTTAAAGAAAGTTCACAAAGTGTTGGAAAAAGCAGGTATGAAGCATGGAAACCTTGATTTAGAGGTTTTGGAAAGGTTCAAGCACAACCACAGTGGGTGGATTAAGGATCATGCATGTGAAGATGTAGTTAGCATCTGGATTAAGGTAGCAAGAGAGATAGAAACCGAAGGATGGAAGCCACAAGTTTACAGGGGAACGTTATACTACAAACCCCCTGAAGAGGAAACTGGACTGGAGGGATGGATATGCAGGACCTGCGGGAATCAGAATCCAGATTGGACTGAAACCTGCAGAGTGTGTGGTGCCCCAGATACAGCACTGGATTATATTTAGTGCTATTGAGAACAGGGATGATACCACAGGTCCCTCAGGCGCCCACCGCTGATTGAGTTGGTGGTGGAGATGGCCAAGACGGCCAACAGGCAGCACTACCTCCTCAGGCTCCCCATTATTTTCAACAGCACCTTATACAGTATGTTCCATGGAGTCCTAAGACCCAACTGGGACCACTGTCAAGGATACCTGACTCACTGAGGCGACCCATGCCTACATCCCGAATGTTACAACAGATACAGGCAATTTACAGAGCAACATGGGCAGACTTAAACGACTTGGTAGCCCTTAAGTTAAGGGAGGCACAGTATAGTTCGGTTAAGAATGCCCTAAAAGATGACAGAGTGAAAAATGACCCAAATATGGCCTGGAGAGATTAGGAGAAGACAGAACAGTCAGGGACAGAGTACTGCAGGAATTTTGGTAGATGGGCCAGGACAAAGGAGGATGAGAGTTCACAGAGCCTGAAGGAAATATTGCAGGAGGCTAAAGAGGATGAAGTCTCTTTTGAGTCAAAATTAAGAACTGTCAGGACTGACATGGGGTGAGATGCCGTGGGACCAATGGGAGAAAAATCTTCTCACATCTGCCTTCATGGAAGGATTTAATTTAGGATTTGGGGTGTTAAAGTGCCTTGTAAGTCAGACCCAAATCCTGGGATTGGACTGAGACAGACCATGGGGACCAAACCAAGTAAGTCCGGGGAGAAAAAGAGGAAAACTGCTAGACAAATAGTGAGAGAGAGAGTAAAAAGGAACAGTAGAGACGTATGCAGCTGAACTGCGGACCATTACAGGATGTGATTCAAATGAAGAACTGAGTGTGGAAACTTGCTCAGTGTAGCACAGAGAAAGTATTATGTCTTGCCTGTCCATGTGTCTGTGTGACCTGTTGCCCGGTGAATATGTCGCAGAACCTGTAGGAACTCTGTTTGCTGAGATAGAGAACATATGGAGACGGAAAGCTGATTATGAAGAGTGAGACAAAGGGGGTTGCTTGCTTGCTTGCAGCTGCGAGGCAGTGACATCATGGCATTGGAATGTGTGATAGCGAGAACACTGTCTGCAGTTTTAAGAGAAAATAACAAGGCAATGTATGTGAGGTACTTAGTGTGAATGTATGGAGCTCCAGAAAATGTTATTTGTTAATAAGTTCAAAGACTTGTGTGTGTGTGTGTGTTATGGTATGGAAAATATTTCTTTATGTTTGTGTGAGCTAAATCAGCTTTACTAATGGAATCATTACAAAAACACAGGGAGGTGTGTGATCTGGTTTTAGGACAAAAAGGAGTGATATTATTCTATTCTGGATATTATATTAAAAAACAAACAAAAAAAACAAAAAAACTATGATAAACAGACATAAGGAAACTCACATTGTCTCCGGATACTGTGTATCTTAAGTCAGAATGTCAGCCCCCTGGAGTGAAGCAGTACCCTGCCCCCTCATTCATGCCCAGAAGAGAGCAGTGGCCAGTTAAATTGCTGCTTTTCTCCAGCCCTGGGTATTCCAAAGCATGATGCAGGGTAATAGTACTGCTGTGCTTACTCGAGGAGCCCCCTCCTGCATCAGGGCAGTCACGGCAGGGCAGGCAATGATTGAAAAAGCCTCAGAAGTAGTGTTGGACTACCCGGTGATTGTGCAAACTCCCCATGATATACAGGGCATTCTCACACAGGTGCAGCCAAAACATATTTCTGTGGCTAGACAACTCAGACTCCAATGTGCCCTCCTCATGCCAGAGAATATTACTTTCAAAAGATGTACTACTCTGAATCCTGCTACTTTGTTACCAATCACAGAATCAGAAATGGGGGAGGGTGGCACAGGTAACCTTTTGTCTGATTTAGCTGAAAATGATCCTCATGATTGTATACAGTTGATGCAACAAGAAACTTCTGGATTTTCTGCATGAAAAACCTCTTGATTACCCATGGAAACAGGTTTATGGGAGAAGATGGCTGGTTCCACCCTGGATATGCAGTGGTCACACAGCATGAGGTAGCTATTGCTGAACCACTCCCTCCGCACATGTCTGAGCAGGAGGCAGAGTTGAAGGCACTCACTGAGGTGTTTTAAATGGCAGAAGGGAAGAAGTTAAACATCTACATGGACTCCAGGTATACTTTTGGGATTGCACATGACTATGGACCCATATTGCGGGCTAGAGACTTTTTGACTTCTGCAGGTAAGCCCATTAAAAACAAAGACTCTGTGCTTGAACTAATGAACTCTTTACTGTTGCCAGAAGAAGTTGCTATTGTGAAACTAATATCTCACACAAGGTGTACCACGGCAGAGGTAAAAGGCAATAACAGAGCTTATAAGCTAGCTGTGCTCTGGCTACTGAGTGCTAATGCCACCCCAGTAAGAGCCTTAAAACCTGTGAATATATCGAAAGACACTCTGATCAAAATTTCTGAGCAGGCCTCTCCTGAAGAAAAATAACTATGGACTAAACAAGGGGCTGGGCCAGATGGAGAAACAAAGACAGAATCTGCCTTCCACGCCCTCTGTACCCGGTTATGGCTCAGGAGGTCCATGGACCTATACATCTGTCCAAAGGTGCCATGGGCAAGTGGTGAAGACTCCAAGCGAGCATACCCCTAGGCCACTTTACCCGTTTCAGAGACTGCAGATAGACTACATGCAACTAACAAAAACCCTGGTTCAGTAGAAGGCATATACAGTCTTGAGCCTGGAGATTGGATAGTGATAAAGAGCCTTATACTAGAGCCTTATACTAATAAAATGATTGACCAGAAGCCACGTGTGTAGGCGGCGTTCAATTATTTACATCTCTACATGCGATCCTGGCTGGGGGGGGAAATAGTCCCAGGTGTCTTGAGCTTATCCTGGTGACTGCCCCCCTGTGAAGTGAGTGGATTTGATTTTACTATTATCCTTAATTTTATTACTATCATTATTTTATGATCTCTAACATCACCAATATAGAGCTGAGGAGTTTTTTCTAAACTCCTAGCTCTTCAAACAGACCCCGGTGAGGGGTCTTCTCTATATCTTATATACAAATAAGAATCAATCTGTATCTTCATCACGACTAATGACTGAGTGATCTGGCGCCTGGTACGTGTTTCAAACTTTTTTTCACGGGTGTGAAGGGCTTCTCTTCCTTTGTCCTCTCTACACCGCCTATATCTCTTCAAAAGTGGGCAAGGGTAATCCTTGATCCACTGAAACACTTGAGCTGCCTATCTTGTTCCATAATTGCAGATGAGCATAACTCCTATATTGTTCTCTATAGAACTCTTCTCCGCCCCCTGGCGCCTCTGATTGCCTCTACTCTAGGTACCTGTTTTGCGACTCCTGGTCCACTTTTAGACCAGGGAGTTCAAATTGTACCGTAATCCTCTTTTTGTATCTCTACATTTTGTATTTCATACTGCCATTTTTTGTGTAATGAACTGTGAGCTTCTAGTGGAAAGTTACTGTAACTTCAAGGTCACTCCTTCCCCCCACCAACGCTTATTAGAAAGGAATCTTAACAAGCAATAGGAGTACTAGTATGTGGCTAGCACCCAAAGTTAAAATTAAGGAGACTTTCTAGGCATATAGCCAAGAAGATGCTCATTTCAGATCGTGTTTTTAATGAGTTAATGAGGTAAATGTTTGACTTCGTCTTCATTTAGAAATGATCCAGAAAATCGCCTTATTAACCTCTGCTTTTTTAAATAAAGTTTAGAAACTCTTTATACAGGGTTCTATGCCTGTGTTGGTTTTTCTCTATGGATATCTATAGCTTCTAATTTGGAGTCCACCGCTCATCCGGCATTGGGGAATTTGTCCCAACAACTGCATACGTAACAGGGAAATTAATATAGTTAATCCGTCTGTTAGTTCGTGGGTGACATATACCCATTTTTGGTGTGAGATACATGTGCGCCTTATACGTGACAGGAAAAATAATATAGCTAATCTGTTAGTTCAGCCGGTGACATACACCCATTTTTAATGTGAGGTAAACCTGCACTGCATATGTGACAGTGAAATTTATATAGTTAATCTGTCTGTTAGTTTGGTGGGTGACATATTCCCATTTTTGGTGTGAGGTACACCTGCACTGCATTTGTGACAGGGAAATTAATGTAGTTAATTTGTCTGTAAGTTCAGTGGGTGACATATACCTATTTTTGGTGTGAGGTACACCTGCACTGCATACGTGACAGGGAAATTAATATAGTTAATCTGTATGTTAGTTCGGTGGGTGACCTCAAAGAATGAGGTAAGCATCAAATAAGTGATCTAGCGATGTTCGTGGTTCTGCTAGTGCTGGTGGAGCTCCTGTTGCAGGGAGAGGACGTGGTCGATCTGTGCCAGCTACACGCCCAAATGAAACACCTTCCTCAGGTACACCTAGGCGACAGGATGTTCTGCGTCATTTTGTAGGCCCGAATACCGGTGTACGAATGGTGGGCCAGAACAAGTAGAGGGGGTAGTAGATTGGATGGCTGACAGTGCCTACAGTTCCTTCACATTGTCTCCCACCCGGTCTCCTGCTGAAACTGCAGAGTTGGCACCTGCAACCCATGGGCATCTGTCTTTCACCTCACCCCCTTGCAAATCAGCCAAGCAGTGTGAGCCCCAAGTCATGCAGCAGTCTTATGCTTTTTGATCACTCTGCTGGCGGGGTTTCTGTGGGCCATCTACCTAGCCCTGCCCCAGAAGTGGAAGAGATTGAGTGCACTGATGCCCAACCACTTATACTTCAGGATGTGGACATGGGAGGACCACCGCGGCACGTCTCTGATGATGATGACAAAACACAGGTGCCAACTTCTGCGGCTTTATGCCATGTGCAGACCGGCAGAGTGGTTGGAAGATGATGTGGAGGATGATGTGGTCATGCGGGTGATGTGTGCAGTTCGGAGGTCACACAGCGCCAGCCGCACAGCAAAAGAGGGAACAGGGTGCAAAAGCAGAGTGGCCCTCCTCTAGCCAGTATGCCTGCTACTTCCCTCAGCACCCAGAAACTGAGCACACCAAAGCCAGCTCCAAGGAGTTCTCTGACGTGGCAGTTCTTCAGACAATGTGCTGACGACAAGACACGAGTGGTTTGTATGCTGTGCAATCAGAGCCTAAAGCAAGGCATAAATGTTCTAAACGTGAGCACCACCTGCATGACCAGGCATCTAAATTAAAAGCATGAGCTGCAGTGGAGTACACACCTGAAAAATTTAGTGGCGGCTGGGCCTGAGGCGGATATCAGTTTGGCGCATGTTCTACTGCCACGGAGAATTGCAGGACATTTCCCGTTGCCTCTTCCTCTTACTCCACTTCCTCCTATACCGCCTCTTCATCAGATCAGCGTAATACCTTCACCACTAACTTTAGCACAGCCAGGGGTACACGACAGCAGGCTGTTTTGAAACTCATCTGTTTGGGGGGAAAAAACCCACTCCGTGCAGGAGCTGTGGACGGGCATGGAACAACAAACCGATGAGTGGTTGGTGCCACTGAGCCTCAAGCCTGGCCTGGTGGTATGCGATAATGGGCGAAACCTCGTAGCAGCTCTGGGACTTGCCGTTTGACGCACATTCCTTGCCTGGAACATGTGCTGAATTTGGTGGTGCAGAGGTTCTTGAAATATTACTCCGATATGTCAGAGCTGCTTCAGAAAATGCGGGCCATCTGTGCACACTTTCTGCGTTTCCACCCTGCTGCTGCTCACCTGTCTTCGCTAACTTCAGTCTTCCCGCTCACCATCTCATATGTGATGTACCCACAAGGTGGAACTCCACCTTGCACATGCTGGAGAGACTGTGCGAGCAGCAGCAGGCAATAGTGGAGTTGCAGCTGCAGCACGCACGGGTAATTCGCTCTGTGGAACATCACCACTAAACCTCCATGCAGGACGTGTGTGCTGTGTTGCGCTGTTTCGAGTACTCCACCAACATGGCCAGTGCTGATGACGCAGTCCTCAGTGTTACTATCCCACTTCTATGTCTCCTTAAAAAAACACTTCAGGTGATGATGGAAGAGAATGTGGCACAGGAGGAAGAGGATGAGGAAAAGGGGGCATTTTCATGGTTATCAAGAAAGTCATTCACAAGTGACTCGGAGGGTGGGTTCCTGTACCAACAGAGGCCAGGTACACAACTGTCCAGCCAGGGCACAGTTCTGCAGGATGGGGAGGAGGAGGAGGAGGAACCGTGTTCACAGCAGCAAGGTGGCACCCAAAGCAGCTTATGGGCATCAATGTAATATAACTGGGGGGATACAAAGGACTGGGCAGCCTGGCACACATGAGCGACTACATGCTGCAGTGCCTGCGCAATGACCACCGAGTTGCCCACATTATAACCAGTGCTGATTACTGGGTGGCCACACTGCTGGATCCCCACCACAAGGACAACATGCTGTCCTTAATTCCGTCACTGGAGTCTGAATGGAAGATGCGCGAGTACAAGCGCACGCTGGTAGACGCGCTGCTGATGGCATTCACATCTGACTGCGGGTGCTCAGTGGAAGCACAAGGTGAAGGCAGAGGAGGATGAGTAAGAAATCTCCAACGCATTTTGGGCACCGCCAGCACCTCAGAAGGGATGGTTAACATGGCTGAAATGTGGAAAAGCTTTGTCAGCACGCCACAACAACCAGCAACACCAGCTGATACGGAACGTTTTGGTAGGAGGCAGCATTTCAGAAACATGGTGGAACAGTACGTGTGTACACGCCTACACATACTGACTGATGCGTCTGCCCCATTCAACGTCTGGGTCTCCAAATTGTGCACATTGCCTGAGCTTGCCCTTTACGCCTTGGAGGTGCTGACCTGCCCTACAGCAAGTGTATTGTCCGAACGTGTGTTTAGTACGGCTGGGGGCATGATCACAGACAAGCGCAGCCGCCTGTCCACAGCCAACGTGGACTAGCTCACATAAATTAAAATGAACCAGGCATGGATCCCGCATATGTCCGGGCCTTGTGCTTTTAGACAAGTATACCAGCTGTACCCAGCCATTGTTATACTCCAGCGCACTTTCTCTTTGTATTCTTGGGGTCTTCCCAAATTTATAAAAAAATAAAATAAGGAAAACAAAACAAAAACAGTGTTGGCTTCCTCCTCCTCCACGGCCACTTCCACCTACACCGCCACATCCACCGCCTCCTCAACCTACCTATTCCACTTTGACCTCCACCTCCTAGTTCAAGATTATAATTTTTTATTTTTTTTCTATTCTATGTTATTTAAAGTAATTTCCCTATTTGTTTGCAGGGCAACTGTCCTGCTCTTACCCCTATTTTACTTCCTTTTGCAGCCCTCTAGCCCTTACTATGACTATTTTACAGCTATTTTAGTGCACCAAAGTTCAGTTCCCCATTGACTTCAATGAGGTTTGGGTTCGAGTTCGGGTCTAGTTCGGGTCTCGACCCCGAACTTTGACCTGAAGTTTGGCCGAACCCGGCGAACCCGAACATCCACAGGTCCGCTCATCCCTTATTGTGTTTTGATCACTATCCATTGCATCTCAGATTGAATGTAGCAGATGTGTATGGCAGAGTTAACTAAAATATTTTAAGTTGGGAAAAATATGGAAAATCAGTACAGTCACAATAAATGTTCAATATATGATTTCATTGTAACCGCTTCTTCAGAGTGCTACTATTGTTATAATAATGAAAAAAAATTGAGATCCCTTTGTAATTACCTAGATTTCTACATTTATAATTAATAGTAAAACACATAGACAAACAATTTAACAACAAAAAATGTCATGGTTTCCCTCAAGGTCTGCCCATCTTGCGATCATTGATGGAACAATGAATTCTAGGGTGTTTCAAAACATTTTATAGGAGAATGTAAGGGCATCTGTCTATGACCTCAAGCTGAAGATTTGGGTGCTTGTCTTGTTACATCACCCACAGGTCATAAGTAGAGATGAGCGAATCAAATTTCATGAAGTGGAATTTGATCCGAATTTCAGGATATATTCTATTCGCCTTGAAGCCGAATTTCCACGTGCTTCAAGTAAGTGAATCGATTTAACCTGAAATAGTGTGCACGCCACAGGGAGGAGCATGCGTGCGGACGCACGCAGGTGACGTGCGCACCCCTCCTTCCGGTGCTCGAGCGCCCAGCCCGATGTGAGCACGCTCTGACCCGATGCAAGACGCCGCTATGCTGCCGCTTTGATGCCTCCCTGACCCCGGTTCTGGAGGCCTTGCCCTGAGGCTGCACCAGCCATATTGGTGCCGTCTATGTACAGCCGTGGTGCCGTTCTAAGTATAGCCGTGAAGCCACCCCTGTCTCTACCCTGGTCTCAAGCTCCCCTGGACCTCGCCTATCTACTTTCCTGCCGCCGGAGCCATTGTCTGTGGCCGCTGTGTGTCCCGCTGGCTCCTTCATCCCCTCGCGTGTGGTGCAAATGTGTAGACCTCCTCTGTTTTGGTGATTGAGAGCGGAGTGGAGCTGCATACTGACAGCGTGGTGAGAAGATAGATGCTTTTTTATTTCACCTGTGGAAGTTTGTTTCCCTAAATTCTTACTGCAGTAAGTGAGGGTGTGGACTGGGGGGTTAGAGGGGGGCCAGGATAGCAGGTCCTAAATATGCAGGAGGGATTTGAGTGGTCCCCCCCTTATATATAGAAGGCACCCTGAATGTTGATCATTGCAGAAGAGGAGGAGCGCCATTGTTTGCGGGTCCCGGGTGATAAGAATTTAAAGAGGTAGACCTTTTTGGGGCAGGGGGAGCCCATGTTTGGTGGAACAAAGTTGAACCGATTTAGATGATGCTGTCTATCGTGATGTATAGGAGAAAAAAGGGGGAGAAGAAGGGAGAGAAAAAAAGGGGTTATACCAAGAGAGCAAGGTTATACAAGAGATGGAAGATCATCGATAAGTAATGTACTAATACAGACTAACACCTACTAATTTATATTGATGTTTCCGGCTAAGCTGAGAGTTGAATGGGAAAGTAAATTGTGGTTTTTTGAGACAGCAGAAGCGGCGGGAGAATGGGTTAAGGAAAAGCTAAAGGGCTGAGCGGTGGGCTGGGATGGATGGGGTGCTGTAAGGGGGAATGCTAGTTTAGAGAACCAGGACTCAGGTTTCCTGTATCATTTGTATGGGGGTGAGGTATGTCGGTTGTCGCTGCTGTTTTTTTTTCTTCACTTTCCGTCGCCCCCCCCTTGTCCCAATCCCCTACCTTCGTTGTGCTCTCCTCCCCCCCTTCCTGCCTCAATATCCCCGATCCTTTAATAAAAATGAGGGTTCCTTATACTCTGATAATGGATAGGATTATGAACCAAAAATATGAGAATTATCTCATGGAATATCAGGGGGCTGAGTAGGGGCTCCAAGAGAGTTGCGGTTTTTGATGCAATACATAGATCTCTTCCCGCAATAGTTTGCCTGCAGGAAACACACTTGACGAAGGAGACTAGGGAGGGGATAGTTAGACGATGGATGCAACATGCTTTTCACTCAGTGTACTCAGCATATGCGAGAGGAGTAAGTATATTAATACATCGGGACATAGATATAACAATAGTGAAAGCTACTATAGACAAGGAGGGCTGCTATGTACTGTTGGATTTTATTCTGGAAGGTAGAGCGTGGCTATTAGCAAGTGTGTACATACCGCCACCTTTTAAAATGGACGTTGTATTAAAGATTCACGATATTGCACTTAAGGCAGGGGATAAATCACTGTTGGCGGTTAGAGACTTCAATAATGTCATGGATGCTAGAATAGATAGATGTAAATTGGGGAACAATCAGGGCCCCAATATGGGATCCACATTAAAAAAATATCACTAAAGAGTTGGGCTGGATTGACATTTGGAGAGTTATGCACCCTAATTCACGGAAATACTCGTGTTTTTCAAAGACTCATAGGAGTCTATCACGGATAGATTTAGTTTTCACAAATGAGAAAGGTTCATTGGAACTTGAAGGGGTGAAATACGGGCAACGGAGTGTTTCGGACCATAACTCAATTATTATAAATATTATTATAAATATTAAAACACAAAAAATTAAAAAAAAAGAGGGATGAATATTAGTATAGGATGGATAAATATGATGGGTACACACGATAAGATTTTGCGCGAGATAAGAGTTTTTTGTGATGAATGAGGGATCAATCAATCAGTCAATATAGTATGGGAGGCCGCCAAAGCCTTTATTAGAGGGATTATTAAAAAGTATAAAGGGCTATATAAGAAAAGAATTAGGGAGAAAATAATAAAATTAGAAGGAGAGGCGGGAAAAAATTAAAAAAATTATATAGCAAACCCTACTGACCAAAATTACAATTTCTGGACAGAGAAGGCCTCAGAATTAAAATATCAACTGTTCCTATTGGCAGAACAACAAAAAGAAAACTATGTAAGGGATAATTATATCCATGCACATATCCCTGGGAGAAAATTAGCTGACCTGGTAGCAATCCAAACAAAAAATAATAAGTATATCAATTGTATGTATAATGGATGAAACGGGACATAAAAATACTGAGCAATCAGTTAAAATAGAGCTACTTCAAAAATACTTTACTGATATATATAGAAGCAAGATAAATAAAAACCCAGAACGAATACAAGAGTTTTTAGATAAAATTGCGATTTCGAGGTTAACAACTGACCAACGTAAGTTTTTGGAAGCTCCATTAACCCCAGTAGAAGTGCATCAGATTTTAAAGGGGATAACAAAGAACAAAGCCCCAGGCATGGATGGTATCCCGTTTGAGGTGTATGTTCAATATAAAGAAATATTAATTTCAAAACTTCTTAAAGTCTGGGAGTCAGCGAAGCAGGTGGGAAAACTTCCAGACTCTATGCGGGAAGCCCTGATTACACTTATCCAGAAGCCAGGTAAGGACCCCGCCCTGATGGACTCGTACCGTCCTATTTCACTGATCACTACAGACAATAAGATATTAGCTAAGATTCTGGCAAATAGGCTTAGGAGTGTGATCCCGGTGCTGGTTCACGAGGACCAGTCGGGATTCATGTTGGGCAAAACCACCACAGAGAATATTATGAGTTATTTTGTGAATACCCAGTTTGAACCCACCAATTGCGGAGAAAGATTGATAGTAACTATAGACGCCTCAAAGGCCTTTGACACGATAGAATGGCCTTTCCTGTTCAATACAATGAAGAAAATGGGATTTGGGGACCATTTTGTTACATGGGTAAAACTATTGTATACGGAAATCTCTGCACAGGTGATTGTAAATAGAGAACATTCAGGCAGTGTACCAATTGGCAGGGGGGTTAGACAGGGATGCCCCCTCTCCCCCCTGCTTTTTGCAATATCTATTGAACCCCTTGCAGACATGATCAGACAGGATCCGGGAATTGAGGGGTTTAGATACCGTACTCATGAGGAAAAAATCGCCTTATATGCGGACGATATTATGCTATTTGTGCGTTCACATGGATCACTAAATAGGATATTTCAGGTATTCAAGCAGTTTGGTGGATATGCAGGACTCAGTATCAACTGGTCTAAATGGGCATGTATCCCGATTGACCCCCTGAACGATTTTAGACCGAGACAGTTGGAAATTAAGAGGATGAATGAACCTGTTAAATATTTGGGAATCCAGATTACTCCGGATCCCAAGGATTACGTTAGTTTAACCGTGACTTCGAAAATCCAGGAAATTAAGAAAAAAATTGAGGTTTGGAAAAGACTGAACATATCGATGGCAGGACGTATTTCATTGATTAAGATGTGCGTATTACCTGCACTAAACTATATATTGTGGAATACACCAGTGATAATCCCCAAAACATATTTTAAAATAATAACTAGTTTACTGACCAATTTAATATGGCGAGGCAAAAAACCGAGGATAAGGGCACAAATATTGTGTATTCAGGAGAGGGAGGGTGGAGTGTCCGTACCAGATATGGAACTTTTTTTCAGGGCAGGGATTATAAAAAACATGATAATATGGGGAAATTCGCAAAATTACTAAAATGTAATAACAGGGATAATTAAAAGACTGAAGAAATATAATATCTTTCAGGCTGTGGAAACGGGCATCTTCGCTCAACAGGGAGGTAAATATAGACCTTTGATTCGGTTGATGGCTAAGAGTTGGGAGATGGCAAAAAAACTATGGTCCCAAACCGGGTTATATGTAGACACCGTATTGTGGGATAATATTGGCCTTACAGAACTAGAGACAATAGATCAAAATATTTGGTGGAAATATGGAATATATAAACTGGGACAGGTATGGGAAGCGGCGGATATAATACCTTATGAAGAGCTAAAAAGGAAATATCCATAAAAAAACACAGTGTCGAGGTTTTATTATTTACAACTAAAACACGCATTGTATAAGATGATAGGGAAAGGGACACAAATTGCTACTTTGCCACAGCCTTTGGAAAATATTATTGAATTAAGACCTGGCAAGAAACTGATTTCAAGAATATATCAATGTTTGTCACATCAAAAGAATAATAGAAGAGCAGTCGATAACCTGAACCACAAATGGCAGGGTATTATGGAACCGATGCAGCAAGATTTTTGGCACTCAGAATTTCTCCTATAGAATAATCCAATTTAATATAATGTATCGTCTCTACTACTCTCCTAAAAAGTTAATGAAGTATTATGGCTCCAAAGTCTTTACTTGTCAAAAGTGTGGAGAGATAGGGGCGGACGATACACATATATTATGGACATGTATAAAAATTCAGGACTACTGGGTGAAGATAATTGAAAAAATAGAGGAATATCACTAGTTCATAGTACCTAGACATTTTGAGGAATGCATTTTAAGGGTATTGGATAATATCGAAGGGCCTCAACATAGGGAAATTGCAGCTAAACTATTGTTTCAAGCCAGGAAATGTATAGTTGGGCACTGGGGGGGGGGGGGGATTGAGACCCCCACAGTTAAAGAATGGGAGAACCGCACAAGGATGTCGCTAGCTAGTGAGGAGTTTCACTTGACTGGGTTGAAGAAAAAACATATATTTGCCGAGCTGTGGTGGAGGTGGTTGGGGGAAAGGGGGGGAGGGGGAAGGTGAGAATAGGGAGAAACTGAGGGGTGGCGGGGGGAGGGGCAGTGGAGGGAGGACGGTAATAAGTAATTTTTTTTTTTTTTTTTTTTTGCGACAACCGACATACTATGGGTAGGGAGGAGGGAAAATAATGATGGGTAAATAATTTATGTTATTAAGTAAAAACAAGATGTTTTTGTCAAAAATTTTGTAAGAATTGAAAAATTGTAATAAAGATTTATATATATATAAAAAAAAAAAACTG
Source organism: Bufo gargarizans (assembly GCF_014858855.1). Taxonomy (NCBI): domain Eukaryota; kingdom Metazoa; phylum Chordata; class Amphibia; order Anura; family Bufonidae; genus Bufo; species Bufo gargarizans. The sequence goes on from NC_058084.1 coordinate 98,939,261, forward strand.
AAATAGTGTAAAAATAAAAATTGAAAAATCATACTTAACCCCTCCATTTGCTTGCGACAGGCCGCCAGCCGCCATCTTGATTGAAGATCTCATCTGAAATTCCGTGAGTAGTGACGTATGACATCACCACATCGGCCGGCGTGATGACGTTATCTTGCGCCGTGCGAGATATAGCTCCAGATCTTCAAGCAAGATGGTGGCCCATTGTGAGCAAATGGAGGCAGTAAGTTTGATTAAATTCTTTTTAATGTAAAAAACTGTGTAAAATTACACTCAGATGCCGCGATCATGTATGATCGCAGCATCTGAGGGGTATAGTGACTGTGGGCGGCGCTTTCGCAGCTCCCTGTCATTGCACTCACTACTTCGCTTCGTGATGAATAGAGATGAGCAAAAAAAAAATAATTATTGATTCGTCCAGTTCACCGATTTAAATTTTTTTAAATTCAGTTCGATCCAGATTTATTTGCTGAGAATCGCGTTAAAAAACTGCTATTTCTTGGCTGCAGAGAGCCTGTATAGTGGTGTAGAACACTGTGCCGTGCAGTAAGATGCATTGGGAGTCTGCTCTCGTAGTGAAATAATACTGTGAGTCAGTATGACATTCAGATGACAGGCGTCGCTCTTAGGCCCCTTTCACATGGGCAAGTATTCCGCGCGGATGTGATGCGTGAGTTGAGCGCATTGCACCCGCACTGAATCCCGACCCATTCATTTCTATGGGGCTGTTCACATGAGCGGTGATTTTCACGCATCACTTATGCGTTGCGTGAAAATCGCAGCATGCTCTATTTTGTGCGTTTTTCACGTAACGCAGGCCCCATAGAAATGAATGGGGTTGCGTGAAAATGCACGGTTGCTAGGAGACGATCGGGATGGAGACCCGATCATTATTATTTTCCCTTATAACATGGTTATAAGGGAAAATAATAGCATTCTGAATACAGAATGCATAGTAAAATAGCGCTGGAGGGGTTAAAAAAAATAAAAAAAATGTAACTCACCTTAGTCCACTTGATCGCAAAGCCGGCATCTCCTTCTATCTTCATCTTAGCTGTGTGGAGGAACAGGACCTGTGGTGACGTCACTGCGGTCATCACATGATCCATCACCATGGTAAAAGATCATGTGATGGATCATGTGATGACCGGAGTGACGTCACCACAGGTCCTGTTCCTCCACACAGTTAAGATGAAGACAGAAGGAGATGCCGGCTTCGCGATCAAGTGGACTAAGGTGAGTTAAATTATTTTTATTTTTTTTAACCCCTCCAGCGCTATTTTACTATGCATTCTGTATTCAGAATGCTATTATTTTCCCTTATAACCATGTTATAAGGGAAAATAATACAATCTACAGAACACTGATCCCAAGCCCGAACTTCTGTGAAGAAGTTCGGGTTTGGGTGCCAAACATGCGCAATTTTTCTCACGCGAGTGCAAAACGCATTACAATGTTTTGCACTCGTGCGGAAAAACCGTGCGTGTTCCCGCAACGCACCCGTACATTTTTCCGCAACGCCTATGTGAAAGAGGCCTTATAATCACTGCACACTTCACTTATTTGGGCAGTTACGGGGCCAAAACTGACCAAATAACTCAAGTGTGAACTCAGCCTTACAGGTCAATGTTAGCATCAAGAAAAAGGGCACTCATTTTACACCATCGGCAGCTGATTTCACATAGATGTCTACAGAACCTGTTCTATTAAAACACTTATACAAGTAGAGCCCCCCTGACAGAGTGGAGAGGGTGTCAGCAGTAAGTTTGTGTTGACGTCACTGATTATTTTGCCCTTTCTCTTATCCATCAGAACAATAGCCCCCAACAAACTTATCCTGTTGTCTGTGGAACATTCGCCTTCACTCGGTCAGCATTTGGTCAGTAATCCATCAGAATTGCTAATGCCCAAAAAATCTAATAAATAAATAAAAAGGAAATGAAAACCCCCCAATTAAAACACCTGTAATTTTCTCACTTTACCACATAATAAGCCCTTTTTTCCCCACTAATACACGCCAAAAAGGGCTGGAATTTTCTCACTTCACCACACGGCAAATACTTTTTTTTGTGCCACAAATACACCACAAAAAGCGCTTTAGAACATATAACTGTACCGCTGAATAGCAAATAGGACCTTACGTTTTTCCACTTATACACTTCACAAAAAGGCTTTAGAACATATAACTACACCACTGAGCGGCAAATAGGCCCTTCCACTTATACACTCCACAAAAGATTCACTCACATTTTTTTGCAATTGCATGAGGAGTAACGCCTCTTGCACGCGAACGTTGTGTGCCTGTGGCCGTATTTCTACCCGCATACGGCAGGTCCGCAATACACGGGCACCGGCCTGTGTGCACTCCGCATCGCAGATGCGGACCCATTCACTTAAATGGGTCCGCAATCAGGGAGATGCGGAACAGAAACACGGTTCGGAACCCCACAGAAGCACTACGGAATGCTTCCGTGGTGTTTCAGTCCGTGCCTCCGCACCGCAAAAAAAATAGAACTTGTTTTTTTGCGGTGCGGACGGATCACGAGCCTTTTCAAGTTGAATGGGTCTCGATCCATCCCGGCCGCCGCATGGACGTTGCCCGTGCATTAGGGGCCGCAAATTGTTAAAGGACAAATGAATGCATTTGAGGCATGTGCAGTTATTTGAGATCCTGCTACTTCTGATGCAGAAGAACTGGTACCCAGAAACTGCCCAAGGAAGCAGTCATGTGAATAAGTCAAGGAGCAGCCAAAGGCCTTTACTATGACAGCTGGGTCACAGTACAAAGTCATATGTGCTTCTATGCAGCATACAGATGAAGCTGAGCTAAACTTGACTCTGATAACATGGCACATTGTTATCTTGTTTATTTTGTGACAAAAGCCATTGAAAAGTTAGTTATCTTTTTCTTGCCATTCTTTACATAACATGTTAACCATCAAGTTTAGCTCGGCTGCTTCAGTACATGACTGTTTATGGCATTTCAAGAAATAGCATTGTAAATTGTTAGAAGATGTTAGGAGAATAAATGTATAAGGCGACTGCAGAGTGTCACAGATTGATTTGCTGTCTGGATCCATAGGATATTTATTATTATATTTAAGTGATTACCGCCCAATGGAATATAAGGGAGATATTCCTCAATGAAACTTAATACGTTAGAACAGGGTTTCTCAACTCAGGTCCTCGGGACCCACCTACCAGTCATGTTTTCAGGATATCCTTAGTATTGAGCAGGTAATATAATTAGTGTCCATGCATCAGAACTTACCACAGGCAGAGGCGTTGCTAGGGTCTCAAAAGATCTGGGGCCCAAGCCCCAATACATATGTGCCATATTCTCAAAGTATCTGCCTTAAACACACACACACAAGCTCGCCCTAGGACTAAAGACATTTTACTTGCTGCATGGACACTAACAAACATACAGCACTATATACCTCTCACATCCAGTACCTCCTAGGTGATGTCTCCTCTGATGTAGACATTTTCTTTCCCCATCTTCTCCATTTAGGCCAGACAACTTCTTTCAACCGCATCTGGTCTCTGCAGAGTTTACCAAACAATCATCTTAGGTTCCTCACTTTTCTAATATCATCATCCTCCCCACCCTGCTACCCCAACAGTATCCTGGTGCTGCCCAGAATACTGTGCTTACTTTGCTCCCCAATGCCCCTGAATACTATACCACAGAATTTATACTGCTATATACACTCACCTAAAGAAATATTAGGAACACCTGTTCTATTTCTCATTAATGCGATTATCTAGTCAACCAATCACATGGCAGTTGCTTCAATGCATGTAGGGTTGTGGTCCTGGTCAAGACAATCTCCTGAACTCCCAAACTGAATGTCAGAATGGGAAAGAAAGGTGATTTAAGCAATTTTGAGCGTGGCATGGTTGTTGGTGCCAGACGGGCCGGTCTGAGTATTTCACAATCTGCTCAGTTACTGGGATTTTCACGCACAACCATTTTTAGGTTTTACAAAGAATGGTGTGAAAAGGGAAAAACATCCAGTATGCGGCAGTCCTGTGGGCGAAAATGCCTTGTTGATGCTAGAGGTCAGAGGAAAATGGGCCGACTGATTCAAGCTGATAGAAGAGCAACATTGACTGAAATAACCACTCGTTACAACCGAGGTATGCAGCAACCAGGTACCACTCATCTCCACTACAAATAGGAAAAAGAAGCTACAATTTGCATGAGCTCACCAAAATTGGACTGTTGAGTCTCGATTTCTGTTGAGACATTCAAATGGTAGAGTCCGAATTTGGCGTAAACAGAATGGGTACATGTATCCATCATGCCTTGTTACCACTGTGCAGGCTGGTGGTGGTGGTGTAATGGTGTGGGGGATGTTTTCTGGGCACACTTTAGGCCCCTTAGTGCCAATTGGCCATCGTTTAAATGCCACGGGCTACCTGAGCATTGTTTCTGACCATGTCCATCCCTTCATGACCACCATGTACCCATCCTCTGATGGCTACTTCCAGCAGGATAATGCACCATGTCACAAAGCTCGAATCATTTAAAATTGGTTTCTTGAACATGACAATAAGTTCACTGTACTAAAATGGCCCCCACAGTCACCAGATCTCAACCCAATAGAGCATCTTTGGGATGTGGTGGAACGGGAGCTTCGTGCCCTGGATGTGCATCCCTCAAATCTCCATCAACTGCAAGATGCTATCCTATCAATATGGGCCAACATTTCTAAAGAATGCTATCAGCACCTTGTTGAATCAATGCCACATAGAATTAAGGCAGTTCTGAAGGCAAAAGGGGGTCCAACACCGTATTAGTATGGTGTTCCTAATAATTCTTTAGGTGAGTGTAGATTAGTTCACCTATAGTAATATAAAAGTCCTACTAATGGCAATAATTCCCTCCCAGAGTGCCTTTCTTAGTAATACTGACCCCTACAATGCCCCCAATAATGATACTACTCCCCAAGAGTACCCCTGTTAGTGATAGTGCCCTCTATATTTTGCCCAATAATAATGGCCACCATAGTGCACCCAGCAGTAATAAGGCTCTCTATAATATTAATAAGGCCCCCTGTAGTACTTTTCCACCATTATAGTGTCCCCAGTAGTTAAAATGTTGGGGGCTCCACAGGAGGTCATCTCTGCACGATGCGTATGAGTGAGAGATTGTACCAGTGTGCGGTAAAACTACAAGAATGCAAATAACATGTATAAGTATTAAGCATAGCGTAGCATGTACTATAACATTACATTAACACTGAAGCACATGGTAAAATGGCTGCCTGTACATGAGATTGCATGTCTGCTGGGCAGAACATACTGTATAATGTCCCCTATAAGACCCCCAGTGGTTACTGTCTAATGCCCCCTATAGTTATAGTGCTCCCTTGTAGTGCCCTAGTAGTTTAATGCCCTCCTGTGGTTCCCCCAATAGGTATAATACCCTCTTGTAGTGTCCTGGTAGTAATAAGGCCCTCCTGTAGTGCCCCAAATAGGGATAATATCCTCCTGTAGTGCCCCAGTTGTAATAAGGATTTCCTGTGGTGCCTCCAATAGGTATAATATCCTCCTGTAGTGTTCCAGTAGTAATAAGGCGTTTCTGTGGTGCCCCGTATAGGCATAATGCCCTCCTGTAGTGCCCCAGAAGGTTTAATGCCCTCTTGTAGTTTCCTAGTAGTAATAAGTCCTTCCTGTGGTGCTCCCAATAGGTATAATACCCTCCTGTATTGTCCTGGTAGTAATAAAGCCCTCCTATGGTGCCCCAAATAGTTATAATATCCTCCTGTAGTGCCCCAGTTGTAATAAGGATTTCCTGTGGTGCCCCCAATAGGTATAATATCCTCCTGTAGTGCCCCAGTAGTAATAAGGCTTTTCTGTGGTGCCCTGTATAGGCATAATGCCCTCCTGTAGTGCCCCAGAAGGTATAATGCCCTCCTGTAGTGCCCCAGTAGTAATAAGGCTTTTCTGTGGTGCCCTGTATAGGCATAATGCCCTCCTGTAGTGCCCCAGAAGGTATAATGCCCTCCTGTAGTGCCCTAGTAGTAATAAGTCCCTCCTGTGGTGACCCTTATAGGTATAATACCCTACTGTAGTAGGGCCCGGTAGTAATAAGGCCCTCCTGTGGTGCCCCAAATAGGTATAATATCCTCTTGTAGTGCCCCAGTAGTAATAAGGCTCTCCTGTTCTGCCCCCAAAAGGTATAATATTCTTCTATAGTGCCCAAGTAGTTATAAGACCCTCCTGTGGTTCCCCCTATAGTTATAATACCCTCCTATAGTGCCCCAGAAGGTATAATGCCCCCTGTAGTTCCAGTAATACGTATAGTGCCCCCCAACAGTTATAATGGCCCCCACATAGTGTCCCCATGTAAAATGACCTCTTCAGTGTCCCCAGTACTTGCAAAGGCCTCTGTAGTTATAACCACTCTTCCAGTGGCTCTAGAACGTATAATGCCAACATTTAGTGCCCATAGCATTCACAAAGCCCCCACTGCCGGAGGTCCAAGTTGCAGGCTTCTGGATTCAGGAGGGCATGTTGAAGTCACCGCGCCGTCTGAGTATTGGCGCAGGTGTGTGCGATAACATCATCACGCCACCTGAGACCCGGCACAGGCAGTTGCTTGGAGACTGCCCGCTCCGTTCTACAAGCAAGCGGCCACAGTAATTCACCTGTTGTATAGCTACCAGCTGTAACATTCGGGGCCCTGGACAAAACATCCGGAGCTCAAGCCCCGAATGTTTTGACCTAGCGAAGCCCCTGACCGCAGGTATTCATTCTGTGGGATATTCTTAAATCCTGACCGGTAGGTGGGTCCCGACTGGACCGGAATTGAGAAACCCTGCGTTAGAAAGACCTATCACTGAAATATAATGAGATGATTTCTGGCCATGTAAATTCAAATTCATCAGGCATAGACAAATTTACAATGGCAGAATGTGTGCAGTGAGTTCACCATCTGATTGTTTTAATCTAGTTAATATAAGATTAGCAATCAAAAAGATTCAAATGTATATTTTTCCTACTAAATTTCCAGCCATAGAACTGTAACTTGGATGTGTGGGGTGTTAGGTGATTTGCTTCATGTTTGCTGAAAGTGTGAAGAAGTTAATTAATTCTGGCATAATGTATTTGAACTAATATTATATATATTATATAATATAGTATATTATATAATATGATTAGAAGGAAGATGGGCAGTATGCTGCATTCTATATAGAACATGTAGCATGACAATAACAAACTGGAAATCCTCTGTGACTCCAACTATTCAGGACGTTAAGTTTAAGGTTGCTTGAAGAAGTAGTGGCACTCGTGCAAGTTCTGCTTCCTCTTCAAAATTACAGATTTGTCCACAATTAGCTGTTCATTTGTCTCAACATGGCCAGATATATGTAATACAAGATGCACTGAATAACTTATTTCAACACAATTGCCAATCTTGTGCCTCTTTGCAAATACCAGAAGTGTCTACAATACAACTGTTCAGACAGCAGGTGGTGCATTGTGTTAAGCCCTAGCTAAGTCATGAGCGTAAGACCTGGAAGAAGCCTTTTATACCGTACATGTAGATCAAACTCAGATATATGGGATGCACAAAGAAAAAAAATTACAGTTGACGAGACGTGTTCATTTTTAATACCTCTGCAAACAATTGCAAAACCCTTTAAAAAGGTCAATAAAAATATGCGGATCAGCACTCACCCTTTAATGCTAATAATTCTTCCCTTTAGTGCCATAAACAGAATACAGGCAAATGTGATGCGTTTCGGCTAAACAGCCTTTTTCAAACAAGCATGTTAGATCTTCTACTTGGATGTATGGGCCTGCAACCCAGGATACGAGCACCACCACCTTCTTCTAGAGTGCCAACTGATTATTTAAAAAAAATATAGGTAACATGGTTTTTATTGCAAAAAATGTTTTTGTGGAATTGTTTAACAAATCTTAGTAATTTTTCAAGTCCTATAAAAAACACATAGGGTAAAAACACCATAAAATGCTGCAGTTGCAAAAAAAAACAAAAAAAAATGCAATGCAAAAAAAGTCATGTAAAATGTAAAATGCATCAAAATGCATGATTTTAATGAACATTGCTCATGATCAGTTATGTAAAACACATGTATGGATTTTGCTGCTGTGGATTTAGATCACATACTGTATGCTGTGAATTTTCCTCTGCTACAAGTGACCATAGTCTACTTTGAAACTTTGTGGGAGATTTATCAAACCTGGTGTAAAGTAAAATTTACTGAGTTGCCTATAGTAACCAAGGAGCTCTGAAAAATGAAAGGTGGAATCTGATTGGTTGCTATGGGCTTCTACTTTACATCAATCTCCCCTTTATTTTTTGCAAAGTATTAAGTTTTAATTATGGCAAGTTCTCTGCTGTTGAAAATTGCTGAACTGTTAATCACCAAATCACACTGAGAACCATATAGCTGATTACTGAATCATTCCACGTAATAAAAATATTGACTGCAGAGAAAGACGTTTAAACCTTGCAGTTTATCTATCATTTAGCAGCACCGTTCACTGAATTTTAATTTGCATGCCTAGGATTCATTGCCAATTCCCAATAGATAAAGTCTCCGACTTTATAAAATGTAGTTTTAGATTAGAAAGTTTGAAATAAAAGCTGAGTGTATGTATGTGTCTATGTCCGCTAAAGGAATCCCCACCAGGGCATTTACAATCACAAAACTTGGCACACAGGTGTACATCAGTAGAGATGTCGCAAACATAAAATTTTCCGTTCGCGAACGGCGAACACTAATTTCCGCAAATGTTTGTGAACGAGCGAACCGGGCGAATCGCAATAGACTATACAGGGAGTGCAGAATTATTAGGCAAGTTGTATTTTTGAGGATTAATTTTATTATTGAACAACAACCATGTTCTCAATGAACCCCAAAAACTCATTAATATCAAAGCTGAATATTTTTGGAGGTAGTTTTTAGTTTGTTTTTAGTTTTAGCTATTTTAGGGGGATATCTGTGTGTGCAGGTGACTATTACTGTGCATAATTATTAGGCAACTTAACAAAAAACTAATATATACCCATTTCAATTATTTATTTTTACCAGTGAAACCAATATAACATCTCAACATTCACAAATATACATTTCTGACATTCAAAAACAAAACAAAAACAAATCAGTGACCAATATAGCCACCTTTCTTTGCAAGGACACTCAAAAGCCTGCCATCCATAGATTCTGTCAGTGTTTTGATCTGTTCACCATCAACATTGCGTGCAGCAGCAACCACAGCCTCCCAGACACTGTTCAGAGAGGTGTACTGTTTCCCCTATTTGTAAATCTCACATTTGATGATGGACCACAGGTTCTCAATGGGGTTCAGATCAGGTGAACAAGGAGGCCATGTCATTAGATTTTCTTCTTTTATACCCTTTCTTGCCAGCCACGCTGTGGAGTACTTGGACGCGTGTGATGGAGCATTGTCCTGCATGAAAATCATGTTTTTCTTACCTTGCAGACTTCTTCCTGTACCACTGCTTGAAGAAGGTGTCTTCCAGAAACTGGCAGTAGGACTGGGAGTTGAGCTTGACTCCATCCTCAACCCAAAAAGGCCCCACAAGCTCATCTTTGATGATACCAGCCCAAACCAGTACTCCACCTCCACCTTGCTGGCGTCTGAGTCGGACTGGAGCTCTCTGCCCTTTACCAATCCAGCCATCTGGCCCATCAAGACTCACTCTCATTTCATCAGTCCATAAAACCTTAGAAAAATCAGTCTTGAGATATTTCTTGGCCCAGTCTTGACGTTTCAGCTTGTGTGTCTTGTTCAGTGGTGGTCGTCTTTCAGCCTTTCTTACCTTGGCCATGTCTCTGAGTATTGCACAACTTGTGCTTTTGGGCACTCCAGTGATGTTGCAGCTCTGAAATATGGCCAAACTGGTGGCAAGTGGCATCTTGGCAGCTGCACGCTTGACTTTTCTCAGTTCATGGGCAGTTATTTTGCGCCTTGGTTTTTCCACACGCTTCTTGCGACCCTGTTGACTATTTTGAATGAAACGCTTGATTGTTCGATGATCACGCTTCAGAAGCTTTGCAATTTTAAGAGTGCTGCATCCCTCTGCAAGATATCTCACTATTTTTGACTTTTCTGAGCCTGTCAAGTCCTTCTTTTGACCCATTTTGCCAAAGGAAAGGAAGTTGCCTAATAATTATGCACACCTGATATAGGGTGTTGATGTCATTAGACCACACCCCTTCTCATTACAGAGATGCACATCACCTAATATGCTTAATTGGTAGTAGGCTTTCGAGCCTATACAGCTTGGAGTAAGACAACATGCATAAAGAGGATGATGTGGTCAAAATACTCATTTGCCTAATAATTCTGCATGTAGTGTAATAGGAAGGCGAATTTTAAAACCCACAGGGACTCTTTGTGGCCACAATAGTGATGGAAAGGTTGTTTCAAGGAGACTAACACCTGGACTGTGGCATGCCGGAGGGGGATCGATGGCAAAACTCCCATGGAAAATTACGTAGTTGACGCAGAGTGTGGTAAGTTGAAATCGCAATTTTATAGAACTTGAATTAATCGCATTGTGATTTCAACTTTCTCAAATCCGACAGTACATTCTAGCATGGAGTCGTTCCCATGGTGATGGGGACGTTCCATGAGCACGGAAGTCGGTAGAAGTTCTAAGTTGAAATCGCAATGCAATTTATAGAACTTGAATTAATCGCATTGCGATTTCAACTTAGAGCTTTTGCCGGCTTCCGTGCTCATGGAGCGTCCCCATCACTATGGAAACAACTCTATGCTAGAATGTACTGTCAGATTTGAGAAAGTTGTAATCGCATTGCGATTACAACTTAGATCTGAGTTCCTAATGGTTGTATTGCTAGAATTGACAACGAATATAGCACTATATTCTCAATCTTCGTTATATTCTATCAATACAACCATTAGGAACCCCTCTAAGTTGTAATCGCAATGCGATTAATATAACCTGTATTAATCGCATTGCGATTACAACTTTGTGACACTGCAGCTTCAGAATTAATCTAAGATGGATGCTGTCCTTGCTTTTTGAGAGGCGGTGGGAGGGTCTGGGAGGGAGGGTCTGCTGATTGGCTGGAATGTGTCTGCTGACTGTGAGGTACAGGGTCAAAGTTTGCTCAATGATGACGTATAGGAGGCAGACCGAACATTGCATATGTTTGCCCGCCGCGGCGGGAGATCTCTATACATCAGGTGTCTAGGAAGGTTTTAGACCGGGTCTCAGCTCTACAGCACGTACCGTTCCTGAGATATTTCTGAAAAATGCATTAGCCAATAGAGATGGCCTTGCAGTTCGCCCGGCAGTCTTTTCGAGGTGAACTTTGCTCGTTCACGGTTCCGAAATGGGTGAACATATGGCGATGTGAAGAACTTTGACCCATGACACATCCATCAGGTGGTACTGGACAGCCAATTGAGACGTTTCAGTGCATTGACATACCCCCTACCTTATAAATAAACCCGATCTGGCCACCATTTTACATTCAGTCTTTTTCTAGTGTAGGGAGAGGTTGCTGTGTGGGGCAGGGACAGACTTTTAGGGACAAGAAACGCTAGCTTATAGGGCCACAAAAGTCCTTTTAAGGACTGGTATAGGTGTGCTATCGATAGGTGTGACCTAATGAGGTGTGTAATATACTTATAATATACTTTCTAACATAGAAAGAATGTTATAGTGCATTTGTATTGTGCAGCAGTTGTGTGCGTTTCTGCTGCGATACTGCAGCTACACAGAGTGACAAACGCTTTTGGAACAAATAATTTCTACTGGTGTGATATACCAGTTGCCCCCAGAAAAAAGTGATTGAGGCAGGGGTGTTATATACCAATAATATACTTTCTATATAGTGCATTTGGGTAGTGCAGCATTTGTTTGCGGTTTTGCTGCATTACCGCAGCTACATAGAGTGACAAACATTATTGGAACAAATAATTTCAACTGGTGTGATATACCAGTTGCCCCCCCAAAAAACTAATTAAAGCAGGTGATATAACTTCTTCCACAAATACTGCTCTTCTATAGGGACTTTTGTCACAGGATCATTTTGAAAATGACAGGCAGAGGAAGAGTCAGGCCATTCCGCAGGGTTTTAAGTGTCGGGCAGGTGCACCAGGCCGGAGCCTAAGTAGGAAGTTGCAGAAGGTGCGTGCGATTATGTCAATGGATGCACCAGAGTTGGTTGAGTGGCTCACTCAGCCTTCCTCTTCTGCACCCACCTCATCTTCTCTATCTGCACCCTCTTCACTCTCTGCTGTGTGCACCCCCAAAGACATATCCCCTCCGCTCGAGTCACAGGAATTATTTTTCCATCCATTCCATGACCTTACTGATGCGCAGCCATTCTTGGCATCGGATCAGGAAGACGAGGTATCAACGGTCGCCACCCAGTAGTCTGACGACAGTACCCAGATCAGCCCAAGGAGGGTGGTCCTCGCTGTTGCTGCCTACTCTGAGATCTCTGTGGTGGTGAAGGTGGCGTTGATGACGATGAAGAGAGGAAGAGGAGGAGAGTTCAGAGGGAGAGACGGAGCAGCAGATAGGGAGGAGAAGCAGGAGAAGCTGTCAGAACTTACCGTGCACAGGAGGCAAAAAACTGACTGCTAATGTATCTGGAATGAGCTATCCTCCATGCACGGTCACATCTGGCGCTCCCAGGACGCCGGCACATGGCTCCGCAGTGTGGGCTTTTATTAACGTGCCTGCTGCTGACAATAGTGTTGCCATCTGTAGCCTGTGCTGTCAACGCATAAATGGCTGTAAGCCCAACACTCACCTAGGGATGGCTGCCTTAAAAAGGCACCTGGCTTCCCATCACTGAGCCCAGTGGGATCAACACTGTCAGAACCCACAAAGCAACACTCCCGGAGCTCCATGTCCTGCCTCTTCTCCTCCTCCTTCTCCTCTCTCCTCCCGTTTGGCTGCCACTCCACCTTCCACTGTGCCGTCGTTGCGTTCATCTGGCAAAAGACAGGCTTCTGTGTGCCCAAATGTTCTAGCGTAAAAAGATGATGATGCCGGAGAACTCTCTTGCCCAACGGCTGACTGCTGGCTTGTCGGAACTGCTAGCACGCCAACTGCTGCCATATAAACTGGTGGACTTGGAGGCCTTTAGAAAATTGGTGGCCATTGGCACACCACAATGGAAGGTCCCTGGAAGGAAATATTTATCCCAGAAGGACATCCCGGAGCTATATGGCCACGTTCAGTGGCAAGTGAATGTATCTCTGTCACACAGTGTCGGTGTCAAGATAAATCTGACCACAGACAAGAGGTCTAGCAAATACGGGCAGGGAAAGTACATAACTTTTACTGCACACTGGGTGAACCTTCTGACGGCCGTCAAGAATGCAACATGTTTCACCTGTGTAGATTTGGTGTTACCGCTAGTGTTGAGCGTGAATATTCGCAAATTTTAATCACGAATATCGCCACTTCGAGAATTTGCGAATATTTAGAATATAGTGCTATATATTTGTATTCGTGAATAGTGTTAATTAATCAAATTGCTAATTTTTTGCAAATTTATTGCGAATATATTACAGCGCCGATTTTTTGCAATCAAGTAAACAATGACTGGAAATCACGAATTCTCGAATTTATGGCGAATATTCGGCCAGAAATTTGCGAAATATCGCAAATTCTAATATTGCCTATGCTGCTCATCACTAGTTACCGCCACTGATTCCATGCAGGCTTGCCTCTTCTTCTCCTCCTCATACTCCATCCTTCGTCTCCTCCTAGGCTGATTCCTCCTTTTCCACTGTTACCACCTCTTCTGCTGCGCCCCCCAAGCTCCCCAGAACCTATTTGATGTGCCAGGTGAGATGTTGCCATGCTGTGCTGTGGCTGTTGTGCCGGGAAGTCAAGAGCCACACTGCTCCTGCACTGCTTTCAGCTTTGCGGTCACAGGCCGATCAGTGGCTAACCCCGCTCAATTTGATAGCTGGTAAAGTGGTGTACGACAAAGGTACCAATCTGCTGAGCGCGCTGAAACAGGGAAAAATGACACATGTGCCATGCATGGCACATGTCCTGAACTTAGTCGTTCAGCGATTCGTTGCCAAATACCCCGGGGTCCAGGACGTCTTGCGGCAGGCCAGGAAAGTCTCTGGGCATTTTAGAAGATCTTACACGGCCATGGCTCGCCTTGCTGACTTTCAGCAGCGACACCACCTGCCCTTCAGACATCTGATTTGTGACTGCCTGACGTGATGGAACTCCACCTTGTATATGCTTGATAGGCTGCTCCAGCAGAAACGTGCAGTTAACGACTACCTGTACGAACTCTGCGGCGGGACAGGTTCTGGGGAGCTTGTGCTGCACAGTGGCTGCACATGCGTCATGCATGCAGACTTCGGCGGTCATTTGATAAGATCACCAAACTGGTCAGTCATAGCCAGGACACCATCAGTGACATCATACATTACACCTTCTTTCTGGAGTGTGCATTGCGTTGTGTCATTGATCAAGCCGTTGAGGAGCAGGACCAGGAAGATGAGGAAGTCGCAATGCTGAATGAATTCCCAGGGGGGTGCTACTCCATCTGAGACAAGTCAACAACAGGTGTCTGAAGAGGAGTCAGAGGAGGATGGTGCTCGGGCAGAGGAGGAGCAAGAAGAGCATGCTTTAAATGTTTCTGGGATCCCTGGTGTTGTCCGTGGCTGGGGGAAGGAGACCGAGGATGACATTATCCTGGACGATGAGCAGGAGCCAGGCCACTCCACCGCTTCCAGTTTAGTGCAAATGGGGGCCTTTATGCTCCAGTGTTTGAAGAGGGACCCCCATATAAAAAGCATAAAGGGCAAGGACCAGTGCTGGGTGGCAACGCACTTAGACCCCCAGTACAAACACTTACATGTTACCAGCATCACAGAGGGCTGTCAGAATGCAGCACTTCCAGGCCTTGCTTTGAGAAATGCTGCATTCTGCTGTTGTGGGCGCTGGCAGAGCAATTTCACAGAGAAACTGTTGCGGGTACCAATCGAACAGCGCATGCAAGAAGAGGGCGGTTTGAAGTTGTGTTGGTCACTTCGGATTTGATATCATTCTTGCAGCCAACCCATTGACAGCCCCCCTCCGAATCCAGCCTCAGGAAACGCCTAGACCGACAGGTGTCTGACTACATCGGGTTAACAGCCGATGTGGACGCTCTGAGAAGCGAGTAACCCCTGAACTGCTGAGTGTGATGGCTTAACTTATGGCCAGAGCTGGCACAATTTGCCATGGAACTCTTGGCTTGCCCCTTGTCCAGTGTCCTGTCCGAAAGGACCATTCAGCACAGCAGGGGGGATCGTGACCAATAAGCACACTCAACTGGCTCACGACAGTGTGGACCACCTCATATTTCTAAATATGAATGGGTCATGGTTCTCGGAGGAATTCAACACATGTGACCAGTCGACGACAACGTTTAATTGAATTTCCTCATGACAGCCCACATATATCCCCCACCCCCCAGAACAAATAATGGTCCCTGTCTTAGGTAAATACAGCGGCATAAAAGGCCTTTTCTGTCCTGTGAATGCCTAATGTTTTGGGCCTCTGAGGAATTCAACACCTGTGGCGACCACGTGTTTTATGTATTATCTTTAAGGGTTTTTTCAAGAGGGGGAATTTCGTGAGCCATGTTTTTAATCAAATCTTATATTTTTAGTTATTTTAAACATATGCATTTTACCTGTATTTGTACTGTTCTTCAGTAAAATTGATATCCATTGACCATCAAATAGACCTCCAGCCACATAATCACTTGATCTTTTCTGTACGGTGAATGCATAAATTTTGGGGCCTGTACTCCACTGGCCTGCTGTAAAATTGATATCCAATGACCGACCGTGTAATCAACCTCCAGCCACATAATTACTTGTTCTTTTCTGTACGCTGAATGCATAATTGTTGGGGCCTCAGAGGAATTCAACACCAGTGACGACCACGTGTTATCGAATTTCAACTATTATCATTAGGGGTTTTTACAAAGGGGGATTTCGTTAGCCATGTTTTTAATCCAATTTTATATTTTTAGTTCTTTTAAGCATAAGTATTTGACCTGTATTTGTACTGGCCTGCAGTAAAATTGATATCCATTGACCGTGTAATATACCTCCGGCCACATAATCATTTGATCTTTTCTTTCAGGTCAATGCCTAATGTTTGGGGCCTGTAGTCCAGTGGCCTACAGTAACAATTTTATCCATTTATCCAATGTACCTCGAGCCAGATAATCAGAATTTTTTTTTTAATGTCAGGTGAATGCCTACTTTTAAGGCCCGTACTCCCGTGGCCTAAAATTTTAATTTTCTAGGCTCCAACAGGGCACATTTCAGAGAAATTCCCTTTAAGATGCATAAAAATGTCCCCTGATTAAGACACATTTTTTCATTGATCCCCCTCTAGTATGTCACTGTTCATGTTGTGGGACTATTTGGGCACTTCTACTAAGTATTTGGTGGCTGCAAATATGAGCTGAAGTTTTTTCAGG
This sequence comes from Bufo gargarizans, assembly GCF_014858855.1. Classification (NCBI taxonomy): domain Eukaryota; kingdom Metazoa; phylum Chordata; class Amphibia; order Anura; family Bufonidae; genus Bufo; species Bufo gargarizans. Next base: position 98,955,766 of record NC_058084.1, read on the forward strand.
TTAGCCTGCCATTAAAGTGAATGGGGCCTCCACAAACTTGTGGTTTGCGAACATTTGATCGCGTTTGCGAACTGTCCCAGCCGATGTTCGCCCATCACTATCAGCCAATAGAAGCCTGGTCATATGACCCCTATCAGCCAAGAGAAGCTCACAGGCCCTTAGTCTCCACATACACACAATTTTACACCAGGTTTCCATAACAACCCAACCCAGGGGCAGGGCACTGTGGATCACACTGTTAAGGGAGCGGAGTGCTGTGGAGGTCACAGTTAAGATGGCAGGTAGGGTGGCCATTCAGGCCACCCTCAAAATAGACTTAAAAACCCCACCCCCAGGTCCCGGTAAGCCATGCCCCGACCCGATTAGGCCACGCCCCCTCCCACTCCGCAGCTGACAGGGATTTTTAAAAAAAGGTAAAAATCTACTTCTTTCAGCTGCAGGGTTGGGAGGGAGGGTGACTTTCTCCCTACCGCTCACGCTCACACAGCACAGTGCTGCTGTCTGAGAGTTAGCTGTTCAAAAGGACAGGGAGTCTGAAAGCCGGACTGTCTGCCCTAAAACTGGACCTCTGGCCACCCTAGGGGAACACTGCTGTGGAGGTCACAGTAAAGGGATGGTCCACTATGGAGGTCAGTGTTAAGGGGCAGATTGCTATAAAGGGGACAGGGTGTTGTGGAAATCACTGTTAAGGAGATGGGGTACTGTTGAGGGCATTAATAAAGGGGTGGGCGCTGTGGAGGTCTCTGTTAAGGGGGCAGGGTATGGTGGAGGTCACAATTAAAGTGACAGTCCGCTATGGAGGTTAGTGTTAAGGGGCAGGGTGCTGTGGAGGTCACTGTTAAGGGGGTTTGTTATTGTGGAAATCACTGTTAATAAGACGGGTACTGTGCAGGTCACTAATAATGGGGTGATCGCTGTGGAGGTCACTGTTAAAGGGGAGGGCGCTGTGGACGGTACTATTAATGGGGTAGGCCGCTGTGAAGGACACTGTTAAAGAGGAAGGGTACTGTAGATGTCACTGTTATAGTGGATACTGTCTATCTTTTAATGACACACAAAAACATTAAATTAAAAAGATTAAATATACCTGTGAGAAGCCGGGCCCTTCTGCTAGTGTACATATACATTATAACACAGAATGGAGAGGGTGTCAGCAGTAAGTTTGTGTTGACGTCACTTATTTTTCCCTATTTCTTATCCATCAGAAAAGCAACCCCCCAAAAAACGGATCCTTTCTATTGAGTGTCCCCCCTTAACACAGTCAGTATTTGGTCAGTAAGTATAAAGTATTAGTAAGGCCAAAAAAACAGGAGTGGGTTCAAAACAGAGATAAAATGTGATGGAAATATTTGCATGTCTTCTGTGCTTTGTACCCACTCCTGCTTTTGGCTTCCAAATCATAATCAAATACTGCCTGTGTGATATAGGCCTTAAGTTCAATTTGCAGGAGTTTTGGCCATTTGTCTCTGTAATTGGTTTGATTCCGATGGAAAATAAGTCCTTAAAGCAGGAATGTAATGGCTTTCATCACATGGTCAGTACTTGCTCAGCTTTCTGCATCAGTGTTTTGTCAGTATTTGATCAGTATTGGTAAGGCAAAAACAGGAGTAAGTACAAAACAGAGATAACATGTGATTGAAATATTTGCATGTCTTCTGTGTTTTGGACCCACTCCTGCTTTTGGCTTCCAAATCATAATTAAATCCTGATGCAAAATAGTGACCATGTGATAGAGGCCTTACGATGCTCCAAAGACAGGATCTATTGTGTTTTTCATTTTTTGGCTATTCTAACACATCAGAAAGCTAAAATAAATGGTGATGTCAACAAGGTCAAATAGGGACACTACTGGACCTGTCACAGAGTGGGGAGGGTGTCAACAGCATGAGGAGTCAACGTAGTAGCCTAGTCACAGAGTGGGTAGGGTGGCAACAGCATGAGGAGTCAACATAGTGGCCTAGTCATAGAGTGGGTAGGGTGGAAACAGCATGAGTCAACACAGTGGCTCATTCACAGAGTGGTGAGTGTGGCAACAGCATGTGGAGTCAACACAGTGATCCAATGACAGTTGTAAGTGTAGCAACAGCATAAGGAGTTAACACCATGGCCCAGTTACAGTTAGAATAGTGGCTGAAGCACACCAGAAGAAATAGGGCATTTTTCACCAATGTTCTGTGGTGACAGCACACTGCAGTCAGAACATTACTGCCAGAATTCAGAATGATGTAGTCTGATGCATCAGGCACTGGCATGTGGTAATCCTGTCTGATCCACGCCTGATTCATCTTTAGAAAGGTTAATTTATAATAGTTGAAAGACAAGTTTTCTTTGGGGTAACTATGCCTCCTGGTGCACTAAACACCTGCTATGATGCCACACTACTGGCTGGGCAGGAAAGCTTGCCTGAGGGCAAACTTGGCCAGTTGCAGTCACAAAGCAAGTTTGGCTGCCCAGTCGTCCAGAGGATCTTGAATTTCAGATGGCAGGTTGCAGTGCAAGTATGCCACCACTTGCTGGTTCAGGTTCTGCTCCATGTCCTGGTGCAGCTGGTGGTTGGTTTCTTCAGTAGGCGGGTGAAGAGCTCATTAGAGACTCAAGACTTAAATTGTTGCTGATGGAGCTAGTGCTGCTTCCGCCTCCCCCCCCCCCCCTCAGCAGTCATGGCAGTGGAGCATGAGAATACTGTCCCCCAGGTCAGTCCTTCGTGAGGATGGGCAATGGAACACATAGGCAGCGACCAACCAACTACTAGTAGTTAAGTTTTTAATCCTACTCAGCAGGTGTAAAAAAAGGCACCCATTTTGGCCCGATTGCAAAGGTCTAAAATCGTGGAGAGCCAGTAGTCATCTTTCTGCCGAATGGTGATAATGCAGTTGTCACTATACAAGCAACTCAGCATGCATCTGGCCATTTGCACAAGAAAATTGGAGGGACTCCATGCCTACATTTTCACTGCATACTGCCACAGTCTGTCAGGGTCATCTGCCTGGTCTTCTTCATTGCCCTCCAGCTCCTCATGATCCTCCTGTTCTTCTCCTGCTGCTTGGGCAGGTAAACCACCTATTTCTCTATTCAATTCCTGGGCGTTAATGTCCTCCTCCTCTGCCAGTTCTGCCCCCACGGGCTCAGTTAACTATAAGATGTAGCAGCCACGTCTCCTGTCCCCTGGCCAGACAGATTTATCAGCATTTGCTCCAGGATGTGAAGTCCTGGCAACTGACAAATAAAGTGGCCCTGCCACTGGCTAATGTTGAAGTTACACAGGAGAGTACTCCTGTCCGCCTGCATCATCAAATAAATCGTTCACAGCCTTCCTCTGCTCATATAGTCAGTCCAACATGTGGAGGGTGGAGTTCCAACATGAGGAGATGAGGAGCACCATTCTGCCTTTGCAGCTCAAGGAGTATGTGTTTTGCAGGGTAAGGGTGGCTCAAGTGCATGCATAGTTTCCTGGCCATTTTCAAGACATCTTGCAGTGGGGTGGAAGACTTAATGAACCGCTTTACAACCAGATGCAGCACCAACACAATCGTCTATCTGTTATCAGTGACCATGGTCCTGATCTTCAGTTGTAGAAAAGACAGCCAGGATTTGATTTCTTGGTTGATGATGCCAAACAGTTCCCCCCTAAGCTGGCCAGGTGCAGAAGAGCATGACACTGCCATGCTTTGCATAGGTGATATACTGGAGGACCACTCTGAACTGTGCCTACAGTGGATGCTGAGGACAAGGTGGTGGATCAGGAGGCAGAGGAAGACATTTGCGTCACAATCACAGCATGAGAACACGGAGGTGACATTGCCATCACCTGGCCAAGTTGCTGGTGTGCCTAGTCTGGAACCACATTTACCCAGTGGGCCGTACAGGACATATATTGCCCTAGAATATAGTGACAGCTTCACACGTCGCTGGTGCCGTGAACTGTTCCAGACACTGTCAGGCTTAGGACTGGCTCACCTTCTGCTGTACATAATTATGCAGAGCTGGTATAGCTTTTTTTTTTGAGAAGTAGTGAGTCAACCACATGGAAAGGGAGGGACTGTAGTAGCAGCAACCTGGCCAGGAGCAGGTTCAGCTTCTGCACTGTTGGATCAGTGCACGCATACTGTTGTTTCTTTGCAATGGCCTCAGTGATTGATTCTTGGTGAAATGCATGATGAGGAGAAGGAGGAGCACCGGGACCAGCAGACGATGGGAAGGAAACATAGCTCCCTTCTGCTGAGCTGGTGGAGTCCTGAATGCTGGAGAAGGGGTGGAGGCCGCTGGGAGATGCATCATTCTGTACCACTACATTAACGCCACGGTTTTCCCAGGCGACTTTATGGTGACACTCCATGTGTTGACGCAGTGTTGTGGTGCCAACATTGGTACCCTGGCTGTGTTTCACCTTCTGCCCACAGATCTCACATACATTTACACTGACGTCCTCAAGCAACTTGATGAAAAATTACCATACCGGTCAGTATGGCATTTTGTCCCCATGACTCCATGCTTATTGCCTGCTGCTGCCTTTATGAAGCCGTGCACCGCTAGTTGTTTTCGGACAGGTAGGCTCCTGAATAGCAGACTGTCTACCCCGGACACGTTTGGTTTCAGATCTTACACTGCTTCCACCCTGCTGCTGTCTCACAGGCCTGTATACAAAGTAGAGTGGGGGGCACACTACAATAGAAACGGAGTGCAATGGCGGTTTAAACTAACTATATTAACAAACACTGGCCGCATGGCCTAAGGAGACCCCCCAAAAAAATGCACATCCACTAAGTGTAAAAGCAATACAATAATTTTATTAGGCTACAAAAGACACAAAAACATATGTAATAAATAATTGTATACAATAGCAGTGATGGCCAGTTCGCAGTGTCCGCCTATGAACACATGCGATATGCCATCTTCACTCCCAAGTCCGGCGATGCAGAGGTAAGTCCTAACCTGTGCCTGCACCGCAAGCCGCTCTGAAACACATGCGGTCACCGGGAGCAGGCAGTTCTGAGAACAGCCCAATGAAGACTGTTCTTGGAACTGCCTGCTCCCAGTAACCGCATGTGTTTCAGAGCGGCTCGCGGCGCAGGCACAGGTAAGGACTTACCTCTGCATCGCCGGACTTGGGAGTGAAGATGGCAGATCACATGTGTTCGTCGGCGAACACTGCGAACTGGCCATCACTGTACAATAGGTCAAGTGCTGGTACACAATAAGACCAAATACCTACCCAGCTCCCACCAAAAAACGCAAATAAGGGTAAAATGTAAGTAGTCCCAAATACCAGCTTCAAATTGCATGCAACAAACATAGACTAACAAATCCACAATAGATGCATAATACACAATAATATGACATCAAAGATCTTATACCTGAACCAAGTAAATGTTCAGGGACTACCAAGGTGGGCCTGGGTCAAGAAAATAGCACCCCACGCATATCGCCCGCAAAATACGGCTTCCTCAGGGGTACGTATTGCATGAGCCCCAAAATGCTATATATATATACTGTAATAATTATTGTTAATTAATATTAAACTGGAGTCACCTGAGTAAAATAAGAAAATCTGCTGTGCCTCTAGCATCATGAAACGACAAGCGCACATGCGCCGATAGCGAATCAAAGAAAGTATGAAGTCATCCTGTGATAAGAGATCATGTGTGGAACACAGATGCGCTCCACAAGCAGGGAGGTAGGCATGCATATTTGCGGCAAGAAATTCTGCAACACTTGTGAAAAAAGGCCAGAAGTTTTGCGATCTAGAAGAGCGTATTGCGTTCTGCAGGCAGTGATAATGTTTGAATGTGTCAACATAGGCAAATATTGGGCAATAAGAGTACAGATAACAAAATTAAACATAAATAAGCAACATATTAATTTACAGTATGAAGTGAATTAATGAACACATGATTAATGTATCGAAAAGAATATATATTCATGATGCAAAATTAAAGATAAATCACATGATAAAAGATTATAAGATTTCTTTTTCATCGGACCTACTACAAACAAGAGCCTGGGACCTCAATGTGTACCTTCCTACGCAAAGCTATTTTTAGGGTGGTGGGAGGAGACACATGTCTACCCATCATCCTATTTTTAGCAGCATGTTGTGAGATGGCATCGTTATATTGATGATGTTTTGATTTTTTGGCAGGGGACACGGGAAGAATGCACTGATTTTGTGACAACTCTTAACAACAATCCTTTCAACATCAGGCTTACTCACAACATCTCCGAGATGTCTATTGATTTTTTAGATCTTCAAATATACTTAGATGGAACAGAGGTACAGACTTCTCTGTTTCGGAAAAAAACAGCTACTAACAGCCTTCTGCATTTCAATAGTTTTCACCCTTATTATTTACGCAAAGGAATACGAAAGGGACAATTTTTGAGACTCCGTCGCAATTGCACAACTGTCCAAGACTTGCAAGAAGGTAGGCGCGCATATTCGCGGCAAGAAATCCTGCGATACTTCTGAAGTAAGGTCAGACGTTTTGCGATCTAGAAAAGTGAATTGCGCTCTGCTCTTCAGGCAGTGATAATGTTTGAATGCAACATAGGCATATATTGGGCAATAAGAGAACAGATAACAAAATCAAACATAAATAAGCAACATATTAATTTATGAAGGGGATTAATGAACACATGATTAATGTACCCAAAAAAAAATACATTCATGATGCTAAACTGAAAATAAATCACATGATCAAAGATTATATATGAAACCACCAATAATTAAATAAAACATATGTAAAATACATAATAATAACATGATTGGTATATTGCAACCACATATTAATATGGAAAATAAACCCATAATAAAAAAGCAATAAAATGCATAATTAAGTGCACATAATACATATAAAGTGTACCAGTGATTTATTGGCTAATAAATACCATAAAAAATAAGATCAAAATTCTTAAATATCAATCAAGTTCAGATAAAGCGTCTCACAAAAAAAAATCCCAATTTAAATAACATGAATAGAAAGTACCAATGAACGCATGTAAAACGTGCCATAACATGACGCCAGAAGCACAAAAGAAAAAAAATAACTTTATCCCCCCTCTCGTTTTTTTATTTTATTTTTGTTGGCATAATACTTATTGTATATTGGTGTATAGAGTATAGAATACGCCAGGAAATTCAAGAGCAACCTAAGAAAAACTACCCAATGAAAATGAAAAATCCAAAACATCATGACAAAAAATCGTCCATATGTGCTGACAAGGAGTAAATCCAGTTATTACAAATCCTGTGTGAGGAAATTAAAGTAAACAATCCAAAACATCATGAGAAAAAATCCATCCATGTGTGCTGGAGGATGTGAATACTGTTGATGCAAATTATGTTATCCTGTCTAAGCTCAAAAAGAGAAAATTAATTAAATGAATTTTGAGAGAATAAAAGAATGAATAGTGAAAAGATGTAAATGTAAAAAGAAAATACAGAGTGGCTAATGGTGAGCATACTGACAAATGTGACAATTGTGAGTGAAAAAATTTGTGCAGAAAAAAAGATTAATTGTAGATAAAAGGAGGAAAAAGAAGAAAAAGTTTTTTTTAAATAATGTTACTCATAAAAACCTGTGAATGTTAGTTCTTCGTTCATCCCATTGGGTGTCAAAGAATCAAGGTCAAAGATCCATCTAGATTCAAGACGGAGGAGTTATGGGGTAATCGAGCTTCCTCTAGGATTGTAGCATACCCGGCCTAGTCCCACGACTCTTAGGCCTGTAAAGCTACTTTGGTGATCATCCAAGAAATGTGTGGCTACAGAGGTCAGTGGTTTCTCTCCCTTGTTTCTGTCACTGCATGCCAAAGAAATATTAGATAAATATTGCTGAATGCTGTCGGAGGCAATCCTAAATTGGCAAACATTACAAGTGCTGCAAGGATAGGTACCCTGCAATTTAGTACCAGTAGAGAGACGCTGAATAGGCCTCTGAAAATGGCTGCACATCAATTTCTCACATAGATTGGGAGCTCTGCATGCAATATTCTTCGGTTGTGCCTCAATGTGGTTCCGACGTTTAGCATCAGAGAGTAGACGGTACCAATGTGTCTTCAATAGTTTGTACAAGTCACTCCCATGGTTGTTGAATCGAGTAACCATTGCACCTTGTTGTTCACTGTTCTGTTTCTAGGTTTGAAAAGTTCAGAGGGATTTAGCTCTGTGGGCAGTTTCATAGGCCTCGGACACCACCTTCTTAGGATATCCCCTAGAGTGAAAGCGTGAGGTCAAATCTCTGGAGGCTTCTTGGAAGTCTTGGGCGGTTGTGCAATTTGCGACAGAGTCTCAAAAATTGTCCCTTTGGTATTCCTTTGCGTAAATAATATGGGTGAAAACAATTGAAATGCAGAAGGCTGTTAGTAGCTGTTTTTTTTTTTACGAAACAGAGAGGTCCGTACCTTTGTTCCATCTAAGTGTATTTGAAGATCTAAAAAATCAATAGACATCTCGGAGATGTTGTGAGTAATGGTACTTTAACACTTGCGGCAGAATGGATCCGACATGCTGTTCACCATGTCGGATCGGTCCTGCTGCTATTTCGCCGTGCCGCCGGACCGCCGCTCCGTCCCCATTGACTATAATGGGGACGGGGCGGAGCTCCGGCGCAGCACGGCGGTGCACGGCGAAAGCCGCCGGACTAAAAAGTCCTGCATGTCCGGCTTTTTAGTCCGGCGGCTTTTGCCCTGCACCGCCGGAGCTCCGCCCCCCATCCCCATTATAGTCAATGGGGACAGAGCGGCGGTCCGGCGGCACGGCGAAATAGCGACAGGACGGATCCGACATGGTGACCAGCCTGTCGGATCCGTCCTGCCGCAAGTGTGAAAGTACCCTAAGCCTGATGTTGAAAGGATTGTTGTTAAGAGTTGTCACAAAATCAGTGCATTCTTCCCGTGTCCTCTGCCAAAAAATCTAAACATAATCAATATAATGATGCCATCTCACAACATGCTGTTGAAAATAGGATGATGGGTAGACATGTGTCTCCTCCCACCACCCTAAAATTTGGTTTGCATAGGAAGGTACACATTGCGCCCCCATTGCAGTCCCAGACTCTTGTTTGTAGTAGGTCCGATCAAAAAGAAATCTTATAATCTTTGATCTTGTGATTTATCTTAAATTTTGCATCATAAATATATATTCTTTTGGGTACATTAATCATGTGTTCATTAATCCTCTTAATACTGTAAATTAATATGTTGCTTATTTATGTTTAATTTTGTTATCTGTTCTCTTATTGCCCAATATTTGCCTATGTTGATGCATTCAAACATTATCACTGCCTGCAGAACGCAATACGCTCTTCTAGATCATGAAAACATCTGGCCTTATTTCACAAGTATCGCAGAATTTCCCCGCTTGTGGAGCGCATACCTCCCTGCTTGTGGAGCGCATCTGTGTTCCACCGCCGGAGGGGCCACGTACCACACATGATCTCTTATCACATGATCACTTCATACTTTCTTTGATTCGCTATCGGCGCATGCGCACTTGCTGTTTCATGGCGCTAGAGGCACAGCAGATTTTCTTATTTTACTCAGGTGACTCCTGTTTAATATTAATTAACAATAATTATCACAGTATATGTATAGCATTTTGGGGCTTATGGGACACTTACCCCTGAGGAAGACGATATGCGTGGGGTGCTATTTTCTTGACCCAGGCCCACCTTGGTAGTCCCTGTACATTTAGTTGGTTCAGGTATAGGATTTTTGCCATATTATTGTGTATTATGCATCTATTCTGGATTTGTTAGTCGATGTTTGTTGTATAGGTAAAAAGTCACAAAGCAAAAGTCTTTGATACGTTGCCTGGAATCTTGGCGCTGCTGATCCTAAGAAGTGACGTGGGTCAAAGTCACCATGTAATTCACTGTAAATCTTGTATAGGACTGTGCTGCCGAATTTCTCTCATCCGATTTTTCTTTACACCATAAGGCTCATTTCTGATAACCCGGACATGAAAACAAGAACTTCAATCCACCAGAACTCACTCCCCCACTCCACACAACCTGTAGGATACCAAGGGGTTTGCAAGATAGTGAAGCACTGCCTCGTCCGTTTTAGATAAAATGGTTTATTATACTTTCAAGTATCCACTTGTAACAGGCATATCCCAAAGGTAAAAGATAAAAATATCCACGCTGCCCTGTGGAGGAGGAGGCTTTTTATAGGGCTTTGACATTAGTGTTGATCACGAATATTCGAATTGCAAATTTTTATCTCGAATATAGGTACTTCGAAAATTTGCAAATATTTAGAATATAGTGATATATATTCGTAATTTTGAATATTTAATTGACGAGTAAAAACATGATTCCTCTCTGCTTGTTGCTTGTGGGCCGCTATGTTGCTATATTTTCTTGTTTTAGAATATTACGAATATTTAAAAAAACAAATAGACCACCAAAGTTGGGAGGCTCTTAGGCAAAACTAATAGTTTGATTTCTGAGATACAGTATGTACACAAATAGGAGCTGCAAGGTTTAAATCAAAGCATGATATACCTCCAGTTAAAGTGTGTAAATTATTACATGTGTAATAATTGCTTAGTTAGATCAATTTAATCATTTAAATCAATATGTTTAGACTATATGCCCAATGCATTCTAATAATGTGTATTCGTTATTTTAAAATTATGATAACTAGAGATGAATTTCAGGATAAATTCTATTTGCCTCGAAGCCGAATTTCCTTGCGCTTTGTGTCAGCGAAACGATTTAACCTGAAATAGTGTAAAAAACTAAAAAATTTAAATTTACCTCCTCCATGATGTCATCTCGCGCCAGATCTTCAAGCAAGATGGCGGCGGCCGGCCCGTCGCGAGCAAATACAGTCGTGGCCAAAAGTTTTGAGAATGACACAAATATTAGTTTTCACAAAGTTTGCTGCTAAACTGCTTTTAGATCTTAGTTTCAGTTGTATCTGTGATGTATTGAAATATAATTACACGCACTTCATATGTTTCGAAGGCTTTTATCGACAATTACATGACATTTATGCAAAGAGTCAGTATTTGCAGTGTTGGCCCTTCTTTTTCAGGACCTCTGCAATTCGACTGGGCATGCTCTCAATCAACTTCTGGGCCAATTCCTGACTTATAGCAACCCATTCTGGGGAAGATCCAATTAGTCCGGCTTCTTTTTTGTATGCAATGTATTAGTGTAGAATGTGAAGTCATAATGGAGTATTGGAGTATCTCTAGAAACGTTGGAGGTTGGCAGGACTCACCAGCATCAGATATCGGTTAACTTTTGACCTATCTAAAATGTTGAGTAATACATGGGTGAGGGTTCAGGGCTCGGGATCTTGGGGGGCCCGGGCATCGGGCGCGACCCGGGATGCGGCTTTTCCTGTTTGACATGAGTTTTAACTACAGGCAGTGATCCGACACATGTGTGGGCTGGGTCCTACCATCTGTCTTCTCTTAATGAACTGGAGTCGGTGTTGGGCTCTGCTCTCTTAATAAGACAGTGCTTGTTGGTTTTGTTTTTCTCCTCAATTGCCGGAGATTGCTGAGCGACATTTGACTCGAGTTCTCTTTCCACGAGACATCGTGGTAAACTCATGCGAGTTATGCTTAAACAGGGCATTAATATTTAACTTAACTATATGGGGATGAGGCAGTAAAACACGTGAGTGGGTTCTATACCACTGTGATAGAAGACTGCTGGACCCCCGCCTGTTTTTCTTCGGCTTTACGGAAGTGTGCAATTAAAGATCACTGTGAGCTTGCCGCGCAGGGTGTACGTGAGCACTAGATGATTCGCCACACGAGCGCTGATCCTGTCGGTTGTGCTTACTTATGTTCGAGGGAGGCCGTATGGGGTGTGTGTTCGCTGCTTGGCGGGCCGCCCGGGCCGCGGGCCTCTGTTCCCTCCCCGTACAGAGATAACAATATTAAATAAGATGTCTTTTTTTTTTATCTGCATTATTAAAGCTCTTGATGCCGGGTGGGCCCTGCTTTCTTCCCAGGTAGTGAGACCTCTATTTGATTTAGTCAATATGTATATAATTATCGGTACTTGCATGAAATTATATTTAACCATGGTTAAAAAACTAGAACTGACGGACTTTTGGATCTTATAGTATTGTAAATGGAATATTAGCATGTATTTTTTTGTATGATAATTAAAAAATAATAAAAAAAAAAAAAAAAGATCTGGGGAGTTTCCAGGCCATGGACCTAAAATGTCAACATTTTGGTCCCCGAGCCACTAAGTTATAACTTTTGCCTTATGGCATGGTGCTCCATAGTGCTGGAAAATGCTCTTGTTCTTCACCAAACTGTTGTTGGATTGTTGAAAGAAGTTGCTGTTGGAGGGTGTTTTGGTACCATTCTTTATTCATGGCTGTGTTTTTGGGCAAAATTGTGAGTGAGCCCACTCCCTTGGATGAGAAGCAACCCCACACATGAATGGTTTCAGGATGCTTTACTGTTGGCATGACACAGGACTGATGGTAGCGCTCACCTTTTCTTCTCCGGACAAGCCTTTTTCCTGATGCCCCAAACAATTGGAAAGAGGCTTTATCGGAGAATATGACTTTGCCCCAGTCCTCAGCAGTCCATTCACCATATTTTCTGCAGAAGATCAATCTGTCTCTGATGTTTTTTTTGAGAGAAGTGGCTTTTTTGCTGCCCTTCTTGACACCAGGCCATCTTCCAAAAGTCTTTGCCTCACTGTGCGTGCAGATGCGCTCACACCTGCCTGCTGCCATTCCTGAGCAAGCTCTTCACTGGTGGCACTCCGATCCCGCAGCTGAATCCTCTTTAGGAGATGATCCTGGTGCTTGCTGGACTTTCTTGGACGCCCTAAAGCCGCCTTAACAAGAACTGAACCTCTTTCCTTGAAGTTCTTGATGATCCTATAAATTGTAGATTGAGGTGCAATCTTAGTAGACACAATATCCTTGCCTGTGAAGCCATTTTTATGCAACGCAATGATGGCTGCATGTGTTTCTTTGCAGGTCACCATGGTTAACAATGGAAGAACAATGATTTCAAGCATCACCCTCCTTTTAACAGGTCAAGTCTGCCATTTTAACCCAATCAGCCTAGCATAATGATCTCCAGCTTTGTGCTCGTCAACATTCTCACCTGAGTTAACCAGACGATTACTGAAATGATCTCAGCAGGTCCTTTAATGACAGCAATGAAATGCAGCGGAAAGTTTTTTTGGGGATTAAGTTAATTTTCATGGCAAAGAAGGACTATGCAATTCATCTGATCACTCTTCATAACATTCTGGAGTATATGCAAATTGCTTTTATAAAAACTTAAGCAGCAACTTTTCCAATTTCCAATATTTATGTAATTCTCAATACTTTTGGCCACGATTGTAGAGACGGTAAGTTTAATTTCATATTTTTTTAATTGTTCATTTTACACTGTTTTTACACTTAGATGCCGCGATCATGTATGAACGCTGCCTCTGAGGTGTACAATAACGGGAACAGCAAATTAAATTGTAAAATTCGGTGAATCAACCGAATCGAACTTTTCAATTATTCATTCATCTCTAATGGTAACCACTGAAATATCCATATTTCTTAATGAACTTGCTATACTCAAAGGTATTTGAACTCAGAAAAATGTTATTTAATCTCCTCATTTAAAAGATATATAAATCAAGTCTAGCAAGTAATAAAGCATTTCCCCAGCATTTAAAAAAGGCTTATATTGTGCAGTGAATTATTGGAAAGTTGACAGTTTGATGTCTGAGTAAGGCTATTTTCACACTTGCGCTTTCCCTTTCCGCTATTGAGATCCGTCATAGGATCTCCAGAAGGGGGGGGGACGCTTCCATTTTGTCCCCATTCATTGTCAATGGGGACAAAACTGAACTGAACGAAACGGAGTGCACCAGAATGCATTCCGTTCCATTTAGTTGCGTCCCGATCGCAGACAGAATAATGCTGCAAGCAGCGTTTTTCTGTCCGTGATGTGGTGCGGAGCACCACTGATCTGTCCTGACACACAATATAAGTTAACGGGGACGGATCCGTTTTCTTGGACGCAATAGAAAACTGATCCGTCCACCATTGACTTTTAATGGAGTTCATGACTGATCCGTCTTTGCTATGTTAAAGATAATACAACTGGATCCATTCATACCGGATGCAGACGGTTGTATTATCAGAGCGGAAGTGTTTTTGCTGATCCATGATTGATCCAACAAAAATGCTGGTGTGAAAGTAGCCTTATACACAAAACTATCCATAGCACTGAAAATGTAAAAGGGCAATGACACAGCTGTAACAGTATTTAATTGTTTTGACCCAATGAAATATTTTAGGCTACAAATAAAATGTAGGTTTATATGTGCAACTAAAAGCTCCTAATTAGGGTTGAGCGAACACCTGGAAGTTTGGGTTCGCCGGGTTTGGCCGAACTTCGCCGCAAAGTTCGGGTTCGGGACCCCAACTTGACCCAAACTTGACCCCAAACCTGAACCCCATTGAAGTCAATGGGGACCCGAACTTTGGGGCACTAAAATGGCTCTAAAAAAAGTCATAGAAAGGGCTAGAGGGCTGCAAAAGGAAGCAAAATAGGGGTAAGAGCAGGACAATTGCCCTGCAAACAAATGTTGATAGGGAAATAAATTAAAATAACATAGAATAAAAAAAAAGTAAAAAAATAATGATCTTGAACTAGGAGGAAGAGGTCAAAGTGGAGTAGCAGGTTGAGGAGGGGGTGGTGAAGGAGGTAGCCACTATTTTTTTATTTTTTTTTATTTTTATTTTTTATAAATTTGGGAAGCCCCCAAAACATTGGGAAATATAAAACAAAAAACAAAGAGAAAGTGCGCTGGCGTATAACAATGGCTGTGTCACGCCTTGCCCTGTAGGTGTTCTGAGAAGATCTGTCAGAGTTGCTGCACGTGACTCGATCTGACAGTTTGTTTTGTTGTGGGTTTAAGCAGAATCCCACCTCCTCCCAGGTGTTGTTCTTTAGGCAATTGGTAAGGCAATTTATTCCTCCCTCTCCCTATAGCCTTTGCGGGTTATAGTTCTGCCCTGTGTGAGCTCTGGAAGTTTGGTGGCTCGTCTGCTCCAACACATCTCTAGATAAGTCTTTTTCCCTTTTTCCTTCTGTGTATGTTTTAACTAGGCCTCTAGGGAGACGCTAGCTCCTTCGGTTGTGTAAGGAGCTGGGTGTCTCTTTCCCTCTTCCCTACAGCTGAGGGTTCAATTCAGTGTGTTTTAGTCTTAGGTACATGGGCATGTGCATATCTACCATCGAGATATGCACATTGGTATAGCAGCTTAGGGAAAGTGTTTTAGGGATTGCTAGGAGGTGACCCATTGGTTCCCTTGCATTTGGGGCCTAGTAAGTAATTTTGTTTGCTTTGTCGTGTTCTGTTTCCTTCCCTTATCTTATCTTACATACCGTGACAGGCTGGGTGCGGCCGGTATACTTGTCTATTCTGCACAAGGTATGGAAAAGTCCTGTGGGATCCATGCCTGGTTCATTTTAATGAATGTGAGCTTGTACACATTGGCTGTGGACAGACGGCTGCGCTTGTCTGTGATCAGCCCCTCTGCCGTGCTGACCACACGTTCAGACAATACACTGGCCGCAGGGCAGGCCAGCACCTCCAAGGCGTAAAGGGCAAGCTCAGGCCATGTGCCCAATTTGGAGACCCAGAAGTTGAATGGGGCCGACCCATCAGGCAGTGCGTGTAGGCATGTGCACATGTACTGTTCCACCATATTGCTGAAATACTGCCTCCTGTTAAGATGTTCCATATCAGCTGGTGGTGCTGGTTGTTGTGGCGTGCTGACAAAGCTTTTCCACATTTCGGCCATGCTAATCCTGCCTTCTGAGGTGCTCCAGGCTGTGCCCCAGCTGTATTGATGACTTCCTCCTCCTCTGCCTTTCGCCTTGTGTTCCACTGAGCCAGCCCCTGGTGTCAGGTGGGAATGCCATCATCAGCGTGTCTACCAGTGTGCACTTGTACTTGCGCATCTTCCGATCACATTTCAGTGACTGAATTAGGAACGTTGTCCTTGTAGCAGGGATCCAGCAGGGTGGCCACCAAGTAATCAGCACTGGTTAGAAATGTGGGCAACTCGGCGGTCGTTGTGCAGGCACTGCAGCATTTAGTCGCTCATGTGTGCCAGGCTTCCCAGAGGCAACGACAAGCTGTCCTTTGTTGGAGGTGTATCAACTGTGTCCTCTGTATCCCCCCAGCCACGCTCCAGTGATGCCCATGAGCTGCTTTGGGTGCCACCCTGATGTGAACACGGTTCCTCCTCCTCATCCTCGAGAACTGTGCCGTGGCTGGACAGTTGTGTACCTGACCTCTGTTGGTGCAGGAACCCACCCTCTGAGCCACTTGTGAATGACTGGCATGATAACCATGGAAATTAACTCTCTTCCTCCTCCTTTTCCTCCTGTGCCACATCCTCTTCCATCATCGCCTGGGGCGTTTTTTCAAGGAGACATAGAAGTGGGATAGTAACGCTGAGGACTGCGTCATCGGCACTGGCCATATTGGTGGAGTACTCGAAACAGCGCAACACGGCACACACGTCCAGCATGGAGGCCCACTAGTTGGTGGTGAAGTGGTGCTGTTCCACAGAGCAACTCACCGGTGCGTGCTGCAGCTGGAACTCCACTATCGCCTGCTGCTGCTCGCACAGTCTCTCTAGCATGTGCAACGTGGAGTTCCACCTTGTGGGCACGTCGCATATGAGGCGGTGAGCGGGAAGGCCGAAGTTATACTGCTGCGCAGACAGGCAAGCAGCAGCAGGCTGAGAATGCCGAAAGCGCGCACAGATGGACCGCTCTTTCTGCAGCAGCTCTGACATATTGGGATAATTCTTTAAGAACCTCTGCAACACCAAATTCAGCACATGCGCCAGGCAAGGAATGTGCATCAAACCTGCTAGGCCCAGAGCTGCTACAAGATTTCGCCCATTATCGCACACCACAATGCTGGGCTTGAAACTCAGTGTCACCAACCACTCATCGGTCTGTTCAAGGCCCGTCCACAGCTCCTGCGTGGTTTGGGCTTTTTCCCCCAAACAGAAGAGTTTAAAAACTGCCTGCTGTCATTTCCCTCTGGCTGTGCTTAAGTTGGTGGTGAAGGTGTTACGCTGACCAGATGAGGAGGAAGTGGAGTAGGAGGAGGAGGCAACAGGAGGCAAAGAGAAATGTCCCTGCCATCCTCGGTGGCAGAAGGACATGTGCCAAACTGCTATCCGCCTCAGGCCCAGCAGCCACTGCATTTATCCAGTGTGCAGCTAGGGAGATATAATGTCCCTGCCTGTGCTTACTGGTCCACGTATCGGTGGTTATGTGCAGGGGCGGATTAAGTGCATGATGGGCCCGGGGCTCTCTACCCAACTTGGGCCCCTCCCTCTATTTTAGTTTAGTTGTTTTTTCTATGTGAAGAGGCTGTGGTGCTTCGTGAGCGCCACAGTCTCTTCCTAGGCCATATGACATCACATTCATTGTTACTTGGCCTAGGTGCAGCTCAGTTCCATCTGAGTGGTTGGGGCTGAGCTGCAATACCAAGCACAGTGCTATCAAATGACATTGCTGAACAAAGAGGCTGCGGAGCTTACTGGAACATCGCAGTCTCCTCAAACAGCTTATTGGCCAGGGTGCCAGGAGTCGGACCCCCAGCAGTCTCATATTGATGACCTATCCTGAGGATAGGCCATCAATATATAAATCCCAGAGAAACCTTTTACCTTATGCTATCTGTAGTGTTACATAGGACTGCAAAAATACCCAGGAGCCATTGGCTCCTAAACTGAAAAATGTAGGAGCAAAAAAAAAAAAATTGTTGCCAAATTTAAAATACATACCGTATTTTTTGCTTTATAATATGCACCTGGATGTAAGACACACCCCAGGTTTAAAGGAGGAGAATAATAAAAAAATATTTTCAACCTAAAGGTGGGCTAAAACTTGTGCAGTACATGGGTTCATACCTATGGATGAAGGGGGTTATAGTCATATAATATAAACACTGTTAAGTGTACCGTAATTCACCTGTGTTATAACCCCCCCCCCCATCCATAAGAATCTTATAGATGAGGGGACTTATGGTCACATTTAATATACACAGGTCATTATGGTACAATTCCTGGACAGTGTTAATATTAAATGTGACTATAAGCCCCTTCATCCATAGAAATTCACTAATGCACTGCTGCACATAGGTGTTTTCCTATGAATGAGGGGGGTTATAGTCACATTTAATGCAAACACTTAGGCCAATAATAGTACAGCTCCTGGACAGTGTTTATATTAAATGTGACTATAGCACCACTCATCCTAAAGGGTGCACCCATGTACCCATGCTGGGCATTTGGGTCAGCGTTGGGCCCCCCAGCGATGTCGGGCCCGGGGCTACAGACCCAAACGCCCCAATTATAATCCACCACTGGTTATGTGGACCTTGCCACAGATGGCATTGTGTAGTGCACACCTAATTTTGTCCGCCACTTGTTTGTGCAGGGCGGGGAAGGCTCGCCTGGAAAAGTAGTGGCGTCTGGGACCACATACTGTGGGACATCTACTGCCATACGTTTTTTAAAAGTCTCCGTCTCCACCAGACGGAATGACAGCAATTCAAAGGCCAGGATCGCGGGTGGGTAGGGGGGTACTTCCTCTTTCTCTCCAGTGTTTGGAAGATGGACAGCTGAACGCTTCCATTGGACATTGTGGAGATGCTTGGTGACAGTGACTGACGTGGTGGCGTTGCTGCCACATCCTCTGTTTGCGTAATGGCAGGTTTGGCTGTCACTCCAGAGGGGGAGGAAGAAGCCGAGACTGCAGCAGAAGAGGGACCAGGAGGAGCCAGAGAACGTTTGTGGTTTTTGAGGTGTTTACTCCACTGCAGCTCGTGCTTTGCATTTAGATGCCTGGTCATACAGGTGGTGGTCAGGTTTAGAACATTTATGCCTCGCTTTAGGCTCTGATTGCACAGCATGGAAACAACTCGCGTTTTGTCATCAGCACATTGTCTGAATAACTGCTATGGCTTTGGTGTGCTCAGTCCCTGGGTGCGGTGGGCAGAAGCAGGTGTAATGGCTATAGGACAGCCACTCTGCTTTTGCACACTGCTTCCTAGCTCTTTTGCTAGTGCAGCTGGTGCTGTGTGACCACCACATCTTCCTCAGAACTGCACACGTCATTTGCATGACCTTGATTCCATTTGGGGTCTAAGACCTCATCATCCTCCACATCTTCTTCCACCCACTCTTCACCCCTGCCCTCCTTGCCAAACTGCACACTGAAACATAAGTGGTTCAGCATCGGTGCACTCAATCTCTTCCACTTCTGGAGCAGGGCTATGTGGACAGCCCTCGGAAACTCTGCCAGCAGAGTCATCAAAAAGCATAAAAGACTGCTGTATGACTTGGGGCTCAGACTGCTTGGCTGATTTGCAAGGGGGTGAGACTAAAGACAGATGCCCATGGGCTAAAGGTGCCAACTCAGGGTTTTCAGTAGTGGACTGGGTGGGAGACAATGTGAAGGAACTGGAGGCACTCTCAGTCACCCAATCTACTACCGCCTCTACTTGTTCTGGCCTCACCATTCGTACACCAGTATTCGGGCCAAGAAAATAACGCTGAACGTTCTGTCGCCTACGTGCAGCTGAGGAAGGCAGGGCTCCAGACTAAAAAAAATATCAAGGAGCCATTGGCTCCTAACCTGAAAAATTTAGGAGCCAAATGGAAATTTTTAGTCGCCAAATTTAAAATGCATATAATTACGGTATAATAAAAAATAAAAAAACACACATGTCTTACCTAGGGTTGTCACGATACCAAAATTTTGACTTGATTTCGATGCCATAAAAAAGTATTGCGATACTCAATACCACGTGAAAAAAATAAAACGCCAAAAAAGCTGCGTGCATTCCACATTTTATGGAACGTCTGCACCATAATAGAACAGTCCGATCCTAATTTTTGTCAGGACAAGGTGACAAAAAAAATGTCAAATTGCACTTTTTTTTTTTCCTGTTACGGCGTTCACCGCATAGGAGATATTTTTTTAATATTTTAATAGTTCACACTTTTTCGGGCGTGGTGATATGTAATTTTTATTTATTTATTATTATTTATATATAAGATTGGGCAAGGGAGTTATTTAAACTTAATATTTTGACTAGGACCTCACACTGTCCCTGCTGCCCTGTGCATAGTGCACTCAGCAGCAGGGAGCAGACTATGGCAGCCAGGGCTTCAATAGCGTCCTGGCTGCCATGGTAACCGATCGGAGCCCCAGGCTTACACTGCTGGGGCTCCGGTCAGAAGCTGCCACTGCCACCAATGATAATACTTGGGGGGGGGGGCACTGCACCACTAATGATTATAATACTAATACTTTGGGGGGGGGGGGGGTTGCGCCACCAATGATTCTAATTTATAATACTGTAGATGGGTACACTACAAGGGGCATACTATAGGCAGCACATTGGATGCGCCTGAGCTCTGGGTATACGTGTGCATCAAAATCAGAAGTGGCCACCGGCGCTTCAGACAGGGCACACGCATGCAGCATCCTGCTGTACACTGCAAGCCCCGGAATAGCTGGTACTTATTACTGTGGCTGAATGAAATGCCAGTAAATACCAGAACTTAAACAGTTTGGCAGCTGGGATGAATTGTGGAGGAGCCATCCTCGCTCTCCTCCGCCAGCACACGCGTGGTTAATGTATTTTTCATGAGGCCACACACATATTGTGTACAGTAGACATAACTGCATACCCTGCAACGGCGTACGTATGCCAAATGTGACACATCCACCTCGTATCGTCGGCGCCGACGCTCATCCTCCTCATTGTCTGTGCATGCAACATCGGCGATAGGGAAATATACAGTAAGCGTCCCCGCAGTTGGAGAAGGAGGCGGTCCCTCCCCCCTGTACTGCTGCTGCCACCAATGGGCTGATAGCAGGGAGGGGAGGGGCTAATGCCACTGCACCACCAATGAATATCGTTTATGCTTACAATACAAACGCAGGCTGCCATGCGGGTGCCGGACACATCCCATACCCGGCACCCAGCCTCTATGACTGCGCGCTGCGATCTGCCGCTATTAACCCCCTCAGGTGCTGCACCTGGGAGGTTAATGGCGGCGGATCGCAGCGCGCAGTCATAGAGGCTGGGTGCCGGGTATGGGATGTGTCCGGCACCCGCATGGCAGCCTGCGTTTGTATTGTAAGCATAAACGATATTCATTGGTGGTGCAGTGGCATTAGCCCCTCCCCTCCCCCTCCCTGCTATCAGCCCATTGGTGGCAGCAGCAGTACAGGGGGGAGGGACCGCCTCCTTCTCCCCCGTCACTGTGTTGTTGAGAACATGGCCTTGCTGAGAGCAGCGCGGTGCCATGTCAGTTTGTGAATTGTGAAAGCGGCAGAGCAGCGGCGGTCCTAGGCGCAAATGGCGACAAGACTACAAAGTCTTGTCGCCATTTAGCAATTCTAGGTCGCATTTGCAACCATTTTGGTCGCCATCTGGAGCCCTGGAAGGTGTTTCATTTGAGCGTGTAGCTGGCACAGATCGACCACGTCCTCTCCCTGCAACAGGAGCTCCACAAATCCCAGCAGCACCATGACCAGGGCCACGTCCCTTAGTTGATGCTCTCCTCATTCTTTGAGGTCACTCCCTTAAATAACTGACAGATTAACTATATTATTTTCCCTGTCACGTATGCAGTGCAGGTGTAATTCACGCAATTAATGGGTATATGACGCGCACCTAACTAACAGATGGATTAACTATATCAATTTCCTTGTCACATATGCAGTGCAGGTGTACTTCACACAATAAATGGGTATATGATGTGCACCTAACTAACAGACAGATTAATTATATTAATTTCCCTGTCACGTATGCAGTGCAGGTGTACTTCTTGTAATAAATGGGCATATGATGTGCACCTAACTAACAGATGGATTAACTATATTATTTTCCCTGTCACGTATGCAGTGCAGGTGTACATTCACACGTTCACAATTCTGTTCCGCATTTTGTGGAACGGAATTGCGGAACCATTAATTTCTATGGGTCTGCATGATGTGCTGCCCGGATCCGGAAATGCGGATTCGCACTTCCTTGTCCGCATTTCCGTTCCCCAAAAAAATAGTAATAAATAATGTCCTATTCTTGTCTGCAATTGTGGACAAGATTAGGCATTTTCTATTAAGTGCCGGCAATGTGCGGTTCCCAAAATGCGGAACGCACATTGGTGGTGTCCGTGCTTTGCGGTTCCGCGGATCTGAAAAAACACACACGAATGTGTGAATGGACCCTAAATGGGAATATGACGTGCACCTAACTAACAGACGAATTAACTATTATATTTGTGTGTCAGCACAATGTTGCATTGCATCCACACAAAAAATCGCTGTAGGTCACCCACAGAATTAACACCCAGATTTATGATTAGCTTTCTGTGTGAGGCGTGCAAAGATGGTGTATTGCACCCACAAAAAAAAATCACACTAACACTGTCCCTCACTTTAGCTACCTGCTTTCTGTCCCTTCACTACTGAGAGCTGATGGGCGGTGCTACGCGTGATCCAGCTCATATAGAGGCTGGGTCACATGATGCACCGGCCAATCACAGCCATGCCATTAGTAGGCATGGCTGTGATGGCTTCTAAGGGCACCCAGCTTAAAAGCTTGTTAATTGGCTGCCCTGCAGCCTTTCAACAAGCTTTATTAAATGTCCAAACACCGAACTCGAACCCAAACTTTTCCGGCAAAGTTCGTGTTTGGGTCTGGGTACCAAAAATCTTAAAGTTCGGTTTCGCTCAACACTAATCTTAATTGAATTGTAATTTTACTTTTATTGTAGAGAACCATTGCATGGGCTAAATTATTCAATGTAATATATTATTATTTTATACAATAATTAGTATGCATAATAGCCATATTTTTTATTTGAATGAAATTCAGTTTTATCAATATTTTATGAGGTGAGTATTTTTTTTTCTTTTCTGTTCTTTCTAAGATAACTTCAGCCGCCATTTTAGGAAGAATTATTTGTTACCGCGGAAAAAATTCGGCTTCATTTACAATAAAAATTTTCATAAAACTTGGACCAAACAGGTGGAAAAATGAATCAAACTAGCAATGTAGGCAATAAAGAATTGATTTGGTACCACGAAGCGCAAGGAAACTGACAGCCGGGCCCCTTCTGTATCCGCTGGCATAGCTGTAAATTCTGATGATGGCGGATTAACCCCTTATATGATGTGATCAACACTGACCGTGGCAAATAAAAGGATCGCAGAGGGGCTCTCTCAGCCTCTCCATCAGCCCCCCGCACTGCAATGAAAGTGGGCCAATGGCTGCCATGGCAACCTCAGCCCATGCAAAGGCCTTAAGGTCTGTCCTGTATGGAAGCCTG
Source organism: Bufo gargarizans (assembly GCF_014858855.1). Taxonomy (NCBI): domain Eukaryota; kingdom Metazoa; phylum Chordata; class Amphibia; order Anura; family Bufonidae; genus Bufo; species Bufo gargarizans. The sequence continues at coordinate 98,979,148 of NC_058084.1, forward strand.
TGAGGACCAGCTCCCTGGCTGGGTCACAGAGGGACACTTTCAATGTATTAAACTGACAGTCAATACATGACAGCATGTATTGTACTACATTGAAACAGGGATCAGACCCTGAAATGTTAAAGTGTTTTATAAAAATTAAAAATATATATTTATCAAACTGGTGTAAACTAGTACTGGCTTAAGTTATATGAATTTTTTGTTATTAAAAATTGCTTTATGAAGAGAAAGTGGCACTTTTTTTAACTGGTAAACTTATGGGGTCTTTTATAAAACTAATGTCAATTAGAACCAGCTTATTTGTCCAAAAGAGTATTCAAAAATGAAATGTGGAATCTGATTGGTTGCTATGGGCAACTAAGCCAGTTCTAATTTACACCAGTTTGACAAATAAATCCATAAAAGTTTACCAGTTAAAAAAAGTTTATAAAAATAGACATATTAGATATTTCTGCATTCATAACTGGAGACTCTATAAAAATATCACGTGACCCACCCCTTCAGGTGAACGCTGTGAAAAAAATAATAATAATAGAACTGTGGCAAAAATATCGAATGAACAAAAAAATCGCATGTACCCAAAAGTAGTAACAAAAATCGGGCCGCTACATAAGATGATCAGCAGAAAAATATAAAAATATGGCTTTCAGAAAATGTAGACACATTAACATGATTTTTTTTTTTCAAAAATGCTCTATTATGTAAAACTAAAACACAAATAACTAAGTTTGTAAACTCATATTTGAATAACTTTAGGGCTGTAGTTTCTACAATGGGGTAATTTATTGGTGGTTTCTATTATGTAAGTGCCACAAAATGACTTCATCATTAAATTGATCCTTAAAAAAAGTGGGTTTTTGAAATTTTCATAAAAATTACATCTAAAATTTCAATCCATCTAAAAATAAAAAAAATAAAAAATTACATTTACAAAATAATAGCATCGTAAGGTAGACTTAAGGGAAATATAAAGTAATAACTATTCTATGAGGTATCACCATCTGTCTTAAAAGCATAGAAATAGAAATTTTAATTTGAAAGATTTTATAAATAAAGGTGAATTGTATCTACTCAAATGTGTTATGAAGTGCAATGTGTCATGAGAAAACATTCTCAGAATGGCTTGGATAAGTAAAACCTTTCCAGAGTTATTACCACATAAAGTGACACATATCAGATTTTCAAAAAATGCCCTGGTAAGGAAGGTGAAAACTGGCCTGCGGTTGGAGGGGTTAACTTTATCTACAAGATAAATGCCATTTGTTGAAGTAAGGCAACCCCTTTAAGGACACAACCCATTGTTATTTTTTGTTTTTCTTTTTATCCTGACTAGTGTTGAGCGAACCCGAAATGAAAAGTTCGGGTCCATACAGAACTTTACGAGATTGGGTACCCGGACCCGAACTTTGCAGCAAATGTTCGGGTTCGAGTTCGGTGTTCGGGCATTTAATAAAGCTTGTTGAAAGGCTGCAGGGCAGCCAATTAACAAGCTTTTAAGCTATGGGCACTTAGAAGCCATCACAGCCATGCCTAGTAATGGCATGGCTATGATTGGCCAGTGCATCATGTGACCCAGCCTCTATACAAGCTGTATCACGGGAGAGTGCTAGAAATCTCATCTGTCAATTTATTCTGTGTGTGTTTATTCTATAGTGATTTTTTTGTGGGTGCAATACACCAGCTTTGCACCACTGACAAAGAAATATAGTAATTCATCTGGCTGTTAATTCTGTGGGTGACCTATTGCGATTTTTTTGTGGGTGCAATGCACCATCTTTGTACTCCTGACACAAAAATACAATAGTTATTCTGTCTGTTAGTTCAGTGGGTGACATTTACCCATTTTTGGTGTGAGGTACACATGCACTGCATCTGTGACAGTGAAATTAATATAGTTAATCCATCTGTTAGATCGGTGGGTGACATATACCCATTTTTGGTGTGAGGTTCACTTGCACTGCTTACGTGACAGGAAAATTAATATAGTTAATCTGTCTGTTAGTTCAGTGGGTGACCTCAAAGAATGAGGAGAGCATCAGATAAAGGACGTGCCCTGGTCATGGTGCTGCTGGGGTTGGTGGAGCTCCTGTTGCAGGGAGAGGACGTGGTTGATCTGTGCCAGCTACACGCCCAAATGAAACACCTTCTCAGGTGCACGTAGGCGACAGAATGTTTAGCGTCATTTTGTAGGCCCGAATACCGGTGTTCGAATGGTGAGGCCAGAACAAGTAGAGGCGGTAGTAGATTGGGTGGCTGACAGTGCCTCCAGTTCCTTCACATTGTCTCCCACACAGTCCCCTGCTGAAAGCGCAGAATTGGCACCTGCAGCCCATGGGCATCTGTCTTTCACCTCACCCCCTTGCAAATCAGCCAAGCAGTCTGAGCCCCAAGTCATGCAGCAGTCTCTTATGCTTTTTGATGACTCTGTTAGCAGGGTTTCCCAGGGCCATCCACCTAGCCCTGACCCAGACGTGCAAGAGATTGAGTGCACTGATGCCCAACCACTTATGTTTGAGGATGTGGACATGGGAGGACCATCGAAACACATCTCTGATGATGATGAAACACAGGTGCCAATTGCTGCAGCTTTCTGCGGTGTGAAGACTGTCAAAAAGGGCAGTGGTGAAGAGTGGGTGGAAGATGATGTGGAGGATGATGAGTTCCTAGACCCCACCTGGAATCAAGGTCATGCGAGTGATGTGTGTAGTTTGTAGGAAGACTGGAGGTCACACAGCATCAGCCACACAGAAAAAGAGAGAGCAGGGTGCAAAAGCAGAGTGGCCCTCCTATAGCCAGTATGCCTGCTACTGCCCATTGCAGCAAGGGACTGAGCACACCAAAGCCAGCTCCAAGGAGTTCCCTGGCATGGCAGTTCTTCAGATAATGTGCTGACGAAAAGCCGCAAGTAGTTTGCACAGTGTGCAATCAGATCCTGAAGTGAGGCATAAATGTTCTAAACCTGACCACCACCTGTATGACCAGGCATCTAAATGCAAAGCACGAGCTGCAGTGCAGTACACACTTGAAAAACCACTAAAGATCTCAGGTTCCTCTTGCTCCTTCTTCTGCTGTGGTCTCGGCCTCTTCCTCCCCCTCTGGAGTGACAGTGGCACCTGCCACCCTGCAAACAGAGGATGTGGCAGCAACACCACCACCACCGTCACTCAGCATGTCCCCACTGTCCCATGGAAGCGTTTAGCTGTCCATACCCCTACCCACCTGCAATCCCTGGCCCTGAATGCCAGCATTTCAAAATTCCTTGCCTTTGGAGAAGGAGACTTTTAAAAACCTTATGGCGGTGACTGTCCCACAGTATGTGGTTCCCAGCTGCCACTACTTTTCCAGACGAGCCATCACTGCCCTGCACAACCAAGTGGCGGATAAAATCAGGTGTGCACTGCGCAACACCATCTGTGGCAAGGTCCACATAACCACCAATATTTGGACCAAAAAGCATGGGCAGGTATGTTATATCTCCCTAACTGCACACTGGGTAAATGCAGTGGCGGCTGGGCCTGAGGCAGATAGCAGCTTGGCACATGTCCTTCCGCTACCGAGGATTGCAGTACATTTCTTGTTGCCTCCTGTTGCTTCCTCCTCCTACTCCACTTCTTCCGCTACCGTCTCCTCATCCGGTCAGCGTAACACCTGCATCACCAACTTAAGCAAAGCCAGGGGGAAACGATAGCAAGCTGTTTTGAAACTCATCTGTTTGGGGGAAAAACCCCACACCGCACAGGAGCTGTGGACGGGCATGGAACAACAGACTGATGAGTGCTTGGTGCCACTGAGTCTCAAGCCCAGCCTGGTAGTGTGCGATAAGCAGCTCTGGGCCTAGCCGATTTGATGCTCATCCCTTGCCTGGCGCATGTGCTGAATTTGGTGATGCAGAGGTTCCAGAAAAATTACCCTGATATGTCAGAGCTGCTGCTTTCGGCGTTCTCACCCTGCTGCTGCTCGCCTAACTGCGCTGCAGCGTAACTTCAGCCTTCCCACTTACCGCCTCATATGCGATGAACCCACAAGGGGGAACTCCACCTTGCGCATGCTGGAGAGATTTTGCAAGCAGCAGCAGGCGATAGTGGAGTTACAGCTGCAGCACGCACCGGTTAGTCACTCTGTGGAACAGCACCACTTCACCACCAGCGAGTGGGCCTCCATGAGGGACGTGTGTGCTGTGTTGCGCTGTTTTGAGTACTCCACCAATATGGCCAGTGCCAATGACGCAGTCCTCAGTGTTACTATCCCACTTCTATGTCTCCTTGAAAAAATTCCTCAGGCGATGATGGAAGAGGATGTGGCACAGGAGGAAGAGGAGGTGGAAGAGAGATCATTTCCACGGCTATCAGGCCAGCCATTCACAAGTGGCTCGGAGGGTGCGTTCCTAAACCAACAGAGGCCAGGTACACAACTGTCTAGCTAGGACACAGTTCTGGAGGATGAGGAGGATGATGAGGAGGAGGAAGCATGTTCACAGCAGGGTGGCACGCAAAGCAGCTCATGGGCATCACTGGAACGTGGCTGGGGGAATACAGAGAACACAAACGATACACCTCCAACAGAGGACAGCTTGTTGTTGCCTCTGGGCAGCCTGGCACACATGAGCGACTACATGCTGCAGTGCCTGTGCAATGACCGCCGAGTTGCCCACATTCTAACCAGTGCTGATTACTGGGTAGCCACCCTGCTGGATCCTTGCAAGGACAACGTGCTGTCCTTAATTCTGAACCTGGAACGTGATCGGAAGATGAGCGAGTACAAGCGCATGATGGTAGATGTGTTGCTAATGGCATTTCCACCTGACAGCGGGGGCTCAGTAGAAGCACAAGGCAAAGGCAGAGGAGGAGGAAGAAGTTGCCAACGCAGCTTGGGCACCCCCAGCACCTCAGAAGGGAAAAGCTACAACCAGCACCACCAGCTGATATGGAACATCTTAGCAGGAGGCAGCATTTCAGCAACATGGTGGAACAGTACGTGTGCACACGCCTACACGTACTGACTGATGGGTCGGCCCCATTCAACTTCTGGGTCTCCAAATTGGGCACAGGGCCTGAGCTTGCCCTTTAAGCCTTGGAGGTGCTGGCCTGCCTGCGGCCAGTGTATTGTCTGAATGTGTCTTTAGCACGGCAGGGGAAGTGATCACAGACAAGCGCAGCCGCCTGTCCAGAGCCAATCTCCTCCACCGCCGCTTCTACCTACACGTCTACAGCCACCTGAACCTCCTACTCCACTTTGACCTCCTAGTTCAAGATTATTATTTTTAATATTTTTTCTATTCTATGTTATTTCAAGTAATTTCATTATGCACATTTCGTTGCAGGGCCACTGTCCTGCTCTTACCCCCATTTTGATTCCTTTTGCAGCCCTCTAGCCCAAACTATGACTATTTTACATCCATTTTAGTGCACCAAAGTTTGGGTCCCTATTGACTTTAACCTCCTCCAGTCCGCCCATAGGATATAAACGTCCTATGGGTGGATCTCTATTTCTGAACGGACGTTTCTGAACGTCCGTTCAGAAACTGCAGCTGCACGCTAATCGTGCAGCTGCTGATCGGGTTGCCCGCTGTCAGTGACAGCAGGGCAACCCAGAGAGAAGGCAGGGACAGTGTCCAGGTGTCCCTGCCTTCCGGATCGCTGCATACACAGCGCTCACCGAGGTCATATGACCGCCGGGACCGGAGCGTGCAGGAGCTGTGTGAGGTCTCTCACAGACCTCGATCAGCCCTGCACTGAGGCTGTACAGCGCAGTATTGCGCTGTACAGCCTCTCTGGGGGGTGCATTTCTCCTGTAACTGGGGCTACTAAGTCAGCCCCAGTTACAGGAGAAATCAACAGTGAAAAAAAATAGAAAAAGTGAAGTAAATGTCCCCCAGAGGTCTTGTATGACCTTATGGGGGACAAAAAGTGTAAAATAAAAAAATAAAGTGTTGAAAAAATAAAATAAAAAAAAGGTTTCACATGTAAAAAAAAAATTCCCCAAGTCAGGAAAAAAAAAAATGTTAAAAATAGAAAAAATAAAAATAAAATAGACATATTTGGTATTGCCGCGTCCGTAAAAACCAGCTCTATAAAAATATCACATGACCTAAACCCTCGGGTGAACACCGTAAAAAATAAATTAAAAAAACTGTGTCAAAACAAGCAATTTTTGTCACCTTACATCACAAAAAGTGCAACACCAAGTGATCAAAAATGCGTATGTCCCACTAAATGGTACCAATAAAACCGTCACCTCATCCCGCAAAAAATTAGCCCCTACATAAGAAAATCTCTCAAAAAATAAAAAAACTATAGCTCTTAGAACATGGAGACACTAAAATATCATTTTTATGGTTTTAAAAATGCTATTATTGTGTTAAAGTGAAACAAATAAAATAAAATAGACATATTTGGTATTGCCGCGTCAGTAAAAACCAGCTCTATAAAAATATCACATGACCTAACCCCTCGGGTGAACACCGTAAAAAAAAAAAACTGTGTCAAAACAAGCAATTTTTGTCACTTTACATCACAAAAAGTGCAACACCAAGTGATCAAAAAAGCGTATGTCCCACTAAATGGTACCAATAAAACCGTCACCTCATCCCGCAAAAAATGAGCCCCTACATAAGAAAATCTCTCAAAAAATAAAAAAAACTATAGCTCTTAGAACATGGAGACACTAAAATATCATTTTTATGGTTTTAAAAATGCTATTGTGTTAAAGTGAAACAAATAAAATAAAATATACATATTTGGTATTGCCGCGTCCGTAAAAACCAGCTCTATAAAAATATCACATGACCTAACCCCTCGGGTGAACACCGTAAATAAAAAAAATAAAAAAACTGTGTCAAAACAAGCTATTTTTGTCACTTTACATCACAAAAAGTGCAACACCAAGTGATCAAAAAAGCGTATGTCCCACTAAATGGTACCAATAAAACCGTCACCTCATCCCGCAAAAAATTAGCCCCTACATAAGAAAATCTCTCAAAAAATATAGCTCTCGGAACATGGACAGATTAAAACATAATTTTTTTGTTTCAAAAATGCTATTATTGTGTAAAACTTTAATAAATAAGAAAAAGTATACATATTAGGTATCGCCACGTCCGTAACAATCTGCTCTATAAAAATGTCACTTGACTGAACCCCTCAGGTGAATGCTGTAAAAATAAATAAATAGAAACTGTGCTAAAACAACCCATTTTTTGGTCACCTTGCCCCATAAAGTGTTATAATGAATGATCAAAAAATCATATGTACCCCAAAATAGTAGCAATTAAACTGGCACCTTATCCCCTAGTTTCCAAAATGGGATCACTTATTGGGAGTTTCTACTGTAAGGGTGCATCAGGGGGCTTCAAATGGGACATGGCATCTAAAAACCATGTGGAGTTCCTTTTCTTCTGCGCCCTGCCGTGTGCCCATACAGCAGTTTATGACCACATGTGGGGTGTTTCTGTAAACCGCGGAATCTGGGTAATAAATATTGAGTTTTGTTTGGCTGTTAACCATTGATGTGTTAAAGAAAAAATTGGATTAAAATGGAAAATCTGCCAAAAAAGTGAAATTAAAAAATTTGATCTCCATTTTCCTTTAATTCTTATGGAACGCCTAAAGGGTTAACAAAGTTTGTAAAATCGGTTTTAAGTAACATGAGGGGTGTAGTTTCTACAATGGGGTCATTTATAGGGGTAACTACTATGTAAGCCCCACAAAGTGACTTCAGACCTTAAAAAGTGGGTTTTGGCAATTTTCTTAAAAATTTGAAGAATTGCTTCTAAACTTTTAAGCCTTCTAACGTCCTAAAAAAAATAAAATGACATTTCCAAAATGATGCCAACATAAAGTAGACATATGGGGTATGTTAAGTAATAAATATTTTATGAGGTATCACTTTCTGTTTTAAAAGCAGAGAAATTGAAATTTAGAAAATTGTGAATTTTTCAAAATTTTTGGTAAATTTGGGATTTTTTCATAAATAAAGGTGAAATATATTGACTCAAATTTATGACTATCATGAAGTACAATGTGTCACGAGAAAACAATCTCTGAATGACTTGGATAAGTAAAGGCGTTCCAAAGTTATTACCACATAAAGTGAGATATGTCAGTTTTGCAAAATTAGGCCTGGTCAGGAAGGGGGCAAATGGCCCAGATGGCAAGTGGTTAATGGGGTTCGGGTTTGAGTTTCGGTCAAGTTCAGGTCCTGAACCTGAACTTTGACCCGAAGTTCGGCCGAAACCAAACATACACGGGTCCCCTCATCCCTAATACTGACCTTCCAAAAGTCATATACTCTATTTTTATTGTTCCATTGATATAGCCATATGAAAGCTTAATTTTTAAGGGGGGAGATCTATGCTTTAATGTCACCTTTAAATGTACTATTTATAATATATTGAAAAACTCTTACACTGTTAGTCGTTATTGGTACCATTTTGGGATACATTAGATATGATTTTTTTAATCACTTTTTAATCCACATTTGGAGAGGTTGAGTGATCAAAAACTAATCTATAACTGCAATTCTGAAATTATTTTTTTTTATTTTTTTTTTCATGGCATTCACCATGCAGGCTAGATGATGTGATATTGAAGTAGTTCAAACAGACCTGCCGATATTCATTATTTTTTATTGTTTAGATGTGTTTACGTGATAAATGGGAATAAAATGTATTTATTTTTTTACTTTTAAAATTTGTTTGCATTCATATATTGAAAAACATTTTACACCCTTTTTTTTTTTTTACATGTTTTTTAGTCCCACTAAGAAAAGTCCTAGTAGGGAACTTTATACCTACAGTCTTCTGACTGCCCATATGATACACAGCAGTACTTCTGTATTGCAATGTATTTTCAGTTACTATCATAGATTGTAAGCTTTTGTGAGCATGGCCTTCATTCGTCTTGTTTTAATTGTTTACTTGTTTGTTGCTACGTAATGTATGATTTTGTTTGTACTTGATTGTGAACCGCTATGGAATATGTTGACACTATATTGATAAAGATTATTATTAATATTATTATTACTAAAACAGAATGTCTATGAGGCCCTTTCGTCTATGTATTTAAAGGGAACCTGTTATCAACTTTATGGTGACCGTACTGAGGGCAGTATAAAGTAGTGATAGAAATGCTGATCTCAGCGGTGTGTCACACATCAGCTAAAAGTAAGTGGTTGCTGAGAACCAGCATCATAATCATTGTAGCCCAGGCCTTGAAAAGAGTCAAATCTACCTGAGAAGAGTCATGGTTATTGATAAATTCCTGCCCACCTGCTGATGACTGACAGTCTTCTACCTAGTTTTCTCCCTTTCTCTCTAGTAGAGAACTGCCAATCATCAGCAGATGGGCGGGAGAGCAGGAGATTCTGAATAATCAAGGCCTGAGCTACAATGATTATGATGCCGGTTCTCAGCAGCCACTGACTTTTAGCTGATATGTGACACACCGCTGAGATCAGCATTCCTGTAACTACTTTATACTGTCCTCTGTGAGGTCAGCATAAAGTTGATGACAGGTTCCCTTTAAACTGTTGGGATCTTAGTTAATGCCTATGCTGGCAGTGACAGTGGGGTGCAAGTTGTATAATGCAGCTTTCACCTGCCAGTGATGCCTTACTCATGAGCCCATGCCATCACTTTGTCATAATAGTATGATGGCTCACAGATGTACAGTAGCTTTCTGGCTCAATATACTAAATAAATACATTGACACTAGACACATTAAATATACAGTCTCAAATAAACGATTGCTACATCTATAGTCATGCTGCCCTGCCTTATTTAGTCCTCCAGCAATACAATAGAGATTTCATCTGCCATTATTCACACTGAAAAAACAAAGAAACTAAGCTCATAGTACTGTGTATAAAAATATATAATTTTATTATGGCATGATTAAAATATAAAGCGATAAATAATATGCCGTTAAAAAGGAAGCAGAAAAAAGAACACCACCCTGGGATAGCACACATGTCAAATCTAAAGCATGATGATCAATGAAATATGTTATATAAGGTACAGTGACCAGCCATTGACCAAGAATAGATCATAGATATCAGTTGAGTCAACATTCAGAAAGGTACCTACACGGCGGGATGAACAGGGGTTGCATGCAAGTGCACCATAAGCCAGATAGGGGCAGACCACAATGGTAGCCAGGTATCAAATAACCTGAATCTAATGCTGTGTAAGTAAAAAAAGGAGACAGAGACTCACCAGAAAGGACGGTGTGCTATATCACCCAGGATGGCGCTACCCCAACGCGCGTTTTGGCGTGCCTTCGTCCGGGGGTAACGCCATCACTGTGAATCACCTATTTACATGCTCTCCACCAATCGGATGTTAGTTGTATATACTTATCCCCACCTGTGCATGTATGCTGCCGCGCCGGGCTCCAGTCAAACCGTGCCCAGCCACCTCCCGGCCGGCGTCCCGTCTACACGCCCACATCACGTGACAAAGCCACATAATAGGACGATCACAGCGTGAGGATGCACAGATGAGAGGCGCCGGGCGTGGCGCCGTGCACCGCTCGCACACATCACAGAGGAGGAGAAGAACAATAACATTCACCGCACTACATAAATTGGCCATCTGAGCTAAATGTGACGTAAGTTATATGCAACTCTCTTAAATATTAAATATACAAAGCATAATAATGAATAATACAGAATTATAAAATTTACAAATCCCGCACCTGCGCTGTCCCATTTATTATTCGGCGCAGGCGCAGTGAGTGAAGGATGCGCTCCTGTTGCCGGCATCCTTCCTTTGGTGCAGGCACAGTGAGGAAGCCGGCAGCAGGAGCGCGTCCTTCACTCACTGCGCCTGAGCCGAATACTAAACGGGACGGTGAAGGCGCAGGATTCACGTGACGATGAGGAGAACTCGACAGTCAATCAACGGGACCTGGGCGTGCCATAGGGTGAGTAGACCGAGCCTCTAGGTGCTGAAGCAACGCCCCAGTAGCACCTATAGGCTCATTAGCATATTTTTAAAGTCTTTATTTTAAGAGAATGGCGGCAGGCAGGGAGTTATAAAGCTTACTGTTATGTACTGCTGTCATTAGCACATCGCTAATGTCAGTCAGCTACATAACGTTATTTCTGATCACAGAAACCCTTTAAAGTGTTGTACTGTCCGGTTGCACGTACTCTGGTGCTTCCGCTCTGCTGTGTCTATGTCATTGTTCCCTCACTGTGGGTCAGTACATCATCCAGTTCCATAACCTGGCTGCAGAACTAGCATGGAACAATGAGGTCCAACCGGAGGTTTTCTGGGAAGGCCTTTGTGCCCGGATTAAGGATGAGTTAGCTGGTCGTGACCATCTGTTTACTCTGAATGTCCTGATCAACTTGGCCACAATAATTGATAAGCATTTCAGGGAGCATTCTAAGGAGGTCTCACACAACAGAAGACCACCTCGTCTGTCTCTCAGAGGCGGGTTCTTCCTCTAGTGTCTACCCCATCTGAAGAGCCCATGCAAGTAGAGTGCCTTTGATTGTCTGACCAGGAACGTCTATGCCGCAAATCAGAGAACCTGTGTCTGTATTGTGAAGGCAAGTGTCACTTTATGTGTAATTGTCCACAGAAGCCAGGAAATGCCAATGTCTTTGTTCACAGTTGGAGAGGTGGTCTAGTGCTCTCCAAAACTATCAGTCCTGGTGACTCTCTCCTATGAGAGAGAGTTACATTGTCTGTGTCTGCATTATTGGACTCTGAGTCAGCCGGTAACTGTTGCTCCCTGAGACCGAAGCAATGTCCGACTATATCAAGGATAACCTTGAGAGGGGGTTTATCCTGAAATCTGCCTCCCCAGCCAATGCCGGGTTCTTCTTTGTTCAGACAAAAGAAGGTTCTTTGAGGCCTTGTACTAATTATCGAGGGCTGAATAATGTCATGGTCAAAAACCATTATCCTCTACCACTGATCTCAGATTTTTTTTACAGGGTCTGGCGAGCTGAGGTCTTCTAAAAAATTGGGCCTCCACAGGGCATATAATTTGATCATATTTGTGATGGCGACAAGTGGAAGACCACTTTCAACACCTATGATAGAAATTAGTCTACTTATCCTAATATACTCTCCAGTTCTGGTCTCACACTGTAGGCATGTACTTTTACAGTGGCTGAGGGAGAATCGACTTTATACAAACTTGAGAAATGCATCTTTGAGAAGTCTTCTTTGCCATTCCTAGGATAAATCATATCTGACACTGGGTTACAGATGGACCCTGAAAATCTGTATGCAGTAATGGACTGGCTCTGCCCTCAGGGTCCTGGTGCCATACAGCGCTTCCTAGCTTTTGCTAAGTTTTATTGCCAGTTCATTCCTAATTTTTTGTCTCTTACATCATAATCTCCTCCCTTACTAAGAAAGGGTGAACTCCAGAATCTGGACTTCTGAGGCTGAAGCGGCTTTCATCCAATTAAATAAGTATATGAGCTTGTGCTGTTTTACTACAGAAAGGTTCCAAAGGCAAGATGTTTACCTGCGGGTTTTTCTCCAAGCTCTTCTCCCCTGCCGAGAGGAATTACTGTATAGGAGCTTTTGGTCATAAAAGCCTTTGAGGTAGGGGCGTAACTACCATAGTGGCAGACCATGCAACTGCTATGGGGCCCAGGGCAAGAGGGGGTCCAGTCTTTGTTGGGATTATCTCCTCTTCTACTGGAGGTGAAAACTTGATCAGGACTCTACCCTCTAAAGAAACAAATTTTAGCAAATGAGGCAGTGGAAAAATGGCCAAGGGTCAGGCAGAAACCCTCCTGTCTTGTGTGGGGGGCCTGGTTTGATCCTTGCTATGGGGCCCTTACTTCTCTATGTACAGCACTGGTTTGAGGAGTGGCATTATCTATTGGAAGAGGCCCCACATTCGGTTATAATCTTCACTGACCACAAAAACCTTACATATCTGCAGACAGTCCAACATCTGAACTCACGCCAAGGCAGATGGGCACTCTTCTTCTCCCATTTTAATTTTGAGCTTCACTTTCTCCCCGCTGAGAAGAATCTCAAGGCATATGCTCTGTCTTGGTCATTTGATTCCTCCAACCAGCAAGAGGAACCCCAGTACATTATCTATCTTCCGTGTTTGGTCCCCCTGGTCAAAAACATTCCTTCTGGAAATACATTTGTGCCATCTGCCAAGAGGAAACGTACTGTAGCTTGGGGGCACAACTTCAAACTGGCTGGTCATCCTGGAATTCACAAGACTTTTATCATGCTACTATTGGTGCCCCACTCTTACAAAAGATGTGCGTGATTAAGTGTCTGTCTGCACCATCTGTGCTCAGAATAAAGTCTCCAGGACCAAACCAACTGGGCAATTGTTACCTCTTCCTATTCCTGATGCCCCCTGTCAACACATGGTTTATAGTGCACATATTCCTGTAGTATGGACTACCTCTACACAGTTTCCGATCGTGGAGTCCAGTTTATCTCTAAGCTCTGGAGGGCTTTGTGCAGGCTGCTTGAGATTGAATTAGACTATTCATATGTATACCATCCCCAAACCAACAGACAGGTTGAGTGGGTCAATCAGATATTATAAATTTACCATCACTTTGCCTTTGCCCAGCACAACCACTGGCTACAATTGGGCAGAGTTTTCCTATATTAACAATTCTAGTGAGTCTACTGGGTCCTCCCCATTTTTTGCTGTGTACGGACAACATCTGTAATGACCGGTGTCACGCACAGGGAGGAAAACAGGGAAAGCCCTGCCTAAGGGAGAGGGAAAGGTGGTGACCCCTAACTCACCTTGCGGCTGGCACCTGACTGCCCTGACGTCCCTAGACGGGTTCCTCACCCGTGCGGCGATCACGTGCCTAAACCCTGGCTTTCCCTGAAATGAGCCCTAAATAGTGAACGGGCCGGTGGGATCGCTAGTCCTCACCACTGCACTAAGAGGGAAACACCAGGGAGAGGACAGACAAACACAAACACCCAGGTGGACGACAACAACTGTCCACAAAGGTCCAACAGGGATCCGGAGGGTAGCGTTCTGAATCAACAGTCAGAGAACGCAGCAACACAGCTCCAGTGGGTCAGGATAGATGTCCAGGCAGGAAGCTCTATCTCTGGCAACCAGAGAAGTGTGAGAGAGGAATATAAGGAGGTTTGGGAGTGCTGGACAAGGAACAGCTGAGGAGAAGGAGCTACGGATCCCTGAGTGAGCCAAAAGGGTTTGCAAAGCAAACCCAGAAAGCTACCATAAGGAAAACAGCCCTATCTTAAATAGAGCGTGCAGCCAACCGCTGCGACTTCCTGACCCCGGGTATAACGGAGTCAGGCGTGGTTCTCGATACCCTCGTGACAACATCCTTGTACTCCTCTTCCCACATCCTCTGAAGTTCCTGCTGCGGATTCCTCTTTTAGAGATTTTTAGACATATGGCGTCAGACCATAGACTGCATTAATAAGGCTGTGACTCGCATATAGGTAAACGCCCCAAATCTGATAAAGTGGTTCCTGTTTTGTCTTGGAATATCGAAGAGGGGGCGTAAGGGGGGGGTAGTATAAAAACAGTAGTTGCGGATCGCCAGTGAATGCCTACTCACCACCGCGGTCCTAAGCTCCATGCTGAATTACAGGGCAGGTAGCAGTGGTGATCTGTTGCTGGTGTCTCTCCATGCACTACTTCGGTCCTGGATTCTGTGCCTGCAGATGCTGTAGAATCTGCTCCACAGTTTACTTTCTGCCCTGGACACAGAATGCCTTCTAGCCTGTTTCCTGCAGCACCTCAGTAAGGGGCGGTGTGCATGACTGCCTGTGATGTAAGGGTTTTGCACATATGCCCTGTGCAACCAATCCAAGCCATCCTGCACCTGTTTTAGTGGTCCAGCACCCTTACCAGCGGTTATCTGTGCTTGTGTTCCTGTATACCTGACCCGTGCTTGTGTTTATGGACTCCACTACCTGTTTGATCCTTGCCTGCTTTGCCTCAACTCTCCTGTTCTTGATACAGATTTTCTGACCGGTACCTGTGCCGCCTGCCCTGACCCATTGCTTGTTTGACTTCGCCTCTGCCTCATCCTTCAGTCCTGCACTGTCGCTCCCATTTCTGACTCAGCCTGATGACTACAACTGTATCTCTAGTACCTTGCAATAATACTACTGGTCTGCCGTTCCACTCGAGAAAGTTTATCCCTACCTTCGGGAGTACTGCGAAGAATGAAGGGTTGACTTATACAATGCCCATAGAGGAGGTTGGTCACGTGGCACAGTGGGTTCACACCCATGAGTTTGTGACAGCTGCACAATAAGATTTTGGGTCTTACTGCATGTACTAGACAAGTTTGGCATGCTCTGCCAATGTCTTCCTGGTAGTATAGAAAATGCAGAAAGGGAATTTGGCAGCACAAAATTAGTATGCATAGAATTCACAAGGTCCAGAACCTTTTCTAGTATCTGTTCAATTTTAGGTATCTCCACATTATATGAAGTTAATCCACCTGATTGTTTTTTTTCTATTATATACTTATATTATATTGTACTTAACCCCATAAATATAAAAAAGAAGAGGGGTCTGAGATATCATGTGCACTATTCTGTTTTCCTTATTTCAATGAAGACCCTGCTTTTGACCTGGGGCTACACGGCAACATGTATTAAATAAGGAGAGAAAAGAAGAAATGAATCGCACATCCACTGCTAATGCTATGATCTCATCCCTGCGTTCCTGCAGGAGACAGCACTAAATAGCGCATGTGTACCACCTCCAAGCTACATGCTAAATGAGGCATTTGTGTACATTTTGATCAAAAGGCAATAAGCCCAATCACCACGCCAAGGTTGCCTCTATGAGTGGGTCCTAACCTAAAATTGGCGCGGCGCTACACGGCGACCTACCAGCGCTGTGGCGCCATCCCGGCCGGCCGCGGGACCCAGTGGCCAAACAGCACCCCTGCTGCTTGACCATGCCAAACCTAGCTCTGGGCCCCACCAACCAGCCAGAAAAACAGCACAGTGGCCCCCATGCAGCACCGCACCATGTGAACAGTTGTCAACACACGGCAACATGTGTTACATGACGGCAAGTTGCAGAAAGGTTGCTGTAAAAACACAACAAAATTGTAGAAATAGCATGAGACCTAAAATCCAGCAGTGTTTTTTTTCTGTGATTGATGCATCACTTGTTCAACATGACGCGTGTGACACTGATACACCACTGGCAAACGTTATATGCAATGTCATGCAATTTTCATGTTGCATGACAAATTGTGCCATGTAGCCCCAGCCTAGTATCATTCATCATCCATTTGTTGTTTCTCAGAACATGGTCAAATGTAAGGACAGGTGTAGATTTGTTTCTGAGAGAAAGCAAAATAGTTATTTTAATCCACTGAAACCCCTTTAAGGTATGCAGTGGAACCAGGCAGGTATAATGTATCATCTGGACCAATTTATGCACTAACATTGACCTTAGCCAGGAGAATTACAGATAAGATTCATTTGAGTGGTTTAAGGAATGGGCAAAATGTGTATAAAGTTATTCGGTTTGTAGATAAATTATTGCTACGTTACTTAGGCCACTTGAAACTTTGCTCAGTCTCTCAAAATACTGTAGAAATTTGACATTATCACTAACTATACATATTGCATGATTCTCTTGCCTTAAGGTTCCAATGTCCGATGCAAATATTACTGGAAATGATGGATTATACCTGTCTAGTACCTCTGCAGTTCTTAAAGGGGTTGTACAGAATTAGAAAAACTTGGCTGCTTTTTTTTTAAGAAACATAGTCAGTACATTGCAGCTCACCTTCATTCAACTCGATGGAGCTGAGCTGCAATATCACACATGTGAGGAAAGGTATGGTAGTGTTTTTTGAAAAAAAAAAACTAGCTGTGTGTTTCTAACATGTGCCGTTCAATAGCTTAAACTGTTCGCTAGCTTTATTATTATTAATGCGTTCCTTGGTCCATGTCAACTTGAAATAATTCAGAAATTGATGTTGTTAAAGGGGTTGTGCAGGGCATATATATTGATGACTATTGTTGAGCGAATCGAACCTGAAGAAGTGGAATTAGATCCGAAATCCAGGGAAAATTTGTATAGCTGTGAAGCTGAATTTCCTTGTGCTTTAAGGTAATGAATCAATTTTTCCTGTATAGAGGTAAAAAAATGTAAAAAAAATCATACTTGCCTCATCTGTTTGAGCGTGAAGAGCTGGCTGACGACATCTTTATTTAAGATCTTGCTTGAAATTCTGTGTGCGGTGACAAATGAAGCCACCACACTGGCCGACGTCATCACGGGCTGCGCAAGTTTTTTGCTGGATAAGTCATCAATTTCTGATCCCTGGACTCTGACACCCGGCACCCCAGCTGATCAGCTGTTTGAAGAGGAGGTGGCGCTCCATGCAAGAGCTACTTCTTGTTCATTTCTCTATGCATCATGTCCTCTGGAGCAGTGGCATAGTATAATCAAGTCAGGGCTGCCAACCAGGATTTTCTTCTTTCTGAACAACTTATCTCAAAATAGTAGACAAGTAGTATTTTTTTACAGATAAATTAGAAAAACACAAAGATTGATAAAGATTCTACATTAATAAGGCTGAATATGCGGATAAGATTTCATTTCCAGCATTAACCGTGAGCTGGAACATGATGATAATTACCACTAAAACAATCTAGTCAGGTACAACCAGCCTCAAAAAAAATCATGGACACATAAAAAAATAAAAAATTCAAGGACACAGGAAAAAAGTTTACTATTTTTATGGACTGTCCAAAAATTTCTGAACGATTGGCAACCCTGATTCAAGTGAATGAAGCAAATACTTGTCATTACAATGCACCACTGAAACTTTAGAGACGACAGGCAGTGTAATGAAGAGGAAGCAGTGCTCCCATGGAGCATTGCCTCCTTTTTCAAACAGCTGACAGGCAGGGGTGCCAGGTGTTGGACATTTTGCCGAACAAATATTGATGACCTATCCTGATGATAGGTCATCAATATACAGTATATGGATTGCATAAATCCTTTAAGTGGGGTGTTGTGGAGCAGGGAAGTCATTTAGGAGCCCATTCTCCAACATACAGTACACTAGGGTCAATGTTCAAAAGAAGCCAACTATACTGTCAGTGTTTTTGGCAGGAAACCAGAGTAGTCAGAATAAACCTGCACAGCAATGGGGACCAGGGTCCAATAGGAGAATGTACAGCCTGGGTAATAGGAGCGATTCTATTACACCTTGCTGCACTAATTGGGGATCCAAATTGCTGCTATACTGCTGCTTTTAGGTTTGCACTATATGATAGTTCAGTAATTCCAGCAAACCTTGCTTGTTATTGGGGTGCAAGTGATGTGTGATACAGCCATTTACGGGGTATATTAATAGGAACTATTCGTACGTCTTATTAGCCGTTTTGCGGTGGAAGTACATTGTTTTATAGACATTTTTGTAGAGTATTAAGAAAAAAAAAGTATGTCTAAATAGCCGTTCAGCGGTGAATGTATATTGTTTTATAGACATTTTTGTGGTGTATTAATAAGAAAAAAAAAGTGTGTGTTATTAGCAGTTAAGCAGTAAATGTACGTTGTTTTATAGACATTTTTCTGGAGCATTAATAATAAGAAAAAGTACTTCTAATTAGCCAAGCGCTTTATTAGTACTGGAGGACCGGGAAGCGGTGAAAGGCTCTGTACTCACCGCTTCCTGGTCCTCGGCTCGGCTATTGGCTATGCAGGGCTGCGCACAGCGTGAGGGTGCTCTGTGACCTCACACTGTGCACTGCTATACATAGCCGACAGCAGGATGAAGAGGATCGTGATCGTGAGGAGCATTGGCATCCAGAAGCAGGAGAGGTAAATGTTTATTTTTTTATTTTATTTGCACTGGGGGCTGATGGCTAACATATAGGGGTTGATATATGGGGCTGATGGCTGACATATAGGGGCTGCTGGATGAAATATGGGGACTGATGGCTGACATATAGGGTCTTATATATGGGGCTGATGGCTAAATATATGGGGCTGATGGCTGACATATGGGGGCTGCTGGCTGAAATATGGGGGCTGCTGGCTGACATACGGGGGCTGATAGATGGCTAAAGGTTGGGGAGTTGATCTGGGACATTAAGGGTCTGATCTGAGGTCTGATTGACATTGGGGGGTATGATCTGAGTTCTGATTGACATTGGGGTCTGATTCGGGCTGAAAGCTGAGGTCTGATTAACTTTGGAGGTCTGATTGCTGGTCTGACCTGAGGTGTAATGGAAAATATTTTTTTTCTTATTGTTTTCCTCTAAAAACTAGGTGCATGTTATGGGTTGGTGCGTCTTATAGGGTGAAGAATACGGTACATTGTTTTATAGACATTTTTGAGTAAACATGGCCATTTGCAGACATTTTTCCAGTGTATTAAGAAAAGAACGTACATCTAATTAGCCGTGCAGCGGTGAATGTATATTGCTTTATAGACATTTTTGAGTAAACATGGCCATTTGCAGAATCTGTGGGCAGAAAGTGAAGCGTGGCCAGGGTGCCAATGTTGGCACCACAGCCCTTCATCAACGCATGCAGCATCACCATAAAGTGGGCTGGGAGAACCATGCTGCTAATATAGTGGTCCAGCCAGCCGCAGCAACTGCTGCATCACCCAGTGGCCCGCACCCATTTTCTGCAAGTCAAAGCTCCACCCCCTCAGCCGAAGTGAGCTGTCTGCGCTTCCCATAATCTACCGGTCCTGATGCTCCTGCTCCTCATCCTCCTACTCCTCATCAGTAGAGTTGAGCGAACACCTGGATGTTCGGGTTCGAGAAGTTCGGCCGAACATCCCAGAAATGTTCGGGTTCGGGATCCGAACCCGATCCGAACTTCGTCCCGAACCCGAACCCCATTGAAGTCAATGGGGACCCGAACTTTTCGGCACTAAAAAGGCTGTAAAACAGCCCAGGAAAGAGCTAGAGGGCTGCAAAAGGCAGCAACATGTAGGTAAATCCCCTGCAAACAAATGTGGATAGGGAAATGAATTAAAATAAAAATTAAATAAATAAAAATTAACCAAAATCAATTGGAGAGAGGTTCCATAGCAGAGAATCTGGCTTCCCGTCACCCACCACTGGAACAGTCCATTCTCAGATATTTAGGCCCCGGCACCCAGGCAGAGGAGAGAGGTCCCGTAACAGAGAATCTGTCTTCATGTCAGCAGAGAATTAGTCTGCATGTCATAGCAGAGAATGAGGCTTCACGTCAGCCACCACTGCAACAGTCCATTGGCATATATTTAGGCCTAGCACACAGGCAGAGCAGAGAGGTCCCGTAACAGAGAATCTGGCTTCATGTCAGCAGAGAATCAGTCTGCATGTCATAGCAGAGAATGAGGCTTCACGTCACCCACCACTGCAACAGTCCATTGGCATATATTTAGGCCTAGCACACAGGCAGAGCAGAGATGTCCCGTAACAGACAATCTGGCTTCATGTCAGCAGAGAATCAGTCTGCATGTCATAGCAGAGAATGAGGCTTCACGTCACCCACCACTGCAACAGTCCATTGGCATATATTTAGGCCTAGCACACAGGCAGAGCAGAGAGGTCCCGTAACAGACAATCTGGCTTCATGTCAGCAGAGAATCAGTCTGCATGTCATAGCAGAGAATCAGGCTTCACGTCAGCCACCACTGCAACAGTCCATTGTCATAAATTTAGGCCCAGCACCCAGGCAGAGGAGAGAGGTCCCGTAACAGACAATCTGGCTTCATGTCAGCAGAGAATTAGTCTGCATGTCATAGCAGAGAATCAGGCTTCATGTCAGCCACCACTGCAACAGTCCATTGGCATATATTTAGGCCCAGCACCCAGGCAGAGGAGGGAGGTCCCGTAACAGAGAATCTGTCTTCATGTCAGCAGAGAATCAGTCTGCATGTCATAGCAGAGAATGAGGCTTCACGTCACCCACCACTGCAACAGTCCATTGGCATATATTTAGGCCTAGCACACAGGCAGAGCAGAGAGGTCCCGTAACAGACAATCTGGCTTCATGTCAGCAGAGAATCAGTCTGCATGTCATAGCAGAGAATCAGGCTTCACGTCAGCCACCACTGCAACAGTCCATTGGCATATATTTAGGCCTAGCACACAGGCAGAGCAGAGAGGTCCCGTAACAGACAATCTGGCTTCATGTCAGCAGAGAATCAGTCTGCATGTCATAGCAGAGAATGAGGCTTCACGTCAGCCACCACTGCAACAGTCCATTGGCATATATTTAGGCCTAGCACACAGGCAGAGCAGAGAGGTCCCGTAACAGACAATCTGGCTTCATGTCAGCAGAGAATCAGTCTGCATGTCATAGCAGAGAATCAGGCTTCACGTCAGCCACCACTGCAACAGTCCATTGTCATAAATTTAGGCCCAGCACCCAGGCAGAGGAGAGAGGTCCCGTAACAGACAATCTGGCTTCATGTCAGCAGAGAATTAGTCTGCATGTCATAGCAGAGAATCAGGCTTCATGTCAGCCACCACTGCAACAGTCCATTGGCATATATTTAGGCCCAGCACCCAGGCAGAGGAGGGAGGTCCCGTAACAGAGAATCTGTCTTCATGTCAGCAGAGAATCAGTCTGCATGTCATAGCAGAGAATGAGGCTTCACGTCACCCACCACTGCAACAGTCCATTGGCATATATTTAGGCCTAGCACACAGGCAGAGCAGAGAGGTCCCGTAACAGACAATCTGGCTTCATGTCAGCAGAGAATCAGTCTGCATGTCATAGCAGAGAATCAGGCTTCACGTCAGCCACCACTGCAACAGTCCATTGGCATATATTTAGGCCTAGCACACAGGCAGAGCAGAGAGGTCCCGTAACAGACAATCTGGCTTCATGTCAGCAGAGAATCAGTCTGCATGTCATAGCAGAGAATGAGGCTTCACGTCAGCCACCACTGCAACAGTCCATTGGCATATATTTAGGCCCAGCACCCAGGCAGAGGAGGGAGGTCCCGTAACAGAGAATCTGTCTTCATGTCAGCAGAGAATCAGTCTGCATGTCATAGCAGAGAATGAGGCTTCACGTCACCCACCACTGCAACAGTCCATTGGCATATATTTAGGCCTAGCACACAGGCAGAGCAGAGAGGTCCCGTAACAGACAATCTGGCTTCATGTCAGCAGAGAATCAGTCTGCATGTCATAGCAGAGAATCAGGCTTCACGTCAGCCACCACTGCAACAGTCCATTGTCATAAATTTAGGCCCAGCACCCAGGCAGAGGAGAGAGGTCCCGTAACAGACAATCTGGCTTCATGTCAGCAGAGAATTAGTCTGCATGTCATAGCAGAGAATCAGGCTTCATGTCAGCCACCACTGCAACAGTCCATTGGCATATATTTAGGCCCAGCACCCAGGCAGAGGAGGGAGGTCCCGTAACAGAGAATCTGTCTTCATGTCAGCAGAGAATCAGTCTGCATGTCATAGCAGAGAATGAGGCTTCACGTCAGCCACCACTGCAACAGTCCATTGGCATATATTTAGGCCTAGCACACAGGCAGAGGAGAGGTTCATTCAACTTTGGGTAGCCTCGCAATATAATGGTAAAATGAAAATAAAAATAGGATTGAATGAGGAAGTGCCCTGGAGTCCAATAATATATGGTTATGGGGAGGTAGTTAATGTCTAATCTGGACAAGGGACGGACAGGTCCTGTGGGATCCATGCCTGGTTCATTTTTATGAACGTCAGCTTGTCCACATTGGCTGTAGACAGGCGGCTGCGTTTGTCTGTAATGACGCCCCCTGCCGTGCTGAATACACGTTCAGACAAAACGCTGGCTGCCGGGCAGGCCAGCACCTCCAAGGCATAAAAGGCTAGCTCTGGCCACGTGGACAATTTAGAGACCCAGAAGTTGAATGGGGCCGAACCATCAGTCAGTACGTGGAGGGGTGTGCACACGTACTGTTCCACCATGTTAGTGAAATGTTGCCTCCTGCTAACACGTTGCGTATCAGGTGGTGGTGCAGTTAGCTGTGGCGTGTTGACAAAAGTTTTCCACATCTCTGCCATGCTAACCCTGCCCTCAGAGGAGCTGGCCGTGACACAGCTGCCTTGGCGACCTCTTGCTCCTCCTCTGCCTTGGCCTTGGGCTTCCACTTGTTCCCCTGTGACATTTGGGAATGCTCTCAGTAGCGCGTCTACCAACGTGCGCTTGTACTCGCGCATCTTCCTATCACGCTCCAGTGCAGGAAGTAAGGTGGGCACATTGTCTTTGTAGCGTGGATCCAGCAGGGTGGCAACCCAGTAGTCCGCACAGGTTAAAATGTGGGCAACTCTGCTGTCGTTGCGCAGGCACTGCAGCATGTAGTCGCTCATGTGTGCCAGGCTGCCCAGGGGTAAGGACAAGCTGTCCTCTGTGGGAGGCGTATCGTCATCATCCTGCCTTTCCCCCCAGCCACGCACCAGTGATGGACCCGAGCTGCGTTGGGTGCCACCCCGCTGTGACCATGCTTCATCCTCATCCTCCTCCACCTCCTCCTCATCCTCGTCCTCCTCGTCCTCCAGTAGTGGGCCCTGGCTGGCCACATTTGTACCTGGCCTCTGCTGTTGCCAAAAACCTCCCTCTGAGTCACTTCGAAGAGACTGGCCTGAAAGTGCTAAAAATGACCCCTCTTCCTCCTCCTCCTACTCCTCCTCCTGGGCCACCTCCTCTTCCATCATCGCCCTAAGTGTTTTCTCAAGGAGACATAGAAGTGGTATTGTAACGCTGATAACGGTGTCATCGCCACTGGCCATGTTGGTGGAGTACTCGAAACAGCGCAACAGGGCACACAGGTCTCGCATGGAGGCCCAGTCATTGGTGGTGAAGTGGTGCTGTTCTGTAGTGCGACTGACCCGTGCGTGCTGCAGCTGAAACTCCACTATGGCCTGCTGCTGCTCGCACAGTCTGTCCAGCATGTGCAAGGTGGAGTTCCACCTGGTGGGCACGTCGCATATGAGGCGGTGAGCGGGAAGGCCGAAGTTACGCTGTAGCGCAGACAGGCGAGCAGCAGCAGGATGTGAACGCCGGAAGCGCGAACAGACGGCCCGCACTTTATGCAGCAGCTCTGACATGTCGGGGTAGTTGTGAATGAACTTCTGCACCACCAAATTCAGCACATGCGCCAAGCAAGGGATGTGCGTCAAATTGGCTAGTCCCAGAGCTGCAACGAGATTTCGCCCATTATCACACACCACCAGGCCGGGCTTGAGGCTCACCGGCAGCAACCACTCGTCGGTCTGTTGTTCTATACCCCGCCACAACTCCTGTGCGGTGTGGGGCCTGTCCCCCAAACATATGAGTTTCAGAATGGCCTGCTGACGTTTACCCCGGGCTGTGCTGAAGTTGGTGGTGAAGGTGTGTGGCTGACTGGATGAGCAGGTGGAAGAAGAGGAGGAGGAAGCCGAGAAGGAGGAGGTGGCAACAGGAGGCAAAGAATGTTGCCCTGCGATCCTTGGCGGCGGAAGGACGTGCGCCAAACAGCTCTCCGCCTGGGGCCCAGCTGCCACTACATTTACCCAGTGTGCAGTTAGGGAGATATAGCGTCCCTGGCCGTGCTTACTGGTCCACGTATCTGTGGTTAGGTGGACCTTGCCACAGATGGCGTTGCGCAGTGCACACTTGATTTTATCGGATACTTGGTTGTGCAGGGAAGGCACGGCTCTCTTGGAGAAGTAGTGCCGGCTGGGAACAACATACTGTGGGACAGCAAGCGACATGAGCTGTTTGAAGCTGTCTGTGTCCACCAGCCTAAATGACAGCATTTCATAGGCCAGTAGTTTAGAAATGCTGGCATTCAGGGCCAGGGATCGAGGGTGGCTAGGTGGGAATTTACGCTTTCTATCAAATGTTTGTGAGATGGAGAGCTGAACGCTGGCGTGTGACATGGTTGAGACGCTTAGTGACGGAGGTGGTGGTGGTGGTGTTGGTGGTACATCCCCTGTTTGCTGGGCGGCAGGTGCCAACGTTCCTCCAGAGGCGGAGGAAGAGGCCGAGGCGGCAGCAGCAGAATAGGCCGAGGCGGCAGCAGCAGAAGAGGTAGCAGGGGGAGCCTGAGTGACTTCCTTGGTTTTAAGGTGTTTACTCCACTGCAGTTCATGCTTTGCATGCAGGTGCCTGGTCATGCAGGTTGTGCTCAGGTTCAGAACGTTAATGCCTCGCTTCAGGCTCTGATGGCACAGCGTGCAAACCACTCGGGTCTTGTCGTCAGCACATTGTTTGAAGAAGTGCCATGCCAGGGAACTCCTTGAAGCTGCCTTTGGGGTGCTCGGTCCCAGATGGCGGCGGTCAGTAGCAGGCGGAGTCTCTTGGCGGCGGGTGTTCTGCTTTTGCCCACTGCTCCCTCTTTTGCTACGCTGTTGGCTCGGTCTCACCACTGCCTCTTCCTCCGAACTGTGAAAGTCAGTGGCACGACCTTCATTCCATGTGGGGTCTAGGACCTCATCGTCCCCTGCATCGTCTTCCACCCAGTCTTGATCCCTGACCTCCTGTTCAGTCTGCACACTGCAGAAAGACGCAGCAGTTGGCACCTGTGTTTCGTCATCATCAGAGACATGCTGAGGTGGTATTCCCATGTCCTCATCATCAGGAAACATAAGTGGTTGTGCGTCAGTGCATTCTATGTCTTTCACCGCTGGGGAAGGGCTAGGTGGATGCCCTTGGGAAACCCTGCCAGCGGAGTCTTCAAACAGCATAAGAGACTGCTGCATAACTTGAGGCTGAGACAGTTTCCCTGGTATGCATGGGGGTGATGTGACAGACTGATGGGGTTGGTTTTCAGGCGCCATCTGTGCGCTTTCTGCAGAAGACTGGGTGGGAGATAATGTGAACGTGCTGGATCCACTGTCGGCCACCCAATTGACTAATGCCTGTACCTGCTCAGGCCTTACCATCCTTAGAACGGCATTGGGCCCCACCATATATCGCTGTAAATTCTGGCGGCTACTGGGACCTGAGGTAGTTGGTACACTAGGACGTGTGGATGTGGCAGAACGGCCACGTCCTCTCCCAGCACCAGAGGGTCCACTAACACCACCACGACCATGTCCACGTCCGCGTCCCTTACTAGATGTTTTTCTCATTGTTATGGTTCACCACAACAACAAATATATTATTTGGCCCAATGTATTGTATTCAAATTCAGCGGGATATAAATTTGAGGCCTAGTATTTAGGCGCTGGGTGACCGGTATGGATTTAGTGACAGAATTAGACTTGGAAATGCACAGAAGCGTGTGTGTGAAGTTATTCTGAATGACCCTATGTGCACCTTCAATATGATCTACCCTTTTAGGGATAGATTTCAAATAGCTCTGATATAGCAGAAACGACTAAATTATGAAATTGCTAAATTGGGAATTGTATTTCAACCCAGAACAAAAAATGTGCTTTGACGGACACTAAATAACTTTCCCAGCCACAACAGGACAGCGGTAACGAGAGATTTAGCGGGATATAAATTTGAGGCCTAGTATTTAGGCGCTGGGTGACAGGTATGGGTTTAGTGACAGAATTAGATTTGGAAATGCACAGTAGCGGGTGTGTGAAGTTATTCTGAATGACCCTATGTGCACCTTGAATATTATATACCCTTTTAGGGATAGATTTCAAATAGCTCTGATATAGCAGAAACCACTAAATTATGAAATTGCTAAATTGGGAATTGTATTTCAACCCAGAACAAGAAATGTGCTTGAACGGACACTAAATAACTCGCCCAGCTACAGCACTAGGGACAGATTTAGCGGGATATAAATTTGAGGCCTAGTATTTAGGCGCTGGGTGACAGGTATGGGTTTAGTGCCAGAATTAGACTTGGAAATACACAGTAGCGGGTGTGTGTGAAGTTATTCTGAATGACCCAATGTGCACCTTGAATATTATATACCCTTTTAGGGATAGATTTCAAATAGCTCTGATATAGCAGAAACCACTAAATTATGAAATTGCTAAATTGGGAATTGTATTTCAACCCAGAACAAGAAATGTGCTTGAACGGACACTAAATAACTCGCCCAGCTACAGCACTAAGGACAGATTTAGCGGGATATAAATTTGAGGCCTAGTATTTAGCCGCTGGGTGACAGGTATGGGTTTAGTGCCAGAATTAGACTTGGAAATACACAGTAGCGGGTGTGTGTGAAGTTATTCTGAATGACCCAATGTGCACCTTGAATATTATATACCCTTTTAGGGATAGATTTCAAATAGCTCTGATATAGCAGAAACCACTAAATTATGAAATTGCTAAATTGGGAATTGTATTTCAACCCAGAACAAGAAATGTGCTTGAACGGACACTAAATAACTCGCCCAGCTACAGCACTAGGGACAGATTTAGCTGGATATAAATTTGAGGCCTAGTATTTAGGCGCTGGGTGACAGGTATGGGTTTAGTGCCAGAATTAGACTTGGAAATACACAGTAGCGGGTGTGTGTGAAGTTATTCTGAATGACCCAATGTGCACCTTGAATATTATATACCCTTTTAGGGATAGATTTCAAATAGCTCTGATATAGCAGAAACCACTAAATTATGAAATTGCTAAATTGGGAATTGTATTTCAACCCAGAACAAGAAATGTGCTTGAACGGACACTAAATAACTCGCCCAGCTACAGCACTAGGGACAGATTTAGCTGGATATAAATTTGAGGCCTAGTATTTAGGCGCTGGGTGACAGGTATGGGTTTAGTGCCAGAATTAGACTTGGAAATACACAGTAGCGGGTGTGTGTGAAGTTATTCTGAATGACCCAATGTGCACCTTGAATATTATATACCCTTTTAGGGATAGATTTCAAATAGCTCTGATATAGCAGAAACCACTAAATTATGAAATTGCTAAATTGGGAATTGTATTTCAACCCAGAACAAGAAATGTGCTTGAACGGACACTAAATAACTCGCCCAGCTACAGCACTAAGGACAGATTTAGCGGGATATAAATTTGAGGCCTAGTATTTAGGCGCTGGGTGACCGGTATGGATTTAGTGACAGAATTAGACTGGGATATGGCCAAAAAATAAACAGACTATTGCTGGTTAAATGCACTTGGTGTGACAGCTTCACCCTGATGTAGGCTTTAGCCAAAAAACAACCACACCATTGAGGGTTAAATGCACTTGGTGACAGGCGCAGCTTGCCCCTGATTTAGTATATGGCCAAAAAATGAACAGACTATTGCTGGTTAAATGCACTTGGTGTGACAGCTTCACCCTGATGTAGGCTTTAGCCAAAAAACAACCACACCATTGAGGGTTAAATGCACTTGGTGACAGGCGCAGCTTGCCCCTGATTTTGTATATGGCCAAAAAATGAACAGACTATTGCTGGTTAAATGCACTTGGTGTGACAGCTTCACCCTGATGTAGGCTTTAGCCAAAAAACAACCACACCATTGAGGGTTAAATGCACTTGGTCGCAGCTTGTGCTGGCGCACCACAAGACACAAAATGGCCGCCGATCACCCCAGAAAAATGTGACTGACAAACGGTCTGGGCAGCCTAAAAACAGTGAGCAATTGAGGATCAGCAGCTCAATGATCCACAGCTGCAGATCGATCAGTTAATCAAGTCCTTTGGAGGAGTTAATCTGCCTAATCTCGCCCTACTGTCGCAGCCGCAACCTCTCCCTACGCTAATCAGAGCAGAGTGACGGGCGGCGCTATGTGACTCCAGCTTAAATAGAGGCTGGGTCACATGGTGCTCTGGCCAATCACAGCCATGCCAATAGTAGGCATGGCTGTGATGGCCTCTTGGGGCAAGTAGTATGACGCTTGTTGATTGGCTGCTTTGCAGCCTTTCAAAAAGCGCCAAGAAAGCGTCACAAAAGCGCGAAGAAAGCGACGAACACCGAACCCGAACCCGGACTTTTACGAAAATGTCCGGGTTCGGGTCCGTGTCACGGACACCCCAAAATTCGGTACGAACCCGAACTATACAGTTCGAGTTCGCTCATCCCTACTCATCAGTCATTTCGTCAGCAGTCGATCACCGAAGCGATTGCCAAGAGACAACAGTATGTGTGCACTCATCCAACGGCACAGAAGCTGAACGTGCTTCTGGCTAAGTTGCTGGTGCTGCAGTCCCTCCAAGTGCTGGACTCTGCACCTTTCAGAGAACTGATGGCTTGTGCCGAGGCAAGGTGGAGAGTCCCAATCCATAATTTTTTTGCCAAAAAGGCAGTACCAGCCCTGCACACCTATGTTATACAGAAAATGGTCCAGTCCTTAAACCTGTCGGTGTCCGCCAAAGTGCACGGCAGCGCCAATGTGTGCAGCTGTAACTACGGTCAAGGACAATATACTGTATGTCCTTTACGGCCCACTGGGTAAATTTTGGTTCCTGCCCAGCCACACCATCAACTTAGTCAGGTGACACCACTGCCACCTCCACGTTCTCACGCCGTTGGTCCTGTGACAATGCCCGCCTCTGCCTCCTAAACCTCCACTGTGTCCTCGGCCTCCACTGCAGGCACAATTCAAAGTGCTCCTCCAGCATACCACATGTGCAGGGCACGGTAGTGCCATGCTGTTCTGCACCTAGTTTCCCTAACATTGGCTGATATGCAACATTCCCACCCATTGGAACTCCACCCTCCATATGTTGGACCGACTATCAACAGAGATATATCAACAGAGAAAGGCCATAAACGCATTCTTGATGATACAGGGGGACAGAGGTACTCCCCTGTGTAACTTTGATGTTAGTCAGTGGCAGCTCATGCGTGACACCTGCCATTTGCTCGTCCCTTTGATGAGGCCACTTTATTTGTCAGTCGCCAAGACTACAGAATGAACAATGTCATTCCACTGCTTCATGTCCTGGAGCACATGCTGCTTAATCTGGCTGGCCAGGGTACAGGAGACGTGGCAACTACATCCAGGGCCGGCTTAGGGTTCATGTGGGCCCTTGGGCGATAAAGTCTCAGTGGGCCCTCTTACACAGTGATAACTCTCTGAGTACAGATAATATAGTAGATATCACCTGAAGTCCTATGTAACAGCTCAGATAACACAGTCATGGCTATCTGAGTACAGAAAATGTAGAAGTGTTACCTGCAGTCCTATGTAAAACCACAGATAACACTAGTGCTGATAATGTGGTAGTGTTACCTGCAGTCCTATGTAAAACCACAGATAGCACAAGTGCTGATAATTTGGTAGTGTTACTTGCAGTCCTATGTAAAACTACAGATAACACTAGTGCTGATAATTAGATAGTGTTACCTGCAGTTCTATGTAAAACCACAGATAAAACTAGTGCTGATAATGTGGTAGTGTTACCAGCAGTCCTATGTAAAACTACAGTTAACACTAGTGTAGATCATGTGGTATTGTTACCTACGTCCTTAGTGTGCCTCCCTCTGTCTCTTCCACGGACTCCATGCTGGCTGTGCTGTCTCCTCTTCTATCTTCCTCTTCTTGCCCCACACAGAACGTCCTGATGCAGCTGCGTCAAGGCATAGAAACACTGTTGGCATGGTGATGGTGACAGACACAAACTCAGGGAGAGACACACACACACACACAAAGGGAGACACAGACACACAGGGAGAGACACAGACATACACAGGGACAGACACATACATACAAGGACACACACACTGGGGCAGTCAAATACACAGAGGGACAGACACACACACAGGGGCGGTCAAATACACACAGGGACAGATACACACACACAGGGATGGACACACACACAAAGGGATGGACACACACACACAGAGGGACAGACACACATAGGGACACACATACACACAGGGACGGACACCCAGAGGGACACACAAAGGGACAGACACAAACACAAGGACAGACACACACACACAGGGACACACATACACCTAAGGACAGACACATACACACAGGGACAGACGCATACATATAGACAGACACTTGTGTGATGGTGAGATCGTCAACCAACTTCTATCTAATGTGTGTGGCCACCTTTAGGGGACATTAAAAGGGAATTCAACCTTTTGTTGTGCTCCAATCTTTTGTTAACTTCGTATATGGCTCCCACTGTACTGAGGGGACATGGACTGGGGTTTAAAAGAGATTTATCAACATGTGCCAGAATGCGGTCTAAACTGTAACCCATTAGGCACTGGCTAGACAGTGGTATGGAGTCTAAGCAATGCCTTAGACACACACAGGGGCACACACACAGGGACGGACAGACAGACACACACACACAGGGACAGACAGAGACACACACACATACACACAGGGACAGACACACAGCTAGGCCTCACCACATTCCAGCCAGGCTACTATCCGTACAGGAACACAGCTTTCTGCTTCTCTGGCTTCTACCTCACTGGTCACATGGGTGTATGACATTAGGAAGGTCCTTTAGCCCGGTAGGAAACTACCCTGTTCTGAGTCCTGAGGCCGCCCACCCCAGCAGTGCACATGGCAAAAATTGTCTGCATTGCTGGGGTAAGCTGCCCTAGAATTCAGAACAGGCAGTTTAACCACTTCAGCCCCCCTAGCTTAAACCCCCTTAATGACCAGACCACTTTTTACAATTCTGCACTACACTACTTTCACGGTTTATTGCTCGGTCATACAACTTACCACACAAATGAATTTTACCTCCTTTACTTATCACTAATAGAGCTTTCATTTGGTGGTATTTCATTGCTGTTGACATTTTAACTTTTTATTATATTAATCAAAATTGACCCAAATTTTTGTAAACAAATGACATTTTTCACATTCCGTTGTAAAATTTTTCTAATAAAACTCCATTTCTATATAAATTTTTCTCTAAATTTATTGTTCTACATGTCTTTTATAAAAAAAATGCAATAAGTGTATATTTATTGGTTTCGGTAAAAGTTATAGCGTTTACAAACTATGGTGCAAAAAAAATTATTTATGCACTTTGACTTTCTGAGCACCTGTCATGTTTCCTGAGGTTCTACAATGCCCAGACAGTAGAAACACCCCACAAATGACCCCATTTCAGAAAGTAGACCCCCTAAGGTATTCGCTGATGGGCATAGTGAGCTCATGGAAGTTTTTATTTTTTGTCACAAGTTAGCGGAAATGGAATTTTTTCTTTTTTTTCTTACAAAGTCTCATATTCCACTAACTTGTGACAAAAAATACAATTTTACATGAACTCGCCATGCCCCTCACGAAATACCTTGGGGTGTCTTCTTTCCAAAATGGGGTCACTTGTGGGGTATTTATACTGCCCTGGCATTTTAGGGGACCTAAAACGTGAGAAGTAGTTTGGAATCCAAATGCGTAAAAAATGCCCTGCGAAATCGTAAAGGTACTCATTTGGGCCCCTTTGCGCACCTAGGCTGCAAAAAAGTGTCACACATGTGGTATCGCCGTACTCAGAAGAAGTAGGGCAAAGTGTTTTGGGGTGTATTTTTACATATACCCATGCTGGGTGAGATAAATATCTCTGTAAAAGACAACTTTTCCCATTTTTTTATACAAAGTTGTCATTTTACAGAGATATACCCATGCTGGGTGAGATAAATATCTCTGTAAAAGACAACTTTTCCCATTTTTTTATACAAAGTTGTCATTTTACAGAGATATTTCTCTCACCCGGCATGGGTATATGTAAAAATAAACCCCAAACCACATTGCCCTACTTCTCCTGAGTACGGCGATACCACATGTGTGACACTTTTTTGCAGCCTAGGTGCGCAAAGGGGACCAAATTCTAATGAGTACCTTCTAGGAGGGTATTTTTAGGCATTTGGATTCCAAACTACTTCTTACGCTTTAGGGACCCTAAAATGCCAGGGCAGTATAAATACCCCACAAGTGACCCCATTTTGGAAATAAGACACCCCAAGGTATTCTCTGAGGGGCATGGTGAGTTTTTTTGGCACAAGTTAGCGGAAAATGCATTTATTTTTTTCCTTACAAAGTCTCATATTCCACTAACTTGTGACAAAAAATAAAATTTTACATGAACTCGCCATGCCCCTCACAGAATACCTTGGGGTGTCTTATTTCCAAAATGGGGTCACTTGTGGGGTATTTATACTGCCCTGGCATTTTAGGGGCCCTAAAGAGTGAGAAGAAGTCGGGAATCCAAATGTCTAAAAATGCACTCCTAAAAGGTACTCATTGGAATTTGGGCTCCTTTGCGCACCTAAGCTGCAAAAAAGTGTCACACATGTGGTATCACCGTACTCAGGAGAAGTAGGGCAATGTGTTTTAGGGTGTATTTTTACATATACCCATACTGTGTGTGAGAAATATCTCTGTAAATGACAACTTTTTACATTTTTTTATACAAAGTTGTCAATTTACTGACATATTTCTCTCACCCAGCATGGGTATATGTAAAAATACACCCCAAAACACATTGCCCTACTTCTTCTGAGTACGGCGATACCACATGAGTGACACTCAGTTAATGTAAGATTTTATTTTTTGTCACAAGTTAGTGGAATATGAGACTTTGTAAGAAAAAAAAACTAAAAAAACAAAAAAATCAATTTCCGCTAGCTTGTGCCAAAAAAAAAATCTTCTATGAACTCGCCATGCCTCTCAAAAGTGATCTTTATAGCGCCGCAGCAATTTTACAGTGTTTTTGCAGTGATCAGAAAAAAAAATATTCTGTCACTGTGGTGGGGCGGACTGAACGCAAGTGTGCGCACAAGATCAGGCCTGATCGGGCGAACACTGCGTTTTTTGTAGAGCCTATAGATCATGTCCTATTCTTGTCCGCAATTGCAGGCAAGAAAAGGCATTTTCTTTATAGTTCTGGCAATGTGCGGATCTGCAAAATGCGAAAAGCACATTGCCGGTGTCCGTGTTTTGCGGATCCGCAAAACACATACGGATGTCTGAATGGAGCCTTATAGGGGGTGATCAATGACAGGGTGGTGATCAGGGAGTCTATATGGGGTGATCAGGGGTTAATAATGGGTTAATAAGTGACGGGGGGGTGTAGTGTAGTGTGGTGATTGGTGCTACTTACAGAGCTGCCTGTGTCCTCTGGTGGTCGATCCAAGCAAAAGGGACCACCAGGTAGGTGGTATATTAGGACCAGGTAGCAGGTATATTAGACGCTGTTAACAAAACAGCGTCTATTATACTTTTTTAGGGTTTTTAGGGTTTAAAAAAAATCGCATCTACAACCTGCCAGCTGCTGGCAGGCTGTAGATTAACTTCTCAGCCGTGCTTCGCTGTGAACGCGCACGTTCATGGGAAATCTCGGCTCTCGCGGGATGACGCGCTGATGTGTCAAGGAGGAATAACCCGGCCGCCTGCAGGATGCATCCCTGCGTTAGGCGGTCGGGAGAAGGTTAATGAAGACCAGGACACAGCTGAAGGAGTGAGCGGGCACAGTGGGCCCCCCCAGCTGCATGGGCCCCGGAACTTGCAAAGGTGTGCCGGGTGCTGACACCAGCCCTGACTACATCTCACAGCCACATGAGTCCTGTGGGGGCTGAACTAAATGAGGAGGAGGACATTCTAGCACAAGCAATGTGTAGAGAAATGTTTTTGTTTTCTACACAGGTAACAGGAAAGCAAGACTCGGAGGAGCTACAGGGGGATGAGGAAAACGAGGCAGATGACCCAGACACACCGTGGCAGTATGCAGTGGAGATGAAGGCAGGAAGTCCCTCCCAGTCACTTGTAAAAATGGCCCAATGCATGCTTAGTTGCTTGCGTAGTGACACCCGAGTTGCCACCATTCTGCACAGGGATGACTACTGGCTCTCCAACATGTTAGACCCTCGCTACTAGTCCAAAATGGGGGCCTTTTTTCCACCCGCTGAGAGAGGGGACAAACTACAACTACTATTGAGACATCCTATGTAGTCAGTTGACTGCTGCATATGTGCACCCTCATGCAGGTCTGACTGGGGGGCCCTCTGCACTCATGTTCCGCTGTCATCGCTGCTGGAGAAGGGAGGGGGCAGGAGCAGTACCAGCTCCATCAGAAGCAACTTAAGTCTAGATTTGCTGATGAGCAATTTTCTTTACCCGCCTAGTGACGATATTACTCAGCAGCAGCAGCTAGACATGGAGCAGAACACGAACCAGCAGGTTGTGGCATACTTGGAGTGCACCCTGCCACCCCACATTGAAGATCCCCTGGACTACTGGGCAGCCAAACTTGATTTGTGGCTGAGTTTGCCCTGGCCAAGCTTTTCTGCCCTGCCATTAGTGTGGCATCAGAGCAGGTGTTTAGTGCGGCGGGGACATAGTTACCCAAGGAGAATTCACCTGTCCACTCAAAATGTGGTGAAACTGACCTTTGTGAAGATGTACCTCTCCTGGATCAGCAAGGATTTCTACATACCAGTGCCTGATGCATCAGACTAGATCAGCTATGGTGCCACACCCAAACTATGTCAAAAGAGACCTGTTTCTTCTGGCAACCTTCTTCAGCCCCACACCTGCTGCCACCCACCATCTTCATCTGGTACTGGTATTGCCCCCCCCCCCCCACTTCCTCACTCTGTCACTTGGTCACTCTGTAGTATCCTCATTCTGCTGCTGCGACTTATGCAATTCCTTATGCGATCCCTAATGTGATTCCCACCCTCACCACTCTGTGACTGGGCCACTGTATTTATGACACGTGATTCCTCATGCGATTCCCACCCTCTGTCACTGGGTCACTGTGTTGACAACTCATGCAATTCCTCATGAGATTCCTCATGCAAATTCAACCCTCGCCACTCTGTGACTTTGTTGACAACTCATGCGATTCCTCATGCGATTCCCACCCTTACCACTCTGTGACTGGGCCACTGTGTTGACGACTCATGGGATTCCTCATGCGATTCCTCATGCGATTCCCACCCTCACCACTCTGTGACTGGACCACTGTGATAACGACACATACAATTCCTCATGCGATTCTCACCCTCGCCCCTCTGTGAATTTGTTGACAACTCATGTGATTTCCAACCTCACCACTTTGTGACTGAGCCACTGTGTTGACTCCTAATGCTGTTGCCACCTCACCACTCGGTCATGGTAGCACTACTTGTTTCAGCATGTAACAGAACAGGTTCTGTGGAAATCTATGTGGAATCAGCTGACGACGGTGTAAAAGGAGTGCGCTTCTTCTTGACGCTAACACGGACCTGTAATGCTGAGTTCACACTTGAGTTATTTGGTCACGTTTGGCCCTGTAACTGACCAAATAAGTAAAGTGTTAAGTAATTCTAACTGTAACGCCTATCATCTACGTGTCATGATGACTCACAGTACTGTTTCACTAGCACAGCGGGCTCCCTATGCATGTTTCTGCAATGTTCTAAACCCCTATACATGCTCTCAGCAGCCAGGAAAAAGCAGTTTTTTAACATGATTCGTAACAAATAAATTCAGATCGAATCAATTATTTTTGGACATTTTAATGAACCGACCGAATAGAATTTTTGAGAAATTTGCTCATCTTTAATAATTGACATTGACAGGAAAATATTACTCTGATTATATGTGTCACAAGCACAAAAACAGAAGTGCCTAGATACATGGATTTGACGTTAACTTTATTACCGATATTAATTATTGGTTAGGTTTTTGACAGTTTTATTTTAAGATAAGAATAAACCAATTTAAGAAAGTGACAGACAATCACCCATATATAGGTATACTGTGGAAAGTCCTATTTGATGGATGCTTATAGCTGCCTCTACTGTATGTTTATGATATTTCTGATATTGCATTTTTATATTATTTTTTACACCTAGATATTATAAATCAGAAAACTCTTAAGAATAGATTTTTCTTTTATGTCTGTGCCTTTTTACTGTAATTTGCTATTGACCTTCACGGCATGATAAATCACTGTTTTGTGTTTTCTGTAATTATTTTTAATATTTGCATAACACTTATCTTCTGTACATTTGTTTTTTACGTCTTTAAATTGGATTTTGTTCCTTTAGAAGTTTACAGGATTTTAATGCTCCTCTTCATCTTTGTCAGTGTCTAATCAGCGTGGCTTAATTTAATGTTTTTGCTTTTATTTAGCCCTGATTACCTTGAGCCTAGATCATGTAATGCATCTGCACAGTCAAATTACATAATTTATAGAATAAAAAAAAAGGAGGAAAAGTGTGAAAGGAAAGTTTTAAATGTTTTAAAAGTACTGTGAACAAAAATTGCTTTAACCGGTAGACGCTGACCCAGAGTACCATTACCACCTCCTTTTGTGCCCCAATTATCTGTATTGTGTGACCCTGTGCCATCTCTCATATCTATTGCCACTTCCTGCAATGTGTGTATGCATTTCCTTGCAAGTGTAATGTTACATGTAATGTGCCTGGTACATGAATGTGTGGCAGCAAAACTGTGCTACTTTTTGTCCATTCCAGCCCTCTCTAGAGAGGGAGGAGTTTAGCTAGTGATAGTGAAGGTCAGTCTAACCTACTCCATCTTGGGGAGAGGTCGACTCTAGTCCACCCTCCTTAGGGAGAGGTTGTCTGTCGGCTAGCACAGCACTGCCTCCTCTGCTAAGCCCATAGGCCCTGCCTCTGAAGTCTACATGGTTGTTTTTCCCCTCCTGGGCTTGCATTGCCTTTATCCAAGCTGAGCCAAAGCTTGAGGTACTCACTGCTAGGACAAGAAGTTCCTAGGATTCTAAGTAAGAGACAGACTACAGAATACAGCTAACTTAAGTTCCAGCAGAAGAGGAAGAGTTTCCTAGTTATCCAGCCTAAATAGCAGGGCTGAGATTGTGGCAGAGAAGTGTTTGCCTGCAAGATTAAGCCAATACCTGCTGATGACCAAGATACAGTTTGGAAACTGTTTGGATTACCAATTTATGCCAAGTAAAAGCAACTGGTGAACGTTACTGCAAAGCCTGGACTCCATTTATTCTACTTATTTATCATCCAAGTTCAACTACCATTTTTGCACTGCTTCGGACCACATCACATCTGGGATCCACGGATATCCAGGTAGGAACACCGTGACATGTGTACATAACATCTACAGAGACTGTAGGCTACCCTGCACCACTCTGGCAATCCTACCTCTGGGTACCAACATTACCATCTACAAAGGGAGCCTTGAGCTTCCGCTGCTTAACCACAGCTGGCGTCACGTTTACTTGCTCTATAAGAGGGACATACTTCGTAGAAACCTCCTAAGGGGCAAGGGATACCCCAGACGTGGCCTAGTGGGCCCGTTGCATATTGAGATGGTAGGAGCTGCTTATTCATTATTTCTCTTTTACAATAATATATATTTTTTGCTTTCTTTAACTGGTGACTTGTTTTTATGTATTTTTACAGTATTCAATTGAGTACATTAAGCAGAAAAAAACTCTTGTTGTCCATAGCAACCATCACAGTGCAGCCTGCATTTGCTAAAAACAATTTTCCCCGTTGAGTTAAGATTTATTCCAACGTCAAGCTAAGAGTACATTTCCATTAAATGAATACTCTGTTTAAATAACTCCTATACAGGTAAAACGTACTGTACAGAAATATCAAAGCACAGTGATCTATGCTGTATCCATAACTTTTGAGATACAGAAGCACTATAGCTGCTACACAATTTCTGTACCCCACAATTACTTGTATGGAAGTTACGGAAACAGCATAGCACAGCCTGCTCAGATGTTTCTGTAGTCTTAACCAATACTTGTAGGGTGAAGCTGGGTAAAGGGCAATGTTCCATAGGTGGGTCTCAAGTCTATCAGACATTTGTTGGTGAGGAACAGGTTAGGAAACAATTTTGACAGAAGTGATTATATTAAATTTTGTATATTTTCTTTAGTAGCACCAAACCAGGGCTTAACAGCATAACTCACTCCTTTTGTGCTTATTTTAATATTCTACAGAGTTCAGGAGACACATTTTTAAATAAAAGGAGATCATTTTTAAAAAGGTTGGCACAGAGAATAACCAATGGTAAGACCCCAGTAAAATAAAATTAGAATCCTTTCTTTACTGTCTTTTTATGGCACACTACTAGAAATGGGCGAAGTTTTGAAAAATTTGATTTGGCAGCTTCGCCGAAGTTCCTCAAGAAAATCGGTTTGTTACGAATTAATTTGTCACAAATCACTATAAATCAGGTATACCCAGGCCACTCTACCTTAGGGTACATCCACATGAAGAAGCAGTTATGTGGGCTGGTTGCGGCCATGCTGAGGCCACACTGTATAGTTGGTCTTCATTGTTAATGGCCAACCAGCACCTTTAATGAACATTTAAACAGAGACTCTTGTTAGTATGGGATTTGGCTGGTTAGGTGTGGGCACAATATGCTGGCATACCTACTTCTCCAACCCCAGTACTCTCCTGTCCTACAGGTGGGAGCCCTTCTCCTGCAATCTGCTTTTCCTCCTTTTCCAGATCATCTAATATCCATGAGAATATATAATCAGGAACATCCAGCACCTCCTCTTTGTGCATCTTGCTGACTTTCCTATGACATGGAGACTTTGAAAGATGATTTGGATAAAGTAAAGCCAGCAAAGATGATAATGTAAGGGGTGCAGACTGGATGGCATTGGTTGGCATGCTAGGCACTGGAATAATGAAGGCTTCCATCTTATTGGTATTGAATTCTTCTATTAATCATTTTCAGCAACACAGTCCCTAGCGCATTAGTACTTGCCACATCTCTCCCTATGCTCAGCTCACAGGACAATGTCAGAGACCACGCGGGATGAGGGTTTTATAGGGCTGTCTGCAGATTGGG
Organism: Bufo gargarizans; assembly: GCF_014858855.1. Lineage (NCBI taxonomy): Eukaryota > Metazoa > Chordata > Amphibia > Anura > Bufonidae > Bufo > Bufo gargarizans. Next base: position 99,018,772 of record NC_058084.1, read on the forward strand.
ATAGCTATCTGCAGATTGGCTGGCTGCACAGCATTATGGGCAATCTTGTGTTCTCAGGCTTGTCTCCTCTACACTTAGCTTCGCTTTGTAACATGTGCAGCTGCCGTTATAGGAAAATCTGATTAATTATCACTAGAGTTGATCGAATCATAGCTGACGAAAAATTTGATTTGCAACACAGCCAAATTTCCTTGCGCTTCGTGGTAACAAATCATATTTTTTCCTAATATGGCTGCTGCACGTGTGAGGACATGGAGAAAGGAACTCTGGGAAGGCTGGATCACCCATAATGCCATTTATGCAGCCAATCAGCAGCCAGTCAGTCCTGTGATGTCACAGTCCTATAAATATGCTTAGCCATCTTAGATTCTGCATTTACCAGTGTACTTAGTGCAGGGAGAGACGTCAGCAGGAAAGATTATTCAAGATGTAGGGAAAGCATAGGGAGGAATCATTCCACAGCATTTATGTAGAACAGGGTTCAGTAGGGGAGGTTACAGCCTCGGTAATAGGAACTATCCTATTACACCTTGTTGCACTGACTGGGGATCCAAATTGCCATTATACAGCTCTGTAATTCCAGCAAACCGTTCTTATTAGGGTGCAAGTGCTGTTTGATACAAGCATTAACAGTGTTTATTACAAGGAAATATTTCTACGTCTTATTTGCCCTTGTGCGGTGCAGTTATATGTTCTAAAGCATTTTTTGGCTTGTATTAGTGGGAAAAAAGGGCTTGTTAGCCGTTGTGTGGTGAAGTGCTAAAATTACAGCACTTTCTGTCGTGTTTTAGTGGAAAAAGAAAAAATATATTTGCTGCTCAGTGGTGCAATTATCTGTTGTAAAGTCTTTTGTGGTGTGTATTATTGGGAAAAAAGGGCTTATTAGCCGTTGTCTGATGAAGTAAAAAATTACAGACTTTTTTTTATTTTATTTTATTTTTATTTGATCTAACAGTATGTTAGACAGAGAAGTGCCAGGCCCTGCACAGGTGAGTGGCAGAGGTCGCAGCAAAGTAAGGGGCCATGGCAGCAGGGGTCACTTCGAGAGGCCTGAGCTCCCAGCGTCAGCTAGCGGTTGTGTTGTGAACAGCAACCCAGCAGTTCTTTAGTGGTTGAATCGATCTTCGACTTTGTCGCAAGTGACATCAGACACCCCCAGCCAAGAGTCAGTGGGTCGTCAGAAACAACTCTTAGTTGGCATGGCCCTGTGCCCTCACCTGTCCTCAACCTGCCTCTGTCCTTTTCTTTTACCAGAGTCAGAGAAGTATTGTATGCTGTGGGCTCAGCTCCACTATACACTGAGGACGAGCTACTAGAAGACAGTCAGCAGCTACTAGCCAGCCAAGATGTGGAGGAGACATCCACCGCTTCCTCCACTAGGCGGGCAAGTAGTGATGAGGAGAGTGGCGTGGGAGTTGGTGTTCCTGACCCAGAGACGGTTGAGGAGGACATCAGTGATGTGCAGACAGTACTCGATGATGATGTAGCTGATCACACTTGGGAGTCGGGTGACGAAGAGGCTTAATTTTTTTCTTTTCTTTATATAATAATGTAATGTTATAAATCTGGAGCGTGGGGGCCCCGTGTGGCTTCTACACACTTAATCCTTCAGCGGGTTGAATAGATGCCGGATGACAGGGACGCTCCATGACCTTCCCAAGAGCTTCTGTCGGGAGCAGTGGTTCATTTCTGAGACTTCCGTATAGAGCGGGGAGAATTTGAATACCCTCTCCATCTCCGTGCACCACAGGATGTCCATCCATGATGACTGGGAACTCGTGATGTTTTCCCTGACAAAGAGATCAGGGGCTGGTAGTTATGGTTTGAATATTGATGAACTTTGCGACTCTTCCTGGCTCCAACCAATCTTGAAGCTTTGTCTTTTCATTATCTGTAGCTACTAGAGGCCTGTTCAAGTAACTGGCTCGATGAGCAGCCGATACCACACTTGCATCAATCTTGACAGGATTTGTCTCCAGGTAGAAAGAAATAGTTTTTTGGAATGCTTTCTCCATTGCAAACAAGTTCTCGAATAACCAGAAGTCTGGCCGATTCTCTCCTGTCTTAGGCAGCACTTTATTGAGTAATCATGGAAAGTCAAAAAACAGTTGTCCACTGCCCCCATAAAGGCCTTTCTGGTGTGGGTCATTACAAGGACTGCCGCCAATTATCAGATCGAATTGTCCCCATTCTTCAATCAGTTTCCTGGTTATATTCTGTATGTTGCCCACATATACAATCTGCCGTGGATGGCGTACCCGTCCTATCGTGATGGCGTCCTCACACACCTCTGATGCCATATATTTTTCAACGTCGATTCTAAGCTTTTTGAGAACCATTAATCCTGTCTGTCCTTTCCAACACAACCGGCACACTCCTGAAGTACTCAATGCTGCTGGGGACCCTGCTCTTTCCACCTTGTAACTCTTTGTCCACAATCTTCAACAAGATCAGCACACTCCTCTCCTGAAATACTCTGCACTGTTGAGGAATCCTGCTACTTTCACTCTGTGTGTGTGTGATATGTTTCTCATCTTTTATTTTTTTATATATATATATATATATTTTTTTTTTTTTTTTATTATTTTTTTATTAGAAATTCAAACAAGTGCACGTGTGGAGCTGTAACTACGGTCAAGGACAATACATGTCTTTTACGGCCCACTGGGCGAATGTGGTTCCTGCACAGCCACACTGGCAACTTGGCCAGGTGACGCAGCTTCTGCCTCCACGTGGTTGATCCTGCGACAATGTCCGCCTCTGTCTCCGCATCCTCCACCGTGTCCTCAGCCTCCACTGCAGGGACAATTCACAGTGCCCCTCCAGCATACCACATGTGCAGGCATGGCAGTGTCATGCTGTTCTGCACCTCGTTTGCTCCACAGACAGGATCTGTTTTTTAGGGGTTATTGTTCTGATGGATCAGAGGAAGGGCAAAATAATCAGTGACATCAACACAAACTTTCTGCTGATACCCTCTCCACTCTGTCAGGGGGGCTCTACTTGTATAAGCTTTTAATAGAACAGGTTCTGTAGACATCTATGTGGAATCATCTGACGACGATGTAAAAGGAGTGCACTTCATCTTGGCGCTAATTGACCTGTAAGGCTCACACTTGAGTTAGTTGGTCAGTTTTGGCCCCGTGACTGCCCAAATAAGTGAAGTGTGCAGTGATTGTAAGAGCAACACCTGTCATCTGCATGTCATGCTAACTCACAGTATTATTTCACTACCAAACCAGACTCCCTATGAGTGTTACTGCAAGGCACAGTGTTCTACACCACTATAAAGGCTCTCTGCAGCCCGGAAATAGCCATTTTTTAACAAAATTTGTTGAGAATACAGTATATTCGGATTGAACCAAGTTTTTCCCAAAAATTTAGAAAAATTTGCTCATCTCTAATGACAACAATATAGCTGTCAAGAAGTGAGAGGGTATTGCATGCTGTTCCATATGTACCTGTAGAGGGAAGTGGTATATTGCAAATATATGTATATGTGTCTTTTAATATATACATATATATATATATATATTGGCCCTGCATGACCAGTATGGGCCCAGGTCTGTGTGTGTATATATATATATATATATATATATATATATATGAAGATGTGTGTATGCCCCTTATATTGCACACATCTGTATGTGTGTGTATATGGGCTTATATTAGGGGATGTCTATATATCGATGTATGTATGCCCCAGTTATTATATGCATCTATATATACGTACATAGCTGTCCCCCAGGTATATATTGTTATATATAGATATGTGTATGCCCCCACCTTCCTCAGGGGGCTAGTTGGCAGTTATCTGTTCTGAGTGTATGCATTTCATCACATGCACACGATGATGTCATCACCTCCTGTTGAAGAGGGGGGGGGAGGTGGGCTGCTTTTGGGCTTATATTAGCCCAAGCCAGGACAAAGGCTTGCTCTCTTGGGACTTGGCCTCAAAGAGACACACATGGGAGGGAAAAAGAAGAACTGAGCAGCTCCATGAAGGAAGATGGACTGAACAGCTCCATGAAGGAAGAGAGGCCATGAAGAGAGGCAGAGCCCCACGTGCCCCTGGAGATGGCTGAGTAACCCTTTCCCTCCAGCATTGCAGTGCCACATACCCTGTGTCTGCAATTAACCCTTTCCCTCCAGCATTGCAGTAACCCTTTACGGCTGCCACCAATATAACCCATGAGGTACCCCAAATACCCCTGCCCTGATTTACCCCTATTCACCCCTGGTCTGCATCATGTAGCCCTGTACCCCAGTAGTAACCCCTGCACCCCTACCGTACCAGGTGTTAACCCTTTCTTGGGTTAACCCTTACCCTGCAGTTAACCCCTTGCTGTACTGATTCTGTAAACCTCCCTTGCAGGGCTATATTATATAGCCACTGCATCTACCCCTGAAATAGTCCAGCATTATCCCTTTACTGGACTAAATCCTAACAGTTAACACTTGCAGTCCCACTATACCCCTGGTCTGCATTGTGTTCCCTGGCAGTGCAGGTATATTAACCCTTGCAGTGCCACAATTGTGTTATTAACCCCTTTGTCTCCCAATAGGGACAGAGTGTAAAGCCAGGTTGGATGGGCTGCTGTTATATACGTATGCGTGCACTGTATAGATAGTGTTTGGGGTGGAAATGAATTGAATTGTGTAGTTAGGTTTGTATTGTATTTATTGTAGTGCTATTATTGTATTGCAGTGTGCACATCTATATGTATATATTTATAACCATTGATATATATATATTGATATAGTGTAATAGATTGTATTTGTGTAATAAATATTTCATTATTTATAACATACAGTGTATAGTGTTTTTAGTGACTGCCGTAGTATAGTAGCCGTAAGTCGCACGTGGTTTAGTTCAGTGTAGTGTAGAGGCAACAGAGGTAGTTAGATAATTAGCTAATTAGAGAGAGATGATTCCTTTTACGGTATAAATAGGCGGAGTCATCACTAGACGACTCACGCCTATTTATGAATATTAATTATTGGTATTATCCAAAATATCAATAATTAATATTTCCCTTAACATCGGCGAGCCAGGTAGGAGACAGAATAGCTAGGCGGGGTCGCAGTAGATGATTGTACACCTATTTATGAATATTAATTATTGACATTAACCAAAATGTTAATAATTAATATTCACCTTTAACATTGGCGAGCCAGGCCCACTGCTAGGAATTTATTTTTTGTGCTTGGTTTTAGTGAAGAAAATCGCTTACGCTGTGAACTAGTCAGACGGGAGGAACGCGGTCAGTGGATTCTAAACGTCTAGTGCCTGATAGTTCAGACAGGTAAAGCATTTTGTTCAATCAAAACCAAATACAGGGCAAAATCTACAGCAGAGTATCTAAAATCTTTCATATTTTTTTGTTTTTGCGTATTAACAATTTTCTGATTGCCTTGCACGCCCACTGAACACTGGAGAGAAGTCGTCACTGAAGAGAGGACCCTCACGATTGGAGCTGATCAGAAGAAGTCCGGCTTCTCGGGAAAAGGCGTTCCGGATATTAAAGGACCTCCTCCACGCAACACACAAAGGACAAGGAAGGACAGCACCAAGGAAGATGGCCTCTCATCAAAACGTAAGTATAGACTTCCCCACACTGCTACACCTAGCAAAACATAGTACATTTAACCCCATCCTCCCCACTACTTACAAGTCAGCAGAAATGCTGTGGTCCGATTTGTTAGCACAGGCTTGTAGTTACGACAAGCTATATGTTAACAAACGGATGGTGTTGAACAAGGCCACCAAACGGCTTCGGATGCTAGCCAAACTTGTTCATACATTTGAGGTTAGCATCTGTAAGCCAAAGGAAGTTGCGCTGGTGTCTCGTTCAATGGATTCAATTCCTTGGACCATTCACTGCCAAAGCTGTGCCAGTAATTTGAACCAGGTTTCAGCACTGTGGGCACAGCTGGTGGAGAATGTACAGTCTACCGTTGACCGAGATGCGCAGGTGTCTAAAATAGAGTCACAGTTAGTAGAGCTGCAGAGGCAGAAGGAGGAAATTTAGGCTAAGTTGTCAGTCTTATACTGAGATCAAGGCCTTCAAGGAGCGGGCTGCATCTACTGACGTGATGGTAGCCAAATTGAAGGCTGAAGTTGCTGTAAGGTCCCAGCTAATGTCTGGCATGCAACAGTTCATCACCAATTTGGTGCCAGCCCTTTCTTTTTCCATAAAGTCAGGGTCAAAATCTCCCAAAACTTTGCCCTGTGCAGGGCAAAAAGGGGTGAGAGTAGTCTGTGACTGGTCAAATCATCAGACCAAGCCTGTCCAGACTAACAGAGATTGTTCCCTGACTTTGGGAAAAAGAACTGTTGTGAAGAGTGCTTCCCTGAGGATGGAACAATTCAGGAGAAGGGAGCATGGCTGAAGTGTAGACAGACCTAGGCCATGCAGAGCAAACATCAGATGTTTTGCATGTGGTGGCTTAGGTCATATAGCCAGACACTGCAACGCAGATAGGAACGTAACACACAGGACAGGAAACCAAGTCACATGTTTCAGGTGTGGGAACAAAGTACACATTGCAAGGAATTGCCCTTGTGCCCTTGTGCTTGGCTATAAAGGGGTTACCTCTCGGCAGCATCACCAGCTGCTGAGGGGTCAGAATCGTCAAGCTAGGCTAGGCAACATTTGACACCCCTGTACTATTTGTTACACCGTTTGTTCCCTGTGTATGTCCATATTATGTGTTTTTGTTATCTGTTATCTGCATGTTTTTCTTGATGTTGATTGTGGTGATCCTTGTCTACGAATGTGTTTCACCCTGCCAATTTTTGTAGTTTACATTCCTTGCTATGAGTCCAGTCGCTGCTGTTGTTGATTCATTCTTGTATCCCCTTTGAGTAAAACGGTGTTATACTGTGGATTGAGAAAATTGTTGGCTTGCGGAACGGGTGACATTGCAACAGGGTTAAGTGGGATGTCACAATGAGCAACCAAGGTCTCTGATCGATACAGATAGCACTGTTTTGCTCAAGGTTTTCAGTAGGGCTGTGTTATACTGGGGATCATTTAAGATCTTCTTGCCTTTTGGCAAAACATCTCCAACAGGGCTGGACATGCTCCCACCTTCCTTAGGGGGCCAGTAGGCAGTTATCTGTTTTGAGTGTATGCATTTTGTCACATGCACATGATGATGTCATTACCCTCCTGTTGAAGAGGGGGGAGGTGGGCTGCTTTTGGGCTTATATTAGCCCAAGCCAGGACAAAGGCTCGCTCTCTTGGGACTTGGCCTCAAATAGACACACATGGGAGAGAAAGAGATGAACTGAGCAGCTCCATGAAGGAAGATGGACCGAACAGCTCCATGAAGAAAGAGAGGCCATGAAGACAGGCAGAGCCCCTTGTGCCCCTGGAGATGGCTGGGCAGTGTCTGCAATTAACCCTTTCCCTCCAGCATTTCAGTAACCCTTTTACGGCTGCCACCAATATAACCCATGAGGTACCCCAAATACCCCTGCCCTGATTTACCCCTATTCACCCCTGGCCTGCATTGTGTAACCCTGTACCCCAGTATTAACCCCTGCACCCCTGCCATACAAGGTGTTAGCCCTTTCTTAGGTTAACCCTTACCCTGCAGTTAACCTCTTGCTGGACTGATTCTGTACACCTCCCTTGCAGGGCTATATTATATTGCCACTGCATCTACCCCTAAAATAGCCAAGCATTAACCCTTTACTAGGCTAAATCCTAACAGTTAACCTTTCAGTGCCACTATACCCCTGGTCTGCATTGTGTTCCCAGGCCTGCAGTAATATTAACCCTTGCAGTGCCACAATTGTGTTATTAACCCCTTTGTCTCCCCATAGGGACAGAGTGTAAAGCCAGGTTGGGTGGGCTGCTGCTATATATGTATGTGTGGACTGTATAGATAGTATTTGGGGTGGAGATGAATTGAATTGTGTAGTGTAGTTAGATTTGTATTGTGTTTATTGTAGTGCTATTATTGTATTGCAGTGTGTACGTCTATATGTATATATTTATAACCATTGATATATAAATATATATAGATATAGCGTAATAGATTGTATTTGTGTAATAAATATTTATTTATTCAAAACATACAGTGTATAGTGTTTTTAGTGACCGCCGTAGTATAGTAGCAGTAAGTCGCACGTAGTTTAGTTCAGTGTAGTGTATAGGCAACAGAGGTAGTGAATTAGTTAGACAATTAGCTATATAACATAGTTAGAATTTCCTTTCATAACTATATAAATAGGTGGAGTCATCACTAGACAACTGACGTCTATTTATGAATATTAATTATTGACATTACCCTAAATTTCAATAATTAATATTTCCCTTAACAGTACCCAACCATAAGTGATATATATTTCCCACCATTTTCTTATTTGAGCAACCTGTGTAGCTGAGAAATAATCGTATATTTGAGGTAAACCTAGCCCCCACAGTGTTTATGTTTCTGTAAGATCTTGACAGCTACCTACCTCCTACCTGAATTCCATACAAAGGAATTAAGAAGTTTATTAGCTTTTTAAAAGAAATGTTGTGGTGGAGAGTACAGAAAATATATATAAATTTGGGGAGAATAAACATCTTAAATTTCACAATGCGACCTACCCATTGAATTTTCTCTGGAGAATTATTTTAAATCCTGCTCTACAGATGTCAGCAGAGGAAGATAATTCACTTTATATAGGGATTGGACTGAATTGGATAATTGGACATCTAGGCATTTGATCTCAGATGGCTGCCAATTAGGGGTGAGCAGACCTGTGGATGTTCGGGTTCGCCGGGTTCGGACAAACTTTGTGTCTTTGGGACCTGAACTTGACTCAAACTCGAACCCGAACCCCATTTAAGTCAATGGGGAACTGAACTTTGGTGCACTAAAATAGCTGTAAATAGTTGTAGTATGGGCTAGAGGGCTGCAAAAGGAAGTAAAATGGGGGGTAAGAGCAGGACAATTGCCCTGCAAACAAATGTGGATAGGGAAATGTCTTAAAATAACATACAATAGAAAAAAATAAAAAATAATAATCTTGAACAAGGAGGCAGAGGTCAAAGTGGAGAAGAAGGTTGGGGAGGCGGTGGATGTGGCGGTGTAGGTTGAAGCGGTGGGAGAGGAGGAGGTAGCCAACACTGCTTTGTTTTTGCTTTTTTAATAAATTTGGGAAGGCCCCAAAACATTGTGAAATGGAAAAGAGAACGCATGGAGAAAGCGTTCTGGAGTATAAGAATGGCTGAGTGTGGCCGGTGTACTTGTCTACTCAGCACAAGGTACAGACAAGTCCTGTGCGATCCATACCTGGTTCATTTTAATTAAAGTGATTTTGTCCACGTTGGCTGTGCTAATCTGTGATCTCCCCCACCCACCGGTCTAACAGATGGATGAACTATATTAATTTTCCTGTCACGCATAAAGTACAGGTGTACCTCACACCAAAAATGGATATATGTCACCCACCGAACCAATAGACGGATTAACTATATTAATTTACCTGTCACTGATTCAGTACAGATGTACCTTACACCAAAGATGGATTTATGTCACCTAATCTAACAGACGGATTAACTAGATACATTTTTTACTGAGAGAGTAGTGGATGCATGGAATAGCCTTCCTGCAGAAGTGGTAGCTGCAAATACAATGGAGGAGTTTAAGCATGCATGGGATAGGCATAAGGCCATCCTTCATATAACATGGGCCAGGAGCTATCCATAGTATTTAGTATATTGGGCAGACTAGATTGGCCAAATGGTTCTTATCTGCCGACACATTCTATGTTTCTATGTTTCTATTATATTTTTGTGTCAGGGGTGCAAAGATGGTGCATTGCACCCACAAAAAAATTGCTTTAGATCACCCACAGAATAAACAGCCAGATGAATTATTATATTTCTGCCCTGTTGTGTGGGACATCTGCCCTGGTTACACACAACTTCAATAAAGTGTTTATTGTATAGACAGATGCCTCTGAAGTAGGTCTAGGTGCAGTGCTGTCTCAGGAGGTTAACGGGTAGGAGCATCCCGTTAGTTTTCTGAGCCACAAGCTAACGCCAGCCGAAACTAGGTATAGTACAGTGGAGAGGGAGTGCCTCGCCATCAAGTGGGCACTCGAGTCTCTCCGCTATTATCTGCTGGGGAGGACATTCTGATTGGTGACCGATGAATGATCAGTCACCAGATGGTTCCTCTCCATGCAAAATTTTAAGTTTACAGTGGAACACAGAGCAGGGACACTGCAGGGGAATGCAGATGCCCTGTCTAGAGTCTACTGTATGGCATGAGTTCACCCCCACAGGTTTTAACAAAGAGGGGGGGTATGTGAGGCAGTGACAGGAGTCATTTATGGGAGATATGTGTCACCCAGAATGCTGCAGGAAGCATTCTAAAAGGGGTTTTGTTTGCACCGAGAATGTGTCACCAAGGTGCCTGGCCTTGGTGGCGTAAAGGCCCCTAGATTAGGTGTCCACTAAGGTAGTTGGTGGACACCAAGATAGATAGCATAGCTGGTTCCAGCTAGTCCGGGTCAGGCTTTTACTGGGAACAGGCAATGTGCTGGGTGGGTGCCTGTTCCCCATGCTCTAGTCCAGGACTTGGGGCATGCTCATGTCCAGGGATTCTAATAAATCTTTGTACTGGACATAGGTGTGTCTCAGTCTGGGGAAGAAAATAGTCAGTGTGAGGTAACACTGTCAGTGGGTGCTGTGATTGTTTGACCCAGCTGTGATCCGGATTTATTTGCTGTACTTATTTGGAAAAGCTTAAATAAAGAAGACTTTGATAAACTTTACGGTGTGCCTGCCTCTCTACACTGGTCAAGTGAGTACGGTTCCTTGCACCAAGTTGAATTTGTAATAGGAAGGTTTTCCAAATTTCTGAATAAATTCTAAGGAGTGTTTTAGAGAACTGAGGGAGTTTGACAATGAAAGGATAATGTCATCCCCAAATATGGAAATCTTATGAGTGAAGTTCCCTACAATGATACCTGCTATTTCAAAATGTCTAACAGCTTGAGCCAATAGTTAATATAAAGATTAAAGGTGATAAGCGGACACCCATGGCGAGTTCCCTTGGTAATATCAAAGCATTTTAAAGGACACCATTAGACAGAACTCTAGCTGAAGGATGTGTTTATAATGCCTTAATAGAATCCGCAATAAAGCCTGTAAACCCTATTACCTCTAACACCATAAAAGCAAAGGACCAGTTCATGTGCTCAAACCCTTTTTTCGTGTCCATGGCAACGGCAACTTATATTGTAGGTGTTTTTGTGTGCTCCACTCTATCTATACTGTAAGAATGATGAGATGCCTGGTGTTGTCAGATGATTGTCGGCCTTTTATAATCCCTGACTGATCAGTATTTATTAGATGAGGTACGATGCACGATAATCTGAATGCAATAGTTTTGGCAAAAATCTTTACATCTGAATTGAGAAGGAAAATCAGTTGTAACTTTTGGGTAACATCAGGATTTTTGCTTGGCTTAGTCAGTGTGACAATTGTTAGCATTTCCTTCTCAAATGTGCCCTGTGATACATATCTTGCTTCAGAGAAGGTATTGTGAAGATGAGGGGCCAAAATGCCACTAAATACCTTATAATAAGTATTTGATAGGCCATCAAGGCTAGGGGCTTTATGCAGTAGAAGACCCTTTATGGTGTGTTTGATTTCCACAACAGAGAAAAAAAGCATTTAAGAAGGCTTTCTAACTTTCATTAAGCTTCTCCAGAGACAGTTTCTCAAGAAAGGAAGATATGTCAGTTGAGGATAGGGGGATGGTGCCATTTGATTCCAAATTATAGAGGGAAGAATAGTATATTTTAAAGTGGTTGGCAATAGCTTTGGGGTTATAGATAGGGTTGAGCGAACCCGAACTGTAAAGTTCGGGTTCGTAACGAGCTTTTAGGATTTTTGGACCCCGGACCCGAACCCGAACATTTCAGTAAAAGTTTGGGTTAGTGGTTCGGTGTTTGGCACTTTCTTGGCGCTTTTTGATAGCCTGCAGAGCAGCCAATCAACAAGCGGTTAACTGTATGACGTTAGAAGCCATCACAGCCATGCCTACTAATGGCATGGCTGTGATTGGCCAGTGCAGCATGTGACCCAGCCTCTATATAAGCTGGAGTCATGTAACGCTGCATGTCACTCTGCTGTGCTTAGTGTAGGGAGAGGATGCTGCTGGTGATTTCAGGGAGAGAATAGGAGAGAGTCTTTCTCAAAATCTGAATCTAACTCAGCGATCTACATATATTGTGTTTTGTGGGTCCAGGGCACAATTCTTTTATTCTGCCCTGAGCACAGTGACCGAAAAAAAATAACTTTAATAAGCCAGTCAGGTGGGCGGCGGCAGCTGCCATTTTATGCAAGCTCAGTGCACCAGCACTGCATCTGAGCTTTTGGGACATTGAAAAGCCCAATTTTTTGGGCAATTTACAACATCTGGATTAGTCGGTGTACAATTTAAGCTAGAAATACAGCCATCTTTTTTGGGGGTTTTAAAAACACACTTTTCGGAAAAAAAACAAACACTATTTTCCTGATCTGCAAGTGTTAAATTCAAGTTTAATCTATACAGATTTCATATTCTGTTACCAAAGAAACACTTTTTTGGCAATATACCACATCTAGATTAGTCAGTATCCAATTTAAGCTAGAAATACACCCATCATTTTCTGGGGTTTTAAAAACACACTTTCTTTTGCCAAAAAACACTATTTTCCTCATCTGCAAGTGTTAAATTCAAGTTTAATATATACAGCTTTCATATTCTTTTACCAAAAAAACACTTTTTGGGCAATATGCAACATCTGGATTAGTCAGTGTGCAATTTAAAGAGGACCTTTCATCTGGAAAAACATTGTGAACTAAGTATCCTGACATATACAGCAGCGCCCAGGGATCTCACTACACTTACTATTATCCCTGGGCGCCACTCCGTTCTCCCATTATGTCCTTCGGTATGTTCGGGGACTTGGTTATAGTAGGAGGAGACTGCCCTTGTTCTGCTGGGCGTCTCCTCCTCCTAGGCTGTAGCGCTGGCCAATCGCAGCGCACAGCTCACAGCCTGGGAGAAAAAAACCTCCCAGGCTGTGAGCTCTGCGCTGCGCTTGGCCAGCGCTACAGCCTAGGAGGAGAAGACGCCCAGCAGAACAAGGGCAGACTCCGCCTACTATAACCAAGAGTCCTAAGTCTCCGCCTTATATAACCATGTCCCCAAACATACCGGAGGACATAATGGGAGAACGCCCAGGGATAATAGTAAGTGCAGTGAGATCCCTGGGCGCCGCTGTATATGTCAGGATACTTAGTTCACAATGTTTTTCCAGGTGAAAGGTCCTTTTTAAGCTAGAAATACAGCCATCATTTTCTGGGGTTTTAAAAACACACTTTTTTGCCAAAAACCACTATTTTCAGGCCTTCCAGCATCAGCACATGTGAAATTACAGGCTTATATACTGCTGTCAAATTCAGTTGTTAAATAAACACTCGTTTGGGCAAAAAAATGTAGTTGGCAGCATTTGATGCAGATGTCATTGTAATATACACTCTTAATACATTTGGGTTAGATTCAGAGATTTGAAATACCGCCATTTGGTGCACCAATATCTAATTCAGGCCTACAGTTCAGGCCGTGTGAGATACACCCTTTACATACAAATACAGCCATTTTGGGCAAAGAAATCTTTAATTCAGGCCTACAGTAGGTCAGACCATGTGAGATATACCCTTTACATACGGGGTTTGATTCAGGCATTTAAAATACAGCCATTTGGGGCAAAGAAATGTTTAATTCAGGCCTACATTGGTTCAGACCATGTGAGATATACCCTTTACATAGGGTTTGATTCAGGCATTTAAAATACAGACATTTTGGGCAAAGAAATCTTTAATTCAGTCCTACACTGGTTCAGGCCATGTGAGATACACCCTTTACATACGGGGTTTGATTCAGGCATTTGAAATACAGCAATTTGGGCAAAGAAATCTTTAATTCAGGCCTACACTGGTTCAGGCCGTGTGAGATACACCCTTTACATACAGGGGTTTGGTTCAGGCATTTGAAATACAGCCATTTTGGGCAAAGAAATCTTTAATTCAGGCCCACACTGGTTCAGGCCGTGTGAGATACAGCCTTTACATACAGGGGTTTGATTCAGGCATTTGAAATACAGCCATTTTAGGCAAATAAATCTTTAATTGAGGCCCAGTCTGGTTCAGGCCGTGTGAGATATACCCTTTACATAATGTCGTTCTATTCTACTATTAATTAAACACCCATTTAGGGCAAGATCCTAAATTCGAGAAATATGAGGAGAGCGTCAAATATGACGTGGCCCAGGTCGTTGTGCTGCTGTTGGAGCTCCTGTTGCAGGGAGAGGACGTGGTCGATATGTGCCAGCTACACGCACAAGTGAAACCCCTTCCTCAGGTGCGAGTAGGCGACAGAACCTGCAGCGGTATTTGGTCGGGCCTAATGCGGCTCTACGAATGGTAAGGCCTGAACAATACAGGCGATAGTAGATTGGGTTGCTGACAGTGTATCCAGTTCCTTCACATTATTCACCACCCAGTCTCCTGCTGAAAGACCACAGTTGGCACCTGCAGCCGATGTCCATCAGTCTTTCACCTCACCCGCTTGCAAATCAGCCAAGCAGTCTGAGCCCCAAGTCATGAAGCAGTCTCTTCTGTTTTTTGATGTCTCTGTTAGCAGGGTTTCCCAGGCCCATCCACCTAGCCCTGCCCAAGAAGTGGAAGAGATTGAGTGCACCGATGCCCAAACACTTATCTTTCAAGATGAGTACATAGGAGGACCATCGCAGCACGTCTCGGATGATGACAAAACACAGGTGCCAACTGCTGGGGCTTTCGAAAGTGTGCAAACCGTCAAGGAAGGCAGGGGTGAAGACTGGGTGGAAGATCATGTGGAGAATGATGAGGTCCTCGACCCCACATTGAATCAAGATCATGCGAGTGACCTATGTAGTTTGGAGGAAGAGGGGGTGGTCGCACAGAGCCACCAGCACAGCAGAAGAGGGAGCAGGGTGCAAAAGCGTAGCGGCCGTCCTCTAGACAGTACGCCTGCTACTAACCACCGCAGCAAGGGACTGAGCACACCAAAGCCAGCTCCAAGGAGTTCCCTGGCATGGCAGTTCTTCAGACAATGTTCTGACGACAAGACATAAGTGGTTTGCACGCTGTGCATTCAGAGCCTGAAGCTAGGCATAAATGTTCTCAACCTGAGCACAACCGGCATGACCAGGCATTTAAGTGCAAAGCACGAGCTGCAGTGCCGATAACTATCTCACTTCTATGCCTCCTTGAAAAAATGCTCCTGGCGATGATGGAAGAGGATGTGGCACAGGAAGAGGAGGAGTAAGAGGGATCATTTCGTAGGGTTTCCGGCCAATCATTCCCAAGTGGCTCTGAGGGTGGGTTTCTGCACCCACAAACCCAAGGTACACAATTGTCCAGCCAGGGCACAGTTCTGGAGGATGACGAGGTGGAGGATGAGGATGAGGAGGAAGAAATGGAGGAGGAGGAACCATGTTCACAGCAGGTTGGCACCCAGACCAGCTCATGGCCATCACTAGTGCATGGCTGGGGGGGATACGGAGGACACAGATGATTCACCTCCCACAGAGGACAGCTTTTCGTTGCCTCTGGGCAGCCTGGCACACATGAGCGATTACATGCTGCAGTGTCTCCGCAACGACCGCCGAGTTGCCCACATTCTAACTTGTGCTGATTACTGGGTGGCCACGCTGCTGGATCCCCGTTACAAGGATAACGTACCGTCACTGGAGCGTGATCGTAAGATGCACGAGTACAAGCGCACGCTTGTAGATGCGCTGCTGGTGGCATTCTCACCTGACAGCGGGGGCACAGTGGAAGCACAAGGCGAAGGCAGAGGACGAGGAAGAGGTCGCCAATGCAGCTGGGGCACTGCCAGCACCTCAGAAGGCAGGGTTAGCATGGCCAAAATTTGGAAAAGCTTTGTCAGCAACCCACAACAACCAGCCCCACCAGCTGATATGGAACATTTTAGCAGGAGGCAGCATTTCACCAACATGGTGGAGCAGTATGTGTGCACACGCCTACACGTACTGAATGACGGGTCTGCCCCCTTCAACTTCTGGGTCTCCAAATTGGGCACATGGCCTGAGCTTGCTCTTTACGCCTTGGAGGTGCTGGCCTGCCCTGCAGCCAGTGTATTATCTGAACGTGTGTTTAGCACGGCAGGGGGCGTCATCACAGACAAGCGCAGCCGCCTGTCCACAGCCAATGTGGACAAGCTCACGTTCATTAAAATGAACCAGGCATGGATCCCTCAGGACTTGTCCATACCTTGTGCAGAATAGACATGTATACCGGCACTAACCAGCCATTGTTATACTGCAGCGCAATTGCTCATTCTTGTATTTTGGATATTTCGCACTCTTTTTGAGTGTACTCTAATTTTAAAAAATAAACTTAAAACCAAAAACCTGTGTTGGCTACCTCGTCTTCCTCCACCGCTGCTTCCACCTACACCGCTACGTCCACCGCCTCCTCAAACTCCTACTCCATATGGAACTCAACCTCATAAATCAAATATATATATTTTTTTATTTGTACGTATTTTATTTTATATCATTTCACTACTTTGTCAGTTACATTTTCGGGTGAAATTCACAAATTTTGGGGTGTATAGTACCACTGCTATACCTAGTAGGCCGGTTAAAAAAAAATAAAAAATAGTAATTTACATTTTTGGGTGAAATTAACCAATGTTTGTGTGTATAGTACCACTGCTATACCTAGTAGACAGGTTAAACAAACAAAAAATTGTCAGTTATATATTCTGGTAAAATTCACCAATTTTTGAGTGTGATGTACCACTTGCTATACCTAGTAGACAGGTTTAAAAAATAAATAAATAGTCAGTTACATTTTCCGGTGAAATTTTGAAATTTTTGGGTGTGATGTACCACTTGCTATACATAGTAGACAGGTTTAAAAAAAAAATAAAAAAAATTGTCAGTTACCTTTTTTGGTAAAATTCACCAATTTTTGGGTGTAATATACCCCTCCTCTACCTAGTTGACAGCTTAATAAATTTCAATAATTTTTCTGTTACATTCTTGGGTTGACATTATACAATTTTAGACGTGAATAAACACCTGCTATGCAAAGGTGATAGGGAATAAAATGTAATAAATTCATCAGTAATTAATGCGCGCCACATATTTCAACTCTATAATTTCAAATTTTAAAAAATGAATCCCTTGGATGTGATCTCTCTTTCTCATGCTCCCTCTCTGGAACCCTGATTCCCCGCCACCCGTGTTCACCATGGTAGGCGCATAAAAGAACATCGAAAGTTGATAGAGCAGATATCAAATTGGATCGTGAACATCATTGGGACGTGCGACGTGGTGGGGCAGTAAGTGTGCACACGCCTACACGAACTGACTGACAGGGGTCAGCCCCTGCAACTTCTGGGTCTCCAAATTGGGCACATGGCCTGAGCTTGCCCTTTACCCCTTGGAGGTGCTGGCCTGCCCTGCAGCCAGTGTATTGTCTTGAACGTGTGTTTAGCATGACTGGAGGGGGTTATCACAGGTTATATTTCCCAATGTTTTGGGGTGTACCCTAATTTTAAAAATAAAATTTAAAACCAAAAAGCAGTGAAAGCGACCTCCTCCTCCACCGCCGCTTCCACCTACACCGCCACATCCACAGCCTCCTCAACCTCCTACTCCATATGGACCTCGTCCTCCTAGATCAATATTATTATTTATTTTTTTACCTATTTTATGTTATTTTAAGTCATTTTCCTAGCCACATTTGTTTGCAGAGCACTTGCCATGCTCTTAACCACATTTTGATGCAATTTGCAGCCCTCTAGCCCTTTCCATGACATTTTTACAGCCATTTTAGTGCTCAAAAGTTCGGGTCCCCATTGACTTCAATGAGGTTCAGGTTCGGGGTCAAGTTCGGGTCAAGTTCGGGTCCTGAACTCAAACCTTTTTCTCAAGTTCGGCCGAACCTGTCGAACCCGAACATCCAGGTGTCCGCTAAACTCTAGTTAACAATCATCATTTATTAGAAGTGTTATCTAAACTAAATGCGTTAAAGGGGTTATCCCATCTTAGACAATGGGGGCACATCACTAGGATATGCCCCCATTGTCTGATAGGTGCGGGTCCCACCTCTGGGACCCGCACCTACAATGAGAAAGGAGCCGGGGAGAGTTGTGGCTGGAGGACCCCGGGTTTCCCAGGGTCCGTCCACCACCAGGCACAGCTCCCCGCCTCTCCCATTGAAGTGAATGGGAGCGCACTGTGCTTGCCCGGCCACCGCTCCCATTCCTTTCTATGGGGCAGACGGAAATAGCAGAGCCAGCGCTCGGCTATTTTTCGATGGCTCCATTGAAATGAATGGAGGGCGGCTGCGCATGCGCAGTGCGCCCTCCTCCACTTTTTCCGCTTCGTTCTCCTTGTAGGTGCGGGTCCCAGCGGTGGGACCTGCACCTATCAGACAATGAGGGCATATCCTAGCAATATATCCCCATTGTCTAAGATGGGATAACCCCTTTAAGCAAACAGCTTCAATTGCTTTTCAATGACTTTTGTCTCAAGATAACTGGATGAGTTAAGAAATATAAGTTAAGAGCTTGAGTGCTAACCCTGCTACATCTGTATTGTAAATCTAGCAGAGCAATGAATGGGGGGATCTCTGCATCCATATGAGGTACAGGGCTGGTTCTAGCTTTGTTAGAAAGGTATTGTCATGTCATATTATCATATGATCTCAGATTTTCATTTTTTACATTAGTAATGACATAACCCCTTTAATCCTTTAAAAGTTCTATTAGTCTACAATGCAGTATAGGCACTTGGCTAATCAGTGGTTTTTCTAATTATTTTAAAACACAGAGGATTTAAAAGTCTTCTTGGTTTTGATATCTCAGATGGTAAAAGTCACCTTGTTTCATCCGGCACAGCACTGAAAGTATACATTTGAGAAAAACATTGATTTATTGGAAGCTGTGGTTTTAATCTATCGATTCAGTAGTTTTGGAAATGTAATTGCCATTATTGTTGAGATTTGAGGGTTTCACTGTAGTGTATTAAAATGATTAATTGCTTTCATTGTCATTGTAGCCTTAAATTTACTTTTAGTTTAGGTATGTGGAGGACATATTTTCCCATAGGTTTAAGATCTTATTTTGTCCTCTAAAACAAGATACATCCAGCAAAGCTCTAGTGGATAGCATGTCTGTCACACTGAAAAGCTCAACTACTGTATTAACTAAAGAATTTGTAGTCAATGAATAACACGTAAAGCAAACTCTGAGAATAATTAATTCAGAATCAGTACACTTAAAAGGGTTTTCCGAGATTTTTATCTCTGGCTAGGTCATCAGTATCTGAAAGGTGGAGGTCTAACACCCAGGACCCCTGCTGATCAGCTGTTTGAGAAGACACCGGTGCTCCTTGAAGTGCCACTGCCTTCTCTGCTTACCAAGCACAGCACTCTACATTGTATAGCGGCTGTGCGTCGTATCGCACCTCCGCCCCGTTTACTTGAATGGGGCTGAGCTGCTCCTAGGCCATGTGACACATGAACATGATGTCACTAGCCTAGGAAAAGCAGAGAGAAGGCTGCAGCGGTCACAGGAGTGCCGGTGGCTTCTCAAACAGCTGATCAGCAGGGGTCCTGGGTGTCGGACCCCCACTGATCAGATACTGATGACCTATCCAGATACTGATCCACCAATGCCAAAAAGTCTGTGGGTTCTAGACCTGTATCATGAGTCAGTATGTTGTAATCAGGGGTTGGGTATAGACTTCACCTTCGGTAATGTAGAGGATCCAGGTCTGTTTTGGTAGTATCAGGCTTCTGGTCAGGGCATTCTCTTGGCCCATCATATACTCAACATCATGAAAGACATGGAGTCCCTAATTGATCTTTTTGGGAAAACCTGTGATCCTGACATACTGTATGCAGGATATTAGATGATCTCTCATCACATTGTGCTGGAAGATCGCCGTTGGTTGACCGTCATCTGTAAGAAACTCAAATGCAAATGCTATGGTGAACACTCCACAGTCATAGGTGTTTCTCAGCTGATCCATGTTGAGATGGTGGGTCCTAGGCACCCCAGTCCGACACTGCATACAGGCACTACAAACTGAATAGCACATCTTCACTGGCCTAGTAAGATAGAGATACCTATTGCTCAGATAGCTCTTTCCTAGGGAAAAGTGCTGTAAGTACTTCAAAGGGGTCCAGCCATGGGCTGGTGCAGATTGGTGTGGGCAGGTGCCCTATGGGACCAGGAGAGAGGCCTAGCAGCCAGGCACTGGATGCAACCTCCAGCAGAAGGGCAGCAGAGGGTCATGGGGCCACGCAGAAAATGTGAGTGACAAGGCATCTGTGCACACTCCAGATAGCAGAAAGGCAGCGAGCATGGAGCACAGCCACAAATAATATCTAAATAACCCCTTACTATTGGTACGTTGAATGTAGAGGACATGGAGGCAGCGCCAATAAAGTAGTGGAGAAATAAATAGGTTCTTTTAATCCATGTTATGGCAGTGCAAGCACATGGGTTTGAATCCCTTCTGTTATATGTGGAATGACTGTGCGTCACCATTAGGAGTAGTTCACTCTTCACTTATTTGGTCATTTGGCAGCCCAAAGCAGGTGCAGGTCAAACCAACAGAACAGTTGCAGATTTATGTTTGATACCTAATCAGAGTGGGGTTGACTCCTGAATTTGCCTCACAATAAATGATGGAAATAACTGACCCAATAACAGAAGTGGGATTTTCACCTTACAGGTCAATGTTAGTGTCAGGTCTAATTTATCAGCGTGGACTTAACCATGTAGTTGTCCAAAATTCAAGGAGAGGCCCCATAACAGAGGGGAGGATGTCAGCATTAAGACTCTGTTCAGCCCCCCAAAAATACATATCCTCTAGTTTGAGCATCCAACTTCACTCACTCAGTATTTGGTCAGGATTTGATCAGTATTGGTAAGTCCAAAACAGAGATAACATCATTGTATGTATTACAGAACAGATTAAGTATAAATGACTCAGCAGATTAACTATATAAACATGCCTATATTACACCACCTTTTTACAATGAGTCTAATACATTGAATGTCTCTGTATAACTAAACAGATTAGTTAATTAATTAGCTAGGTACACACACCTGTATATTAGACTGGTTGTTGATACAAATTATGATGCACAGTCAGTCTATGTATTAGGGAACAGATTAAGATTGAATGATACAGCAGTGGAACAAGATGCACAGGGCGATTACACAAAGCCTGCACTGTCCCTGTGGTCTCTCAATGCATTCCCTAGTGTATAAAAACTCTCCCTACAATCTCCCTATACTATCCCTGCAGTGTCCCTACTCAAGATTTTATAATTAAAACTTTGTTAAACTCTAGCCCTAGGAATTAGCACATCTGTCCTTATGCTCAGTTCACTATAAAATGGCAGAGAGCAGGCGAGATTAGGTTTTTTAAAGGGTTGTAACTTCATAGGAGATGGTTATCTGCTAATTTTCTGGACAAACAGCATTATGGGTCATATCTAGTGTTGATCAAGCATGCTCAGCCGAACACCAATAAATGTGCAGGTAAGTACTACCCTTCACTGTAATGCCGTAGCAATATTGGTTGGTTATTGGCATTACAGTAATTGGCTGGCCGGAACGCATCATCGGGTGTTATATAGCACCAGATGACGTGTGTTCGGCTCCGTCTTAGTCAGGGAGAGCTGTGGTGAGGAAGGGACAGACAGTGTCAGAAGTGATATGGGAATATTTTATTAGGAAAAGTTTTCAGAGACACAAAATTCCTATTGTGTGTGGCAGCAGCAATATATATTTTTAGCTCAACTTGCACTAAATTGCTAAAACTTTACCGACCCAAAAGCCCTTTTTAGAACTATTATGTGTGGCAGCAATATCTATTTTTAGCTCATCTATTTTTAGCGTGCAATAGTTAGGTCGCTGCAGACAGTGACATTAGATGCGCCAAATCTCCTGTGTAAAGTGTGCGCATCCAAAAAATATCTGTGACATCTAGTGTACTTTTTCCGTAGACGGTGTCCGCTGCGGACAGTTAAATTACCAGTGCAGCATCTCCAGTGTAACGTGGGCGCATAAAAATTGTATCTGTGACATACAGTGTACTTTTTCCGTAGACGCTGCGGACAGTGACATTACCAGTGGTACCTCTCCTGTATATTGTTTCCTCATCCCAAATACCTGTGACATTCCCCATAATTTTTTATTAGCCGCTGGTGACAGCATTGACATTATCTGCGGTATTTCTCCTGTGTGACGTTTCTACATCCCAAATACCTTTTTACATTTGTTTGCGCATATACTTCAAAATCCTACGCTACTGTACGTGTGATATACTTTTAAGCATATATAACATTTAATATGAAGAAGGCGAGCAGTAAGGAACGCAGAAGTCGCCGTGATGCTGATTGTGCACGCAGTGGCCGTAGCCATGGGCACGTTGAAACTGTGCCTGCTGCCAGAGCACAAGAAAAACAATCATCCATGATAGCTAGCTTCATGTCCCAGTTGGCAGGGTGGTGTTTAACACCACTCTTGAAGTCAAACCAGTGCGACCAGGTGGTCAGTTGGGTTGCAGCAGATTATGCTTCCAGTCGGTTAAGCACCTCCCTTTCTTTCACCAAGTCCAGTCTCAGTAGACAAGAGTCTGCTCAACACAATCCTCACCCTGATCCTCCTTCCTCCCACGATGGAGATTCTGGCCAAACAAGTGATCCCACACTCGGATATTCCGATGACCTCTTTTCAGTGCCATTCCTTGATTTATCCCTCTCTCCAAGCACGCTTAAAGAGGGACAGATCTTGCGCCCTGATTCCCAAACTCTTGAGCATTTACAGTCTCAAGAAGATGACGTAAGGAACGGATTTTTTTTTTTAATGAGGTGGATGATGATGAGACACAGTTGCCAATAAGTCAACGGCAATTACTGTCTCAAGAGGTTGATTAAAAGGATGAGACACAGTTGTCAATCACTGGGGTTGTTGTTAGGTCAACAAGTCAAGAGGATGAGCAGAGTGAGGAAGTGGAAGAGGAGGTTGAGACGATGAAGTCACTGATCCAACCTGTGAAGGTGGAAAGCTGAACGAGGACAGCAGTACAGAGGGGGAGGGATCTGCAGCACCACAACAGGCTGGAAGAGGCAGAAGGGGGGCAAAAGGGAGAACACGGGCCACACCAAACAGGCCCACAACTGTTCCACAGAGCACCCACTTGCGGAAATCTCCCTTGCAAAGGTGTAGGTGTTCCGCAGTATGTTTCTTTTTTTTTAAGGAAAGTGCGGACGACAAAAGAAAAGTAGTTTGCAACCTATGCCGTACTAAAAAGAGCTAGGGCATAAACACTAGCAACCTCACCACTACCAGCATGATCCGCCACATGGCATCGATACCCCATAATAAGTGAGAGGAACGCCTAGGGCCACAATCTGTGTCTGCGGGTCACACCACTGCCTCCTCTTCCCCTATGTTACATGCTGGCCAATCCCCTGTCGAAGTAGCAGGCCCGGATGCCTCTTGCCCTGCACCTGGACCTTCGCAAGCACCATCAGCGACCACATCCACTTCATAGTTCCAGCGCAGTGTCCAAATATCTTTGAATGCAAGCGCAAATACCCACCCACAGGCCATAGCACTAAATGTGCAGCTTTCCAAATTACTGGCACTGGAAATGTTGCCAATTATTTTTGCGGACACTGAGGCCTTCCGCAGCCTGATGTTGAAGGCCGTCCTACTTTACGCAGTCCCCAGCTGCCACTATTTTTCAAGGTGTGCCATTCCCGCCTTACACCAACAGGTGTCCCGTAACATCACACGTGCCCTGACCAATGCAGTTACTGGGAAGGTCCACTTTGTCACGGACACATAGACATGTGCATTCGGCCAGGGGTGCTACATTTCCATGACAGAACACTGGATGAATGTTGTGGAGGCCAGGAGCGAGTCGTACCCTGGGAGGGCACAGGTGCTACTGATGCCAAGGATTATGGGCCCTACATCCATCAGGGTTTCCGCCAGCATCTATGTTAGTGGCTCCAACCCCCACTTCTCCTCCTCCGCCTCGTCCTCCACTTCCACCTCCGAATTATCCGTGTGCAGCATCAATCAGCCATCAGTCGGTAGCTGGAAGCAGTGTAGCACTGCAGTGGGGAAGCGGCAACAGGCCAACTGAAGCTGATATGCTTAGCGGACAAAGAGCACACCGCTTTAGAGCTGTGGCAGGGGATAAGAGAACAGACTGAGCTGTGGCTCTCAACACTCAACCTACAATCAGGCATGGTTGTGTCTGATAATGGTCGTAACTTGGTGGCGGCTTTGGAGCTTGGCAAGCTCACACACATACCATGCCTAGCCCATGACTTAAACTTAGTGGTTCAGTGGTTTCTCAAAACCTACCCTAATTTGCCTGAGCTACTGGTGAAGGTGTGCCGCGTGCAGGGGTCGAGTGGAGGGGGAACGGCGTTCCTGCACTTTTTTCATGGCAGGAACGCCGTTCCCTTTCAAGCCTCAAGTCAGGAGAACGCGGCTGAAATCAGGGGGTGAAGCGCACTGTGCAGGGCAGGCTAAGCGGCTTCACAGCTGTCTGTGCGGTGCTGCTGCTGTCTGTGACTCCTCTCATGGCGCCCCGCCCCCTACTGACATCATCTCCTTCACTTCTTCTGTCGGCCTAATACGCTGCGAGTATGTTCAGTCAGCTGAGATCATTTAGAATGTCTTTAAGAAAAGTTTGTCCCTGGGATTCGAAACTCACGACCTCTACACATCAGAGGCAAGGCATTTACCCTCACAGCCATGAATGCTGTCTAGGTAGTTGCTTAAAAAAAAAATATAAGACTTCTACTTATACCTAGTGTACTGATACCTAGTGTACAACCATACACATGACAGCTGCCCACTGTGTATGGATGTAGCAGAGCTGGGTGTGTTGGGGCAGCTGTCATGTGTATGGTTGTACACTAGGTATCAGTACACTAGGTATAAGTAGAAGTCTTATTTTTTTTTTTAAGCAACTACCTACACAGCTTTCATGGCTGTGGGGGTAAATGCCTTTCCTCTGATGTGTAGAGGTCATGAGTTCGAATCCCAGGACAAACTTTTCTAAAAGTGTTTTTTTTTTTAAGACTCCTACTGATACCTAGTGTACTGATACCTAGTGTACAACCATACACATGACAGCTGCCCCAACACACCCAGCTCTGCTACATCCATACACAGTGGGCAAAGTTACCTACAGTAGAAGTCTTATATATTTTTTTTTAAGTTATTAGCTAGACAGCTTTCATAGCTGTGAGGGCATATGCCTTGCCTCTGATGTGTAGGGGTCATGAGTTCGAA
The DNA here is from genome assembly GCF_014858855.1 of Bufo gargarizans. Taxonomy (NCBI): domain Eukaryota; kingdom Metazoa; phylum Chordata; class Amphibia; order Anura; family Bufonidae; genus Bufo; species Bufo gargarizans. The sequence goes on from NC_058084.1 coordinate 99,044,194, forward strand.
TCCCATGACAAACTTTTCTAAAAGTGTTTTTTTTTTTTTTTTTTTAAATACCGGACTGTTACTTTACTGCCACGGGGGAGGCGGGCTATTGGCGCCATGATACTGGCACATGAAGGGGGTAGGAGAGAGGAACTTGATACTGGCACATTAGGGGACAGGGGGAGAGGATGGCACTATGATATTGTGTTTTGATCACAATGTGTATATTTGGCTCAGTCCGCAGCTACACAAATTACAGCGTGCTAGATTTTCTGTGCTTTTTTTTTTTTTTTGGAGGGGGGGGGGGGTTGCAGTGGATCTTGGGTGAGTTCCCACACTTTTTTTCCCAGGACTTGACCCCTGGCCGCGTGTCTGCACATTTCTGCAAGTCATCGACAGCTTCAGCCAGTCTGTCAATGCTGCAGCAGCGCTGGAAATTGCCAGCTCATCGGCTGTTGTGTGACGTGAGCATGCGCTGGAACTTGACATTCCATATGTTGGCCAGGCTTTGGGAGCAGCAGAAGGCAGCAGTGGAATACCAGCTGCAACATGGTCGTCGCCTTTCCAGTCAGCTTTCGCTATTCACAAGCGACGAGTTAATGTCTGACCTCTGTGAGCTTTTAAGAAACTTTGAGGAATCAACACAGATGGTAAGCGGCGATAACTCTATTATCAGCGTAATCATCCCACTTCTGTGTCTACTCGAACGCTCGCTGCTCACAATTAAGGATGACACTTTGCATCTGGAATAGGTGGAAATGGGAGAAGACATTACACAGGGTGATAGTCAGACCACCAGTTCGTCTTCTCAGCGCGAATTGGACGATGAAGAGGAAGAGGAGGAGCAGGAGATGGTTGCCTCCGCTACAAAAGGTAGTACCCATGGAAGTTTAATTCCATCTGTTTTGCGTGGGTGGGCAGAAGAGGAGGAAGAGGATGAGAAGATTGAAAGTCATTCTCCGGATGAGGACAGCAAAGTCTTGTTTGTTGGTACACTGGCACACATGGCTGACTTCATGTTAGGCTGCCTTTCCTGCGTGTTATACGCATTTTAGACAACACAAATAACTGGGTGTTCACCCTCCTCGACCCCTGCTACAAAGAGAACTTCTGATCTCTCATTCCTCTGGTGGAGAGGATGAGCAAAAGGGTGCAATACCAGAAGGTCCTTGTGAAAAACTGAATGCAAAAATGTATATCTGACAACGCTGGCGGCAGAGTCCATAGTTCCTTGGCTGGTGGCATTATAACAGATAAGCGTATCCGCCTGTCAACTGAAAATGCTGACAGGTTGACTCTTAAAAAAATGGACAAAGCCTGGATTGACCCTGAATTCTTGATTCCACCAGAGGAAACCTGATGACCATAAAGGCACTTTAAATGTGTGGTTTATAATTTTCTGAATACACTGTATTCCCATGCACTCCTTCCATCACAAAAAAGGATATATGGTTGAATCTTCCTTTTCTCATCCTCATCCTCCTCTTCCATCATATCAACATGCTTATTCGTCGCATACAATGCCCTCGCATATCATTTTTTACTGGGTCAGCTCACATGTAGGCCCTCACATATAATGTTTTACAGGGTCAGCTCACCTGTAGACCCTCGCATATAGTGCCTCTTGCTTGTAATTTTTGGCAGCACTTGCACTTTATATACAAGTAAATATACAGGAAAGAATGTTTCCTAATCAATTTTATCTTCGGTTTTGTGCATATTATTGTCAGTCTGCAAAAGTGTCGTACTACTCGGACAACATCGTTCCCAGCAGCGATTCCAAGATGCATCCAGACATCCTCCCCATGCTGTTCCCGAACCATTTTGGTGGTGTTTCCACAAATTTCTGACCTTTTTCTATGAACCAGACACCCTCCCCTCTTCAGAGCAGGGGGTGCCTGGTTTAATGCTTAGGTATTCCCATTGACTTCCATTGAGCTCAGGTGCATGGTAGAGCACCCGAGCATCTCGAGTTTTTCGGCCCGAGCACTTTGGTGCTCGATCAACACTAGTCATATCTCCTTCCCAGGTTTTTTACTTCACTTTGTAACACATATAGCCGTAATTTTAAGAAAAAAATTGTTCCCTTAAAACGAAGCAAGAGGAAATTTGTATTCGTTGCAAATCTAACTTTTCCAGAAATTTGGGTTGAATTTAATTTGTTTTGTTTCGATTCGCTCAACACTAATTGAATGATATGGACTTTGTAGCTGGTCTATCTACAGTATATGTTAATTCAGACAGGCACAAGGGCACGCCCCACTCCTGTGTCTGTTACAGTTCCAGTGCTCCGGCAGTGACCCCAGGCACCAATGTTGTGTGCTTATTGGAAACATTCTTCATTTAACCTCACTTCATTCTGCAGTACTGCAAGTGTTAACCCCCCATTTGCTCTCTGTGCAGCTGTTAGGTTGTTTCCAGTGGTTAAATAGCTTCTGCTATATATAGCATGCTGTTTGTCTCATTCCTAGCTTGCTAGTCCTTTGCTAAGGTGTTTGTTACTGTTGTATGCCAGTGTACTAACCGCTACCTGTTTATCACATCTTTGTCCCTTCCCTGCCTGAGTTGACATGTGCCTGTTTACTGTAGTGGCCTTCTGCTGCCAGCCCTAACTTGTTTCACATATTCACACATACTGCCTGCTCTGACCTCAACGTGTTACTGACTCCAAGTTTTGTCTGATCCCTTGGTGCGCCACACTATTGTCCACTAATTATAACACACATGTATTACATGGATGGCTGTTCATTAGAATAAGCCCATTTAATTCAACATTTAACCTCTAGCAGTTGCTGCAGTACTACGCATTCGGTTACATCTTTTGCTCAAAATTGTCTTACATTGGGGAGAAATTTCAATAAAATATGTATGTATGTATAGCGCCACCTGCTGTTTGTTCTTTTTCCTATTTCTTTGACCTTCTCACTGAGATGGCCGCACATGCTCAGTTTTATATTTCAACTGCCTCCTGAGTTGTAATAGGGATAGCATGGACATGTCCCTTTATCTGCCACAGAAAAAACACTCCCCTTGAGCTGCCAGCTTGATACAAATCTAGTAGAGCAATAAATGGGAAGATCTATGGATCCTTGTTAAGTACAGGGCTGGTTCTAACTTTCTTAGAAAGAGATTGTCGTGTACTATGCGATGTCTGATTCTCACTTTGTGCATTAGTTATGGGATAACCCCTTTAAAAAGTTGAATATTGACTTATAGCAGGGATCAGCAACCTTCGGCACGCCATCTGTTTTAAAACTACAACTCCTAGCATGCTCCTTTCACTTCTGTGGGAGTTCAGAGAACATCCAAGCAAGTGTGCATGATGGCAGATGTAGTTTCACAACACCTGGAGTACCTGAGGTTGCTGACCCCTGACTTACAGGATAGCTGTTTTACATCTGGTTGCATTAGAGGCAGGACTTGCTAAGAGCTCATTTGCACCCCTTTATTAATTATACGTTTACATTGCTGTGGGAATCAGAGGAAGACAATCAGGAATGGACAATGCGGCAGAGGCTGCACTGTAGTGGTCTGCATTATTTTAAAGAACATACAGTACAAGCATTATTTAAGCAATATATTTTTTAAGGGTCTGCTTGAGGAGCGGAGTATCAGTCAATCGGAGTACAGGCTCCTTAGATATAAATACAAGGCTGTTACTTTGTTTTTTTTCTAATTTACTATATTTAAAACTTACACATATTAGAATGTGCAGGGTTAAATGGTACTGTATGATAACTAGTGATGAGCGAATCAAAGTCCACAAAGTGGACTGCGTTCTGAATTCCAGGATTAATTCAATTTGCCACAAAGTCTCGAGCTTCGTGGTAGTGAATCGATTGAACTTGAAATCCATCTTGCTTGAAGATCTCGGCCGAAATCCCGTGTGCGGTGACGCACCACGCCGGCCCATGTGATGACGTCTTCTCGGGCCATGCTAGATTTTGCGCCAGATAAGATAACAGCCCCCGGCTTATCGTGAGCAAATGGATCAGGTAAGCATTTTTTTTAATTTTATTAACACCAGATCAGATGCCACCATCATGTAAGAATGCAGCATCTGAGGGGTACAATGACGGGGGGGGGGGGGGGGGGGGGCGCAATCGCTGCTCCCTGTCATTGCATCTACTACTTACAAAGAAATGCGCTTTGTGACAAAGTGATTGGTCACAAAGTGGATTTTTTTTCTAAAATTCGGCGAAGCAGCCAAATCGAATTTTACAAAAGTTCACTTGCTCGTATCTAATGATAACAGCAATAAATGAACCACAAATTTCCTCTGGAGTGAGGATAGTTACTCAAATATATAATGAAAATGAACATCTTTGGAAACTTGGTCTACTAATCCTTGATAATAATTGTAATGTTCAGATCAAATGTACTGTGTTGGAAGATTAAAAGTTCAAAAAGTTTGCTGTGGGGCACAGTCATTTCTAGTTAAGCCACTGAGCAAATGGCTACGCTAATGAAGTCTCATCTCAATGACGTCAATTAAAAAAAGTGTTCCCATACACAGGAAACTTGTCTTAAAGTTACTTTTTATTTATAATGGAAAAGTAATAGAGAATACACTGTATGCATAAAAGATGCGCATATGTGCTTAGTATAATGAGGACAATTATGGTACAGTCATGACAAATGCTCTTGTCCTGCTAAACGAATTGATTTGTTTAATGTGAGCATTAGTAACATCAGGACAGGCTACTACGCAATTCACTGATGTATGAATATCTAATTATAGTACCGAGTGTGGTACTGAATACAAATATAAGAATATAGTTCTAGAACAAAAAATGAAAGAAATAGATTGATATAAGAATATATTTGCGAAAACACAATTTGTGATAATTTATGCATGACTTAAATACTTCACATTAACTTTTTAGAATGTTTCATTTTTTTTTCTACTAGCACTCCTTGATGAAACTAAAATGAGCCATTAAGTTGTCTTAGAGAAACATGTCTTCTTCTTCCTAAAACAACACTTCATGTCCATAGGCTGTGCTTGGTGTTAAAAAAAAAAGTAAATAAAAAAATCAGTGCATCCCTGAAGGAGCCTTCATAGAGGATGGGAGTAGTAGTGGCCCTGATGAAGTGTTGTGAGTATTCCAGAATGAGGCCAGAATTAAACCTATTACAAAGTCTCTTTAGGGCTCATGCACATGGCTGTTGCCCGGCCATGTCCGATTTGCAGGCCACAAACAGCAGGTCCGCAATATGCAGGCACTGGCCATGTACACACAGATGAGGATTTATTCACTTGAATGGGTCCGCAATTCGAAAGGAGCGGTAGGAATGGAGGCACAGAACCCCACGGAAGCACTATGGAATGCTTCCATGGGGTTTCTCTCTGTTTCTCTCTGTGCCTCCGCACTGCAAAAAAATAAAACATGTTCTGGACGGATCAATCAAAGCATGGAACGGCCAGCACATGCTCGTGTGCATGAGCCCTTACTAAGCGCAATGAAGAACTTCAAATACACTCAATAGCAGCAGATTTTGAGAGCAATCTTCTGGTACCAGTAAGGATTATGAAGGCATGTTAAATTGCTACAATTTAGCACTTGGGCTGAGTTCACACTTCAGTTATTTGGTCAGTTATTTCCATCAGTTATTGTGAGCCAAAACCAGTAGTGAAGCCTACTCATATCAGGTGTAATGTTTTAATTTGCACATATTCTGTGCCACTCTTGATTTTGGCTAACAATAAGTGATATAACTGACCAAATAACTGAAATATGAACTCAGTCTTAGGGCTCATGCACACGACCGTGTCGTTTTTTGCGGTCCGCAAATTGCAGATCCACAAAAAACTGATGCCACCCATGTGCCTTCTACAATTTGCGGAACGGAACAGGAGGCCCTATATAGAAATGCTTATTCTTGTCCGCAAAACCGTATAAAATCATTACTTACATTTGGGTAAGAAAAGAGGCACCAGGAAGAGGGATCCTGTATATACACATCTTGGCATCATTACACATGGGCCATAAAATTAGTAGACAAACTCATTTGGCAATGCAGGAAAACCTGGGTGTCATGTTCCTACAGGATCTCACCGGCAGGTGCGCTCCGCAGCGGGCAGCGTCGCAGGCGTCTTATTACCAGGCAACCCAGCCAGCCCTCCCAGTGCTGGATTGACAGCCAATCAGGACTGACGCAGTGACGTCCGGCATCATGATATTATGGCACAATGTGACTCTGATGTTCCATGCGACTGATGGGGCGCCTTATTTAAACAGGCAACTGTTGACCACAGTTGACTTTGATTAGGTGTCTTAACCAACCTGCTATTTTGCATTTACCTTTGGATTTGTGAACGTCAGCTTGTTTTTGGCCTTTAACCGTTTGCCTGACATTTTTGATTTGACAAGACTTCCTGATGTGACTTTCTGGTTTGGTTTGTTTTTGAATTCTGGTTAGGCTTATTTTGGACACTCCTGATATCGACCTTGTTTTGTACTGTTTTGCTTGTCTTCAGTTGTTTAAATTCTGGTTCATTTGGTCTGAACCTACTTGTCCGATATCTACTCTGTCGTTACATTTGTTGTTTTGGTCCTTTGTACTGTCCCTCATAGACCCCAGCACCTTGTGAGGACAACTGCCATCCAGTTGTGGCCATCATCTAGGGCAGATTGTGCAAGTAGGTAGGGACAGTAATGTAGGTGACGTTTAATGGGTTGTCTGACTACACCTTATCCATTTGCTAGTGGAGAGGCCATCACAGCCATCATGATTGAAGAAAACACACCAAATATTGCACGTGCTGACGTAATAACGTCATCACGCTGGCCAGATGCAGAGACATTGTCACTGAGGATGTCACTGCACCCAGGCAGTGTGATGACATGGTGATGACACACGTCAGCGTGCAAAAGATTTGACAAGTTTTCTTCAATCAAGATTGCCACAACGGCCTCTCTGCCAGCAAATGGATGTGGTGAGTATTGTGGGGATTCACTCTGGTAGGCAGCTTAGCGGACACAGTATAGAGGCAATCACAAAGACTTTAACTTAAATAGTTCAGTGTTTATTCACACAGAAGGTAAAACAAAATGACAGTTCGCAGTATTGGTGTATGTTCCCATTATGGAAATTCCACAGAACACAAAATTTCACCTGGTTAGCAGTTTTTCATCAGCCATCCACAGCAGGCTTTAGGGCCTGTTTTCCAGCAATGCGGCTCTCAGCCCTTTAGCACTGCACACCTCATGCAGATCCCAAAATAACAGAGTCTCCACAGCTTCACTGTGAAATGGAGACTAATCCACACAGCTGAGACTGAGACCCTAACCAAAACCCAGCCTGGAAAGTGGGGAGCAGCCACCTGCCCTGCACTTTGGCTGCTCCCAGTAAGAGCCGGCCGGGATCGGCTCTACAGCCATACTAAATAACAAATAGTGTCAGTCAGCACTAACTGCCGCTGACACTTAAAATTACCGGCTCTTACCTCACCAACGTCAGGAATCTCGGTGACACATACCTTCCATTAATAATGGACCCTTGCGCCTTCCTACAATATGTAATTTTTTTGTTTTTGATAACCATTTCAGGAAAAATTTATTCATTACCGCGAAGCACGAGGAAATTTGGCTTTGTGACAAATCACATTTTTCCTGAAATTCCATCCGAAGTCCACTTCGTTAACTTTAATTGCTCAACACTATTTTCAACCACCCTTCAATCCAGCATTGGTGCCCATGCTTCTACACTATAGGAAAAAGCGCCGGCCTATTTGTATCAACTAATGCTGGAATGCAGGGTGGTCTTAACTAGTGATGGGCAAAATTATAAAAAATTCAATCCGGCTGCTTTGCTGAATTTCACAAATAAATGTAATTCATTAAAAATTACTTTGTTACAAATCACGTTCCATGGTATGTAGCGGGCGCAATGACGGGGAACCCCTCAGATGTCTTATTCATCGTTGATCGCGGCATCTGACATTAAAATTGAGGTTTTTCAGGGGTTAATGAGGGTAAATAAAATATATATATACATACTCACCTTATCCACTTTCTCGCGGAGAAGCCATCATGGCCATCTTGATTGAAGAAACCAGACAAAATCTTGCTTGATGCATGGTTTATTCAATCAATAAGACCGCAATGGGCTCTGCACTAGCAAATGGATGAATTAAGTATGTATTTCTTTTCACTGCCATTTCTGGAAAAATAGATTCAGTACCACGAAGCACAAGGAAATTTGGTTTTGCAGTAAATAAAATTTTTCCTGAAATTTGGATCAGTCATTTCTTTTCTCTTCGATTTGCTCATCTCTAGTCATAACTAGAGTTGAGCGGACACCTGGATGTTCGGGTTTGAGAAGTTCAGCCGAACGTCCCGGAAATGTTCGGGTTCGGGATCCGAACCCGATCCGAACTTCGTCCCGAACCCGAACCCCATTGAAGTCAATGGGGACCCGAACTTTTCGGCACTAAAAAGGCTGTAAAACAGCCCAGAAAAGGGCTAGAGGGCTGCAAAAGGCAGCAACATGTAGGTAAATCCCCTGCAAACAAATGTGGATAGGGAAATGAATAAAAATAAAAATAAAATAAATAAAAATTTACCAATATCAATTGGAGAGAGGTCCCATAGCAGAGAATCTGGCTTCACGTCACCCACCACTGGAACAGTCCATTCTCAGATATTTAGGCCCCGGCACCCAGGCAGAGGTGAGAGGTCCCGTAACAGAGAACCTGGCTTCATGTCAGCAGAGAATCAGTCTGCATGTCATAGCAGAGAATCAGGCTTCACGTCAGCCACCACTGCAACAGTCCATTGTCAGATATTTAGGCCCAGCACCCAGACAGAGGAGAGAGGTCCCGTAACAGAGAATCAGTCTTCATGTCAGCAGAGAATCAGTCTGCATGTCATAGCAGAGAATCAGGCTTCACGTCAGCCACCACTGGAACAGTCCATTGTCATATATTTAGGCCCAGCACCCAGGCAGAGGAGAGAGGTCCCGTAACAGAGAATCTGGCTTCATGTCAGCAGAGAATCAGTCTGCATGTCATAGCAGAGAATCAGGCTTCAAGTCAGCCACCACTGCAACAGTCCATTGTCATATATTTAGGCCCAGCAGACAGGCAGAGGAGAGAGGTCCCGTAACAGAGAATCTGTCTTCATGTCAGCAGAGAATTAGTCTGCATGTCATAGCAGAGAATCAGGCTTCAAGTCAGCCACCACTGCAACAGTCCATTGTCATATATTTAGGCCCAGCAGACAGGCAGAGGAGAGAGGTCCCGTAACAGAGAATCTGTCTTCATGTCAGCAGAGAATTAGTCTGCATGTCATAGCAGAGAATCAGGCTTCACGTCAGCCACCACTGCAACAGTCCATTGTCATATATTTAGGCCCAGCACCCAGGCAGAGGAGAGAGGTCCCGTAACAGAGGATCTGGCTTCATGTCAGCAGAGAATCAGTCTGCATGTCATAGCAGAGAATCAGGCTTCACGTCAGCCACCACTGCAACAGTCCATTGTCATATATTTAGGCCCAGTACCCAGGCAGAGGAGACAGGTCCCGTAACAGAGAATCTGTCTTCATGTCAGCAGAGAATTAGTCTGCATGTCATAGCAGAGAATCAGGCTTCACATCAGCCACCACGGCAACAGTCCATTGTCATATATTTAGGCCCAGCACCCAGGCAGAGGAGAGAGGTCCCGTAACAGAAATGGTAAAATGAAAATAAAAATAGGATTGAATGAGGAAGTGCCCTGGAGTACAATAATATATGGTTAAGGGGAGGTAGTTAATGTCTAATCTGCACAAGGGATGGACAGGTCCTGTGGGATCCATGCCTGGTTCATTTTTATGAACGTCAGCTTGTCCACATTGGCTGTAGACAGGCGGCTGCGTTTGTCTGTAATGATGCCCCCTGCCATGCTGAATACACGTTCAGACAAAACGCTGGCCGCTGGGCAGGCCAGCATCTCCAAGGCATAAAAGGCTAGCTCTGGCCACGTGGACAATTTAGAGACCCAGAAGTTGAATGGGGCCGAACCATCAGTCAGTACGTGGAGGGGTGTGCACATGTACTGTTCCACCATGTTAGTGAAATGTTGCCTCCTGCTAACACGTTGCGTATCAGGTGGTGGTGCAGTTAGCTGTGGCGTGTTGACAAAACTTTTCCACATCTCTGCCATGCTAATCCTGCCCTCAGAGGAGCTGGCCGTGACACAGCTGCCTTGGCAACCTCTTGCTCCTCCTCTGCCTTGGCCTTGGGCTTCCACTTGTTACCCTGTGACATTTGGGAATGCTCTCAGTAGCGCGTCTACCAACGTGCGCTTGTACTCGCGCATCTTCCTATCATGCTCCAGTGCAGGAAGTAAGGTGGGCACATTGTCTTTGTACCGTGGATCCAGCAGGGTGGCAACCCAGTAGTCCGCACACGTTAAAATGTGGGCAACTCTGCTGTCGTTGCGCAGGCACTGCAGCATGTAGTCGCTCATGTGTGCCAGGCTGCCCAGGGGCAAGGACAAGCTGTCCTCTGTGGGAGGCGTATCGTCATCGTCCTGCCTTTCCCCCCAGCCACGCACCAGTGATGGGCCTGAGCTGCGTTGGGCGCCACCCCGCTGTGACCATGCTTCATTCTCATCCTCCTCATCCTCGTCCTCCTCGTCCTCCAGTAGTGGGCCAAGGCTGGCCACATTTGTACCTGGCCTCTGCTGTTGCAAAAAACCTCCCTCTGAGTCACTTCGAAGAGACTGGCCTGAAAGTGCTAAAAATGACCCCTCTTCCTCCTCCTCCTCCTCCTCCTGGGCCACCTCCTCTTCCATCATCGCCCTAAGTGTTTTCTCAAGGAGACATAGAAGTGGTATTGTAACACTGATAACGGCGTCATCGCCACTGGCCATGTTGGTGGAGTACTCGAAACAGCGCAACAGGGCACACAGGTCTCGCATGGAGGCCCAGTCATTGGTGGTGAAGTGGTGCTGTTCCGTAGTGCGACTGACCCGTGCGTGCTGCAGCTGAAACTCCACTATGGCCTGCTGCTGCTCGCACAGTCTGTCCAGCATGTGCAAGGTTGAGTTTCACCTGGTGGGCACGTCGCATATGAGGCGGTGAGCGGGAAGGCCGAAGTTACGCTGTAGCGCAGACAGGTGAGCAGCGGCAGGATGTGAACGCCGGAAGCGCGAACAGACGGCCCGCACTTTATGCAGCAGCTCTGACATGTCGGGGTAGTTGTGAATGAACTTCTGCACCACCAAATTCAGCGCCAAGCAAGGGATGTGCGTCAAACCGGCTAGTCCCAGAGCTGCAACGAGATTTCGCCCATTATCGCACACCACCAGGCCGGGCTTGAGGCTCACCGGCAGCAACCACTCGTCGGTCTGTTGTTCTATACCACGCCACAACTCCTGTGCGGTGTGGGGCCTGTCCCCCAAACATATGAGTTTCAGAATGGCCTGCTGACGTTTACCCCGGGCTGTGCTGAAGTTGGTGGGGAAGGTGTGTGGCTGACTGGATGAGCAGGTGGAAGAAGAGGAGGAGGAAGCCGAGAAGGAGGAGGTGGCAATAGGAGGCAAAGAATGTTGCCCTGCGATCCTTGGCGGCGGAAGGACGTGCACCAAACAGCTCTCCGCCTGGGGCCCAGCTGCCACTACATTTATCCAGTGTGCAGTTAGGGAGATATAGTGTCCCTGGCCGTGCTTACTGGTCCACATATCTGTGGTTAGGTGGACCTTGCTACAGATGGCGTTGCGCAGTGCACACTTGATTTTATCGGATACTTGGTTGTGCAGGGAAGGCACGGCTCTCTTTGAGAAGTAGTGGCAGCTGGGAACAACATACTGTGGCACAGCAAGCGACATGAGCTGTTTGAAGCTGTCTGTGTCCACCAGCCTAAATGACAGCATTTCATAGGCCAGTAGTTTAGAAATGCTGGCATTCAGGGCCAGGGATCGAGGGTGGCTAGGTGGGAATTTACGCTTTCTCTCAAATGTTTGGAAGATGGAGAGCTGAACGCTGCCGTGTGACATGTTTGAGATGCTTGGTGACGGTGATGGTGTTGGTGGTACATCCCCTGTTTGCTGGGCGGCAGGTGCCAACGTTCCTCCAGAGGCGGAGGAAGAGACCGAAGCGGCAGCAGCAGAAGAGGCCGAGGCGGCAGCAGCAGAAGGGGCCGAGGCGGCAGCAGCAGAAGAGGTAGCAGGGGGAGCCTGAGTGACTTCCTTGTTGTTAAGGTGTTTACTCCACTGCAGTTCATGCTTTGCATGCAGGTGCCTGGTCATGCAGGTTGTGCTAAGGTTCAGAACGTTAATGCCTCGCTTCAGGCTCTGATGGAACAGCGTGCAAACCACTCGGGTCTTGTCGTCAGCACATTGTTTGAAGAAGTGCCATGCCAGGGAATTCCTTGAATCTGCCTTTGGGGTGCTCGGTCCCAGATGGCGGCGGTCAGTAGCAGGCGGAGTCTCTTGGCGGCGGGTGTTCTGCTTTTGCCCACTGCTCCCTCTTTTGCTACGCTGTTGGCTCGGTCTCACCACTGCCTCTTCCTCCGAACTGTGAAAGTCAGTGGCACGACCTTCATTCCATGTGGGGTCTAGGACCTCATCGTCCCCTGCATCGTCTTCGACCCAGTCTTGATCCCTGACCTCCTGATCAGTCTGCACACTGCAGAAAGACGCAGCAGTTGGCACCTGTGTTTCGTCATCATCAGGAAACATAAGTGGTTGTGCGTCAGTGCATTCTATGTCTTCCACCGCTGGGGAAGGGCTAGGTGGATGCCCTTGGGAAACCCTGCCAGCGGAGTCTTCAACAGCATAAGAGACTGCTGCATAACTTGCGGCTCAGACAGTTTCCCTGGTATGCATGGGGGTGATGTGACAGACTGATGGGCTTGGTTTTCAGGCGCCATCTGTGCGCTTTCTGCAGAAGACTGGGTGGGAGATAATGTGAACGTGCTGGATCCACTGTCGGCCACCCAATTGACTAATGCCTATACCTGCTCAGGCCTTACCATCCTTAGAACGGCATTGGGCCCCATCAAATATCGCTGTAAATTATGGCGGCTAATGGGACCTGAGGTAGTTGGTACACTAGGACGTGTGGCTGTGGCAGAACGGCCACGTCCTCTCCCAGCACCAGAGGGTCCACTAACACCACCACGACCATGTCCGCATCCGCGTCCCTTACTAGATGTTTTCATCATTGTTACCATTCACCACAATAAGAAAAATATTATTTGGCCCAATGTATTGAATTCAAATTCAGGCCTTTTTTTACAGACACCTAACACTATCTGGCTATCTATTTAGGTACCGTATTACACTAATACAGGCACAGCAGTAACGACAGATTTAGCTGGATATAAATTTGAGGCCTAGTATTTAGGCGCTGGGTGACAGGTATAGGTTTACTGACAGAATTAGACTTGGAAATGCACAGTAGCGTGTGTGTGTGAAGTTATTCAGAATGACCCTATGTGCACCTTGAATCTTATATACCCTTTTAGGGATAGATTTAAAATAGCTCTGATACAGCAGAAACCACTAAATTAGGAAATTGCTAAATTGGGAATTGTATTTCAACCCAGAACAAAAACTGTGCTTTGACGGACACTAAATAACTTGACCAGCCACAACAGTACAGCAGTAATGACAGATTTAGCTGGATATAAATTTGAGGCCTAGTATTTAGGCGCTGGGTGACAGGTATAGGTTTACTGACAGAATTAGACTTGGAAATGCACAGTAGCGTGTGTGTGTGAAGTTATTCAGAATGACCCTATGTGCACCTTGAATCTTATATACCCTTTTAGGGATAGATTTAAAATAGCTCTGATACAGCAGAAACCACTAAATTAGGAAATTGCTAAATTGGGAATTGTATTTCAACCCAGAACAAAAACTGTGCTTTGACGGACACTAAATAACTTGACCAGCCACAACAGTACAGCAGTAATGACAGATTTAGCTGGATATAAATTTGAGGCCTAGTATTTAGGCGCTGGGTGACAGGTATAGGTTTACTGACAGAATTAGACTTGGAAATGCACAGTAGCGTGTGTGTGTGAAGTTATTCAGAATGACCCTATGTGCACCTTGAATCTTATATACCCTTTTAGGGATAGATTTAAAATAGCTCTGATACAGCAGAAACCACTAAATTAGGAAATTGCTAAATTGGGAATTGTATTTCAACCCAGAACAAAAACTGTGCTTTGACGGACACTAAATAACTTGACCAGCCACAACAGTACAGCAGTAATGACAGATTTAGCTGGATATAAATTTGAGGCCTAGTTTTTAGGCGCTGGGTGACAGGTATAGGTTTACTGACAGAATTAGACTTGGAAATGCACAGTAGCGTGTGTGTGTGAAGTTATTCAGAATGACCCTATGTGCACCTTGAATCTTATATACCCTTTTAGGGATAGATTTAAAATAGCTCTGATACAGCAGAAACCACTAAATTAGGAAATTGCTAAATTGGGAATTGTATTTCAACCCAGAACAAAAACTGTGCTTTGACGGACACTAAATAACTTGCCCAGCCACAGAAATAACCACAGATTTAGCTGACTATAAATTTGAGGCCTAGTATTTAGGCGCTGGGTGACAGGTATACGTTTACTGACCGAATTAGACTTGGAAATGCACAGTAGCGTGTGTGTGTGAAGTTATTCAGAATGACCCTATGTTCACCTTGAATATTATATACCCTTTTAGGGATTGATTTAAAATAGCTCTGATACAGCAGAAACCACTAAATTAGGAAATTGCTAAATTGGGAATTGTATTTCAACCCAGAACAAAAACTGTGCTTTGACGGACACTAAATAACTTGACCAGCCACAACAGTACGGCAGTAACGACAGATTTAACTGGATATAAATTTGAGGCCTAGTATTTAGGCGCTGAGTGACAGGTATAGGTTTACTGACAGAATTAGACTGGGATATGGCCAAAAAATAACCACACTATTGATGGTTAAATGCACTTGGTGTGACAGCTTGACCAACCACACTATTGAGGGTTAAATGCACTTGGTGACAGGCTCAGCTTGCCCCTGATGTAGTATATGGACAAAAAATACGCTGATAACGGCGTCATCGCCACTGGCCATGTTGGTGGCATACTCGAAGCAGCGCAACAGGGCACACAGGTCTCGCATTGAGGCCCAGTCATTGGTGGTGAAGTGGTGCTGTTCCGTAGTGCGACTGACCCGTGCGTGCTGCAGCTGAAACTCCACTATGGCCTGCTGCTGCTCGCACAGTCTGTCCAGCATATGCAAGGTGGAGTTCCACCTGGTGGGCACGTCGCAGATGAGGCGGTGAGCGGGAAGGCCGAAGTTACGCTGTAGCGCAGACAGGCGAGCAGCGGCAGGATGTGAACGCCGGAAGCGAGAACAGACGGCCCGCACTTTATGCAGCAGCTCTGACATGTTGGGGTAGTTGTGAATGAACTTCTGCACCACCAAATTCAGCACATGCGCCAGGCAAGGAATGTGCGTTAAACCGGCTAGTCCCAGAGCTGCAACGAGGTTTCGCCCATTATCGCACACCACCAGGCCGGGCTTGAGGCTCACCGGCAGCAACCACTCGTCGGTCTGTTGTTCTATACCCCACCACAACTCCTGTGCGGTGTGGGACCTGTCCCCCAAACATATGAGTTTCATAATGGCCTGCTGACGTTTACCCCGGGCTGTGCTGAAGTTGGTTGTGAGGGTGTGTGGCTGACTGGAAGAGCAGGAGGAAGCCGAGTAGGAGGAGGAGGCAACAGGAGGCAAAGAAAGTTGCCCTGCGATCTTTGGCGGCGGAAGGACGTGCGCCAAACAGCTCTCCGCCTGGGGCCCAGCCGCCACTACATTTACCCAGTGTGCAGTTAGGGAGATATAGCCGTGCTTACTGGTCCACGTATCTGTGGTTAGGTGGACCTTACCACAGATGGCGTTGCGCAGTGGACTCTTGATTTTATCGGATACTTGGTTGTGCAGGGAAGGCACGGCTCTCTTGGAGAAGTAGTGGCGGCTGGGAACAACATACTGTGGGACAGCAAGTGACATGAGCTGTTTGAAGCTGTCTGTGTCCACCAGCCTAAATGACAGCATTTCATAGGCCAGTAGTTTAGAAATGCTGGCATTCAGGGCCAGGGATCGAGGGTGGCTAGGTGGGAATTTACGCTTTCTCTCAAATGTTTGTGAGATGGAGAGTTGAACGCTGCCGTGTGACATGGTTGAGATGCTTGGTGACGGAGGTGGTGGTGTTGGTGGTACATCCCCTGTTTGCTGGGCGGCAGGTGCCAACGTTCCTCCAGAGGCGGAGGAAGAGGCCGAGGCAGCAGCAGCAGAAGAGGCCGAGGCGGCAGCAGCAGAAGAGGTAGCAGGGGGAGCCTGAGTGACTTCCTTGTTTTTAAGGTGTTTACTCCACTGCAGTTCATGCTTTGCATGCAGGTGCCTGGTCATGCAGGTTGTGCTAAGGTTCAGAATGTTAATGCCTCGCTTCAGGCTCTGATGGCACAGCGTGCAAACCACTCGGGTCTTGTCGTCAGCACATTGTTTGAAGAAGTGCCATGCCAGGGAACTCCTTGAATCTGCCTTTGGGGTGCTCGGTCCCAGATGGCGGCGGTCAGTAGCAGGCGGAGTCTCTTGGCGGCGGGTGTTCTGCTTTTGCCCACTGCTCCCTCTTTTGCTACGCTGTTGGCTCGGTCTCATCACTGCCTCTTCCTCCGAACTGTGAAAGTCAGTGGCACCTCATCGTCCCCTGCATCGTCTTCCCCCCAGTCTTCCTCCCTGACCTCCTGTTCAGTCTGCACACTGCAGAAAGAAGCAGCAGTTGGCACCTGTGTTTCGTCATCATCAGAGACGTGCTGAGGTGGTATTCCCATGTCCTCATCATCAGGAAACATAAGTGGTTGTGCGTCAGTGCATTCTATGTCTTCCACCGCTGGGGAAGGGCTAGGTGGATGCCCTTGGGAAACCCTGCCAGCAGAGTCTTCAAACAGCATAAGAGACTGCTGCATAACTTGAGGCTCAGACAGTTTCCCTGATATGCATGGGGGTGATGTGACAGAGTGATGGGCTTGGTTTTCAGGCGCCATCTGTGCGCTTTCTGCAGAAGACTGGGTGGGAGATAATGTGAACGTGCTGGATCCACTGTCGGCCACCCAATTGTCTAATGCCTGTACCTGCTCAGGCTTTACCATCCTTAGAATGGCATTTGTCCCCACCAAATATCGCTGTAAATTCTGGCGGCTACTGGGACCTGAGGTAGTTGGTACACTAGGACGTGTGGTTGTGGCAGAACGGCCACGTCCTCTCCCAGCACCAGAGGGTCCACTAACACCACCACGACCATTTCCGCGTCCGCGGCCCTTACTAGATGTTTTCCTCATTGTTACCGTTCACCACAATAAGAAAATATTATTTGGCCCAATGTATTGAATTCAAATTCAGGCCTTTTTTTACAGACACCTAACACTATCTGGCTATCTATTTAGGTACCGTATTACACTAATACAGGCACAGCAGTAACGACAGATTTAGCTGAATATAAATTGTAGGCCTAGTATTTAGGCGCTGGATGACAAGTATACGTTTGCGGACAGAATTTGACTTGGAAATGCACTGTAGCGTGTGAAGTTATTGTGGATGACCCTATCAGCACCTTGAATCTAATATACCCTTTTATGGATAGATTTAAAGTAGGCCTGATACAGCAGAAACCACTAATTTAGGGAATTGCTAAGATGGGAATTGTATTTCAGCCCAGAACAAAAACTGTGCTTTGACGGACACAAAATAACTTGACCAGCTACAGCAATAACCACAGATTTAGCTGAATATAAATTTGAGGCCTAGTATTTAGGCGCTGGATGACAGGTATACGTTTACAGACAGAATTAGACTTGGAAATGCACGGTAGCGTGTGAAGTTATTGTGGATGACCCTATCAGCACCTTGAATCTAATATACCCTTTTATGGATAGATTTAAAGTAGGCCTGATACAGCAGAAACTACTAATTTAGGGAATTGCTAAGTTGGGAATTGTATTTCAGCCCAGAACAAAAAATGTGCTTTGACGGACACAAAATAACTTGACCAGCTACAGCAATAACCACAGATTTAGCTGAATATAAATTTGAGGCCTATTATTTAGGAGCTGGGTGACAGGTATACTTTTACGGACAGAATTAGACTTGGAAATGCACGGTAGCGTGTGAAGTTATTGTGGATGACCCTATCAGCACCTTGAATGTAATATACCCTTTTATGGATAGATTTAAAGTAGGCCTGATACAGCAGAAACAACTGATTTAGGGAATTGCTAAGTTGGGAATTGTATTTCAACCCAGAACAAAAACTGCTTTGGCGGACACTAAATGAATTGACCAGCCTCAGCAATAAACACAGATTTAGCTGAATATAAATTTGAGGCCTATTATTTAGGCGCTGGGTAACAGGTATACGTTTACGGACAGAATTAGACTTGGAAATGCACGGTAGCTTGTGTGTGAAGTTATTGAGAATGACCCTATCTGCACCTTGAATCTAATATACCCTTTTATGGATAGATTTAAAGTAGGGCTGATACAGCAGAAACCACTGATTTAGGGAATTGCTAAGTTGGGAATTGTATTTCAACCCAGAACAAAAATATATCCTTTGTTAGACAGCAGACAGTATTACAATTGGCTGGCCACAGCTGAAACACCAGATTTAGGGTACTGCTATTTTGGCAATTGTATTTCACCCCTCAATAAAATAGCAAGCACAGCCAAGCCCCTGATGTAGGATATAGCAAAAAAATAGCCACACTATTGATGGTTAAATGGACTTGGTGGCAGCTTGCCCCTGATGTAGGATATAGCAAGAAAATAACCACACTATTGATGGTTAAATGGACTTGGTGGCAGCTTGCCCTTGATGTAGGATATAGCAAAAAAATTAACCACACTATTGATGGTTAAATGGACTTGGTGGCAGCTTGCCCCTGATGTAGGATATAGCAAAAAAATAACCACACTATTAATGGTTAAATGGACTTGGTGGCAGCTTGTGCTGGCGCACCACAAGACACAAAATGGCCTCCGATCACCCCAGAAAAAAGTGACTGAAAAACGCTCTGGGCAGCCTAAAAACTGTGAGCAATTGAATAGCAGCAGTTCAATGATCCAAAGCTGTAGATCGATCACTGACTTAAGTGTTTTTGAGGAGTTAATCACTGCCTAATCTCGCCCTAACAGTCGCAGCTGCAACCTCTCCCTACACTGATTAGAGCAGAGTGACGTGCGGCGCTACGTGACTTTAGCTTAAATAGAGGCTGGGTCACATGCTGCACTGGCCAATCACAGTAGGCATGGCTGTGACGGCCTCTTGGGGCAAGTAGTATGGCGCTTGTTGATTGGCTGCTTTGCAGTCTTTCAAAAAGCGCCAAGAAAGCGATGAACACCGAACCCGGACTTTTTACGAAAATGTACAGTTCAGGTTCGCTCATCCCTACCCATATGTCAACTTTATGTTGACATCATTTTGTAAATGTTATTTTATTTTTTGTAGGTCCTTACAAGGTGTAGAAGTTTAGAAACAAATTTGGACATTTTTAAGAAATTACAATTATAGTTAATTTTAAAAACTACACCCCTCAAATTTTTCTTAACTGGTTTTAAAACCTGTTACCCCTTTAGGTGTCCCACATGAATTTCTGAAAAATAGAGGAGTCATTTCAAAATGTCCCTTTTAAAAAAGAAAAATCAATTTCAAACCAATTTTCCTGTAAAACGGCAAGATTTTACAACCAAACAAACCTCAATATTTATTACCCAGATTCTGCATTTTACAGAAACACCCCGTATGTGGTAATAAACTGCTCTATTGCCACACCCCAGGGCTCAGAAGGGAAGGAGTTCCATATGGTTTTTGGAGGGCAGATTTTACTCGGATGGTTTTTGGATGCTATGTCACATTTGAAGAGATCCTGAGGTACCCCTAGAAAGGAAACCACCACAAATCAACTCAATTTTGGAAATTATACCCCACAAGGTACTCACTGAAGTGTGTGGTGAGTGTATTGACCCACAAGCGCTGAATAGAATATAGAAAAGCTTGGCTGTGAAAACTACTTTTTTTTCCATTAAAATGTTGCTTTAGCCCCAAATTTTTTATTTTCAGAAGGAGTTACAGGAGAAAATGCATCCCACAACGTGTAATGCATTTTTTACTGAATATGAAAACACCCCATTTGTGATCGTAAGCTGCTGTTTCTGGGCATCGCAGCGTTCAGAAGGGATGGAGCAAAATATGGATTTTCTAACATTGAATATGCCTAAATAGTTTTTAGGGCAATACAGTAACTTTTTTTGTTGTTGACTGAGCTGTGTGAGGGCTTGTGTTTTACAGGAGAAGATGTCATTTTTTTGTAGCATTTTGGGGTACATGACTTTTTTTATCATTTTTTACACCATTTTTTGGGAGATGAAGTGGGAATAAATTCTGTCTGTCACTGTTTTTTACTTATATTTTTTATGTGGTTCTCCATGTGGTATATATGATAATTTTTTCTGTAGGTTGATACGGTTATGGCGATTCCACAGTTATATCGTTTTTTCATGTTGTAAAAATTTTTCTGTGTAAAATCATTTTTTATTAAAAATAAGTTATGTTTTGCATCACCACATACTAATATGCATAAGATTTTTATTTTTACGCCTACATCACTGTTTTTATTGGTACCATTTTGGGGTACATATGACTTTTTTGATCATTCTTTATACCATTTTTTGGTAGGAGATATGGGCAAAAATAGCAATTACGTCATTGTTTTTCTTTTTTTTATGGCGTTCACCATGTGAGATACATAACATGATCGTTTTATAGATCAGGTCGTTTATAGATCAGAACATGGTGATACCAAACATGTGTAGTGTACTTTATTTCTTTAACCAATTATAAATGTGCGGATATAAGAAAAAGCTGTATAGTTTATTGAACTTTTTATTTATTTATTTATTTATTTTTCTTTAAACATTTTTTTGTAACCAGACCCACTTGGTTCTTGGTTCTCGTGGCTGAACAATACACTGCAATACAATACACTGCAATAGTGTATGTTGCAACTAAATAACACCTCCTGCTCTATACAACTATTTTAGGGCTAATTCCATAATTCCAGCTATTTTATACAAACTTGTTTCCAAATAATAACCTTTATTTAATTACCAGTGATACAACTATTCGTGTTGGACTCTTTATGATTTTTTATATTAAGCTGATTCAACTAGAATACCTATAAACATCTTATATATTTTAACCCCTTCATGACATCCGCTGTACATGTGCAGCAGATGTTGGGTCTGAGGACTGAGGACCAAGGTCTGGGTTTAGCGGTAATTCCAGTTGTGGACATTTAAACCCTCAGATACCGTGGTCAAAAGTGACCATGGCATCTGAGCAAACAGAAACCTGGAAGCGCTCACTTTACTGGCAGGAATGCCTCACCTTCGGCAGAGATTGGTGAAGGCTTTCCTTGAGAGTAATGAGCCTGAGCCTGTATTAGGCTTCCAAGCTCATTATTGTATATAGAAGGTGGCAGCACTGAATTGTAATATACAGTAGCTATTTCTATTTAGGATAATGGAGAAAATTCCATTACCCTATACAAATTGCATTCTGATGATTTGCATATTGCGGTTAACAAAACGTATAAACCTGTGGCAGAATTGCGTTTTTTTTTCCAATGCCATTCCCTTTCTTCTCGCTTCCCACTACATTATATGCAATATTAAATAGTGCCATTAGAAAGTGCAACTTGACCCACAAATAAAAATGTTATGGCTCCAGGAATGCAGGGAGCGAAAAATGAAAACACAAAAAGGGAACATCAAGAAGGGGTTAATATCACTTTGTATTGAAGATTGGTCTTTTTTATCCACCACATCATTAAATAATTTCAAAGTTGAGAATAATCAAATAAAAATGAATATTCTTACACTATATCTGATTTATCCTCTTGTTCTCTTTAATTCTATGCTAATAAACTCCTACCTTATTGAGGAGAATATTGAGGTAAGCAGTAGGTACACTGGGGCAGATATACTAATCCTGTCTATAATATAGACGGTGTAAACTAAGGTGTAAACTCAGGCAGGCTAAATATGTGCCAAATTTATTACAGAGGCACACAAATTAGGTGACTATTGGCATTAAGGTACTAAAGAAGTTTTTTCAAGTTTGAACCAACATCCTTAAAAATGATCATTTATGAAGGAATCTGTAATACTGAAATATCTTCTCTTTTGGGCTGTGGTCATATGACCATGTCCATGTAGCTCTTTATTTCCTGTGATGTTATGTCCATGGTTTGCCAAAACATCAACAGGTGAATAATAGGGGAGTGTCTATGTAACTAGCTGGCTGGAAGGAGTTATAAGCTAGATGGGTATGGCTAGGGGTGTTGCTGTAGTTGTGGCAGAGAATTGAGAAGTGCATCATGGGTTTGGTTGGATACAGCAATATGAAGTGCTACATACAGGATGGAAACCAAGCAGAGTGATTTTTTTTGCGTGCTGAAAACGGGTCAGGAGTGTCCAAATTGAATAAATAAATAAAAAACCTATAGGGAAGATGTACATGAGTTAGCAACTACTAGCATATGTGTTAAAAACCATAATAATTCTGAAAAATAAAATCATACAACCTGTTGTTAGCTTACTTAGAATTTTGTAGTAAAAATTCCTGCTGAGCCTGCCCCTTTTAAAAATGTCTAAAATAGGACAGAACATTTTATTGCAAATGTGCACTAGTCTTTGAGGCAAAGTAAAATAGAATTCAGGCCAAGCCGCAATAGAGTTTGGTTTAAATCTATAAAACGTACATAGTTGTATCTTGTGTTGAAAGTGTTTGCTGGAGGTATCCTGTAGGTCAAGTTTTTTTTCTCCTACTTTTGACTGGTTTATCAGTAAAATGAGAAGGCAGCCTTTCATGTGGACCGATGATCTGTGAGATTATCAAGAAGATGTAAGTAATATTTTTTCAAACAATATGCAGTTTTCCTTTGCGTCACGTTAAAATTTCAAAATTTCTGGTCTGAAAAGAGATTTTTAGGCATTTTGACATTAAGATGAAAACAAAGATCTTAGATTTATTGAACTCGCAACATCAGCGAAAAAATATTTTATTCTCTCATATTTTACACACCAATGATCAAACTTTCCTGTAAAATCAAATGCATCTTTTTTAGGTTTGTATATATCCACCTAATTAGGTGGAACATTTAATGACCTGTACATTTTCGCAAAACCATCCTTATATTTCTATCACATCATTATAAAAAAATAAAATAGTAGTTACTTTACATTGGGGCTGTTCACTTTCTCAGCATTACTACTACCTCGCAAAAATACTCTACTGATATTTCAGTTTAGAATGATTGTTACTCTCAATATTGCTTTACTCTGCAGTAGGGCTTACTGCTTCAGACGACACCAGTGAGATTTTGTATTAGTTTTACTAAAGTTACGATGGAGTCTTGTAATGTTAGATGTAGAAAATAGTATTTACATGTTTTCTTTGGAAATGCGTCACCTCATTACTTTACACCGATCATTATTTATAAAGCACAAACATATTCAATTCTATAAGTCTTTACATTGGGAGACAATAAATATACAGTTGTTATGTACAGAAACACATACAAATTGGTGGAAAGGGGCTTGTTCCTGAGAACGTACAATCTATTGTAGAGAAAAGAGAAAAATAAATTGTAGAGACTATGTTGGGTTATATAAATGGTTTTAGGAAATCATTGTGATGAGATTATAATACCTTGCTAACATATACCCATTGATTAAAACTGGAGAAGCAAATGTATTATACATGACAAAGAAGTATGGTATAATTGTAAAAAAATAAATAAAGCATTGTAAAGCCATAAATGTTTTTGAAAATATTTATAGATGCCCTAGATGTCTACAGAACTACTCTACTGTACCGCTGTATCACAATGATCTACTACTGTAATGTATTTGTTGTCAGATTCAGTACAAAATATGATAGAAAAAAGATTGTGGCATGCTCCATCAGACACTATATATATAGAGATATTCTCCTCTAGATGCAACAATTGATATAGATGTAGCCACCATTATTTTGACTGGCTTGTTTAATGCACATAAGCAACAAAAATACATTACAGAAATACAATATCTGTGTTAAAGTGACCAAACTGGTGCAGCTGGAGTCAAAATAATAAATATATCGGTATGTTTCTAAGGGGCTAATTCACCCCTACTACAGAACCCCCTCCCCAGCATGGCTAGACCCATGGCAGTAATTGTACTTAACTGATCCCTACTACTGGGTTCCAGATCTATTGTTACTCCAATGGCTCTATAGGTCCCAGGTCTCCCCATCTTAACATCCAGTTTCATGTGGTCACATGACTGCTACAGCCAATGACTGGCAACAGCAGTGGTGTGTCACCAAGTGTCATATCACTGGGTCACCTAAATTATGGGTTACAAATCACTGCGGCAGCCAGTAGTAACGTGACCCACATCAAACTGGATGCTGCTACAGGGAGACTGGTAAATGCAGATGCAGTGGAGTAGTGATGGAGCCAGAACCCAATGGTTAGAATTAAGTAATAATAGTTACCACCGGTGATCTGTGGGGTCCGTAGAAAAGGTCCCTAGGATTGAAAAAACCCCTTTAATGAGAGGAGTGTATACAAAAGACCTTTGTGACCATGTACACGAGGGATGTTTCTGTTATCTTAATGAAGTAAGAACCAAACTAGAGATGAGCGAACCTGGCAAGATTCTGCCCAAGTTCGTACTTTTTTTTGAGAGAGAGACTAGTATACAAACCTGCATTTCTCAACAATACATATGTGTTGTCTATGGGATGCTCACTCTCATTATCGAGAGCTCATAGTATGTCAAGCATGTGTGTGAAGTATTGTAGGCCAGGCGATGCCTGCATAGGTTTCTGGGAAAGATATTCAAATTAGCCTTCCTAAGCCTATCTAATGCCAGGAGATGTTGGTTATGATAATTTGTAGATACTTTCCCCAGAAATAAAGAGGGGCATTGTTTCTCAGAATTTAATTTCCTATAATTATTATATTGGGTTATTTAGTGCCCTCAGATGCTATCCAGAGTGGCAGATTGTATATTAATAAACAACAAAAAAAAACTTACTATGCATCAGCTACATGGGTTTACCAAGGTTTTATGGAAAGCGTCAATAAATGGGCTATATGAAATTAGAAAATTTGCACACTGTAACATGTAGATGAGGACATGCCATCATATACAACATAAATACAGGTGTATCAGAGAAAACACACATTATTATTAACTCACATTTCTTAACTCATTGCGTTATCTTGAAACAAAAGCCATTAAAAGGCAATTGCTTAACACATTTAATTGCATTAAGTTTAGATAACATGTCTCATAAAGCATCCCTGCTACATCCGTATAAACAATGAATATTGTATAACACACTTTCGAAAATAAGATACTTGTGCTTCTGCCACTGATGATCATGCAGATGCATGATTCATGGGATATGTAAATAATAAAATTACCTAACTAATAGAGATGATAGAATTGATGCACACAAAGTTCAAGTTCGAAAGAATTAGAAATTTTTGTAATTTTTGTAAGATGAGAGAGAAAGAGAGGAAAAAGAGTTTTCCAGGCAATCTTCCGACTTGTGATTTGATACTACCTAATTCTTATGACCACATTTAAAGAAATTTGTTTGTCTCTATTCATTCAAAATTTCTATGTGTTCTGCATATAAAATACTTTTCCCCGCTCATGACACATGGACAGGGGCATGGTGCGGGTGGAGAAGAGGGCTGGCTGTCAGGGCCAGCTCATTTATCATTTTCATGCTGGTTTTCAGCATGGAAGATGGCTTAAGTCTACGTCAACAAGTTAGAGTTAAGGCTGTCGCATGGACTGCTGGCCTGCTGCCTGTGCCTCTACACAACTTTGACGCTACTTCTGGCAGCGCAGGGGGACTTTAAACCAGCTTAAAAACACTGGTCTTAATAAATGTCTGACTAAGTTTTTAAAAATATATATAGGATGAAAGGATAGATCATGATATATAAAGAGAAGGTAATCAATTATCTGTAATTGCCATACATTATTAAGGTCTGAAATATATCTTGAATAACCTCAAGAATCTCATGAACTACAGAACCAGTCAAAGCAGTCTTCCATACTTGGTTTTCTTAGTTGTCAGTTGTCAAAAATGAGCAGCCAAAATACTATATTATGAGACTTCACGAAGAACTCTTGAAGAAATTATTTAGGGTTATTTTGTACTATGGTGAATTTACATAAAAGTGGATTAATGAAAGGAAATACATTTTGCCTTGAACCAGAAACTGCATAAATATGGAAAAATTAGCAAGAACACCACATTATGAAAAGTATTCCCCTCCCTGCTTGAACTTTTTATGTTTTATCAGGTAACAACATTGAATTATTATCTTTTGTTAACAAGCACAGATCAACAGAAAAAGATTAATGTCAAAGCAAAAACAAAGTAATATATATTCATTACCATAATAAAACACAAAAGAATCTAAGATATAATTACTCGTGTCATTATGCCACAAATGAATGATCACATTAGGGACCTATTTCAGTTAGATTCCTGTGTGTAGTAAAAGTGTTTCAAGTGCATGTGGTTTAGATAAACCAGTATATGGAAGGGTCAAATGCTTATTAGCCTGTTTCTTTTTTCAATTTGCACTATAGAACAAAAGATACTTCAACTTCAATTTTGAGAAATGTAAAGCAATGCATTTAGGAGGTAGTAATCACGTGACTGCATACACATTGAATGGGATAAAACTAGGAACAAATGAAGAAGAAAAAGCTTTGGACATTATGGTTACAAGTAGGCTAAGCAGCAGTACTCAATGTCAAGCAGCATCTCCAAAGTGCCTAATCGTATGGTGTATATAAAGAGGGTTTAAAACCTGTGACCTCGACATAGCATTACCTTCTATGCATCCAGACTCTATAAATCTCCTCTGGACATAAGGCCACAACTTGAATATGGGATTCAGTTTCGGTCTCCACCTTGTATAAACAATATAGGAGAGCCAGAGAGGCAGTCTACTAGATTACTAAATGGATAGGAGGTCATTTGTATAATAAATGACTCAAATAATCAGTCTTGTTCAACTTGAAAAAAAAATCACTTTAGAGGTAATCTCATTTACATGTTTAAACATATGTGTGGTTGGCACAAAGAACTGGGACACAATTTATCCAGCACTTTACAAAAGACCAAGGGACATTCATTAGGTGTGGAGGAAAGACTAATGAGTCATAAATATAGTAAAGGATTAGTGTTGGTCGAGCACCAAAGTGCTTGTGTAGAACTCTTCCCAATGCTCAGGTGCTCTACAGAGCATCCAAGCACAATGGAAGCTAATGGGAGAACCCGAGCATTAAACCAGGCACACCCTGCTCTGAAGAGGGGAGGGTGTCGGGACTCTAGTTCGGCTTAGGAGTCCCTGCTCTGACTCCATGTATAGCTATGTCCATATACGGAGTCAGTGCTTGGGGACACCGCAGTGTATTTAAATCTAATTTAGCCTCTATTTCTGAAAAGCTTCTGGCGGGATTCAAGCTCACAACCTTCTACATTACATCCAATAATCTTAACTACTACACTATAGAGCTGCATGGCCAGTTACTTAAAAAAATAAATAAATAAATATATATATATATATATATATATATATATATATATAGTAGAAAGTATTCCTATACAGCAGAAGTCTATTTTTTATTTTTGTAACTTGCCATGCAGCTCTATAGTGTAGTAGTTAACATTCTGTGCTGTAATGTAGAAGGTAGTGAGTTCGAATCCCATCAGAAACTTTTCAGAAATAGAGGCTAAATTAGATTTAAATACACTGATCGAGCATCGCGCTTGAGCACACGCGATATTCAGCCAAACACCACGATGTGCCGAGCATAGCCAGGGCCGTCTTTAATATTGATTGGACCCTGGGACAGAAATTACTTGGACCTCCTGGATCCGCCTTCACACACCCTAGCATGCAATCATGCCCTCCACCACAACACCCCACAAAAAAATAATCCACACACCTCGTAGAGTAGTGAACTACTACTGCAGTATTATTTATTTATGGACTGTAAGTCTCATAAGTGAGCACATGCAGTCTCATAAGTGTCCACACCACATCCCTGCCTTGCAGCCTCACAGGAGTACAGGACCAGTATTTGTACACGTATGTATGGCATAATTGGGATGCACATCACACATGACATGACACAGCCCACAGGTCTTTACCAGGCTGCAGGCCAGCAGACACATTATTATTGCCACATGCCACTACTGACTGTACAGCCATTCAGAGTTCAGACAGTTCACCGTTCCACTTCCTTCAGAAAAGCGAGCCTGCTGTGCACTCCAGCGACTTACAGATAGAGGCAGTGGCGTTTCTATGGCTGGTGTCACCCTTT
The DNA here is from genome assembly GCF_014858855.1 of Bufo gargarizans. Taxonomy (NCBI): domain Eukaryota; kingdom Metazoa; phylum Chordata; class Amphibia; order Anura; family Bufonidae; genus Bufo; species Bufo gargarizans. Next base: position 99,072,639 of record NC_058084.1, read on the forward strand.
TCCCAAGGGGGCCCTCTGTCACGGCTGAGGATGGGGAAAAACCCTCAGCCGTGCGGTATCAGCAGATGGATGGTCAGAGCATGGCCAGGACAGGAATCAGGGAGCAGGTCACCTCCTAACAATCCCTAATTCTGACCCTGTCTCCTAGCCTGTATGAGCCGACCCTGATGGTAGGAGGGCTCATACTCCGGAACCTAATATTCCTGCTAGCCCTCAGGGTGGCCCTGGACTAGGAGCTGGGTAAGACTACCTGTTCCTCCTAGATACGGACGAACAGGAGTCTCACTGGCCAAGCTATAAAGACAGGGGAAACAGAAACAGACACATGGCAATGGCAGGTAAGTGAGACTAGTACCACACCTACCTGCCACCGACACAGAGCCTGGAACCCATGTATAAGTGCTGCTGTCCACAACAACACAAGAGACACAGCACACAACACACATCACACGGGAAACCAGGAAACCATATGCTGCAATAAATAAAGACCAAAGAGACATCTACTGAACACCATACATAAAGCTTATGACCACAAGGGTGGCCCCCACTGGCAGATGGTATAACAGGAGGATGTCTCCAGCAACCATGGCTGAAGAACCCCTCAGCTAACTGAAAACAGCAGAGGCTTTATAGCCCAAAGTAGCCACACCCACACTCAGACACACCAGGTGATCACACACACAGAAGGGAGTTAACCCTTCTAACACAAGGCAAGGGAAGACGGCCACTTAAAGGGGAAGTACACACATAAACCCACACTTCACCTGTTGCCGCGGGCAACGGCATGCGTGGCAACCATGTCCTGGGGATCATCCATAGGGCTGAGACACTGCCACCAAATGCACACAACACCACACGTTGCCATGGGCAACCAAGTGAAGGAAAGTGTCACAAAACACACCATAGGCCGTGACACCCTCATGGTGTGGTGTGGAATGGTCATTTTTACTAAGGAATATAGTTTAACCGTTTATGTGCAAAAGAGAAAAAAAAGAGGTCACTAAGTCAGCTCCAATCAGATATCTGCTCTGCACATAGACCCAGAGTCTTGGTCTATGTGCAGATATCTGATTGGAGCTGACTTCTTTTTTTCTCTTTTGCACATAAATGGTTAAACTCTATTCCTTAGTGAAAATGACCAGTCCAGTCCACACCATGAGGGCCCCCCTGAGCAAAGATTAGTAAATGTGGCCGGTGGTGGCCCCAGGCCAGTTCAGCAGCAGACAGAACCCAACCCAACCCCTTATGTCTCCTGGGGCCATCTTTCTCTATAATCCCCACTAATTTATGAATGGATCTGGGGTGGTTAATTATTAATTTGGTGACCAGCCTGACCGGTCTAAATTTCTAATGTAAAATTAAGTCAATATACTGTATATGTGTGCTTTTTGCTTTAAAGCCTTTAACTACCGAGTCCTCCCCTCCTGGCACGGCAGTGTAAGGTAAGGTGAGTGAGTCACTGGTGCCTGGTCTGGTCACGTGAGGCCGTGACTCACCACCCAATCCCTTTATCTCCGGACCGGAGGCGGAGACTTAGTCCCTGCTGCTGGCTGCTCCGCCGTGGCTCCACTCTACTCACCGTCACCAGGCTACGGTGAGTCATATCACACCCTCCCTTTTACCACGTGACGGTGGGGCGCCAACGTGCTTGCTAACTAAGCAGCGCAGCGCAGTTGTAACTTGTTCTGAAGACTGTCTGCTGCGCTGCTGCATAGTGAATCGGAGTGGGGAGTCGGGCCCCCAGGAGCAACTGGGTCTGGGGCAGCTGCCCCCTTTTGCCCTGCGGCAAAGATGGCCCTGAGCACAGCGATGCTCAAGCCAAACTGGTGTTCATCCAAGCATGCTCGCCCAACACTAAAAAGGATTCTTTACAGTTAGAATAGTCAAACTATGGCGTGCCCTACCCCAAGGGGGTAGTAATGGAAGATACTATGCAAGCATTGTAAAGGGGCTTGATGCTTATCTAATAGCAAATGGCATTGGGGGGGTATAATTAATCTAACAATTACTATATGTAACTAATTTTAATGCTGCCCATGCATGTTAGCATCTGACTGGTGCATGCTAGGCAGATTTACAGCTAATCACTAAGGAAACTGTGGAACTGAGCAAGGACATTATTAAGAAAGACTGCCAAGATAATCACGTTGACACCTTATTTTCTGCTCTTCAAGAACATTACAGTGGTCTGCTTTACTTGAGAAGGTTAAAGATAAATCCAAGGAAAAAAGAGTTACTGTACAATTTGTCATATGGCCTGAGAGATTCTTAAATCAAGATTTTTTTCTAAAGTTATTTTTATTTTTATTCAGCTTTTATAGGCATAACAAAAAATACATTAGCAGCCAAGTCATAAACAGGCAGCAGTATGTTTCTCTGCTGCAGGACTTGGAAGGTTTGAGATTGATGGGGAAAGGGACTGATGTAGGGCAATACAAGGAAATTTTGGTGGAAACTGTACTGCAATCTGTGAGCTTCAACTCTATTTTTGGTAATATTCTGGATTAGCCAATTCGGAGTCCAGGTTACCTGAATTTGAAGTGTTAGGTCACACATTTACCTAAAGCATCTTTGTCAGACAACTGACCATGTAAAAAATGGTACCACCATGTCTGCCAGACTGAGAATAGAACTAATATGGCTATACAAACTGGATTAACACATTTCATAATATGTCCATTCGGGACAATCCCTTAATCCACCCAACCACTTGCAACACCTACGTTCTACGTTACTGTAGACATGTTTATCTGGCTATTTCCATCAGTCACCTAGATTTTGAATGGACCACCAGTGTGCATGCTCGACTGTGAAGACGAAGACTGCTGTTTGAAGAGGTAGTGGCACTTGTGTAAGCGCTGCTGCTTCTTCAAAATTACATCTGTGTTGTCTCCATTCACAGAGGTGGCACAATGTAGGGACAAGCAATCGTAATTACACTGCGCTGAGTCTAGTACTGAGACAACATGCAGGTAATTTTAAGAGAAAGCACTGCTGGTAATTTCATTTTATGGTAAGAATAAATATAATATATTATTTTCTTGCACATTTTTCCAAACAATTATTTTCTAACCTACATCGCGCCAGGCTATGTACAGCACATGTCTCCTTTTACACTGACTGTGAGATGTGGGAAAAGCTTTGCAATAAATTATTCTGAATTAATTAATGTATCCAATGTAGATCACTTTGCAGAGATTAATTTTGACATTAAAAGTCTTTCATTTTCCCTGTCAAATAATTCTAATTAAATTAATTCATGTATCAGTAAATCAGAACTCAGAATGGTAGCCAACACGTTTAATTATGTTTTATTTACCTGTAGAGCCAGGGACAGGAAGTACAGCCATATTGGTTGTCATCTTTTTACTTAGCCTCTTTTTAAATTGACAATTTGTTTTAGCTTGAACATGCTGGCAAAATGAAATGTTTGCCTTTAGCTTCTGAGAAGCTCAATTAAGTGTGTCAACCAGTATGGCCACTCTTCTTGTTGAATAATTGGTATAGTAAAGCAGAGACATATAATATTTCTGTAGTTAAATAGAACATAACTTGCAAATATTGGCTACTACTTTTGGCTTCTAATTTACTGACATATATCATGTTTACATTTGTATAGAAATCTTTTGTAAAACTAACTTAAAATGAAAGGGGTTTTCTGGGGGTAAAATATTGATTACCTATCCTCCATATAATTCATCAATATCCGATGTGTGGTGTTTCAACACTCAGCATCACTACTACTCAGCTTTTGGAAGAGGCCATGGCCCTCTGGTCAGCGCTGCAACCTTCTCACTGTACACTGTACCAAGCACAGGAACCATACATTGTATAGCGGCTATGCTTGACATCGCAGCGCAGGCCCATTCACTTGAATTGAAGCAAGCTGTGCCTAGGCCATGTGACTGAGGAATATGACAGGAGAAAGAAAATTAGGCTCATACCTCCGCACAATATGAAATAAAGTGCAGGTGTACATTACCATGGCTGACATGTAAAAAGCAAACATACAGTATACGTGCAAAGAGCTTCACGTTGTCATATATAGTAGGTGTAACAGAAATGCAATTCAGACAAATCCATGTTTCCAGTGGTTGCATGTGTCTTGTCATGTGCAGCTACATACGTATACTGTTGATACAGTCGATGAATGTGATGTCACCGGCCACATCACTCACTGGAGAGCTAATTGGTGGAAGTCAGACCCTGACTGATCAGATACTGATAACTTATCCTGAGGATAGGTTATCAATATTCTGTTTCCAGAAATGTCCTTTAAGGATTTATGTGAAGGTAAAAGGAGAATAATTATTTTATTAACCTCTTAGGGACCGCCTGTTTTAGACCTTATTGACCAAACGTTTTTCTTCCTTTTTTCATCGTCGGCTTCCAAGAGCTATAACTTTTTTTTTTCTCTCTGTTAAGCTATATGAGGGCTTGTTTTTTTAAGGGACAAGGTGTAGTTTTTAATGGTGTCATTTTGGGGTACATATAACTCTCTGATCAACTTTTAATAACTCTTTCTGATTATACAAACCTTAATATTTCCCCTCTGCTTAAAAGGGTTAAAACTAAAATAAGTACCTGGCAAAAATTATTGATGCGGCAGGCCGATTGAATTGCCATTATTAAGATGGTCTTGTTATCGCAGATTCTGTATGTTTTGTCTTCATGCCCTGTGTGGATAGGGGACCATTTTTTTAATGTATTGGAGGTAATGATTAATGACCTCATATGGGGGAGAAAAAAGGGTTAGGTTGAAACAAAAATATTTGTGGATAAATGAAGAAGATGGTGGCTTGTCCGTCCCTTGCTTTCGAGGCCACTATTATGCATCCCAGCTACAGTGGTTAATGATGGAGAATGACAGATTGCGACGTTATTTGGTGGGTGAGTTCAAAAGTCTCTAATATAACATCTTTAGTTTCCTAGAAACCGGGATTATAAAAAGGGAAGGAAGTGCCCAATTAGTTATATGATGCACTTAATATGGGTTAATGTGAAAAAAATACTGGGTATAAATCACTCATTAAGGATTACCCCCATATGGGGAAATATAAACTTAGGGGAGTTTCAGAGGTTGGATGATTATGTATTTTGGCAAAAAAATGGTATTAAGTTTGTTTCACAGATTGAGGTTAAAGGGAAGCTTAAGACATTAGAGGAAATGGGGCTTAGTATTGAGCTAGACCCCCTCACACTGTTTAGGGCTCTTTCACACTTGCATTCTTTTGTTCCGGCATAGAGTTCCGTCGTTGGGGCTCTATGCCGGAAGAATCCTGATCAGGATTATCCCCAAGCATTCTGAATGGAGAGAAATCCGTTCAGGATGCATCAGGATGTCTTCAGTTCAGGACTGGAACGTTTTTTGGCCGGAGAAAATACCGCAGCATGCTGCACTTTTTGCTCCGGCCAAAAATCCTAAACACTTGCCGCAAGGCCGGATCCGGAATTAGTGCCCATTGAAAGGCATTAATCCAGATCCGGCTTTAAGCTAAACGTCGTTTCGGCGCATCACTGGATCCAACGTTTAGCTTTTTCTGAATGGTTACCATGGCTGCTGGGACGCTAAAGTCCTGGCAGCCATGGTAAAGTGTAGTGGGGAGCGGGGGAGCAGTATACTTACCGTCCGTGCGGCTCCCGGGGCGCTTCAGAGTGACATCAGGGCGCCCCACGTGCATGGATGACGTGATCGCATGGCACGTCATCCATGCGCATGGGGCGCTCTGACGTCATTCTGGAGCACCCCGGGAGCCGCACGGACTGTAAGTATACCGCTCCCCCGCTCCCCGCTCCTACTATGGCAACCAGGACTTTAATAGCGTCCTGGCTGCCATAGTAACACTGAACGCATTTTGAAGACGGATCCGTCTTCAAATGCTTTCAGTTCACTTGCGTTTTTTCCGGATCCGGCGTGTAATTCTGGCAAATGGAGTACACGACGGATCCGGACAACGCAAGTGTGAAAGAGCCCTAAGATATCTTCGATTGAAGCATGCTTTTGACTCAACAGAGAATAAAGAATATTTAATCACCAAACATTCAGAATTCGCAGAATTCTGTTATCACAGTAATGTTTCTAAAATATCAATTTCACAGATATATAAAAATATAAAGAGGGGGTTGGGAGGTGTGATTAAATTTAAAAGCGAAAGCAAATAGGCACTAGAAGTGGATTCTAATACTTTAGACTTTAGAGATGCATATACAAAAGTATAAAAAGGAGCACTATATCGAGCAATTTTCGGCTGATACCGTTTTTTATCCTCCATCGCACCTACAGTACAGACCAAAAGTTTGGACACACCTTCTCATTCAAAGAGTTTTCTTTATTTTCATGACTATGAAAATTGTAGATTCACACTGAAGGCATCAAAACTATGAATTAACACATGTGGAATTATATACATAACAAAAAAGTGTGAAACAACTGAAAATATGTCATATTCTAGGTTCTTCAAAGTAGCCACCTTTTGCTTTGATTACTGCTTTTCACACTTTTGGCATTCTCTTGATGAGCCTCAAGAGGTAGTCACCTGAAATGGTTTTCACTTCACAGGTGTGCCCTGTCAGGTTTAATAAGTGGGATTTCTTGCCTTATAAATGGGGTTGGGACCATCAGTTGCGTTGTGGAGAAGTCAGGTGGATACACAGCTGATAGTCCTACTGAATAGACTGTTAGAATTTGTATTATGGCAAGAAAAAAGCAGCTAAGCAAAGAAAAACGATCGGCCATCATTACTTTAAGAAATGAAGGTCAGTCAATCCGAAAAATTGGGAAAACTTTGAAAGTGTCCCCAAGTGCAGTCACAAAAACCATCAAGCGCTACAAAGAAACTGCCCCAGGAAAGGAAGACCAAGAGTCACCTCTTCTGCGGAGGATAAGTTCATCCGACTCACCAGCCTCAGAAATCGCAGGTTAACAGCAGCTCAGATTAGAGACCAGGTCAATGCCACACAGAGTTCTAGCAGCAGACACATCTCTAGAACAAATGTTAAGAGGAGACTGTGTGAATCAGGCCTTCATGGTAGAATATCTGCTAGGAAACCACTGCTAAGGACAGGCAACAAGCAGAAGAGACTTGTTTGGGCTAAAGAACACAAGGAATGGACATTAGACCAGTGGAATCTGTGCTTTGGATGATAAGTCCAAATTTGAGATCTTTAGTTCCAACCACCATGTCAGAAAAGGTGAATGGATGGACTCTACATGCCTGGTTCCCACCGTGAAGCATGGAGGAGGAGGTGTGATGGTGTGGGGGTGCTTTGCTGGTGACACTGTTGGGGATTTATTCAAAATTGAAGGCATACTGAACCAGCATGGCTACCACAGCATCTTGCAGCGGCATGCTATTCCATCCGGTTTGCGTTTAGTTGGACCATAATTTATTTTTCAACAGGACAATGACCCCAAACACACCTCCAAGCTGTGTAAGGGCTATTTGACCATGAACGAGAGTGATGGGGTGCTGCGCCAGATGACCTGGCCTCCACAGTCGCCAGACCTGAACCCAATCGAGATGGTTTAGGGTGAGCTGGACCACAGAGTGAAGGCAAAAGGGCCAACAAGTGCTAAGCATCTCTGGGAACTCCTTCAAGACTGTTGGAAGACCATTTCAGGTGACTACCTCTTGAAGCTCATCAAGAGAATGCCAAGAGTGTGCAAAGCAGTAATCAAAGCAAAAGGTGGCTACTTTGAAGAACCTAGAATATGACATATTTTCAGTTGTGTCACACTTTTTTGTTATGTATATAATTCCACATGTGTTCATTTATAGTTTTGATGCCTTCAGTGTAAATCTACAATTTTCATAGTCATGAAAATAAAGAAAACTCTTTGAATGAGAAGGTGTGTCCAAACTTTTGGTCTGTACTGTATATAACTCCCTGGGTGCTGAGTAGGATGTATAACAAAGTACTCTAGATGCTGGAAATGCACAATGGATAACGCAGATTTTATCCACTTGATTTGGTATTGTCCTCTTATGCAGGTCTACTGGACCCAAGTATTTAAAGAGCTCACCAGAGCAACTGGTAGCACTGCCCCACTGGTGATCTCGATAGCCGTGCTTGGATATATTAGAGAAATCGGTTTTGAAAAAAAATGTGAGCTTAAATGGGAAAAAGGATTAATGATGGCGCGGGTGGTAGTGGCTAGAGAGTGGGGGGCGGACGGACCACCAAATGTTGAGGAGTGGAAGAATCTATGCGAAAGGGTGCAGAGATATGAAGATGTCTGTAAGATAAAAGAAAGTAAAAGGGATAGTAAATAGACAGAAGGAAAAAGGGGGTAAAAAAAAATAAAAAGAGAGAAGAAGGAAGAGGTAAAAAGTGTTGAACTAAACTAAAGAAATGAATGAAGGACGACTGAAATCCCCGATATGAGGTCATGAAATCAATATTTCTTTTCTCTGGAAACATCCAAGACAACCTAGGGGGGTATATATCTTTTTTATGTGAAATGAAATAACAATAAGGATAGAAATACGATGTTATCAAGGATAAGCATGTAATATTTATTGTTTGTGTATATTTTTGTTTGTGTACTGTATCTCTTTTTCTATATTGAAAATAAAAATGAAATATTTATAAAAATAAATAAATTAAAAAAAACTGTTTCTGGGAGGGAGATGGGAAAAACAGCAAACTGCCACTGAGTTTTTACATAAAATTTTTATGACGTTCATTTTTCGGTAAAAAATAACATGATATCTGTATTTTCTGGGTCAGTTCCATTACAGAGTTACTATACATACCTACAGTTCATTTCAATAAAACCCCCTTTTTTAAAGGAAGAAAATCTTTTTGCATCGCCGCTTTCCAAGACCCATACATTTTTCTTTCTTTCTATGGAGTTTGTAAGGGCTTTTGCGGGACAACCTGTAGTTTTCATTGGCATAATTTTGTGGTAAATTATGCTTTTTGATCAATAGTTAATAACATTTTTCAGTGGCAATGAAGAATAAATTACCAATTCTGCCATTTATTTATTTTTTTACAGCGTTCACCGTAGGGGATAATTTCAATGATTGTTGTTATGGATGCACCCATACCAAACATATTGGGGAGATTTTATTTTTGCTATTTTTTTTTTTCATTGAAAAGCATATTTTGAATGAAAATAAAAAAACATTTTTTATTGGATTTTTTAATTATTTTTTTATTTAATTTTTTTTTTAACCACTTATTAGTTTAAAATACAATGCACTATCCTTATATTGCATTGCATTTTAATGTCAGTGCTGTATCAGAGAGGCACCAGTCAGCCATTTTCAAACATCGACACCCCATAATCTAATTTGCAGGGTTCCGATGGGAGACAGAGGGAGTCCGCTCACCACTTACCACTTACATGCAGCAGGCACCATTGCCAACAGTATGTGAGGGGTTAAACAGTCCAGATTGGCACTTCTGCCAGTCCAGGCCATGAAAAGGCTACGGGTCAATCTAAGGTCCCTTAGTGACCACTGTAAAAAGGCGTATGGGTAGTCACTAAGAGGTTAAATATTATGTGAAGATCTACAGTAAGTCATTCTAAGTAGATTACTGTAAGAATAAATGTGGAGCAGAACTTAATATGGCATCAGGTTTAATTTCAGTGAAAGATAACTTTTAAATAGTTGAAAACAATGAATGTACTTGTATTGGATTTAGTATATGCTTGTAAAAGGTTATAAGATGTTAGATAAATCTCATGTTAGGTTTCATGTCAAACATGATATTTTTGGTAACATACACCTGAGCAATCATATCAATGATTAAATGGTTTCAGCTTTAAAACAGACTTGCACTATGTCCTGAAAGGAACTGGGAAGAAAAAAGAACACCCTATAGCATAACAAACAATGGAAAATGCATTGAACATCCTACAAAGTGTAAAATAATTGCAATAGTCAACATGCATCATTTGGGACTTTAATCAAAACTTACAATTATGGAAGTAAAAAAAAAATGAACTTTTCCAAAATTAGAACATTTTCCATGAATTGCAGTTGTAAATTATGAGTGGTGTCCAATATGTTATCTACCTCAATATGAAAACAAAATTTTCTGAGAAAGTTGAACTGAATACTTTCTCAGTTAATCCCATTTGACAAGGCTACTTTCACACTCGCATTTGGTGTGGATCCGTCATGGATCTGCACAGACGGATCCGTTCAGATAATACAACCATCTGCATCCGTTCAGAACAGATCTGTTTGTATTATCTTTAACATACCCAAGACGGATCCGTCTTGAACACTATTTAAAGTCAATGGAGAACGGATCCATTTTCTATTCTGCCAGATTTTGTCATAGAAAACGGATCCACCCCCATTGACTTACATTGTGTGCTAGGACAGATCCATTTGGCTCAGTTTCGTCAGACGGACAAAGCGGAATGGAGGCAAACTGATGCATTCTAAGCGGATCCTTTTTAATTCAGAATGCATTAGGGCAAATCTGATCCGTTTTGGACCGCTTGTGAGAGCCCTGAATGGATCTCACAAAAGGAAAGCCAAAACGCCAGTGTGAAAGTAGCCTAAAACTCACTTATGCCACTTTGCATCCAGTCATCAGATGCCCTCAGAATAGGAGACTTTTCTTGCTGCTGCAGGAACCCTGTTACCGCCTCATTGGCTGTATTATCATCAGGAAATCGTTGCTCGTGCAGAAATTTCTTCAGGTTACAAGAGAGAGAAATCACTGGGAGCAAGGTCTGGACTGTAGGGTGCATGGTTAAGCTTCTTGAAGCCAGATTCCCTGATAGTAGCTTGTGATTTGTGAGAGTTGTAAGCTGGCGCATTGTCGTGAAGCAGCAACACACCTGCCGACAAGTTCCCACATCATTTCTCTTTGATTGCCTCAAATAATGCTTATATTGTAGAATTATAGGTGTCTCCAATAATAAAACACCTTCTGTAAGGCCTCCTGCACACAAACCTTTTTTTTTTTAAGTTTTTTTGCGTTCCGTATACGGAACCAATTACTTCAATGGATCAGCAAAAAAACGGAAGGTACTCCGCATGCCTTCCGTTTCCGTATTTCCGTTCCGTTCAGACATAGAACATGTACATGTGCTATTGTCCGCAAATCACGTTCAGTGGCTCCATTCAAGTCAATAGGTCCACACAAAAAAAAAATTATGCATACAGAATGAATTTGTATGTCTTCCGTATACGTTCCGTTTTTACGGATCTATTTATTGAACATTTTATGCCCAGCCCAATTTTGTAATGTACTTACTGTTTAAACATTATTGTATGCTTCCATTTCCGTTTGCGATCCGCAAACAAATGATCAAAAACTGAAAAACGGAACAGCAAAATGGAACGGAAACACTTCTGGAACAAAATAACAGAAAAAAGATCCGTTCGAAACACACCGCAAAACCATACAACTTTGTGCAGGAGGCCTTACACTGACTTTGACCCGAGGATCTTCCCAAATCATGGCCTCCACTTTATGGCACATTTTCTCTGAAGATTCTTCAACAGGTTGCCCTGAATGGTAATCATCTTCAATTGATTCCCTACCACATTTAAAGAAGACCTTTCACTAGAATAAAAAATCTAAACTAACTATACAGACACGGAGAGCGGCGCCCAGGGATCTCCCTGCACTTACTGTTATACCTGGACGCCGCTCCGTTTTCCCGGTATAGCCTTCGGTATCTTCATATGTTAGGCTCCACCCAGTTGAACCTGCCGGCGTCTCATTCTCCCATGCTGTAGCGCTGGCCAATCACAGCGCTCAGCTCATAGCCTGAGAGAAAAAAAAGCCTCTCAGGCTATGAGCTGAGCGCTGCGATTGGCCAGCGCTACAGCATGGGAGAAGAAGACGCCGGCAGGTTCCACTGGGTGGAGCCTAACTATGAAGATACCGGAGGCTATACCGGGAGAATGGAGCGGTGCCCAGGTATAACAGTAAGTGCAGGGAGATCCCTGGGCGCCGCTCTCAATGTCTGTATAGTTAGTTTAGATTTTTTATTCTAGTGAAAGGTCCTCTTTAAACTGATTGGCCAAAACTTTACTTGGTGGTAGGAAGTGTATTATCACCATATATAGCAATCATCCTTTCATAGATCTCTATAGGCTTCTTTTCATCCTTTGAAAGGAATTTAATCACAGAACAAACTTCCAAATCCCTCACTTTTTTTGTAGATGCATGCTATTCTGCAATTGCTATTATGTCACTTCCAGTACTTTAATCAGACTGAACTGTTACTGTGTGGGTTGCATGGACAGACATGTCTCAACCTGCACATACAAGCTCAGCTCTATAACTGACAGAACATGCTGGGGTCGATAACTTATTGAACATCCATCCCTCATAGAACAACAGCAGTCTCAAGTCTGGTTGTATTGTGATTCAGGTGTTTTGCAGCAATATTATTTGGATAAACCCACTGTAAGTAATTTTTACAAATATATATATACACTCGAGATTATTATAGGTTTATAGTGGCTCACCCTTCTGTTTACCAGGTTCGGTGCTCTAACTATGATGTGGTTCACCCCAACCACATAAGGGGTTAACAATAAAGAAATATGTAAATTATAGTGAGCACTCAATATCTGTGGTCATATATCAGGTCTGTTGATATAACTATTTTATTAGAACATGAAATGGTGCATACAATAGATATAGCATAATAAAATATCGTACCTTAAGATTAAAATTAAATAATAAAACAAAATATGGAAAAACACAGTTGGTTATACCGATAGAGAATTGGTCACTTAAGGTTGGTATTGTCTCCTTATAGAGGCTGCAATTTTGTTTTTATAGGTGTTGCAACATTGTTCCCAACGTTAAATATCTCAGTTATCAATGGTGTGTCCGTGCATGTAGTTAGCCAGAAGTACTCACTGTTTGGGGTTCGGCTCGTGTGTAACTGTCCGTGGTGGCGTCCCACCGTGGGTCAGTGCACTCACCCAATGTAACGTTTTTGGAGTGTCTTCCGATATTCACGGTCCGCGGTGTTGTTGCGGTAATCCTGCTCCCCAAGAGACCGCTGTGCGTCCCTCGTGTAGCTGGCGTCCTGCTTTTTTGCTGACACTACACGTGATCAGGGCGCCGGGGAGGTCTTTACCCGATGAAAAGTTGTGGGATATCTCCCGATGATCAAAGTCTGCGGTTACGGTAATCCTGCTTCCAGGTGGCCGCTGTGTGTCCCACGTGTGGCTGGCGTCCTGTGCTTTTTGCCGGCACTCCACGTGATCAGGGCGCCGATGAAGTCTCTACCTGTGATTGGTTCAAGACTCCTGTGATGAATTAGGAATATTTTCGATCACCGTCTATGCGGTCGTGTCCGTGATTCCGTGTGCTGATCAGCTCCGATGGGTTAAAGTGTCCAGTCGTCTATAGGGATCCCAACCGCTATACGCGTTTCAAGGTCTCTGACCTCTTCCTCAGTAGCATCGGGAGATATCCCACAACTTTTCATCGGGTAAAGACCTCCCCGGCGCCCTGATCACGTGTAGTGTCAGCAAAAAAGCAGGACGCCAGCTACACGAGGGACGCACAGCGGTCTCTTGGGGAGCAGGATTACCGCAACAACACCGCGGACCGTGAATATCGGAAGACACTCCAAAAACGTTACATTGGGTGAGTGCACTGACCCACGGTGGGACGCCACCACGGACAGTTACACACGAGCCGAACCCCAAACAGTGAGTACTTCTGGCTAACTACATGCACGGACACACCATTGATAACTGAGATATTTAACGTTGGGAACAATGTTGCAACACCTATAAAAACAAAATTGCAGCCTCTATAAGGAGACAATACCAACCTTAAGTGACCAATTTTCTATCGGTATAACCAACTGTGTTTTTCCATATTTTGTTTTATTATTTAATTTTAATCTTAAGGTACGATATTTTATTATGCTATATCTATTGTATGCACCATTTCATGTTCTAATAAAATAGTTATATCAACAGACCTGATATATGACCACAGATATTGAGTGCTCACTATAATTTACATATATATATACACTCACCTAAATAATTATTAGGAACACCTGTTCTATTTCTCATTAATGCGATTATCTAGTCAACCAATCACATGGCAGTTGCTTCAATGCATGTAGGGTTGTGGTCCGGGTCAAGACAATCTCCTGAACTCCAAACTGAATGTCAGAATGGGAAAGAAAGGTGGGCTACAACAGCAGAAGACCCCACCGGGTACCACTCATCTCCACTACAAATAGGAAAAAGAGGCTACAATTTGCACAAGCTCACCAAAATTGGACTGTTGAAGACTGGAAAAATGTTGCCTGGTCTGATGAGTCTCAATTTCTGTTGAGACATTCAAATGGTAGAGTCCGAATTTGGCGTAAACAGAATGAGAACATCTATCCATCATGCCTTGTTACCACTGTGCAGGCTGGTGGGGATGGTGTAATGGTGTGGGGGATGTTTTCTGGGCACACTTTAGGCCCCTTAGTGCCAATTGGCCATCGTTTAAATGCCACGGGCTACCTGAGCATTGTTTCTGACCATGTCCATCCCTTCATGACCACTATGTACCCATCCTCTGATGGCTACTTCCAGCAGGATAATGCACCATGTCACAAAGCTCGAATCATTTAAAATTGGTTTCTTGAACATGACAATGAGTTCACTGTACTAAAATGGCCACCAGATCTCAACCCAATAGAGCATCTTTGGGATGTGGTGGAACGGGAGCTTCGTGCCCTGGATGTGCATCCCTCAAATCTCCATCAACTGCAAGATACTATCCTATCAATATGGGCCAACATTTCTAAAGAATGCTGTCAGCACCTTGTTGAATCAATGCCACGTAGAATTAAGGCAGTTCTGAAGGCAAAAGGGGGTCCAACACCGTATTAGTATGGTATTCCTAATAATTCTTTAGGTGAATATATATATATATTTATTTTTTATTTTTTTGCAACATTTCACATAATATTGAAAATGAACTTTTGTACTAAATTACAATTCCTGAAAATATAAATCTGTGTAAAAACAGAAAAAGGTTTTAGTTTTTTTCTTGAGGCAAGAGTGATCTTCCACCAATTTGATATTGAGATATACCATATTGGCCACTTCCTACAAATAATGACATTCAGACAGAAGTACCATGATTTGCATTTGCTTAGTAAATCAAGCAGATGTATGTCTTTTATATTCTGTATGGCCAGGTAGTAAAAAACCACCTGGTGTTGATGACCTCAGATAAATACCAGATTGAGACCACTCCAAAGCCCTAGTGCATACTGCTTGGCCATATTATGGCACAGTACATCCTCTGTGTTGTACAGAACCAGTATTCACATGTACAGACAGTCCTCTCAGTCTCCTTTTCTTTGACGTCTCTGCTCTTGATGCCAAAGTGGAGGAGACTGAGAGGACTGTCCTGAACAGGTGGGCAATGTAGACTTCGTGAGCATATCCTCATGAGATTCAAAAGGACTGTTTTTTAACAGACTGGACCTACTTGTAGATGAGCTCTGAAGTCAAAACAGTTACATATTAAGTTTAGATATTACGGTGGAACAGTAACAGAAATTTTAGATATTACGGTGGAACCATAACAGAAATTTTAGATATTAGAATGGAACCATAATGGACCTCCTAGTAACTAGACACTGAATGTGCTCTGTTATCATTGCAAGTGTGTATATGTACTGTTATTAATTGTCATAAGGCCTATCATTCTGAAAAATAGCTGTGAACTAAGGATATCTTCACACGTGGCAGATTTTTTGCAGAAGTTTCTGCAACTGAAAATTAGTTCCATACATTTCAATGGGGCTTGAACAAATGCACATGCTTGCTGCAGAAACAACCACATTCCAATGATCGGAATTGATTTTCCACTGCAAACATTTCTGCAGTACATCTGCCATGAAAAGAGAAGAATGTGTTATCACTGAAAACAAGAACTTTTCAAGCATGAAGACTAAAACTACGGTAGTATATTTTTAAAATCTTCACTTGAGCTAAAATAACTTTGTAGTTTCTCTGGTGGTTCTCCTATCAGTGACAAAATGACAGGGGCACATGTAAATTCACAAGTAAAAATATCTATAAAGCAATTTCCCAATAGTGATAAAGATGAGTGAATCGATACATAAGAATCAATTTGTCTCATCATGCAGAGTTCTGATCATTCAACGGGGTGTCTCCAAAGCTGAGGACGATCCACCTGCAGCTTGAGTGACAGGACCAGACATCTCAGCCGGCCATGACAATTTTGCGCCTGTGCCACTGCTCTAAGTAACGGTGCAAACAAAAAGACTTTACTCAAGGTGAATTTTTGGAAATGAAACCATTTGAAATAAACTTGCAATAAATGAAACCAAGATTTCATTTTCTCCTCCAAGATTGCTATCAACTGAAACATTTTCGCAGTCACATCTGTAGCCTTCTTTTCACAGTGACAATGGTTATATTTAACTGAAACAATTGAAGAAAAGTTGCTTGCAGGTCATGCTCTGATGTTCATCAAACAGTTGTGCTACCACAGAAGTGTGCATACACTGTGTCAAAATTATATCTAAGCATCCCGTGGTCTACTAAATTGTCTGACTTCATTTTAATATTTAATTGTTCATGTACTAATAGTATAATATATTTGTTGTCATTCCCAATCTTCTTTATAAGATCATATGTGCATTTTACAAGGGGATAAGCTAGAGGTATTACACTAGGCTTCAATGTTAAAAACAAATAATAAAGGCAAACCAATTAATAAATTCCAGTTTTAGACAAATGCAGTATTTCAAAAGAGCACACATGGATCAATCAGTATTACACATCCCTTGGTTAATCCATGCAAGTTCAATTGTGAAGGGTTTTGTAAGCAGCTTACCAAGTAAATAAGTACTTAATTTGAGAATCACTGAACATATGTTGCATTTGTGTGTTAACCAGTGAACATTGTTTACTTTATATGGCTTTCATGTCTCAATACAATTTAAATAAAAATAGGGAAAAAGAATAAATGATTTTCGCCATAAAATGATACACATTATATAAAAAATGTCTAGTATAGTTGGTTGAATATTGTTTCTTCATTTTCCGTTAACATCCTAAATGACTTCCACAAAGAAATATCAGGAATTATTTCAATTTTGGCACTTTTTTTAAGCTTTAGAAAATAAGTGTTAACCTCATGTTGTCACATTTTATTATTTTTTCTCTATATATATATATATATAATTTTTTATTTTATTTTTGAACAAGAACTTTAAAACACATGAAATAAAAAAATTGTCCTTGTTGCCCAAACTATTGTATAGAATGCCCCCTTTTTTTTCAGCAAATGCTTTCATGTGATATGTTGATACTGTACAGTAGTTAATAATCCGAACCCATAACACAGTTTTTTGCTTAAAAAAATAAATCAGTAACCATTTAATTTGTCTTTGAATCCTAATTCCAAAGTGTCAGGCTTCCCTGCATTCAATAAATATTCATTCACAGTTTATGTATCCTTAGAGGATGAGTACATTTCTTTAGGACATATCAAGTTGAATACTTCATTTTACAAACACCTGCTGTGGTGGAAGCAGCTGATGCAGAGGCAGATGCGGCCCCCTGACTGTCAACAAAAAGAGGGTCCAAACAAGCTACTTTAGCGGCAAAAAATGAATGGATGCAATGAAGGACTGCAAATAGATTGGAGAACTCCAGTTCCTGTAAATAATAAATGCAAAATTATATTAGTGTCTGCTTAATCCAACCATAACTTACAAAACAGCACAATTGAAATAAGAAATCTTGAGCACTTTAAACTTACCAACACTACCGAAAATGTCAATCATACATATACCAAAACATGTTCAAAGCAGTTACTTATAAGCCAGTGTCAAAAGATTACATTTGATAGCAAAATAGATTAGTATGCCAATCTATTTTTGCTGTCAAAACAATGGAAATGAGACCCCCAATGGACTCCATCACAAGTCACTCATTCAGAGCCTTTTGGGTCCTGTGATCGCAGATCTGGCTTAGCATTATGGCTTCTATCATGAATAAAAGTCGTAAGACAAGTATTATATTATTATAAAATATTATTATACTTAGTCTTCTTAAAGAGCATCTGTCAGCATGATCAACTTTATTAAAACAAGCATACAACCTGGTAGGGTTAATCATGCTAATAAAGACGATACCCTGATTACAACTATTTGTTGTCCTATTGGTGAGAAAATTAGCATTTGCATTCATATGCAAATGACCATGCTAGAGCATGGAGGCACTGGCCAGAGCCCTTGAAGCAACAGTTTGTTACACCCCTTCGGCTTTATTCTCTTCCCTTGGATTGACATATCGTCCAGCCCAGTCTTGTGACTGTACTGTGTCTTCCAGTCCCAGCGCTTGCTCAGTGGATATCTTGCTGCACTCCGAGCAGGTCAGATTCCAACTGGACAAACACCAAGACCTGTCATCTCGCACCTAATTTGTGTATTGGCAATTGCTTAGCTGCAATCTGTGCTTGCTTGGAGTGCAGCAGGAGATCCACTGAGGAAGCTCTATCAATACAGGGGAAGGAGGAGGAACTTAAGGGATGTAACATACTGGTGCTCCAAAGGCTCTGGCTGCCCCAGTAAGGTTATTAGTATATGAATAAAAATGTCGTTTTCTTACCACTGAGGCAACAGATAATCATCAGGGTATAATTTTTATCAGCATTATCAACCCTACAAGGCTGTATGGCCTTTTTAAAAAAGGGTTAATGCCACGACTTTGTCACAGTCTTGGTGTTGTTCGCTGTGACATGTTTGCTGTGTGTGCTAGTTGCCTGGGGCAACGTGTTGTTTATGCAGCATGTGTGTGCACTGCTCCTTGTATCCTGGTTCCTTCCCTGTCTGGTGCTTGTGGGTTTAAGTTCCTGGCTGGGTGTGGTCACTAGGTGCTATTTATCCTGTTGCTAAGTGGCAGGAGTGTTAGTTGTCCTCCAGCCTTTGTTTGGTGTTGGAGCTATGCTCCTGCCCTGGGTGTTCCATCTGCCTAGTTCTTGAGGGCCACCTAATGAGACATCAATGTCACCTGCCCTTCCTACTCTGTTTCTATGTGTGGTATGGTTTATGTTTTGGGTTGGTGTTGTATATCTAGTTTTTGTCCCATGTCTGGTCTGTTTCTGGTGTGTATAGTCCTGCATAGATGCTAGACATTTCCCCTGTCTGAGCCTTTGGTAAGAGGGCTCTTGGGTTCCCCGGAGGGGGAACAACAAGTCAGTGTACAGTTCTGCCTGAGGCCGCCATGCATCCTCTCCGCATGGTGGTCCAAGCAGTTACTGGTGTGCTGGGTTCTGTGTTTGTTGTTTGTACTGTGTCCTGTATGGTTTTCGGGTTCCAGTACATATGCATGGGTTCCAGTCGTTGTTGTTTGGACTGCTAGTATTTCTTCCAGCAGCAGGTAAGTGGCTTAGTATATTGGTGCTCTTGGTCCAGTGGGAGTTCTTGTCACTGGTTTCTTACCTGCCATTCCAGTTTGCTACTCACTGTCATCTCTTTATGTTTGTGTGTATTGGTGTTATACTTTCGTTGTAGGATGTTCTAGGGGTCAGGTGAAATCCTTCTCGAACATCACTGAAAACTTGTTGTTAGATGTTCTAGGGGTCAGGTGGACCCACACTAGAACATGAAATTCCTGGACATGGGTAAGCAGTCAGTTCACTCGAGTTCACCTTTCCTCCAGGGAACCTTATGAGAAATCAAGGTGCCGCCAATAGTGAAGTACAATCACAATAGGTTCCAACTGCAAGGTTTTTATTATACTCACAAGATGGATAAGGTAACAAGCAGTGTACACAAATCATTCACCCGACCCGGGTTTCGCTTTGAGAAGCTTCGTCAGGGTTATCCTGAAACTATCAGGGTGAGTTAGGCCCCTAGGTTTCGGTGTATAAACTTCCCTACCAATGAGGCCTGTTCATACTTATGGTTAGTCAGGGCTTGCATTAGGGTTGCTCTAGGACAGTGATGGCGAACCTATGGCACGGGTGCCAGAGGCGGCACTCAGAGCCCTCTCTGTTGGCACCCGCGCCTTGGAAAAAGTCTATGGCGTACCAATATGCTTTAGACTTTTCCTGCCATTCATCATCACAGGACGCACTATGAACAGCACTAGCAGTGCATTGTATGTAGGCTATTAAGCTATTATAGCTAAATGATAAAGTACATGGAAGATATACTATATTGGTATTCAGGTTAAATTGCCGTGTTGGCACTTTGCAATAAATAAGTGGGTATTTGGTTGCAGTTTGGGCACTCGGTCTCTAAAAGGTTCACCATCACTGCTCTAGGAGGTCACAGCTCCCTTACCCCAGTGTCTAGGCATAGTTTCTGTTCCCTTTTCCCATCAGTGTTTGGTGTGGAGTTTTTCCCCCACACCCACCGTGACAGTTAATCATGCTGACAGATGCTTTTTAACCCCTTAAGGACACAGGGCGTACAGGTACGCCCTTGTGCCCTGGTACTTAAGGACACAGGGCGTACATGTACGCCCTGTGCATTTTCAATCACCGCCGCGCGGCCGGCGGCGATCGGAACCCCGTGCCTGCTCAAATCATTGAGCAGGCACTTGGGGCAAATGCGTCGGGGGGTCCGGTGACCCCCCCATGTATGCGATCGCAAAAAACCGCAGGTCAATTCAGACCTGCGGTTTTCTGCGTTTCCGGGTTATTCGGGTCTCTGAAGACCCGATAACCCGGAACAGGATGGTGATGGTGGTGTGATTTCACTCCACCAATCACCATCCAGCGATCCTGAGTGGTGATGGTGACATCACCACTCAGGATCGCTTTCTGATTGGTCAGGGGGCGGTGCGGCGGCAGATTCAAAAGAGGCAGGCGCCCCTCTCCTCCTCCTTTTGTGTTCCAGCGCCGGAGGAGAGAGGAGCTGCCTGCTTGTGTCCACCATCGCTGCCAGCACCCCTGATCTGTGCCCCCAGGACCCGATCTGTGCCCCAACACCCCATCAGGTACATAGGGACAGCTAGGGAAAGTTTGGGATAGGCAGGGAAAAAAAAGGGAAAGTTAGTTTTTTTTTACTTTTTATTGCATCACCCTAGTTAGGGTGTCTGGGGTCCACAGCACAGCTGTGTGACCCTAGACCCCCCAGGGGTGCTGCCACTTGCCCCCCTCCCCCTGCCACTTGCCCCCCCCCCCCACCTTTTTTGGGGTGCTTTTTTTTTTTTTTTTTTTTCATCGCACACCCCACCGCTGATCAACTTCGGACGGTTGATCAGCAGTTTTGAATTTTTTTTCCTCACTTTTTTGCCCTTTTTTTAGTTAGTTTTATTTATTTTTTTCTGTTAGTTTTAGGGTGAGTTCGTGAACACCCGTGCCCCCTCACACACGCACACCAAATAAAGAGTTACACACACGCACATATACACGCAGACACACACTCCCCTATGGCCCGCCGGACGTTCTCGGCCGAGGAGGCATACGCCCAGCTTGCCTCCGAGTCCGAGAGTCCCAGTGAGGATGAGGATGACCCCACATTCCTGTTGTCATCCGCATCCTCCTCATCATCTAGCGATGATGATGAGCCCCCAAGGCGGCGGAGACGCCGCCAGGCGGAGCAAGGGGACCGCCATGTTAGGGACCCTGTGGCCCACACTAGTACGAGCAGCTCTGGGGCTCGTACTGGTTTCCCGGCCCACCAGTTAAATCCACCGGAGCACCCTGCCGGTGAACTTGTCTGGTGTAGCCCAGAGCGATACGAGCCCGTGATTCCTGATTTTGTAGGCCAATCAGGAATCCAGATTTCCACAGTGGGCTACACTGAATATGACTTTTTTTGTCATTTTTTCAGTGACTCACTGGTAAATCTGATGGTGGAGCAGACGAATCTGTACGCCCAACAGTTCGTCGCTCAACACCCGGGCTCCTTTTTGGCCAGGCCCGGTGGCTGGACGCCGGTCAGTGCAGCCGAAATGAGGACATTTTGGGGCCTCGTGCTGCATATGGGCCTGGTCAAGAAACCCAGTGCCAGGCTGTACTGGAGTGGGGACGTCCTATATCAGACCCCACTTTACAGTACGGTTATGACACGCTCCCGGTTTGAGGCCATCAGGAAATGTCTGCATTATTCCGATAATGCAGCATGTCCACCCCGAGGTGATCCTGCCCATGACCGTCTGTACAAGATACGGCCGGTCATCGATCACTTTGGGGCCAAATTCATGGAGGCCTATGTACCTGGAAGGGAGGTCGTGGTTGATGAGTCTCTCATTGCGTTCAAGGGGAGACTCATTTTCCGCCAGTATGTGCCTTCCAAGCGGGCGAGGTATGGCGTGAAGCTATACAAAATTTGTGAGAGTACCTCAGGGTACACTTACAAATTTCTTGTGTACGAGGGGCGAGATTCCCGGATTCAACCACCAGAATGTCCCCCCACTCTGGGTGTTACCGGGAAACTCGTGTGGGACCTTATGTACCCACTGCTGGATAAGGGTTACCACTTGTACGTGGATAACTTTTATACCAGTATCCCCTTGTTCCAGTCCCTTGCCGCCAGATCCACGTCCGCTTGTGGGACCGTGCGGAAAAATCAACGCGGCCTCCCTGCCCACCCCCTCCAGGTACCCATCCCCAGGGGTGAGACCCGTGCCCTTACCACTGGAAACCTGTTGCTGGTCAGGTATAAGGACAAGAGGGATGTCCTTATGCTGTCCACAATTCATGGCAACGGCATCACCCCTGTCCCTGTGCGAGGTACCGCGGCAACGGTCCTCAAGCCCGATTGTATCGTCGCCTACAATCGGTATATGGGAGGAGTTGATCTCTCGGATCAAGTCCTCAAGCCATATAACGCCATGCGCAAAACCCGGGCATGGTACAAAAAAGTTGCGGTCTACTTGGTGCAGGTTGCCATGTACAACTCTTTTGTACTATCCCGAAGCGCTGGCAGCACAGGGACATTCCTCCAGTTCTATGAGGCAGTCCTCAAGGCCCTGATCTTTTCGGACCGGGAAAGAGCAGGCCGGAGTACCTCGGGAACTGTAGGCGCCCGGATCGTCCCTGGCCAACACTTTCCAGGTGTGGTCCCCCATACTGGAAAGAAGGGACGAACCCAAAAAAAGTGCAGAGTGTGTCGCAGGAGGGGGATACGGAAGGACACGACTACTCAGTGCGACACATGCCCCGATCATCCGGGCCTCTGCATTGACGGTTGCTTCAGGGAGTATCACACTTCCATGGAGTACTAAATTTATATCCCAATTTAGGACTGACATGGGATAAAAAAAAAAAATGGTTCTCAGACTTGAGACACCCAAAAAAACTAAAATAATTTATTAAAAGTAGACATAGGTATTGCCGCGTCTGTAATAATCTCCTCTATAAAAATGCCCCATGACCTAACCCCCCAGATTAACACGGTCCAGAAAAAAAAAAAAGGTGCAAAAAAAGTTTTTTTTTGTCACCTTACATAATAAAAAGTTTAATAGCAAGCGATCAAAAAGTCATATAGCCCCCAAATTAGTGCCAATACAACCGTCATCTCATCCCGCAAAAAATGAGCCCCCACATAAGATAATCAGATAAAAAAAAAAATTGAAAATGACCCTTAGACTTTAGAGATACAAATTTTTTTTTAGGGTATCAAAAAGGATAATATAGTCTAAAACCTAAATTATTGTAAAAAAAAAGTTGACTTATTAGGTATCGCCACGTCCGTAAGAATCTCCTCTATAAAAATACCCCATGACCCAACCCCCCAGATTAACACAGTAAAAAAAAAAAAAAAAAAATAGGTGCAAAAAATTTTTTTTTTGTCACCTTACATAACAAAAAGTTTCATAGCAAGCGATCAAAAAGTCATATAGCCCCCAAAATAGTGCCAATAAAACCGTCCGCTCATCCCGCAAAAAATGAGCCCCCACATAAGATAATTGGCTAAAAGAAAATTAAAAAAATTACACTTAGACTTTAGAGATACCCAAAAAAAAAAGTTGTATCAAAAAAGATAATATAGTCAAAAACCTAAATAATTGTAAAAAAAAGTAGACTTATTAGATATTGCCGCGTCCGTAAGAATCTCCTCTATAACAATATCCCATGACCTAACTACCCAGATTAACACGGTTAAAAAAAAAAAAAAAAAACGGTGCCAAAACCGCTATTTTTGGCACTTTTCCATTTCAGTCCGTTTTTTCCGGTAAGAAAACAAGGGTTAACAACCAAACAAAAGTTAAAATTTATTACCCTGATACTGCAGTTTACAGAAACGCCACATTTGTGGTCGTAAACTGCTGTATCCGTAAAAGGGAGGCTGCAAAAGGAAAGGACCGACATGGTTTCTGGAAGGCCGATTTTGATGGCCTTTTTTATTGACACCATATCCCTTTTGAAGCCCCCCTGATGCCCCCCTAGAGTAAAAACTCCCTAAAATTGACCCCATCTAAGAAACTACACCCCTCAAGGTATTCAAAAATGATTATACAAACTTTATTAACCCTTTAGGTGTTCCTCAACAGTTAATGGCAAATGGAGATGAAATATCAGAATTTCAATTTTTGGTAACCTTACCTCACAAAAATGTAATATAGAGCAACCAAAAATTATATTTACCCTAAAAATACTCCCCCAAAAAATGCCACCTTATCCCGTAGTTTCCAAAATGGGGTCACTTTTAGGGAGTTTCGACTCCAGGGGTGCATCAGGGGGGTTGAAACAGGACACGGTGTAAATAAACCGGTCCATAAAAATCAGCCCTCCAAAAACCAAACGGCGCACCTTTCACTCTACGCCCCGCTGTGTGGCCGTACAGTAGTGTACGGCCACATATTGGGTATTTCTGTAAACGGCAGAGTCAGGGTAATAAAGATACAGTCTTGTTTGGCTGTTAACCCTTGCTTTGTTAGTAGAAAACATGGGTTAAAATGGAAAATAAGGCAAAAAAATGAAATTTTCCAATTTCATCCCCATTTGCCAATAACTCTTGCGCAACACCTAAAGGGTTAACGACGAATGTAAAATCAGTTTTGAATACCTTGAGGGGTGTAGTTTCTTAGATGGGGTCACTTTTAGGGAGTTTCTACTCTAGGGGTGCATCAGGGGTCTTCAAATGGGACATGGTGTAAATAAACCAGTCCATAAAAATCAGCCCTCCAAAAACCAAACGGCGCACCTTTCACTCTATGCCCCGCTGTGTGGCCGTACAGTAGTTTACGGCCACATATTGGGTGTTTCTGTAAACGGCAGAGTCAGGGTAATAAAGATACAGTCTTGTTTGGCTGTTAACCCTTGATTTGTTAGTGGAAAAAATGGGTTAAAATGGAAAATTAGACAAAAAAATGAAATTTGCAAATTTCATCCCCATTTGCCAATAACTCTTGCGCAACACCTAAAGGGTTAACGACGAATGTAAAATCAGTTTTGAATACCTTGAGGGGTGTAGTTTCTTAGATGGGGTCACTTTTAGGGAGTTTCTACTCTAGGGGTGCATCAGGGGTCTTCAAATGGGACATGGTGTAAATAAACCAGTCCATAAAAATCAGCCCTCCAAAAACCAAACGGCGCACCTTTCACTCTACGCCCCGCTGTGTGGCCGTACAGTAGTGTACGGCCACATATTGGGTATTTCTGTAAACGGCAGAGTCAGGGTAATAAATATACAGTCTTGTTTGGCTGTTAACCCTTGCTTTGTTAGTAGAAAACATGGGTTAAAATGGAAAATAAGGCAAAAAAATGAAATTTTCCAATTTCATCCCCATTTGCCAATAACTCTTGCGCAACACCTAAAGGGTTAACGACGAATGTAAAATCAGTTTTGAATACCTTGAGGGGTGTAGTTTCTTAGATGGGGTCACTTTTAGGGAGTTTCTACTCTAGGGGTGCATCAGGGGTCTTCAAATGGGACATGGTGTAAATAAACCAGTCCATAAAAATCAGCCCTCCAAAAACCAAACGGCGCACCTTTCACTCTATGCCCCGCTGTGTGGCCGTACAGTAGTTTACGGCCTCATATTGGGTGTTTCTGTAAACGGCAGAGTCAGGGTAATAAAGATACAGTCTTGTTTGGCTGTTAACCCTTGATTTGTTAGTGGAAAAAATGGGTTAAAATGGAAAATTAGACAAAAAAATGAAATTTTCCAATTTCATCCCCATTTGCCAATAACTCTTGCGCAACACCTAAAGGGTTAACGACGAATGTAAAATCAGTTTTGAATACCTTGAGGGGTGTAGTTTCTTAGATGGGGTCACTTTTAGGGAGTTTCTAATCTAGGGGTGCATCAGGGGTCTTCAAATGGGACATGGTGTAAATAAACCAGTCCATAAAAATCAGCCCTCCAAAAACCAAACGGCGCACCTTTCACTCTATGCCCCGCTGTGTGGCCGTACAGTAGTTTACGGCCACATATTGGGTGTTTCTGTAAACGGCAGAGTCAGGGTAATAAAGATACAGTCTTGTTTGGCTGTTAACCCTTGCTTTGTTAGTGGAAAAAATGGGTTAAAATAAAAAATTTGACAAAAAAAAGAAATTCTCAAATTTCATCCCCATTTGCCAATAACTCTTGTGCAACACCTAAAGGTTTAACAACGTATGTAAAATCAGTTTTGAATACCTTGAGGGGTGTAGTTTCTTAGATGGGGTCATTTTTGGGTGGTTTCTATTATGTAAGCCTCGCAAAGTGACTTCAGACCTGAACTGGTCCCTAAAAATGTCGTTTTTGTAAATTGCTGAAAAATTTCAAGATTTGCTTCTAAACTTCTAAGCCTTATAACATCCCCAAAAAATAAAATATCATTCCCAAAACAATTCAAACATAAAGTAGACATATGGGGAATGTAAAGTCATCACAATTTTTGGGGGTATTACTATGTATTACAGAAGTAGAGAAACTGAAACTTTGAAATTTGCAAATTTTTCCAAAAATTTGTTAAATTAGGTATTTTTTGGTGCAAAAAAAAATATTTTTTTGACTTCATTTCACCAGTGTCATGAAGTACAATATGTGACGAAAAAACAATCTCAGAACGGCCTGGATAAGTCAAAGCGTTTTAAAGTTATGAGCACTTAAAGTGACACTGGTCAGATTTGCAAAAAATGGCCTGGTCCTAAGGTGTAAAAAGGCTGTGTCCCTAAGGGGTTAAGTACTCTCATTTTTATATCGGAACAAGACCATCCATAATCCTAAAGCGTCACAATTCTCACAACTTGGTATCTGATTTTAATTTTATACATGATGTAATTTGTGATCTATCGAAAATAAATGTTGACTTTGGTGTTTTTCATGGTCCCAATTTAGGACATGATTTAATTCTGAAAAATAAATGTAGACACCCTGACGTATGCTTTGCCTTTTATTCCATGCTTTGAAGGACCACCTTCTTTACTGCAATGTGGAGGAAATGTAATGCCACAGTCAGAATAATTATTTGCATCCTATTTAACTTTATTGCACATTTAGATGTTAGAAAATGATATGCATTTTATTGCCCAAATGGCTAGGCCACGGTGAAAAACATACACTTGAAATTTAGAAGCATTCAGAGCAAACCACAAAAGCAAAAAAATATATATAGGTATATATACCCATAGAAGTTCAAAGAGCTGTCAGCACCACATATCTAATAACCCTGTTTAAGTTGGACTCTAGCCTTTCTACCAGAGTATACTGCTCCTCTAGTCCGGATATAGGCATGCCAGTCTTGGATGATATGAAGAGAAATGGCTGTACTATAAATATTGGTCTCCTAATAAAAAGAATTTGAGTAGGAGGTGGTTGGGTTCAATTTTTACTTAAATAGGATCTTTTATCACTCCTGACATTCCTGTTTTAATAGCTTTATGCATTCCCCGTGTAATAACAATTCTGGAGCATCTATTCTTATGACTCTATGTTGTGCCATTACTTTTTTATTTCTACTAGAAGTTATGAATGAATTGCTATTAGCCTTTAGTAAGGGTACAGAGGGGAGGTAACCAGTTGGGGGGCTGTACCTGCAGAGACTGACTCTACCCAATCAGTGCTGCCATTTTCAGACTGTGCAGGTGGGAAGGGGTGCATGGAAATACAATCTATTAACTACATTAAAAACAACACATTTAAAGTGCTTTTATGTTCATCAGCTTTCCTCTGGTGGAGTCGAGAAGTCATGGTCAAACCATTTTTTATAACAGTCAACCTGTCAGCATTTTCAGTTGACAGACGGATACACTTATCTTTTATAATGCCACCAGCAGCACTAAATACCCGCTCAGACAAAACGCTGGCGGCAGGGCAAGGCAGACCGGCAACTCCAAGGCCTGGAGTAGTTGTAAGGCACTGAGGAATCATTGCGGACGCTGACACGGTCTGCTATGTACTCCTTCACCATCTTCCAAAATGTTTCCCTCCTTGGGACAGTAGGCCACGCATCAGGGTGAGGGTGCTGGAGGGCTGTCATGAAACTGTCCCAGGTTTTGGAGAGTGTTTCCCTGCCTCTCTTGGAACTGGTGTGTGTTACCCTTGTCTCCCCTCCTCGGTTGGCCAAGGAACTGCGGACTCTGCCGCCAGCATTGTAAGATGGAATGTTTTGGAGCAATTTTTCAACAAGGATCTTCTGGTATTGCACTGTTTTGATCATCCTCTCCACCAGAGGAATGAGAGATGAGAAGTTCTCTGTGTAGCGGGGGTCGAGAAGTGTAAACAACCAGTACTATCTGTGTTGTCCAAAATGCGTTAAACGCTTGGGTCGCGGGAAAGGCAGCCTAACATAAAATCAGCCATGCGTGCCAAAGTACCAACAGGCAAGACTTCACAGTCGTCATCAGGAGGATCACTCTCAATCTCCTCATACTCCTCTGTCCACCCATGCTGAACAGATGGAATTAAACTTCCTCTGTAGTGAAGGCAAATGTCTCCTGCTCCTCCTCCTCCTCTTCATCATCCAATTCGCACTGAGAAGATGAACTGCGGGTGGTCTGGCTATCACCCTGTGTAATGTCTACCCCCATTTGCACCTCTTACTCATGCAAAGCATCATCCTTAATTGTGAGCAGCGACCGTTTGAGTGGACACAAAAGTGGGATGGTTACACTAATAATAGAGTTATCACCGCTCACCATCTGTGTTGATTCCTCAAAGTTTCTTAAATCCTCAAAGAGGTCAGACATTCATGCCCACTCCTCGCTTGTGAATAGTGGAAGCTGACTGGAAAGGTGAGGACCATGTTGCAGCTGGTATTCCACTACTGCCATCTGCTGCTCACAAAGCCTGACCAACATGTGAAACGTGGAGTTCTAGCGCGTGCTCACGTTGCACAACAGCCGCTGAGCTGGCAATTTCAAGTGCTGCTGCAGCGTTGACAGACCGGCTGAAGCTGTCGATGACTTGCGGAAATGTGCGACGCACCTTCACCAGTAGCTCAGGCAAATTGGGGTCGTTTTTGAGAAACCGCTGAACCGCAAGGTGGAACACGTAGGCTAGGCATGGGATGTGTCTAAGCTTGCTGAGCTCCAAAGCCGCCACCAAGTTACGGCCATTATCAGATACAATCATGCCTGGTTCTAGGTTGAGTGTCGAGAGCCACAGCTCAGTCTGGTTGCTTATCCCCTGCCACAGCTCTGCGGTGGTGTGCTGTTTGTCCCCTAAGCATATCAGCTTCAGCACGGCTTGTTGCCGCTTCCACACTGCAGTGCAACACTGCTTCCAGCTACCGACTGTTAACTGACTGGGGATGCACGCGGATAAATCTGAGGTGGAAGTGGAGGAGAAGTGGGGGTTGGAGCCACTAACGTAGCTTGGCGTCCGTAGCACCTGTTCCATTCCAGGATACGACTCACTCCGGGCCTCCACAACATTCACCCAGTGTGCCGTCAGGGAAATGTAGAGTCCTTGGCCAAATGCACTCTTCCATCTGTCCATGGTTAAGTGGACCTTTACAGTAACTGCATTAGTCAGGGCACAAGTGATGTTACTGGACACATGTTGGTGTAGATGGGCACGGCACACCTGGAAAAATAGTGGCAGCTGGGGGTGGCCGCTGACATCAGACTGCGGAAGGCCTCAGTGTCCACAAGACTAAATGGCAACATTTCCAGGGCCGGTAATATGGAAAGCTGCTCATTTAGAGCCATGGCCTGTGGGTGGGTGGCTGGGTATTTTCGCTTGCGTTCAAAGTCCTGGGGTAAGGACATTTAGACGCTGTGCTGGGACACCTGAAGTGGATGTGATCACTAATAGTGCTTGCGAAGGTCCAGATGCAGGGTGGGAGGCATCCTGGCCTGCGCCTTTGACAGGGGATTGGCCAGCAAGTAACATAGGGGAAGAAGAGGCAGTGGTGTGACCCGCAGACACAGATTGTGGACCCAGATGTTAATCCCACTTATTACGGTGCTTGGATTCTATGTGGTGGATCATGCTGGTGGTGGTGAGGTTGCTAGTGTTCACCCTGGCTTATTTTCGTATGGCACAGGTTGCAAACTACTATTCTTTTGTCGTCCGCACTTTCCTCAAAAAAGCGCTTTACTGTGGAACATATACCCCTTGGCAAGGGGGTGCTCTTTGGAACAGTTGCGGGCCTGTTTGGTGTGACCCACCTTCTCCCTTTTGGCACCCTATCTTCCAGCCTGTTGCGGTGCTGCAGATCTCTCCCCCTCTGTACTGCTGTCCTCGCTCAGCTTTCCACCTTCCCAGGTTGGGTCAGTGACCTCACCGTCCACCACCTCCTCTTCCACTTCCTCACTCTGATCATCCTCCTGAGTTGTTGACCTAACCACAACCTCAGTGATTGACAACTGTGTCTCATCCTCTTCATCAACCTCTTATGACAATAAATGTGGTTGACTCATTGGCAACTGTGTCTCATCATTATCTACCTCATTAAACACTATTTGCTGTTACGCACTGTCATTTTCTTGTGACTATGGATGCTCAAGAGGTTGGGAATCAGGGCACAAGATCTTATGTTCCTCTTTAAGTGTGAGGGCCAAATCAAGGAATGGTGATAATAAGAGGTCCTGGGAATATCCGATTGTGGGATCACTTGTTTGGCCAGACTGTACATGATGGGAGGAAGGAAGATCAGGATGAGGATTGTGTTGAGCAGACTCTTGGCTACTGAGTCTGGACTTGGTGGAAAACAGGGTGGTGTTTAACCGACTGGAAGAATTATCTGCTGCAACCCAACCGACCAGCTGGTCGCACTAGTCTGACTTCAAGAGTGATGTCCTCCGCCACCCTGCAAACTGGGACATGAAGCTAGGTATTGAGGATGATTGTTTTTCTTGTGCTCCGGCAGCAGGCACAGTTATTCTGTGTGCAGGGCCACAGCCCCTGCGTGCACCATAGCATCACGGCCACTTCCCCGTCACTTACTGCTTACATTTTACATTTTAAATGTGATAAATGCTTGAAAGTATGTCACACGTACAATAGCGTAGGATACGTGATGAGGAAACGTTATACAGGACAGGTACCACAGGTTATGTCACTGCTCACAGTAAATACGGAAAAACTGGAGATGTCGCGCGGATAATTTAACTTTCCGCAGCTGTCACGTGGGGGAAAAAAAAGGGCACTTGTCATCATTTCAAAAAAATTTAGTACTACGAAGCTTCCTTTTTTAGACGTCCTACCTTGATCTTCATGAATTTTTTGATACTGTAAATGTAAACACAACCGAATCCACAAATATAACTTTTTTGATTTCACTGTACATTATTATAAGACTTATAAGACTCTACAGACTCTAATATGCAAAGAGACAAAGCACTACAACCCCCAGTATGCAAAGGGACAACTCACTACAATCACAAGTATGCAAAGGGTCAAAGCACTACAACTATTGTCCCTTTGCATAATTGTTTTGTTCCTGGACTTTAAATTATAAACAATATATTACCAGGGCGGGCACTGAGGGCAGACAGGCACTAAAGGAACTTAGGCAGCAGACGGAGTCAAACAGGCTGGCACTTGCTCCCCTGCATTAATCCCGCTGGCGGGTGTCACGTGACGTAGCAGCCCCTGCGCTAGCCTTAAAGGACCTTGTCATCTGACCCTGCACTGGTGAGCGGGGGCGGACTGGTGAATAATTTGTATCGGTAAATAAATTGCCCTGCCGCTGGCGGGATGAAGGGGGGGGTGTGTGTGGACTCACAGCACGCTTGTAGTGGGTCGGCTTGGGCAGGGCCGTCTTTTATATTAATTGGATCCTGGGTGAGAATTTACTTGGGCCCCCTTGATCCCGCCTTCCCTTACCCTAGCAGGCAATCACGCCCTCCACCAGTATATATAATATAGCTTACAGTGAATGACTGTAAATACTTACAGTTCTGAAGACTTCAGCAGGCTAAGGATCAGTGCTCTGGGCAGCTGGGCTCAGGGCTGGAAGTGGGCACCGCTCTGCAGTTCAGGAAGGAGACCTGGGCTCACCCTAGCATTGCAGTGCATCCCAGCACCCACAGTATGCAGTATAGCACCCTATAGTATGCAGTACCCCTACAGTACGCAGTATAGCATCCTATAGTATATAGCACCCCACAGTATGCAGTATAGCACCCTATAGTATACAGCACCCCACAGTATGCAATACATAGTATAACACCCCACAGTATGCAGTATAGCATCCTATAGCATACAGTATAGCACCACACAGTATACAGTAGAGCAGTATAGCACTCC
Organism: Bufo gargarizans; assembly: GCF_014858855.1. Taxonomy (NCBI): domain Eukaryota; kingdom Metazoa; phylum Chordata; class Amphibia; order Anura; family Bufonidae; genus Bufo; species Bufo gargarizans. The sequence continues at coordinate 99,105,224 of NC_058084.1, forward strand.
ACAATATACAGCACCCCACATTATACAGTAGAGCAGTATAGCACCCAGTATACAGCACCCCACAGTATACAGTAGAGCAGTATAGCACCCAGTATACAGCACCCCACAATATACAGCACCACACAGTATACAGTAGAGCAGTATAGCACCCAGTACACAGCACCCCACAGTATACAGTAGAGCAGTATAGCAACCAGCATACAGCACCCACAATATACAGCACCCGACAGTATACAGTAGAGCAATATAGCACCACATAGTATACAGCACCCTACAGTATACAGTAGAGCAGTATATCACCCCACAGTATACAGCACCCCACAGTATATAATCTCATATAGCAGCCCCCAGTATATAATCTCATATAGCAGTCCCCCAGTATATAATCTCATACAGCGGCCCCCAGTATGTAATCTCATACAGCAGCCCCCCAGTATATAATCTCATACAGCAGTCCCCAGTATATAATCCCACACAGCAGCCCCCCAGTATATAATCTCATACAGCAGCCCCCCCAGTATATAATCCCACACAGCAGCCCCCCCAGTATATTATCTCACACATCAGCCTCCCTGGCCCCCAGTATATAATCTCATACAACAGCCCCCAGAGTATATAATCCCACACAGCAGCCCCCCTAGTATATAATCCCATACAGAAGCCCCCCAGTATATAACCCCACACAGCCTCCCCCAGCATGCAATCCTCAGACCCTCCTCAGTAGTCGCATCCACCTCTCCAGCGCTGACAGACTCTCTCCCCTCTACAGACACTGCTGAGCAGCCATCCCTGATCTTCCTACTATGCAGACAGTCAGCCAGTGCCTGTGATAGCAGAGTGTTGCCGACCTACGTGACCTACCCTTCTCCTGCAGAGCTGCAGCAACACTGAGTCCTGGAAGAAAGAAAGGACCTTTGATTACCTCATAGCCATGTGACCAGCAACATTGCTATGTTACTGGTCACATGGTTATGATGTCATGTAAGCTCCTTTCTCACGCTTTCACAGTTCGCTCTGGAGTGCCGGTGTTCTGTCAGAATACTATACCTTACCGGCACACGCAGGCATGGCAGCACCCCCCTGTAGCTGACAGCCTGACACCTGGGGCGGATGGACCCCCTCCCCTGCGGCACTCCACTTCATGTCATTTAAATTGTGGGCAGTGGCCAGCAGAGCTCAAGAGGCAGCTTCCTTTGAGCCCCCCAGGAACAACTGGGCCCTGGGCAGCTGCCCCTTTGCCCCGCGTTAAAGACAGCCCGGGTTTGGGACAACTTAAAAAAAAAAAAGACATTAAAGGGGCAGGGGCAGAATGGGGCAGGGGCTCAAACCCCCTTTGAGCCGTGTGTGTGCACGTCCCTGCTGCAGCGGACACCATCTATGGAAAAAGTACACTTGATGTCACTGATATTTTAGAGATGCGCACACTTTAAACAGGAGATTTGGCGTGGATATTTCAACTTTCCACAGCAGACACCGTCTACGTAAAAAGTGCACTGGATATCACTGATATTTTAGGGATGCACACACTTTAAACAGGAGATGTGGCGCAGATAATTTAACTCTCCGCAGCGAACGTCTACGGAAAAAGTACACTGAATGTCAATGACATATTAGGGATGCGCACACTTTAAACAGGATATGTGGCGCTGATAATTTAACTGTCCGCAGCGGACACCGTCTACGGAAAAAGTACACTGGATCTCACTGATATTTTAGGGATGCGCACACTTTAAACAGGAGATGTGGCGTGGATGATGTAACTGTCCGCAGCGGACAACGTCTACGGAAAAGTACACTGGATGTCACTGATATTTTAGGGATGCACACACTTTAAACAGGAAATGTGGCGCAGATAATTTAACTGTCCGCAGTGGACACCGTCTACGGAAAAAGTACACTGGATGCCACTGATATTTTAGGGATGCGCACACTTTAAACAGGAGACGTTGCGCGGATAATTAAACTGTCGGCAGCGGACACCGTCTATGGAAAAAGTCCACTGGATGTCACTGATATTTTATGGATGCGCTCACTTTAAACAGGAGATGTGGCGTGCATAATGTAACTGTCCGCAGCGGACACCGTCTACGGAGAAAGTGCATTGGATGTCACTGATATTTTAGGGATGCGCACACTTTAAACTGGAGATGTGGCGTGGATAACATAACTGTCCGCAGCGGACACCATCTACAGAAAAAGTACACTGGATATCACTGATATTTTAGTGATGCGCGCACTTTAAACAGGAGATGTGGTGTAGACAATTTAACTGTCCACAGCGGACACTGTCTACGGAAAAAGTAAACTGGATGTCACTGATATTTAAGGGATGCGCACACTTTACACAGGATTTAGACTAAGATGCGCTAAAAATATATATTGCTGCTGTCACACACAATATTCCTTAAAAGGACTTTTGGGTCTCTGAAAAGTTTTTTGTTTAAATATCTTCCTATTACACTCCCTACACTGTCTGTCCCTTCCTATGCACAGCTCTACCTAATGGCTCGTTCACACGACTGTATGACTTTTTCAGTGTTTTGCAGGCCATTTTTAACTGATCCGTTTTTTGAGTTTTTGTTTCAGTAGTGTTTTCGGTTCTGTTTCGTTTTTTCCGTATGGTATATACAATATGCAGTAATTACATAGAAAAAATGTGGCTGGGCATAACATTTTTAATAGATGGTTCCACAAAAATGGAACAGATACAGAAGACATACGGAGTACATTTCGTATGTGTTCCGTTATTTTTGCTGACCCATTGACTTGAATGGAGCCACGGAATGTGATTTGCGGGCAACAATAGTAACATAGTAACATAGCATATAAGGCCAAAAAAAGACATCTGTCCATCCAGTTTGGCCTGTTATCCTGCAAGTTGATCCAGAGGAAGGCAAAAAAAACCCTGTCAGGTGCAAGCCAATTTCCCCCATTTAAGGGGGAAAAATTCCTTCCTGACTCAATCAGGCAATCAGAATAACTCCCTGGATCAACAACCCCTCTCTAGTAGCTATAGCCTGTAATATTATTACGCTACAGAAATTCATCCAAGCCCCTCTTGAATTATTTTATTGTACACACCATCACCACCTCCTCAGGCAGAGAGTTCCATAGTCTCACTGCTCTTACCGTAAAGAATCCTTTTCTATGTTTGTGCACAAACCTTCTTTCCTCCAGATGCAGAGGATGTCCCCTCATCACAGTCACAGTCCTGGGGATAAATAGATGATGGGAGAGATCTCTGTGCTGACCCCTGATATATTTATACATAGTAATTAGATCTCCCCTCAGTCGTCTTTTTTATAAAGTGAATAACCCTAATGTTGATAATCTTTCAGGGTATTGAAGTTGCCCCATTCCAATTATTACTTTAGTTGCCCTCCTCTGAACCCTCTCCAGCTCTGCTATGTCTGCCTTGTTCACAGGAGCCCAGAACTGTACACAGTACTCCATGTGTGGTCTGACTAATGATTTGTAAAGTGGTAGGACTATGTTCTCATTACGGCATCTATGCCCCTTCTGATGCAACCCATTATCTTATTGGCCTTGGCAGCAGCTGCCTGACACTGTTTTTTGCGGCTTAGTTTGCTGTTTATTAAAATTCCTAGATCCTTTTCCATGTCAATGTTACCCAGTGTTTTACCATTTAGTATGTACGGGTGACTTGCATTATTCCTTCCCATGTGCATAACTTTACATTTGTCAGTGTTAAACCTCATCTGCCACTTATCTGCCCAAGCCTCTAATCTATTCAGATCCATCTGTAGCTGTATAAGTATCCTCTTTCGTGCCATTTACTTTACACAGTTTAGTGCCATCTGCAAAATTTGACATAGAACATGTTCTATCTTTGAACGGAACAGAAAACGGAAATACGGAAACGGAATGCATACGGAGTACATTCAGTTTTTTTTGTGGAACAATTGAAATTAATTGTTCCGTATACGGACCTTATACGGAAAGCAAAAGCAGCCCATATACGGAACGCAAAAAAAGTTCGTGGGAACGAGCCTTAACATTGAGAAATTTAGCTCAGGTTGTGCCACAAACATATATTGCTGCTGTCACACACAATAGTCCTTACAAGGAAACATTTTTGTACAAAAAATATATTTAAATACACTCCCTACACTCTCTGTCCCTTCCTATGCTCATCTCTCCCTGACTATGATTGAGCCGAACATGCGTCATCGGGTGCTATATAGCACCCGATGACACCTTCTGGCCAGCCAATCAATGTAATGCCAGTAGCCAACATGCTTACTGGCATTACAGTGAGGGCAGTACTCACCTCACATTTTTTGGCTGCATAGCAGTCAAGCAACGAGCGGGGAGGAGTCTCGAGCATGGCGCTCGAGCACATGCGGTATTCGGCCGAATACCGCCATGTGCCGAGCATGCATGATCATCACTACAGGCTAGATGTCTGGCACTGTCAATCAACAGCCAGGTGAGTACTTCTTCACCTGTGGGGACAGTCTGTCCCTGGTGGAAAATTGGTGATCGATTCGCGTATGGCCAATCCCTCCAGTATTTATGATTAAACTCCAGTGATATTCATCCCACCAAAGCTAAGGACAAGTAAAATGTTTTTACCTTTGCTTCAATTTGTTTTGTATCTTGATTCTGGAACAAAAACTTTATTTTACTTTTTCCATCATCTGAAGAACCTTTCAGCTGAGAAAACTTATACCTCCATAGTATAGCCTTGGAAATACAAACAAAAAGCATATGTATTCAGCGTTTTATAATGGTACTATTTACATCTTCTTACCCGTATACACAATAGCTCATCACATGAAAGATTAAACTTTAAGATTAAACTGCTTTATAATCCAGGTTGCAGTTGGCTGTCACAGTCTATTATTTGTGGATGCTAGTTAACTTAGCCATTAAGACTTCTACAAAAGGCATTGAAAATGTGGAACATTATCTCTTATCAGTTATTGAGTCTTTGCATCGCAAAGTTATTGTCCATTCTTTACTCACTTTTTCTATGAAAACTCTTTATTAAACATGCTTTCAAATCTGTTTAATATTCTTTTTCTAAAAGTTTTGTAGCGCCTTGAATATATTTTTCTTTCAAATTCAAAAGAACATTTTCAAGATGATTTACTGTATATATTTCTCCTGGCCTATTTTAATTTGTATATCCACTTTTTAGCTATATATGATTTCTTTGGTACAGAGCTCCAAATTCCCTGCAATGACATACAGTTAAAGGGGTATTCCAAACTATCCTCAGGTCATTGATGGGACCTGAGCTGCAGTACACCAGCATAGCCACTATACAGTGACTGAAGCTTTCTGCTTTTGCTGCTATCAAATGTTTTGCTTCTTGTGCAGGTGGCTGCCAAGCACCAGGGTGTTAGACACCCACCAATCTAATAATGATGACCTATACTAAGGATAGGTCATCAATATATATAGGCTGGAAACCCCCCTTTAAATAATACATTTCTTCTGTCTGCAACCATCACTAGAGCAGGCTAAGGAACTTCCTGTAATCTTCTTTTAGTCCTCCTAGAAAGGTATGGATAAATTAACATCTGCATGTTACTGTTCCCTTGTAAAAAGGGTCCTCACACTATGTACTTACACAGTCTGCTACTGTCAGCACTCACTGGACACTTTCAGATAGTTTTCTATATTTTTAGAAGGACTAACAGACTAAGAACACTATGTAGAGTTCTAAGTAAAGATGCTCCAGAATTAGAGAGAAAATGTATCATAACATACATGTCAAGAAATCATCTTTAAAGGTAATATGTCATCAGAACCATGACCTTAAATATTATATTAGAACAATATGTTAGAATTTTCCATGTCACTATCTAGATTTTAAAAACAAATCCTGCAGTTTTTGCACTGGCCATTAAAGCACACAGCCATATTATCCCCTGTTTCAGCTGTAAAGCTAGATGCATTTCTTTCAGAAGCATGGGGTTGTCTCTCCTTTGTGAAGACTGCCAGCACTATACGGCTGTGACGTGCTGTCCCTTACTTCCCACATGTTTTTTTTTCAGCTCTGGAGCTCACAGAACAGAAAAGGAGGGAGAAATCATAGTTACAGATATGTAATGATACTTACAGATGTGTAGATGCGTTTATTTTATCGGGCTCAATATCTCAGCTAGCTCTGACACCCCCCCCCCCCATTTCCTGTGAGCCATCTTCTGAGTCTCTGTTAACAAGGACAGTTCTTGCCTAGCAATGACCAATGGACGGCAAATTAGGTAGAAGGGAGGTCCCTAATTGCCATGACTTTACAGCATTTTTTTTAGGTGGATGCAGGCATATTTTTAATTGAAGTGATTTGGAAATTTGCGAATTATACCATTCTCTATTAAATTAAATTGTGTGAAAAAAGTGACTAAGCCTAATAATATGTCAAGACCTTCAGTCTTGTAGAGATAACCTGTCAGCAGTCATCTCATTATCATTGCAGACAGGATTTACAATGACAGAGTTTACCTCTGTATAGATCCACCATTCACAATAGATGATGGTCTCAGCTTAGTTACTCCCCCATACAGATCACTTTGCATGTCTTAAAAACTCTCACATAGAAGTCAACGAGTCCACTCCAGTCTATTTAATCTATGGCCCATAATGCTGATGTAAAGCATATCTCTCAATAGAAAGTATTGAAATGACATAAGCCCTTGCACAATTTAGGGATTTTTTATTTATTTTAAAATGCAGATGGTGACATGGAAACCAAAAAAAAAATATCACCTACAATTCTAAAAATACTAAATTACATTTTCACAAATTTTTACATTTCTTTTCTGTAAATTTTAATGTTTCACTACATAATGCTGAAATAAAGGTTATATAAAACATACAAATATTTGAAAATGCAAATGCATTTAAATTGAAGGAGTCTTGGAAGCATTTGTAATCAAGCAGCAGATTAGATAAATCCACCTTAAAACTATAAATGTTTTCTGCAGGCAAAGACCTAAATCTCTGATCTGAAATAAAGGCTCAGATGTTCAAGACATGTGGAGTTTATATGGATGTTGACAAGATTGTATAACTAGAGATGAGCGAATCGAAGCTGATGAAGTGGAATTAGATTTGATGTTTCAGGAAAAATTTGATTTGCTCCAAATCCGAAATTCAAATTTTTTCCTAAAATGGCTGCTGCACATGTTAGGACATGGAGCAAAGAACTCTGGGAATGAGGGATCACCCACAATGCCATGCATGCAGAAAATCAGTAGCCAGACAACCCCTGTGATGTCACAGCCCTATAAATAGCCTCAGTCATTTTGGATTCTGCCATTTTCCAGTGTGCTTAGTGCAGTGAGATGCGTCATCAGGCGCTAGGGACAGTGCTAGGAAAGACTTTATTGTGCTGAAAAAATTATTTAAAAGTTCAGGGAAAGATTAGTCAAGGTGTAGAGAAGGGATAGGGAGGCATCATATACACTATAAAAGGAGAACAGGGTGCAATAGGAGACTGTACAGCCTGGTTAATAGGAGTGATTCTATTACCCTTTGCTGCACTAATTGGGGATCCAAATTTGTTAGGCTTTAAAGTTGTTTCCACTATATGATACATCACCAATTCCAGCAAACCTTGCTTGTGATTGGGGTGCAAGTTCTGTGTGATACAGCCATTTACAGGGTGCATTAATAGGAAAGATATGTACGTCCTACTAACCGTTCTGCATTGATCTTACATTGTTTATTTTTTGGGTGTATTAAAAAAAAAAAAAAAAAGGGAACAATATATTTCATAATTGCCATTCAGCTGTGAAATTACACTGTACTACAGCCATTTATGGGGTGTATTAATAGGATAGATACATACATCCTCTTAGCCGTCCTGTGTTGATGCACGGGCACAGACCGTGGGACAGCCGCATGCAGATCACGGACCCATTCACTTGAATGAGGTCCGCGATCCGCATCCGACAGTGCATGTGCTACTTTTTTTGCGGTGTGGAGGCACAGCCAGATACACCACGGGAGCACTCCATAGTGCTTCCGTGGGGTTCCGATCTGTGCCTCAGTTCCCCATCTCTGTGATTGCGGACCCACTCAAGTGAATGGGTTCGCGATCCGTGATGCGGAATGCACACGGCCAGTGACCGCGTATTGCAGATCTGCTGTATGCGGGCCTCAATACGGCCACTGGGGGCACACGGTCGTGTGTATGTAGACTAATACTGTACAGAGAAGGAGCTCCATACAGTATTAGAATATATTGGCTGCAATGAGCCAAAGTTATTGCTTTGTGAAGTCTCACAAGATTTCGCTCAATAACTTCATAAATTAATTTGTACTGTAAAACAACATTTCCCAAACTCGGGTACGGTTCTAATGTTTCATCCGAAGTCGATTCACTCATCTCTTTTTTTTTTTTTTTTACTTTTTCTTTATTAATTTTTTCAAAAATCAACACAATATGCAAATACAAAAAGGAAAGGAGGAACATAATACATGTACAAATTCAACCTCAAATATATAGTCTTCATGGTGTACCTACTAATAGAATTCTGGCATACTACCTTAACTTGCCGGTCGATACCGACCTATAAGAGGAACCCAAGGCAAATATGCACTCCTTTCTTCCATACGCACCAAACCTGACCCTATAAACCTCCCCCCGCCTATTCACACCCTCCCAGGCTGGGTCACGGCTGTCGCAGGTGCGGTTGGGCGACTTCCCTCACGATTCCAGTCTATTTCTTATTCTACCCCAGTGTGCTATAGAACATACCATTCTACAAGTATATTTCCCCCTGGTGCTTCCCCGGGTGTTATTAGTTATGGGTTATCGGCTCCACTCCAGCCATTCTGCCTCGCCTATATCTGATGTTTCTCCCCTTTAAATTTGATGTCCTCAATAGAGTTTATGCATACTTCCTATTAGCCTTCCTGTGTTGATTTTACATTGTTTTACTTTTTTTGGGGGGTGTATTAATAGGGGGAAAAAATAAAAATAAAGAAATATGTCATAACTGCCATCGGCGGTGAAGATATATTGTACTACAGCCATTTACGTGGTGTATTTAAAAGAAAATGTACGTATGTCCCATTAGCAGTTCTGCAGTGAATTGTGATTGGGATATTTCTTTTTTCCGGGTCTAGAAATAGGAAAAAGAATACGTCTTAATTGCCTTTCAATAGTGAAGTTACATTCTACTACAGCCATTTAAGCAGTGTATTGAAGGGAAATAAACCTACTTCCTATTATCTGTTCTGCGGTGAATTGTAATTGTTATTTTTATTTTCTTTTTGTGGGGTTAGTTTATTAACCAGAAAAAAAAAATATATGTCTTAATTGCAGTTTATCGGTGAAATTACATTGTACTACAGCCATTTACGTGGTGTATTAAAAGTAAATATATGTATGTCCCATTAGCCGTTATTGTTATTTTTCTTTTTTGGGGGTGTAGTAAGAGGAAAAAGATTACATCTTAATTGCCGTTCTGTGATGAATTGTGATACATTTTTTGGGGGGGTTTATTAATCAGAAAAAAATATTTATGTCTTAATTATCATTCAGCGATGAAGTAACATTAAACATCCGCAAATACACAAAAGTAATGCAACATGTGTGGGATCATACCTAAAACTCCAAAAATAATTTGCAAAACCACACATAAAAATACAAAAAATTACATCTTTATAGGTCAATATAAAAGAAAATACCAATGACAATAAAATGCAAGGAGTATTGAAATGTAAAAAAGTAGAACAAAAGTATGCAACCACAAGATAAAAGTAGCTATATAATATGTTTATTTCACAGACAACATGATGGCAATCAGGAGGGTATAACAACAATGAAATTTGTTACCACAGGGGGATAACCCAAATTAGTGAACCTCCCCTATGTATTGGATATAAACCTATATAGATAAAACCAGCTATTGTCATTGTCAGAATATTACCTGATATGTGGAAATCAAATAATGAGAGGAGGCCAGATGGTCACAATAACAAATGTAATCAAATCGCATAGTGAATAACTATAAGCCCATAACGGGCCAATTGATGGCTAGTGATGAGTGGCAGGGTGAAGAGCAGGGGTCATATTCGAATTCGCAATATTTCACAAATATTTTTTAGAATATTCTCCGAATATTCGCGAATTGTAATATTTGTTATATCCTACATTCACTTTTTTTTTTCTTACTCGAAAATCGGCAAGGTAATGGTCACATACTATGCGAATATTACACGATCAATACAAGTGTGGGTCAAAAACTAATATATAGCACTATAGAACATAGTACTATATATTAGTTTTTAAAATATTTGTCATTTTTTTACATCTGAAGTGAACAGTGTTTAGTGTTCACTTCAGATGGAATTTTTTTTCGAATATACTAAAAATCGCACTATTGCTATGTATTCGGGTTTTTTATATTCTTCAATGACGAATAATCTAAAAAAACAATATATAGTCCTACAGTTGCAAGAAAAAGTATTTGAACCCTTTGGAATGATATGGTTTTCTGTACAAATTGGTCATAAAATGTGATCTGATCTTCATCTAAGTCACAACAATAGACAAGCACAGTCTGCTTAAACGTTAAAAAATGTTACCATGTTTTTATTGAACACACCATGTAAACATTCACAGTGCAGGTGGAAACCCCTAGACTAATGACATCTCCAAGAGCTAATTGGAGTGAGATGTCAGCCAACTGGAGTACAATCAATGAGATGAGATTGGAGGTGTTGGTTACAGCTGCCCTGCCCTATAAACAAAAACTCACACCAGTTCTGGGTTTGCTTTTCACAAGAAGCATTGCCTGATGTGAATGATGCCTAGCACAAAAGAGCTCTCAGAAGACCTACAATTAAGAATTGTTGACTTGCATAAAGCTGGAACGTGTTATAAAAGTATCTCCAAAAGCCTTGCTGTTCATCAGTCCACGGTAAGACAAATTGTCTACAAATGGAGAAAGTTCAGCACTGCTGCTACTCTCCCTAGGAGTGGCCGTCCTGTAAAGATGACTGCAAGAGCACAGTGCAGACTGCTCAATGAGGTGAAGAAGAATCCTATGGTGTCAGCTAAAGACTTACAAAAGTCTCTGGCATATGGTAACACCCCTGTTAGCAAATCTACGATACGTAAAACACTAAACAAGAATGGATTTCATGGGAGGATACCACAGAGGAAGCCACTGCTGTCCAAAAATTATTGCTGCACGTTTACAGTTTGCACAAGAGCACCTGGGTGTTTCACAACAGTACCTGCAAAATATTCTGTGGAGAGATGAAACCAAAGTGGAGTTGTTTGGAAGAAACACACAACACTATGTGTGGAGAAAAAGGGGCACAACACACCAACATCAAAACCTCATCCCAACTGTGAAGTATAGTGGTGGGGGCATCATGGTTTGGGGCTGCTTTGCCGCGTCAGGGCCTGGACGGATTGCTATTATCGAAGGAAAAATGAATTCCCAAGTTTATCAAGACATTTTGCAGGAGAACTTAAGGCCATCTGTCCACCAGCTGAAGCTCAACAAAAGATGGGTGTTGCAACAGGACGACCCAAAGCATGGAAGTAAATCAACAACAGAATGGCTTAAACAGACGAAAATATGCCTTCTGGAGTGGCCCAGTCAGAGTCCTGACCGTAACCTGATTGAGATGCTGTGGCATGACCTCAAGAAAGCGATTCACACCAGACATCCCAAGAATATTGCTGAGCTGAAACAGTTCTGTAAAGAGAAATGGACAAGATTTAGGCCCCTTTCACACGGGCGAGTATTCCGCGCGGGTGCCATGCGTGAGTTGAACGCATTGCACCGGCACTGAATCCGGACCCATTCATTTCTAAGAGGCTGTTCACATGAGCGGTGATTTTCACTCATCACTTAATCGTTGCGTGAAAATCGCAGCAAGTTCTATATTCTGCGTTTTTCACGTAACGCAGGCCCCATAGAAATGAACGGGGTTGCGTGAAAATCGCAAGCATCCGCAAGCAAGTGCGGATGCGGTGCGATTTTCACGCATGGTTGCTAGGTGACAGTCTATTCACTGTATTATTTTCCCTTATAACATGGTTAAAAGGGAAAATAATAGCATTCTGTATTCAGAATGCTATTATTTTCCCTTATAACCATGTTATAAGGGAAAATAATACAATTTTCAGAACATCAATCCCGAAAAATCGCGCGTGTTCCTCTTATCCGGGCCAAAAATATGATGCCCGTGTGAAAGAGGACTTACTCCTGACCATTGTGCACATCTGATCTGCAACTACAAGAAACGTTTGGTTGAAGTTATTGCTGCCAAATGAGGTTAAACCAGTTATTAAATCCAAGGGTTCACATACTTTTTCCACCTGCACTGTGAATGTTTACATGGTGTGTTCAATAAAAACATGGTAACATTTAATTATTTGTCTTATTAGTTTAAGCAGACTGTGATTGTCTATTGTTGTGACTTAGATGAAGATCAGATCACATTTTATGACCAATTTGTGCAGAAATCCATATAATTCCAAAGAGTTCACATACTTTTTCTTGCAATTGTATATATTTGCTTTTTAGAATATTCATAATTTTTTTCCATCTGAAGTCATAACTCCTTCCTGCTTAAGTTGTTTGTGGGCCAATGACTCATTGGCCCACAAGCAAGAAGCAAGGAGGAATTATGACTTCAGATGGAAAAAAATTCTGTATATTTGAAAATTGAATATATAGCACTATATTCAAAATATTCGCAAATTCTCGAAGTTGCGATATTCAAGATAAAAATGTGCCTTTTGAATATTTGCGCTCAACACTATTGATGGCAAAATAAAGATAATGTTATAACTGACAATATGAAAGCCAGAGACCCATTGTATACCCAATCGAAGCCAAAAAGTGGCACAATACAAAAAATGTAATACTTATCAGTTTGGGGAGAGCCAGAAGTCCAAGTTTCACTGGTGCGCATCTTCCGGGGGTTTTGTGTGGTTTTGCTAATTATTTTTGGAGTTTTAGGTCAAGTGACATTGTACTACACACTTTTTTGGGGGGTATTATTTTAATTTAGTTCTTTTATTATACATTATGTCAACTAGACAGTTGACAGGCCCTTCAAAGGGAACAGGCAGTGGCCAAAATGTTGTTGTGGCAGCAGGAGTTGCAGCGAGAGGCCTGAGCTCCTGATGTCATCCAACAGTCGTGTCTTGACCGGCAACCCAGCCGTGCTTGAATGGTTGACTCGGTCTTCGACTTTGTCGCAGGTGACATCAGACACCCCCAGCCAAGAGTCTGTGGATTCCTCTGACACAACGCTTAGTTGAAATAGCCCAGGATCAGGCCCTGTGCCCACACCTGTCCTGCACCTTCCTCTGTCATTTTCAGTTCCCTCAGAGCGAGAAGTATTATATGCCGTAGGTTTGGCTCCACTTTTCAGTGAGGACGAGCTACTAGAGGACAGTCAGCAGCTACTGCCCAGCCAAGATCTGGAGGAAACATCCACTGCTTTCTCCTGTAGGTGGCAAGTAGTGATGATGAGGGTCGCGTAGGAGCAGGTGTTGCAAGCAGTCAGGCTCCTGGCCCTGAGACCATTGAGGGGGACATCAGTGATGTGCAGACAGTAGCGGATGATGATGTAGCCGATCGCACTTGGGAGCTGGGTAAAGAAGAGGCTTCATCATCAGGAGAAGAGGGTGGCAGCTCGCGCGTGAGGCAGCGGCTGAGCCAGCAGGGTGGCAGTGTGGCTGCGAGTCAGCAGGGTGGCAGTAGTAGGAGATCGGGAGCCAAACATGCCCGGAATAGACCATCTGCTTCACAGGAGCCTATAGGCCCGGAAAGTGGTGCTGCAGGGGTTCACGGAGGCAGCGGTAGCAGGCAGTCAGTGCACAGTGTTGGGGAGAAAATTCCATACTCGGCGATGTGGCAATTTTTTGTTAGGCCGAAGGAGGAGGTAAACATTTGCTGAATTTGTTGCCAGAGGTTAAAGCGTGGCCATGGTGTCAATGTTGGTACCACAGCCCTGCGTCAACACATGCAGCATCACCATATAGTGGCCTGGGAGAACTGTGGCTCCAATGTGGTGATCTAGCCTGCCGTAGCAACCGCTGCATCACCCAGTGGCATGCAGTCAAGGTTCCACCACCTCAGACAAATGGAGCTGTCTGTTCCTGCCATCATCAGCTGGTCCTGATGCTCCTGCTCCTCCTCCTCCTACGCCTCGTCAGTCATTCCATCAGCAATTGATCACAAAGCAATTGCCAAGGGACAACAGTATTTGTGCACTCATACTTGTGCTGAACATGCTCCTGGCCAAGTTGCTGGTGCTGCAGTCCCTCCCTTTCCAAGTGGTGGACTCTGCACCTTTCAGAATTCTGATGGCTTGTGCCCAGTCAAGGTAAAGAGTCCCAAGCAGTCATTTCCTTGCGAAAGGCAGTACCAGCCCTGCACACATATTTAGAACAGAAGGTGGGTCAGTCCTTGAGCCTGTCGGTGTCTGCCAAAGTGCATGGCAGCACAGATGTATGGAGCTGTAACTACGGTCAAGGACAATATATGTCCTTTACAGCCAACTGGGTAAATGCCCAGCCACACCAGGAACTTGGCCAGGTGACTCCGCCTCTACGTTTTCACGCCGTTGGTCTTGCGACAATGTTCGCCTCTCCCTCCTCATCCTCCACCGTGTCCTCATCCTCCACTGCAGGGACAGATCACAGTGCTCCACCAGCATACCACATGTGCAGGGCACGGTGGTGTCACGCTGTCCTGCACCTAGTTTGCCTGGGCGAACAAAGTCACACAGGGGAGGAACTGCTCCACGTCCTTCATCAAGAAATCGAATCCTGGCTTTAGCAACAACTCAAAATCTGAACCATGGTAACCGACAAGAAGAGCATGGTGTCGGCGCTGCGTCAAGTAGGGCTTAGCCATGTGCCCTGCACGGTGCATGTTTTTAATCTGGTTGTCAAGCAGTTCCTGTAGTCTTCCACCCATCTGCAAGACATCCTAAAAATAGCCAGGAAACTTTGGATGCACTTTAGCCACTGGTACACCGTAAAGCACACCCTCCTTGAGCTGCAGAGGCAGAACGGCATCCCCCAACATAGGCTGATATGCCACGTTTCCACCAGTTGGAATTCTACCCTCCATATGTTGGACTGATTATATGAACAGAGAAAGGTCATAAACGATTTCTTGATGATACAAGCGGAGAGAGGTACTCCACTGTGTAACTTAGATGTTAGCTAGTGGCAGCTCATGAGTGACATCTGCCATTTAGGCAGGCCCTTTCAGGAGGCCACTTTATTTGTCAGTTGCCTTCTCTACAGGATGAACAACATAATTCCACAGATTCATGTCCTGGAGCACATGCTGCTAAATCTAAAGCTGGCCAGGGGACAGGAGACATGGCGACTCACAGCCAGTTGAGCCCTGTGGGGGCTGAACTAGAGGAGGAGGACATTCAAGCATAAGCAATGTGTAGAGAAATGGGTGGTTTTTCTACACAGGTGAAAGGAGAGGAGGAGCAGGAGCATCCAGAGGAGCTACAGGGCAATGAGGAAGACGAGGCAGAGGACCCAGACACACTGTGGCAGCATGCAGAGATGGAGGCAGGGAGTCCCTCCGAGTCATTGCGCAAATGGCCCGATGCATGCTTAATTGCTTGCATGTCACCATTTAGTAGAGGGATGACTACTGGCTCTTCACCATGTTAGACCCTCGCTACTAGGGGCCTTTTTTTACACCCACTGAGAGGGAGGACAAACTGAACTACTATTGAGACATCCTATGTAGTCTGTTGGCCGCTGCTTTTGTACGCCATAGCCCATCCTAACTCAGGTCTGACCGGGGGCCCTCTGCGCTCACATTCCACTGTCATGGCCTTTGGGGGGGGGGGGGGGCACAGGAGCAGTACTAGCTCCATCAGCAAAAACTTAAGTCTGGAGTCGCTGATGAGCAGTTTTCTTATGATGGGAGGGACAGACAGCTCCATTTGTCTGAGGTGGTGGAACCTTGACTGCATGAAATTGGGTGCATGCCACTGGGTTTATGATTTGGTAGCTAAAGGCAGGAGTGGGTACTAAACACAGAAGATATGCAAATATTCCATTCACGTGTCATCTGTTTTGGATGCACTCCTGTTTTTTTTTGGGCTTTAGCAATACTGATGGATTACTGACCAAATGCTGACCGAGTGAAGGCGGATGCTCAACAGACAGGATCCGTTTTTTGGGAGTTATTGTTCTGATGGATCAGAGGAAGGGTGAAATAATCTGTGACGTCAACACAAATTTACTGCTGACACCCTCTCTACTCTGTCAGGGGGCTCTACTTGTATAAATGCTCTGTAGACATCTATGTGCAATCAGCTGACGACAGTGTAAAAGGAGTGCGCTTCTTCTTGACGCTAACATTGACCTCTAAGGCTGAGTTCACACTTGAGTTATTTTGGCCCCATAACTGCCCGAATAAGTGAAGTGTGCTGTCATTCTAAGAGTGACGCCTATCAAAGTATTGCAAGACACAGTGTTTTACACCACTATGCAGGCTCTCTGCAGCCAGAAAATAGCTGTTTTTAATGCAATTCGCCACAAACAAATTTGGATCGAATCAAATCTTTTCAAAAAATTCTGAAAATTCTCTATTTATCATTTTCATTCATCAAGATTTCCAATATCCTAGAGTAAGATGTAGTTTAATTAGTTTTCAGTTTTGCATCATAATTTATTTAGAAATGAACCCCAAAAATGCCCAGGAATAAAAACAAGTGGTTTGCTTTTTTCCAGAAACAAATCCAGTCTTGTTTATGGTATTGAAGCTTAGTCCCATTCAGTTCAATCTGGAAGCACTGCAACACAAACACAGCCCATGTACTAGGGTGACATTGTGTCTGGGGGAAAAAGCTAATTGGGAGCTTTCTTTGCTGGTCTTGATATCCCCTGCACAGCTGAAGGATGCACCTAATTTTTTACAAGGGTTAGACCTCTGGCAGTCCATAGGCAACTAGAGCAATTTTGATTTGGATAGAATTTATTTGGACCCAAATGGAATCCCCCTACCAATTCGACCTTATGGGATTCAATTCGAATCCAAAACAATATTCTCATCACATCACTAACTATTATACATAGGCTGATATAAAAATAAATCACTCCCATTAAAATAGAATGAGTTACCTTTGTTGCAGCATCAAAGCAGATGAATCCCATGCCAAAGTCAATGGTAAGTCCCATTAGATGACTTTCAATGACACATGCATACGTTTTACACTGAAAGAGGATAATTCACCATTAGTCAATAATATAACTAAAATGCATTAAATGGGTATTTTCTTCTCACACATGTATAGCATACTGTGGCCACCGGACTTGTCATGAATATCTGATAGATGCCCCACACTTATTTTTTTTTTAAATGGAGGTTCCCCACAACCATTTACAGTATGAATAGAGAGGTGGCTGCATGTTTGTCATAGAAACAGTAGAACAAGCTCCTTCTACTACCCATCGAAGTGAACTGAGAGACTGGTACACAAAGCCACTTCTCCATTCATTCTCTATCTGGATGTGGTGGCCAGTACCCGCCTCACCAGAAGGGAAGCGGATCGGGACCGCAGGTTCTGGAGATAGGTATGGGTACCAAAGTAGGACCTGGTTCTAAGAGACAGACAATTATGGCATATGCTGTGGAAATGCTATGAAGTCAAAGTAATCAGAGCTAACATGAAAAAAGACTATTTATAAAATACCTTTAATATATTGCATGGATGGGTAAGGGAACAAATGTGTCCATATTAAAATGGCTATATAGCCAATAACTAACTCCCACACACAAAAAATAAAGAAGAAAAACAGGAAAAATCCTGTGGAAAAAAAAGTGTATGCAATAGGGAAAAAGGGGAGTTGGATGTGGTGACCTATCCCTGCGTCACCCTGTGTATCCCTTAGCCCAGGGAAACCCCCTGATGGTGGAGGTTCCCTGTCCCCGTTCCTAAGGCTGCTATATCCCTATTGCTTCCCTACAATAGTAAAATAATGAAGCAATAGATGTTCCTAACCGTAAACAAGAATGAAGCTGGTATAGTAACCCCGACACATTTCCCCTTTAAATTGAGGTTCATCAGGGGGTGGTAAACAGCAGTAAAGATAAAGAGACACAGAAAAGCAGATGACTGCTGATGATACTTAGCTCCTGGACGCGGGTAGGACAAGATGATCTCCAGAGTGAAATGGTGAAGTCAGATGATGTCTACTAATGGGGAGCCCACATACTGACAGTCCGGTTACTCTTGTAGGGAAGCAATAGGGATATAGCAGCCTTACGAACGGGGACAGGGAACCTCTACCATCAGGGGTTTACCCTGGACTAAGGAATGCACAGGGTGACATAGGGATAGGTCACCACATCCCACCCCCCGTTTTCCCTATTGCATACATATTTATTCCACAGGATGTTTCCTCTGTTTTTCTTTTTTTTTTGTGTGGGAGTTGGTTATTGGCTATATAGCCATTTTAATACGGACACATTTGTTCCCTTACCTATCCATGCAATGTATTAAAGGTATTTTATGAATAGTCTTTTTTCACGTTAGCCCTGATTACTTTGACTTAATATTCTACGTGATCTATTGCATATCCAGCTATATCTCAACCTTGATCTTCCGGATATGCTATAAAGGTCTAACATGGAATACTCCTTTAAATACTAAAATATACATGTAATATTCTATTAAACAATGTATTCCATACAATAAATAACACTTTATATTTTTAATCTACAGTAGTGATTGGCTGCAGTGAGAATTAAGTATTTTATTATTTTACACCATACTGAGCTGTTTTTAAAAGGTGACCAGACAATCCCTTCTATTATATTGTTACAGATCAGCTTTAATATCTTCAGTCTGATATTAATTGAACCCTGGAGGTTCAGGATAATCACATTTTCTAGATTATTAGAGTACAAAAACATAAACTCTATATGAGAAAGTAGTGAATCTCCAGATGAAAGCAAAATGCTAACATACATCACTTACTAGGAATGCCACTTATTGTACTTACAGCACCTCTGCACAGGCTAAGTGCTCATCTGTAACCAAATTCTAGTATTCTGTTCCGGCATAGAAGCAGATATGCAAACTGGATATGCTATGCTGGACAACACTGGGTCCAACTGATCCGATTCACTATAATAGGGTCAATCTATTTTCCGGCATGGATACCTTCATTCTTCCAGACAAAATACCATTGCTTACAGCGGTACTTCATCTTTTTTGCCAGAATCTGTGACAGAGGCTTCTGCCAAAGCCTCAGCCATATGTAGTCTTAAAGGACCACTGAGCTAGAAAATAAAAAATCTGCCATAACTTGGTAGTTATAGGTGTTTACCACATTTTTTCCATTATTCAGGCTTTCTGCTTTTCTGTTAGGGTGGGTTCACATTAGGGTTATGGATTGCGTTTTTGTTTTCTGTTACAACATGGCTATATCAGAAAATAACGAAATCCATAAGACGGAAGTCAAAACGGAAGCCTTTAAGAAGTCCAGTCCTGCATAATGGAAACCAGAAGGGATAATTTATGCAGCCCATACACTTGTATTATAACGGAATGCATATCGGAAGCCTTTTAAAAGACATTCCATTTTTCTTTCCGTCATAATAGAAGTCTATGGGAATCATAACGGATCCGTCTGGTGTCCGTTAAGCAGAACGGAAAAAAAAGTCCTGTCGACAGGACTTTGTTTTCCATCTTGCATAACGGGAACCAGACAAATCCATTATGATTCCCATAGACTTCTGTTATGACGGATCAAAACAGAATGCCTCTTAAAGGCTTCCGTTTTGACTTCCATCTTATGGATTCCATTATTTCCCGTTATAACCATGTTATAACGGAAAACAAAAACGGAATCCATGACGGTGGTGTGAACCCACCCTTACTACATATCCTCCATTGCAGCATCAAGTAGCTGCTATCTCCATGACTCCAAGGCCAGTAAATGAGTCAGCTGTCAACAAAGGTGAAAATAGATAACTGGAGTTAGAAATGATGTGTCATGGAGCCTGAGAGACATAAACCTGAGGTAATTTTACATCTTAACTTTATCCAATCCCCTTCATTATTGGTGTCCTGTTGCTATCCTGCAGAGGGGTAGTCTTCTTTGTGACATTATATGATGCTGTACTGTACTGACTTCGAAGTGCCTCAGGACAGCACTGCTCTGCAGTTATGGCAAACCAAGCTTCAGCTGCGGCCTAGTAGGGGACAGCAGGGGTTCTCTGTTAGGAAACCATCCAGCTGAATGAAACTTTAGGGAAAAGAATAGGTTCATGACTTTTTCCCAATTATTCATTTTTAGTTTTTGCCTGGAGTGACCCTTTAATGATCTTATAAAATTTTGGATTATCTCACAGTTATTTGATAATACTATATGCCGGAATATCACAAATATTGGAATATCAGATACCAGACAAATGGAATATCATTGTATTGCAAATCTAAATGTGTAATGACCGAATAAACTAATAACAATCTTATAAATATGTTTATTTGATATCATGTTTAGTTAATGGGTGATTTAGATTTTTAACATGAATTATAAGTAAGAAAAACACTAAATTATGTTATATAACATTTTATTAATGTTTTCGGGAACTCAAGAGCCAGGAAATTGCCTTGAATGTAAGTGTTAATAGCCGTATATGGTACCTGTCAAACGTACAACGGTAGATCATGCTGACAACTAGAATTTAGTCATAAATGAGGAGACACGGGATGCCCACCACTCAAGTAATACACAAGGCTGAGCAGAAAATTGCTGTTTTGTGCACAAAAATTGACCAATTTTTTATTTTTGTAAAATAACAAGCCATAATAAATCCAACGCTATGAGAGAAGTGATTTCTTTCCTTGTATTTTCTCAGTCAGTGGAATCTCAGCTTGAAAATATAAATTTGGCCTCTTTTTTTTTTAAATGTAGTTGAATGGACACGGTTATATTTATTGTATTTGTACTCTTGAACTCTTTTGAAGCACTGTTCTCACTTGAAAAAGCAGCATGTAATATAATTATCTAGACTAAAATTTAAATTTTTTGTATCCAGACATACTGTGAAACTATTTTTCCATATGCATACCAGCTGTTCCTTTCATTAAAACATATCCTATAACAGGAAGGCTGACAGTGATAAATACTTATTAATTTTTTATTCTATCATCAGAATTAAGCAGGAGACCTTACAATCCAATTTAGCTGCTTGTGGGTGTTCTCCAATGAAGCTAAAAATAAAAATAAGACTAATTTCCAATATCGCTGGACATAACCTGACAAGAGCTTCCTTCCATGATTGATTTCCTAACTGTAGCCATTCCATTCTAGCATGACTGAAGCTTGTACCCTATGAACTGGCAGGGCCATCATCAGAAATATCTGGGAACCATACAAATATTAAAGGCATCTGAACTCCTTATGTCCATTAACCTATAGCATGTCCCCCATTGCACACGTTTGGTGGACATCAGAGGTTTTACTTAAAGGGCTTCTGTCACTCTACAGGGAGTGCAGCATTTTTAGGCAAGTTGTATTTTTGAGGATTAATTTTATTATTGAACAACAACCATGTTTTCAATGAACCCAAAAAACTCATTAATATCAAAGCTGAATATTTTTGGAAGTAGTTTTTAGTTTGTTTTTAGTTTTAGCTATTTTAGGGGGATATCTGTGTGTGCAGGTGACTATTACTGTACATAATTATTAGGCAACTTAACAAAAAACAAATATATACCCATTTCAATTATTTATTTTTACCAGTGAAACCAATATAACATCTCAACATTCACAAATATACATTTCTGACATTCAAGAACAAAACAAAAACAAACCAGTGACCAATATAGCCACCTTTCTTTGCAAGGACACTCAAAAGCCTGCCATCCATGGATTCTGTCAGTGTTTTGATCTGTTCACCATCAACATTGCGTGCAGCAGCAACCACAGCCTCCCAGACACTGTTCAGAGAGGTGTACTGTTTTCCCTCCTTGTAAATCTCACATTTGATGATGGACCACAGGTTCTCAATGGGGTTCAGATCAGGTGAACAAGGAGGCCATGTCATTAGATTTTCTTCTTTTATACCCTTTCTTGCCATCCACGTTGTGGAGTACTTGGACGCGTGTGATGGAGCATTGTCCTGCATGAAAATCATGTTTTTCTTACCTTGCAGACTTCTTCCTGTACCACTGCTTGAAGAAGGTGTCTTCCAGAAACTGGCAGTAGGACTGGGAGTTGAGCTTGACTCCATCCTCAACCCAAAAAGGCCCCACAAGCTCATCTTTGATGATACCAGCCCAAACCAGTACTCCACCTCCACCTTGCTGGAGTCTGAGTCGGACTGGAGCTCTCTGCCCTTTACCAATCCAGCCATCTGGCCCATCAAGACTCACTCTCATTTCATCAGTCCATAAAACCTTAGAAAAATCAGTCTTGAGATATTTCTTGGCCCAGTCTTGACGTTTCAGCTTGTGTGTCTTGTTCAGTGGTGGTCGTCTTTCAGCCTTTCTTACCTTGGCCATGTCTCTGAGTATTGCACAACTTGTGCTTTTGGGCACTCCAGTGATGTTGCAGCTCTGAAATATGGCCAAACTGGTGGCAAGTGGCATCTTGGCAGCTGCACGCTTGACTTTTCTCAGTTCATGGGCAGTTATTTTGCGCCTTGGTTTTTCCACACGCTTCTTGCGACCCTGTTGACTATTTTGAATGAAACGCTTGATTGTTCGATGATCACGCTTCAGAAGCTTTGCAATTTTAAGAGTGCTGCATCCCTCTGCAAGATATCTCACTATTTTTGACTTTTCTGAGCCTGTCAAGTCCTTCTTTTGACCCATTTTGCCAAAGGAAAGGAAGTTGCCTAATAATTATGCACACCTGATATAGGGTGTTGATGTCATTAGACCACACCCCTTCTCATTACAGAGATGCACATCACCTAATATGCTTAATTGGTAGTAGGCTTTCGAGCCTATACAGCTTGGAGTAAGACAACATGCATAAAGAGGATGATGTGGTCAAAATACTCATTTGCCTAATAATTCTGCACGTAGTGTAATAAACTCATATTTTTTTTTTTTTGGTCTCCCTAAAATCCTTATGCTGCGATTTCTCAATATATATAGCTATTACTCTGTTTGGTTCAGTAGTTCTATAAAAAAAACTGACTTTTATATTATGCAAAATTACCTCTCTAGCAGCAGGTAGGGCGCCCCCTCCTCATGTTGATTGACAGGGCCAGCGGACGCGCTCGTCCTCTGACTGGCCCTGTCTGCGTTTTAAATCTCGCGCCGGTCTTCAGTTGGCGCAGGCGCACTGAGTGGAGGACGCTCGCTCGGCCGCACCATCCTCAGTGCGCCTGCGCCGGGTGTACATGTGACGTCATCAGCGCAGGCGCACTGAGGAAGACCGGCGCAAGATTTAAAACGCAGACAGGGCCAGTCAGAGGACGAGCTCGTCCGCTGGCCCTGTCAATCAACATGAGGAGGGGTCGTCATTATGAATGGAGGATGCGGCTGCTAGCAGCAGGTAGCCGCCCTACCTGCTGCTAGAGGTAATTTGCATAATATAAAAGTCAGTTTTTTGATAGAACTACTGAACCAAACAGAGTAATAGCTATATATATTGAGAAATCGCAGCATAGGGATTTTAGGGAGACCAAAAAAAAAAAAAGGGGTTTAGTGGAGTGACAGAAGCGCTTTAAGGGGGGTATTCTGGGTTGTAATGATTACATTTATTTATGTATAGAGTAGGATGTTGAGCCATTTTACAACATACAATGATTCAAAATTTGCTTGCAAACCTTTATTATAGCCTTTCCCTAAAGAAAAATAATAGTATGCCCATTTTAATTCTGTAAAATGCATCCATAGGAGAGCTGGCGTCAGTCATGTGAGATGTCATGTGACCCTCACAAATATTATGTCACCTGTTTTTCAGTTAACTGCCCAGGTATCTAGCAGGTGAGTAATAGTGTACTGACGACTAGAACAAGTACGGTATATACAGAATTACATTCTGCAGCTGCACCTCATCATGTCTGTCATTGTCTATGTAGAATCAAATTTGTGTGTGTGTGTTTTTTTAACACTAAACTTTATTAACAACATGACATCACCTAGTGACAGGCAGCCATGTAAATAAACACAGTGAGGTAGATACTGTGATAACCACAATAAAAATAATTCTTCCTATTTATCACATATATTTATCCTATGTGCCTTCCCAGCACATGTACAGTATGTCATGTAACACTGTTGCCAACTGAATGTCAGGGGTAATATGATGAGGAGAGTGGCACATGACTGATGCCATGGAGGTTTCAGTTGGGTCATGGATATATTACTCAGTACTGATACAGGAGCTATACCATTTTACTGCATGTAGGGGTCAAATGCATTTTATAAGAAAGATATGTACAGTATGCAGAATTGTAAATACGCACATATCAGAGAATTGTATGATTTCCTAATATATAAATAAATGAAAAAATGATACAATCTGGAATACCCATTTAAGTGACTCTTCTATTTTCAAATGAAGTGTAATAATATGATCTGTATGCAGTCTCAGACCCATAGCATATATTTAGTTAGTCCATGGGAAAGGGAGAAGGAAACACTAATTGGGGCCTATGCATCTAGACTAATAAGAAATGAACAGCACTATATTTCTATAGGTTCAACCATCATTGGCCATCATTAAATAGGGTATTTTTATTATATTAGTAAAAGTTTACAGCTCCTATAAACTGATGGGAATTGGAAGGCAGATGAACTGGCGCCCATAGATGAGTAAGATCCACTTATTTGCCTGACAGCAGCTACACCTGTATTGTCTGATGGCAGCTCTGTAAAAAGGTTATATACTGGCTTTAAAAGGATTCCCTTGAAATATATAAAAAACGTCTCACACATACAAATCTGTCCACTGCTAACTAACATTTAAACATGTTTCTTTCAGTTTCAAATGAAATTAGACATAAAAAACGTGGGATGGTCCATTGGATACTATGTTCTCTCCTCGAAGTACCTGTGCTATGAGTAAATACTCAACTCAATTGAACTACTCATACTCACCTACATACACATACAAAATATTATAATATACATGCCATATAAGCATTTCATACAATTTGTCTATGCTAATTTAATTATTTATACATTATAGAACATTTCTTGCCTGGATCCTTTCAACCTCTAGGAAAGTTGCAGTCTGGAATGCTTTCTCCCAATGTATGAGTTCATTCTCCAACTCCACAGAAAAGTACAAGTCCTCTCCAGATTCCGACTGGACACCAAAGCAGTATTTTCGGTGGTCCAGAAGATCACTGTCCTGATGAAAACCTGAAGTTATACAATCTGGCATACATCAAGTAATATTTCTTACATTCCTTTGCTTTAATAGATATGCAAGCCATGATATTAAGTAGAACACAGCCACAATATAAACACGCTGAAGGTGTCTGAATAATAATGGTAATAAATGAATAAAAATGACTACAAATACAGATTATATACATCTACTACTGAAATGTTGGGGTTGCATAGATTTGAGTATTAATGGAGAATTAAAGTAGGTTGTATCTACAAGAACTTTTTCATTGTAAAGTGAAGAACAATAATATGGTGACTCATACATTTACAGTATTGTAATGCAGTGTAAGTCAATGGGAATGGCAAACGCTTCAAAGAAACAAAGGAAGCCTAATTTCCATCATACTTGCTGACTTCTGGCAATTATATATAACTGATAGAATAATATTTGATAACCAACCTGCATATTTAGTCTCTGCACATAGCTAAAGAACATATTTCATATGTATGACAACCCCCCTCTTTTTTGCACAACTCTTTTAAGGTAAGTCGTGACAGATTTCTTTGAGAGTTGCTTATTTTTTTTTTCCATAAAGCAATTGTGCAAGTGAAAATACAAAACTTAGTAATATATCTAATTACAGAAAAATCCCTCTTTCTCCAAATATCAGTAATTTCTTATAATGCCTACTGCAGTGATCGTTCACCCTCAATTCACTGCAGCTATCTTATACAGGAGTCCACACATTAAGAGATCAGGTTACACTTTCTGGACATAGAAGTCTATAGAGAGGGGATGCAGAGCAGCTGCAGAGTACAGTCCCTGATAAAAGTCTTGTCGCTTCTCTATTTTGTAGAAACTCCTGCTATTAAACTGAATTTTTTATTAATCAATTGGTGTTAGAAATAGCTCATATGAAAAGCTAGAGCCCTCCCAAATGATGTTTAATGCACTGAAATAAATCTTTTTTCAGTAGAACTAATTTATCATTTAATCAAGACAGAAAGGTCAAATTTTGGCAAGACAAAAGTTTTGTCGCCTATACAGAAATTGAACAACTTTACTGCAAATCCAAAAATGTGTCAGCAAATTAAGTAGTGGTGCTGTGAGATCCAAATTTAATATCTTGTATGACTTCCATGAGCTTGAAGGACAGCATCCATGCGGTTTGGCAAGGATTCATACAATTTATTGATGAAGTCATCAGGAATAGCAAAGAAGACAGTCTTGCATGCCTCCCAGAGTTCATCAATATTCTTTGGTTTCGTCTTCCATGCTTCCTCTTTCATCCTACACCACATATGCTCAATGATGTTCATGTCTGGAGACTGGGCTGGCCAATCCTGGAGCATCTTGATCTTCTTCGTCCCTAAGGAACTTTGATGTGGAGATGGAAGTATGCGATGGAGCACCATCCTGCTGCAGAATTTGGCCTTTTTTATGGTTGGGAATATAAGAGGTAGCTAAGATTTCTTGGTATTTTAGACTATTGATGTTGCCTTCCACCCTGCAGATCCCTCACACACCCCCATACTGGGTGTAACCCCAGACCATGATTTTGCCTCCACCAAACTTCACTGTTTTCTGGGTAAATCTCGGCTCCATGCAGGTTCCAGTAGGTCTGCAATATATGCGGCGACTATGGTGTAATTCAACAGAAGATTCATCTGAAAAATCCACCTTCTGCCACTTTTCCAGCGTCCATTCTTTTAGCAGGCTGTGGGCCTTGGCAAATGCCACACGTTTTTCAATTGTCTTTTGTTGGCTGGCTTATGGGCACTGATTCGACCATGGAGGCCATTTCGAGACAGAATCCGACAAACTGTTCTGGTTGACACAGGGACTTCAGGTGACCAGGTCTCGTGGAGCTCTGCTGCAGTGGAAAATGGGCTGGCCTTGGATTTTCGAGCCAATGGTCCTCTCGAGCAGTTGTCTTGTGGGGTCGGCTTGACCTGGCCTTGTCCAAAACATCTCCAGTCTCTTCAAATCTTTTTTTTTTATCCTCTGAACTTGACGCTGAGACACATTGAAGGTGTCTGCCACATCAGCAGTGGATCTGGTCTTCAGCCTCTTGATAATCAACACTTTAGTCTCCGGGTGAATCTTAGGCATGTTTGCAGAGGTCTAGTAGCAGTTGATGTGAAGGTCTAGTGTACTGGGGTTCTTTTTATACACACCTGAGACCTAATTGATCCATTATTAGTCACAGGGGAAGCTCATATGACAAGGTGACAACACTTATGTCTTGGCAAAAATGGACTCAATAATAATTAACAAGCTGTGAATATTAGAATACTTTTTGTCAGTTTAGTTTTGCACTGAAACATTATTACAAAAGCTATTGGGATTAAAATGACCCATTTCTTGTAACAAAATCTTGATTAGAAATATATTTTAGAGGCACTTCAATTTGTACACAAGCGACAAGACTTTTGTCAGGGACTGTAGAGAGAGACGGAGCCACACACAGAGCTACTGATGCTGCCTAGTGTTTTACTGCCTCACCCCAGAGCTACAGTAAATTGACAGCAACATTGCTTACTACTGCTGTAAAATGTCCTCCTATATTTTATGTATAGTATATATTATACTGTTTGTATAGTTTTTAATAAGTTTACAGAAAATACCTGAATCTAAAAATGTCTGTTCATTCCTTACCTAACACAACAGTTTATTCCTTTCGACATAAAATAATATGGTGACAATCTCTGTGCTACCTTATACCGTATTTTGGTGTTATAGAAGGAACAGATAAATGTGCTAGTGTATGTACTACAAGACAATTGTTGCTTATAGACATCC
Organism: Bufo gargarizans; assembly: GCF_014858855.1. Lineage (NCBI taxonomy): Eukaryota > Metazoa > Chordata > Amphibia > Anura > Bufonidae > Bufo > Bufo gargarizans. The sequence goes on from NC_058084.1 coordinate 99,133,332, forward strand.
TCCTTACCTTAAAAATTTTAAACATTATTTCATATACTGAAAACTTTTTCTCTGCCCGCATCCAGTCCCATGTTGTTACCTTAGTTACAAACAGAAACATAATTAACTAATACAGCCATGTCATAACTTTAAAATATTTAATTCTACTATTTTTTCAAAACAATGCATGTTTTATATCAAAATGTTCACATATATATAATACTTACTGGAGGTGAACTGAATTTAAAAAGTGATGATCCTCTAAGTGCCAAAAACTTTGGTGTGTACATATGGTCTTGGAGATTATCTTGCTCCCGTTCCTCAACCCAGCCCATGTGTATTATCTGTCAGTAATAAAAATAAACCGGCTTTTACAATAATATAGATAAAAACACATTTAGTTAATAATTTAAACGTGTTACTATGGCACTTTCACTAGTGCCATTGTATCGTGGGCGTTGTCTTCTTGTGGGTTTGAATTTGGGTCATTGTTTCTATGGCGGTTCGTGTTGCCCAAGTTCCATGCGTCCTGGCCTCAGTTACTTATGGGTGTGAATTAGTGCCAATGCGCTTTGTATCTCTCCTCACATCAGTATTTTGTGAGTTAATGTTTCTGGTCTTGTACATATTTGCACCTGTTTGAGTTTATTAAGTCTGCTATATATGTTCTGAGTTTTTAGCTTGCTATAATATTGTTGTGTGTCCTGTCCCTGGGCTGTGCAACATTGATTTTATTCCAAGGCAGGAGACTCCATTATGCTAATAAATCTTTCTTTTACTCCCAGCAGCAGAATAGTTAAACGTGTCACAGAAAAAATTTACATAAATATGCAAACAAGATGTAGTCAGGAGCCATATTAACGTATCCCAGGTGATAAATGGCCTCTGCAGTCGTGTGACTCCCTTCTTTCTGCTGCTCCCGCAGGAGATACGTATCTATATTTCTTGAGTGCTATATATATATTTGAGGTTATAGGTTTTGCTGATATTTGTAGTCCTTCCTGTGCCACCCAGTCTTCTATTTTACTATCCACTATCAGTGGGTGTGTTTTCGTTCACCTACCCAGCTTCCCCAAGCTGTTTTTCTTCCCTCTATTCCCAGTCTGTTTTCCCCTGTTACTGGGCAGTCTTTCTATTTTTAGCATTCCTATCGCCGCTACTGTTATTTACCTCATGGTCTGTGGTAGCAGCGCTGAGCTGGTGTGTAACAGCTGCGCGCACTTTCAGTCACCTCAGACTCCGTTCTTTTCAGTCTGCCGGCGTCCATGTCTTCCTCCATACTGCGCTTCATCCCCTAGTGTTCTGAAGCTGACTATTACAGTATCCTTATTCAGTGTTTGTCCACTGCTTATAGCTTTATCTATTTCTTCTTTCTCATATCTAAAAGCTATGGCTATGGCTGTGGCTCAATAGCTTAAGCAGCCATGGCTAATGAATTCATTGTGTGTGGGAGACTGGGGTTCTAACCTGATTATTTCTTTATTTTATTAATAATTAGTAATTAATTTGTTCATTAATTAGTTTATTTCAATTATTTAGGTACATATATTATACCCGTTCCATAGAAATATATATACAGGGTGGGCCATTTATATGGATACACCTTAATAAAATGGGAATGGTTGGTGATATTAACTTCCTGTTTGTGGCACATTAGTATATGTGAGGGGGGAAACTTTTCAAGATTGGTGGTGACCATGGCGACCATTTTGAAGTCGGCCATTTTGAATCCAACTTTTGTTTTTTCAATAGTAAGAGGGTGACACATCAAACTTATTGGGAATTTCACAAGAAAAACAATGGTGTGCTTGGGTTTATACAGCATATGCTGTGAAGATACGAGATGTGCAGCACCTGAAACTACGGATACTGGAAGCCTGTGCTAGCATTTCTCCTGCGGTGTTGCTATCAGTGTGTGAAGAGTGGGAGAAGAGGGTTGCATTGACAATCCAACACAATGGGCAGCACATTGAACACATTTTATAAGTGGTCAGAAACTTGTAAATAACTCATAAAAGAATAAACTTACGTAAAACCCAAGCACACCATTGTTTTTCTTGTGAAATTCCCAATAAGTTTGATGTGTCACATGACCCTCTTCCTATTGAAAAAACAAAAGTTGGATTCAAAATGGCTGACTTCAAAATGGCCGCCATGGTCACCACCCATCTTGAAAAGTTTCCCCCTCACATATACTAATGTGCCACAAACGGGAAGTTAATATCACCAACATTCCCATTTTATTAAGGTGTATCCATATAAATGGCCCACCCTGTATATATATTTCCTATATACCCCTATAAATTTTCCTATGTCTAATGAGCATACACTGAAGACTCCGGGCACGCCAGGCGTAGAAATTAATGAGACCGCGCTCCAATCCTTAGTCGATACATCTGTTGCTAAATCTGTTAACAATGCTGTCCGCACAGCTATGAGCTCTATGCAAGACGCCATTGCCCTAGCTATCGTTCAATTACAACCCACTCAATCTTCCTCAGATAGGTCCTTCTACCCCATCTGACCTTTTCTGGTCGGCGAAGGATTCTACCTCTCATTTTATCGAAGGCATGAAGAAAAGAAAAGCCTCCCACAAAAGGCCACATTTTACAACCGATTCCCTGCCGGTGAAATCCCAGAAACTGCATAATAAAGGGGATTAGGTTAATCTTACCGCTTTTTCTAAAAGCAATACCTGTACTGCAGAAGCAGCATTATCAGCACCCTTTGCCCCTGAGGAGGTACACGTAAAGCGGGCTAATAAGGCTTTCAGGGTCAAGCCTAATTCTTTCAACCCAGCTCCAGACTCCTCTGACACTGATTTTGAAGGTTTGGATCTAGAGACAGACTCCATATATGAGGACATCTCCGATGATGGAGACGATTTTGTGGAAAAAGGATCGGAGAACCATATATATATATATATATATATATATATATTTGATTAGTTGTGAATTACTTCATAACAAATCACATTCCATTGTATTGAACGGGTGCAATGACAGGGAATGGCAATCGCTCTGACCCCATCATTTAACCACTCAGATACCAAGTTCAACACTGATCGCGGCATCTGAGTGTCACATTCAACCTATCAGTGGGTTAATCAGGGATTAAAGCAAAAAATACATACTCCCCTCATCCATTTGATCGCGGAGGGGCTGTCGTGGCCATCTTGATTGAATAAAACACGCCAATTCTCTTGAGCGCTTGATGACATCACCGCACCCACCCAGCATGATGCTATGGTGATGTCATCACGTAAGCACGGGCGAGAATTGGCCATAACAGTCTTTCTGCGATGAGGTCAGTATGTATGCAATTTTTCCTGCCATTTCAGAAAAATTGATTCATTACCACAAAGCATCAAGGAATTCGTACTAGTGGCGAATCAAGTTTTTCCTGAAATTCAGATCAAATTCCACTTCGATTCGTTCAACACTAATAATTATAATGACAAGTCCTGTCTTAATCAGTTTAAATATATATTTTTTTCAATTAGGCCAATGGATGACAGATTGTAAAAAATAAAGCAAACTGGTATAATCAGGTATCGGTATGTAAAGGATTTTCAATTAGTTTAGTTTAATTGCATTGTAAGAGAATGCAGTGTAAAAAAGAGCAATTGTGAATCCAGTCATACTGTATAAAACAATTGGTAAAGCAGCACTTGCTTAGCTGCTGCTACAGCACTTGAATTATAGGGACTGAAAAACATTGTGATGTAACCCCTTGCCATACTCTCACCTTGTGACATCACTAATCATTCTTGGGCCAAAAGGAACACATATAGAGCAGTGTCACAAAAATTGCGCACCTCACGTTGTCATCCTTATAATGTCATCATCCATGTGACATCAACATATAAAATGCATAGATGCCCAACACTGGAACCATCAGCCCATATCTGCTACACAGACACATTTTTAGATTGTAAATGTAAAAACACAAAATGCAATCGCACTCTGCAACCAGCACTCTGCCCTGCCTTTATGCTGGATGTTGAATAAGGCATTGGTGTACATTTTGGCCAAAGCGTAATAAGCCACTCACCACGTCAAGGTCGCCTTCATGAGTGGTCCCTAACACTAGTTCCTACCTTTTATGGGCCATGACAGCCACATAAAGTCCAGGGAGCGCAGGCCATTAGGCTCCAGGAGAAGTATATAGTGGGCTCAGCATGCATGTGAGTACTTGCATCCCTGGATCCGATGAAAGCTGTAATGGCACCGGACGGGGTTAAAAGCAGAGTGTGCTTGGCGTGCATGCTGTGCCTGCGCTCCCTGGACTTTATGTGGCTGTCATGGCCCATAAAAGGTAGGAACTAGTGTTAGGGACCACTCATGAAGGCGACCTTGACGTGGTGAGTGGCTTATTACGCTTTGGCCAAAATGTACACCAATGCCTTATTCAACATCCAGCATAAAGGCAGGGCAGAGTGCTGGTTGCAGTGTGCGATTGCATTTTGTGTTTTTACATTTATATCTCTATTTCGCCATAGCAATCTGCACCTGCTAGGGGTTGTGCGGGCTGAAATTTCCACATTTTTAGATTGGTGATCTAAAAGGTAGTCAAAAATAGGGCCAGATTTAGGTTGGTGTGGGCCCTTATCCTATATCATGTAATTAGACCCTATTTAAACCTCTATTCAAGTTACTTATAAGAAAAGTGACCATGCATGCATTTACAAGAATAAGGGAAATCTTAAGTCGGAACTGGGGCACTCTCCTTATGGACCCAGATTTAGCTGCAGTCCTGAGCCCCCAACCCTCTGTTACTTTCAGGAGAGGAACCAACCTAAGAGATAGGTTGGTCAATAGCCACTATAGCCCACCAGAGAAACAACGTACATGGCTAGATAGCCCGGTCAAGGGCTGTCATAAATGCGGACATTGTAGCTTCTGCTCCTATCTCACCCAGGGTAAATCCTTTGCGCCGGACCCCGCGGGTCAGTCTTACCACATACGTGATTTCATCAATTGCCGCACCACGGGTGTTATCTATCTTCTCACCTGTGAATGCGGCAAGAGGTATGTAGGTAAGACCAGTAGGGAACTGCGTAAGCGGATGGGGGAGCATATCGGAGATATCCGCAACGATAGAGATACGCCGGTGGCCAGACATGTCCACACTGACCACGGCGGACGCACCTCAGCCGTGACCTTTATGGGCATCGAACATGTCCAGAAACCTCTACGTGGGGGTGACTGGGACAAACGCATATTGCAACGTGAGTGCTGGTGGATTTTTAAACTTAAAACCACCAATCCCCATGGCCTCAACGATCAATTACAGTTTATATGTTTTCTCTGATAAGCCCTCAGTCTTGTATCTGCCCTATGTTACAATATTCCCTCCATCAGTCTCTTCAAACGAGGTCTGGGAGAATGTAACGTTACTCATCCCACTCCTACTGGTGTCCCATTCTCGGTTACCATGGTTTTTCCCTGCCCCTTAATGTCCACTGTGTTGTCCTTATTGTAGGATCTGTGATCATGACCCTCCACACACATCCTATATTAAAGTGGTCTGTAGTAGCCGGACAGTGTATTTCTGCCTCGCTCCACCCACTTACCCTTTGAGCGAATCGCTGCATCTGCCCATCACGTGCCCACCCGATGTGTCCGCCCACGGTTCTCCAGTGTGTCCGCCCACATAAGGCACTGAATGGGTCAGCCTCAGCGCTCAAACAATAAATGACGTGCACTCACGTGACGCGCGACGCAACATGTGATACCTCGTCATCACAATGCGACCACGTCCTGTGCGCGCATGCGCGGATTAAATCTCCGCCCCCCTTCACTTCAAAAAAGCATCAGCGCCTCACATAGCGCTACCAGACGCCACAGACCCGACCTCACACTAACTGTTTGATGCGGGCCCAGCCGGATGTTTGCCATACGCACCCCAGGCTGCATGTAAGTAACTACACTCTCTGCTATTTGTATACTTAGATGCATATTAGTGTTTTGCCTGCCGGTCCTTACCTGTGTTAGGGGATCGGCATGCTTCTTCATCATTAGAGATGTGTCTAGCGGGCGCTCCCTTGTCTGTGTTTGTGTGTTACAGGTATACCTGGACCCCTTTTTGCCACACGCATTTTGGGTATATAGTTACCTCACCGCACATCAACTAGTGGTTAGAGCAAGTCTGCGCTTTTTTCACCGCAACTGCCTATCATTATCCTCATACTAGATGCAGTTGAGACTAACCCTAGTGTTAATACACCATGTACCACGAGTGGTTTAACTCAGTTTGCCCTTTCTATCACGCCCAGCAATAACCTTGCCACCGTGCTACCAAGGACAACTACCACTTGTACTAAACCCCCGTCCCCTGATGATTCGAGGGGTTTATTATAATTACCTTACAGTATGTTCCACCGAAGAAACGCGTAGGGACAGGTGAACATACCCTACTCTTGGTACCCACGTTTCTCATTTTTCACTTCACTAGGTGTCCTCCTCATCACCCCGGCAGGGTCTTACAGGGACCTTAGACCAGGGCGAGGTTCCGGACGGGACCACCCCTTGCGGGGCACGGATCCCGTGTTAGGTTATCAGGGTCATATTAGGCCAAGTAGGGTGCAACAGGGATAGATCTACTCCCTGCAGTACTCCACAAACACATGACCCTGTCCAAGACAACCCTATCCCAAAGGACACCACTTAAGGCGCTGAGAAAGGACCATCATTTCCGGTGACCTCCTGAACTTGCCGAATAAACGCGCCTATCAACTTGGTTCCGGTAAGATCCACCCACTGTCTTCTTACCATTATTAGGCATTGTCCTGGTGTCCCTATCCCGGAACTCAGGACAATTTGTTTATTCTCACCACCAAGTGTGATTCCCCTTGACCCTTGGGGCTCACTCTACGTTAATAAGGGTCAGCCCGAGGGGCCTCATCTGCCGCAATCCGCCTATTCGGCGGCTCACGTGTTAGTGGGGTCCCACGCGTGTCTGTCTGTTTGTAAGGGGTTTCATGTGTTTTTTAGTTGTACCATTAAAGCTTGAATATTTTAAAATGTTACTGCCCCTTTAATTTTCAAATAATACGTTTTTCAGCAGTATCCAGGTGAGAGGTGCGGAAGCACCATTCTCCCTTGAAGGGACAACCCTTCCCCCCTTTTTGCATTCATGCATGCATTTACCATCCTTTTTGAAGTTTATGGGATTGTTAGAGACATATGAGATGAGAACTCCCTTAGGTTTTGCTGCAGAGAGATGCTCCTCTGCCTGACCACCTCTCTACCTGTTGTTGGATGCATAGAATCACCAAATGGGGAGCCTTGCTTTTTTTGAGAAGTTAGGGTCTCAGAGACCAGTAGAGTATATTCTACCCACATAAATAGTGACCTTGTGTGGTAAGAGTAAGCATAGGAGGTCCCAAGCTAGGATTAGGCTGCCCAGGGTAATGGAGCATGTATACATAGTTAAAGACTATGTACACCTTTGGGGGCAATTTTTTATTATTATTGCATTGTTCTTATTTTGAGCTAAAAATCTTTTTTTTTGTTTTAAATAGGTCTTTATTAACAATATGGATTTTTTTTTTCTGTACAGAGCTGAGATGCCTTACTAGCAGCCTGTGGATTTTCTGCCTTTTCCATCATCGAAGGAGCAGACTGACTCCTTATCTCTGCTCTCTGACATTATAAACACTCATTATAACTGAATCCTATTTTTACTGATAAGAATGTGGCTCAAATAAGTGTTTATGACCTCTTAGTAATTTAGAGATAAGGACTATTAGATGACCAGCACAAAGTGAAAGTACCAGTCACACAATTAGAAAAGCAGTTATCCCTTTGTAACAGAATGGCTCAATATTTTGGACAGTTTTGGCCCTGTGACTGCCCAAATAAGGGTACTTTCACACTTGCGGCAGGACGGATCCGACAGGCTGTTCACCCTGTCGGATCCGTCCTTCCGCTATTGCTCTGTCCCCAAAGTCAATGATTCTAAGAGCGACGCCTGTCATCTGCATGTCACACAGACTCACAGTATTATTTCACTACCAAAGCAGACTCCCAATGAGTGTTACTGCAAGGCACAGTGTTCCACACCACCATAAAGGCTCTCTGCAGCCAAAAAAGAGTAATTTGCCACAAATTTTTTCCGATCGAACCAAATTTTTCCCAAATAATTTGGTGAACTGGCGAATCGAATTTTGGAAATATTTGCTCATCTCTAAAAGTCACCATTGTCATTTTTTTTTTACATTTTAAGCATAAGTTCTAAGCCAGGGTCTGGCATATTTGGGGAGATTTAAATTTTGACAGAATTGTGGTGTAATTTGTGGCAATAAAACCACTGTATTGTACATACATTGGACCATGTTATTTTATACACTTTATTTGTCTTGTTTGATAAGAAGTGGGACTTAGCTAGAAAGAGGAGTGGCTTTCTGGAATGGGCATGGCTTTAGATGTGACATAGTGTAGGAAAAAAGGTGCCACAAAAAAGGTGCCATACATTTAGACTAGACAGTCTAAGGATGCACTAATTTCATAATCCATCATCAGGTACAGTAACCCTGGTAAATCTGTTGCAGTTTTTGCCTGCCCAGTATATACTATCTAAATCTTAAACAGTATTAGTAAATCTGTCCTATTCTGTAGCCTGAACTGTTATGAGAATGATAGAAGACATGTCACATATAACATTACACTTTATATACATACAGCACTGGCTATATATATATTTTCCTGTTAACTCCTTCCCGATAGTGTCGGACTGGAAAGCCTAGGGCCCATCAGTAAAATTCTTTCTGGGGGCCCACTACACAGTTACATGCAAATATTAAGTGTTCACACCACGCCAGACAGCAGCAAGATGATTGATTACAAGGGTTCCTTCAGCTACTTCAAGAAGGAGGATGCCTAAGAAACGAGAATACTGTCTGGCCTGCCTCAGTGTCTAGAAGTCATCTCAGCCACCTGATGCATCTAGAATAATAAACTGCTAAATATTCTACCCAGTTTTTTATAATCCATTCCACCTCTCAGGTGTGGCATATCAAGGTTCTGATTAGACAGCATGAATATTGCACAGGTGTGCCTTAGACTGCCCACAACAAAAGCCCACTCTGAAATCTGCAGTTTGATCACACAGCACAATGCCACAGATGTCACAATGTTTGAGGGAGCGTGCAATTGGCATGCTGACTGCAGGAATGTCTACCAGGGCTGTTGTTCATGCAATGAATGTTCATTTTTCTACAATAATCCGTCTCCAAAGGCATTTCAGAGAATCTGGCAGTACATCCAACCGGCCTCACAACCGCAGACCTCGTGGAACCACACCAGCCCAGGACCTCCACATCCAGAATGTTCACCTCCATTATCGTCTGAGACCAGCCACCCGGACAGCTGCAGCAACAATCAGTTTGCACAATCAAATAATTTCTGCACAAACAGCATCTCAGGGAAGCTCATCTTCATGCTCATCATCCTCATCATCCTCATCGGGGTCTGGACCTGACTGCAGTTCATTGTCATAACCGACTGAGACGTTGGAGAGGCGTTCTGTTCACGGATAAGTTCCGTTTTTCACTGTTCAGGGCAGATGGCAGACAGCATGTGTGGCGTCGTGTGGTTGAGTGGTTTGCTGACGTCAACGTTGTTGATCGAGTGGCCCATGGTGGCAGTGGGGTTATGGTATGGGCAGGCATATGTTATGGACAATGAACACAGGTGCATTTTATTGATGGCATTTTCAATGCACAGAGATACCGTGACGAGATCCTGAGACCCATTGTTGTGACATTCATCCACGACCATTGCCTCATGTTGCAGCATGATAATGCACTGCGCCATATTGCAAGGATCTTTACACAATTCATGGAAGCTGGAAACATCCCAGTTCTTGCATGGCCAGCATACTCACCCATTGAGCTTGTTTGGGATGCTCTGGATCGGCGTATACCACAGCGTGTTCCAGTTCCTGCCAATATTCTGCAACTTCGCACAGCTATTGTCACAGGGCGCCAAAGGTGCACTCGGTCTCCCATCAGCTGCAGACCTGCTGCTTAGCTTCGGGAGCGAGGATCTGTGTTTGGCCTCGTTCCCAGGGCGGCTTTGCTAGCTGGGAGGCTCCCTGCTCCTAAGTCTGCCTTGAGCGCCGAGCTGATCACTTGGTGCTCGATTTGTCTGTCGGTCATTTGACGCTGGCCACGTCACATGACTGTCACTCCCCACTATAAATACAGGCAGCCTGCTGGCCACAGGTTGCCTGTTAATTTTAGGTATCTGGTGATTGTTTTGTTCCTGCATACTTACCTGATCCTGTGTTCCCTGACGATTCTCTTCCTGCTCCTCCTGTACTGCGCATATCTCCTGGTATCCTGACCCCGGCTTCCACCTGACGATTCTTTGCGGACTCCTGTTGTACTTTGTTTCTCTCCTGGTAATTGACCTAGGCTTTTCCTGACTATTCTCTGCTCATTCCTTAGTACTGCGTAGCTCTCTAGGTATTTACCCGGTCCGTTCATGTTCCGTTATTTGTCTTGCCTGTCTTCCCAGCACGTATCCTAAGTTAGGGACTGCCGTCTAGTTGTCCCCTGTCATTAGGACTTGCGAGGCAAGTAGGCAGGGCCAGGGGTGAGGGTGGAGCGCAGTGGTCACTATCCTCCCCCTGTGTGTAGTGTACGTTACCGTCACAGCTATTGAAGAGGAGTAGACCAACATTCCACAGGCCACAATCAACAACCTGATGATCAACTCTATGAGACGGTGATATGTTGCAGTGCAAAAAGGCAAATGGCGGCCACACCAGATACTGACCAGGTTTTCTGCTCCCCCCCCCCCCCCAGTAAGGCAAAACTGTGCACATTTCGGAGTGTCCTTTTATTGTGGGAAGTGTAAGGCACTCCTGTGCAATATTAATGCTGTCTAATCAGCACCTTTATAGGCCACACCTTTGAGGTGGGATAGATTATTTCAGCAAAGGAAAAGTGCTCACTAACACAGATTAAGACAGATTTGTGAACAATATTTGAGGGTAATGGGTCATTTGTGTTTGAAGAAAAGGTTTCATATCTTTGAGTTCAGCTCATGCAAAATGGGAGCAAAACCAAAAGTGTTCAGTTTATATTTTTGTTCAGTGTATATGTAGTGCAGCAAGTCTACTGTGTTATGTGCCACTTGTGCAGGGGGTAGGGGACTAGAGGCCCATCTTGCTCATGGGCCCACCGAGGGATTCACCTGTACCCCTGTGGGCCAGTCCGAGTCTGAGTCCCGACATTTGATGTACAAGTATATTATAACAGTTGCAGGGCTTAATGGAAAGACATTACAAATGCCATAAACTGCAGTACTAAATTATGGAAATCTGTGGTATAAGAGACTGAACAATCACAAGTTCAAGTCCACTGGTGGAAAAAAAAAATGTAATCCCAAAGTATTAAAAAGTGTAAATCAGCCCAATTTCCCAGTTTTACATATAAAACAAATAAGCAATAAAATATAGATATAATTGGTACCACCACCTCTGAAAATATCTGAACTAGTAAGATACAAAAGTAGTTATTCTGCATAGTGAATATATACCCAAATCTCTATTGCTCCCTAAAAATGTGTTTATAAAATGTTATTGTAAATTCATGTGAATCCCAAAATGACTAAAACTAAAGCTGACCCTGCAAAAAAACAAGCCCTTACACAGGTCTGTAGATGGCAATAGAAAAAAGTAATGGGTGTCAGAATATGGTGTCACAAGACACATTGTTATTCAAAGATTTTTCTTTAATAATTAGTAGAAGTGGATTAGCACTCATCCTTTCATGCTAATAAATCTTCACTTTAATACCATAAACAGAATATAGGCAAATTTGACACATTTCGGCTAAACAGCCTTCTTCAAACCCTTGGTTAATAATAAAGCATAAGTAGAACTATATATATTTGGTACTGCTGTAATTGTACTGACCAACATCAGTTTTGGTACACAGTTAATGCTGTACAATCAAAACCCATTTTTCAATGAGTAATATTTCTTTTACGCACATATAGCGCTGACATATTCTGCAGAGATTTACAGACATACGCATTACCAATTGGGCTCAAAATGTGGGGTCCCAATCAGTTCGTCTTTGAGTGTGGGAGGAAACCCACACAAACATGAGGATAGCATACAGACTGCATGTTGTCCTTGGTCGGATTTAAACTCACCCAATCACTGCAAGGCAATACTGCTAACCACTAAGCCACTGTGCTGATATAGTAAATTAAATGGTGCTATTGAAAAATATATATTTTTCTGCAAAAAACAAGCTTTTATATAGCTATGGGAACAGAAAAGTAAACAGATTTATGGCTCTCGGAATGAGGAGAGAAAAAAATGAAAAGTTTACAAAGGAGACGGTTCATCTTTTTATCCAAAGTTCATTGTGTGAACATTGTATTCTGCACTTAACCAAGGTAAGGCTGTGCAGATTGCTTTGCTTAGCAACCTGGTTTTATTTTGAAATTCATGTGGTTAATGCTGCAATAGCTTTAAAACATAATGCATAATCCAACAAAGAAAAGAGATAATTGCAACGAAAGGCAACAACTTCTTCACAAAACAAGAAACATCTTTTGAAATCTCAGCACATAGAAAATGTTAAGGGTTATGACAGCTGGCCCTCTGTCCACCTACTAACCATTACACAAAATGATGCATTTTAAACAAAATGCAAACTATTATCTTTGTCACCATTCCATTTAAATATTATTTAAAAAGTTATAGAGATCTTTAGGGACAATTTTTCTACTATTGCATTCTATTTTTTTTTAGCTAAGGGATAGCGATGGGAAAAAATAAAAAAAACAGCAACACTGCCACTGAGTTTTTACATTATAAATTTAATATATGCATAAATAACATTATATCTTTACTCTCTGGGTCAGTACAATTACAGCTATATCAAATACATATTTTTTATGTTTTACTACTTTTGCACAAACCCCTCCCCCCACAGTTTTTAAGATGAAAATGTTTTGCATCGCCGTATCCCAAGACCCATAACTTCTTTATTTTTCTTTCTATGGAGCATTGTGAGGGCTTGATTTTTGTGGGACGACTTATAGTTTTAATTGGTATAATATTGAGGTACATAACACTTTACGATTGCTTTTTATTTATTTTTTTGGTACCGAAAAAGCAAAAAGCAGCAATTCTGGCATTTTACGGCGTTCACTATACGGGTAAATTACCTGATATTTGTGTAGTGTGAGTCGTTAAGGACACGGTGATACCAAATATATGGAGATTTTATTTTATGCATTTTTTCAATTAAAAAGAGTTATTTTAATGAAAAAATGTTTTTTTCTTTAAGTTGGAATTTTTTTTATGTAGTAAAACTTTTTTTAAATGTATTTTTAACCCCACAAGGGAACTATAATAGACAATCATGCAGTGCAATGTTTTTTTACTGTCAGTGCTATACTGATGTCCACAAGCAAACTGTGCCAGAGAGATGTGACCTCATACTTGGGGTGACAATTAGAGACAGAGGAAGACTGTTCCCCTTCTGTAACTGCTTACATGTCACAGGCACTATTGACTGCAGCATCTAAAGGGCTAAACATCCTAGATCAGTGCTTCCACTGATCCCGGATCTTTAGAGCAGGATGCCTGTTCTCATGTGAGAACTAGGCCCCTGCTCTCTACTGCACAGGAGACTGGTGTATTGCTTACACTGGGCCAGCCTAAGGCCCCTTAGTGACTGCCTTAAAAAGGCATATGGGTGGTCACTAAAGCATTAAAGATCTCCGCCGTACATGTAAAGCAGAAGTCTGTGCTTTAAACATGGCACCCACATAGCAGACACCCAGGAGCATTTTAAATGATCATCGATAATGCCTATCATGGACTGATAACCCATCAGATGCTGTGGACCAATTGTGGTCTGCAGGAGTGGTCTGAAGGAAAAATAGCTTACCTTGTCAGCCTGCCAGATGCTACACTCCTCTGCTGTCCGTGAAGCCATCAACACCTCTACTTGTGGGTGGACTGACGCCAACAGCAGCTTCACAGACAGCAGAGAAGTGCAGCAGCTGGGAGGATGGAAAGTTCAGTAAGTATTCTCTCCTACTTGGACAGCACTCTCTCTCTTCTTCAGAGGCTCCACTGCCACTAATGAATGCCTACATACTGGCCACAGCACATTCGCAAAATAATAGGGGAATACATGATTTTGCTAAAATAAACTGTTACCAATGTCTGTTTTTACACCATAAATAACACGGTGCTCCAAGATCTATGCCAGCCCCTTTGTACTCAAAATGCCTAATTCTAGTACACATATCTCTACAGCTATGCAGGCTAAAAATCATTCAGTATGATAAACACTATGAGGCAATATGTCTGGTTTGAAGGTCATTACCCCCTTATACTGTCTACAGAATTAGTAAATCTTGAGAAAGCACATAAGCAGTTCATAAAAAAACAACCTACCTGCTGATTTACTGGAAAGTTTCTGTTAATTTTTTTTATCTGTGAAAACAAAATATAAAGAGTACTGTGAAATTAACAAACAACATATATATAAACATGGATGACTACTGTACATGTAGTACATATCAAACATGTATGTAAGGGGCTCATGGAGAAGAGACAAGGACACATGAAGACGCACCAGAATTGGGCCACAGAATTATTTTATGTGGAATTCAATTATTTACTAAAACAGAGCACATTTCCAAAGCTTGTATCATAAAGTGCATGAGTATCATTACTTACTTCACAAATCCTTAAAATGGGAACAGTATACTTTTTATTTTAGAATAAGCTGTACCATGAACATCATTGTGATGTGCCCACCCCCCAGCTATCTCTTCATCTAGAACTAATAGTATATAGCATATATACAGTCTATAATTACAGAGCTGTGAGTTCTTGCTGTGTAGCTTGGTAATCAATCATGTCTCTGTGAGTAACGCTAAAAATATAACTCTGTAGGGAATGCAGCAGTCATGCTTTTTCTGTATGCAAGTATAGATAGGCTGCAGTTACTGTACATGGTATGTAACCCAACTAGACCTGATTTTTCTACTGAGCCTGCAACAGTCAAATCAGTAAAAACTAGTGTTTAGCATATCGAATCATCCAAAGTGGATTTAAATCCGAATTTTAAGAAAAATTTGATTCACTGAAAAGCTGAATTTCCTTGAACTTCGTGGTAATGAATAAGATTATTTTTTTTTTTTAATGGCTGCTGCACGTGTTACAAAATAAAAGGAAGAAGTCCGGGAACGCAATATGACCCATAATGCCGTACAGCTAGCCAATCAGTATATATCCATTCCCTGTGATGTCACAGTCCTATAAAAAGTCTCATCCTGCTCGTTCTCTACAATTTTACTGTGAGTTGAGCTTAGGGAGAAACGTGACAAGTACTCATGCTCTAGGGACAGTGTTGTTACAAACATTTAAAAAAAGAAAATTGGAGAGGGGGAGTGCAGGGACAGTGCTGGGAGATCATAGGGAGAGATTTTTGAGACTGTAGGGAGACTGTAGGGACAGTGCAGGTTGAGTGTAATCGCCCTTTGCATCTTGTTCGCCTGCTGCGCTATTCATACTTAGTATGTTACGTTACTGATTCAATTACTGTACACTTTGGCCAACAGACAGTTGCCTGGGCCCTGCAAAGGAGCGGGCAGTGGTAAAAAGGTACCTGTACCTGACCCAAGTAGCAACTGAAGAAGGGTTAGTGGTAGCAGCTGCCTTAACCACAGGCCAAAGCTGTCACTGTCATCCAGCGGTTGTGTTTTGACCAACAATCCAGCTGTATTGGAATGGTTGACTCGCTCTTCAATATCATCTCAGGTGATAACAGATACACACAGCCAGGAATCAGTGGGTTCCTCTGACACCACGCTTAGTTGGCATGGCTCAGCAATTGACTCTGTGCCCTCACCTGTTCTGAACCTACCTCTTGCTTTTGCTGCTCCTTCTGCTAGCCAAGAAAGGTATGCCTCCATCTCTGCTGCGCTTCTCAGTGAGGATGAGCTTTTTTGAGGACAGTCAGCAGTTACAGGCCAGCACAAACTTGGAGGAGAGGTCTGCCGCAAACTTCTATAGGCGTGCAACTACTAATGCTAACAGTTGGGTGGGAGCACATGTTGCGAAATGTCAAGGACGTGTGCAAGAGACAGGTGAGGGTGACATTAGTGAGGAATAAACTCATGTAGATGACGATGTTGTCGATTGCACGTGGCAACTTGATGAAGAGGGATCATTGTCATCATTCGGGTATGAGGGTGGCAGCGTACCTATGAGACAGCAGGATGGAAGTATGCCGCTGTATGCCATTGAGACAGCAGGGTCGAAGCATGCCCTTGAGACAGCCAGGAGGAAGAAATAAGAGATCTGCAGCCAAACATGGGTGGGGTAGACTGTCTGCTCCTCAGGAGACTACCTGTGAG
The DNA here is from genome assembly GCF_014858855.1 of Bufo gargarizans. Lineage (NCBI taxonomy): Eukaryota > Metazoa > Chordata > Amphibia > Anura > Bufonidae > Bufo > Bufo gargarizans. The sequence goes on from NC_058084.1 coordinate 99,149,720, forward strand.
AAACCCACTAGCAGTGCACAGGTTTAGAAAAGCAGCGGCAGGCAGGCATCACACAGTGGTGGAGGGAAAATGACATACTTGGCAGTGTGGAAATTTTCCCTGGGGGGATGTTAGAGCGGTGATATACAGGATATGTAGACAGAAGGTGAGGCGAGGCCAAGGTGCTAATGTTAGCACAATTGCCCTGCCTTAACACATGGAGCACCACCCTAAAGTGGCATGGGAAAACAGTGCCACTCATTTAGTCTTACAGCCCGTATCTGCCAAAGGCCTGCACCCCCTATCCAGCAGTCAGGGCTTGCCAATGTTAGCAGAATAAAAGCTGTTGTTCCTTCCTATCGACTTCAACATCGTCCTTAGCTCCTGATGCTCCTCCTACTCCTCATCGCTTATTTCGATAGCAGTCGATTACCAAAGCGATTGCTAAAAGCCACCAGTATGCATACACCTGGCCAAGTTGCTGGTACTACAGTTCCTCCCTTTCTATGTATTTTACTCTGCACATTTCAGAGAACTGATGGCTTGTGACCACGCAAGGTGGAGAGTCCCAAGCCGATATTATTTTTCCCAAAAAGATCATTGTTAGACGCTCGCTATTGTTAGACCCTCGCTACCGGTCAAAAATAGTGCTGTTTTTTTAGACCTTCTGAGAGGGATGCAAAAATGAACTACAACAGAGACATAATTACCTATAAAAGATTACCAGACCGCATAAAGTCAATAGTACACTTTATTTGCAAAATGCATAAGAGAAAATACATGTATTAAAAACAAATGCAGGGATATGGCGGCATCAATTGGAAGGGGGAACACTAAGGGGTGCCAATTACAGAGGAGGCACACTATGGATAGTTGATTCTGTCCATTACATACTTGTATTATTATTTCTTGCACTTTAACTTGGACTTCATTTTGTTGGATTGGTATCAATTGTTACCATTGTGCCCCCTTCCGGTTGATCCCGCCATTTCCCTGCACTTGTTTTAAATACATCAATTTTCTCTTAAGAATTTTGCAAGTAAGGTGTACTATTGACTTCATGCGGTCTGGTATTTTTTTTTATAGGTACTTATATTGTTGTTTCCTGCCATAGGCATGTGCTTATTGAGCAATACATGGTAGTTACATAATGTGAGATATTTCTTAATTTTTATTATTAAGGGCTGAGCCTCTATTTTGGTTTGTACTACATGCTGTGTAATTGGTTGACCGGTGCCATCGGTCATCCTCACTCAGGTCTGACCGGGAGGACCCGCTACCCTCACGCTCCACTACCATGACTGGTGGGGAGGGGGGACTGGACCAACACCTGTTTTATTTGCAGCAACTTCAGTCTGGAGTCTCTGAACAGTTTTCTGCAGCCTCATTCTGTATAAACCACCCATCAGCAGCAGGATATGCAGCAGAACCTCAATAGCAGGCGGTGACATACTTGGCCTGTACCCTGTCACCCATGATCCAAGATCCCCTGGACTACTGGGTATGTCCGGCTAGTAGTGTGGCATCATAGAAGGTTTTCAGTTGTGTTGGGGGCATAGTTACCCCTAAGAGAACTCACCATTCCTCCCCCCAAAAAAGATCCTGTATTTTTAGCATCCATATGGCCTCTTTCACATGGTCAGTATTTAGTCAGTATTTGGTCAGCATTTGCAATCCAAAAGCAGAAGTGGGTCCAAAACACAGACACACATTCCATTCCATTTTTTCTGTGTTTTGGACCCACTCCTGTTTTTGTCTTTCAATTACTGATATATAACAGTGACCAAATACTGACCGTCTGAAAAAAGCCATTAAATTCCTGCATGCATGACATTTTTCCTTGCTTAAAAAAAAACTGATTTCAGGCATAAATGGTTGCAAATTAACCATTATGCTGCTTTCAGATGGTCAGTATTTGGTCAGTGATTTGCATCAGAATTTGATCAGAATTGGCAATCCAAAAGCAGGAGTGAGTCCAAAACACAGATGACATACAATTAATTCCATCATGTTTTATCTAAGTTTTGGACCCACTCCTCTTTTTGGCTTACAAACACTGATGCAAAACACTAACCGAAGACTGACGTCTGAAAGAGGCTTTATATATGCTCAAAATGCTGAATATTTTTATTTATTTTTTAGTTTTCTGTCCTTCTGATCTGTCATGAGACCACTACTGTCACTGTCTCTGCCACCTTACCCGCTTTGTCATGAGACCACTACTGTCACTGTTTCTGCCACCATCCCTACTCTATCATGGGGACACTACTGCGACTGCTGCTGCTGCCACTACTGTCCCAACTCTGTCATGTGCCATTAGTACTGCTACCACCATCCTAACTCTGTCATGGGGTCACTATTGTCACTGTTATTGTCACTGCTGCTGCCACCCTCCCCACTCTGTCATGGGGTCACTAATTGAATCCTGGGGCACTGCACTATTAAGTCCAAGGAAATAAATGAGACCTGATGCTAACAGTGACCTGCAATAACGACGCACAGTGATTTGACAGCTAACAGAACGGATTAAAAAGCATGTGTTTGGACTACCACAACATGCGTTAAAAGGAAAAAAAAAAATCCTCCACTACTTTATTGATGCAGCTTCCATTTCTTTATTTTGTTCCACTAAGGAGCCATTTGGAGACAGCGCGTGCATAGCACATGTAGCTATTAAAACAGACATGTCAGGAATGGTGACAGATCCTCTTTAGGTTCCAAGCCTTCACACTGAGACTCTACTACCAAGTGGGATTAATATGATTAGGAAGCGTGGCCTGGGTAAACCAGATTTATTGCTATTTGTAACAAATTAAGTTTTTTGTGAAGTTCGGCAAATTGACCAAATTTAATCTTTCAAAACATGGTGGGACAAGCCCTTTAACTGGATGACTATGTGAAGTGCAGTGAAGCAGGAGATCTGGAGCTCTGTATCAGTACAGACCTCTATAAAGATTTCTAAACCGTTCAGATTAAAGTGAAACAAAAGGTGCACTTCCCTGCCTTAAATCACCACCTCATCCCTTTCATCATCATTGCCAAGACTATTAGGTGTTAATAAATAAACCCTCTCCAAGAAACTTATATAGTTTACCCATAGCCACGCTAGACCACCATGGATAACTGGCATCATTCTTAACCTCTTCATTACCCATCAGAGATATTACATACTAATATCTCAACCCCTCTACACCACCAGGATTACCACTAACTCAAAATACAAAGTGTTTGTAGAAAGTTAGAAGAGAGATTTTTTTAAAAATTTTTTTGCCATCTTCCTGCTATTTCACCCTGTCTATGGGTGCTATTAACCACTTCAGCCCCGCTAGGTGAAACCCCCTTCATGACCAGAGCACTTTTTACACTTCGGCACTACACTACTTTCACCGTTTATCGCTCGGTCATGCAACTTACCACCCAAATTAATTTTGCCTCCTTTTCTTCTCACTAATAGAGCTTTCATTTGGTGGTATTTCATTGCTGCTGGCATTTTTACTTTTTTTGTTATTAATCAAAATGTAACGATTTTTTTGCAAAAAAATGACATTTTTCACTTTCAGCTGTAAAATTTTGCAAAAAAAACGACATCCATATATAAATTTTTCACCAAATTTATTGTTCTACATGTCTTTGATAAAAAAAAAATGTTTGGGCAAAAAAAAATGGTTTGGGTAAAAGTTATAGCATTTACAAACTATGGTACAAAAATGTGAATTTCCGCTTTTTGAAACAGCTCGGACTTTCTGAGCACCTGTCATGTTTCCTGAGGTTCTACAATGCCCAAACAGTAGAAAAACCCCACAAATGACCCCATTTCGGAAAGTAGACACCCTAAGGTATTCGCTGATGGGCATAGTGAGTTCATAGAACTTTTTATTTTTTGTCACAAGTTAGCGGAAAATGATGATGATTTTATTTTTTTTATTTTTTCTTACAAAGTCTCATATTCCACTAACTTGCGACAAAAAAATAAAAAATTCTAGGAACTCACCATGCCCCTCACAGAATACCTTGGGGTGTCTTCTTTCCAAAATGGGGTCACTTGTGGGGTAGTTATACTGCCCTGGCAATTTAGGGGCCCAAATGTGTGAGAAGAACTTTGCAATCAAAATGTGTAAAAAATGACCGGTGAAATCCAAAAGGTGCACTTTGGAATATGTGCCCCTTTGCCCACCTTGGCAGCAAAAAAGTGTCACACATCTGGTATCGCCGTACTCAGGAGAAGTTGGGGAATGTGTTTTGGGGTGTCATTTTACATATACCCATGCTGGGTGAGAAAAATATCTTGGTCAAATGCCAACTTTGTATAAAAAAATGGGAAACATTGTCTTTTGCCAAGATATTTCTCTCATCCAGCATGGGTATATGTAAAATGACCCCCCAAAACACATTCCCCAACTTCTCCTGAGTACGGCGATACCAGATGTGTGACACTTTTTGCTGCCAAGGTGGGCAAAGGGGCACATATTCCAAAGTGCACCTTTCGGATTTTGCAGGCCATTTTTTACACATTTTGATTGCAAGGTACTTCTCACACATTTGGGCCCCTAAATTGCCAGGGCAGTATAACTACGCCACAAGTGACCCCATTTTGGAAAGAAGACACCCCAAGGTATTCCGTGAGGGGCATGGCGAGTTCCTAGAATTTTTTATTTTTTGTCACAAGTTAGCGGAAAATGATGATTTTTTTTTTCTCTTTTTTCCTTACAAAGTCTCATATTCCACTAACTTGCGACAAAAAGTAAAAAATTCTAGGAACTCGCCATGCCCCTCACGGAATACCTTGGGGTGTCTTCTTTCCAAAATGGGGTCACTTGTGGCGTAGTTATACTGCCCTGGCAATTTAGGGGCCCATATGTGTGAGAAGAACTTTGCAATCAAAATGTGTAAAAAATGCCCTGCAAAATCCGAAAGGTGCACTTTGGAATATGTGCCCCTTTGCCCACCTTGGCATCAAAAAAGTGTCACACATCTGGTATCGCCGTACTCAGGAGAAGTTGGGGAATGTGATTTGGGATGTCATTTTACGTATACCCATGCTGGGTGAGAGAAATATCTTGGCAAAAGACAACTTTTCCCATTTTTTTATACAAAGTTGGCATTTGACCAAGATATTTTTCTCACCCAGCATGGGTATATGTAAAATGACACCCCAAAACACATTGCCCAACTTCTCCTGAGTACGGCGATACCAGATGTGTCACACTTTTTTGCTGCCAAGGTGGGCAAAGGGGCACATATTCCAAAGTGCACCTTTCGGATTTTGCAGGGCATTTTTTACACATTTTGATTGCAAAGTACTTCTCACACATTTGGGCCCCTAAATTGCCAGGGCAGTATAACTACGCCACAAGTGACCCCATTTTGGAAAGAAGACACCCCAAGGTATTCCGTGAGGGGCATGGCGAGTTCCTAGAATTTTTTATTTTTTGTCGCAAGTTAGTGGAATATGAGACTTTGTAAGGAAAAAAGAAAAAAAAAGAAAAATCATCATTTTCCGCTAAATTGTGACAAAAAATAAAAAATTCTAGGAACTCGCCGTGCCCCTCACGGAATACCTTGGGGTGTCTTCTTTTCAAAATGGGGTCACTTGTGGCGTAGTTATACTGCCCTGGCAATTTAGGGGCCCAAATGTGTAAGAAGTACCTTGCAATCAAAATGTGTAAAAAATGGCCTGCAAAATCCGAAAGGTGCACTTTGGAATATGTGCCCCTTTGCCCACCTTGGCTGCAAAAAAGTGTCACACATGTGGTATCGCCGTACTCAGGAGAAGTTGGGCAATGTGTTTTGGGGGGTCATTTTACATATACCCATGCTGGGTGAGAGAAATATCTTGGCAAAAGACAACTTTTCCCATTTTTTTATACAAAGTTGGCATTTGACCAAGATATTTTTCTCACCCAGCATGGGTATATGTAAAATGACACCCCAAAACACATTGCCCAACTTCTCCTGAGTACGGCGATACCACATGTGTGACACTTTTTTGCAGCCTAGATGCGCAAAGGTGCCCAAATTCCTTTTAGGAGGGCATTTTTAGACATTTGGATCCCAGACTTCTTCTCACACTTTCGGGCCCCTAAAAAGCCAGGGCAGTATAAATACCCCACATGTGACCCCACTTTGGAAAGAAGACACCCCAAAGTATTCAATGAGGGGCCTGGCGAGTTCCTAGAAATTTTTTTTTTTTTGCATAAGTTAGCGGATATTGATTTTTTTTTTGTTTTTTTCTCACAAAGTCTCACTTTCCGCTAACTTAGGACAAAAATTTCAATCTTTCATGGACTCAATATGCCCCTCAGCGAATACCTTGGGGTGTCTTCTTTCCGAAATGGGGTCACATGTGGGGTATTTATACTGCCCTGGCTTTTTAGGGGCCCTAAAGCGTGAGAAGAAGTCTGGAATATAAATGTCTAAAAATGTTTACGCATTTGGATTCCGTGAGGGGTATGGTGAGTTCATGTGAGATTTTATTTTTTGACACAAGTTAGTGGAATATGAGACTTTGTAAGAAAAAACAAAAACAAAAACAAACAAAAAATTTCCACTAACTTGTGCCAAAAAAAATGTCTGAATGGAGCCTTACCAGGGGGGGGGGGGGGGGGTGATCAATGACAGGGGGGTGATCAATGACAGGGGGGTGATCACCCATATAGACTCCCTGATCACCCCCTGTCATTGATCACCCCCCCTGTAAGGCTCCATTCAGACATCCGCATGATTTTTTACGGATCCATGGATACATGGATCGGATCCACAGAACGCATGCGGACGTCTGAATGGAGCCTTACAGGGGGGTTATCAATGACAGGGGGTGATCAGGGTAATCAGGGTGATCACCCCCCTGTCACTGATCACCCCCCCTGTAAGGCTCCATTCAGACATCCGCATGATTTTTTACGGATCCATGGATACATGGATCGGATCCACAGAACGCATGCGGACGTCTGAATGGAGCCTTACAGGGGGGTTATCAATGACAGGGGGTGATCAGGGTAATCAGGGTGATCACCCCCCTGTCACTGATCACCCCCCCTGTAAGGCTCCATTCAGACATCCGCATGATTTTTTACGGATCCATGGATACATGGATCGGATCCACAGAACGCATGCGGACGTCTGAATGGAGCCTTACAGGGGGGTTATCAATGACAGGGGGTGATCAGGGTAATCAGGGTGATCACCCCCCTGTCACTGATCACCCCCCCTGTAAGGCTCCATTCAGACATCCGCATGATTTTTTACGGATCCATGGATACATGGATCGGATCCACAGAACGCATGCGGACGTCTGAATGGAGCCTTACAGGGGGGTTATCAATGACAGGGGGTGATCAGGGTAATCAGGGTGATCACCCCCCTGTCACTGATCACCCCCCCTGTAAGGCTCCATTCAGACATCCGCATGATTTTTTACGGATCCATGGATACATGGATCGGATCCACAGAACGCATGCGGACGTCTGAATGGAGCCTTACAGGGGGGTTATCAATGACAGGGGGTGATCAGGGTAATCAGGGTGATCACCCCCCTGTCACTGATCACCCCCCCTGTAAGGCTCCATTCAGACATCCGCATGATTTTTTACGGATCCATGGATACATGGATCGGATCCACAGAACGCATGCGGACGTCTGAATGGAGCCTTACAGGGGGGTTATCAATAACAGGGGGTGATCAGGGTAATCAGGGTGATCACCCCCCTGTCACTGATCACCCCCCCTGTAAGGCTCCATTCAGACGTCCGCATGATTTTTACGGATCCATGGATACATGGATCGGATCCGTAAAAATCATGCGGACGTCTGAATGGAGCCTTACAGGGGGGTTATCAATGACAGGGGGTGATCAGGGTAATCAGGGTGATCACCCCCCTGTCACTGATCACCCCCCCTGTAAGGCTCCATTCAGACGTCCGCATGATTTTTACGGATCCATGGATACATGGATCGGATCCGTAAAAATCATGCGGACGTCTGAATGGAGCCTTACAGGGGGTGATCAATGACAGGGGGGTGATCAATGACAGGGGGTGATCAGGGAGTGTATATGGGTGATCACCCGCCTGTCATTGATCACCCCCCTGTAAGGCTCCATTCAGACGTCCGTATGCTTTTTGCGGATCCGATCCATGTATCCGTGGATCCGTAAAAATCATACGGACGTCTGAACGGAGCCTGACAGGGGGGTGATCACTGACAGGGCGGTGATCAATGACAGGGGGGTGATCAGGGAGTTTATATGGGGTGATCATGGGTGATCAGGGGTTTATAAGGGGTTAATAAGTGACGGGGGGTGGGGGGGGGTGTAGTGTAGTGTAGTGTGGTGTTTGGTGGGACTGTACTGTCCTACCTGAGTCCTCTGGTGGTCGATCCTAACAAAAGGGACCACCAGAGGACCAGGTAGGAGGTATATTAGACGCTGTTATGAAAACAGCGTCTAATATACCTGTTAGGGGTTAAAAAATTCGGATCTCCAGCCTGCCAGCGAGCGATCGCCGCTGGCAGGCTGGAGATCCACTCGCTTACCTTCCGTTCCTGTGAGCGCGCGCGCCTGTGTGCGCGCGTTCACAGGAAATCTCGCGTCTCGCGAGAAGACGCGTATATGCGTCCAGGAGGAATAAAGCAACCACCTCCCGGACGCATATACGCGTACAGCGGTCGGGAGGTGGTTAAAACTCATTTGTACACGTTTCCTGTTGCATAAGGCACTGTGTGAGATATTTTATAATCTTTTATAAAGCAGCTCCATCAATAAGAAACTAAATACTGGAAACATTTATTGTATGCTCAGTACTTTTTCTGCCATTCTAATATGTAAATTGTATTCAAATGTGAAAATGCTAAATCTGTGTGTAGATCTCTCATCTATATTACCTTCACATTGTACTCTGCTGTGTTACTTTACATTAGCTTATCTTTTCCTTCTGCCTTTTAAAACATTCCTAGTCATTTTGCAGATCGATATCTGAGTTTGCAATAAAGGTATTAATGTATGAATTGTTCAAATAAAAGGTTATCAATAAAAACTATGATACTCATATTTTTAGAGAGCTGCATTCAGCATGTAATTTCTCTAATATATTTACTTTAACTGGGCTTTACTATGTTTTATACAAAAACCCTAAACATATTATAAGTGAACCTTTACCATATCATTGTGTTTGGAACAGTTTAAAAATATTGCCATATAAATTCAGTTAAAAATAAATGTATATATTGAATAATGACCCTACTGTCAATTAAAAAATATATATATATTAGATGTCTTCTATACTGCAATCCAAATGTATATATTTAGGCTATAGAGCATTCTTAATAATGTATTTTAGGGCGTACATTATTTATTACAATACACTCAGTTGCTGCAGAAAATATTTTTAACCCCTAGTATACCAGAGTTTTTTTCATTTTTGCGTTTTCATTTTTCTAGCCTATCTTTCTTGAGCCATAACTTTCTTATATTTCTGTTCACATAGCTGTGTCATAGCTGGGCTTATTTTTTTGTGGGACAAGTTGTGCTTTCTAATGCCACCATTAATTATGGTATGCAATTTAGTGGGAAGCGATAAAAAATAATTCCAAATGGAGTGGAATTGGAAAAAAAAGGCAATTTCTCTACTGTTTTACAGGTCTTGTTCCCACGGCATTCCATTTGCGGCAAAACTAACCCACATCCATCATTCGCTGGGTCAGTATGATCACAACGATACCACATACAGTACAGACCAAAAGTTTGGACACACCTTCTCATTCAAAGAGTTTTCTTTATTTTCATGACTATGAAAATTGTAGATTCACACTGAAGGCATCAAAACTATGAATTAACACATGTGGAATTATATACATAACAAAAAAGTGTGAAACAACTGAGAATATGTCATATTCTAGGTTCTTCAAAGTAGCCGCCTTTTGCTTTGATTACTGCTTTGCACACTCTTGGCATTCTCTTGATGAGCTGCCTGGAGGTGTGTTTGGGGTCATTGTCCTGTTGAAAAATAAATGATTGTTCTAAACCGTTCAGATTAAAGTGAAACAATAGGTGCACTTCCCTGCCTTAAATCACCACCTCATCCCTTTCAGCATCATTGCCAAGACTATTAGGTGTTAATAAATAAACCCTCTCCAAGAATCTAATATAGTTTACCCATAGCCACTCTAGACCACCATGGATAACTGCTATCATTCTTAACCGCTTCATTACCCATCAGAGATATTACATACTAATATCTCAACCCCTCTACACCACCAGGATTACCACTAACTCAAAATACAACTTACAGTATGTCAAAATATGCATTATAGTGTTTGTAGAAAGTTGGAAGAGAGATTTTTTTTTGCCATCTTCCTGCTATTTGAACCTGTCTATGGGTGCTATTCAAACTCATTTGTACAAGTTTCCTGTTGCGTAAGGCACTGTGTGAGATTTTTATAATCTTTTATAAAGCAGCTCTATCAATAAGAAACTAAACACTGGAAACATTTATTGTATGCTCAGTACTTTTTCTGCCATTCTAAAATGTAAATTGTATTCAAATGTGAAAATGCTAAATCTGTGTGTAGATCTCTCATATATATTACCTTCACATTGTACTTTGCTGTGTTACTTTACATGAGCTTATCTTCTCCTTCTGCCTTTTAAAACATTCCTAGTCATTTTGAAGATCGATATCTAAGTTTGCAATAAAGTCTTTGAATTTGTACTGGCGAAGAGATGATCTCGATAAAATTGGTCTTAAAGTATGAATTGTTCAAATAAAAGGTTATCAGTAAAAACTATGATACTCATATTTTAAGAGAGCTGCATTCAGCATGTCATTTCGCTAATATATTTACTTTAACTGGGCTTTTCTATGTTTTTTACAAAAACCCTAAACATATTATAAGTGAACCTTTACCATATCCTACTGTGTTTGGAACTGTTTAAAAATATTGCCATATAAATTCAGTTAAAAATAAATTAATATATTGAATAATGACCCTACTATCAATTAAAAAAAAAAAATAAAAAAAAATAATGTCATCTATACTGAATCTCCAAATGCATATATTTAGGCTATAAAACATTTTTAATAATGTATTTTAGGGTGTACATTATTTCTTACAATACACTCAGTTGCTGCAGAAAATATTTATAAACCCTAGTATCCCGGAGGTTTTTAATTTTTGCGTTTTCATTTTTCCTCCATATGTTCCTTGAGCCATAACTTTGCTATATTTCGTTCACATAGCTGTGTGAGGGTTTATTTTTGGGCGGGACAAGTTGTGCTTGCTAATGCCGCCATTAATTATGGTTTACAATGTAGTGGGAAGCAGTAAAAAAATTCCAAATGGGGTGGAATTGGAAAAAAAAGGCAATTCCTCTACTGTATTACAGGTTTTGTTCCCACTGCATTCCGTTTACGACAAAACAAACCCACATCCTTTCTTATCTGGGTCAATATGATTACAACAATACCCCATATGTATAGGTTTTTTATGTCTAAATAGAGTAAAAATAAATTTTGACTTAGAAAAAAAAATCACCATATTCTGACCCCCATAACTGTAGTTTTTATTGATACCATTTTGGAGTGTGTGTGACTTTTTTATCACATTTTATTACATTTTTGTGGGAGAAGCAATGAAAAAATGGCAAATATATATATTTTTATATTTTAATAGTACGTGATATCCATGATGTTTATTTTTTTTATTTTTTTAGGTATTTTTTATTTTTTATTTTATGAAAAGAGTGATTTAAGAGGGTGATTTAACCTTTTATTAGTTTTTTAAAGCTTTTTTGTAATGATTTTGTAGCTCATATATAAGTGTAAAAAATGAATTTTTTATTTATATTTTTAACAATCATGGATTTTTAAAATGCGTTTATTACTGACTATTGCTCATTTCTTATGTTGGCCTGCCACCTTTGCAGAATTGCAGCATGAATGCCCTCAACCTTTTCAGCGAGGCTGAGTGCATTTAAATCAATTACCAGAAACTTTTAAATACATAAAGGGAATCAACAAGATAAAAAAGGAGAGAATATTTAAAAGAAGAAAAACTGCTACAAGAGCACATAGTTTTAAATTAGAGGGGCAAAGGTTTAAAAGTAATATCAGGAAGTGGACAATATAGATATTATGTGACGCACTGGATCAGCCTAGATCAAATGAGGTGCTCTCAGTGCAATAGATTCACCCAATCTATTCAACAATATACACTGTAGAAAACAAAGATACTGGGCACTCTCAGATTTTGCGACCAATATTAAAATTATTAATTAAATTATGTGCTAGACAAATGGTAAATACCAGTATATATTAAAATCCAAACAATTTCAATCAATAAAATCCACTACTTGACACTCGTAGTAAAATCATACACCATAAAAATATATTACTAAAAACAATAAATATAGCTAGTTGGATTATTCGCAAAGCTATTCCCAATAACTAGCAGCATTCAAGGGTGTAAGTCCATAAATTCGAATCGACAATCCAAATTTGACTATATGAAGACAATACTTTCTTGAAAAAAGTTATGATGTAAATTTTTTCGATACTTTCTTGAAAAAAGTTATGATGTAAATTTTTCCAACAAGAGTTTAATTAGAATTTTTCGACAAAAATTCAAATAAACAGTTCGAATAAACAGAAATGTATTTTCCACTAATCAGTTTGTATTAAGGTGCTTGCCCAAAGTTCGTTATAGCGGCGTTCCGCTACATTGAATTCTCAGTAGCGTCCCACTGAAAGGAATTAATGTGTATTGCCAAAGCAAAACCTTCAATACACTTATACAATGGTTATAATGCTATCTTTTGCTAAAAAAAACGCATATACTCCCTATGTGGTATTGATGCGTTAGTGATGCGTTTTCTACTAGAATCAAAACTAAACAAAATATAGCTAAATCCAATGTAGTTAGGCATCACATGGGGCTATAGTACAATGTATATTCCATATTTTCTAATGCTCGCTTTATTCATGTATCAAACATACATTTTTCATTTTTCATCGGAAAGTCCACTTCTCGATGAAAAATGTATGTTTGATACATGAATAAAGCGAACATTAGAAAATATGGAATATACATTGTACTATAGCCCCATGTGATGCCTAACTACATTGGAGTTAGCTATATTTTGTTTAGTTTTGATTCTAGTAGAAAACGCATCACTAACGCATCAATACCGCATAGGGAGTATATGCAGTTTTTTTAGCATAAGATTGCATTATAACCATTGTATAAGTGTATGGAAGGTTTTGCGTTTTGGATGTTGCTAGGATATGTTTAATCCAATAAAAGAAAAACAACTGTATGCTAATTAAGTTGAAGTGGAATATATTTGATTGAGGCAGATATTTTTATCATATTTTTTCTTTTACAAAAAAATGCATCGTTACCGCATTAGAATCACACTGGGACTGGATGCGTGTTTAGACCAATTAATAGTAATATTATAGTTATGTAAATGTATGGAAGTTCTTTTATTAACTATGTTGCTAGGATGATTTAACATAATAAAAAGTATGGATTATTTGCAAGATGAGAGAGTGATACCAATCACCTGGAGATAATACTAGCAGCAATTTCGATTTGAATGAACCAATGTCTTGATAGCAGGAGGAGCCGAATTGAATTGGAGATGACATCATATCCCCTATAAAAGAGGGGTATTGCAGGGGGTAAAGCAACCACTGAGGAAGGGGTAACATAAGACCCCGAAACGCGTCTGGTTCCAACCCGCCTAAAGGACCCTACCACAATACATGGACTACTGATGTAAGGAAAGTGCCTGGTAAAGATATCGTCTGCATCCACAAGGCGTCTGGAGGCTTGAGAAAGATTGTGCACAGTTATTGAAACTCATGTGCTAGCAAGCGGCCGGCGTGGAAGAGACAGACAGAATTATTCAATACAACTCGCAGGACCACGGTCGAATATACACAAAGACCAGCATCCAGAGTACCATACAGGCATCCAGCTGCATCGAATGGTAAGACTGTTCAAATTTATTATCGATTGTGTGTTGGCAATACACATTAATTCCTTTCAGTGGGACGCCACTGAGAATTCAATGTAGCGGGACGCCGCTCTAACGAACTTTGGCCAAGCACCTTAATACAAACTGATTAGTGGAAAATACATTTCTGTTTATTCAAACTGTTTATTCGAATTTTTGTCGAAAAATTCTATTCAAACTCTTGTCGAAAAAATTTACATCATAACTTTTTTCAAGAAAGTATCGAAAAAATTTACATCATAACTTTTTTCAAGAAAGTATTGTCTTCATATAGTCAAATTTGGATTGTCGATTCAAATTTATGGACTTACACCCTTGAATGCTGCTAGTTATTGGGAATAGCTTTGCGAATAATCCAACTAGCTATATTTATTGTTTTTAGTAATATATTTTTATGGTGTATGATTTTACTATGAGTGTCAAGTAGTGGATTTTATTGATTGAAATTGTTTGGATTTTAATATATACTGGTATTTACCATCTGTCTAGCACATAATTTAATTAATAAATTCAATATTGGTCGCAAAATCTGAGAGTGCCCAGTATCTTTGTTTTCTAGAGTAATATCAGGAAGTATTACTTTACTGAGAGAGTAGTGGATGTATGGAATAGCCTTCCTGCAAAAGTGGTAGCTGCAAATACAGTGAAGGAGTTTAAGCATGCATGGGATAGGCATAAGGCCATCCTAAATATAAGATGGGCCAGCGGCTATTCATAGTATTTAGTATATTGGGCAGACTAGATGGGCCAAATGGTTCTTATCTGCCGACACAGTCTATGTTTCTATGTATAACAACATATTTAATTAGGTAGATAAGGATTTTATTGGGAATAGTTTAGAGATCGAGAAACCGCTCACTCCAAGTTCTGTGATACAATTTATGTATTTCTCTCTGAGAAGTTGATGTTGCCCTGCAAATTCTGCAATCATCACACAACAACATTAGTTTTTTTTCATTAAATGAACAGCCAGACAGCTTTTTTGGATCTCAAGTTTCTACGGTTCCTAAGTAAGGTATCTGCTTATCGCTAATACCTCCAGCACTAGCATCAATAGCATACTATGCATTCTGCTGCAAATTCATTGTATTGCATCAAGATACTGTTCCGTTTTAGGAAACGTCTTGTGCTGTAACAATACCATTTATAAACCTGTTTAAGTTAACGCATTGCATGGTGTCAAGACACCATGCATTATAAGTGAAAACCTTGTGCTTCAATAACAGCATTGATATACCAGTTTAAGATAACGCATTGTATTATCATTGTAAATTGTCAATACCAGTGTGTTTGAAGAAAGGAGGAAAAGATTGATTATGTCTCTTTCTGTAAATTACGAAAATGAAAAAATTTTCAATTTTGCTAGTAACTTTTGATAATCTATGTACCAAACTTGTGACGTTTCATTTAGAGGTCTCATAATAAAATGTTTAGTAAATATAAGGGTAGAAAACAAAAGACCAGGCTTCATCACCCAAGAGCTAGTATGTGGGTGGCTGTAGTAGTGGAAACAGCAGTAACAGCACCAGAAGGTCCAGTCAGTAGTAGTAACAGTAGCAACAGGTCACAGTTCTCCGTAGCTTCTCATAGTCCCCACATTATTATCAAAGAAGATGACATTTTGGACTGGATTGCTCACTCCTCCTCTCAGTCACAGTAGAGTGAAGTTGAGGTCACCTCTAAGTCTGACAACGTGCTTCCTTGCAATCCCAAAGAAGCCTTTCAATTGTCATCTCTGTCTTCATTGCCTCCACCTAGTAGGGTGCTTTCTTTTTTCCTAAGAAGAGACAACAAAACCCCATATGCTATATAGGATACTCAAGAAAGTCTCCCTGTTGATGAGTTGTATGAGAACAGTCTGCATTTGGACAGTCACGAGGAGGATGTGGGTAACCCCATGCATAAATGTGTTGGTAGTAGTAGCAGCGATAGTAGTGGCACTTATAGGCATGGTGGAGGTGGTAGTAGGGACAGTGGTAGCTCAGGTAAAAGTGGCACTTGGGGCAAATACAGAGCATGGAATGACATATCACTGGCTGTTGTGTTATACAGGACCCGGGAGCTGAATTGGGTGCTGATGAGGTGACATCTGAGGAGGAGGATTGTGGCTATCACAATAAAAAGGCAACATATGGCCAAAACCTCCAAAGAAAAGGGCCAGGGCCAGATCTGCTTCTATTATGGTCAGCTCAGGAACAGGAACCATAACAAACCACTTCATTAAACTGTAACATTAAACCTTTTTTTCAAATTCTATATAGACAGTTGGATATACAGTACATTTAGACATACATCTAATGGCAGCTGCATGCAAGTCCATAGTTCATATTGGTACAAGACATTATGTCCCATGAAGGTAAATTGATTATGTATGTTGATATTACAGTTAATTTAGAAACACATTAGATTTAAAAAAAATCACTTCATACTCATTCTGCTATTTTGTTTTTGTATGCCTTGATCCCCCCACCTCCACCTTCAAAACATTGTTACTGTTTCATTGTGCTATAAGTGCTTTCATAGATATGCTATCCTCAAGTGACCATGAAAAGAATTATTTCCCTCTGAGTACATCCACACACATTGCAATATTAATCTGACAGGGTCATCTTTTCAACTCAAAGAACTCAAATATATTCTCCATAAAACAATTTTAAAGTATAAAATGAAAGGCAGGGGTTCACAGGCAATAGGACGAATCATGAATTCTTCAGATACATAAATATCAACAAGCTATGGTCTTCTCACACAGTACCACTATAAAAAGCACTACACATCATGGTATTATAAAACCATATATTTTATTTGTGTTATATAGTACTGATGTAGGCTTTGTTCACATTATACTGGAGCCCTACATTTGCTGTATACTTAGCTTACAGCAAATAGGTCAGTCACATCCGCAGAGCTCCATTCATCTTACAGATGCCATAGGTATCCTTTTGGCATCAGTATGGTATATATTGGCATACATTTTCTGTTGCCATATAAAACAACATAGTACACTACATTATTTACGTAGAGGCAGTATATGCTCAGTATAATTTATATTTTTACATGGGAGCCAATGTGTTATATGTCAATTTTCGTCTACACTACATACATCAAAGCATTCCTCTGGAGGTATAAACGGTAAATTCTTCAAATGTAAACCTCCGGTGGACAGTTCCAACATGTGAACAGAACCTTAAATAGAAGGATATTTGGGAGACAACATAGTTCTGCTGAACCATAGGTAGATCATCACTGAGCTCCATAAATACCTAAATTCAGTTCCATAGAACTGCGGGGGTTCTAGATGACCCTGTCTTTAAAGGCCTTAGCAGATTTAGAATTTCCTCTAGATTAAAAAAAAAGATACAGTAAGTATGAACAGAGTATTTAATCAGATGTTATACTGAATTCAGTGCAGTTTATTGGCTAATTGGTTGATCATTTTTCAGAAACTTTAATTAGATGGAAGAGACTGAAAATACATTGAATTCAGTTATGATGATTACAATTATCGATTTGATCACGGTCATAATATTATTATCTACTGATGAGATCAAATATCAACTTCAACCATATAGTCCAGACTCTTCAACAATTTTGGCAGGACTAGCCAACCATCTGATAGCAGATGTCGATGGAGATATGGATCTGCTCTTGGATTTCAACATGCCCAATTATTTTATTTCTAGGGAGTTAAGCTGATGCCACAGATGTCTGGGAGAACGAATGCACGCTTGGTCGAGTCGGGCAGGAATATTTAAGAGGGAGGATCTGCTTTGGCTGGATGCTCATTTGGCCTAGAGGTATCATGTGTATGGCCAGCCTAAGGCTAACTCAGAAAAGTATCACAATGAGCTAATCCCAAACTCCATAGCTATTTTGTTAGATTTTGAGTCTGCTGTACTGAATAATCATGCTAATTAATACTTTTCTGTACTGCAGTTGGGATCAGGCAGATGGATTGGGTGACGTGGAAGATCATAACAGTTTTTTGTTGCTGTGTTTGAATGGTCCTTTGTGGACCCTGTTTTTTCTGATGACATATCAAATCTTTATGTATAACCATGATCTGAGGTTTGTTAAATAAAGAAACCCATAAAGAATTGATTTATTTTAATATCTGTCACCATGTCAGTACAGTCACAGGCTTTTTACTGTGATTGAAGGATAAAAGAAACAATTTGTTATAGTTCTGTGTTTAGTGATAATTGCAAAGTTAAAAAATCCATAAGCAGCTGAGAAATACCATTGTTTTGCTAAATCAGTCAATCTGTCTGGTATGTCATTTCAGCTTTCTGCCGAGAACAAGTGAAAAATTATTTCTTCTAAATCAGGCATACTTCAACAATAATTGCACTATGAATAGCTTTATTATATTTTAGTACAGTTTCATTTCACCTTTAATATAAGCTACAATTATTAATTGACACAGAACAAATTAACAAAAGAACAATCATCTTTGCCATTATCATTAGTCCATATCAATCAATATCCAATAACTTCTGAAATCTAGATCAATTTAAAAAACTATGCAGTCCCAATGAAAAATTCATACACATTACTTTTAATTCATCAACATTTTTAATTCATGCACTATGTTATGACCTGGTTTTGTTGGAGTGCAGATGTGACTGATCTTATGGACTCCATTTTGAAATGAGTCTTCTTCAGATAGTGGTTTAGGTATCTGAGGTCTATAATAAGGCGCCACCTTCTGTCTGCTTTTGGGACTGGAAACAATCTGGAGTCGACTCGTTCCAAGGCTCCTTTTTTCAGGAATTGTTCCACAAGGTGACTGATTCGAGGATCTTATTTTTGATAAAGAAATCTGTCTCTTGGACAATGTTGAAATTCTAGAGACAATCACAAACGTTCCAACTGCAAGGTTTTATTGTACTTACAAGAAGGATATGATAACAGGCAGTATGTACAAATCATTCACCCGACCCTGGTTTCTCTATATAAAGCTTCGCCAGGGGTATCGCTTGCAGTTGGAACGTTTGTTATTGTACTTCACTATCTGTGGCAACCTTGATTTCTCATTAGGTTCCCAAAAGAAAGGTGAATATGAGTGAACTGACCGCTTACCCATGTCCATAAAAGTTCGGTAAGACCTGGAAGGGTGGATTGTTCAGCTTTGTCCTGGAGCAGCGCAGTCCATTTACAGAAACGCAGTGATAGATGTGAACATTACCCACTTCACTACTGGAATTTGCGAAGCACCAAAAAAGAGGCAACATACTAAAGGCTGTTTTATACATTTTATTTTTAGCACAATCCTTAGTCTTGTACTGAGGAAAATTCAAGGATTTTTTTTCTGAATTGGTTTCCAACAGTTTGTCCAGTTGTTAACCGAACAGCTTCCCTGGTTCAAAGGGTAAGGAGCAGAGGTTACCTTTTGATGCAGCATCTCCTGCCCATAATTTCAGCCACAAGGTTCTTCTTATAGAATTTGAGAGCGCCATGTCCTTAGCCAGGAGTCTCAGTGAGTCCACCGGGAAGTCACACAAAAATTCAGCTGCCAGATTAAGGGATGGTAGCTGCTGAAGTAGGTCTTCTCTGGAGACTCCTTCTTCCATGTCTCTTCCCAAATGACTCAACCAGACTGAGTGCTCGAGCTACCAGTACTGCGGCCATTGCTGCTTTATTTAAGGCGGCTAGGTAAGTATGAAGTCTTTTTAGGAGATTATCTGCTTTTTTTATCCATAGGATCTTTCAGCAGCGTGGAGTCATCCATGGGAAAAAAAAGACCTCTTAGCTAACCTGGTTAGGATCAAGCGGTGGGATCAATTCTATTGACGGAACGGAATCTGGAACCCAGATCCATTCTCTTCAGAGGATATTTGCATTCTTTTTGGAATTTGGAATATGGATTTCAGGACTGGGTGGCTTGGGAGTACACAGGCTTTTTTCTTTAGAAAATAAAAAAGACTCTCTTTGTCTTGCTCGGCAACCGGGTCTTTTTTAATTTCCATAATACTTTTAACTTCCTTGATTAAGCAGTTAGCATCTCTTTTGTCAAAAAGGAAGTTCTCTTCTATATTAGAAACTTCCCAATCAGAATCTGATGAGAGTTCTCCTTCAGATTGTAGTGAGTCGTCAGAGGTGGATGAGGGAGAAGGATCCCGCCTTCTTTTTGATGTTTTCTCTTTTCTTTTTGTCTGTTTCAAAAAAGACTTAAAAAGTCCCATTAACCTCCTAGTTTCCACGTCAGATACCTCTTCAGGCTGAGTACAGAAACACAGATACAGTTGCAAGAAAAAGTATGTGAACCCTTTGGAATGATATGGATTTCTGCACAAATTGGTCATAAAATGTGACAATAGACAATCACAGTCTGCTTAAACTAATACCACACAAATAATGTTACCATGTTTTTATTGAACACACCATGTAAACATTCACAGTGCAGGTGGAAAAAGTATGTGGACCCTTGGATTTAATAACTGGTTGAACCTCCTTTGGCAGCAATAACTTCAACCAAACGTTTCCTGTAGTTGCAGATCAGATGTGCACAACGGTCAGGAGTAATTCTTGACCATTCCTCTTTACAGAACTGTTTCAGTTCAGCAATATTCTTAGGATGTCTGGTGTGAATCGCTTTCTTGAGGTCTGTAATGCAAGGCACCAACAAACATACCAGTGATGAAAGCAAAAAGGTGTTTATTCACCAGAAACATAAACGTCCAGGACACTTGCTGGTAACAAGGAATAATAACAAAAAACCAGGCAAGGAGATTCTAGGAATAGTCCCAACCAGTGCTGAATGATGCTGTGCACTTGGCAGTCGAGTCACTCCAGAACTTGGGTCCGCTGTAAGGACAAAGTTCCTGGCAGTCTTCAGTCACTAGGAGTTGTGACCTATACCTGGTTGAGGGAAAATAACAGTGGGCACTGATCACCCTGAGAGACTTCCTTTTAAATGCCTGCTGACCAATCCCAGGGTGCCAATTGTCCACTACCATAGGTGAACAAATTGCCCTGCACCTGAGTACAAGGCCTAAGGCAATCACAAGTTGATTAACCCATGGCTGGCTCCCTAATCCACTTTGCTCTTGTGAGTCAGTATAATATGCGCCACTGGTCGACGAAGTGCATAAGAAGCGCGTACTCGCGACCGTGTATCCCTTTGCGAACCTGCCCTCGTGCGTACGCACGGACGCATGATTGACTCAGCACGAGTATGCGAGCGCGTGGACCCAGATGCGGAAACGGAAGTCGCAGGAGACACCGGAGACAACCCTGGCCGCGGCGTTTTGTCACTCGCCTGGCCACTCTATCCCGGGACTCCGACGGTCCTCCCCTCCGATGTCCACGCGAACGCATCTCCGCACTGGCTCGCAAAGGGGTCAGCGCTGGTGCATCAGAGACACGCATAACCTGTCCCGCAACTCCACGAGGACCCCTCTTGGCTCCCCTGGAGTGCAAAGCAGGTGAGGATCTTACAAGGTCATGCCACAGCATCTCAATCGGGTTGAGGTCAGGACTCTGACTGGGCCACTCCGGAAGGCGTATTTTCTTCTGTTTAAGCCATTCTGTTGTTGATTTACTTCTATGCTTTGGGTCGATGTCCTGTTGCAACACCCATCTTCTGTTGAACTTCAACTGGTGGACAGATGGCCTTAAGTTCTCCTGCAAAATGTCTTGATAAACTTAGGAGTTCATTTTTCCTTCGATGATAGCAATCCGTCCAGGCCCTGGCGCAGCAAAGCAGCCCCAAACCATGATGCCCCCACCACCATACTTCACAGTTGGGATGAGGTTTTGATGTTGGTGTGCTGTGCCTATTTTTCTCAACACATAGTGTTGTGTGTTTCTTCCAAACAACTCAACTTTGGTTTCATCTGTCCACAGAAAATTTTGCCAGTACTGCTGTGGAACATCTAGGTGCTCTTGTGCAAACTGTAAACGTGCAGCAATGTCTTTTTTGGACATCAGTGGCTTCCTCTGTGGTATCCTCCCATGAAATCCATTCTTGTTTAGTGTTTTACGTATTGTAGATGCGCTAACAGGGATGTTAGCATATGCCAGAGACTTTTTAGCATATGCCAAGTCTTCAGATGACGCTCTAGGATTCTTCTTCACCTCATTGAGCAGTCTGTGCTGTGCTCTTACAGTCATCTTTACAGGACAGCTACTCCTAGGGAGAGTAGCAACAGTGCTGAACTCTCTCCATTTATAGACAATTTGTCTTACCGTGGACTGATAAACAGCAAGACTTTTGGAGATACTTTTATAACCCTTTCCAGCTTTATGCAAGTCAACAATTCTTAATCGTAGGTCTTCTGAGAGCTCTTTTGTCCGAGGCATCATTCACATCAGGCAATGCTTCTTGTGAAAAGCAAACCCAAAACTGGTGTGTGTTTTTTAAAGGGCAGAGCAGCTGTAACCAACACCTCCAATCGCACCTAATTAATTGGACTCCAGTTGGCTGAAACCACACTCCAATTAGCTCCTGGAGATGTCATTAGTCTAGGGGTTCACATACTTCTTCCACCTGCACTGTGCATGTTTACATGGTGTGTTCAATAAAAACATGGTAACATTTAATACTTTGTGTGTTATTAGTTTAAGCAGACTGTGATTGTCTATTGTTGTGACTTAGATGAAGATCAGATCACATTTTATGACCAATTTGTGCAGAAATCCATATCATTCCAAAGGGTTCACATACTTTTTCTTGCAACTGTATTAGACTGCGAGTCATCTGGCAAAGGCTGAATACATGAAATGCAGAGGGATTGTTTCCTCTTTTTCCTCTTTGATCCAGCAGAAGACCTCTGAGAATGGATAGAACCAGCAGCATTACAGCTCTCACACTGGTCATCTGGATGTTCATCGGACAGGGGCTGTTCACAGGATAGGCAGAATCTGTGCTTGTGCTTTTTAGACTTTTTCCCCCCTGAGCTAGACTGAGTGGACATCTGGAAGAATCAAGAGGCAATATAATCAGCATCTAAAATGGTGACCCAAATAAAACAGGGGCCCCCTGACACAATACCTTAGGACCGCAGGAGCTCGGCTGCCAGGCACTACAAGGAACCCTGCTCCAGCCTTCATCCACATTCAAATACCTGGATTTGACACCACACAGCGCACGCTGTCTGGTCCCAGGTTGATGACATCAGACTGCTTCTGCGCTACATGTGGAAGTGCGGTGGCGGCCTTTAGTATCGCAGGAGCGGCAAGGAGAAGAACTCGGCTTGTGGCGCATGAAGATGACGTCAGACGCTCCTGCGTCTGCGTTCCACTTTCGTGTCACCCTCGGAATCCGGCTGCCCTGGATCCGGAATTCCTCCATGCCTGACCGCACACCGAGGATGCAGGAGAGTGTCAGCGCGAAGGACACACCATATGGCACCGCTGAACACTTGGCCTGGAGCCTGGGAAACCCTGCGGTATATGTGGCTATCCACTTGATAAGGTAGGCAACTACCTCAGAATGAGGACAAATAAAAAATACAACGAGCAGTTGCATCTATTACCTATTTATAGCTATGTTAATCAGCTAGTTGTTGATTGTTTAATATAGGTGGGCGGTCCTACAGACTGATGAGGCCAACATTTAACCCATTCTGTGCTGCCGAGGATGATAAGGAAAATACTGCCGTATAATGCTATACTCTGTTATATACTGCCGTATACTGCTATACGCTGTTATATACTGCCGTATACTGCTATACGCTGTTATATACTGTCATATACTGCTATACACTGTTATATACTGCCGTATACTAATATACTCTGTTATACACTCCTGTATACTACTATATGCTGTTATATACTGTCATATACTACTATATGCTATTATATACTGTCATATACTACTATATGCTGTTATATACTGCTGTATACTAATATACTCTGTTATACACTTCTGTATACTATTATATGCTGTTATATACTGTTGTATACTACTATATGCTGTGTGAGACAGTAACAGATCTCACACAGGTTAGAGGCAAGGAATGGGTGGATAGTGCGGTCCACACCCCTATTCCACCACAGGTAAGGCCAGCTGGATGTACTCAGGCTGGCATAAAGCACCTCAATAAGGGGGAGTGTGTTTCCTGTGGACAGAGGCCTGGAGGCTCTGTGAGTGTGATCTCAGCTGGGCAAGGCTGAGGGACCATGAGGCTGGGAGATAGCCTAGAGTTGAGGGACAAAGCGAAGCCTGGAAGGGTCGCAGGGCCATAGTCAGGTGGACTACTGACTGAGCCCCAATCCCCCACAAAAGACACTGGACTGGAGAGAGTGGGTGTACTGTGCTCTGTACAGCCAGGAGGCTGTGGGACATTGGCTGGGAAAGCCACATGGGTTCACATGTATGTGAACGGTGACTTAGGTGAGTCAGGTAATACTGTGTTTAGTTAGAACCTGTATGGGCGAGTGATTATTGTTTTTTTGTTTTGCTTTTGCTGGTGTTCCACAATAAATGCAATGTTTGGACCTTAACCCCTAAGGGACGCATGACGTACCGGTACAGCATGTTTCTCGAGTCCTTAAGGACCAATGACATACCGGTACGTCATGAGTTTCAAATAAGATTGTGGCGCCCCGGGGGTTAATCCGAACGGGATGCCGGCTGAAATCATTCAGCCGGCATCCTGTCACAACGCCGGTGATCGCAGCAAACCGCAGGTCAATTCAGACCTGCGGTTTGCTGCGCTTTTAGATTCTCTAAACCTCTGTCTCTGACCGCGGGGATCAAACTTAAAAATGCCCGAAATCAAGTTTTATTAACCCCCTGCACCCCAGAATGAGATTATATGGGATGGTGGTGCAGGGGGGGTGTCGCAGGCGTTGTGGCAGGCGGGATCGCGATCCCCTGCCCACCTCCTCTTGAATAATCGTTGGCGTCTAGTGGGTATACCAGGGTGTCAGCACATTTATATTTTGGTATATTATCTCCACTTGCTTTTTGTTGCTATGTTGTAAGCTGTATAGGTGGAATGTTTTACTGTCTAGTCTTGACAGGGAGGTGTTTGTAGGTTTACTAGCATTCTATATATTTTAGGTAATACCTCATATATAGATTTCAGATCACGTGACAAAGATTGGGTGTCACAACTGGGAACAGTGTGTGGTGAAAACATGGCACAGGATACAGAGAAATGTGATAGTAAGGAGTTAAAACATAAGATCAGAGAAGCACTTAGAAAACGTACAAAGTTGTGGTGGAACAAGGCTGCATTAGAGAACTACCTTAGCAAGAATATTGTACCGCGGGGACTTCGAGTCCAGATATTCCCAACTTTAGAAGGTGATGATCCCACGTTTATGAGTAAATGGGAGGAGACCTTGACGAAGTGCTCACAGATAGAGTTGAGCGAACACCTGGATGTTCGGGTTCGAGAAGTTCGGCCGAACATCCCGGAAATGTTCGGGTTCGGGATCCGAACCCGATCCGAACTTCGTCCCGAACCCGAACCCCATTGAAGTCAATGGGGACCCGAACTTTTCGGCACTAAAAAGGCTGTAAAACAGCCCAGGAAAGAGCTAGAGGGCTGCAAAAGGCAGCAACATGTAGGTAAATCCCCTGCAAACAAATGTGGATAGGGAAATGAATTAAAATAAAAATTAAATAAATAAAAATTAACCAAAATCAATTGGAGAGAGGTTCCATAGCAGAGAATCTGGCTTCCCGTCACCCACCACTGGAACAGTCCATTCTCAGATATTTAGGCCCCGGCACCCAGGCAGAGGAGAGAGGTCCCGTAACAGAGAATCTGTCTTCATGTCAGCAGAGAATTAGTCTGCATGTCATAGCAGAGAATGAGGCTTCACGTCAGCCACCACTGCAACAGTCCATTGGCATATATTTAGGCCCAGCACACACACAGGCAGAGGAGAGAGGTCCCGTAACAGAGAATCTGGCTTCATGTCAGCAGAGAATCAGTCTGCATGTCATAGCAGAGAATCAGGCTTCACGTCAGCCACCACTGCAACAGTCCATTGTCATAAATTTAGGCCCAGCACCCAGGCAGAGGAGAGAGGTCCCGTAACAGAGAATCTGGCTTCATGTCAGCAGAGAATCAGTCTTCATATCATAGCAGAGAATCAGGCTTCACGTCACCCACCACTGTAAGAGTAAATTTTCATAAATTTAGGCCCAGAACCCAGGCAGAGGAGAAAGGTCCCGTAACAGACAATCTGGCTTCATGTCAGCAGAGAATCAGTCTTCATATCATAGCAGAGAATCAGGCTTCACGTCACCCACCACTGTAAGAGTCAATTTTCATAAATTTAGGCCCAGAACCCAGGCAGAGGAGAAAGGTCCCGTAACAGACAATCTGGCTTCATGTCAGCAGAGAATCAGTCTTCATATCATAGCAGAGAATCAGGCTTCACGTCACCCACCACTGTAAGAGTCAATTTTCATAAATTTAGGCCCAGAACCCAGGCAGAGGAGAAAGGTCCCGTAACAGACAATCTGGCTTCATGTCAGCAGAGAATCAGTCTTCATATCATAGCAGAGAATCAGGCTTCACGTCACCCACCACTGTAAGAGTCAATTTTCATAAATTTAGGCCCAGAACCCAGGCAGAGGAGAAAGGTCCCGTAACAGACAATCTGGCTTCATGTCAGCAGAGAATCAGTCTTCATATCATAGCAGAGAATCAGGCTTCACGTCACCCACCACTGTAAGAGTCAATTTTCATAAATTTAGGCCCAGAACCCAGGTAGAGGAGAAAGGTCCCGTAACAGACAATCTGGCTTCATGACAGCAGAGAATCAGTCTGCATGTCATAGCAGAGAATCAGGCTTCACGTCAGCCACCACTGCAACAGTCCATTGTCATAAATTTAGGCCCAGCACCCAGGCAGAGGAGAGAGGTCCCGTAACAGACAATCTGGCTTCATGTCAGCAGAGAATTAGTCTGCATGTCATAGCAGAGAATCAGGCTTCATGTCAGCCACCACTGCAACAGTCCATTGGCATATATTTAGGCCGAGCACACAGGCAGAGGAGAGGTTCATTCAACTTTGGGTAGCATCGCAATATAATGGTAAAATGAAAATAAAAATAGGATTGAATGAGGAAGTGCCCTGGAGTCCAATAATATATGGTTATGGGGAGGTAGTTAATGTCTAATCTGGACAAGGGACGGACAGGTCCTGTGGGATCCATGCCTGGTTCATTTTTATGAACGTCAGCTTGTCCACATTGGCTGTAGACAGGCGGCTGCGTTTGTCTGTAATGACGCCCCCTGCCGTGCTGAATACACGTTCAGACAAAACGCTGGCTGCCGGGCAGGCCAGCACCTCCAAGGCATAAAAGGCTAGCTCTGGCCACGTGGACAATTTAGAGACCCAGAAGTTGAATGGGGCCGAACCATCAGTCAGTACGTGGAGGGGTGTGCACACGTACTGTTCCACCATGTTAGTGAAATGTTGCCTCCTGCTAACACGTTGCGTATCAGGTGGTGGTGCAGTTAGCTGTGGCGTGTTGACAAAAGTTTTCCACATCTCTGCCATGCTAACCCTGCCCTCAGAGGAGCTGGCCGTGACACAGCTGCCTTGGCGACCTCTTGCTCCTCCTCTGCCTTGGCCTTGGGCTTCCACTTGTTCCCCTGTGACATTTGGGAATGCTCTCAGTAGCGCGTCTACCAACGTGCGCTTGTACTCGCGCATCTTCCTATCACGCTCCAGTGCAGGAAGTAAGGTGGGCACATTGTCTTTGTAGCGTGGATCCAGCAGGGTGGCAACCCAGTAGTCCGCACAGGTTAAAATGTGGGCAACTCTGCTGTCGTTGCGCAGGCACTGCAGCATGTAGTCGCTCATGTGTGCCAGGCTGCCCAGGGGTAAGGACAAGCTGTCCTCTGTGGGAGGCGTATCGTCATCGTCCTGCCTTTCCCCCCAGCCACGCACCAGTGATGGACCCGAGCTGCGTTGGGTGCCACCCCGCTGTGACCATGCTTCATCCTCATCCTCCTCCACCTCCTCCTCATCCTCGTCCTCCTCGTCCTCCAGTAGTGGGCCCTGGCTGGCCACATTTGTACCTGGCCTCTGCTGTTGCAAAAAACCTCCCTCTGAGTCACTTCGAAGAGACTGGCCTGAAAGTGCTAAAAATGACCCCTCTTCCTCATCCTCCTCCTCCTCCTCCTGGGCCACCTCCTGTTCCATCATCGCCCTAAGTGTTTTCTCAAGGAGACATAGAAGTGGTATTGTAACGCTGATAACGGTGTCATCGCCACTGGCCATGTTGGTGGAGTACTCGAAACAGCGCAACAGGGCACACAGGTCTCGCATGGAGGCCCAGTCATTGGTGGTGAAGTGGTGCTGTTCTGTAGTGCGACTGACCCGTGCGTGCTGCAGCTGAAACTCCACTATGGCCTGCTGCTGCTCGCACAGTCTGTCCAGCATGTGCAAGGTGGAGTTCCACCTGGTGGGCACGTCGCATATGAGGCGGTGAGCGGGAAGGCCGAAGTTACGCTGTAGCGCAGACAGGCGAGCAGCGGCAGGATGTGAACGCCGGAAGCGCGAACAGACGGCCCGCACTTTATGCAGCAGCTCTGACATGTCGGGGTAGTTGTGAATGAACTTCTGCACCACCAAATTCAGCACATGCGCCAAGCAAGGGATGTGCGTCAAATTGGCTAGTCCCAGAGCTGCAACGAGATTTCGCCCATTATCACACACCACCAGGCCGGGCTTGAGGCTCACCGGCAGCAACCACTCGTCGGTCTGTTGTTCAATACCCCGCCACAACTCCTGTGCGGTGTGGGGCCTGTCCCCCAAACATATGAGTTTCAGAATGGCCTGCTGACGTTTACCCCGGGCTGTGCTGAAGTTGGTGGTGAAGGTGTGTGGCTGACTGGATGAGCAGGTGGAAGAAGAGGAGGAGGAAGCCGAGAAGGAGGAGGTGGCAACAGGAGGCAAAGAATGTTGCCCTGCGATCCTTGGCGGCGGCAGGACGTGCGCCAAACAGCTCTCCGCCTGGGGCCCAGCTGCCACTACATTTACCCAGTGTGCAGTTAGGGAGATATAGCGTCCCTGGCCGTGCTTACTGGTCCACGTATCTGTGGTTAGGTGGACCTTGCTACAGATGGCGTTGCGCAGTGCACACTTGATTTTATCGGATACTTGGTTGTGCAGGGAAGGCACGGCTCTCTTGGAGAAGTAGTGCCGGCTGGGAACAACATACTGTGGGACAGCAAGCGACATGAGCTGTTTGAAGCTGTCTGTGTCCACCAGCCTAAATGACAGCATTTCATAGGCCAGTAGTTTAGAAATGCTGGCATTCAGGGCCAGGGATCGAGGGTGGCTAGGTGGGAATTTACGCTTTCTATCAAATGTTTGTGAGATGGAGAGCTGAACGCTGGCGTGTGACATGGTTGAGACGCTTGGTGACGGAGGTGGTGGTGGTGGTGTTGGTGGTACATCCCCTGTTTGCTGGGCGGCAGGTGCCAACGTTCCTCCAGAGGCGGAGGAAGAGGCCGAGGCGGCAGCAGCAGAATAGGCCGAGGCGGCAGCAGCAGAAGAGGTAGCAGGGGGAGCCTGAGTGACTTCCTTGGTTTTAAGGTGTTTACTCCACTGCAGTTCATGCTTTGCATGCAGGTGCCTGGTCATGCAGGTTGTGCTCAGGTTCAGAACGTTAATGCCTCGCTTCAGGCTCTGATGGCACAGCGTGCAAACCACTCGGGTCTTGTCGTCAGCACATTGTTTGAAGAAGTGCCATGCCAGGGAACTCCTTGAAGCTGCCTTTGGGGTGCTCGGTCCCAGATGGCGGCGGTCAGTAGCAGGCGGAGTCTCTTGGCGGCGGGTGTTCTGCTTTTGCCCACTGCTCCCTCTTTTGCTACGCTGTTGGCTCGGTCTCACCACTGCCTCTTCCTCCGAACTGTGAAAGTCAGTGGCACGACCTTCATTCCATGTGGGGTCTAGGACCTCATCGTCCCCTGCATCGTCTTCCACCCAGTCTTGATCCCTGACCTCCTGTTCAGTCTGCACACTGCAGAAAGACGCAGCAGTTGGCACCTGTGTTTCGTCATCATCAGAGACATGCTGAGGTGGTATTCCCATGTCCTCATCATCAGGAAACATAAGTGGTTGTGCGTCAGTGCATTCTATGTCTTTCACCGCTGGGGAAGGGCTAGGTGGATGCCCTTGGGAAACCCTGCCAGCGGAGTCTTCAAACAGCATAAGAGACTGCTGCATAACTTGAGGCTGAGACAGTTTCCCTGGTATGCATGGGGGTGATGTGACAGACTGATGGGGTTGGTTTTCAGGCGCCATCTGTGCGCTTTCTGCAGAAGACTGGGTGGGAGATAATGTGAACGTGCTGGATCCACTGTCGGCCACCCAATTGACTAATGCCTGTACCTGCTCAGGCCTTACCATCCTTAGAACGGCATTGGGCCCCACCATATATCGCTGTAAATTCTGGCGGCTACTGGGACCTGAGGTAGTTGGTACACTAGGACGTGTGGATGTGGCAGAACGGCCACGTCCTCTCCCAGCACCAGAGGGTCCACTAACACCACCACGACCATGTCCACGTCCGCGTCCCTTACTAGATGTTTTTCTCATTGTTATGGTTCACCACAACAACAAATATATTATTTGGCCCAATGTATTGTATTCAAATTCAGCGGGATATAAATTTGAGGCCTAGTATTTAGGCGCTGGGTGACCGGTATGGATTTAGTGACAGAATTAGACTTGGAAATGCACAGAAGCGTGTGTGTGAAGTTATTCTGAATGACCCAATGTGCACCTTGAATATTATATACCCTTTTTGGGATAGATTTCAAATAGCTCTGATATAGCAGGAGCCACTAAATTATGAAATTGCTAAATTGGGAATTGTACTTCAACCCAGAACAAAAAATGTGCTTTGACGGGCACTAAATAACTTTCCCAGCTACAACAGGACAGCGGTAACGAGAGATTTAGAGGGATTTAAATTTGAGGCCTAGTATTTAGGCGCTGGGTCACCGGTATGGATTTAGTGACAGAATTAGACTTGGAAATGCACAGAAGCGTGTGTGTGAAGTTATTCTGAATGACCCTATGTGCACCTTCAATATTATATACCCTTTTAGGGATAGATTTCAAATAGCTCTGATATAGCAGAAACCACTAAATTATGAAATTGCTAAATTGGGAATTGTACTTCAACCCAGAACAAAAAATGTGCTTTGACGGGCACTAAATAACTTTCCCAGCTACAACAGGACAGCGGTAACGAGAGATTTAGAGGGATTTAAATTTGAGGCCTAGTATTTAGGCGCTGGGTCACCGGTATGGATTTAGTGACAGAATTAGACTTGGAAATGCACAGAAGCGTGTGTGTGAAGTTATTCTGAATGACCCTATGTGCACCTTCAATATTATATACCCTTTTAGGGATAGATTTCAAATAGCTCTGATATAGCAGAAACCACTAAATTATGAAATTGCTAAATTGAGAATTGTACTTCAACCCAGAACAAAAAATGTGCTTTGACGGACACTAAATATCTTGCCCAGCAACAACAGTACAGCGGTAACGAGAGATTTAGAGGGATTTAAATTTGAGGCCTAGTATTTAGGCGCTGGGTGACAGGTATGGGTTTAGTGACAGAATTAGACTTGGAAATGCACAGAAGCGTGTGTGTGAAGTTATTCTGAATGACCCAATGTGCACCTTCAATATTATATACCCTTTTAGGGATAGATTTCAAATAGCTCTGATATAGCAGAAACCACTAAATTATGAAATTGCTAAATTGGGAATTGTACTTCAACCCAGAACAAAAAATGTGCTTTGACGGACACTAAATATCTTGCCCAGCAACAACAGTACAGCGGTAACGAGAGATTTAGAGGGATTTAAATTTGAGGCCTAGTATTTAGGCGCTGGGTGACAGGTATGGGTTTAGTGACAGAATTAGACTTGGAAATACACAGTAGCGGGTGTGTGTGAAGTTATTCTGAATGACCCAATGTGCACCTTGAATATTATATACCCTTTTAGGGATAGATTTCAAATAGCTCTGATATAGCAGAAACCACTAAATTATGAAATTGCTAAATTGGGAATTGTACTTCAACCCAGAACAAAAAATGTGCTTTGACGGACACTAAATATCTTGCCCAGCAACAACAGTACAGCGGTAACGAGAGATTTAGAGGGATTTAAATTTGAGGCCTAGTATTTAGGCGCTGGGTGACAGGTATGGGTTTAGTGACAGAATTAGACTTGGAAATGCACAGAAGCGTGTGTGTGAAGTTATTCTGAATGACCCAATGTGCACCTTCAATATTATATACCCTTTTAGGGATAGATTTCAAATAGCTCTGATATAGCAGAAACCACTAAATTATGAAATTGCTAAATTGGGAATTGTACTTCAACCCAGAACAAAAAATGTGCTTTGACGGACACTAAATATCTTGCCCAGCAACAACAGTACAGCGGTAACGAGAGATTTAGAGGGATTTAAATTTGAGGCCTAGTATTTAGGCGCTGGGTGACAGGTATGGGTTTAGTGACAGAATTAGACTTGGAAATACACAGTAGCGGGTGTGTGTGAAGTTATTCTGAATGACCCAATGTGCACCTTCAATATTATATACCCTTTTTGGGATAGATTTCAAATAGCTCTGATATAGCAGGAACCACTAAATTATGAAATTGCTAAATTGGGAATTGTACTTCAACCCAGAACAAAAAATGTGCTTTGACGGACACTAAATATCTTGCCCAGCAACAACAGTACAGCGGTAACGAGAGATTTAGCGGGATATAAATTTGAGGCCTAGTATTTAGGCGCTGGGTCACCGGTATGGATTTAGTGACAGAATTAGACTTGGAAATGCACAGAAGCGTGTGTGTGAAGTTATTCTGAATGACCCTATGTGCACCTTCAATATTATATACCCTTTTAGGGATAGATTTCAAATAGCTCTGATATAGCAGAAACCACTAAATTATGAAATTGCTAAATTGGGAATTGTACTTCAACCCAGAACAAAAAATGTGCTTTGACGGACACTAAATATCTTGCCCAGCAACAACAGTACAGCGGTGGGTAACGAGAGATTTAGAGGGATTTAAATTTGAGGCCTAGTATTTAGGCGCTGGGTCACCGGTATGGATTTAGTGACAGAATTAGACTTGGAAATGCACAGAAGCGTGTGTGTGAAGTTATTCTGAATGACCCTATGTGCACCTTCAATATTATATACCCTTTTAGGGATAGATTTCAAATAGCTCTGATATAGCAGAAACCACTAAATTATGAAATTGCTAAATTGGGAATTGTACTTCAACCCAGAACAAAAAATGTGCTTTGACGGACACTAAATATCTTGCCCAGCAACAACAGTACAGCGGTGGGTAACGAGAGATTTAGAGGGATTTAAATTTGAGGCCTAGTATTTAGGCGCTGGGTCACCGGTATGGATTTAGTGACAGAATTAGACTTGGAAATGCACAGAAGCGTGTGTGTGAAGTTATTCTGAATGACCCAATGTGCACCTTCAATATTATATACCCTTTTAGGGATAGATTTCAAATAGCTCTGATATAGCAGAAACCACTAAATTATGAAATTGCTAAATTGGGAATTGTACTTCAACCCAGAACAAAAAATGTGCTTTGACGGACACTAAATATCTTGCCCAGCAACAACAGTACAGCGGTAACGAGAGATTTAGAGGGATTTAAATTTGAGGCCTAGTATTTAGGCGCTGGGTGACAGGTATGGGTTTAGTGACAGAATTAGACTTGGAAATACACAGTAGCGGGTGTGTGTGAAGTTATTCTGAATGACCCAATGTGCACCTTCAATATTATATACCCTTTTAGGGATAGATTCCAAATAGCTCTGATATAGCAGGAACCACTAAATTATGAAATTGCTAAATTGGGAATTGTACTTCAACCCAGAACAAAAAATGTGCTTTGACGGACACTAAATATCTTGCCCAGCAACAACAGTACAGCGGTAACGAGAGATTTAGAGGGATTTAAATTTGAGGCCTAGTATTTAGGCGCTGGGTGACAGGTATGGGTTTAGTGACAGAATTAGACTTGGAAATACACAGTAGCGGGTGTGTGTGAAGTTATTCTGAATGACCCAATGTGCACCTTCAATATTATATACCCTTTTTGGGATAGATTTCAAATAGCTCTGATATAGCAGGAACCACTAAATTATGAAATTGCTAAATTGGGAATTGTATTTCAACCCAGAACAAGAAATGTGCTTGAACGGACACTAAATAACTCGCCCAGCTACAGCACTAGGGACAGATTTAGCTGGATATAAATTTGAGGCCTAGTATTTAGGCGCTGGGTGACCGGTATGGATTTAGTGACAGAATTAGACTGGGATATGGCCAAAAAATAAACAGACTATTGCTGGTTAAATGCACTTGGTGTGACAGCTTCACCCTGATGTAGGCTTTAGCCAAAAAACAACCACACCATTGAGGGTTAAATGCACTTGGTGACAGGCGCAGCTTGCCCCTGATTTTGTATATGGCCAAAAATGAACAGACTATTGCTGGTTAAATGCACTTGGTGTGACAGCTTCACCCTGATGTAGGCTTTAGCCAAAAAACAACCACACCATTGAGGGTTAAATGCACTTGGTGACAGGCGCAGCTTGCCCCTGATTTTGTATATGGCCAAAAAATGAACAGACTATTGCTGGTTAAATGCACTTGGTGTGACAGCTTCACCCTGATGTAGGCTTTAGCCAAAAAACAACCACACCATTGAGGGTTAAATGCACTTGGTGACAGGCGCAGCTTGCCCCTGATTTTGTATATGGCCAAAAGATGAACAGACTATTGCTGGTTAAATGCACTTGGTGTGACAGCTTCACCCTGATGTAGGCTTTAGCCAAAAAACAACCACACCATTGAGGGTTAAATGCACTTGGTCGCAGCTTGTGCTGGCGCACCACAAGACACAAAATGGCCGCCGATCACCCCAGAAAAATGAGACTGACAAACGGTCTGTGCAGCCTAAAAACAGTGAGCAATTGAGGATCAGCAGCTCAATGATCCACAGCTGCAGATCGATCAGTTAATCAAGTCCTTTGGAGGAGTTAATCTGCCTAATCTCGCCCTACTGTCGCAGCCGCAACCTCTCCCTACGCTAATCAGAGCAGAGTGACGGGCGGCGCTATGTGACTCCAGCTTAAATAGAGGCTGGGTCACATGGTGCTCTGGCCAATCACAGCCATGCCAATAGTAGGCATGGCTGTGATGGCCTCTTGGGGCAAGTAGTATGACGCTTGTTGATTGGCTGCTTTGCAGCCTTTCAAAAAGCGCCAAGAAAGCGTCACAAAAGCGCCAAGAAAGCGACGAACACCGAACCCGAACCCGGACTTTTACGAAAATGTCCGGGTTCGGGTCCGTGTCACGGACACCCCAAAATTCGGTACGAACCCGAACTATACAGTTCGAGTTCGCTCATCCCTACTCACAGACCTTAATAGAATTATTAATTGGAGTAGATCGTAGATCATTGGAGAGTGTGGAGTAGGACATTGACAGCCACAAAGAGAGCATCCAGCAACTCCTTACTAAGGAAGAACTGGACAGTTTTGACAAAGGTCTAGAAGAAGACCTAGTCAAGTGGGGGAGAGAAATACAGTCTATGAAAACATAGAACTTTCAGAGGGATTTGGTTGATTACCAACAAAATAAAGTCTTTAGGTGGCAGAGAACCAACATTAGGTCTGAACCATGTTCATGATCTCAATCATTAGCGTCTTCTATATCAGAAGAGGAATGTGGCACGCCGTCTCTTTTAGACGGCCACCGGACGTGGCCCAGACCCCGAAAGGGTAGGCTACAACCTACTTACCCCAGCACAAAAGAGAAAGTACTGAAACGGGAATGGCCGAGGGAAGAAAGCAAAGAATTAAAGGTAATCAATCTCTCTGACATTAAATTAACTCCATCACAGCAGCAAGTTTTGCAGAGAGGCTTATCTTTTTCTCCGGCTGGTAAATTCGACTACTTTGAAGTGGTCAAAGATCTCAAATTATTTGCCCGGAAACTGCTTTTCAAAAAAATTTTTAGCCGTGGTCATGGGACGACGGCACTCTTGTTACCGGCTGAGAGGCAAGCAGTTAGGAATTTGGAATCCCTCCTCGAGGACCAGTTCGAGTCTGGGTCGAGTAGTACCCCCATACATCTGCACCGGCGCTCGCGTACGTTCCCCCCCAAAACCTTGTGTCCCGCGGTGGATGTCTTTGTCAATCTGGTCAAACGAGATTTAAAAGTGGGACATCCATATATAAGGGGAGATAATTTGACCAGATTGCAGAGGCAGGCACTGCGTGAATTACAGGAATTCAAGGACATAGTAATCAAACCGGCTGACAAGGGGGGTAATGTCGTGATATGGCCGGTGCAGATGTATGAGAAGGAGGCCTTTCGGCAACTTAATAATAAACAATGTTACCGGAGATTTGACAGCGACCCTACTGCCCTCTATAAAAGAGACCTAGATGACATCTTGAAGGATGCCTATGACCAGGGCATTATCGGCCTAAAAATAATGAAGGGTTTGCGAGTCGAGTTTCCTATTAAACCCACTCTGTATCTGCTCCCAAAGGTCCACAAGAGTTCTAGCCATCCCCCCGGACGTCCAATTGTGTCAGGGATTGGGGGCTTGTGTACCAATGTGGGCAGATTCATTGACTTCTTTCTCCAAAAAAGTGTAGAGATTCTTCCTTCCTTCGTTAAAGATACTACGGACATGCTGAGACGTCTTAATGGGATCCACGTCGAATCTGACGTGGTTCTCGTTACGCGCGACATCGAGTCGCTATACACGTCTATATACCATGACCAGGGAGTGCAGGCATCTAGATCCTTTCTATCCATGACAGACTATGACAACAGTATGGTCAAATTCATTTTGGTGTTACTAGAAATTATGCTTACGCATAATTATTTCCTTTTTAAAGACCGCCTCTTCCTACAGCTCCAGGGGACAGCAATGGGGGCGTCTTGTGCGCCCTCATATGCTAATTTGTTCCTGGGGCTGTGGGAAAGAGAGATTGTTCATAATACTCCGGGATACGATGCCGCACTCCTATGGTCTAGGTATATAGACAATGTATTCTTCTTGTGGCAGGATTCCATTCCAGCCCTGGAAGATTTCTTGGCCTGTCTGAATACCAACAAACGCAATATCAAACTCACCTGGAAATATAGTCAAACTAATGTTGAGTTTTTAGATATCATGATCACGAAGGGTCCTGACGGATTTTTGTCTACTAACCTCTTTAAGAAGACCACGGCTGTCAATTCCCTTCTCCACGCCTCCTCTGCACATCACCCGAATACTATTCGGGCAATACCCACTGGGCAATTTTTAAGAACACGCAGGATCTGCTCCAATGATGAGCACTTCGAACAGCAGGCATCTGTTTTGACACAGAGATTCCTCGAAAGAGGATATCAATCGGACATGATCCAGAAGGCTATGAGAGAGCCAAAAATACAACTAGAGATTCCCTGCTGGTAAGTAAAATTAAAGTAAAGGACAATGGGGACTCAGGTGTCAGATTCATCACCCCATTTAACAATAAATGGCGGTTTATTCAAAGTATTTTACGCAGGCATTGGCCGGTGTTACAAACAGATGGAGATCTGGCAGTGTGCCTCACTCCATATCCTCAAATTACATGGAGGAGGTCACGCAATTTACAAGATATTCTGACTAAAAGTCACTATGTGCCTCAAACAACAGGAGGTGTATTTGGTAGTAAGGGCCCTAGATGGGGGTCATTCTCTTGTGGATCATGCGCTGCATGCAAATACATGGTTCGCTCCACTGCTTTCTCTGATTCCTCTGGGACAAAGAATTTTAAGATTGTACATAACATTAACTGTATTACAGAGGCAGTGATATATTTGATGATATGCCCATGCAATCTCTGTTATATTGGTATGACCACTAGGGCCCTTAAGGTTCGGGTGTTGGAACATATCAGTAAGATCCATGCAGCCCGAGAGACACCTGAGAAAGACTGGGAAAAATTACAAGCAGTTCCACGGCATTTCCGTAGATTCCATGGGTCCGACCCGCGGGGCCTTACTGTGAGAGGTATCGATAGAGTCAATTTAGGATCCAGGGGTGGCAATGTCAAACTAGCCTTACTCCGCAGAGAAACCAGATGGATAGTTATTTTGGACACGCATGGCCTGAATGAGTCTAATAGCTTCTCCTCCATCCTATAAGAACAGCGTGAATTTTATCAGCAGGGTATAATAGGTTTTACATTCAGCATTTTTCTATTTTCCATTATAATATTTCCTCTTTACTTTCTTTGAGATTTATTCTTTATATCTGGGATATGGTGGCGATGGACCCATTAGGTGAAGACATGTTCGGTATGAACCTACGACTTGAAAAGAACATCAAACAACATATAAAGGGGAAAACGTACCACTACATGAAGAAATACCGAGAATGTGTGGACTGTCCATATTAGTATTGGGGTTACTTCTCCATTTATGATGCTTAATCGATTGGGGACTGCTTTTGGCATATACCATTGGCCTGTTGTTGTTCTCTCATGTATGGTGGGTCGGGAGTGCCTCGGACGACCCCACGGGAGGACTCTGCCGCCTGTGGGGCCGCCCTGGACACTCTGGCCCCACATCTTGATATTCTTTGGACTGATTACCTTTGCACTGATTGCACTGATGCCTGCTGTTCGAAGATAACCTCTGTACTACAACCTTACGATATCTAAGTGGTCGGGTGCTGTCTTTGCATTTATTATTGATCTGCGATTTATATTTATGTAGGGTTGGTCGGGACTGCCTCGGTCGACCTCACTGGCGGCCTTTGCCGCCCTCTGGCACTCTCGCCCCATATCCCTTATCGTTTAAGATAATTTACGTGGGTGATGTGCACCCAACAGTATCCAGTATGGATATGGATGTCATAGCTTTTACTATGATCCTTGCTGTGATGCAGTAGCCATATTATCACTCTTTTTGCATCAGTATGATGCACTTACCATTCATTTGAGACATATGATCCAATATATATATATATCTTAAATATTACATGCACTGGCACATTGACTATGCACTTGGTGAGATATTAGGAGAATCATGTAATTATGTTTCAGTATGAATCTGAGGTAAAACATTAATCATGATATTTTGCATTTATTAATTATTATAGTAGTTTTTTATTATTTTTTATGATGTGTTCTTAAATGTTTTATAATTTTTTGGTCACATACTTTTCATTAATTTCCCCATGGGATCACTTTTTATGATTAATTCTGTACTATACAATCAGGCGACCATGGGATTGGGGTGATCATCCTATCTGATATGCTGCTGGACCTTTGCCTTATGGATGTAGCGGTGCTTGTAGGGGGTCACAGACCTAATATGGATGTTTGCTATACATTATAAATTTCTTCGATCGGCATCATTTATACAGTATGCGATTTGCAGTCCACCCCATAGTTTTCCCGAATAGGATCCATTGGCTGGTGTTTGCGGTCCACCTGCGTTCCACTGGGTCGCGGATCACGCATGCGCTGCACAGCGTCATCTCAAAGTGCTCCATGACGTCTGTATGCGCCGCGCGTGCGCGGTATGCAGGTGGGGACGCGCTGAGAGATGGAACATGGTGCTTCCGCGCCCGCTCCATCAGGTTACAGGTGTCCACAACCCAGGTAATTTCCTTTTTCTAGATTATATATCCCCTGCCATTCTATCACTTAGTACCTCCTGACGAAGCCGCTGAGGTGAAACGCGCGTCGAGGTCTTGCTCTTAGGGTTCAGTATCCTCCTGCATTTACTATGGCTTCAGGTACGTCCTGCGTATAGTATTGCCCTATATTTTTATATGGTCTTTCATTCTATCCATATTAGGCCTCTTTGATACCCTTCAATATATTGCTATACCCTGGGATTCAGCGGTAGACTAGACTTGAGCTACTATTTTGTATTATATTTGTCTGTCTTGATCGCCTATGACCCTTGGACGTTGTGGTGCTATTCATGGCCATCCAGCTATAATTGGTTTCCATCTTTGATTAAACCGTATGGCATTCCTTTCCTTCTGCGCCCTGCCGTGTGCCCGTACAGCAGTTTACGACCACATATGGGGTGTTTCTGTAAACTACAGAATCAGGGCCATAAATAATGAGTTTTGTTTGGCTGTTAACTCTTGTAGTAGAAATACCAGCTCACTGTGTCTGCGATTGGAATATACCCGTGTGCCTGGTGCCTGGTTTTTCAACCTCCTTGCAGCAAATATTAGAAAGATGTAGACTCCAGCACTCACTTTTGTTGAAGTGTCAAATTCTCCATCTTTATTTGGCAAGTGTTCACAGACAATACAGGACATAAATTCTCTCTGGTGTAAAGGCTGTTGACGCGTTACGAATAAGAATTTTTCGAAACGCGTCAACAGCCTTTACACCAGAGAGAATTTATGTCCGGTATTGTCTGTGAACACTTGCCAAATAAAGACGGAGAATTTGACACTTCAACAAAAGTGAGTGCTGGAGTCTACATCTTTCTAATATTTGCTGCACCTGTTAACCCTTGCTTTGTAACTGGAAAAAAAATATTAAAATGGAAAATCTGCCAAAAAAGTGAAATTTTGATATTGTATCTCTATTTTCCATTAAATCTTGTGCAACACCTAAAGGGTTAACAACGTTAGTAAAATCAGTTTTGAATACCTTGAGGGGTGTAGTTTCTTAGATGGGGTCACTTTTATGGAGTTTCTACTCTAGGGGTGCATCAGGGGGGCTTCAAATGGGACATGGTGTTAAAAAAACAGTCCAGCAAAATCTGGCTTCCAAAAACCATACGGCACAACTTTCCCTCTACGCCCCGCTGTGTGGCCGTACAGTGGTTTATGGCCACATATGGGGTGTTTCTATAAACGGCAGAGTCAGGGCAATAAATATACAGTCTTATTTGGCTGTTAACCCTTGCTTTGTTAGTGGAAAAAATGGGTTAAAATGGAAAATTAGGCAAAAAAATGAAATTCTCAAATTTTATCCCCATTTGCCAATAACTCTTGTGCAACACCTAAAGGGTTAACAAAGTTTGTAAAATAAGTTTTGAATACCTTGAGGGGTGTAGTTTATAGAATGGGGTCATTTTTGGGCGGTTTCTATCATGTAAGCCTCACAAAGTGACTTCAGACCTGTAGTGGTCCCTAAAAATTTGGTTTTTGTAAATTTCTGAAGAATTTCAAGATTTGCTTCTAAACTTCTAAGCCTTGTAACATCCCCAAAAAATAAAATATCATTTCCAAAATAATTCAAACATAAAGTAGACATATGGGGAATGTAAAGTCATCGCAATTTTTGGGGGTAGTACTATGTATTACAGAAGTAGAGAAACTGAAACTTTGAAAATTTGCTGATTTTTCAAATTTTTTATAAATTAGGTATTTTTTATGCAAAAAAATATTTTTTTTTACTTCATTTTACCAGTGTCATGAAGTACAATATGTGACGGAAAAAAAAATATCTGAATGGCCTGGATAAGTCAAAGTGTTTTAAAGTTATCAGCACTTAAAGGGACACTGGTCAGATTTGCAAAAAATGGCCAAGTCCTTAAGGTGAAATAGGGTTGAGTCCTTAAGGGGTTAAACCTGGTGTCCTGAAGCCGTATTTGTGAGGATGATCTTCTGAAATAAAGCTACCCCTTACAGCTGCTATATAGTGCTGTATACTACTATACGCTGGTAGAGAACACTGTTATTTCTAAAGTGTAATATTAAGGGGCATTGGGGTGCACAGTGGGTACAATATTGGGAGTAGCAGCAGGATAATATTGTTGGGGGACCAGGTTAGGAGAATGATAGAAAAGTGGGGAGTCTAAGATGTCTGTGTGAAAAACTCTGCAGAGACGAGATGCGGCTGAAAGAAATCACCATGGCTTCCTGGTTCGAATGGAGAATACGAAAGAGAATTTCTATATCAGAGGAGATGTTACTGGATGTAAGAGGTATGTAGTGCTTTACTCTCTTGTATGTTTTGTAGCTCTGTATGTAATGTCCATAAATGTCTTTAACAGTAGGGATAAGGAGAGGAGTTAGAATGAGAAGTGGACCCATGGAAGGATCTAGGGGGCGATGGGCGCCATTTCAATTTTTGCCTCTGGCAGCAGACAGGCTTGGTGCACCCCTGCCCCTTGTATGTCCCTTCATCTTCCTTCTGTGGTACTGCAAAAATTACCCCCTTGCCTCCTATTCATGTTCAGGTCAGTTCAGCAGCTATCCCATGACTGCAAAACACTGACAATCTTTCTCTACTCAAGCCCTA
Organism: Bufo gargarizans; assembly: GCF_014858855.1. Lineage (NCBI taxonomy): Eukaryota > Metazoa > Chordata > Amphibia > Anura > Bufonidae > Bufo > Bufo gargarizans. The sequence continues at coordinate 99,191,980 of NC_058084.1, forward strand.
AATGTAAGGAAGGGGGGGGGGGGAAGCTTTTAGTCACGTGGCACTATGTCATTACATCACAGCAAAATAAGAAACTATAGCACTTCCTCTACCACTTGACATCTTTGACAGCAAAGTTACTAAGAGCTCTGTTTTCAATTGAAATCTTACTGATGCTAAATTTTCTTTTGCTAGATAACAATTTTAATTAGCTCCAAACACCTATAATCGTTAGCACATATTACATGATAATGAAATTTAAGTGAAAAAGGGTAATATAATACAATACTATACGCAATGTGAGACACTAGTTACAATAAATAAGTCTCCCCATATATGGCATAATGTCTGGCAGCCATTAAAAGTGCTGAATATTACATTATCCACATTACACCATGAATACAATGTCCCTAGAAGTTCCTCCACACATTGTCATCAAGCCACTAAAACTGTTCTACCTTCATATATAGATTATTTGATGCATAATTGTTGTTAAACTAAATTGTTACTGCACCAACAGAAGCATTGTCTGTTTGGTTATTTTGAGGGAATGTTTCATGCATTTAATTTAAATTCTTAAAACATTTCTCTGGAGTAAGGCATATTGGAGATATAAACGTAATTCCTGCATTTTCTTTATACACAGTGCATTAAGTTATATTTGCTCTGCCGTAACTGTGTAACACTGTGCCACTGAACGGATTTGGCTTGAGTCTACTCATGGGGGAATTGTAGAGATGAACTCTTTCACCTTTGTATAGAGATCTGGACTTTATAGCAAGGGCCACCAGGCCTCTACCTCTGGGAGTAGTCGCCATTTAGAAGTTGCTGACCCAGGCGGGTCAAGAGACACCAATAGGGGGATAGGCAAAAGCATGGTCAGTGGAAGGGGTGGAATAGTAACATAATGTGGCCCTGGAAAAAAAAACCTAAAAGTGGTCCTATGTTGTAGGTGGGTCTAAATTGGCAGAAGGTGGAGCAACACAGGTAGGCAGGTGCAACATATGTATGCAGGGACAACATAAGTAGGCAGGTCCAGCAATACCATAATGCAAGAGTGTATATAATAGCAAGCACCAGGAAGGGGTCGTGGAAGGCCGCAAGCTGCTTGCAGCATGGAGCAGTGGGAAAGGTGAGTGCTCCAGCCCCAGACCCCGCTGAGAGAGAGGACATAGCGGTGGACAAGGACTGCCAGAATTACAAGCTGCAATGGATGTAAGTTAATTGAAAAAGAAATGTCATAGATTAATATAGTATCCTAGAAATTATGTGAATCTCCTCAGCTAATTGTTATCTGTGTCTAGGGTTTAATGTTACTATCCTGCCTTATCTGTGCCTCTTGCAATATATTACAGCTTTTATTATCCTGTGTCTTTCGCTGATCCAACACCAGTCTACACAGCAAAGCTTATATATGAGCAGCAGAAAGAGGAATTGTCAGCCTGCTGCAGTAGCTGTTTTAGTCGCCAGTGATATATACAGTGGGGAAAATAAGTATTTAATACAATGGCGATTTTGCTATTTTCTTTTTTTATCGTAGGTACACTTTAACTGTGAGAGACAGAATCAAAAAAAAATAAAAAATTCAGAAAATCACATTGTATGATTTTAAAATAATTAATTTGAATTTTATTTGATACAATAGAAAAACAGAACTTAATATTTGGTAAAGAAACCTTTGTTTGTAATTACAGAGGTCAGACGTTTTCTGTAGTTTTTGACCAAGCCTACACTGCAGCAGGGATTTTGGCCCACCCTTACTTACAGATCTTCTGCAGATATTTCATGTTTCGGGGCAGTCACTGGGCTACATTAAGTGTCAGCTCACTCCAAAGACTTTTGATTGGGTTCAGGTCTGGAGACTAGCTAGGCCACTCCAGGACCTTATAATGCTTCTTACAGAACCACTCCTTAGTTGCCCTGGCTGTGTGTTTTGGGTCATTGTCATGATGGAAGACCCATGACTCAACTTCAATGCGCTTACTGAGGGAAGAAGGTTGTTGGCCAAAATCTTGCAAAACATGGCCCCCATCTATCCTCCATTTATTACGGTGCAGTCGTTGTGTCCCCTTTGCAGAAAAGCATCCCCAAAGTATGATGTTTCTTCCCCCATGCTTCACGGTTGGGACAGTATTATTGGGGTTGTAAGTATCCTTCTTCCTCCAAACGCGGCAAGTGGAGTTAATACCAAAAGTTCTATTTTGGTCTCATCTGACCACATGACTTTCTCCCCTTCCTCCTCTGAATCATCCAAATGGTCAATAGTGAATTTCAAATGGGCCTGGACATGTGCTGCCATGAGCAGGGGGACCTTGCGTGCCCTGCAGGATTTTAATCCATGACGGAGTAGTGTGTTACTAACGGTAATCTTTGAGACTGTGGTCCCAGCTTTCTTCAGGCCATTGACCAGGTCCTCCCATGTAGTTCTGGGCTGATTCCTATCCTTTCTCAGAATCATGCTTACCCCACAAGGCAAGATCTTGCATGGAGCCCCAGACTGAGGAAGATTGACAGTCATCTTGTGTTTCTTCCATTTTCTAATAATTGCACCAACAGTTGTTGCCTTCTCACCAAGCTGTTTGCCTATTGTCCCGTAGCCCATCCCAGCCTTGTGTAGGTCTACAATTTTGTCCCTGGTGTCCTTAGACAGCTCTTAGGTCTTGGCCATGGTGGAAAGGTTTGGAGTGTGATTGATTGAGTGTGTGGACAGGTGTCTTTTATACAGGTAATGAGTTCAAACAGTCGCACTTAATACAGGTAATGAGTGCAGAGTAGAAGGGCTTCTTAAAAAGAAACTAACAAGTCTGTGAGAGACAGAATTCTTGCTGGTTGGTCGGTGATCAAATACTTATTTCATGCAATAAAATGGCAATTATTTAAAAATCATACAATGTGATTTTCAGTTGCTTTTTTTTTTTTTTTTTTAGATTCTGTCTCTAACAGTTGAAGTGCACGCACTATAAAAATTACAGACCTCTCCATTCTTTGTAGGTGGGAAAACTTGCAAAATTGCCAGTGTATCAAATACTTATTTTCCCCACTATATATATATATATATATATATATATATATGAAAAAATTGGACTGCACTCCAAGCAAATCTTCAGAAAAATCTGTGTTTATTCACCCATAAATGGCAAAGTGACGTTTCGGCTCCAACTGAGCCTTTCTCAAGCATTGGTGAACAGTAAATGGCAGGTATATAAAGGTGTATCACATATACAATCAATGAAATCACATAATTGATACTTTACAAATAGTATCTGTATACAATACATAAATGTGCAAAAAACGCAGATCATTCATATTACATAAAGTGACATGTGCTTGATATACTGACAAAATTCCAAATTGTGCCATATTATATATAAAAATACCGAAACGTACATAATTAATTGCACCTGTAGCTTATCACCATATCGTTTGTATATCAACTAGAATGGTAACCATGTGCAAAAATAAAAGAGACTAATGAATTTTAACCTGATAGACGGATGCAGCCCACGTATCGGTGCTACAGTATACGTGGGCTGCATCCGTCTATCAGGTTAAAATTCATTAGTCTCTTTTATTTTTGCACATGGTTACCATTCTAGTTGATATACAAACGATATGGTGATAAGCTACAGGTGCAATTAATTATGTACGTTTCGGTATTTTTATATATAATATGACACAATTTGGAATTTTGTCAGTATATCAAGCACATGTCACTTCATGTAATATGAATGATCTGCGTTTTTTGCACATTTATGTATTGTATACAGATACTATTTGTAAAGTATCAATTATGTGATTTCATTGATTGTATATGTGATACACCTTTATATACCTGCCATTTACTGTTCACCAATGCTTGAGAAAGGCTCAGTTGGAGCCGAAACGTCGCTTTGCCATTTATGGGTGAATAAACACAGATTTTTCTGAAGATTTGCTTGGAGTGCAGTCCAATTTTTTCATCTCTACTACTGGGTAAGCACCTGCTGCCGTACTTGGATTTTGCACCCATTTTTTACGCTATATTTGGAGGGTGGTGCCGCCTGTGGTTTTCCTTTTTATATATATATATAGTCCTGATTTGAATAATGTGTCATTATCTTGCTGAAGCCAAATGCATCTGCAATAGGTAGCGTGACCTAGTGCCATTGTAAAGTGAGAACATTGTCATTATATGAATGCCACAAAGCTTCATTCTCATTGTAAAGACAATAATTAAAAAGCAAGGGCATTTTAAAGGGATTACTGTATTTCTTTAGATGCCTTTCCTATCACACCAGCCACATGCAAAAAAAGTTCTTCAAATGTCCTGTCTACAAGCACAGTATAAAAGGATACGAAGCAGATGCGATTCCTCAGGCATTTCAACATCTCTAATACATTCTGGCAAGTGGCATTTTATATGCATGTGCTCATATAGAGTAACCATAATATACCAGAATCCATTAAATGTCACATGTGATGCCTCTGTACAGGATCTATACATAGGAGGGAAATTACATTTCAAAGTAGGTGTATTTAAGATTAAGGTACAGTGTGCTACTGTGCAATTCCCTTACTTAAAGGGAACCTGTCACCAGTTTTATGGTGTCCTAACTAAGGGCAACCTAAATAAGAGACTGATTCGCTTAGAAAAATGCTGGTTCACTTTCTTTAATTGACCCAGTCGATCTGACAACATCTTGTATTGAAAAGCTCCAGCTGATAATGATGAGTACATGAATATTCATGAGCTCCTGACTCTCCCCGCCTACCTGCTGCTGAATGACAGTTTGTTTCCATATGAATCAGCAGCAGGTGGGCAGGGGAGTGGCTATAGCTCTGAATTAAATATACGCTGGACTCAATGACATCACGCCGGACTCCAATCAGCTCATTACCATGCGGCATCTTTGTGTGTATATTATGAGGTAACCATCTGTCACACCAGTAAGTGAATACATCTAAGGCACTTTTTAGTAGTTAATGATTGTATATAATTAGTTAGATTATAATCAAATATCCACATGACAGGTTCCCTTTAAATAGGTATGAAGTAGGTGACAGATTCCCTTTAGAGAAATACAACTGGCTGAATACCTCTGCTACTGTATCATCCATAACTCCAGTGCTATTTTTATTAATTCCTCCACTGTTTGGCTGCTATAGATGCTGTTAGAGGCTTATTTAGAGGAGTAGATAATTCTTACAATACAAATGCTAACGATTCATGGTGGATGATATTCCTTTAGGCCTCTTTCCCACGGGCGAGTTTTCCGCGCGGGTGCAATGCGTGAGGTGAACACATTGCACCCGCACTGAGTACGGACCCACTCATTTCTATGGGGCTGTGCACATGAGTTGTGATTTTCATGCATCACTTGTGTGTTGCGTGAAAATCGCAGCATGCTCTATATTGTGTGTTTTTCACTCAACGCAGGCCCCTTAGAAGTGAATGGGGCTGCGTGAAAATTGCAAGCAAGTGCGGATGCGGTGCGATTTTCACGCATGGTTGCTAAGGAGACGAACGGGATGGGGACCTGATCTTTATTATTTTCCCTTATAACATGGTTATAAGGGAAAATAATAGCATTTTAAGTAAATTAGGGATGGAGGGGTTAAAACATAATAGACAAGTTTAACTCCTTGGTCGCATAGCGGATCTCCTCTTCTTTCTTTTTTCTTCAGGACCTGGGTAAAGGACCTTTGATGACGTCACTGTGCTCATCACATGATCCATCACATGGTCCATCACCATGGTGATGGACCATGTGATGAGAGCAGTGACATCATCAAAGGTCCTTTACCCAGGTCCTGATGAAAGAAGAGGAGATCCGCTATGCGACCAAGTGGATGGGGTGAGTTAAATTTTTTATTATTTTTAACCCCTCAATGGACATTTTACTAAGCATTCTGTATTAAAAATACTATTTTCCCTTATAACCATTTTATAAGGGAAAATAATAAAATCTACAGAACACCTAACTCAAACCAGAACTTCTGTGAAAAAGTCTGGGTTCGGGTCTGGGTACCAAACATGGCGATTTTTCTCACGCATGTGCAAAACGCATTAAAATGCTTTGCACTTGCGCAGAAAAATCATGCATTTTTATGCAATGCATCCACATCCTATCCGGCCCTCACACGCGACGCCCGTGTGAAAGAGGCCTTTATGTGAATGTATGTAGCAACTGAACAATTTTACTAAAAATGCTTGTTCAACGCTTGATGTGAGCAAGTAAACTATCATTTGTTGTTAATGAATTGTAGCAATGTAAATGTGTATCGTGTGGCCTTTTGCCGATAGGCATGATGACTAGACCTTTCTAAACTCAGTCGATGATCATCGTTTAAGAGAGTATCCAATCGATTATGAATAATTTTGTACATAATACTCCCTGCATATAAATACTTGTCATTAGTGTTGAGCGAATCAAGCTTCGGAGCCAAGATCCAAAGTCAATTCGCTCAGAACTTCATTTTAATGCTGTCCAGTCTGGAGATTCGACTCCATATAGCATTCAAATGTATGGTCTCCGGCTAGGGAGATTCACTATCTCCGAAGGCTCGCAGGACTTTGATTATAGAACTTATAAACCATTTTAAAGCTTGGATCCGAAGACCACTTCGGATTCCTGTTTTAAAATGGTTTTCAAGTTTAAAAATTGAATGCCAAAGTTATTCTCCGAAGTCTCACGAGACTTTGGATGACAACTAATTTCACCTCGCCGGAGGCCCTGCATTTTAATGCTGTTCTGAAACAGGTCTTGGATCCAAAGCTCAATTCTTTCAACACTAGTTGTCGTTATCATTGGCTTTGTGACGGTAAGTCACCCACGTCGTCAGTTGCCCTAATCATTATCTACTTTTCTAAATGAGACCTAAGTCTAAATGTCTGATAGCAGTGAATTTCGGTAGGTGATTCACAGAGCTCAATGGCTTGGAGCTGGGGACAGCCCACCTGATTTGGCACTGGAGTCATGATGGATGCTGCTGTCAGTTGTATTATATGGTATTTTGTGACTGCCAAAATAGTTACAAAATAACATTGTTACAGAGGTTGTCTCATAAAAGAAAATCTACATTTTCCAAACCAGCACCTGGATCTGAATACTTTTGTAATTAAAGAGGTATTATAGCTACTGAGGTAGTCAATGAAATCTATCTAAATAGTGCCACCTGCTGTTTGATCTTTTTCTAATTTCTTTGTCCTAGTCACTGAGATGGAAGCACATGCTCAGTTCCAATCTTCAACGGCCACCATTTCTGTAGCAGAAATGACATGCCCCCTGTTGAGTAAGGGTTGAGACACATGCATATATCTACATATATGCATGCAAACACTTGCATGCATGTATGATATATATGCATGCATTAATGGTCACTTTATGGGAGGATGTGTGCAGATGTGCCCAGCATCTGCGCACGTCTGCCCATGGTGACCCACAGGGGCTCATGGTGGCACCTGTGGGAAATATGTGCCCCCTTAGTGTATATATATATATATATATATATATATATATATTGGCCCTATATGGCCAGAGGGGGGAAGGTCATAGTGTTATGTGTGGATATGTGGATATGTCTGTATGCCCCTGTATTTGCACACATGTCCATTTATGCTTACAATAGAGTTGGGTATATATAATATATATAGATATGCCCCAATTGTCTTATATGCATGTGGCCAGTTATGTCCCCCAGTCATGGCGCCCCCCCCCCGCCTCCTCCTCCTCCTTCATACCTGCGGGTGATGGCACAAGATGGCTAGATTGTCCAGTTTCTGGTCACTTCAGAAGATCAATAGATCTCTTTAAAACATGCCCAGCAGAGCTCCCCCACCTTCTGTCTAGGGACTGTTTATGACATGGGTGTGTGTGTGTGCGGTGCCATGGTGTCTTTGGCTGTACAGATTGTGAGCCTCAGGGGGCCAGCCAGTTGTCTGCTGCAATCTGAGTGCATGCATTCCGTCACACGCACACGATGATGTCATTTCCCTACACCTTGGATGGGGGAAGGGGGGGGTGAGAGTGACTTATATATCAGTCCAAGGCAGAGGAAGAGGGTCTCTTGCAACCAGACTAGAATCAGAGACACATGAGAGAGCAGCTACATGATGACCATCTGGAAAAGGCCTACTAACTCTGGAAGGAATAAGTATTTACCTGTGTAGCCCCTATCTACCCCTCACATACCCCCTATATCCAACCCCTTCCCTGCCACCAACACATCCCATTGCAATAACTATACCCATACCCTCTACAACCCCTTGCCCATAACTCACCACCCTATGATCCCTCTCCCTGTCATCCACTCCTACCATTGCCCTGTAGCTCAGCAATCACTTGTAAGGTATTAACCCTGGCATTGTTGCACCTAACAGGAGCATCCCTGTTCCCTATACTCCTAACAGGAGCCAACCCTTGCATTGCTGGATCCCTACCCTTTAGTTCCCCTTATACTTGCAAGGTATAAACCCTTGCATTGCTGGACCCCTACCCAATGTCTGTGGCCTGCATTCACCCCTGCAGGGCCACCAATCTTAGGGATAGATTTGGACAGGTAGGGTGGACTGCTAATATGTGTGTGTGTATTGTATAGTTAGTTTGTGGGTAGAATTTGGGAACCGTGTAGTGTAGTTTAGGATTGTATATTTAGTGCTGTATTGTTAGTGTATTGCGTGCGTAGTGTATTGTAAGTAATAAATACTGTATTACTTGTAACTATCTGTGTAACGTGTAGTTATTGGCGATAGTTAGTTCAGTAAGGCGCATGCAGCTAGTGTAGTGATTAGTGTGAAGTATAGCAAAAGTATTGTGCTATTGTTATATAAAGGTATAAATAGGCGGAGTCATCACTAGACGGGTTCTTCCTATTTATGAATATCAATCATCGATATTCGCATAATGTTGGTGATTAATATTCCCCCTTTACACCCCCTGAGAAAGAACACCCCTCCCCCCTGCAGACAGCTTAATCAACCCTTTCCACCTCAGGGTAAAACTAAACCATCAATCAAGACTAACAGATGTCTCAGAAGATGGCCAGAGGGAGAAAAAAAAAAAATAGTCCAGCAAAACTAACTGCCTTCTTTACTCACGCTCCTCCTGTGCCCCAAGATTGCGCCGATTCCCGCCAGTGCGGTTAGGCTTCTCTGTCTTGGTAGGTCTCTCTTTATCTCTATAATGACATCAGGCTATATGGGTTGGTGGTGATTTATGACGTTCTTTTGGACTAGTGGTTATTATTCTGTTAACCTGCTGTTCCCCATGTATACATTATGTAATTATATGTGACCTACCTTTGTGATATTTTGTGATATTTATTGATTCATTATTTATTATATATTAATTTATGACAACACTGTCTGTAGCCTATGTCCCATCAGGGTGGTGTTTTACTCTGTCCACTTGGTTTTTAATGACTATGTCCTTGATATACACTCACCTAAAGAATTATTAGAAACACCATACTAATACGGTGTTAGACCCCCTTTTGCCTTCAGAACTGCCTTCATTCTACGTGGCATTGATTCCACAAGGTGCTGATAGCATTCTTTAGAAATGTTGGCCCATATTGATAGGATAGCATCTTGCAGTTGATGGAGATTTGAGGGATGCACATCCAGGGCACGAAGCTCCTGTTCCACCACATCCCAAAGATGCTCTATTGGGTTGAGATCTGGTGACTGTGGGGGCCATTTTAGTACAATGAACTCATTGTCATGTTCAAGAAACCAATTTGAAATGATTGGAGCTTTGTGACATGGTGCATTATCCTGCTGGAAGTAGCAATCAGAGGATGGGCACATGGTGGTCATGAAGGGATGGACATGGTCAGAAACAATGCTCAGGTAGCCCGTGGCATTTAAACAATGGCCAATTGACACTAAGGGGTCTAAAGTGTGCCCAGAAAACATCCCCCACACCATTACACCACCACCACCAGCCTGCACAGTGGTAACAAGGCATGATGGATACATGTTCTCATTCTGTTTATGCCAAATTCGGACTTTACCATTTCAATGTCTGAACAGAAATCGAAACTCATCAGACCAGGCAACATTTTTCCAATCTTCAACAGTCCAATTTTGGTGAGCTTGTGCAAATTGTAGCCTCTTTTTCCTATTTGTAGTGGAGATGAGTGGTACCCGGTGGGGTCTTCTGCTGTTGTAGCCCATCCGCCTCAAGGTTGTGCGTGTTGTGGCTTCACAAATGCTTTGCTGCATACCTTGGTTGTAACGAGTGGTTATTTCAGTCAATGTTGCTCTTCAGCTTGAATCAGTCGGCCCATTCTCCTCTGACCTCTAGCATCAACAAGGCATTTTCGCCCACAGGACTGCCGCATACTGGATGTTTTTCCCTTTTCACACCATTCTTTGTAAACCCTAGAAATGGTTGTGCTTGAAAATCCCAGTAACTGAGCAGATTGTGAAATACTCAGACCGGCCCGTCTGGCACCAACAACCATGCCACGCTCCAAATTGCTTAAATCACCTTTCTTTCCCATTCTGACATTCAGTTTGGAGTTCAGGAGATTGCCTTGACCAGGACCACAACCCTACATGCATTGAAGCAACTGCCATGTGATTGGTTGACTAGATAATCGCATTAATGAGAAATAGAACAGGTGTTCCTAATAATTCTTTAGGTGAGTGTATATCATGTTTTGTTATTAATTAAGTATTTATGATATTTGATAATAGTGTGCAGTCAGCTTCGTTTCTTCTGTAGGTTTTGAAATAAATTTAGCAGAACTGGAGCAATTAATGGGGAGATCTCTGAAACTATATTAGTTAAAGGGCTAGATTAGGTATGATTTTCATTTTTTACATTATTCTTAATATAACCCCTTTAATATAAAACATTGAATTTACAAATAGCTATTTTTTTTAAAATATAATATTGTATTATTAACTGTGTCCTTCCCTCATTTCTTGGAGATTGTAAGCCCTCACGGGCATGGTCCTGTCTCCTTCTGTACCAGTTTGTAACTCGTCTTGTTCATACTTATTGCAATTGTTTTATATTATCGATGTATACCCCTTTTCATATGTACAGTGCGATGAAAAGAATGGTGCTTTAATAAGAAATAATAATAATGATATCCTAAAAAAAAATCTCAGACTGTTTTTGAAATCTGAAGAATGTTGGTTTATTACCTTTTTTCAATACCTTTTTAAAGTAGAGGTAATGTGAATACAAAGTGATGCAATTTTGACTTTAATAATTCATTAGTTTGATATTCAATATAAATTGCATTATTTTGATCACATTCTGTGGAATATGTCTACCTAATAGCACTGATTGATTTCCATAAGCATTGGTATTCAGGAAGTATGCAGCTTCTGGGTCTATCGAACCAGCGTTAAAGAGACATACAGCAATGTAGCTGAATCTTGATAGTGGAAGAACAAATCAAAACCCCAGGCAGAATCTCACTTTTCATGAATGTTTTATAAGCGATTTAGTTATAGTATTATGTTCATTTCTCATGAGAAGCCCCGAGCTTTGCTTATCCGAAGATAAGACAAGGTGGTGTCTCTTAGGAATCAACAACAAAAAGAATTAGAAGTAGAACCTTTCAAAAGAGTCAAAAGAGCATTTTTACTTACGTTGTGCTTTGTGAGATTGGAAATGTTAGAAGATATAGATTGTAACCACTCTATGCAGTCATCACTCGACAAGCACTGTATTATTCCACTGCACACACCATCTACTGCAGTGATTTGAAATGCATTTTGCCTGTAAATACAGTAAAAATGTAAAGCTTAGCCATTGTTTACCAGTTATCATACCATAGGTGTGCTAGCACAAATTATTCACAAAGGAAGAGCAATGAGCAGCTTTCAGAAAACATTTTTATAGGATAACTGGAATTACAGTGAATCTTAAAGTGTATCTAAACCTTTCCACAAACACTTTATTGAAACTTATTGTAAATGCCATAAATGTAATTTTTCTAATATTATATTTTTTTGTGACATAGACACCTGGCTGATGTTCTTTCCACATAGATATCCTAGTTGGAATCTGACCAGTTTGTTTGCTTGTCATATAGTGATGTGCGTATAATTCACTGATTGTCTATGACAGCAGAGTTTGGGGTAACCATTTGTGGCCTTAATGGGGTATTCCAAAATCAGTGGACGGCCGGCCAAGCATGCACACAGCCGCTTCATTCATTTGTATGGTAGTTCTGGAGGCAGAAATTAATTGACTGTGTGCATGCCCAGCCAGCTCCTGTTCATTCGGATGGGGGGGGGGGGGCAAGGGGTACTAGGTCCCCGTTTTGGTGATTGGTGGGGTTCCCTTCCCAGTGGTAGAACCCTACTGATCAAATATTATCCCTATGGATAGACGATAACTTGACATAATCAGATTACCCATTTAATGCTTTCTGGACTTATGCCATGCATGTACAGTCGCAGACATTTAACCCCTCAGATGCCATGCTCAATTGTGACCACACCATCTGTGCTCCTGTGCTGATATGGGGGAAGTTATTTCTTGGTAGTGATAGACTGGAATCTGCTGAAGGAGGCTACATGCCTATCAGAGGTATATTACCAGGCTTATCAGACGTATATTCCAATGTAGGTCTGCAGCTAGCATCACTGTATTGGAGTATACTAAATTTCCTATCCACTAATTAAATTACATTAATGGGTAGTTAAAGCAATCTGATGAATGCACGTTCAGGTCCCCTAAGGTGGGCTTTTAAAAAAAAAAAAAAAAAAAAATTCAAATCACTTCTTTCCCCATAACAAAAAAAATAAACATATAAATAAAACATATAAATTATACAAATAAGAAATAAACATAATAATTATCGCTATGTCCCAAAAAAGCCTGAACTATTAAAATATGAATGTAACTGATTCACCATTTATTGACATTTCATCTCCTCCAAAAAATTTAAGTGCTTAAAAAGTCGATATAGCGGTGTTCATGTTACTGCGGTATTAAAAAACGGTGATATCGCAGTTTCCTAATTACCGCGCTATTTTGTGACGTCATCGAAGCGGTCATGTGCGCTGACCGCTTCAAAAACTGCGGCTGCTCGCCCCTGCATCATTACACACCAATTGCTTCCTGCAGCGGCCGACCAGGCTCCTCCTCGCTTGCTCCCATGGTGCAGTTTCCGCCCACCAACGTCTAACGTCAGAATCAGATGACGCCCAGGCTGAGCAGCACAGTAGCAGCGAGTGAGTGGCGGGAAAGTCAGTCAGAAGTTGAACTTTATCACAGCTGCCGGACGGGCAGCAATTATATGTGTTCTGTCCAACCTTGGCCTACTCAGTCGTCAGTCCTTCATGCCTGCCTGCCTGCAATGCAACTAGCTGCATGCTCCGCACTGCACATTGAAATAGCAGCCAGCAGGCAGGCAGGGAATGAGCCATTACGAGTCCCTCCCTCCCCCATGACCAACAAGAAGGAATTACTGTATGGTGGTGGCAGGCAGGTCACACAGGTGGCCATAAGGCATGGGGGGGCAGCACCTTGTGGCTGCTGCCCCCACTGTAATGTCTCCTTTTGTGGCTGCTGCCCCCATACTGTAATGTCTCCTTGTGGCTGCTGCCCCCATACTGTAATGTCTCCTTGTGGCTGCTGCCCCCATACTGTAATGTTTCCTTGTGGCTGCTGCCCCTGATACTGTAATGTCTCCTTGTGGCTGCTGCCCCGGCGAACACTGCCATACAGTGTGACAATTAATTTTAATGTCTCCAAGTTGTTGCTGCCTGGCCACTGCCCCAAGCAAATGTCTCCTTGTGCCCCCCATTATCCCCATAAAGTATAATGTCTCCTTGTGGCTTCCCTCATATATCTCCTTGTGTCCCTCATACAGTATAACGTCTCCTTGTGGCCACCCATACAGTATAATGTCTCCTGCTTGCTGCCCCATACAGTATAACATCTCCTTGTGGCTGCCCCATACAGTATAATGTCTCCTGCTGGCTGCCCCCTTACAGTATAACGTCTCCTTGTGCTGCCCCATACAGTATAACGTCTCCTTGTGGCTGTCCCCCATACAGTATAATGTCTCCTTGTGGCTGCCTCTATACAGTATAACGTCTCCTTGTGGCTGCCCCCATACAGTATAATGTCTCCTGCTGGCTGCCCCCTTACAGTATAACGTCTCCTTGTGCTGCCCCATACAGTATAACGTCTCCTTGTGGCTGCCCCCATACAGTATAATGTCTCCTTGTGGCTGCCCCCATACAGTATAATGTCTCCTGCTGGCTGCCCCCTTACAGTATAACGTCTCCTTGTGCTGCCCCATACAGTATAACGTCTCCTTGTGCTGCCCCATACAGTATAACGTCTCCTTGTGGCTGTCCCCCATACAGTATAATGTCTCCTTGTGGCTGCCTCTATACAGTATAACGTCTCCTTGTGGCTGCCCCCATACAGTATAATGTCTCCTGCTGGCTGCCCCCTTACAGTATAACGTCTCCTTGTGCTGCCCCATACAGTATAACGTCTCCTTGTGGCTGCCCCCATACAGTATAATGTCTCCTTGTGGCTGCCCCCATATAGTATAATGTCTCCTGCTGGCTGCCCCCTTACAGTATAACGTCTCCTTGTGCTGCCCCATACAGTATAACGTCTCCTTGTGGCTGCCCCCATACAGTATAACGTCTCCTTGTGGCTGTTCCCCATACAGTATAATGTCTCCTGCTGGCTGCCCCCATATAGTATAACGTCTCCTTGTGGCTGCCCCCATACAGTATAATGTCTCCTGCTGGCTGCCCCCTTACAGTATAACGTCTCCTTGTGCTGCCCCATACAGTATAACGTCTCCTTGTGGCTGTCCCCATACAGTATAATGTCTCCTTGTGGCTGTCCCCCATACAGTATAACGTCCCCTTGTGGGTGCCCCCATACAGTATAACGTCTCCTTGTGGCTGCCCCCATACAGTATAACGTCTCCTTGTGGCTGCCCCCATACAGTATAACGTCTCCTTGAGGCTGCCCCCATACAGTATAACGTCTCCTTGTGGCTGCCCCCATACAGTATAACGTCTCCTTGAGGCCGCCCCCATACAGTATAATGTCTCCTGCTGGCTGCCCCCATACAGTATAATGTCTCCTTGTGGCTGTCCCCCATACAGTATAACGTCCCCTTGTGGCTGCCCCCATACAGTATAACGTCTCCTTGTGGCTGCCCCCATACAGTACAACGTCCCCTTGTGGCTGCCCCCATACAGTATAACGTCTCCTTGTGGCTGCCCCCATACAGTACAATGTCTCCTGCTGGCTGCCCCATACAGTATAACGTCTCCTTGAGGCAGCCCCCATACAGTATAATGTCTCCTGCTGGCTGCCCCCATACAGTATAATGTCTCCTTGTGGCTGTCCCCCATACAGTATAACGTCCCCTTGAGGCTGCCCCCATACAGTACAATGTCTCCTGCTGGCTGCCCCCATACAGTATAACGTCTCCTTGTGGCTGCCCCCATACAGTATAACGTCTCCTTGAGGCCGCCCCCATACAGTATAATGTCTCCTGCTGGCTGCCCCCATACAGTATAATGTCTCCTTGTGGCTGTCCCCCATACAGTATAACGTCCCCTTGTGGCTGCCCCCATACAGTATAACGTCTCCTTGTGGCTGCCCCCATACAGTACAACGTCCCCTTGTGGCTGCCCCCATACAGTATAACGTCTCCTTGTGGCTGCCCCCATACAGTACAATGTCTCCTGCTGGCTGACCCATACAGTATAACGTCTCCTTGAGGCCGCCCCCATACAGTATAATGTCTCCTGCTGGCTGCCCCCATACAGTATAATGTCTCCTTGTGGCTGTCCCCCATACAGTATAACGTCCCCTTGAGGCTGCCCCCATACAGTACAATGTCTCCTGCTGGCTGCCCCCATACAGTATAACGTCTCCTTGTGGCTGCCCCCATACAGTATAACGTCTCCTTGTGTTTTTTTCTTTTAAACGAGTATTTATCGCAATATATATTGTTATCGCTATAAATTTCTTAATAGCATTGTCGTCTGAATATTTTTGATATCGCCCAACCCTAGGTGGAATTGCATTTTTTCCCAATTCCACCACATTTGGAATTTTTTACAGTTTTCCACTACATTGTATGCAGTATTAAATGGCGCGAAATGCAAAAGTGGAACAATCACAAGGTCCTAAGCGGGTAAAGACTGGGGGATTTCATATGAGTGTGGTGAATGCTTGTATGGATTGTGGATGTTTTTTTAATAGAGGTTGTTTTAAGGGAACCATTTTTCCCTAGCAGTCACTGTAGTCACTATACAGGCACTATTGCTCGTGACACGTGGAAGTGATTACGGTACTCTTATACCCCTAGTCTTTTGTACTCTAGTGTGTGTTTGGCACAGAGTGTCCATAATTTGTCTAGTCTAAAAAAGTTAAGCTGATGCAATAAATACTTTTTTTTTTCAATTTAACCCCCAAAAGTGGAGAAAAATATCATACAGAAGAAATCTGTGATTTTTATTGATTGTAATGTAAAAATGAAAGAGAATATACTAGCACTGCCACCCTTTCATTCTGAAATTAGACTGCTATCAATGATAAGTGATGGCATAACCAAGCAATATGCTATTACTCAGTAGTAAGCCCTTCTAATCTATAGGTCAGCTTCTATTGACTTTTTTTTAATAAAGCCATGCTAGTTCTTATGTGTTTTTCTTCTGAATGTGCTTCATCACCAGTCCCTATGGTGGAGAACGCGTGGGTTTACATGCCATCATTACCCTCCCTGCTTCAGCAATTTTCCTAAGCTTTTTTCTTCTCATGTTATTACGCTTTTCATTAATGCTCTTTGTGCATCCTGCTCAGTTGTAGTAACAATCATTGAATGAAAATTCATTATGTAAGTCAGCTGCCAAAGCGCCAATAATATTGTTCTGCCAGTCATTTGTATGAATACAAAAAGAAAAGAAGGAATAGCTTGCGTGTTGTAGATTTTTTTTGTTCTGCGTTCATATGAAAAGGAAGCAATCATAAGAATGTCTTATTATGCAACCCATGTACACACTGTACCGCTTACACTAAAGTCTATGTAAATGATGCTGCTTAATGGACTGGAACTTACCAGTGACTAGAGTAGCAGTAGTATTTATCCCGATGTTATTTAATAGCAGGTGAATTCAGACTAAAAAATATTGTATGATAGACTGACATGTTGTTTCATTACCACTTTCCTTCAAAACTTAACTTTGCTTATATGAAAAATACAAAAAAAATAATAATCAGGGATACATCACTAGAGACAGCCCAACATTACACCTTATTACACTAACAGCTTTAACATAGAATGAGAATACTGGGAGTTGTTTGGAAAAGCCCTTCTCTAGAGACATTTTAGCTGCCCCTGTCGCTCGTGGCAATCCAGAGCAAGATGATTTGATGTGTCTGAAAAGTCAGCCAAGTATTCACCGCCATAAATAGCACCTACGTTATAGTCAGTGCCTCGAGTGTAGCATTCCCAGGCACTGGTGCTTGCTTTAAACCACATTCAACTCTAAATTCCCAAATCTCTTATTGTAGCTCCATTTAACTGTTATTTCAAACTATGTCACTTCCAATATTTTTTAGGGAATTGTTGAAGGTGCATCACATTCAGAAACCTTCTGTGATACGCACAGACATTTCAGCTACCATTTTAGCTTCTACATATGAACTGTTGCAACAGAACAACCATCATCAGCACTGCTGCTCTGCATGTTCACACCTACTGTATGGTGCCGATTTAGAGATGAGCGAATTAAAACTGACAAAGTGGAATTTGCAACAAATGCGAATTTCCTAGCGCTTTGTGGTAACGAATCACAATTTTCCTAAAATGGTGGCTACACATATGAGGACATGGGGCATAGAACTCTGGGAAGGCGGGATCACCCAGATTGGCTGCACGCAGGAATTTCAATCAGCAGCCAGCCAGCCCTGTGATGTCACAGCCCTATAAATATGGCAGCCATTTTATATTCCGCCATTTTCCATCGTTCAGATTGCAGGGACAGACTTATGAGGGCGCTAGGGACAGCTATTGGAAAAACCTCTATGTTTAAAAAAAAAAAGGAAAAAAGGATTTATAAGTAGGGATGAGCGAACTCGAACTGTATAGTTCGGGTTCGTACCGAATTTTGGGGTGTCCGTGACACGGACCCGAACCCGGACATTTTCGTAAAAGTCCGGGTTCGGGTTCGGTGTTCGTCGCTTTCTTCGCGCTTTTGTGACGCTTTCTTGGCGCTTTTTGAAAGGCTGCAAAGCAGCCAATCAACAAGCGTCATACTACTTGCCCCAAGAGGCCATCACAGCCATGCCTACTATTGGCATGGCTGTGATTGGCCAGAGCACCATGTGACCCAGCCTCTATTTAAGCTGGAGTCACATAGCGCCGCCCGTCACTCTGCTCTGATTAGCGTAGGGAGAGGTTGCGGCTGCGACAGTAGGGCGAGATTAGGCAGATTAACTCCTCCAAAGGACTTGATTAACTGATCGATCTGCAGCTGTGGATCATTGAGCTGCTGATCCTCAATTGCTCACTGTTTTTAGGCTGCCCAGACCGTTTGTCAGTCACATTTTCTGGGGTGATCGGCGGCCATTTTGTGTCTTGTGGTGCGCCAGCACAAGCTGCGACCAAGTGCATTTAACCCTCAATGGTGTGGTTGTTTTTTGGCTAAAGCCTACATCAGGGTGAAGCTGTCACACCAAGTGCATTTAACCAGCAATAGTCTGTTCATTTTTTGGCCATATACAAAATCAGGGGCAAGCTGCGCCTGTCACCAAGTGCATTTAACCCTCAATGGTGTGGTTGTTTTTTGGCTAAAGCCTACATCAGGGTGAAGCTGTCACACCAAGTGCATTTAACCAGCAATAGTCTGTTCATTTTTTGGCCATATACTAAATCAGGGGCAAGCTGCGCCTGTCACCAAGTGCATTTAACCCTCAATGGTGTGGTTGTTTTTTGGCTAAAGCCTACATCAGGGTGAAGCTGTCACACCAAGTGCATTTAACCAGCAATAGTCTGTTTATTTTTTGGCCATATCCCAGTCTAATTCTGTCACTAAATCCATACCGGTCACCCAGCGCCTAAATACTAGGCCTCAAATTTATATCCCGCTAAATCTGTCCTTAGTGCTGTAGCTGGGCGAGTTATTTAGTGTCCGTTCAAGCACATTTCTTGTTCTGGGTTGAAATACAATTCCCAATTTAGCAATTTCATAATTTAGTGGTTTCTGCTATATCAGAGCTATTTGAAATCTATCCCTAAAAGGGTATATAATATTCAAGGTGCACATTGGGTCATTCAGAATAACTTCACACACACCCGCTACTGTGTATTTCCAAGTCTAATTCTGGCACTAAACCCATACCTGTCACCCAGCGCCTAAATACTAGGCCTCAAATTTATATCCAGCTAAATCTGTCCCTAGTGCTGTAGCTGGGCGAGTTATTTAGTGTCCGTTCAAGCACATTTCTTGTTCTGGGTTGAAATACAATTCCCAATTTAGCAATTTCATAATTTAGTGGTTTCTGCTATATCAGAGCTATTTGAAATCTATCCCTAAAAGGGTATATAATATTCAAGGTGCACATTGGGTCATTCAGAATAACTTCACACACACCCGCTACTGTGTATTTCCAAGTCTAATTCTGGCACTAAACCCATACCTGTCACCCAGCGCCTAAATACTAGGCCTCAAATTTATATCCCGCTAAATCTGTCCTTAGTGCTGTAGCTGGGCGAGTTATTTAGTGTCCGTTCAAGCACATTTCTTGTTCTGGGTTGAAATACAATTCCCAATTTAGCAATTTCATAATTTAGTGGTTTCTGCTATATCAGAGCTATTTGAAATCTATCCCTAAAAGGGTATATAATATTCAAGGTGCACATTGGGTCATTCAGAATAACTTCACACACACCCGCTACTGTGTATTTCCAAGTCTAATTCTGGCACTAAACCCATACCTGTCACCCAGCGCCTAAATACTAGGCCTCAAATTTATATCCCGCTAAATCTGTCCTTAGTGCTGTAGCTGGGCGAGTTATTTAGTGTCCGTTCAAGCACATTTCTTGTTCTGGGTTGAAATACAATTCCCAATTTAGCAATTTCATAATTTAGTGGTTTCTGCTATATCAGAGCTATTTGAAATCTATCCCTAAAAGGGTATATAATATTCAAGGTGCACATTGGGTCATTCAGAATAACTTCACACACACCCGCTACTGTGTATTTCCAAGTCTAATTCTGGCACTAAACCCATACCTGTCACCCAGCGCCTAAATACTAGGCCTCAAATTTATATCCCGCTAAATCTGTCCTTAGTGCTGTAGCTGGGCGAGTTATTTAGTGTCCGTTCAAGCACATTTCTTGTTCTGGGTTGAAATACAATTCCCAATTTAGCAATTTCATAATTTAGTGGTTTCTGCTATATCAGAGCTATTTGAAATCTATCCCTAAAAGGGTATATAATATTCAAGGTGCACATTGGGTCATTCAGAATAACTTCACACACACCCGCTACTGTGTATTTCCAAGTCTAATTCTGGCACTAAACCCATACCTGTCACCCAGCGCCTAAATACTAGGCCTCAAATTTATATCCCGCTAAATCTGTCCCTAGTGCTGTAGCTGGGCGAGTTATTTAGTGTCCGTTCAAGCACATTTCTTGTTCTGGGTTGAAATACAATTCCCAATTTAGCAATTTCATAATTTAGTGGTTTCTGCTATATCAGAGCTATTTGAAATCTATCCCTAAAAGGGTATATAATATTCAAGGTGCACATTGGGTCATTCAGAATAACTTCACACACACCCGCTACTGTGTATTTCCAAGTCTAATTCTGGCACTAAACCCATACCTGTCACCCAGCGCCTAAATACTAGGCCTCAAATTTATATCCCGCTAAATCTGTCCTTAGTGCTGTAGCTGGGCGAGTTATTTAGTGTCCGTTCAAGCACATTTCTTGTTCTGGGTTGAAATACAATTCCCAATTTAGCAATTTCATAATTTAGTGGTTTCTGCTATATCAGAGCTATTTGAAATCTATCCCTAAAAGGGTATATAATATTCAAGGTGCCCATTGGGTCATTCAGAATAACTTCACACACACCCGCTACTGTGTATTTCCAAGTCTAATTCTGGCACTAAACCCATACCTGTCACCCAGCGCCTAAATACTAGGCCTCAAATTTATATCCCGCTAAATCTGTCCTTAGTGCTGTAGCTGGGCGAGTTATTTAGTGTCCGTTCAAGCACATTTCTTGTTCTGGGTTGAAATACAATTCCCAATTTAGCAATTTCATAATTTAGTGGTTTCTGCTATATCAGAGCTATTTGAAATCTATCCCTAAAAGGGTATATAATATTCAAGGTGCACATTGGGTCATTCAGAATAACTTCACACACACCCGCTACTGTGTATTTCCAAGTCTAATTCTGGCACTAAACCCATACCTGTCACCCAGCGCCTAAATACTAGGCCTCAAATTTATATCCCGCTAAATCTGTCCCTAGTGCTGTAGCTGGGCGAGTTATTTAGTGTCCGTTCAAGCACATTTCTTGTTCTGGGTTGAAATACAATTCCCAATTTAGCAATTTCATAATTTAGTGGTTTCTGCTATATCAGAGCTATTTGAAATCTATCCCTAAAAGGGTATATAATATTCAAGGTGCACATTGGGTCATTCAGAATAACTTCACACACACCCGCTACTGTGTATTTCCAAGTCTAATTCTGGCACTAAACCCATACCTGTCACCCAGCGCCTAAATACTAGGCCTCAAATTTATATCCCGCTAAATCTGTCCCTAGTGCTGTAGCTGGGCGAGTTATTTAGTGTCCGTTCAAGCACATTTCTTGTTCTGGGTTGAAATACAATTCCCAATTTAGCAATTTCATAATTTAGTGGTTTCTGCTATATCAGAGCTATTTGAAATCTATCCCTAAAAGGGTATATAATATTCAAGGTGCACATTGGGTCATTCAGAATAACTTCACACACACCCGCTACTGTGTATTTCCAAGTCTAATTCTGGCACTAAACCCATACCTGTCACCCAGCGCCTAAATACTAGGCCTCAAATTTATATCCCGCTAAATCTGTCCCTAGTGCTGTAGCTGGGCGAGTTATTTAGTGTCCGTTCAAGCACATTTCTTGTTCTGGGTTGAAATACAATTCCCAATTTAGCAATTTCATAATTTAGTGGTTTCTGCTATATCAGAGCTATTTGAAATCTATCCCTAAAAGGGTATATAATATTCAAGGTGCACATAGGGTCATTCAGAATAATTTCACACACCCGCTACTGTGCATTTCCAAATCTAATTCTGTCACTAAACCCATACCTGTCACCCAGCGCCTAAATACTAGGCCTCAAATTTATATCCCGCTAAATCTCTCGTTACCGCTGTCCTGTTGTGGCTGGGAAAGTTATTTAGTGTCCGTCAAAGCACATTTTTTGTTCTGGGTTGAAATACAATTCCCAATTTAGCAATTTCATAATTTAGTCGTTTCTGCTATATCAGAGCTATTTGAAATCTATCCCTAAAAGGGTAGATCATATTGAAGGTGCACATAGGGTCATTCAGAATAACTTCACACACACGCTTCTGTGCATTTCCAAGTCTAATTCTGTCACTAAATCCATACCGGTCACCCAGCGCCTAAATACTAGGCCTCAAATTTATATCCCGCTGAATTTGAATACAATACATTGGGCCAAATAATATATTTGTTGTTGTGGTGAACCATAACAATGAGAAAAACATCTAGTAAGGGACGCGGACGTGGACATGGTCGTGGTGGTGTTAGTGGACCCTCTGGTGCTGGGAGAGGACGTGGCCGTTCTGCCACATCCACACGTCCTAGTGTACCAACTACCTCAGGTCCCAGTAGCCGCCAGAATTTACAGCGATATATGGTGGGGCCCAATGCCGTTCTAAGGATGGTAAGGCCTGAGCAGGTACAGGCATTAGTCAATTGGGTGGCCGACAGTGGATCCAGCACGTTCACATTATCTCCCACCCAGTCTTCTGCAGAAAGCGCACAGATGGCGCCTGAAAACCAACCCCATCAGTCTGTCACATCACCCCCATGCATACCAGGGAAACTGTCTCAGCCTCAAGTTATGCAGCAGTCTCTTATGCTGTTTGAAGACTCCGCTGGCAGGGTTTCCCAAGGGCA
The DNA here is from genome assembly GCF_014858855.1 of Bufo gargarizans. Classification (NCBI taxonomy): domain Eukaryota; kingdom Metazoa; phylum Chordata; class Amphibia; order Anura; family Bufonidae; genus Bufo; species Bufo gargarizans. The sequence goes on from NC_058084.1 coordinate 99,215,117, forward strand.
TCCACCTAGCCCTTCCCCAGCGGTGAAAGACAGAGAATGCACTGACGCACAACCACTTATGTTTCCTGATGATGAGGACATGGGAATACCACCTCAGCATGTCTCTGATGATGACGAAACACAGGTGCCAACTGCTGCGTCTTTCTGCAGTGTGCAGACTGAACAGGAGGTCAGGGATCAAGACTGGGTGGAAGACGATGCAGGGGACGATGAGGTCCTAGACCCCACATGGAATGAAGGTCGTGCCACTGACTTTCACAGTTCGGAGGAAGAGGCAGTGGTGAGACCGAGCCAACAGCGTAGCAAAAGAGGGAGCAGTGGGCAAAAGCAGAACACCCGCCGCCAAGAGACTCCGCCTGCTACTGACCGCCGCCATCTGGGACCGAGCACCCCAAAGGCAGCTTCAAGGAGTTCCCTGGCATGGCACTTCTTCAAACAATGTGCTGACGACAAGACCCGAGTGGTTTGCACGCTGTGCCATCAGAGCCTGAAGCGAGGCATTAACGTTCTGAACCTGAGCACAACCTGCATGACCAGGCACCTGCATGCAAAGCATGAACTGCAGTGGAGTAAACACCTTAAAACCAAGGAAGTCACTCAGGCTCCCCCTGCTACCTCTTCTGCTGCTGCCGCCTCGGCCTATTCTGCTGCTGCCGCCTCGGCCTCTTCCTCCGCCTCTGGAGGAACGTTGGCACCTGCCGCCCAGCAAACAGGGGATGTACCACCAACACCACCACCACCACCTCCGTCACCAAGCGTCTCAACCATGTCACACGCCAGCGTTCAGCTCTCCATCTCACAAACATTTGATAGAAAGCGTAAATTCCCACCTAGCCACCCTCGATCCCTGGCCCTGAATGCCAGCATTTCTAAACTACTGGCCTATGAAATGCTGTCATTTAGGCTGGTGGACACAGACAGCTTCAAACAGCTCATGTCGCTTGCTGTCCCACAGTATGTTGTTCCCAGCCGGCACTACTTCTCCAAGAGAGCCGTGCCTTCCCTGCACAACCAAGTATCCGATAAAATCAAGTGTGCACTGCGCAACGCCATCTGTGGCAAGGTCCACCTAACCACAGATACGTGGACCAGTAAGCACGGCCAGGGACGCTATATCTCCCTAACTGCACACTGGGTAAATGTAGTGGCAGCTGGGCCCCAGGCGGAGAGCTGTTTGGCGCACGTCCTTCCGCCGCCAAGGATCGCAGGGCAACATTCTTTGCCTCCTGTTGCCACCTCCTCCTTCTCGGCTTCCTCCTCCTCTTCTTCCACCTGCTCATCCAGTCAGCCACACACCTTCACCACCAACTTCAGCACAGCCCGGGGTAAACGTCAGCAGGCCATTCTGAAACTCATATGTTTGGGGGACAGGCCCCACACCGCACAGGAGTTGTGGCGGGGTATAGAACAACAGACCGACGAGTGGTTGCTGCCGGTGAGCCTCAAGCCCGGCCTGGTGGTGTGTGATAATGGGCGAAATCTCGTTGCAGCTCTGGGACTAGCCAATTTGACGCACATCCCTTGCTTGGCGCATGTGCTGAATTTGGTGGTGCAGAAGTTCATTCACAACTACCCCGACATGTCAGAGCTGCTGCATAAAGTGCGGGCCGTCTGTTCGCGCTTCCGGCGTTCACATCCTGCTGCTGCTCGCCTGTCTGCGCTACAGCGTAACTTCGGCCTTCCCGCTCACCGCCTCATATGCGACGTGCCCACCAGGTGGAACTCCACCTTGCACATGCTGGACAGACTGTGCGAGCAGCAGCAGGCCATAGTGGAGTTTCAGCTGCAGCACGCACGGGTCAGTCGCACTACAGAACAGCACCACTTCACCACCAATGACTGGGCCTCCATGCGAGACCTGTGTGCCCTGTTGCGCTGTTTCGAGTACTCCACCAACATGGCCAGTGGCGATGACACCGTTATCAGCGTTACAATACCACTTCTATGTCTCCTTGAGAAAACACTTAGGGCGATGATGGAAGAGGAGGTGGCCCAGGAGGAGGAGGAGGAGGAGGAGGAAGAGGGGTCATTTTTAGCACTTTCAGGCCAGTCTCTTCGAAGTGACTCAGAGGGAGGTTTTTGGCAACAGCAGAGGCCAGGTACAAATGTGGCCAGCCAGGGCCCACTACTGGAGGACGAGGAGGACGAGGATGAGGAGGAGGTGGAGGAGGATGAGGATGAAGCATGGTCACAGCGGGGTGGCACCCAACGCAGCTCGGGTCCATCACTGGTGCGTGGCTGGGGAGAAAGGCAGGACGATGACGATACGCCTCCCACAGAGGACAGCTTGTCCTTACCCCTGGGCAGCCTGGCACACATGAGCGACTACATGCTGCAGTGCCTGCGCAACGACAGCAGAGTTGCCCACATTTTAACCTGTGCGGACTACTGGGTTGCCACCCTGCTGGATCCACGCTACAAAGACAATGTGCCCACCTTACTTCCTGCACTGGAGCGTGATAGGAAGATGCGCGAGTACAAGCGCACGTTGGTAGACGCGCTACTGAGAGCATTCCCAAATGTCACAGGGGAACAAGTGGAAGCCCAAGGCCAAGGCAGAGGAGGAGCAAGAGGTCGCCAAGGCAGCTGTGTCACGGCCAGCTCCTCTGAGGGCAGGGTTAGCATGGCAGAGATGTGGAAAACTTTTGTCAACACGCCACAGCTAACTGCACCACCACCTGATACGCAACGTGTTAGCAGGAGGCAACATTTCACTAACATGGTGGAACAGTACGTGTGCACACCCCTCCACGTACTGACTGATGGTTCGGCCCCATTCAACTTCTGGGTCTCTAAATTGTCCACGTGGCCAGAGCTAGCCTTTTATGCCTTGGAGGTGCTGGCCTGCCCGGCAGCCAGCGTTTTGTCTGAACGTGTATTCAGCACGGCAGGGGGCGTCATTACAGACAAACGCAGCCGCCTGTCTACAGCCAATGTGGACAAGCTGACGTTCATAAAAATGAACCAGGCATGGATCCCACAGGACCTGTCCGTCCCTTGTCCAGATTAGACATTAACTACCTCCCCATAACCATATATTATTGGACTCCAGGGCACTTCCTCATTCAATCCTATTTTTATTTTCATTTTACCATTATATTGCGAGGCTACCCAAAGTTGAATGAACCTCTCCTCTGCCTGTGTGCTAGGCCTAAATATATGCCAATGGACTGTTGCAGTGGTGGGTGACGTGAAGCCTCATTCTCTGCTATGACATGCAGACTAATTCTCTGCTGACATGAAGACAGATTCTCTGTTACGGGACCTCCCTCCTCTGCCTGGGTGCTGGGCCTAAATATATGCCAATGGACTGTTGCAGTGGTGGGTGACGTGAAGCCTGATTCTCTGCTATGACATGCAGACTAATTCTCTGCTGACATGAAGACAGATTCTCTGTTACGGGACCTCTCTCCTCTGCCTGTGTGTGTGCTGGGCCTAAATATATGCCAATGGACTGTTGCAGTGGTGGCTGACGTGAAGCCTCATTCTCTGCTATGACATGCAGACTAATTCTCTGCTGACATGAAGCCAGATTGTCTGTTACGGGACCTCTCTCCTCTGCCTGTGTGTGTGCTGGGCCTAAATATATGCCAATGGACTGTTGCAGTGGTGGCTGACGTGAAGCCTCATTCTCTGCTATGACATGCAGACTAATTCTCTGCTGACATGAAGACAGATTCTCTGTTACGGGACCTCCCTCCTCTGCCTGGGTGCTGGGCCTAAATATATGCCAATGGACTGTTGCAGTGGTGGCTGACGTGAAGCCTCATTCTCTGCTATGACATGCAGACTAATTCTCTGCTGACATGAAGACAGATTCTCTGTTACGGGACCTCCCTCCTCTGCCTGGGTGCTGGGCCTAAATATATGCCAATGGACTGTTGCAGTGGTGGGTGACGTGAAGCCTCATTCTCTGCTATGACATGCAGACTGATTCTCTGCTGACATGAAGCCAGATTGTCTGTTACGGGACCTCCCTCCTCTGCCTGGGTGCTGGGCCTAAATATATGCCAATGGACTGTTGCAGTGGTGGCTGACGTGAAGCCTCATTCTCTGCTATGACATGCAGACTGATTCTCTGCTGACATGAAGCCAGATTGTCTGTTACGGGACCTCTCTCCTCTGCCTGTGTGCTAGGCCTAAATATATGCCAATGGACTGTTGCAGTGGTGGCTGACGTGAAGCCTCATTCTCTGCTATGACATGCAGACTGATTCTCTGCTGACATGAAGCCAGATCGTCTGTTACGGGACCTCTCTGCTCTGCCTGTGTGCTAGGCCTAAATATATGCCAATGGACTGTTGCAGTGGTGGGTGACGTGAAGCCTCATTCTCTGCTATGACATGCAGACTGATTCTCTGCTGTCATGAAGCCAGATTGTCTGTTACGGGACCTCTCTGCTCTGCCTGTGTGCTAGGCGTAAATATATGCCAATGGACTGTTGCAGTGGTGGGTGACGTGAAGCCTCATTCTCTGCTATGACATGCAGACTGATTCTCTGCTGACATGAAGCCAGATTGTCTGTTACGGGACCTCTCTCCTCTGCCTGTGTGCTAGGCCTAAATATATGCCAATGGACTGTTGCAGTGGTGGCTGACGTGAAGCCTCATTCTCTGCTATGACATGCAGACTAATTCTCTACTGACATGAAGCCAGATTGTCTGTTACGGGACCTCTCTCCTCTGCCTGGGTGCTGGGCCTAAATTTATGACAATGGACTGTTGCAGTGGTGGCTGACGTGAAGCCTGATTCTCTGCTATGACATGCAGACTGATTCTCTGCTGACATGAAGCCAGATCCTCTGTTACGGGACCTCTCTCCTCTGCCTGTGTGTGTGCTGGGCCTAAATATATGCCAATGGACTGTTGCAGTGGTGGCTGACGTGAAGCCTCATTCTCTGCTATGACATGCAGACTGATTCTCTGCTGACATGAAGCCAGATTCTCTGTTACGGGACCTCTCTCCTCTGCCTGTGTGTGTGCTGGGCCTAAATATATGCCAATGGACTGTTGCAGTGGTGGCTGACGTGAAGCCTCATTCTCTGCTATGACATGCAGACTAATTCTCTGCTGACATGAAGACAGATTCTCTGTTACGGGACCTCCCTCCTCTGCCTGGGTGCTGGGCCTAAATATATGCCAATGGACTGTTGCAGTGGTGGCTGACGTGAAGCCTCATTCTCTGCTATGACATGCAGACTAATTCTCTGCTGACATGAAGACAGATTCTCTGTTACGGGACCTCTCTCCTCTGCCTGGGTGCCGGGGCCTAAATATCTGAGAATGGACTGTTCCAGTGGTGGGTGACGGGAAGCCAGATTCTCTGCTATGGAACCTCTCTCCAATTGATTTTGGTTAATTTTTATTTATTTAATTTTTATTTTAATTCATTTCCCTATCCACATTTGTTTGCAGGGGATTTACCTACATGTTGCTGCCTTTTGCAGCCCTCTAGCTCTTTCCTGGGCTGTTTTACAGCCTTTTTAGTGCCGAAAAGTTCGGGTCCCCATTGACTTCAATGGGGTTCGGGTTCGGGACGAAGTTCGGATCGGGTTCGGATCCCGAACCCGAACATTTCCGGGATGTTCGGCCGAACTTCTCGAACCCGAACATCCAGGTGTTCGCTCAACTCTATTTATAAGTGCAGGGAAAGGATAGGAAAGTGATTTACAAGTGCAGGGAACTAATATTTGGGGATCCAAATAGTCATTAGACAGCTCTGTCATTCCAGCGTTTTGTTATTGGGCTGCAAGTGTTATGTTGGAAAGCCTTTAGTGGCTTATATCTTAGTATCTTATTCAGTATGACAAGAAAAATATATGCGCATTTCACTTCTGCAGTTATTTCTGTTGAAAGCGTAAAGGGGCGTATTACAGTACAACAAGAAAAATATATACACACTGTTGCAGTTATTTCTGGTCAAAGCATATAGGGGGGTATTTCAGTAAAATAAGAAAAATATATACACACTGCTGCAGTTATTTCTGTTGAAACCGTATAGCGACGTATTTCAGTACTACCATAAAAATATATCTGCACTGTTGCAGTTGTTTCAGGTGAAAGCGTAGTGGTGTATTTCATTACTGCAAGAAATATATATAAGCACTTCACTCTTTATTTTTTTTTGTGGTCAAAGCGTATAGTGGCCTAATTCAGTCCAACAAGAAAGATATTTTGTCAGGTCACTTCTGCAGTTATTTCTGGTGAAAGCGTATAGTGGCATTTTTCATTACTGCAAGAGATATATATAAGCACTTTACTCTCTATTTTTTTTTTCCTCTGGTCAAAGTGTATAGTGGCCTAATTCAGTCCAACAAGAAATATATATTCTCAGTGCACTGCTGTATTTATTTCAGTTAAAAGCGTATAGGGGCGTATTTCTGTAAAAAAAAGATAAATATATACGCACTGCACTGTTGCAGTTATTTCTGGTGGCTCCCAGTGTCATCTAGCGGTCGTGTCTTGACCAGCAACCCTGCGGTTATTGATTGGTTAACTCAGTCATCCAAGTAATCCCAAGTGACATCAGACACCCCCAGCCAACAGTAGGTGGGTTTGTCAGACACAACCCTTAGTTGGCATGGCCCTATGCCCTCACCTGTCCTCAACCTGCCTCTGGCCTCTTCTGTTCCATCACTGCAAGAAGTACTACATGCAGTGGTCTCTGCTTCACTTTTCAGAGAGGATGAGCTACTAGAGGACAGTCAGCAGCTACTGTCCAGCCAAGATGTGGAGGAGACATACACCGCTTCCTCAGCTAGACGGGCAAGTAGTGATGAGGAGCTTCTGTTGCGAGTGGTCAGGCTCCAAACCCAGAGACCATGGAGGAGGACATCAGTGATAAGCAGACACTACTCAATGTTGATGAAGCCGATCACACTTGGGAGCCGGGTGAAGAAGAGGCTTTGTCCTGCACCTACTCCTCGTCAGTCATTCCGTCAGCAATTGCCAAGAGACAGCAGTATGCGTGCACGCATCCAACGGTGCAGAAGCTGAACGTGTTCCTGTCCAAGTTGCTGGTGCTTCAGTCCCTCCCTTTCCAAGTGGTGGACTCTGCACCTTTCAGAGAACTGATGGCTTGTGCCGAGTTGAGGTGGAGAGTTCCAAGCCATCATTTCTTTGCGAAAAAAGCAGTACCAGCCCTGCACACACATGTAGAACAGAAGGTGGACCGCTCATTGAGCCTTTTTCTTCCCATTTTTTCAGATTATTTTTTTATATATATATATTTTTTTTTATCAGTACACATGATCCCTTCTTGCTTCTAGCTTGTGGGCCAATAAGAAGGCTGCAATATACTTGACTTAGTAGTGATGAGCGGCAGGGGTCATATTCGAAAATGCACGATTTTTTTTTCTTGAAATGAATCGGCAAGGTAATGATTGTGTAATATGCGAATTTTCGTAATTCTAATTTTCGGATTTTAATTTTTATTGCGAATTTTTCAACTTTTAGACAAAGAAGATTATAGCACTATATTAGCTAAATTGCTCTATATTCGTTTTTTTCGACTATTCGCTATATATTCTTGCTTTAGAATATTACAAATATTCGAAAAAACAAAGTTATAGCAATATAGCGAATATTCGGAAAAAAAACTAATATAGAGCAATTTAGCTAATATAGTGCTATAATCTTCTTTGTCTAATAGTTGTAATTTTTTTCTCATCTGAAGTTCAGATTGGAAAAAAATTACAACTATAAAAAAAAAGATTATAGCACTATATTAGCTAAATTGCTCTATATTAGTTTTTTCCGAATATTCGCTATATTGCTATATATTACAAATATTCGAAAAAACTATTATAGCAATATAGCGAATATTCAAAAAATCGAATATAGAACAATTTAGCTAATATAGTGCTATAATCTTCTTTGTCTAATAGTTGTAAGTTCGCAATAAAAATTTGAATCCGAAAATTCGAATTACGAAAATTCGCATATTACACAATTATTACCTTGCCGATTTTTTTCAAGGGAAAATATCGTGAATTTTTGAATTTTCGAATATTCGACGAATATTCTAAAAAATATTTGCGAAATATCGCGAATTCGAATATGACCCCTGCCGCTCATCACTACCCTGTACCTCACAGTCAGCGGACACATTTCAGCCAATCACCATACCCTCCCTCCCAGACCCTCCCACCGCCTATCAAAAAGCAAGGACAGCATCCATCTTAGATTAATTCTGAAGCTGCAGTGTCACAAAGTTGTAATCGCAATGCGATTAATACAGGTTATATTAATTGCATTGCAATTATAACTTAGAGCTGGGTTCCTAATGGTTATATTGATAGAATATAACGAAGATTGAGAATATAGTGCTATATTCGTTGTCAATTCTAGCAATACAACCATTAGGAACTCAGATCTAAGTTGTAATCACAATGCGAATAATGCAGGTTATATTAATCACATTGCAAATTCAACTTAGAGCTAAGTTCCTAATTGTTGTATTGCTAGAATTGACGAATATAACGAATATAGCACTATATTCTCAATCTTCGTTATATACTAGCAATACAACCATTAGGAACCCAGCAGCTCTAAGTTGAATTTGCAATGCGATTAATGTAACCTGCATTAATCGCAGTGCGTTTTCAACTTAGAACTTCTGCCGCCTTCCGTGCTCATGGAGCGTCCCCATCACCATGGGAATGGCTCCATGCTAGAATGTACTGTCGGATTTGAGAAAGTTGAAATTGCAATGCGATTAATTCAAGTTCTATAAATCGCATTGTGATTTCAACTTAGAACATCTGCCGACTTCCGTGCTCATGGAGCGTCCCCATCACGATGGGAACAACTCCATGCTAGAATGTACTGTCGGATTTGAGAAAGTTGAAATCGCAATGCGATTAATTATAGTTCTATAAATCGCATTGCTATTTCAACTTACCACACTCTGCGTCAACTACGGAATTTTCCATGGGAGTTTTGCCATGGATCCCCCTCCGGCATGCCACAGTCCAGGTGTTAGTCCCCTTGAAACAACTTTTCCATCGCTATTGTGGCCACAAAGAATCCCTGTGGGTTTTCAAATTCGCCTTCCTATTGAAGTCTATTGCGGTTCGCACGTTCGTGAACATTTGCGAAAATTTGCATTCGCCGTTCGCGAATAGAAAATTTTATGTTCTCGACATCTCTAGTTCTCAGCCTTCACTGCAGGGACAAGTCACAGTGCCCCTCCAGAATACTACATGTGCAGGGCTCGGCGGTGTCACGCTGTTCTGCACCTGGTTTGCCTTGGTGAACGGAGTCACATAGGGGAGGAACTGCTACATGTAATGCATCAAGAAATCGAATCCTGGCTTTCTCCACGACAACTCAAAATCGGAACCATGCTGATCGACAACGGGAAGACCATTGTGTCAGCGCTGCATCAAGGAAGGCTTAACCATGTGCCCTGCATGGCACAAGTGTTCAATCTGGTTGTCAAGCGATTCCTGAAGTCTTCCACCCATCTGCAAGACATCCTAAAAATGGGCAGGAAACTTTGCATGCACTTCAGCCACTCGTATACCGCAAAGCACACCCTCCTTGAGCTGCAGCGGCAGAACGGCATCCCCCAACATAGGTTGATATGCAACGTTTCCACCCATTGGATTTCCACCCTCTATATGTTGGACTGACTATACGAACAGAAAAAAAGTACTCCACTGTGTAACTTTGATGTCAGTCAGTGGCAGCTCATGCGTGACACCTGCGTTTTTCTCAGGCCCTTTAAGGACGCCATGTTATTCCATTGCTTCATGTCCTGGAACAGATGCTGGTAACAATGGCTGGTCAGGAGACGTGGCACCTCGATCTTACGGCCACATGAGCCCTGTGGGGGATGAACGGGAATTGGAGGAGGAGGACATTGTAGAACAGGCAATGTGTAGCGAAATGGGTGGTTTTTCTACTCAGCTGACAGTAAAGGACGAGCAGGAGCAGCCAGAGAGAAAATAATTTTTTCTCTGCAATATAATTGCAGTTGCCTGCTAGCGTGTGTCAGGCCCACAGCGTGTACTGTGCCCACTACTGCCAGTGCCTCTGGACACACCGTGGCAGTATACAGTGGAGATGGAGGCAGGGAGTCCTTCCGAGTCACTTGCACAAATGCACGATACATGCTCACTTGCTTGCGTAGTGACAGACGAATTGTCACCATTCAGCAGAGGGATGACTTCTGGCTCTCTACCTTGTTGGACCCTCGCTACCGGTCCAAAATGGGGGCCTTTTTTACAACCACCGAGAGGGAGGACAAACTGACCTACTACAGAGACATCCTATGTAGTCAGTTGGCTGCTGCCTATCTGCGCCATCGTTCATAATTTTGCAGGTATGACCGGGGGGCCCTCTGCGCTCACGTTCCACTGCCATGGCTGCTAGGGAGGGGTGGGGTGGAGGAGCAGTACCAGCTCCATCAGCAGCAGCCTGAGTCTACAGTTTCGGATGAGAAGCTTTATTCACCCGCATAGTGAAGAAACTACTCACCAGCAGCAACAGCAGGTACACCTGGAGCAGGACCTGAACCAGCCGGTGGTGGCATACTTGGATAGCACCCTGCCACCCCACATTGAAGATCCACTGGGCTACTGTGTAGCCAAAATGGATTTGTGGCCGCAACAGAGTTTGCCCTGAAAAAGCTGTCCTGCCCGGCCAGTAGTGTGGCATCAGAGTGGGTGTTTAGTACGGTGGGGGCCATAGTTACCCCAAGGAGATCTCACCCGTCTACCCAAAATGTGGAGAGACTGACCTTTGTCAAGATGAATAAGGCGGGATCAGCCATGATTTCCAACCACCAATTCCTGATGCATCAGACTAGATAATCTATGGTGCCACACCAACACTCTGATACAAGACACTGGTTTCTTATTTCCTGCCTCAGCTACTATTCTGATGCTGCAACCTGCCTGATGCCACACATCTGATGCCAAGTGCTTTTTATTTCACCCACCTTCGTCAGCGGATACTGGTATTGCCACCCACCGCCCCACTCTGTTACCGGGTCACTTTGTGGTCACCTGATGCAGCTTCTGCTGCCATCTCAGGACTATGTCACCTTGTAACTCTGTGGTATCTTCCTGATGCTGCTGCTGCTGCTAAGGCCATCTCCACATTATGTCACCTTAACACTCTGTGGTCTCCTCCTGCTGATGCCATATCCACACTATGTCACCTTGCTACTCTGCGGTATCCTGCTACTGCTGCCTTCTCCACACTATGTCACCTTGCCACTCTGTGGTGTCCTTCTGCTGCTGCTGCCATCTCCACACTATGTCACCTTGCCACTCTGTGGTCTCCTTCTGCTGCTGCCATATCCACACTATGTCACCTTGCCACTCGGTGGTGTCCTCATGCTACTGCCATCTCCACACTATGTCACCTTGCCACTCTGTGGTCTCCTCATGCTGCTTCCATCTCACCACTATGTTATAGGTCCACTATGTGGACTTCTCATGCTGTTCTCACCCTCCTCACTTCATGATTGGTCCAGTATTTTGGCTTTCGGCCTGGCTGACATAATAATTTATTTGACCTTTTTTCTGATCTGTCAGAAGGAAGGAAAAATGAGACGCACAACGGATCCTGTCTGTGTAGCAGCTAGGGCTGAAACGATTACTTGATTGAATCAAGTAATTCGACACAAATAAATACTCAATGAAAATTTTGTGACCATCGAGCGGGAGTGAAGCGCTTGCTATTACTTACCGCTCCGTGGTCACCCTCCGGCCCGTACCGCACTGCACTGGATCCTGACGCATCGTCAGGTCATAGTACACATAAGCACGCACTATGACCCAACGCTGTATGATGTCAGGATCCAGTGCAGAGCGCGGAGAAGAAGAGGAAGGAGCTGTGAAGCGGAGCCCCTACAGATAAGGTAAGTATTTTATTTCACTGGCGCTGGGGACATGGCACAGAAGGGGGTCAGCCGGCAATGGATGGCATTGAGGGGCAGATGGGAGTGGGGGACATGGAGGGGCTAACTGATGGCAGTGGGGGACATGGAGGGGCTTATCTGATGGCACTGGGGGAGTGGGGACATGGAGGGGCTGATCTGATAGCACTGGGGGACATGGAGGGGCTGATCTTATGGCACTGGGGGACATGGAGGGGCAGATCTGATGGCACTGGGGGACATGGAGGGACTTATCTGATGGCACTGGGGACATGGAGGGGTTTATCTGATGGCACTAGTGGAGTAAGGGACATGGAGGGTCTGATCTGATGGCATTGGGGGAGTGGGGACATGGAGGGGTTGATCTGATGGCGCTGGGCGACATGGAGGGGTTGATCTGATGGCATTGGGGGACATGGAGGGGCTGATCTTATGGCATTGGGGGACATGGAGGGGCTGATCTGATGGCACTGGGGGAGTGAGGGACATGGAGGGGCTGATCTAGTGGCACTGGGGGACATGGAGGGGCTGATTTGATGGTACTGGAGGAGTGGGGACATTGAGGGGCTGATCTGGTGGCACTCGGGGGAGTGGGGGACATGGAGGGGCTGATCTGATGGCACTGGGGGAGTGGGGGACATGGAGGGAATCATCTTATGGCACTGGGGGAGTGGGGGACATGGAGGGGCTGATCTAGTGGCACTGGGGGACATGGAGGGGATGATTTGATGGCACTGGGGGAGTGGGGAGAGCTGAAGGCACTGGGGGAATGGAGCTGATGGCACTGGGGTGGGGGAGCTGATGGCACTGGGGGATGGTGGTGCTGATAGCACTGGGGGAACAGATGCACTTGGGCTGATCACACAGGGGGGAACAAAGGGTGTTGGGGACTGATGGCAGGGGGTCTGATGAGTTTTTATAAAGGAAAACATTTTTTCTTATTAGATTACTCGATTAATCATAAAAATTATCGATAGAATACTCGATTACTGAAATAATCATTTACTGCAGCCCTAGTAGCAGCTGTAAGGCCTGTATGGTCCCATCAGAATTGGCTTATGATTTGGTAGCCAAAAGCAGGAGTGGGTATAAAACACAGAAGACATGCAAATATTCCATTCATGTGTCATCTCTGTTTTGCATCTACATTTTATAACCACCTCTTCCCCCATCTAAATCCACCCCCAATATTCAACTTTTTATTTTTCCTCGTACATCCAAAACAAGGGCAATGGTTACTCTCTTCAGGAATAACTTTTCAAGTACAGCAGACCATTACTGACCCAGAGGGCAGGTATTTAATTCTAGTAGGCACCCTTCAGGATGCATCCATCTGCATTATAAACTCTTATGCTCCTAATAAACATCAATAAACTTTTTCAAAACCTTAGCTGAAGTAATTGACCCCTTAGAATACCATTACCTAATTTGGTGTGGAGACTTTACCTTTGTACTAAACACCACCCTTAACAGGTCCTACACATCAGACTCACAAGACACGCGTGAGAAAAAACAGAGCATTAATGACACTATGCATACATTATTCTTAGCAGATACCTGGAGAAAGCATAATGGACCAGCCAGGGGTTATACATTCTACTCCTCTGCGCACCACTCTCCCACCCATATAGATATGATTCTATCCTCAGCTAATACGTTCCCACTTCTTGTGTATAGTAGACATATTGTCTCAGCATGGTCCGACCATGATATTGTTTTTTCAGTTTTTGATTTTACATCCAAAAGGTCAGTTCCTTTCACCTGGTGCCTAAATAAGGCCTTAATCACTGATACTACAGTCCAGACCCAGATTACCACTGATCTGACTCACTTGTTCAGTGGAAATGCCACCACAGACTCCTACCCTCACTGGGTATGGCTATCCCATAAAGCTTTCATCAGAGGCAAATAAATAGCAATAGCGTCAAAGAGGAAGAGAGACAGGGACCAGACGCAGACCTCCCTGGAATCTAAATTAGCCAGGCTAGTCCATGCTCACCAACAACACCTATCCTTGTACCTACATAAGGCCATTAAAGTCACTAAATTGCATCTATCTTATCTCATAGGATAGATAAAGCTCTATGCTGGACCAAAGCGAAATACTATAAGTGGGCCAACAAACCTGAAAAGTTTCTGGCTAGAAGGCTCAAAACTTAGCAAGTCCTTAGGATTCAAACTCAAGAAGGTCAGGTCATGAGTAACCCTAACAGTATATACAATACCATCACTAACTTCTACCAAGCTCTCTACAGGCACCAACAGCGTCAATCCCCCACACTCACTGATGCTTTTCTTTCTAAAGCTAACTTTGCCAAACTTATCCCAGAGGTGCTACAGCAGCGTAATAGGGAGATATATGTTACTGAAGTCAAATTACCCTCAAATGCCTGAAACTAGGGAAGGCCCCTGGCCCAGATGCCCTGACTGCCCTCTATTAAAAAAAAAATCTCTACAATCGTTACTCCTCACATTAGGACCTACTGCAACCACCTTCTTCAGGGCCATGCGATGCCTGCTAAGTTCCTTGATACTCTCATAACAGTTATTCCCAAACCTAATATGAACCCCCCCTCCCCAGCCGACTATAGGCCGATATCTCTTTCAAACCTTGACGCCAAGATTTTTACATCTATTTTAGCTTGCAGACTAAATGAAATACTCCCCATCTCGTCCATCCGGATCTGGTGGGATTCATTCCCCAACGTGAAGCCCCTGATAATGTTCGCAAAACATTGCGAACATGTTCGCAAAATACTCAATGTAATCCTCAGCCCCCTTTGCTTTAGCAATCCTCAGCCCCCTTTGCTTTAGCAATCAAACGTCTAGATGCCCTTATACGGCAAAACCCCAATATCACAGGGATTTCTATCGGGACTCAGAAATTAAAGGTGAATCTATTTACAGATTACCTGCTACTCACAATCACTAAACCAGCTATTTATCTTCCTAACCTTCTGCAAGAGTTCTCTAAAGCCTCTGGTTTGAAAATAAATGCCTCTAAGTCTGAGGTCCTCCATTGTAACACTCCTCCCAACACCATTGCCCTAGTAGAATGAGAATTTGGCTTCTGTACCTACCCCAATAAACTATATTATCTAGGCATTTATCTCACTCCCCAACTGTCCAATCACTATAGAGTGAACTATCTCCCCCTCTATCAAGAGATCAGGTCTGATATGGGCAAATGGGACTCGCCTCTATTAACTTGGTTATGCAGAATTCATGCCACCAAAATGGTAATTTTACAGCGTTTGCTATACCTATTTAGAACTCTGCTAATTCCAATCCCCCTGGTAGATCTCCACCAGCTCCATCGAGACCTTTCATCCTTCATCTGGGCACATCGAAGGCCAAGGATTAAGCTAGAGGTCATGTTCCTACACAAGCGAATAGGAAGCCTCTAAGTCCCCAATTTCATTAAGTACTATAAAGCAGCACGACTAGACAATTCCTCCTGGTCCATGGTCGTCAACGCCCTCCAATGTGGGTAGCCCTAGAGACGTCCATGATCACCCCCTCTCCTTACCTTAGGTCTAGGGCCCTGTTATCTTTTTACGCCCTACAACTATGGAGGTCTGTATGCTTTAAGGCTGGTCTCCAGTCAAGACCTGCTCCCCTCACCACACTTTTGGACAACCTGGTTTTCCCACCGGGGGAGGACCTGGGGGCTTTCTCCTGGTGGTGCGCCAATCGCCTGACATGTATGCATGACTTCCTCATTTCTGGAAAATTACCCTCAACATCCCCGCTGACATCCAAACACTCTATCCCCACATCGGAGGATTACAGACTGGTCCAAGCATTGTCCTTTTGG
The DNA here is from genome assembly GCF_014858855.1 of Bufo gargarizans. Classification (NCBI taxonomy): domain Eukaryota; kingdom Metazoa; phylum Chordata; class Amphibia; order Anura; family Bufonidae; genus Bufo; species Bufo gargarizans. Next base: position 99,230,823 of record NC_058084.1, read on the forward strand.
CGGTCCATCATTTGTACCTCCTCGTCCATTGCATACACTCCTTATGAACGTTTCATTAGTTTATACAGAAATCTAGTACTTATAACCTGTTATATCATTACTTTCAAGAAGGGCATTCAGGTCCTTCTTGAACATGTTCAATTGATCAACTATCATAACTACTTAAATAATAATGGTGAAACCTTCTCTCCTCTCGAGGTAGAGGATGGATTCTTGTCATGGTTACAAGTCTGAGATTAGAAAGATCTCTTAACTGTCCACTCTTATATTTGTCCATTGTTATTAGATTGCTTATCAGCTGCCATTTTTAAATTTAATAGCCCCAAAAGTTTAATAACTTGTCCTGGTACAGTTATCCAACCATTTCCTTTAATACCTGAGTTGCCATCCTCTGCACCCACTCGAGTTTAGCTATGTCCTTCTTATATACAGGTGGCCAAAATTTGACACCATGAGTCAGATTTACTATTGTGAATTTATCAAATATTTGGAACAATTTGTACCAAAAACTGAATTTATCAAGTTTTTTAGACCATTTTCTTGCCTTTTTACACATCATCCTGCAAAGATATGGGGTTTAGTGGAAAAGGTGTGTGACTTTGCTGGAAAAGGCATGACCTAGGCCTCATGCACACTATTGTTTTTCGGGTCTGCATCGGAGCCGCAGTTTTTGCGGCTCGGGTGCGGACTCATTCACTTCAATGGGGCCCCGCAAAAAAAATATAGCATGTCCTATTCTTGTCCGTTTTGCGGACAAGAATAGGCATGTCTACAATTGGCTGACCGTTCCATTCCACAAACTGCGGAAGGAACACGGGCAGCTTTCGTTTTTTGCGGGCCGCAAAAAACGGAATGGTCGTGTGCATAAAGCTTTAAAGAGGTTGTGTGGCTTCCTTTGCTGTGTAGATCCATTTTTCCATTGCATTATTCACTGCTTGTTTCCATAGTTATGACCACTTTACAATCCATCAGTGGTGGCCACGCTTGCACCTCTATAGGAAAAACTGCCAGCTTCTCTATAGTGATTGCAGGGTGGTCATAACCATGGAAACAAGCAGTGTATAATGTGATGGAAAAATGATTCTAGCCAGCAAAGGAGGCACAATGGAGTAAATGCCTCTTCTTAACTTTCTCTACTTTATAAATGCTATTTACTAAAGTAAAACAACCTCCTTAAATGCAGAGAACGCCAAAAAAGTGCTAGAATTTTGGAACATTTTTGGAAGAAAACTAAGCCAACAAATAGGTAGCGTAAACTTAGGCTAAGTATTTTGTGGTGTGTTCTTTCTCTGTTGCCTTCGGTGCTCCGATATGACGCTTTGCTTATAACCCAGGTTCCGAGCCAGTCACTCACTATGTGTTTTTAACTGTTATTTTATATTAACATTGTTTTTGTTGTACTTTTAATAGGTTTACACATATGGGATCTGGTACCTGCGGACCTTACATGTGCCCTGGAATATCTGGCTGTGTTGTATTCAGCTTCTATGTCGGGAGGATGACTACGAGAGCTCAGAGAAGACAGTGCCATTTGATATACAGTACAGACCAAAAGTTTGGACACACCTTCTCATTCAAAGAGTTTTCTTTATTTTCATGACTATGAAAATTGTAGATTCACACTGAAGGCATCAAAACTATTAATTAACACATGTGGAATTATATACTTGTCAAAAAAGTGTGAAACAACAAAAAATATGTCATATTCTAGGTTCTTCAAAGTAGCCACCTTTTGCTTTGATATCTGCTTTGCACACTCTTGGAATTCTCTTGATGAGCTTCAAGAGGTAGTCACCTGAAATGGTTTTCACTTCACAGGTGTGCCCTGTCAGGTTTAATAAGTGGGATTTTTTGCCTTATAAATGGGGTTGGGACCATCAGTTGCCTTGTGGAGAAGTCAGGTGGATACACAGCTGATAGTCCTACTGAATAGACTGTTAGAATTTGTATTATGGCAAGAAAAAAGCAGCTAAGTAAAGAAAAACTAGTAGCCATCATTACTTTAAGAAATGAGGGTCAGTCAGTCCGAAAAATTGGGAAAACTTTGAAAGTGTCCCCAAGTGCAGTCACAAAAACCATTAAACACTACAAAGAAACTGGCTCACATGCGGACCGCCCCAGGAAAGGAAGACTAAGAGTCACCTCTGCTGCGGAGGATAAGTTCATCCAAGTCACCAGCCTCAGAAATCGCAGGTTAACAGCAGCTCAGATTAGAGACCAGGTCAATGCCACACAGAGTTCTAGCAGCAGACACATCTCTAGAACAACTGTTAAGAGGAGACTGTGTGAATCAGACCTTCATGGTAGAATATCTGCTAGGAAACCACTGCTAAGGACAGGCAACAAGCAGAAGAGACTTGTTTGGGCTAAAGAACACAAGGAATGGACATTAGACCAGTGGAAATCTGTGCTTTGGTCTGAGGAGTCCAAATTTAAGATCTTTGGTTCCAACCACCGTCTCTTTGTGCGACGCAGAAAAGGTGAATGGATGGACTCTATATGCCTGGTTCCCACCGTGAAGCATGGAGGAGGAGGTGTGATGGTGTGGGGGTGCTTTGCTGGTGACACTGTTGGGGATTTATTCAAAATTGAAGGCATACTGAACCAGCATGGCTACCACAGCATCTTGCAGCGGCATTATATTCCATCCGGTTTGCGTTTAGTTGGACCATCATTTATTTTTCAACAGGACAATGACCCCAAACACACCTCCAGGCTGTGTAAGGGCTATTTGACCATGAAGGAGAGTGATGGGGTGCTGCGCCAGATGACCTGGCCTCCACAGTCACCGGACCTGAACCCAATCGAGATGGTTTGGGGTGAGCTGGACCGCAGAGTGAAGGCAAAAGGGCCAACAAGTGCTAAGCATCTCTGGGAACTCCTTCAAGACTGTTGGAAGACCATTTCAGGTGACTACCTCTTGAAGCTCATCAAGAGAATGCCAAGAGTGTGCAAAGCAGTAATTAAAGCAAAAGGTGGCTACTTTGAAGAACCTAGACTATGACATATTTTCTGTTTTTTCACACTTTTTTGTTATGTATATAATTCCACATGTGTTAATTCCTAGTTTTGATGCCTTCCCTGTGAATCTACAATTTTCATAGTCATGAAAATAAAGAAAACTTTTTGAATGAGAAGGTGTGTCCAAACTTTTAGTCCATACTGTATATGATTCGGTCATGCTATGTATGGTGGGAGCGTGTGTAGCATGACTTAAATTAGTATTTATAACATATCTTTATTTCTCAAGTTTGTATCTATTTATTTAGCACTTTGTATATAGATTTTATATACAATTCCTAAATTCTGTATGGTGGCATTTTGAGCAGCAGTCCCGTATCCAATTGGGGCAGGTTTTCGCTGAAATGTCATGTTTGTCTAAAAACTGCCCCAATGTTTGAACGACTTACGGTGCAGCACAGGATCTGATTGGATAGCAGTTATCTGGCCTGTGTGAGCGAGAGCTTACCGGAAATGTGGGGAGTAAGATGCGATCATGCGATTGCCATGTAACATAAGCTCCGGCGGTTCTGGTTTTGCGGGATGTTTTTGCATTCACATCCAGTCTCCATGGTGCAGCAGTAAATGATATACGATCATGTGATTGCCATATGACTTAGGCTCCAGCGGCTCCAGTCTCGCATGAGTTTCCCTCACGCGTGAGTTTCCCTCACGCGCTGACGTCGGTGGTGAACTTCTCGCGCGACTGGTTAACACTCACGTGCGCTTGTTCTTAGTTCCGAACATTCGCATGCGCATGCATTTTTACTTCCTGGTCTGTTTGTTGCTGGTCGTATGACTGGTGATGCTGACATTGCGCCGTCTCGTGAGATGAGTCCTGTCAGTTCCTGGTGCTGCATGGTCATTGGCTTGATGCCAGGTGTATAACATCAGATTTTTAATTATATAGGGTATATTTTGGTTGTTAGCAGGTGCAAATGTATACGCCCCCTGAGTAAGCGGAGGAGCGAAACGTGCGTCAGGTTGCTCTCTCTGCTAGACCTGGGTTTGATCCATCTGTGCCTCTTACCAACTTTAGGTAATATACTATAGTATTTTATGCTTTAACGTCTAGTACTACTATTGTTATTCATCCCCTTTTTTGCAGTTTTTGATTGTTTATCTGTGGGGGTTGGAGGCCTGTACATACGTTGGGGGAGGGTTCATATTGCCTGCTATATGCAGCATATATTACTTCCCTAATCCTCCCTATGATTTTATACACCCATAGTCTGGCCGTTGAGCTGCTTTTCGCAGCGCTTGCCTGCACTGCTGCTACTAATTTTTATATTATTGTCTATGGTCTGTCGTAATATTCATTACTTAATAAAATATTTATGTTATATTTGTACATGTGTGTCTTCTGTCTTAATTGGTTGTGCTATAACATTTTAGCACACATTAACTTCATCCTTTGGATGATTTAGTAGGTGGTACTAAGTATTTTAGGGGTGTCAAGAGTAATGATGGACAAACATCTGCCGGGACAGTTCGCGAACAAGCGAACGTGATCAAATTCGCGAACCGCAAGTTTGCGGCGGGTCCCATTCATTTTAATGCCAGGCGAACCTGAAAAACCTTCAGCTCATATTTGCAGTCAAGAAATAATTACTAGAAGTGCACAAATAGTCCCACAACATGGACAGTGACATATCAGATGTATTATTCGAATTTGTGATCTCCATTTATTATTTTTTCAATGCAAAATATCAGCAATGTAATTTTCGCGTACGCGCATGCGCAAATGCACTATACAGTACCCAAATGCACTATAAAGAAAGTATATTGGTATATAACACCCCGCTTCAATCCGTTTTTTTTTTTTTTTTTGGGGGGGGGGGGCAACTGGTAGATCACACCAGTAGAAATTATTTGTTCCAATAACGCTTGTCCCTCTATATACCTGCAGAATCGAAGCAGAACCGCACACAACTGCCGAAAAATACAAATGCACTATAATATACTTTCTAACATAGAAAGTATATTATAACATTGTACAAGGAAGGCAATCCATTAGAATATACATAAAGATAAAACGTAACCTTTAATAATTTTACTATGAGGGTCCATTCACATTCAAAATTTCAAAACGGATGCGGACCCATTTTGCGGACGTGTGAATGGAAAAGATATCCCGCAAAATGAAAATAAATGTAATTATTAAAGTTAAAGGGGTTTTGCACTTTGTTTTTACTGATGATCTATCCTTTAGTGCTCGGCGGCACTAAATCAGGTGCTCGGCGGCACCAAATCAGAAACCATATGTCCTACCACAATCCGGGGGGTTCAGAGCACATCCATGAATCCATGCAAAAAAAATCTATCCCTGGGCTAGATGATGATGTGGTATTGAAGGACAGAGTGGGCAAAGAACTGTCCCTGATATTGCCCTACAGGGGGGTGCTATTCTGGCCCTGATAGCCTAACCACAGACCATCCGCCCTGATAAGAGCGGCCCGGAACCTTACCCTATATAAAAATGGCCCTTGTAAGCCCCTAGCTCCTAGGCCCCTGACTTCCAGGTGATCACTATATAGATCTATGTGTTTTGACTCATTATAAAAGTATATTATAAATATATTGTACCCCCCTGTGTACACACATATAGATAGCACACCTATACAGTACTAGTCCTTAAAATGACTTTTGTGGCCCTATTAGCTAGCGTTTGGTGTCCCTAACAGCCTGTCCCTGCTCCACACAGCAACCTCTCCCTACACTGGCAAAACACTGAATGTAAAGTGGCGGCCAGATCAGTTTTTTTTTATAAGGTAGGGGGTATGTCCATGTGCTGAAATGTCTCAATTGGCTGTCCTGTACCACCTGATGGATGTGTCATGGGTCAAAGTTCTTAATAATGTAAATGAATATGGCGGGCACAAATTTCTCCATATGTTCGCATGTTCACCGAATCGCGAACACACAAAGTTCGCCGCAAAACGTCCGCCGCGCAAACTGCAAGGCCATCTCTAGTCAAGAGCTTGATTTTTTTTTTAAATAAAGGCAACGTGTAGAACACACATTTATTCAGGAGGCACAGTGGGATCATCTCTTTTTATAATCAGGTGGGAATAGATGGGACATTTTTAAATCAAGGGGATAGTGGAATGTATTTGTAAGTCAGGCAGCAAGGAGGGAATTTTTTTCAGAATCGTGACACACTGGAGGAATTTTTGTAATCATTAGGCACATTGGGGACATTTTCTTAATCAGAGGCAAAGTTGGTGTATTTTAAATCAAGGGCACAGTGGAAGCATTTTTTTTATTCAGGGGACAGTGTATGGAGTTGTTTTATTTAGAGGCATAGTGGGTAGAGCTAATAAATCCAGGAGCATGGTATCTGGGCTATGATTTTATTGGGACAGTGACTATTATTTTTCAGGGAACAGTGTGGGGATGTGCAAAAGTGTGCAGTAAAAGATATCTGGGTAGCAAACTCTTCAGATATGAGTCATAGCTGGAAGAAAATATTGTGAAAGTGTAGACCACAGCTGTATCCTCTTTTATAGTCTGCAGCATGATAATACACTGCAGAGAACCTAACTGCACCTGGTGCCTAACTTTTATATGATCACTGTATAGCAGTATTATTTATTTATTTATATTGGTGCTTGTATAATGGTAGTGCACACTTAAAAAAATGATACCTGTCCCTGAGCATGCAATTAGCCGCTTCTATGTTTTTTTTGTTTTTGTGTCTTGATTGTGGCGCAGTATTTGTGAGGAGGCATGACTAAATGAAGCACAATTTGTTGGGTGCCACCATTATTCCAGCCACCAAGTTAAAATCCTGGATCTGACCCTACCTGCACTGGTCACTAAAGTTACATTTACTGTCTTCGGGTCTATTCAGTGGCAGTTTTACCATGTGTTTCATCATTTATTACATACTTGTTTAGTATTGTAAGAAGGTACAAGGAATCATTGTGGATGAAAGGTATGTGTCACCGAGGTTCCTGGCCTCGGTGGAATAAGAGCCGGTTTTTATGTGTCAGCAGCAGTTGCTGTTTGACACATTTGAACTTAGCATGGCTGTAATAGCTGATCCAGGACAGCTCTTACGGGGAGTAGTCAATGTGCTGGATGGGTGACTACTCCCCATGTTCCAGGCCAGATTTTGCCAGGCATAAAAACCAGCCAGCACTGCCAGGTGGAAGGGATTACCTCCGTCTGACAGTGGAGCTCATAAAAAATAGAATGTGTCAGCAGATAAGAACCATTTGGCCCATCTAGTCTGCCCAATATACTGAATACTATAAATATAGCCCCTGGCCCTATCTTATATGAAGGATGGCCTCATGCCTATCCCATGCATGCTTAAACTCCTTCACTGTATTTGCAGCTACCACTTCTGCAGGAAGGCTATTCCATGCATCCACTACTCTCTCAGTAAAGTAATACTTCCTGATATTACTTTTAAACCTTTGCCCCTCTAATGTAAAACAATGTCCTCTTGTAGCAGTTTTTCTTCTTTTAAATATTCTCTCCTCTTTTACCCTGTTGATTCCCTTTATGTATTTTAAAGTTTCTAACATATACCCTCTGTCTTTCTTCCAAGCTATACATGTTAAGGTCCTTTAATCTTTCCTGGTAAGTTTTATCCTGCAATCAATGTACCAGTTTAGTAGCTCTTCTCTGAACTCTCTCCAAAGTATCAATATCCTTCTGGAGATATGGTCTCCAGCACTGAGCACAATACTCCAAATTAGGTCTCACTAGTGCTCTGTAGAGCGGCATAAGCACCTCCCTCTTTCTACTGATAATGCCTCTCCCTATACACCCAAGCATTCTGCTAGCATTTCCTGCTGCTCTATGACATTGTCTGTCTACCTTTAAGTCTTCTAAAATAATGGCCCCTAAATCCCTTTCCTCAGATACTGAGGTTAGGACTGTATCACTGATTTTATATTCTGCTCTTGGGTTTTTACACCCCAGGTGCATTATCTTGCACTTATCAACATTCAATTTTATTTGCCAGATTTTTGACCATTCCTCTAGTTTTCCTAAATCCTTTTCCATTTGGTGTATCCCTCCAGGAACATCAACCCTGTTATGAATCTTTGTGTCATCAGCAATAAGACACACCTTACAATCGAGGCCTTCTGCAATTTTGCTGATAAAGATATTAAACAATATAAGTCCCAGAACAGATCCCTGAGGTACCCCACTGGTAACAAGACCTTGGTCTGAATATACTCCATTGACTACAACCCTCTGTTACCTGTCCCTCAGCCACTGCCTAATCCATTCAGCAATATGGGAGTCCAAGCCCAAAGATTGCAATTTATTGATAAGCTTTCTATGTGGGACAGTATCAAAAGCCTTACTAAAGTCTAGATAAGCGATGTCTACTGCACCCCCTCCATCTATTATTTTAGTCACCCAATCAATAAGATTAGTTTGACATGATCTCCCTGAAGTAAACTCATGTTGTTTTTTATCTTTCAATCCATGGGATTCTAGATGTTCCACAATCCTCTCCTTAAGTATGGTTTCCAATAATTTCCCCACTATTGATGTCAGGCTTACTGGCCTATAGTTGCCCGATTCCTACTTACTACCTTTCTTGTGAATGGGCACAACATTTGCTAATTTCCAATCTTCTGGGACGACTCCTGTTGCCAGTGATTGGTTAAATAAATCTGTTAATGGTTTTGCTAGTTCACCGTTGAGCTCTTTTAAAAGCTTTGGGTGTATCCCATCAGGCCCCTAAGACGTATTTGTATTAATTTTAGACAGCTGACTTAGAACCTCTTCCTCTGTAAAGACACATGCATCAAAAGATTCATTAGTCTTCTTTCCTAACTGAGATCCCTTTCCTTCATTTTCCTTTGTAAAAACTGAACAGAAGTATTAATTGAGGCAGTCAGCTAGTTCTTTATCTTCTTCCATATACCTTCCTTCTTTTGTTTTTAATTTGGTAATTCCTTGTTTTAGTTTCCTTTTTTTATTTATGTATCTGAAAAATGCCTTATCGCCTTTTTTCCCTGACTGAGCTAATTTCTCTTCTGCCTGTGCTTTAGAAGCTCTTATAACTTGTTTGGCCTCTCTCTGCCTAATCTTATAAATTTGCCTGTCATCCTCGTTTAAAAAAAATATATAATTCCTGAATGCTATCTTTTTGTTTTTAATGATTTTGGCCACTTCTGCTGAGTACCACAGTGGTCTCTTCCTTTTTTGCTTTTACTGACAAGCCTAATGTAATTTTCTGTTGCTTTCAATAGTGCCACTTTTAAGTAGTCCCATTTCTCCTGGACTTCAATGAAACTGTTCCAATCTGATAGGGACTCGTATACCACTAATCTTATTTGAGAAAAGTCTGTTTTTCTAAAATCTAAAACTTTTGTTTTTGTGTGGTGTGACTCAGTCACTGTACTTATAGTAAACCACACTGACTGGTGATCACTAGATCCCAAGATTTCCCCTACAGTAATATCATATACCAAATTCCCATTAGTAAATACTAAATCTAAAATGTCCTCCTTCCAGGTTGGCTCCTCAATTACTTGCTGTAGAGATAATCCCAGTAGGGAATTTAGAATATCTGTATTCCTGGCAGAACTAGCTATTTTGGATTTCCAGTTTACATCAGAAAAATTGAAGTCTCCCATAATGATAACTCCCCCCTTCAATGTCATTTTAGCTATTTACTCAACTAGTAGATCATCTAATTCTTTGACTTGGCTAGGTGGTCTATATATCACACCTACACGAGTTACCTTATGATTAGCTGCAAGGTAACCTAAACTGACTCTAAATTGTTCTAGCTAACTTGCATTAAATTATATTTTATGCTATCTTTCAAATACAGGGCCACCCCTCCCCCTTCTTGCCTTCTCTGTCTTTCCTGTATAGAGAGAACACTGGTATTGTTATATCCCAGTCATTACTCCCCTTGAACCACGTCTCAGTAACAGCCACTACATCTATAATCTCAGATGCCATTATGGCCTCAAGTTCATTGATCTTATTCCCTAAACTGTTATTCCCTAAAGGAGTTATTCCCTAAAGGAGTTCTGTGTGCTTGGATCTGAGGCCTGTGCTGGGCTGGAGAGCGGAGACCCGTGTGTCAGGGGAACATGCCGCCTAAAGCCTGTATTTTAACTTTCTGAGGCAGAACTTTCACCCAGGTGACTTTTATTTTATTAACTTGCCATTGGGTGTGAAGTAACACCAACACTGAAAAAGTGATGTTTTGTTTTTGGCATCATGTGTGAATAAACACTGAAGTTTGAATTACAAACTTGTATTTTGCCTCTGTACTGCGCCCGCTTATCCTAACTACCAGAGTGAATCCCCACAGTATGTAATTTAGTTTCCTCAACCCAAGTGCATAACAACTTGAACTTGATTTGCAATATCTCTGCCCAAGCTTCAAGCTTCCCCAAATTCCCTGAGGTTCTACTCTTTCAGGCATTTACAAGTTAACTGTAACCCAATCTGTACCATTAATAAACACTCTCTGTAGAAAACCCCTTAATTGTAATCACTCTCTTTGTTGGGAGAAAGGGGAGATGCTTCTCATCCTGGCAGACCTGTCCCATTTGAATGACCATCATGTAATATGGTATTTCTGCATTACAGGGTCTTTCTTGTTAGCTACACTGATATTAACTTGAGAAAAATCTGAGCTGGACTTTTTATCCTAAATATATTTCAAGTCAAAGAGGTGAAGGGGACACACACCAGAACCTTATGTAAGTTTAACCTAATTGTAAAAATTCTTAATGTGTTGCCATCATCAAAAATGAAAAACATATTTTATATTACTTTGCAATGTAGAAATTATTTGAAAAAACTGAGTCTTAGGAACCAAAAATATTAAAGGGCTTCTGTCACCCCACTAAAGTGATTTATTTTTTTTGGGCTGGTGAAATTAATTATATTGCGATATATCACAATATAATTGTGTCACTTACTTTGATCCAGCAGTTTCTTCCAAAAACGAAGTTTTATCATATGTAAATTAGGTCTCTAACAGCAAGTAGGGCGGCTACTTGCTGCTAGCTGCTGCAGAAATCCGCCCCCTCGCAGTGTTGATTGACAGGGCCAGCCGGGATCTCCTCCTCCGGCCAGCCCTGTCGGCATTTCAAAAATCGCGTGCCTCTGTGGGTTCGGCGCAGGCGCTCTGAGATGAGGAGGCTCGTCTCCTCAGCACTCCCTCAGTGCGCCTGCGCCGATGACATCACCGAAATAGAAGACGTCATCGGCGCAGGCGCACTGAGGGAGTGCTGAGGAGACGAGCCTCCTCATCTCAGAGCGCCTGCGCCGAACCCACAGAGGCGCGCGATTTTTGAAATGCCGACAGGGCTGGCCGGAGGAGGAGATCCCGGCTGGCCCTGTCAATCAACACGGCGAGGGGGCGGATTTCTGCAGCAGCTAGCAGCAAGTAGCCGCCCTACTTGCTGTTAGAGACCTAATTTACATATGATAAAACTTCGTTTTTGGAAGAAACTGCTGGATCAAAGTAAGTGACACAATTATATTGTGATATATCGCAATATAATTAATTTCACCAGCCCAAAAAAAAAAAAAATCACTTTAGTGGGGTGACAGAAGCCCTTTAAAGGTGGGCTTTGTAAAAATGTAGACTGTTAAAGAAAACCTCAGGTATTAGCTTTGTTTATTGTAGAAGTTGTATATTATATCTTTTATATGACTGCTAAATGAATGTCATTGTTGTTAATCATAAGATTTTTCTGCTGAGGTCGACATAGTTATTGCTGGTTTATTGCTTAACAATATGCTAATTTGAACGTAATGACTCCTTTATATTTATGCTAGGTAGTCGTGTGTGGCCTCTTTTGTTATTAGTGTCTGTAGAATTGTAAGTAATGTAGCCAGGTGTTCCTGTTTTAAGCTTTTTATCAAGGGAATCCATGCTAATAAATACACAACATATGGCTATTCTGTAACCTTGCTTTACTTTGAGATAACATATTTTCCATATTTTTCTTTACATAATAATTCGTTTTTGCAGTTCAGAACCACAGAGAATCCACATTTCTGCAAGTCTAAAAGGAGGTAAATCACCATGGAATCATTAGCCATGACAAAAAAAAATCTCAAACTGCATGAAAAAACCACAATGGAAAATTACATTATTTTTATTTTTTATTTATTCAAACACATAAAGACAATTTATACCTCCCAAAACTAATGATATGTAATAGTCACAGTTAAAGGGATTGTCTGGGTTCAGAGCATAATTTCACCCAGTCAGAACCCCTGATGTTAGCATCGGAGAATCTCATGCTCTGATGCGCTCCCTTGCCCTGCTCTAGATCGTGCAGAGAAAGGGCTTTTTTGTTTTGTGCCGTTTTACAGGCTAGGGCAGCGCTAAAGCCAGCCCATAAGTGCCGGTGATGTCACCGGGCTTCCTGTCAGCTCAATGGAGAACTCTGTACGTCACCGGAACTCCGGAAAATTCTTTTGCCCTGCACGATTTAGCGCAGGGCAAAGGAGAGCATCGGAGCATGAACTGCTTTGATGCTCGTCAGGGGGCTGCCTGGGTGAAAATGGGGATATGTCCGGGTTCAGGAACCCTTTTAATGGTCAAATACATTTGCATAAAGGAAAACTCAAAGTCAAATTTAATTTTCACATCTGAATGAGGTAGGTTCATTTTGCTAGTGCTTCAAAGTATTCTTATTTAAATGTCGGTAAAATGCAGCTTATTGCCTACTTTAAGTGTATTTTCCTAGCTATTTTACCCAAATTACTTTCTTTTCTTTTTCTTTGGACACTGATGATATCATATAATATATAGTTCCAGGAAACAAAAACATTAGTATGGTCTTTTTTAGAGATAAGTGAATCGAAGCTGACAAAGTGGAATTCGATACGAATTTCAGGAAAAATTAGATTCGCACCAAATCAAATTTTTTCCTAAACTGGCTGCTGCACCTGTGAGGATATAGGGCAAGGAACTCTGGGAAGGCGGGATCACCCATAATGCCATGCATGCAGCCAATTAGCAGCCAGCCCTGTGATGTCACAGCCCTATAAATAGCGGCAGCCATCTTAGATTCTGTAGTTCACCAGCGTACTTAGTGCAGGGAGAGAGGTGTCTGCAGGTGCTAGGGACAGTGATAGGAAAGACTTAATTGTGGTGAAAAAAAAAAATTATTTACAAGTGCAGGGAAAGATTATTCAAGGTGTAGAGAAAGGATAAGGAGGAATCATTCCACCAGCATTTCTGTTGAACAGGGTTCAGTAGGTGGGGTTACGGCCATAGGAACATTCCTATTTCACCTTGCAGCACTGACTGGGGATCCAAATTGCTATTATACAGCTCTGTAATTCTAGCAAACTGTTCTTATTAGTGTGCAAGTGCTTTTTGATACAGGCATTAAATGGGGTTATTACAAGGAAACATTTCTACATTTTATTTTCCCTTTTGTGGTGCATTTATATGTTCTAAAGCATTTTTGGGCTTGTAATAGTGGGGGAAAAAAGGGCTTATTAGCCATTGTGTGGTGAAGTGCAAAAATGACAGCCCTTTTTGTCATATATTAGTGGCAAAAGTAAATTATATTTGCCGTTCAGCGGTGCCGTTATCTATTCTGAAGCCCTTTTTTTTGTGTATTAATGGAAAAAGAAAATACCGTATTTTTCGCCCCATAAGACGCACTTTTTCCCCCCCAAAAATCGGGGGGAAATGTCCCTGCGTCTTATGGGGCGAATGCGGACAATTTGACATCGCTGGATGCGATGTAGCGTACGCTGGGGCCGGGGGAGGGACTGGAGGAGGAGCTGGGGGCCGGGAATAGCGGCGGGGCGGTGCAATCAATGTACTATAGCCCCGCCCCGCCGCTCCGATATACTAATATTAAATGTCTTATTCGATTAAAATGTATTAGATATGCCCCCTCACTCCTATATTGCTAATTGTACCTTAAATCCTATTCCTAGCTTCTGTAATGCAGGACGGGCGGGCGGCAGCGTGACTCCCTGATGTCACGTGCCTGCGCCGCCTACTTTATGAATGAAGCAGGCGGCGCAGGCAAGTGACGTCAGCGAGTGACGCGCCGGCCGCCCGGCCTGCATTACAGAAGCTAGGAATAGGATGTAAGGTACAATTAGCAATATAGGAGTGAGGGGGCATATCTAATACATTTTAATCGAATAAGACATGTAATATTAGCGGCGGGGGCGGCGGCGGGTGGGTGAGCTGATCTGTAGATGGCACAGTTAGGGGGGGGGGGGGTCTGTGGATGCCACAGTTTTGGGCTGGGGGGCTGTGGATGGCACATATATAACAGTGCCATCCACAGATCCCCCCTGTAACAGTGCCATCCACAGATCCCCCCTGTAACAGTGCCATCCACAGATCCCCCCCCCTGTAACAGTGCCATCCACAGATCCCCCACCCTGTAACAGTGCCATCCACAGATCCCCCCCCCTGTAACAGTGCCATCCACAGATCCCCCCCTATAACAGTGCCATCCACAGATCCCCCCCCCTGTAACAGTGTGTCAGTCATCCACAGATCCCCCCCCATAACAGTGTCAGTCATCAACAGATCCCCCCCATAACAGTGTCCGTCATCCACAGATCTCCCCCATAACAGTGTCCGTCATCCACAGATCCCCCCCATAACAGTGTCCGTCATCCACAGATCCCCCCATAACAGTGTCCGTCATCCACAGATCCCCCCATAACAGTGTCCGTCATCCACAGATCCCCCCCATAACAGTGTCCGTCATCCACAGATCCCCCCCCATAACAGTGTCCGTCATCCACAGATCCCCCCCATAACGGTGTCCTTCACAGATCCCCAGTAATAGTGCCACCCACAGACCACCATTAGTTCCAAACCCACCAAAAGCTAAAAATAATTTTTTTCTTATTTTCCTCCCCAAAAACCTAGGTGCGTCTTATGGGCCGGTGCGTCTTATAGGGCGAAAAATACGGTATATATTTGCCGCTCAGCGGTGCAGTTATCTGTTTTAAAGCCCTTTTTTGCATGTATTAGTGGAAAAAGGAAAAATATCTTTGTGGAGCAGTTATCTGTTATAAAGCTTGTTATTCTTGTATTAATGGAAAAATAAAAAATATAAGTGCCGCTCAGCGGTGCAGTTATCCGTTTTAAAGCCCCTTTTTTGCGTGTATTAGTGGAAAATCGAAAAATATCTTTGCCGCTCAGCGGTGCAGTGATATATTCTAAAGCCCCGTATGCCGTGTATTAGTGGCAAAATAAATATATATTCTCCATTCAGCATTGCACTTATCTGTTGAAAAGCCTTTTGTGTAATAGTGGAAAAAAAAATTTGGGCCTAATTGCCGTTCTGTGGTGCAGTGATATTTTCTGAAGCCAGTTTGCCGTGTATTAGTGGCAAAAGAAAAATATATTTGCCATTCAGTGGTGCAGTTATATGTTCTAAAGCCCTTTTTGTCTTGTAATAATGGCAAAATAAAAATATATTTGCTGTTCAGTGGTGCATTTATATGTTATAAAGCCCATATGTTATATCGACATCTATGTGGAATCAGCTGACGACTTTGTAAAAGGAGTGCATTTCTTCTTGGCGCTGACATCGACCTGTAAGGCTGAGTTCATACTTGAGTTAGTTGGTCAGTTTTGGCCCCGTGACTGCCCAAATAAGTGAAGTGTGCAGTGATTCTAAGAGCGATGCCTGTCATCTCCATGTCATATGGACTCACAGTATTATTTCACTACCAAAGCAGACTCCCTATGCGTGTTACTGCAAGGCAGTGTTTTACACCACTATAAAGGCTCTCAGCAGCCAGGAAATAGCCGTTTTTTAACAAAATTGGTCGCAAATATATTTGGATCAAACTAAATTTTTCCCTGAAAAATTTGGCGAATCGGCAAATCGAATTTTTGAAGAATTTGCTCATCTCTAGTCTTTTTGTTCTCTTGTGACTTGGTCTTTCTAGTGCTAATACTACTACTACTACTACTGATACTACTATGCTTACTGCTGCCACTACTTATATTTCCTTTTACTAATCTAGAAATTGACCTTTTGCTGTCAAAGATGGTTAAAAAATTCAATACTACTGTACTTTTTATTCCTTATTATCACTGTTCTGTTAGGAAAGCAAAAAATTAATAAAAATAAATAATAAAAATATGGCATAGTAAAATAGTAAAATAGAAGAGTTATGTTGATAGTGTAGCAGATATGTTCATTTTGACAACAATTCCTCCTTCCCCAAGCCTTACAGTTAGTGCATGATGAAATTGTGTTTAGTAATCTAAGTATTTCATATGGTTGGTCAGTCATGGAAACCCAATCCATAAAACTATTGATGAACAGTCATTGTGCAAATGTTCATTCAAGAGACAATTTGACTTGCCCCTGTGTGTTGCGAGCAGCAGGATTCTTTTGTTGTGTCATGTTCACCCAAGTACTAACCTTGCTTTGGCAGTCGCTATGCAACTGCCTTGCATTGGAATCTGGGTTTAGTTATCGCCTAACTTTGCCTAATTGATTAGAGTGAAGACGCTGATTGCTAAGCCTTTATATACAGTACCAAGGCCTTACTTCATTGTGGTTGGAGGACAATGTGTTGGCTAGGCGCATTCTCTTCCTGATATTTAGTACTTTATGCTGTATTCTGGGATTTGTCCATTGTCATTTATGTGCTGTTTTCCTGTTTGGCATACACCTGCCATCCACTTGATTTCAGGATCATCTTCTCCTTCCATGGCCCTCTGTTTCTTTCATCTATGTACCAGTGAGTTTTTCAGTGAGTCTTGTTTTGTGCCAGTGTGGATATGTGTTTTATATATGTTGTTTCTGCAACTGTATCTTCTGACTATAACTTAGGAGTATATGTCTGTCAGCAAATGTAAATATGAAATATAATTATTTTACTCTATGGGGTTAGAATTACAGTAAATGTCTAACCAGATATCATTTAAAAGTTCATTTTACTAAGGCTCATCAATAAAAATCCAAATGATCCCAGACAGTTTTGAAATTAGTTTTGCTATAGTAAACTGGAAACACTCGTACACACTTAATTATATTCCCAAGAAAATATCACAGCATCATTTCCCCGAGTGCTGAGTTTATACATTTATATAAAGTTGGAGAACTGTGTTTTTTTACCTGCATAAATCTGTTCCTGTTATATGCTGTGATAGTCTTGAATTCAGCAGTGGGATTAGCCGAAGATCACACCACCGTTTTTCCCATCGGAGGCCAGGTGAGGCTGGCCATGAAGAACAAGATAAAGTATCCTGTAAGGGAAATATAAAAGTGCAATACATCTGTTTATGCTGTGTACACATTCTTATTATATGTTCATTATAGAAATGTACTATAGCCAACAAATTGTTACTAATAAGCTGCAGGCACTTTGCATTGTACTATGTACAAACCCTGCAGACTGGGAAATGGAATCCCTACAGGTCCTTATGTATTTATGTTAAGAGAGAACACCTTTGCAATAACAATTGGATTTTTTTTTGTTTATTTCTGAACATTTTAGTAAACATTTTTTTTTTTTTTTTTTTTTTTTTTTTTTATCCCACTAGGGGACTTGATCTCTGACATAATATACTGCAATTCTTCTGTATTGTAGTGTATTATGCCTGTCAGTGTAATACTAAAGCTAGTTTCACACTAGAGTTACAATTTTCCAGCCGGCTGTTCCAGCAGAGAAAGTGAAGGAAAAAGACCAGATCCCTGCCGGATCCCATTATAGTCAATGGGCTCCAGCGGGGAAAGGAAGCATCCAGCTATGCTGATACGATGAACATTTTAGCACTAGTGTGAAACAGGCCTAACAGGCACCCCTTTAAACCCTGCCTATTACAGTAGCTATACTAAGATGGTAGACCTGGGGTCCTTGTTAGGCTGCTGGCTGCCATGACAACCTATCTGCACTTTTTTTGTAATGTGAGAGGCCATTGGGCATACAAAGGGAGCTCCCTACCTTTTATCTCAATGCTTATATGCTATTTAAGGGGTCCAACTTCTAAAACAGGATTAGTTTCATCAGTCACGCTCATGCTACTGATCTCATGGGTACAGTGGCAGTGCCAACAAGGGCATTGAAAAGTAAATGTCCATCATAGAGCCTGATGGAGCCCTCACTCAAAATGTAATACAAATGTGCTAAAGATTTGCTCATCTCTACTCCTGTGTTCAAAACTGACATTGCATTGATCTACCATAGCAAGAAGCTTCTGTGGTCTCCCTGTATGTCAAACCACAGTATTAGGTTGATGGTGTATGAGAAAGGAGGAAGGAGAATATCAGAAAAAAAAATCTGGCACCTACAGTATGCATCCTAAAAAATATTTACAATCCTCGAAAATTAGTCAGATATACAGTACAGACCAAAAGTTTGGACACACCTTCTCATTCAAAAAGTTTTCTTTATTTTCATGACTTTCATGGTTTTCACTTCACAGGTGTGCCCTGTCAGGTTTAATAAGTGGGATTTCTTGCCTTATAAATGGGGTTGGGACCATCAGTTGCGTTGTGGAGAAGTCAGGTGGATACACAGCTGATAGTCCTACTGAATAGACTGTTAGAATTTGTATTATGGCAAGAAAAAAGCAGCTAAGTAAAGAAAAACGAGTGGCCATCATTACTTTACGAAATGAAGGTCAGTCAGTCCGAAAAATTGGGAAAACTTTGAAAGTGTCCCCAAGTGCAGTCACAAAAACCATCAAGCGCTACAAAGAAACTGGCTCACATGCGGACCGCCCCAGGAAAGGAAGACCAAGAGTCACCTCTGCTGCGGAAGATAAGTTCATCCGAGTCACCAGCTTCAGAAATCGCAGGTTAACAGCAGCTCAGTTTAGAGACCAGGTCAATGCCACACAGAGTTCTAGCAGCAGACACATCTCTAGAACAACTGTTAAGAGGAGACTGTGTGAATCAGGCCTTCATGGTAGAATATCTTCTAGAAAACCACTGCTAAGGACAGGCAACAAGCAGAAGAGACTTGTTTGGGCTAAAGAACACAAGGAATGGACATTAGACCAGTGGAAATTTGTGCTTTGGTCTGATGAGTCCAAATTTAAGATCTTTGGTTCCAACCAGCGTGTCTTTGTGCGACGCAGAAAAGGTGAACGGATGGACTCTACATGCCTGGTTCCCACCGTGAAGCATGGAGGAGGAGGTGTGATGGTGTGGGGGTGCTTTGCTGGTGACACTGTTGGAGATTTATTCAAAATTGAAGGCATACTGAACCAGCATGGCTACCACAGCATCTTGCAGTGGCATGCTATTCCATCCGGTTTGCGTTTAGTTGGACCATCATTTATGTTTCAACAGGACAATGACCCCAAACACACCTCCAGGCTATGTAAGGGCTATTTGACCATGAAGGAGAGTGATGGGGTGCTACGCCAGATGACCTGGCCTCCACAGTCACCGGACCTGATCCCAATTGAGATGGTTTGGGGTGAGCTTGACCACAGAGTAGAGGCAAAAGGGCCAACAAGTGCTAAGCATCTCTGGGAACTCCTTCAAGACTGTTGGAAGACCATTTCAGGTGACTACCTCTTGAAGCTCATCAAGAGAATGCCAAGAGTGTGCAAAGCAGTAATCAGCTGGCTACTTTGAAGAACCCAGAATATGACATATTTTCAGTTGTTTCACACTTTTTTGTTATGTATATAATTCCGCATGTGTTAAATCATAGTTTTGAGGCCTTCAGTGTGAATCTACAATTTTCATAGTCATGAAAATAAAGAAAACTCTTTGAATGAGAAGGTGTGTCCAAACTTTTGGTCTGTACTGCAAGTTACATAGTTACATAGTTAATATGGCTGAAAAAAGACAAAGTTCAACCAAGGAATAGGTGGGGACGCAAATTCCAGAAGGAAGTGAGACTCAGATTTCTACACGTTTTCATAAGCATTTATGTTTTTTTACTTTTATTCGTCTAAACCCTTTTTGAAACTGTCCACTGTTCCTGCTGTGACCACGTCCTGAGGAAGTTTATTCCACAGATTCACAGTTCTTACAGTAAAGCTTTGACGCTTCTGGAGACTGGGCTTTTTCTTCTTCAGTCGGAGGCAGTACCCCCTTGTCTTTTGAGCACATTTTACATGGAACAGCTTTTCGCCTTATTTTTTTGTATGGCCTGTTTATATACTTGTACAGGTTAATCATGTCCCCCCTTAGACGTCTCTTCTCAAGACTAAAAAAATTCAATTATTTTAATCTTTCTTCATAACTAAGACCCTCCATGCCCCTTATCATTTTAGTCGCTCTCCTCTGTACTTTTTACAGCTGCAATGCATCTTTTCTATGTACTGGTGTCCAGAACTGGACTGCGTATTCCAGATGAGGCCGCACCAACGCTTTGTAAAGTGGTAATATTACATCCCTGCCCCGCGAGTCCATGCCTTGTTTAATGCATGACAATATCCTGGTGGCCTTAGAAGCAGCTGATTGACATTGTATACTATAATTTTATCTACCATCCACAAGGACACCCAAATCCTTCTCTATAAGTGACTCTCCCAGTGCTACATCGCCTAGGACATATGAAGCACAGAGATTATTACTACCAAGATGCATAACTTTACATTTGTCCACATTAAACCTCATTTACCAAGTTGATGCCCAATCACTCAGAGTGTTCAAGTCAGCTTGAAGTTTGTGGACATCTTGCATAGACCGTACAGTTCTACACATTTTAGTGTCATCTGTAAAAATAGATATGGTGCCCTCCTCAATATAATTAATAAATAAATTAAATAATAAAGGGCCCAGCACTGAACCTTGGGGTACACCACTTATAACCTGGGACCATTCTGAATAGGAAACATTGACCACCACTCTCAGCCAGTTTTCAATCTAATTAAAAACTTTACTTTCCAAGCCAATAGACCTTACTTTACTTATTAAGCGTCTATGAGGCACAGTATCAAAAGCCTTTGCAAAATCCAGAAAGACTACATCCATAGCCACCCCTCTGTCCAGGATACTACTCACCTCCTCATAAAAACAAATCGGGTTAGTCTGACAACTTCTGTCCTTGGTAAACCCATGCTGGTTATCACTTATAATATTATTTACAGTCACATACTTCAAACATTTTTCCCACAACAGAAGTTAAACTAACTGGTCTATAATTAAGGTGAGTTGATTTACATTTGTGCCCCTTAATATTTTATGCACTTATATAGCGCTACTATATTTTGCAGTACTTTAGAGACATTAGCATCCAAATGTCCCCAATGGGGCTCACAATCTAAGTTCCCATGCAAACACAGGGAGAACATACAAACTTCATGCAGATGTCCTTGGTCGTATTCGAACCTAGGACCCCAGAGCTGCAAGGCACCAGTGCTAACCACTGAGCCACCATGCTACAAGCTACCAAAATGTTTATATTTCATAAACCATAAAATGCTAAGTAAGTTTGATTAATCAGATTGCAGAGCCCTGAATCATATGACAGCATGGAAGACTCATGTATAGCATAAAATGCCAATTAATAAAAATCTCCAGGTTCCACAAGTAAATTCATGAAGAAGTCTAAAGCCTCATGCAGACGTCCTTGGAACACGGTCCATGAGATACCGGACTGGCATTTCAGGAGCGCACGCTGTCATAGCAACCAATGACGTTGTGCGCTCCTGCAATGCCAGTCCAGTATCTCACAGACCGTGTTCCACTGACATCTGCATGAGGCTTTAGAAAGTCTTTGCGCAAATCTGAGAAGTTGAATGCATGGAATTGGGACGTTTACTAAAATATTTATGTTCTCTTGGCAGAGTTTTGTGCTTCACATAATTAGTTAAGAACAGAAAAAGAATTTCCAAAGCTTTAAAACTTCTTAATCTTTAAACGCAGTTATAGTTTAAGAACAGCTGGTGTTTTACTACTTGTCTATCTCCAACAATAATCATAAGTCCTACGGGAGCAACATAATTTCTGATACCTTTTACGAATGTAAAATATCTATATCCATAAATCTGAATACTTTAAAGTTTAAATTTATATCCAATTATAAAATTCTTATACTACATGCAACTTTTCCTTATCACATAATTGTTTTGAGCATATTATCTGTTTTTTACTACCGTTACTTCACAGCATCAAGCCTTTCTCTATTTATACTATCTAGTGCACCTTCATGTAAAGAAGCTAGAAATTCCATTTAACTTATGCACTAAGCAAATAAAACCTATGTAAAGCTCTGTATCAAGTTCTGCAAGGTCTTAAGCCAGCCATACACATTAGATAACTGTCAGCTGAATGCTTTCACTCTTGATCCCTACAAACACATTCATGCACAACTCTTCTCTCCCTAGATATCTGTTGTTGGGGGACCTGCATAAGGCCTCTTTCACACTTGCGTTGTCCGGATCCGGCGTGTACTCCACTTGCCGGAATTAAACGCCGGATCCGGAAAAACGCAAGTGTACTGAAAGCATTTGAAGACGGATCCGTCTTCAAAATGCTTTCAGTGTTACTATGGCAGCCAGGACGCTATTAAAGTCCTGGTTGCCATAGTAGTAGCGGGGAGCGGGGGAGCAGCATACTTACCATCCGTGCGGCTCCCGGGGCGCTCCAGAATGACGTCAGAGCGCCCCATGCGCATGGATGACGCGTCCATGCGATCACGTGATCCATGCGCTTTGGGCGCCCTGACGTCACTCTGGAGTGCCCCGGGAGCCGCACGGATGGTAAGTATGCTGCTCCCGCTCCCCGCTACACTTTACCATGGCTGCCAGGACTTTAGCGTCCCGGCAGCCATGGTAACCATTGAGAAAAAGCTAAACGTCGCATCCGGCAATGCGCCGAAACGACGTTTAGCTTAAGGCCGGATCCGGATCAATGCCTTTCAATGGGCATTCATTCCGGATCTGGCCTTGCGGCAAGTGTTCCGGATTTTTGGCCGGAGCAAAAAGCGCAGCATGCTGCGCTATTTGCTGCGGCCAAAAAACGTTCCGTTCCGGAACGGAAGACATCCTGATGCATCCTGAAGGACGGACTGTCCATTCAGAATGCATTAGGAAAATCCTGATCAGTATTCTTCCGGCATAGAGCCCCGACGACGGAACTCTATGCCGGAAGACTATAACGCAGGTGTGAAAGAGCCCTAAGGCCTATATACACATTGGATGGCCTGCCAATCCGAATTAAATCAACGTATTTGGCTGACGTAAGGAAAGACCTAGCATACAGCTTTAGACCAGAAAGCATCAGGTTTAGGTACAGTTTTTGACGGTATGATCCATTTTTTTTTATTCTTTATCACCTTCTCAACATCTACCAATTTGATAGGAACATAAAAAATCCCCAATAAACTGCAATGATAATTCATTGTCGTCTATAGGAGAAACAATCAGATGATCAGATGTTTAATTCTAGGGAAAGTATAAAAAAAAGTTATTTTTTTAATAGAAAAAATAAAATCTAATTATAATTATAAAAATATAAAAAATATAATTCCCTCTTTAACCATATTAAAAATAAACAATAAAATATAACAATCATCAGCATTGACGCAATAATAAATCTGATAATTATTGAAATATAAACGTTCTATTCCGTGCGGTGAATTCTGTAATACAAAAAAAAAATCTAAATCACCAAATGCCTGTTGTTTTATGCTGCTTTACCTCCCCCACATTTTTTTATTTTTTTATAAAAAGTGATCAAAATTCATACACACTCGAGAATAGTATCAATAAAAACTACAGATTGCCCCACACACAATGAGCCTTCACACAGCTCTGTAGATATACATATAAAAAGTTTATGTAGTCAGAATATGGTGTTATGGCTTCGAGAAGGCAGGAAGTAAAAAACTAAAAAATAAAAATAAATGCTTCGTCAGCAAGGGGTTAAACTCAAAAGGGAATGGTAAAAGAAAACTCAATAATTTCTTTGGCAGCTATAAATGTATATTACATTTATAGAAGCTAGAAACTGTGGCCCACATTTCTTAAGCAGTTTACACCAAAAAAAAATTATGTGAATTTTGCCATAAATGTATGTACATCATTGTATGTCTCAATACTAGACAAAAAAGTTATGTTCTACTTGCCAAAACTTGAAAAGACATGGAAAAGTGGGCATTCTCACTATGGAGTGGGCATGTTCTCCATGTTTTAAGAAAACGTATTAAGCTAGAACATGGAGCATTTTGGTGCTAATCTAGATTTCATTTACTGACTTTAAGGCAGCCCAAAATGCGCCAGCATACCTTTCAATAAATTTTGCATTAACCATGTTTTTTTTTACTGATGTTTAAAACACAATTTTCAGGCCAATTATCGAGAATGCTCGTTCCTAATAATTGTCCTGCATAATTGAGCAGCCAATGATCAAACAAACGCTTGTTTCTCGAGTGATGGGCATCTTACATCTGGATGAAGGATGTCTGATTATCGGCAGTGCATATCCCTGTGTAATTAAGGATGCGCTGGTGATAAAGTATAGAACAAAAGGGTGGGAGGAGCGAGTTTATTAGAAATTGTTCCTACCATTGTTTACATTGGCTGTGTAATCTGGCCTGTGCAAATTAGCGTCAATGGATGTGTTATCATCCATCAATGCTTGCACTGCCCAAGCATCAGGCATTGTAATATGGCCCTTCGTTTGTAAGGTAATCTACAGATCATCTACCTGTATCATATATAGTCTCACCTTCCTGTGTCTTGTCCTAATGCATTTCCCAGCAACTTATCTTTCTGTATAGAGGGTATTTCTAGGTGAACACTCTCTCTAATGCCCGTTAAATACATACTAGTTATTTCACGTTATTGTGCTTTAATGCACTTGATTGTCAACAGCAATGAAATAAATTCCTGCTCAAAACAAGACCTACACATGAAAAAGTGCTCTGCCATAGAAGTTGGTACAATATGAACACATCATAGCTATGAAGTCTTTTAGACAAGTACTTGGAGCTTAACAATTACTGTATTAGCCTGCCATATCATCCTAAATCACTTACACTGTGATGCTTAGGATGCTTTGTTTCCAGCAGAGAATCAGACTTTTAGAGAAACTGGATCTGTTCCAAAAATATTAGCAAACTGATGTTAATTTTTATAATGGATCAATTATTTTTCATTTTTAGCTGAAAACATGGCAAATATAGCAAAAAAAAATGAAAACCCGTCAGGAACTGCAGTGAACATGAGGACCTCACCAGGTATCACGTGGTGAGATCATCAAGTTCGACAAAGGTCCTTTGGCTGGTTTTATTCAGGCCTCCTTGCTAGCAAGTGGATGAGATGAGTATAATTCTGTTTACTTTTAGCTACCATTTTAGGAAAAAATTATTAGTTACCATGAAGTGCAAAGAAATTTGACTTTTTGGTGAATTACATTTTTGCTCAAATTTGGATTGAAGTCCACTTTGGATACTTTGATTTGCTTAACATTAATAAATATATATATATTTTGTTTTCCCCTATAAAGGCCTATGCATCTGTTAAACATGTCAATTTTTCTAATGATTCTGAGTAAAAAATGGTCATAGTTAAAGTATAACTGTAATTTCTATTGTGGTTATTTATATCTCCTTGGTGGCCCTATTTCAACTTTTAACTGTGTACTCAATTACCCCTTAATTCCACAGTTTTGTTCCCTGTACAGCTTACTTTTACATGTGCTTAAAATCAGGTTGCTATGCATGGTCCGTCTATGTGTTGAAGGACAGAGGACGCAGAAGCACGCAGCCTGCAAGGTCAGATTACAGACAGCCAGGGACTGTATATAAATGATTAAAGCCAGGTCCTCCCCAGCAGCTGATAACAGTGCCTGGGCTGTGTGCGCTTCTCCCTGTCCCTGCGCTTGGCAGACGCTCCCTCACTCCCAGCAGACTGGGACAATGCAGAGCCAAAGCAGCGCAGACCAGGGAAGGGAGATCTGCCGTCTGCTCAGTGTATAAATAAAAGCAACATGTGGTAAGAGGACCCCTTTGTGCTGCAGGAGATTAACCCTTAAGGGGGGAGGGCTCTGGTTACTGACACTTTTGGGGGGGCTATTGTTACTGGCTAGTGAGGGCAGGCGGGATTAGCCACAGGGTGAGGGCAGTGGCGGCCATCTTAACTGAATAGTGAAATTGCAGTTTTATGCAGACTGGTTGCTAAGGGCTGAATCTTATTAAATATCGGGTAAGTCAGTCTAATAGTAACTGATTCTGGAATATCTTGTTATTAGTAACTGCATATATGAAAATTTAAATTAGGGTCTAAGTGTGACAGTTATCCTTTAAAGGCTATGTACACCTTTGAATGCAATTTTTTATGATTGCATGTTACTTATTTTGGGCTAGATATCATTTTTTCAATTGACTTTTATTAAAAATATTGAGTTGTTCTGTCACAAAGGGTCAACAGGTTTTTTTTAGCTGTGTCACTGGCACTTTTACTTTAACTTTGTGCTGGTCATCTAATAAACCTTATCTCTAAATTGTTGAGAGGTCATACACAATTATTTAAGCCACATTCTTATCAGTAAGATAAGAACTGAGCTATAATGAGTGTTTATTAGGTCATAGAGCAGAGATAAGGAGTCTGTCTGCTCCTGGTCTGAAATCCAAAGGCTGCTACTAGAGCATGTAAGCTCTACACAGAAAAAATGATGCAATATTTTTAATCATTTAATAAATAGCTCAAAATGAGTATAATGCAAAAATAAAAACAATGCCTCAAACTAATTTTCCTTTTTACATTTCCCTTCCCCTCCTGCCTTCCAAGAACCGTAACTTTTTTACTGCTCACACCGCCTGTTCATACAACTTTTAGATCACTTTTATTACTTTTTTTTGAGAGGTTTGAAGTGATCAAAAAAAGGGCGAACCACAAAATTGTTATTATTTTTTTCATTACGGCCTTAAAATTTCAAGAATTTTTTTTTTTACATTGTAATAATTCAAACTTTTTCAGATTATGGTGATACCTATAAAGTTTATTTTTCATAGTTTATTTATTTGTATATGTAAATCTGGGAAAGGAAGTTGGTTTGAATTCTTAACAGGTTGCCGACCTAGGACGTCCTGACTGGCCGATACTTAAAGCCTTAGGACAAGCATTCTCGTCCTAGGGTTAACCGGCGGCCCCACATGCATTGCCCCCGATCAGCAGCAGGGGCCGGCTGTATCTGCCAGTATAAATGAAAACACAGATGTTGGCGGATTAACCCCCTGTATGTCGTGGTCACGCTGACCACGGCATACAGGGGGTTTGCAGCAGCTTGTACATCTCCATTGGGTTCCTGTGCTGTGGCAGCCCTGATGCCTTGCACAGGCATCAGGACTGCCAGCTATGGAAGCCCAGGAGATCCAGCCACAGTGTAAGGCACTGACAGTTCAATACTGCAAAATACAGATATATTGTGCTCTATTGAAATTGCTCTGTTAAAATCCCATAGTGGGAAAAAAAAAAAATAATAATAAAAGTTAAATAAAATTATTTTTAACAATAAAAAAAATCAAGTTTCATTTAAAAAAAGCCCCTTTCCCCATAAAAAGAGACAAATAAAATTGTAAAAAAAAAAATATACATATTAGGTATCACCGCGTTCATAAAAACCTGCTTTATAAAAATATTGCATGATCCACCCCATACGGTCAACACTGTAAAAAAAAAATTAAACTATGCTAAAAAAAAGTGTAATACCAAGCGATCAAAAATATGTACCCAAAAATAATACTAATCAAACAATTATCTTATCCCTCAAAAAATGAATCCCTACATAAGATAATCAGCCAAAAAATAAAAAAAAGATACGGCTTTCAGAAAATGGAGACATAAAAACATAATGTATTTGTTTCAAAAATGATTTTATTGTTTAAAACCAAAATTATATAAAAAAGAACAGACATATAAGGTATCGCCGTATCCATAACAACCTGTTCTATAAAAATATCTCATGAGGTAACCTGTCTGGTCAACACCGTAAAAAAATTTAAATAAAAACTGCCAAAAAGCCATTTTTTTACTCCTTACATCACAAAAAGTGTAATACCAAGCGATTAAAAAGCAGTATGTACCCAAAAATAATACCAATCAAATCTTCATCTCATGCCGCAAAAAATGAGACCTGACATAAGTCAATCGGCCAAAAAAAAAAAGATATGGCTTTCAGAAAATGGAGACATAAAAACATAATTTTTTTGTTTCAAAAATGCTTTTATTGTTTAAAACCAAAATATATATAAGAAAAACATATTAGGTATTGATTCATCAGTAACAACCTGCTCTATAAAAATATCACATAAGCTAACCCGTCTGGTGAACACCAAAAAAAACGTAAAAATAAAAACCGTGCCAAAAATGTATTTTTTTGTCACCATACATCACAAAAAGTGTAATACCAAACGATCAAAAAGTATTATGTACCCCAAAATAGTAATCAAATCAAACAATAGTAAGCAATCAAACCATTGACCCTAAGACAATCGCCCAAAAAATAAAAAAAGATTTGACTTTCTAAAAATGGAGACATAAAAACATGATTGTTTTTCTTTCAAAAATTGTGCACTCTGCCATGTTCCCGTACAGCAGTTTACGACCACATATGGGGTGTTTCTGTAAACTGCAGAATAAGGGTAATACTGTAAGTATTGAGTTTTATTTGGCTGTTAACCATTGATGTGTTACAGGAAAAAAATGAATTAAAATTGTGAAAAAAGTGATATTTAAAAATGTCATCTCCTTTTCCTTTAATTCTTGTGGAATACCTAAAGGGTTAAAGTTTGTAAAATCAGTTTTGAATAACTTTAGGGGTGTAGTTCTATAATGGGGTCATTTATGGGTGTTTTCCACTATGTAAGCCCCACAAAGTGACTTTAGAATTGAAGTGGTCCTTAAAAAAGTGGGTTTTGGAAATTTTCTAATATTCTAAGCCTTATAAGATCCTGAAAAATAAATGTACATTAAAAAAATGATGCAAACATGAAAGTGGACATATGGGGAATATAAGGTAATAAATATCTTGTGATTTATCACTATCTGCCTTAAAAGCAGTGAAATCCAAATTTTGAAATTTGCTAATTTTTCTGTAAATTTTGGATTTTTTAATGAATATAGGTGAATTATATTGACTAAAAATTTTCACTATCATGAAGTACAATGTGTCGCCAGAAAACAATGTTAGAGTGGCTTGGATAAGTAAAAGCATTCCGAAGTTATCACTGCATAAAGTGACATTTCAAGTTTCCAAAAAATGGCCTGGTCCTCAAGGTGAAAAATGGCAAGGTCCTTAAGGTGTTAAAGGGGTTGTGCAGCGAATTTATATTGATGACCTATAGTATTTCAAGGACCCTTTGGACTCAGGATATTCAAATTATATAGTTCAAATAGCCTAGTTTCCTAAACTAATAGACTCCCGTTTGAGGTAAATTTAAAATATAACGTTTATTTGTGTTTATTAAGAATAATATAAAGCGGGAGAAAAAAGGAAATTTTTAAAAAATTCTAGGTACAGCGGAACTCTATGGGCAGAGATAAGGGTTAGTAGTCTCCACCCAGGGCAAGTTCCCCTGGGTGGAGACTAACCGGCTACCGGTGGAGCCTAACCTCCTACCGGAGGCAATTATGGGAGAACGGAGCGGCACCCAGGTATAACAGTAAGTGCAGGGGGGGTCCCTGGGCGCCGATCTACATGCCTGTATAGTTACTTTAGAAGTTTAATTCTGGTGAAAGGTCCTCTTTATGGTTTTAGATTAGGTAGGTAGGACCAAGTCTCACGGCGAGGAGTATCTGCAGACTCCTCTACACCCTGATAACAAGTGGTGGAGAGTCGCGTTTAAAGACTGACAGACATTGAAAATAAATGTTTAAAGCGACTGAATAGGTGACCTCCAAACAGAAATTCCATCAAGGCGAATAAAGCATATCGCTTAACAGAAAACAAAGAGTAGATGGACGCATGTTATGGAGATAGAATATATGGGTGAAGTAACCCTTATCTCTGCCCATAGAGTCCCGCTGTACCTAGAATTTTAAACATTTTTCCTTTTTTCTCCCGCTTTATATTATTCTTAATAAACACAAATAAACGTTATATTTTAAATAGACCTGAAACGGGAGTCTATTAGTCTAGGAAACTAGGCTATTTGAACTATATATATTGATGACCTAGCACACAAGAGAGCTAGCAGCTTGGGATCTTTGTATAATGGTTACAGGGTAAATACCAAAGGACTGTTAGAATAACTAGAGTCAGGTCAAACCAGCTGGTTGGTAAAGAGGGTCCACAACCACTACCCATAACAGAATCAGTTTGTACTAGAAGAAAACATAAAAATGATTCAGAGAAACTAGACCAGAATCAAATTTTAAAAAATCCATTTATCACTACCTTGTACCAACTTGGCTCTGATTAATGTGTTTCACCTTTCATCAGAGATAATTACTGTGGCTAAATATCTTTTATTTTCTTAAAAATTTTATGTTTGACAATAATTCCTTTCACAGACTTTGTTACTTATCTGTCCGTTTGTCAAGTGCACTTGTTTTCATTTACTTCTGCTTTTTGTAAATTAGTAGATAAAGCCTTTTTATACTATACTGTGACTAAAACATCACATATTAATTAATGGTATTTTCTGCAATAAATTTGCATTAATAATTTATAAACAACCAAATTCCACTGAATCTGTGTATGAGGCATAAAACAAGCTTATTGATATAATATTGTAGTGGGAGAGAAAAAAGCTCTCAAGATATTTTTATTTTCACAGCTCCATGGCAACGGGAAACACTATTAAGGCAAATCTTAGCAGCTAGTTCTTCAGTCAAGGATGTTAATTATACACAGACAAAACAAACAAAAGTATAGCAGCCATAAGTATTGACATTTCAAAGAAAGAAGCTATGAGATTCTCAACATAACTTTATTATGGAATAAAAACAGTTCATATTTTTATTATTGTTGCCATTGCTAGTACTATGCTACTAATGCTACTGTGAGGTTAAATAAATTAAACATACAGTGGCATGCAAACGTTTGGGCACCCCGGTCAACATTACTGTTATTGTAAACAGCTAAACAAGTTGAAGAAGAAATAATGATACATTCCCTTTGTTTTTTTAATACAAAAAAGGAAAAGGGGCAAATTCAAAACTTTGGGCACCCTGCATGGTTAGTACTAGAGATCAGTGAATTTCCAGTTATGAAATTCGTTCACACTTCGTTTACTGGTAAAAGGTGAATTGCGTTATGGATTCCGTTACCAGGGACCATAACGCAATTCTATGACGAAATGCATAATGGAATGCCTTTAGAGGGATTCCGTTATTCATTCTGTCATAATAGAAGTCTATGGGCTGCATAACGGATCAATCCCATTTACGTTATGCAGGAGAGGACTTACCTGCATTATGGAATCCATAACGCAATTCACCTTTCACCAGTAAACAAAAGTGAGCTCATCTCTAGTTAGTACCTAGCAGCATCCCCTTTGGCACACAGCTTGTAAATGCTTTTTGTAGCCTACCAAGAGTCTTTCAATTTTAGTTTGAGGAATTTTCATTCAATCTTCCTTGCAAAAAGTATTTCACACTGTGAGATTCTTGCATGCACTGCTCTTTTACTGGAATTTCATTGAATCCATTCTTCACTCCACCCATGAAATGTTTCCCCTGCCATTGGCTGCAACAAAACCCCAAAGCAAGGTTGATCCACCTCTATGCTTAAAGGTTGGAGAGGTGTTCTTTTCATAAAATTCTGTGCCTTTTTTACTCAAAACATACCTTTGCTCATTGTGGCTAGAGATGAACGAAGTTATGAAAAATTTGATTCGGCTGCTTCACTAAATTTCGCAAAGAAATTTGATTCATGATGAATTACTTAATCACAAAGAGTATTTCTTTGTATGTAGCGGGCGCAATGATGGGGAACACCAATCACACTGCCCCCAACATTGAACCCCTCAGATGCCGCGTTAATCACTGATCGCAGCATCTGAGACTATAATTTGTTACCACAAAGTGCAAGGAAATCCGGCCTTACTGCAAATTGAATTTTTCCTGATATTCAGATCAAAGTCCACTTAGTTAACTTCAATTCGTTTAACACTAATTGTGGCCAAAGAGTTATATTTTAACCTTTACAGGACTTTCCAAAATGCATCGGGCCTGTTTAGATGTTCTTTTGCAAATTTCTGAAGCTGGATTTTGTGGTGAGGACACAGGAGAGGTTATATTCTGCTGACTCTTCCAAGAAGGCAATATTTGTGCACTTGTTGCTAAACAGTAGAACAAGAAGGGGTTCTGATTTGCCTTTCTGGTATTTTTCTGACAGCAGGTGAACCCAAATCTTTCTGGGGTCGTTTTGTATGAATTCATAAAAACAGCATGTAGAGCCATTTTAGAGCACATGTTGGTGGGAAGTGGGGGGAAGGGCTTGCCCTGATTGGCTCCCAGGATGACAGGCAGCCTGGATGAGCCAATCAATGTTGCAGCAGGTAGGAAGGTGCCCTAGCAGAACGAGCAGAATGTTATTCTGTGCTGGGATATGAATGAGGGTGTTTGGGTGTTGACAGTGTCTGCCAGGAAAACAACCTTAGAGAGAGTCAGGGTGAGTCAGAAATTAATCAGGGACAGTGAGAAATCAAGCTTTTTTGCCAGGGAGAGTAAACAAAAAATAAAAGGATTCTAAAGAATAATTGTGTGTGTTGTGTAGAATATGGACAAGCAAGGCAGACAAGCAGAGCATCTGACAGACAGGGAGAGAGAAGACAAGAGCTATGGTTGGCTGTGCCTGCTATCAGAATTGCAGGTGCTGCAGTGCAGACCTCAAAAGCAGCTACCTGCAAGCAAATACTTTCATCCTCTCACCCCCCTCCATTTTCATAGAAATTATTTATTGTGAGGTTCAATTTAACAGAATATATACATGATTACTGCATCAACAACGAAGATGTATCAGCAAACTACCTGTGTGTATTTACGTAAAATTGAACACCAAGCCTCAATTGTCTGTTTACGTTTATTCAGTTTCCATATGGTTGCAATGTAAAAATATTTGGGGGGTTCAATTTAATTAATCAGCACATATTTCTGATTACTGCATCAATACCCAAGGTATATCAGCAATCTTCCTATGTGCATTAACGTGAAATTGAGCAACAAGACTTAATCGTCTGTTTACGTATATTCAGTTTCCATTTCCTTGCAATGCACTTTTTTGGGGGGGAGAAGTTAATTTAATTAAGCAGCATAGATACGTGAGTACTGCATCAGTACCAACATTTTCACACTGCTCTGGCTGATTCCGACAGACCTAGATTTGCTGGTGGTGCCCCATCTTACCACTGTTGCTGTCTATCTTCCTACCATCATACCCTGTACGGCTGCTGCTGCGACCTTCATCATGCAATTATATATATATATATTTTTAGGGGTTTCATTTAATTACGCAGCATATATACGTGATTACTGCAGCAATAGCCCAGGTGTAACAGCAATCTACCTGTGTGTATTAAGGAGAAATTTAGCATCAAGCCTCAATCATCCATTTACATATATTCAGTTTCCACACGGTTGTAATTAACATTTTTTGGGGGGTTTAATTTAATTTAATTAAGCAGAACATGTGCATGACTACTACAGCAATACCCAAGGTGTAGAAGCAATCTACATTTGTGTGTTAATTTGAAAATGAGTGTCAAGCCTCAATTTCCCGTGTACTTGTATTCGGTTTCCACAAAGTTGTAATTTATTTATTTTTTGGTGGATTTAATTAACCAGCATACTGTATATACGTGTTTACTACACCAATACACAGGGTAGTGGACAACATTATCTGAGAGGCAGGAAAAATTCCAGGCTACAGAAGGATCCCAAACTAAAGACCCATAGCCAGAATGTGGGTAGTAGCAGCACCAACTATCCCGCCAGAAGTAGTATTAGTAGGCTGCAATTGTCCTTGATGACTTCGGAAAGACACAACATTAAAGTTGAGGAGAAAGAGGATGAGATTGTGGATTGGATGGCTTACTCCTCGTCTCAGTCACAGCAGGATGACAGTGTTCTTCATGCTTCTCGGCCCCAAAGAAGGATTTCAATGGAGACCTCTCAGTCTTTACTGCACATTCCTAGAGCCTTCCTTTTCCTAAGAAGTGGCAAGAAAACACCATCATGCCCTATATCATATAATCAAGAGAGTCTCCCTGTTGATGACCTAGCAGTATGGGCAGAGCAGGGGAGGGGGGCCCATGAGCCTATCATGATATCTTAAAGTCTTATAAAAGTGCCAGGGTGGTTGAGGACAGGACATGGGAGCTGGATAGGGGTGCTGAGGAGGAGGCAGCATCATTGGAGAAGGGCAGTGGCAGCAGCAATAAAGATCAAAGGCTACGTACCTCCCAAAAGAAAAGCCAGAGCCACGTCTGCTTCAGGAGCTGGTGATGCCACTGATGCTGTTTTTGTATTAGGCCCAAAATGTGCCAGAGCTAAGCACAGCTTGGCTGCCTGTATCCCTCCCATATGGATCCCTTTTTCTCCACAAGGCAGGCACAAAAAAACACAATGGTGTGCAAGATCTCCTCGATTAAAACAAGCCGTGGCCGTTCAAACACAATTAGAGGTACCAAAGGCTTATTGCAGCATATGAGGCGGCATTACCAGTTCCATTGGGAAAATGCAACTGGCCAGCTTTCCCAATCAGAACAGGTCTATCCTCCTTCTCCTAGTCCTCTTTGTGGCAGCCAACCCGCATCCCTAAGCAGTACAGTATCTTTATCATATACATCACCTTCTTCTTCTCCTGCTAAGACTCCTCCTTGTCCTCGTGAGACATCTATAACGGAACGTTTGTCCATGAAAAAGCTTTTCTCCAACAGCAATTAGCTGGCCTACAAGCTGAACCCCCATCTGGCCACATTGCTGGTGGTACATTTGCTGTAGTACCATTGCAGTAGAGCCTCCATTGCACATATCTGCCTCCTTCACCTCCTCCTCCATGGACACAGTCCTGTCCACAACAGCAGAAGGATACAGCGTTGCTCACACTACCCCTCCTTCCTATCACATGTGTCAAGTAAATCTTTGCCACACCGTCTTTCAGCTGATCGGTCTGGGAGAGAGTAGCCACACTGGCAAGCAGTTACTCAAGTACATTAAGCAGCAAACATCCTGCTGTCTGTCACCTCGTCGACTGGGCAAAGTGGTTAGCGACAATGGGCAAAACATCCTGGCTGCTCTGAACCTGGGTGATAATACACAGGCATCTTGACTGGCTTGTGCAAGGTCCTAAAAATGTCCAAGAGACTGTACCTCTTTTCAGCCATTCTCATGTGGTGAGGAACGATCTTCTAGACTTGCAGCATAGGAATGATATGCAGCTACATTGCTTTATCTATGACGTTCCAACTCTGGAATTCAACATTGCACATGCATAAGCATCTATATGAGCAGCATAAAGAGGCTAATGAATTGATCATGCACCAGACTGCTTCAGAAGGGAGCATGTGTTGTTTCCATGTTGGGCAGTGGAAGCTCATGCAGTTCATGTTGTAGTTGTCCCTCATCCCACTCATATGTATTTTTGAAGAGATGCTGATGATCATGCATCAGGTGGCCCTGCAAGCTGTTGGGGACCCACAATGAGAAATTCCTATGGGGGAGGAGGAAGTGTTGCCAATTGAGTAGGAGGAAGACCAGAGTTGGAGGAGAAAGAGAATGACAATAATGACGGTGACACCAGCCACAACACCAAATCAAATCATTGGGGGGGGGGGGGGGGTGGAGATGGAAAGAACTGGTTCCTGTGGCATGCAAGCCATAATGGCCACCTGTATGCTTGCTTGCTTATGCAGTGACAGGCATATCATTGACATTAAGCAGTGTGATGAGGAGTGGCTAAAATGCTTTTAGACCCTTCCTACCAAGGCAAAATCGGGAAATGTTTTCCTCTGTCAGAAAGGGAGGACAAATTACGTTACCAGAAAACACTGTGAAGGTAGCTTGCCGCAGCTTACGGCGAGCAGATGCCTGCTGTCAGCATGTTTGAAAGGGAGACCCCCTCTTGCCAACCATCACTTTCTATATTATTGCCGCATATTCTATACAAATTCAACTTATTCCACTTTCCATGCATTCTGTTCTGTATAGCTGCTGCTGTATCCTGCATCATGCCACTTATGTCACTTGCCAACCATCACATTCTGTACGGCTGCTGCTGCCACCGGCGTCATGTCACTCCTGTTTGTTTTCCTGTTTTCCTGCAGGTTCTGTACGGCTGCTGCTGCTAACCCATAACACTGTGTGTGTTTGAACATCCTCTTGTCCTCTTCACCTCCTTACCTCCATGAGGCTGCTGGAAATCTCAGGTAGGTGCATTTGCAGTTCAGTTATTAAAGCCACTGCCAGCAGCAGGATAAAATATGACCACATGATGATGTTACCAAGTTAAGGAGATGGAGAGAATAAGGAGATGTAAGGAGTAGGGCTTCGTTCAAATGAGCGTAGCTGGGAAACAGCCGAGATAAGTCTTTTAAACTAATTTGCATAATTATAAAAAGGTTGTTTTTGGGGGGTCTAGAAAAGATTGATAAGCACATAAAGGAATATCTTCAAATTACATTAGGAGAGTTATACAGACATCCCAAATGTTACAAACATTCTTGGTTTGTGACAGAATCCCTTTAAGCTTGCAAAAGTTTGGGCACCCCTGGTCAAAATTACTGTAACCAGTTATGCACGTTAAAGATGAAATGATCTCCAAAGGCACACAGTTAAAGATGAAAAACACTTTTCAACATTTTAAGCAATATCAATGTATTTTTTTAAATATAATTTTACAGTGAAAAAAAGGAAAGGTGAACCTTGCAAAAGTATGGGAACCCAAGGAGATTTGAGTGCTCAGAGTCTTAGACCTTAAATAGCCTGTTAAGGCTACTTTCACACTTGCGCTATTAATTTTGAGATGCTGCAGAGGATCTCAATACCAGAATTAAATAGATCCATTTTGATTGTGCAGATCGGGATGCATCTGTTCCCTTAGGATGCGGTTGTGTGAAATCAAAATGGAAAACAATGGATCTGTCACTAAATACATTGAAAGTCAAAGGGTGACAGATGCATTTTTTAGGCAGATAAAAAAAATGGAACTGTAGCCATTGGCTTACATTGTTTTCAGTGATGCATCAGTTTTTACAGTTTTTGTGACCGGACACAAAACCTGCAGCTTGCTGATGGAACGGAAGAGACCCAGATGTATCCTGAATGGATCTCTTTCCATTCAGAATCCATGAGGACAAAACTGATTTATTTTTTCCGTTATTGAGATCCTCTGCCGGTTCTCAATACCGGAAAACAACAATGCAAGTGTGAAAGTAGCCTAACGCCCCTTGCAGACAAGCGTTCCTCCCGCAGCGAGTCTGCATACTTTTGCAATGTACACATTTATTTCACTGTAAAATTATAAAAAAATAAAAATAATACATTGATATTGCTTAAAACGTTAAAAAGTGTTTTTCATCTTTAAGATGCATAACTGGTTACAGTAACAGTAATTTTGACCAGGGGTCCCTAAACTTTTGCATGCCACTCTAAGAACTAAAGCTAGCTTAAAGGTATTCGCTCACAAACCAAGAATGTTTGTAACAGTTGGGATGTCTGTATAACTCTCCTAATGTCATTTGAAGATATTCTTTTATGTACTTATCAATCTTTTCTAGACCCCCATAAAACAACTTTTTATAATTAGGCAAATTTGTTTAAAAGAGTTATCTTGGCTGTTTCCCAGCTACACGCATTTGAATGGAGCCCTGCTCCTCACATCTCCTTGTTCTCTCCATCTCCTTAACTTGGTAACATCATCATGTGGTCATATTTTACCTGCTGCTGGCAGTGGCTTCAATAACTGAACTGCACATGCACCTGCCTGAGATTTCCAGAATCCTCATGGAGGTAAGGAGGTGAAGAGAACAAGAGGATGTGAGGAGCATGGTTCCATTCAAATGGGGGTACCCCTTTAGGCTCTTTTCAGCTCATTTGCATGATTATAAAAAGCAGAAAAGACTGATAATCATTTAAAGGCATATCTGTAAATGAGATTAGGAGAGCTATACAGACATCCCAACCATTACAAACGGTCTTGGTTAGTGACAGACTTCCTTTAAAGGTATCATCCCTTCTCAACATTTATGACATATTGCTAGAATCTGCCACAAAATTTCTGGCAGTACCACAGAGTTCAGTGGAGTTCAGTGTACAGTCGTGGCCAAAAGTTTTGAGAATGACACAAATATTAGTTTTCACAAAGTTTGCTGCTAAACTGCTTTTAGATCTTTGTTTCAGTTGTTTCTGTGATGTAGTGAAATATAATTACACGCACTTCATACATTTCAAAGGCTTTTATCGACAATTACATGACATTTATGCAAAGAGTCAGTATTTGCAGTGTTGGCCCTTCTTTTTCAGGACCTCTGCAATTCGACTGGGCATGCTCTCAATCAATCTGGGCCAATTCCTGACTGATAGCAACCCCTTCTTTCATAATCACTTCTTGGAGTTTGTCAGAATTAGTGGGTTTTTGTTTGTCCACCCGCCTCTTGAGGATTGACCACAAGTTCTCAATGGGATTAAGATCTGGGGTGTTTCCAGGCCATGGACCCAAAATGTCAACGTTTTGGTCCCCGAGCCACTTAGTTATCACTTTTGCCTTATGACACGGTGCTCCATCGTGCTGGAAAATGCATTGTTCTTTACCAAACTGTTGTTGGATTGTTCGAAGAAGTTGCTGTTGTAGGGTGTTTTGGTACCATTCATTATTCATGGCTGTGTTTTTGGGCAAAATTGTGAGTGAGCCCACTCCGTTGGATGAGAAGCAACCCCACACATGAATGGTCTCAGGATGCTTTACTGTTGGCATGACACAAGACTGATGGTAGCGCTCACCTTTTCTTCTCCCAACAAGCCTTTTTCCTGATGCCCCAAACAATCGGAAAGAGGCTTCATCGGAGAATATGACTTTGCCCCAGTCCTCAGCAGTCCATTTACCATATTTTCTGCAGAAGATCAATCTGTCCCTGATGGGGTTTTTTTTGGAGAGAAGTGGCTTCTTTGCTACCCTTCTTGACATTAGGCCATCTTCCAAAAGTCTTCGCCTCACTGTGCGTGCAGATGCGCTCACACCTACCTGCTGCCATTCCTGAGCAAGCTCTGCACTGGTGGCACTCCGATCCCGCAGCTAAATCTTCTTTAGGAGATGATCCTGGCGCTTGCTGGACTTTCTTGGACGCCCTGAAACCTTCTTAACAAAAATTGAACCTTTTTTCTTGAAGTTCTTGATGATCCTATAAATTGTTGATTGAGGTGCAATCTTAGTAGCCACAATATCCTTGCCTGTGAAGCCATTTTTATGCAACGCAATGATGGCTGCACGCGTTTCTTTGCAGATCACCATGGTTAACAATGGAAGAACAATGATTTCAAGCATCACCCTCCTTTTAACAGGTCAAGTCTGCCATTTTAACCCAATCAGCCTGACATAATGATCTCGAGCCTTGTGCTCGTCAACATTCTGACCTGAGTTAACAAGACGATTACTGAAATGATCTCAGCAGGTCCTTTAATGACAGCAATGAAATGCAGTGGAAAGTTTTTGGGGGGATTAAGTTCATTTTCATGGCAAAGAAGGACTATGCAATTCATCTCATCACTCTTCATAACATTCTGGAGTATATGCAAATTGCTATTATAAAAACTTAAGCAGCAACTTTTCCAATTTCCAATATTTATGTAATTCTCAAAACTTTTGGCCATGACTGTACACTGCTTGCTGTTTATTCACTCGTATGGGACTTAAAATAGCCAAGCAGACTACTGTAGCTCAGCTATTTTTTGGAAGTCCCATAGCAGCGACTGCAGAGGACACTTGTGCATGTGCAAGGTCCTCTCTTTTACTTTGGGGGCCTCATTCTGGAGACAGGAGCAGGTCTGACATGTGTTGTACATCCTAATGATATGCCATAAATATTAAAATGAGACAATCCCTTTAAAGATCATTTCAAACAAATTTAAAAGTCACCTGTGTTGCATTTGTTGCATATCCTAATGATAAGCCATAAATATTGAAATCCTTTAAAGCCTTTAACCCCTTAAGGACACAGGGCGTACCGGTACGCCCTATTTCCCGAGTCCTTAAGGACCAAGGGCGTACCGGTACGTCCTGACTTAAAATCGGCATTCCGGCGCCGCGGGGGTTAATCGGAACGGGATTTCGGCTGAAATCATTCAGCCGGCATCCCGTAACAACGCAGGGGGGGGTCATTTGACCCCCCCGTATCGGCGATCGCAGAAAACCGCAGGTCAATTCAGACCTGCGGTTTTCTGCGTTTCCGGTCCATTCGGGTGTCCGGTGACCCGATGAACCGGAAAAAGACTGCGATCGGTGGCGTAATTATACACCACCAATCGCAGTCCGAGGATTTGAGGAGGCGGTGCTGGCCCTGGTGCTGAACACTGCTGTCCAGGGTGCTGATTGGTGCAGGGGAGAGAGGCGCGAGATTCAAACTTCCTGCGCTCCTCTCTCCCCTCCTCTTCCTGTTCTGCACGAGCACCCGGCAGCATCGTCCAGCACCAGCTCCTGTGTCCCCCTAATCGCCATCCATCACCCTCCTGCACCCATCGCCACCCAGGTAGGTTAGGGTCAGTGAGGGAGAGGCATCGTTAGGCAGGGAAAGAAGGGAAAAGTTAGTTAGGAAAAAAAAAAAAAAAAACTTTTAACTTTTACACAAAACTTTTTTTTTGATCCATCTATCAGACCCCAGACCCCCCCCTGCCACTTGCCCCCCCCCTACCAGCCCCCCACCACCACCAGCCCCCCCACCCCCTCCACCCATCCCCCCACCACTCCCCCCAACCCCCCCCCCCCACCACCACCACTAGCCCCCTCACCACCACTTTTTTTTCTGCGTTCGCTGACTGGTCGGCACTTTTTAGCGTCCGTCCACTGTTAGCGCATCGCCTGCCCCACCGCTGATCAGCGTTGTACCGCTAATCAGCAACTTTTTTTTTTCCTAACACTTGCCCTTTTTTCCTTTTTTTAGTACGCGAACACCCGTTGCCCCCACACACACGCACATATAATAAAGTTTTACACACACGCACACCTACACGCACACACACCCATGGCCCGCCGGGTGTTCTCGGCCGAGGAGGCATATGCCCAAATTGCCTCCGACTCCGAGAGCCCCAGTGAGGATGAGGATGACCCCACATTCCTCTTATCATCAGCATCCTCCTCATCATCATCGGATGACGATGAGCCACCAAGGCGGCGGAGACGCCGCCAGGCGGAGCCAGGGGCCGCACATGCTAGGGATCCTGTGGCCCACCCTAGTACGAGCCGCCCTGGGGTTCGTACTGGTTTCCCGGCCCACCAAATAAGTTCACCGGAGACCCCTGCCGATGAACTTAGCTGGTGTCCCCCAGTGGACTTTGAGCCTGAGATTCCGGATTTCGCTGGCAATCCTGGAATCCAGATTCCCACAGTGGGGTTTACTGAAATTGACTATTTTAGTTTTTTTTTCAGTAACCCACTGGTGAATTTGATGGTGGAGCAGACGAATCTGTACGCCCAACAGTTTTGGCTAGACCCGGTGGCTGGATGCCGGTCAGTGCAGCCGAAATGAGGACATTTTGGGGCCTCGTGCTGCATATGGGTCTAGTCCAAAAACCCAGTGTCAGGCAATACTGGAGTGGGGACGTCCTGTACCAGACCCCACTGTACAGTATGGTCATGACACGCTCCCGGTTTGAGGCCATCCGGAAATGTCTGCATTATTCCGATAATGCAGCATGTCCACCCCGAGGTGATCCTGCCTATGACCGGCTGTATAAGATACGGCCTGTCATCGATCACTTTGGGGCCACATTTCAGCAGGCCTACGTACCTGGAAGGGAGGTCGCGGTTGATGAGTCGCTCATTGCGTTCAAGGGGAGACTCAGTTTCCGCCAATATATTCCCACAAAGCGAGCGAGGTATGGCGTGAAGCTATACAAAATTTGTGAGAGTACCTCAGGGTACACTTACAAATTTCGTGTGTACGAGGGGCGAGATTCCCGTATTCAACCCCCAGAATGTCCCCCCACTCTGGGTGTTAGCGGGAAACTCGTGTGGGACCTTATGTACCCACTGCTGGATAATGGTTACCACTTGTACGTGGATAACTTTTATACCAGCATTCCCTTGTTCAGGTCCCTTGCCGCCAGATCTACGTTCGCTTGTGGGACCGTGCGGAAAAATCAGCGCGGCCTCCCTGCCTACCCCCTCCAGGTACCTATCCCCAGGGGTGAGACCCGTGCACTTACCAGTGGAAACCTGTTGCTGGTCAGGTATAAGGACAAGAGGGATGTCCTTATGCTGTCCACAATCCACGGTAACGGCACCACCCCAGTCCCTGTGCGAGGTACCGCGGCAACGGTCCTCAAGCCCGATTGTATCGTCGACTACAATCGGTATATGGGAGGAGTTGATCTCTCGGATCAAGTCCTCACGCCATATAACGCCATGCGCAAAACCCGGGCATGGTACAAAAAAGTTGCGGTCTACTTGGTGCAGGTTGCCATGTACAACTCTTTTGTACTATCCCGAAGCGCTGGCAGCACAGGGACATTCCTCCAATTCTATGAGGCAGTCCTCAAGGACCTGATCTTTTCGGACCGGGAAAGAGCAGGCCGGAGTACCTCGGGAACTGGAGGCGCCCGGATCGTCCCTGGCCAACACTTTCCAGGTGTGGTCCCCCATACTGGAAAGAAGGGACGAACCCAAAAAAAGTGCAGAGTGTGTCGCAGGAGGGGGATACGGAAGGACACCACCACTCAGTGCGACACGTGCCCCGATCATCCGGGCCTCTGCGTTATCGATTGCTTCAGGGAGTATCACACTTCCATGGAGTACAAAATTTTTATAATCCCCAACAGTTCACTAGAGAACATAAAACACTATGGCTCTCAGACTTTGGAGACACGAAAACTATTTTTCTTTCCCCCAAAAATATTAGTTTTAGTGCAGGCATCCTCAAACTGCGGCCCTCCAGATGTTGTAAAACTATAACTCCCAGCATGCCCAGACAACCTACAGCCATCAGCAGGGCATGGTGGGAATTGTAGTTTTACAACATCTGGAGGGCCGCAGTTTTAGGATGCCTGCTTAGTGTCTCCAAAGTCTGAGAGCCATACATATTGGGCATCGTCGCGTGCGTAAAAGTCGTCGCTATAAAAATAACTTTTGACCAAACGCCTCGGATGAACGGTGTTAAAAATATAAAATAAAAACGGTGCCAAAACACCTATTTTTGGGCAAAATTTCAATTTAAATCCATTTTGCCGGTAATAAAGCAAGGGTTAACAGCCAAACAAAACTAAATATTTATTGCCCCGATTCTGTCGTTTGCAGAAACACCCCATATGTGGTCGTAAATGGCTATATAGCCGCACGGCAGGGCATAGAACGAAGGGAACGCCATACGGTTTCTGGAAGGCAGATTTTGATGGACAGTTTTTTTTTTGACACCATGTCCCATTAGAAGCCCCCCCTGATGTAGCCCAGACTAGAAACTCCAAAAAAGTGACCCCATCTAAGAAACTACACCCCTCAAGGTATTCAAAAGTTACTTTACAAACTATGTTAACCCTTTAGGTGTTCCACAAAACTAAATAGCGAATGTAGAAACAATTTTAGATTTTAATTTTTTTGTTACATTGCCTCAAAAAAGAGTAATATAGAGCAACCAAATATCAAATTTACCCCAAAAATAGTCCCAAAACAACAACCACCTTATCCCGTAGTTTCCTAGATGGGGTCACTTTTATGGAGTTTCTACTCTAGGGGTGCATCAGGGGGCTTGAAAGGGTACATGGTGTAAATAAACCAGTCCAGCAAAATCTGCCTTCCAAAAACCATATGGCGTTCCCCTTCTTCTATGTCCTGCCGTTTAGCCAAATAGTAGTTTACCACCACATATGGGGTGTTTCTGCAAACTACAGAATCAGGGCAACCCATTTTGAGTGTTGTTTGGCAGTTAACCCTTGTTTTACTCCTAGAAAAAATTGATTATATTGGAAAATTTTCCAAAAAATTGAAATTTCATAATTGTTTCTCCATCTGCCATTAACTCTTGTGGAACACCTAAAGGGTTAACAAAGTTTGTAAACCCAGTTTTGAATACCTTGAGGGGTGTACTTTCTTAGATGGAGTCACTTTTTTGAAATTTCTATTCTAGGGGTGCAACAGGGGGCTTCAAATGGGACATGGTATAAACAAAACCAGTCCTGCAAAATCTGCCTTCCAAAACCCATATGGTGTTCCCCTCCTTCTATGTGCTACCGTTCGGCCAAACAGTAGTTTACGACCACATATGGGGTGTTTTTGCAAACTACAGAATCAGGGCAACCCATTTTGAGTGTTGTTTGGCAGTTAACCCTTGTTTTACTCCTAGAAAAAATTGATTATATTGGAAAATTTTCCAAAAAATTGAAATTTCATAATTGTTTCTCCATCTGCCATTAACTCTTGTGGAACACCTAAAGGGTTAACAAAGTTTGTAAACCCAGTTTTGAATACCTTGAGGGGTGTACTTTCTTAGATGGAGTCACTTTTTTGAAATTTCTATTCTAGGGGTGCAACAGGGGGCTTCAAATGGGACATGGTATAAACAAAACCAGTCCTGCAAAATCTGCCTTCCAAAACCCATATGGTGTTCCCCTCCTTCTATGTGCTACCGTTCGGCCAAACAGTAGTTTATGACCACATATGGGGTGTTTTTGCAAACTACAGAATCAGGGCAACCCATTTTGAGTGTTGTTTGGCAGTTAACCCTTGTTTTACT
Source organism: Bufo gargarizans (assembly GCF_014858855.1). Classification (NCBI taxonomy): domain Eukaryota; kingdom Metazoa; phylum Chordata; class Amphibia; order Anura; family Bufonidae; genus Bufo; species Bufo gargarizans. The sequence goes on from NC_058084.1 coordinate 99,275,580, forward strand.
CCTAGAAAAAATTGATTATATTGGAAAATTTTCCAAAAAATTGAAATTTCATAATTGTTTCTCCATCTGCCATTAACTCTTGTGGAACACCTAAAGGGTTAACAAAGTTTGTAAACCCAGTTTTGAATACCTTGAGGGGTGTACTTTCTTAGATGGAGTCACTTTTTTGAAATTTCTATTCTAGGGGTGCAACAGGGGGCTTCAAATGGGACATGGTATAAACAAAACCAGTCCTGCAAAATCTGCCTTCCAAAACCCATATGGTGTTCCCCTCCTTCTATGTGCTACCGTTCGGCCAAACAGTAGTTTACGACCACATATGGGGTGTTTTTGCAAACTACAGAATCAGGGCAACCCATTTTGAGTGTTGTTTGGCAGTTAACCCTTGTTTTACTCCTAGAAAAAATTGATTATATTGGAAAATTTTCCAAAAAATTGAAATTTCATAATTGTTTCTCCATCTGCCATTAACTCTTGTGGAACACCTAAAGGGTTAACAAAGTTTGTAAACCCAGTTTTGAATACCTTGAGGGGTGTACTTTCTTAGATGGAGTCACTTTTTTGAAATTTCTATTCTAGGGGTGCAACAGGGGGCTTCAAATGGGACATGGTATAAACAAAACCAGTCCTGCAAAATCTGCCTTCCAAAACCCATATGGTGTTCCCCTCCTTCTATGTGCTACCGTTCGGCCAAACAGTAGTTTACGACCACATATGGGGTGTTTTTGCAAACTACAGAATCAGGGCAACCCATTTTGAGTGTTGTTTGGCAGTTAACCCTTATTTTACTCCTGGAAAAAATTTATTATATTGGAAAATTTTCCAAAAAATAGAAATTTTAAAATTGTTTCTCCATCTGCCATTAACTCTTGTGGAACACCTAAAGGGTTAATAAAGTTTGAAAAAACAGTTTTGAATACCTTGAGGGGTGTAGTTTCTAGAATGGGGTCATTTTTGGGAGGTTTATATTATCTAAGCCTCACAATATGACTTCAAACCTGAACTGGTCCATAAAAAGTGGGATTTTGAAGATTTCTCAAAAATTTCAAAATTTGCTTCTAAACTTCTAAGCCTTGTAACATCCCCAAAAAATAAAATATCATTCCCAAAATGCTACAAACATGAAGTAGACATATGGGGAATGTAAAGTCATCACAATTTTTGGGGGTATTACTATGTATTACAGAAGTAGAGAAACTGAAACTTTGAAATTTGCTAATTTTTCAAAATTTTTGGTAAAAAATGTATTTTTTTATGCAAAAAAAATAACTTTTTTGACCCAATTTTAGCAGTGTCATGAAGTACAATATGTGACGAAAAAACTATCTCAGAACGGCCTGGGTAAGTCAAAGCGTTTGAAAGTTATGAGCACTTAAAGTGACACTGGTCAGATTTGCAAAAAATGGCCCGGTCCTTAAGGTGAAAATGAGCCCGGTCCTTAAGGGGTTAAAGATCATTGAAACATCTTGTTACCTCTGCTGCAATGATAAATCCTACATGTGTTTGAAAATGTGCTTGTTGTTCTCTAGGGTAGCATTTCTCTTGTTAGAAAAACTGTTTATGCTCCAGAGCTGTTCTTCCTACCCGAGCTTGGACTCAGTTCCATAATTTGACTTTCCTGGTTGTAACTATCATGTGCCTTCTATAACATTGGTGTCCTCTTATGGTGTAGAGATGCCGCTAAGCTATAAATTACCCCAGGTCCTAAATGTGACAGCCACCTCTGCACCTCATTTATGTCAGATAAATAATAAATGAGTAATACTAGTATTATGCATACAATTCTTAGGTTATAAGATTTTATTTTTTTATTAAAATACACATAAAACCCAGCTGGGGATAGAGACAGATTGCACAATAATTCTGCAACTGTGGATAAAGAATGAAACTCCTATGAACAGACACATATAAGCACTATATTCAATGACATATCTTGAGAACAGTAAAAGGAAGGGCGTAACTAGAATTCATAGGGCCCATAGAAAAATAAGATGGGGCCACCACCACTTCAGCTCACAAAATTAAAACAGCAGCATAAGTATAAATAAAGATATGTATAATAGCACCATAACATACATTGGAAAGCCCACATTATAGTGTGAGATAGCAGAAAACTATTAACTTATTATTCTTCTTCACAAAAAGGTATTTTTCAAGTACTTTGGCTGCTATGGCTATACTTAAAGGGGTTGTCCAGGTTCAGAGCTGAACCTGGACAGCCCTCCATTTTCACCCCAGCAGCCCCCCTGACATGAGCATCGGAGCAGTTCATGCTCCGATGCTCTCCTTTGCCCTGCGCTAAATCGCGCAGGGCAAAGGCATTTTTCAGAGTTCCGGTGACGTACCGGGCTCTCCATGGGGCTGACAGGAACCCCGGTGACGTCACCGGCACTGATGGGCGGGATTTGGCTCTGCCTTAGCCAGTAAAATGGCTAGGGCAGAGCTAAAGCCCGCCCCTCAGAGCCGGTGACGTCACCGAAACACTGCTGGGCGGAAGTTACCGCCCGGCAGTGTGTTATTAAAAACAAAAGAGCCTGTGCCCTGCGCGATCTAGCGCAGGGCACTGGAGCGCATTGGAGCATGAGATGCTCCGATGCTAGGCTCAGGGGGGCTGCCGGGGTGAAAATAAGGGTATGTCCGGGTTCAGCTCTGAACCCGGACAACCCCTTTAAGCCCATGAGTAAATGTAAGAAAAATAAATATTTGCTAGAAAATAGTGATGAGCAAAAATATTATTGATAGAAAATATAAAAATAAAAAAAAACTTAGACAAACATATAGTCATAACAATGGTTAAAGTCTAAACAAATATTCCAAAGCAAAAAGACAGGTAATAAGAAAGTCATACCGTGTTGTTGGGATGATAGTTTAGATGCAAACCACTGTCACATAAAGGAGATGATGTGCCACTGCTTTGGTCACTGGGTGCACCTATTAAAAGATTATAGACTGTAGCATCATTTTGCAATATAATGTATAAATTGGATGGAGTTTTCAGGCTCCTGATATTGATGATTATCCTCGAGAGCCAGAAAACCCTCACCACACTGATCAGCTGTTTCCAGCAGTCTCTGGTCCTGGAATTACGTAACATTTTAAACGAAACATGAAGCATAACTCTGTTCAAAGTACAGTATAGTGGTTATGCTGGGTTTTTGTAGCTCAACTCCCATTCACCTCAATGGGAGATGACCTGCAGTAATCCAGCATGCCCACTACACTTTGAAAAGACCTGTTCTTCTTGTTCCATTTAAGAGCTAGTTCCAGCGTCGGAGGCTACAGGGAACATTTGATCTTTGGTGTGTAAGAGCCTCCCCAATCAGATATTAACGGCCTATAGGGAGGATGTAATCAATATCAGCAGTCTGGGAACTTCTTTTAAGCTATGGCAAGATATAGCAGATGATTTCCACCACAGATACGCTGTGAATCTGCAACAATTATCCAGTGGACATTGCAGTGGATTTCCCATAGATTTCATCCTATGATTTGCAAAGGGTGAAATTTGCTGTGGAAATCCATCCATTTTCAAAAAAGAGTGAGTATACTGCTCCACCTGTTTTTTAGTGTAAGTTTGCTGTGGTGCAGAATCCATATCCCAAATCCACAACAAATACACTGCATGGCCTTAAATTCTAGGTAAGAAGTCTCGTGATGTGATGAGGGAACATTTTCTATGTCTAGAGGAAAGAAGGCTTCTACTCAAACATAGAAGAGGATTCTTTACTGTAAGAGCAGTGAGTCTATAGAACTTTCTGCCAGAGGAGGTCGTTATGGTGAACTCACTAAAAGAGTTCAAGAGGGGCCTGGATGTATTTCTGGAGGGTAAAAATATTACAGGTTATAGTTGCTAGATTTTTAGACACGGTTTATTGATCCAGGGAGTTTTTCTGATCACCAGATTGGAGTCGGGAAGGAATTTTTCCCCTAAAATTTAGAAAATTGGCTTCTACCTCAGTTTTTTTTGCCTTCCTCTGGATCAACTTGCAAAATAACAGGATGAACTGGACGGACATACGTCTTATTTCAGCCTTACAAACTATGGGGGTCAACTATTAAGACCGGTGTTTTAGACGCTGGTCTTAATAAACCTCTAGACATGGCGGTGGATCCGCTGAAATTATGTAGAGGCACTGTCCTCTTCATAACTTGAGCGGATTCACCGCCACTTCTAAATGTAAAATAGCTTCCAAACAGTTTTTTATGCCTAAAACAGATGTAGGAAATGGTAAATGAAACGATCCTACACACCCTTCCCCTCCACGCCAATACATTGACAGTGTAATAACTTTCATATAGTATTTCTTCTCATCCCCTTTTACATTTAATTTTTTTTTCAATGAAAATTTAAATAAATATTGAAAAATATAAAAAAAAAATTTAGACTTTTTTCTACCCTGCATAAATGCATTACCATTTGCTCTCAAGATAGTAGTAAACAACTTAGTACAAAATGTTCCATTTCCTGGCAATCTCAATAGTCTTGATTTTGGAAAAAAAACACTGTTTCCAGTGCCATTTTACTGTATATTGCTCATTTTTGGAAATGTCAGTAAATACCAGTTGGCAGTGGCGTAACTAAAATTGACTGGGCCCCACGGCAGGTTTTTGAATGGCATCCCCCCAGCAGCAAGTTCTTTGCGACCCCTCCCTCCTGTGCAACCCCTACTCCTGTAGCTGGTCAATATGGCTCTCTTAGACGAGGCCCGGCAGCCTTTCCGTCCGTTTCCTACAGTGTCTCTGTATATAATCTAATTTTAAAATAAAATCTTTTAGTTCTCCTCCTTGGTAGGCCCCTTTTGAGTTAGGGCCCCGAAGCAGCCTCTTCCCCTGCTTCCCCTAGAGCTACGGGTCTTACCTTGCACTGATAATGCAGATCTTTGAAACAAAATTACCGAAAGATGAAAGGAAATGCATTAATCTGGGATCAAATGGCCTGCTAACTGAGCCAGTTGACCTGACACATATTTTTCTGGTGACTTAGTCATTTTTGAAATGTGTAGAACACCTAATAATCACTTGACATAATTTTTTCATAAAGGGATGGAATACAGTAGGGAATCCTTTGCTAGTCGCAGCTATAAAACATAATAACATGTCTAAAGTGGAGCTGGCAAAGAGCTTATACCAATTTTTTCTGTTTTTAGTATTAAAAGTTATCCCTATATATGATAAAAATGATTCTAAATAAATTTCTCAAAAATTCAGATTTCAACCAAAGCTGAATCTTTAGCTATTCAATTCAGACAAATCTCTCTAAATGGCGTCCTTCATTTTACAGGTTATAAGGCAGAGAAGAATCTACCACCAAAAACTGATAATTTATGGGGCATGTTTTTATTTAAAATCATACAGTGTGTTATTAACCAGGCTGCTCATCATCGACTACCATCCATTTACCCACAGCCATATATGTTATTGTCACGCTGACATTATTAATGCTGTCTTGGCATTAAAGAGCTTGAAAGGGGTTGGATAAAGTCCAAAGAGAACTCGGAGTGTCATATACAACTTTTCAGGGCAAGTTACTTTTCAATTCAAGCTAGATTTATTTGTATTTGAATAGGATCTGACAACTGAATCGTTAGAATTGAACCCAAAATTTATTTCAAGGAAAATTGTCCATCTTTAGTTGTCCTATTTCTTAAATATTAATAGCCACCCCTGGCACTGTATCCTTCTGGTTGCAGGCGGTTGACTATTTCCCCTGTAGCAAGTGACATCAGAGAAAATTTATCATTACATGGAGCCCATTCAAATTAAATGGGTATTCCAATCTGGGATATTGATGGCATATCACTAGGATATACTATCAAGGTCAGATAGGTGCGGGTCATCTGGGTCTAACTCCTATCTCCAGAACAAATCCTTCAAAGTGAACATGCAAGGCCATCCTACTTTCACCGCTATTGGAGTTCCAAAAACCATAGCTGTTAATGGAGTGGTGTCTGCAATTGCGCAATGTGCTCTCCATTCACCGCTATGGGACTTCCAAAAACCGCAAAGCATGGTCACTTTCCCATAGCGGGAAGATACATATCTGAGAGATATGCCATCAATGTTTGAGATGGACCAACCACTTTAAACTGGCTTTTACTGGGGGATCCTAATAGCGCTTATGGATGTTGTATGACAATCTATAAAGAAGATATTCTAGCAATCGGACAAGAAACTTAAAAGAAAGCTGAATGGTTAGCGCATATAGTATCAGTACAATGCTAATACTACATCCTTAAAATGCAGAATTGTCTTTTTGTCACGCTGTTGCACCCTATGTGCTTTTCTTTGGCAGCAAATCATGTGAGTAGCAGACTACAGTTCTCATCATGCATTACTGACATCTATTTCAGGCTGCTCTTCTCCCCCTGTATTCCTTTTGCTGTACCCTCTTGTGAACTTCATATTGTGCTGGACTGATCTATGGATGTAGTATCCGCTGTGTTTATCCTCCAGATGATGTTGTTTCTTTTCCTGCACCCATGCTCTTTTTTAAATCATGTTTGTGTAATATGTGTAATCATGTAATAAAATGACATTAATTTATAAGCGGTCTGGTAGTCATTTGTAGATTTTATATCATGGTGTTTTGCCATAGGCTTATGCTGGTTATTTACTCTTTGAGTAGCAATAGATTCCCTGGTTAGGAAGTATGTTGGGTTTCAGTAAACCTCTAGCAGCTTGAAAAATATAGCAAAAGTGAGCCACGCCTGTATTGCGCGAGCAATAGGTGCATATTACATTGCCAATTTTCACAATCAAGAAAATAATGACGGAAGATCACAAATTTTAGAATTTCCAAATTTATGGCGAATATTAGGCCAAAAATTCACGAAATATCACAAAAATGAATATTGCATATGCTGCTCATTACTACTATACATGGACAATTTTTAGTTTGTGCTGTACAGTTTAGGACTTAAAGGGGTTATCCCATCTGCCACCGTTACCTGCTCTTCCAGTTCCTTGTCCATGGCCGGATGCTTGCTTTTGATTGACAGTTTGGTTAGCAGAACATTCACTGCTGGTAGTGTAGTAGCATGTGACAAAACTAGAATAGTGTAGCAGGCTATGGATCCTGGCAAGCAGCACTGGTAAGCATGGCTGTTACGATCCCTCAGTTACATTGTTCTGTACTTGCAGGGCCGTCTTTAATATTAATTGGATCCGATTCCTGGGCAAGAATTTACTTGGGCCCCCTGGATCCCGCTTTCCCACACCCTAGCATGCAATCCCGCCCTCCACCACAACACATACACAAAAAAAATCCACACACCTCGTAGAGTAGTAAACTTTAATAATGATGAGTGGCCAATAGAGGTGTTCCTTGGCAGTAATGTAAATACTGCCTTTTTTTCAGAAAATGCAGTGTTTACATTAAAAAGCGTTCAGAAACATGCTATAAACACCAGAACTACTACGCTTAGCTGTTGTGGTTCTGGTGACTATAGTGTCCCTTAATATAGAGAAAAAAATAGAATCAGCACAAAAGTATTAAGTAAAATGGCTGTATCATTATTTAAAAAATTCAAAAAGCACAACTTCTGACACAAATAGTATTTTGCACAAGGATTCAGAATTTTTTTACAATGTGCAGATAGTACTGTACTACTAATCCCTCCATCCACCCCTACATACAGGGTAATACAGCGCCACATACCTCTTACATCCAGTGACGTCTCTTTGATGAAGATGTTCTCTTTCCTCATCTTCTCCTTTCAGACCTTCAGACCAGACCACCATTTTTCAGCCATTTCTCGTCTCTGCAGTTTGACAAACAAAATCTTAGTTTACTACTTTTCCATCATCCTCCCATCTTCAGGACATCCTACCACCCCCAATACTGTGCCGCTGTGCCCCCAATACTATAATGCATAACTGATAAAACCCCTGATAATAGTAGTACCATGCAGATAGTGCCCTTCAATAATTATTGGCACACAGTGCCCTAAAATAACTGCACCCAACAAATAGTTCCCCTGACACTAATAGTGTAAACATAACGTTACACAAAAATAATTGTGGTAAGCTGATACTGTGTCTAGGTGCCCCCACAGTAAAAGTCCCACCAATAGGAATAATTATCTGCTAGAGCACACATGGTAGTAACAGTGCTCCTACAGTGCCCCCAACATGTCCCCATTGTGCCCCAGGAGTAATATTGCTCCCATAGTGCCAATACTAGTAATGTTCCCCATAGACCCCCAGTACTAATAAATCCCATTATAATGCCTCCCAGTAGTAAAAATTATCCTTATAATGTACCAGTGCAAAAAATACCCCCTTCTAATGCCCCCAGTTGAGCTAATGTCCCCATAGTTCCCCCTTAATGTGCCAGTATAAAATACTCCTATATAGTGTTCCCAGTAAATTCCCCATAGTGCTCCTCGCCCCCCTTCTTTCTAGTGCCCCCATAATTTACCAGTATAAAATGCCCCATATATAGTGCCCCAGTAGATTCCCTCAGTGTCCCCCATAATTTGCAAGTATAAAATACCCCTTCTTAGTGCCCTCCATAGATGAGCCCATAGTACTCCTCTCTCCCCTTCCCCATAGTACCCACCATTATGTGCCCTAGTATATAATACCCCTATATAGAGCCCCCCATATAAAAAACCCCTTCTTTGTGGCCTCAGTAGAAGCCCCCATAGTGTTCCTTTCCCCTCTCCCCCCATATAAAATACCCCTTCTTTGTGGCTTCAGTAGATGCCCCCATAGTGCCCCCAATAATGTGCTAGTACGAAGTGCCCCCATAGATGCCCCCATAGTGCCACCCAATAATGTGCCAGTAAAAAGTGCCACCAATAATGTACCAATAAGAAGTTCCCCCATGGATGCCTCCACAGGGCCCCCCATAATGTGCCAGTAAGATGTGCCCCAAAGATGCCCCAAATAATGTGCCAGTAACAAGTGCCCCATAGATGCCCCCAATCATGTTCGAGTAACAAGTGCCCCCTTAGATGCCCCCCAATCATGTGCCAGTAACAAGTTCCCCCATAGATGCCCACCAATTATGTGCCAGTAACAAGTGCCCCCATAGATGCCCCCAATAATGTGCCAGTAACAAGTGCCCCCATAGATGCCCCCCAATCATGTGCCAGTAACAAGTGCCCCCATAAATGCCCCCCAATCATGTGCCAGTAAAAAGTACACCTGTAGATGCCCCCCAATCATGTGCCAGTAACAAGTGCCCCCGTAGATGCCCCCCAATTATGTGCCAGTAACAGGTGCTCCCATAGATGCCCCCCAATCATGTGCCAGTAACAAGTGCCCCCATAGATGCCCCCCAATCATGTGCCAGTAACAGGTTCCCCAATAGATGCCTCCAATCATGTGCCAGTAACAGGTGCCCCCATAGATTCCCCCAATCATGTGCCAGTAACAAGTACCCCATAGATGCCCCCAATCATGTGCCAGTAACAAGTTCCCCCATAGATGCCCCCAATCATGTGCCAGTAACAAGTACCCCATAGATGCCGACCAATCATGTGCCAGTAACAAGTGCCCCATAGATGCCCCAATAATGTGCCAGTAACAAGTACCCCCATAGATGCCCCCCAATCATGTGCCAGTAACAAGTACCCCCATAGATGCCCCTAAGCATGTGCCAGTAACAAGTGCCCCTATAGATGCCCCCTAGTCAAGTGCCAGTAACAAGTACCCCCATAGATTACCCTCAATCATGTGCAGGTAATAAGTACCCCCATAGATGCCCCCCAATCATGTGCAGGTAACAAGTGCCCCCATAAATGTCCCCAATCATGTGCCAGTAACAAGTGCCCCCATAGATGCCCCCCAATAATGTGCCAGTAACAAGTGCCCCCATAGATGCCCCCCAATTATGTGCCAGTAACAAGTTCCCCCATAGATGCCCCCCAATCATGTCCCAGTAAAAAATACACCCATAGATGCCCCCTCAATCATGTGCTAGTAACAAGTGCCCCCATAGATGCCCCCAATCATGTGCCAGTAACAGGTACCCCCATAGATGGCCCCCAATCATGTGCCAGTAACAAGTGCTCCCATAGATGCCCCCCAATAAGGTGCCAGTAACAAGTGCCCCCATAGATGCCCCCCAATTATGTGCCAGTAACAAGTTCCCCCATAGATGCCCCCCAATCATGTCCCAGTAAAAAATACACCCATAGATGCCCCCTCAATCATGTGCTAGTAACAAGTGCCCCCATAGATGCCCCCCAATCATGTGCCAGTAACAGGTACCCCCATAGATGGCCCCCAATCATGTGCCAGTAACAGGTGGTCCCATAGATGGCTCCCAATCATGTGCCAGTAACAGGTGCTTCCATAGATGCCCCCAATCATGTGCCAGTAACAGGTGCCCCCATAGATGCCCCCAATCATGTGCCAGTAGTAGTACCATATAAAAAAAAAAATACTTATACTTGCCTCCATCAGGCTGTCAGAAATGCGATGCAGGCCTCTTCTGGCGCTTAACGGCTCAGGCGGCGCAATGACGTCATCGTGCCACCTGCACCGGCCTCTGACAGAATGCAGGCCTAGTGCCTGCAGACTATCAGAGGAACAGGGAAGGGAGCCGCCTCTCCCTCACCTGCCCCGCCACACCACTTCCATCTGTATCGCTGTCCTGAGGACGGCCATACAGATGACTATGGAGATGAGCGCTTCCACAATGGAAGCGCTCATCTCCCTGTGCCCTGCCGTCACCCTTCACATCACCAGTGGCCAGTGGGGCTCAACAGGCAGCTGCCTTTGGCCCCCCAGGAGCAACTGGGCCCGGGAAAGCTGCCCCTTTTGCCCCACGTTAAAGACTGCCCTGTGTCCTTGTAGACGTGCTGCCGAGACCGAGCGGTTCTAAACTAAATACTCTATATTTACATATAGAGATAACAGTAGATTAGAGACAGCTGGCTGTGAGACCGTAGATAAGATCTCAGCAGCTACAGCAGCTAGTGCTTTTTGATCAGTAGAATATGGTGGGGCAGAGCTACAACTGTTTCTATGGAAGATCTACATGGCTACTGCTCATGCCCTGAAGCCTTCCATAGACATTTATGCAGCTGAGTAGAGGTGGCCATGCAGAAAGCTCTTAAGTGCGAGCTCCTGATATCCTGGCCACCCATGGAAAACAGAACAGCTGATAAAAACTTCTCAATCATGGCCACTGCTCAGGGGCGTACAAAGAAATATCTCGGGCCACTAGCAAGAATCTAAATCGGGCCCCCATTCCCCTTTTATAGCCCCTCCCACTACCCATTTTAGGCCTCTCCCTTTGTTCCATGAACTATTCTTGCTGACACGTTTTATAATTTATGCCATTGGGGCCGGATTGGGATTACAAAACAGCCCTAGCACACAAAAGAGCTATAATAGATGCAGTGTGTACAGATATATTGTATATACTGCTTGTACTAACATGTGAGGTACGAGGTAGAATAGATGCAGCGTGTACAGGTATATAGTAAATACAGCAGTGTATTGACAGCCCGTACCTCACATATCAGTACACTGCTGTATATACAATATACCTGTACACACTGCATCTATTAAACCTCGTACCTCAATATCAGTACACTGCTGTATAAACTATATATTTGTACATATTGCATCTATAATACTGTGTAATATATGCAATGTATATATATATATATATATATATATATATATATATATATATACAGAGCAGTGTATTGATGTGAGACATAGAAGGTATAATACTGTAGATGCAGTGTTTACAGAAATATGTGGTCAGTTATACGTTATGGTCACTGTGTGTGTGTGAGGTACATGAGGTAGTGGTTACTATAACTGTCTCAAGTATTATAAATGAGTGAGTAATGAGTAAAAACAGGGCGGGGGGGGGGGGGTAAATGACAAGAAGTGGAGGACCTCCTCTTACCACTCCATTCCAGTCCAGTCTGTTTGGATCAATGCAGAGCTGATTGTGAACTTCTAATACTTGCTGTTAGGATGACCTATGTCATCACACGTCCTGGCAGATGTACCTTTCAAACCTAGGAAGTACACCATTTTGGCTGCACTTCCTTTGCTAGATTCTGCAGGACCTGTGATGTTGAAGATGATGTCATCAAAGGTCCTGGTAGATGCACTGTCTAACCTGGGAACTACACTTTACACTGTGCAGTTCCCTTACAGGACCTGTGATGACATCATCAAAGGTCCTTTAGCTTTAGAAAGATAGGAGACAGGAGCAATTATGGGGTGGGGCCTCTCCTCCACTTTGGGCCCCTCTTTCTCATGGGCCCCATAGCAGCTGCGTGGTCTACCTATATGGTAGGTACGCCACTGCCATCGCTGCTGTATAGCAGTGGTGTCTGTAACCATAGGCTACCAAGTTTAAACACAGGAAAGAATAAAGTCCAAATATCTGAAAAAGGATTAAAGATGGAAAATTGAACATATTATTTATGTTATTATTTATACTATTTGGGATTTAAATACAACGGATCCACAAGATGGGAATATCCCTATATGTTTCCTGTACTGGAATACCCCTTTAAACCATGAGCCATGAAACATTATAAGGTGAAAGGTACTTTTAAAATTAATGACCGCAATATCATACCCATCATAGTGCTGTGACATGCTCTGTTCCTTCGCTATTTTTCTTAATTTTTTTATGTTGCTCTCTCTCTCTCTCTTTCATTTTGAACATCTTTCACATTTAGCTGCTTCTGTATAAACCCCAGTGCTCTGTCTTGTTAATTATTTCCTCCTTCATGTCTTTCTCCTGAAATCTTCTGACTCACCTCATATCATCCTCTCACTGCACATGTCAACTGTTCAGTATATCTGACAAATGTGCTGCTTTTTTTCACATAAATAGCATGATGTGAGCTACAGTTGCACCTGGAGAAAGGTTACAAAGTATTTTTATACTGTCCTAATAGATGCCAAAAGAACAGAATGTTAAAAGCACTTACAAGTACAATCTTCGTTCAGTGGTAATTTGAGGAAAGCAGGTGCCCTTTTTAAAAAAGAAACGGTTAATGTAACCTCCTCTCCGGCATTGCGTAAAACTTGCACCTGTAAAGAAAATGAAATTGTGAACAATATTCTTTTAAACATCTACATGAAGGTTTATTGTAGCATTCTGAACATTTCCGTCAAACAAAACCATATTTTCAGTCTATGTCCAATCTGCATATTTTGTGGATCTCTCAGAGACCCATTCATTTCTATAGGGCTGCAAAAAACCCTGACAGCACACGGATTTCATCTGTGTGCTGTCCGTATCTGTGCGGCTGTTCTACGAATGATAGAACATGTCCAATTCTTGTTTGTTTTTGGGACAAGAATAGACCTTTCATAAAGTCCGCAAGATGTGGCCAATATTCAAATTTTGCAGATCCACAGTTTGCAAACCGTAAAATGCATACAGCTGTGTGAATGTAGCCTTAGACAGATAGATGATGGATAGATAGATAGGTAGATAGATAGATAGATATAGACAAATGGATGGACAAACAGACAGATAAATAGACAGATAAATAAGTGGAAAAAGTATTTGATAAATCAACCTTTAAATGTACATTGACACAAGGAGGACATGCTGCAGATTTGCTGTCATAGATTTTTATGAGTAAAATCCCCAGCATTGTACACATGAGTTTTTAAGAAATTTCATCCACCACATTTGAAATTTGCAGCATGAAAATGTTTGAAATCGATGAGCCAATCAATGCTACAGCAGGCACGGAGGTGACCTAGCAGAACTATATTCTGTGCTATGCTGTGAATGAAGGTGGTTGGGTCTTACAGTGTCTGCCAGAAAGATGATCTTAGGGAATCAGGGTGAGTGAAGAATTAATAAAGCTTGTATTCTACTGCCAGGGAGAGTGAAGGAAAGGCTAGGATTACAAAGAAGAAAAAAACGTGTGTGTGGAATAAGCAAAAACTACAACACGTGTCCTACCACCAATCTAACATATAGAGTAATAGTGAGAACTCTGTCAGGTAATTTTTTTTTTTTCGTTTTAGTTTGCAAAAAGCATACAGTGAGGAACAAAAGTATTTGAAAACCCTGCTATTTTGCAAGTTCTCCCACGTAAGAAATCATGTAAGGGTCTGAAATTCACATTTTAGGTGCATCAGGAAATCCCATTGTATGATTTTTAAATAATTTATTTGTCTTGCACTGCAGTACATAAGTATTTGAACTCCTAAGAAAGAATTCTGACTCTCAAAGACCTGTTACTGTGCCTTTAAAAAGTCCACCTCTACTCCACTCATTAATCTAACTTAGTAGCACCTGTCTTAGCTCTTTAAAGACACCTGTCCACCCCACAGTCAAATGGGGTAGGAGAAAATAGGAGGACTGGTCAGTGTTGGTAACCCCTCTAATCCGCCTCTTTCTGGAAACCCATTGTGAGCGCCAATAGTGATAGGTTGGTAGGAAGGTATTTTAGTATGGTATATGTTGGTTATATAGTATAAATAAACTACACTGGGTCTCAAGTGCCTGAGAGACCGTTATCTGTAATATCATACAAGGCAATGTGTAGTAGATGAATAGAACAAACAAGTAAAAACATATGGGTAAAATTCGTATAAAAAGATACATGTATCAAAAAATACTAAAGTATCGTATACTTCTTACTCACTTCACGAGGGGGGTGGTTTACTAGGATAAGCATAATACACCTGTAAACCAAACACCCCCCCAGCCTGGATCACTTCTAGAATCTTACAAGATGAAGGCAGCCAATCACACGGGTGCTTCTGTTCACTTTTCTTTATTAGGGTAAATATCCAGCTCAACGCGATTCAGGACAGGCACGTCCTTCATCAGGAGAAATCAGATTCCCGAAACAATGCTGTCTTGACACCTTTTTCTGGGAAGTCTTTATCACCCACTGACTCCAATTAGGAGTATTTCCTCACTCTTCGTGGTAATGAACCAAATTTTTTCCTAAAATGGCTGCTGCACGTGTTAGGACATGGAGCAAGGAACGAGGGATCACCCACCATGCCATGCATGCAGCCAATCAGCAGCCAGCCAGCCCTGTGATGTTACAGCCTTATAAATAGCCTCAGCCATCTTGGATTCAGCCATTTTCCAGGGTACTTAGTGTAGGGAGAGACATCACCAAGAGCTAGGGACAGTGGTAGAAAAGACTTTAAAACTATTATTTTGCTGTATAGAAGTTAAGGCAAAGGATCATTCCACAGTATTGAAACAGAACAGGGTTCACTAGGGGAGTTTACAGCCTGGGTAATAGGAACAATCCTATTACACCTTCCTGCACTGACTGGGAATCCAAATTGTCATTATACAGCTCTGTAATCCCACCCGACCATTCTTGTTATTGGAGTGCAAGTGCTGTTTGATACAGCCATGAACAGGATTTATTACAGGGAAATATTTCTATGCCTTATTTGCCCTTGTGCGGTGCAGTTACAGTGGGGCAAAAAAGTATTTAGTCAGCCACCAATTGTGCTAGTTCTCCCACTTAAAAAGATGAGAGGCCTGAAGGTACACTTCAACTATGAGAGACAGAATGGGTGTATGGAATACAGGAAATCACATTGTAGTAAAATAACTATTTTGTCACCTACAAACAAGCAAGATTTCTGGCTCTCACAGACCTGTAACTTCTTCTTTAAGAGGCTCCTCTGTCCTCCACTCGTTACCTGTATTAATGGCACCTGTTTGAACTTGTTATCAGTATAAAAGACACCTATCCACAACCTCAGTCACACTCCAAACTCCACTATGGCCAAGACCAAAGAGCTGTTGAAGGACACCAGAAACTAAATTGTAGACCTGCACCAGGCTGGGAAGACTGAATCTGTAATAGGCAAGCAGCTTGGTGTGAAGAAATCAACTGTGGAAGTAATTATTATAAAATGGAAGACATACAAGACCACTGATAATCTCCCTCGCTCTGGGGCTCCACGCAAGATTTCATCCCGTGGGGTCAAAATTATGACAAGAACAGTGAGCAAAAATCCCAGAACCACACGTGGGGACCTAGTGAATGACCTGCAGAAAGCTGGGACCAAAATAACAAAGGCTACCATCAATAACACACTACGCCGCCAGGGACTCAAATCCTGCAGTGCTAGACATGTCCCCCTGCTTAAGCCAGTACCCATCTGAAGTTTGCTAGAGAGCATTTGGATGATACAGAAGGATTGAGAGAATGTCATCTGGTCAGATGAAACCAAACTAGAACTTTTTGTTAAAAACAACTCGTCGTGTTTGGAGGAGAAAGAATGCTGAGTTGCATCCAAAGAACACCATACCTACTGTGAAGCATGGGGGTGGAAACATCATACTTTGGGGCTGTTTTTTAGCAAATGGACCAGGACGACTGATCCGTGTAAAGGAAAGAATGAATGGGGCGATGTATCGTGAGATTTTGAGTGAAAACCTCCTTCCATCAGCAAGGGCATTGAAGATAAAAAACGTGGCTGGGTCTTTCAGCATGACAATGATCCCAAACACACCACCAGGGCAATGAAGGAATGGCTTTATGAGAAGCATTTCAAGGTCCTGGAGTGGCCTAGCCAGTCTTCAGATCTCAACCCCATAGAAAACCTTTGGAGGGAGTTGAAAGTCTGTGTTGCCCAGCGACAGCCCCAAAACATCACTGCTCTAGAGGAGATTTGCATGGAGGAATATGCCAAAATACCAGCAACAGTGTGTGAAAACTTTGTAAAGACAGGCTACTTTCACACTCACGTTTGGTGTGGATCCGTCATGGATCTGCACAAACGTATCAGATACGTTCAGATAATACAACCGCATGCAACCGTTCAGAACTGATACATTTGTATTATCTTTAACATAGCCAAAACGGATCCGTCTTGAACACCATTGAAAGTCAATGGAGGACGGATCCGTTTTCTATTGTGCCATATTGTGTCAGTGAAAACGGATCCGTCCCCATCGACTTACATTGTGTGCCAGGATGGATCCGTTTGGCTCAGTTTCATCAGACGGACACCAAAACGCTGCAAGCAGCTTTTTGGTGTCCGTCTCCAAAAAGGAATAAAGGCGGAACGGAGCCAAACTGAGCTAAACTGATGCATTCTGAGCGGATCCTTATCCATTCAGAATGCATTAAGGGCAAAACTGATCCTTTTTGGACCGCTTGTGAGATCCCTGAACGGATCTCACAAACGGAAACCAAAACGCCAGTGTGAAAGTAGCCTTACAGAAAACGTTTGACCTTTGTCATTGCCAACTAAGGGTATGTTGAGATGAACTTTTGTTATTGACCAAATACTTATTTTCCATCATAATTTGCAAATAAATTCTTTAAAATGTGATCTGGATTTTTTTTCTTATTATGTCTCTTATAGTAGAGGTATACCTATGATGAAAATTACAGGCCTCTCTCATCTTTTTAAGTGGGAGAACTTGCACAATTAGGCTGGGTGCAGACCTGAGCATTTTACAGCGCATTCCTACACGCTGTAAAACGCTCAACAAGGAGAAACCAATGCTTCCCTATCGGCATGGTTCTCACCTGGGCGTTTTACAGCGCGTACGATCGCGCTGTAAAATGCCCGACGCCCCAAGAAGTACATGAGCTTCTTTGGGGCGTCTTGTCGCACATAGACTTCCGGGAACATGTGACAATGGGCGCTTGTCTCTGTATGCGCGATTGCAAATGCCTGTACAATCACGCATACAGAGTGCTCCATCGCGAACGCTCAGGTGTGAACCCAGCGTAAGTGGCTGACTAAAAACTTTTTTGCCTCACTGTATATGTTCTAAGAATTTTTTGGCTTGTATTAGTGGGGAAAAAAAGGGCTTATTAGCCATTGTTTGGTGAAGAGAGAAAATTACAGCCCTTTTTTGCGTGCATTGGTGGCAAAAAAGATATATTATTGCCGTTCAGCAGTGCAGTTATATGTTCTAAAGCCTTTTGTGGAGTGTATAAGTGGAAAAAAGTAAGGGTCTATTTATTGTTCAGCGGTGCAGTTATATGTTCTAAAGCCCTTTTTAGTGAGTAGTAGTGGCAAAAAAATATATATTATTTGACATTCAGTGGTGCAGTTATATGTTCTAAAGCCCTTTCTGGTGTGTATTTGAGGCAAGTATTTTTCCATTGTGTGGTGAAGTGAGAAAATGACAGCGTTTTTTGGAGTGTATAAGTGGCAAAAATATATATATTTGCCGTTCAGCGGTGCCATTATATGTTCTAAGGCCCTTTTGGCCTATATTAGTGGCACAAAAAAAGTACCATATTTGCCGTTGTGTGGTGAAGTGAGAAAATTACAGCCCTTTTTAGTGGCAAAAAAATATATATTTGAAGTTTAGCAGTGCAGTTATATATTCTAAAGCCCTTTTTGGCGTGTATTAGTGGGGAAAAAGAAAAAGTTATTTTTAGCTGTTGTGTGGTGTAGTGGAAAAATTACAGCCCTTTTTAGCGTGCATTAGTGGCAAAAAAAAGCATTATTTGCCGTTCATGGCCGCAGTTATATGTTCTAAAGCCCTTTTTGGCGTGTATTAGTGGGAAAAAAGAAAAATGCTGATTATCCGTTGTGTGTTGAAGTGAGAAAATTACAGCCCTTTATGTTGTGTATTAGTGGCAAAAAATATATATTATTTGCCGTTCAGAGGTTAAGTTCTGTTGTACTACAGCCATTTACGGGGTGTATTAATAGGATAGATACATAAGTCCTATTACTCGTTCTGCGGTAAATTGCGATTGTTATATTTTTTTAATTTTTGGTGTGTATTTATAGGAAAAAGAATACATCTTATTAGCCGGTCTGACGTGAACCGGCATTGTTATACAGCCTTTGTTGGGGTGTATTAATTAGAAAAATAAGAATGTGTTATTAGCCGTTCTGCTGTGAATTTACATTGTCATTCAGTAGTGAAACAGCCTTTTTTGGAAAATTGGTTGGTGAATGTAGACTTTCTTCTGTAGGGACTGAGTAATTGCCTCGATTAGCCATTCAAAGGTGAAATCTGTTTGTGATACAGCCTTTTTTGGGAAAATTGGTTGGTCAATGTAGACTTTCTCCTGTAGGGACTGAGTAATTGCATCGATTAGCCATTCAGTGGTGAAATTTGTTTGTGATACAGCCTTCTTTGGGAAAATTGGTCAGTAGCTGGAACTACGGTCAAGGAAAATATATGTCCTTTACGGCCCACTGGGTAAATGTGGTTCCAGCCACACCACCAACTTGGCCAGGTGACGCCGCTTCCGCCTCCACGTTCTCAAGCTATTGGTCCTGCGACAATGTTCGCCTATGCCTCCTCATTCTCCACCGTGTCCTCAGCCTCCACTGCAGAGACAATTCACAGTGCTACTCCAGCATACCACATGTTCAGGGCATGGTGGTGTCACGCTGTTCTACACCTCATTTGTCTGGGTGAATGGAGTCACACAGGGAAGGAACTGCTGTCCTTCATCAAGAAATCAAATCTTGGCTTTCTCCACGACAACTCAAAATCGGAACCATAGTGACTGACAACGGGAAGAACATGGTGTCGGAGCTGCATCAAGCACGGCTGATCCATGCGCCCTGCATAGCACACATGTTCAATCTGGTTGTCAAGCGGTTCCTGAAGTCTTCCACCCATCTGTAAGACATCCTAAAAATGGCCAGGAAACTTTGCATGCTCTTTAGACACTCATACACCGCAAAGCACACCCTCTTTGAGCTTCAGCGGCAGAACGGCATCCCCCAACATAGGCTGATATATGCAACGTTTCCACCTGTTGGAATTCCACCCTCCAGTGGCTCCTAGATCTCACGGTCACATAAGCGCTGTGGGGGATGAACTGGAGGTGGAGGACATTGGAGCACAAGCAATGTGTAGTGAAATGGGTGGTTATAATACCCAGGGGACAGGAGAGGAGGAGCAGGAGCAGCCAGAGAAGCTCCAGGGCTATGAGGAAGACAAGGTAGAGGACCCAGACACACCATGGCAGTATCCAGTGGAGATGGAGGCAGGGAGTTCCTCCGAGTCACTTGCACAAATGGCCCGATGCATGCTTAATTGCTTGCGTAGTGACAGACGAATTGTCCGCATTCAGCAGAGAGATGACTTCTAGCTCTACACCTTGTTGGACCCTCGCTACCGGTCCAAAATGGGAGCCTTTTTTTACACCCGCTGAGAGGGAGGACAAACTGAACTACTATAGAGACATCCTCTTCCAGGTCTTATCGGGGGGTCCTCTGTGCTCACGTTTCTCTGCCATGGCTGCTGTGGCAGAATGGGGGGGTTGGAGCAGTTCCACCTTAATCGGCAGCAACTTGAGTCTAGAGTCGCTGATGAGCAGCTTTCTTCACCCACCTAGTAAAGAAACTACTCACCAGCAGCAGCAGCTAGGCCTGGAGCAGGACCTGAACCAGCAGGTGGTGGCATACTTATACAGCACCGATCCGCTGGACTACTAGGAAGCCAAACTGGATTTGTGGCAGCAACTGGCAGAATTTGCCCTGGAAAAGCTGTCTTGCCCGGCCAGTAGTGTGGCATTACAGCAGTTATTTAGTGTGGTGGGGGCCATAGTTACCGCAGGAAGAACTCGCCTGTCCACCCAAAAGGTGGAGAGACTGACCTTTATCAAGATGAATAAGGCGTGGATCAGCCAGGATTTCCACCCACCAATTCCTGATGCATCAGAATAGATCATCCATGGTGCCACACCAAAACTTTGACAAAAGAAACCCGTTTCTTCTGGCTACCTGCCTCAGCTTCTATTCTGATGCTGCCACCCACCTGATGCCACTCATCTGATGCCAAGTGCTCCTTATTTCACCCACCATCTTCAGCTGGTACTGGTATTGCCACCCACCTCCCCACTCTGTTACCGGGTCACTCTGTTGTCTTCTGATGCTGCTGCCACCTCCACATTATGTCACCTTGCCACTCTGTGGTCTCCTGATGCTGCTGTCACCTCCACACTATGTCACCTTGCCACTTTGTGGCTTCCTGATGCTGCTGCCACATCCACACTATGTCACCTTGCCACTCTGTGGTCTTCTGATGCTGCTGCCACCTCCACACTATGTCACCTTGCCACTCTGCAGTCTCCTGATGCTGCTGCTACCTCTACACGATGTCACCTTGCCACTCTGTGCCTTCCTAATGCTGCTGCCACCACCACACGCTGTCATTGCACCACTCTGTGGCCTCCTGATGATGCTGCTGCCACCACACTCTATCATTGTGCCACTCTGTGGTCTCCTCATGTTGCTGCTGCCACCTCCACACATCTGTCATTGTGCTACTCTGTGGCCTCTTGATGCTACTGCCACCTCCACACTGTGTGGGGATTTACTCTGGTAGTTAGGACTAGCGGATGCAGTATAGAGGAAAGTACACAGTTCTCTAATAAAACAGCTGTGTTTATTCACACATTGTTGTATAACAAAATGCAGATAACGTGTATCACAAAACGCAGGTGGCTTGGTGTTTGTTGACACATAAGGAAAGTCCATAAACAATAAAAGTTACCTTTTCTCCTTGGTGTTAATTCACACCCTGTTAGCCGTTCAGCCTTATCAAGTCCATAGGCGGCTTGTTCGCCTTTAGAGGGTCCTGAGTCCTCCAGCCCGGCTCACACCTCAAATCCCAGCACAGCCCTCAGTTCACAGCCCACAGACTCCTGAGCTCCACTGTCAGATGGAGGTAAATCCACAAACCTGGCAGTGCTGGCTTGTTTGTTTTTATGCCTGGCAAAATCCAGCCTGGAATATGGGGAGTAGTCACCCACCCAGCACTTTGACTACTCCCAGTAAGAGCTATCCCGGATAAGCTATAAAAGCCATGCTAAATCTTTAGGTGTCAATTATCAATAGCTGCTTCTGACACATAAAATATCAGCTCTTACTTCACCGAGACCAGGAACCTCGGTGACACATACCTTTCATCCACAATGATTTCAGGTACCTTCTTACAACTGTCATTGTGCCACTCTGTGGCTTCCTCTTGATTCTGCTACCGCCACCTCCACACTCTGTCATTGTGCCACTCTGTGGCCTCCTTATGCTGCTGCTGCCACCTTCACACTGTCATTGTGCCACTCTGTGGCCCCCTCTTGATGCTGCTGCCGCCACCTCCACAGTCTGTCATTGTGCCACTCTGTGGCCTCCTCCTGATGCTGCTGCCACCTCCAGAATCTGTCATTGGGCCACTCTGTGGTCTCCTCATGCTGCTTACACTTCACCAATATGCCATAGGGCAGCTCTGTGGACTTTTCAAGCTTTGCCATGCTGTGTTGGAGCTTATCGGCCAGGGCGAGAATAGCCACACAGGCAAACAGTTACTGAAGGACACCAAGCAGCAAAGATCCTTCTGTCATCCCACCAACTCCAACTGGGCGCAACACCTGGCAGCCCTGGATTGGGGTGAAATAACAAATGCTCAATGCATGGCACACATCTTTAACCATGTGGTGCAACACTTTTGTGTACACTGGCTTGTGTAACGTGCTGGCAAGCTCCAGCCAGTGGCGTCGCCAGGGGGGGGCCAGAGGGGGCCACGGCCCCCCTACATCATGCTGTGCCCCCCCATGTTCCCCCCCAACTAAAATGGCCGCCAAAGTGAGCCGCCGCAGTCGGGCACAGGGAGATTAGCGATGTCCGGTTCATGAGTCGATTCACCTGACTGAGCTGATCCGAGTGAACAGCTCAGTCAGATAGCAGAGCAGAGAGATGCCGCAGCAGGGAGGAGTGTAATCTGATCCTAGAGTGGAAGCCAGCTCCTCCCCTCCCCACCCAACCAATTAGAGCTCAGGCAAGCAGCTTTGAGTCACACACTGTACAGGAGGGAGTCTAAGAATCGAATGAGTCATCTAAAGATCCGACTTAGTTAGAGACTCATTCGATTCTTTGAGTTAGGGCTCTTTCACACCTGCGTTCTTTTCTTCCGGCATAGAGTTCCGTCGTCGGGGCTCTATGCCGGAAGAATCCTGATCAGTTTTATCCTAATCCATTCTGAATGGAGAGAAATCCATTCAGGATGCATCAGGAGGCCGGATCCGCAAGGCCGGATCCGGAATTAATGCCCATTGAAAGGCATTGATCCGGATCCGGCCTTAAGCTAAACGTCGTTTCGGCACATTGCCGGATCCGACGTTTAGCTTTTTCTGAATGGTTACCATGGCTGCCGGGACGCTAAAGTCCTGGCAGCCATGGTAAAGTGTAGTGGGGAGCGGGGGAGCAGTATACTTACCGTCCGTGCGGCTCCCGGGGCGCTCCAGAGTGACGTCAGGGCGCCCCAAGCGCACGGATCACGTGATCGCATGGCACGTCATCCATGCGCATGGGGCGCATGGATGACGTCATTCTGGAGCGCCCCGGGAGCCGCACGGACTGTAAGTATACTGCTCCCCCGCTCCCCACTACACTTTACCATGGCTGCCAGGACTTTAGTGTCCCGGCAGCCATGGTAACCATTCAGAAAAAGCTAAACGTCGGATCCGGCAATGTGCCGAAACGACGTTTAGCTTAAGGCCGGATCCGGATCAATGCCTTTCAATGGGCATTAATTCCGGATCCGGCTTTAATAGCGTCCTGGCTGCCATAGTAACACTGAAAGCATTTTGAAGACGGATCCGTCTTCAAATGCTTTCAGTTCACTTGCGTTTTTCCGGATCCGGCGTGTAATTCCGGCAAGTGGAGTACACGCCGGATCCGGACAACGCAAGTGTGAAAGAGGCCTTAAAAGAACAGTGAGTCACTAGAACAGTTTAAACTGAGGGCCGGAATAGGCCTGCATCGCATCGCCGACATGGAGGTAAGTATAAGTGTTTTTTGTTTTTTTTACAATAGTTTTACAGGAACATTAGGGGGGCTCTTGTTACTGGCACATTGGGGGGGCTTATTACTGGCACATTGGGGGGGCTTATTACTGGCACATTGGGGGGCTTATTACTGGCACATTCGGGGGGCTTATTACTGGCACATTTGGGGGGTTTATTACTGGAACATTGGGGGGCTTATTACTGGCAAATTGGGGGGCTTATTACTGGCACATTGGGGGGCTTATTACTGGCACATGATGGGGGGATTATTACTGGCACATGATGGGGGGGCTTATTACTGGCACATGATGGGGGGCTTATTACTGGCACATGATGGGGGGCTTATTACTGGCAAATTGGGGGGCTTATTACTGGCACATTGGGGGGCTTATTACTGGCACATGATGGGGGGGCTTATTACTGGCACATGATGGGGGCTTATTACTGGCACATGATGGGGGGCTTATTGCTGGCACATGATGGGGGCTTATTACTGGCACATGATGGGGGGGCTTATTACTGGCACATGATGGGGGGCTTATTACTGGCACATGATGGGGGCTTATTACTGGCACATGATGGGGGGCTTATTACCGGCACATGATGGGGGGGCTTATTACTGGCACATGATGGGGGATTATTACTGGCACATGATGGGGGGGCTTATTACTGGCACATGATGGGGGGCTTATTACTGGCACATAATGGGGGGCTTATTACTGGCACATGATGGGGGGCTTATTACTGGCACATGATGGGGGGGTTTATTACTGGCACATGATGGGGGGGCTTATTACTGTCACATGATGGGGGTCTTATTACTGGCACGTGATGGGGGCTTATTACTGGAATGTGATGGGGCTTATTACTGGCACGTGATTGGGGCTTATTACTGGCACGTGATGGGGGGCTTATTACTGGCACGTGATGGGGGGCTTATTACTGGCACGTGATGGGGGCTTATTACTGGAACATTGGGGGGGCTCTCATTACTGGCACGTGATGGGGGCTGGGCTCTTATTACTGGCACATTGGGGGGCTCGTGTTACTGGCACGTGATGGGGGCTTATTACTGGCACGTTATTGAGGGCACTTATTACTAGCACGTTATTGGGGGCACTTATTACTGACATATTATTGGTGGGCACTATAGGGGCATCTACTGAGGCCACAAAGAAGGGGTATTTTATATGGGGGGCTCTGTACAGTAGAATTTTATACTGGGACACATGGTGGGTACTATGGGGAAGGTGGGAGAAGAGTACTATAGGGTCATTTACGGGGGGCACTAAGAAGAGGTATTTTATACTTGCAAATTATGGGGGACACTGAGGGCACCTACTGGGGCACGATATATGGGGAATTTTATACTGGTACATTATGGGGGGCACTAGGAGGAAGGGGGGAGAGGAGCACTATGGGGGCATTTACTGGGGGCACTATATAGGGGTATTTTTTACTGGCACATTATGGGGGACATTAGCTCAACTAGGGGCATTACAAGGGGGTATTTTTTGCACTGTCACATTATAAGGAGAATCATTTCTACTGGGGGGGGGCATTATGGTGGGCTTTATTACTCCACATGGTAGGACCCCCTAGTAGCAGCACCAGCCTCTCTCCCTGCTCTGCTATCCCTCTGCTCCTTCTCCAAATCCTTATTATGAAATCTTTCTCATTAGGATAAAACACAACATCAGCTCCGCCGAGCCCCCGGCCAAAGTGTGGAAGTGGTGTCCGAGATCCCCAAGGGCCAAGCCAAGTAATTGTAAGTTTTCATAATTCTATAAGCACCCTTGTTCTGTGGCGGCGGACAGAAAATATTTTGGAAGTGGCCCTCCCGAGACCAGGCTCTGGATCCGCCACTGGTCTGGACTGCTCACAGGAGTGTACATTTCTTCTATACTGTAATCCGTATGTTCTGACCTGCAGAAATCGGCACTCGCTCGGTAACAACTAACAGGCAGTACCTGTAGACTGTAGCCTGTCCCTGTTACCGAAGCTAGCCGAGTGGTGTAAGGTTAAGGTACTAGTAGAGATGAGCGGCCGCTTAATCCTGATTTAAAGTTTAAGTTACTGCAGGATATGGATTGCAGTTTAGAAATGTCAAATGTACACTCCTGTGAGAGGCGGGGAGGGGGATCTGTGGATGACACTGTTATGGAGGGGGAAATGGGGATGACACTGTCATGGGGTGTATCTGTGGATGACACATATAGCATAAGATGCTATATACGGTATGTGTCATGCACAGATCCCCCCCATAGCAGTGTCATCCACAGATCCCGCTTCCTATAAAAGTGTCATCCACAGGCAGCTAGCACATGTTGAAATCTGAGTGATTTTTTATATATTTTTTTTAACCACAGACAGCAGGACCTTTCTTTCCTGTTGCGGTTTTAGGTATTGGGTAAAGTATTGCGGCATTTCTAAGCGTACTTGTGTAAATGTATCGTTGCTATAGCTGCCTCCCTTCTACTTTTGTCCTGGCCCCCAGTGTGCCCCCCCAAAATTTGAAAGCTAGAGACGCCACTGCCAGCAGACTGTCCAAGCACTTCAGCAATTCTTACATGGTGAAGAACGCACTCCTGGACCTGCAGCGACAGTACAGCCTGCTGCTACAAAACTTAATCCACAAAATGCCAACTCGCCGGAATTCAACATTGTACATGATTGAATGTCTGTGCGAGCAGCAGATTTTGCCATGCACAGCAGCAGTAGCCAGTACAGTCCCCTCAACATGATAGAGCAATCTTTCCACATGCTGTGCCAGGCTCAGGCCAGTCAGCAAGCCGACAGCTCCCACCTCAATGCCCAGGTTCAAGTCTACATAAACTCTGACCACCCTTTGGTGCATACCATGTTTCTTGACCCCATGGATTTCTGGGCAGACAGACTGGAACAGTGGCCCGAGCTGGCAGAGCACTCTCTTTTTACTCTTTCTTGACCACCCTTCAGTGATACCACCTTCTTACTGTTACAGTCCTAAGTATAAATGGATCATGAAAGACATCTATACAGTGGGATGCGAAAGTTTGGGCAACCTTGTTAATCGTCATGATTTTCCTGTATAAATCGTTGGTTGTTACGATAAAAAATGTCAGTTAAATATATCATATAGGAGACACACACAGTGATATTTGAGAAGTGAAATGAAGTTTATTGGATTTACAGAAAGTGTGCTATAATTGTTTAAACAAAATTAGGCAGGTGCATAAATTTGGGCACCACAAAAAAGAAATGAAATCAATATTTAGTAGATCCTCCTTTTGCAGAAATTACAGCCTCTAAATGTTACAGCCTCTAAATGCTTCCTGTAGGTTCCAATGAGAGTCTGGATTCTGGTTGAAGGTATTTTAGACCATTCCTCCTTTCAAAACATCTTTAGTTCATTCAGATTTGATGGCTTCCGAGCATGGACAGCTCTCTTTAAGTCACACCACAGATTTTCAATTATATTCACGTCTGGGGACTGAAATGGCCATTCCAGAACGTTGTACTTGTTCCTCTGCATAAATGCCTTAGTGGATTTTGAGCAGTGTTTAGGGTCGTTGTCTTGTTGAAAGATCCAGCCCCGGCACAGCTTCAGCTTTGTCACTGATTCCTGGACATTGGTCTCCAGAATCTGCTGATACTGAGTGGAATCCATGCGTCCCTCAACTTTGGCAAGATTCCCAGTCCCTGCTCTGGCCACACAGCCCCACAGCATGATGGAACCACCACCATATTTTACTGTAGGTAGCAGGTGTTTTTCTTGGAATGCTGTGTTCTTTTTCCTCCATGCATAACGCCCCTTGTTATGGCCAAATAACTAAATTTTAGTTTCATCAGTCCCCAGCACCTTATTCCAAAATGAAGCTGGCTTGTCCTAATGTGCTTTAGCCCACCTCAAGCGGCACTTTTTGTGCTGTGGGCAGAGAAAAGGCTTCCTCTGCATCACTCTCGCATACAGCATCTCCTTGTGTAAAGTGCGCCGAATGCTTAAACAATGCACAGTGACTCCATCTGCAGCAAGATGATGTTGTAGGTCTTTGGTGCTGGTCTGTGGGTTGACTCTGACTGTTCTCACCATTCGTCGCTTCTGTCTATCCAAGATATTTCTTGGTCTGCCACTTCGAGCCTTAACTTGAACTGAGCCTGCGGTCTTCCATTTCCTCAATATGTTCCTAACTGTGGAAACAGACAGTTGAAATCTCTGAGACAGCTTTCTGTATCCTTCCCCTAATCCATGATGGTGAACAATCTTTGTCTTTAGGTCATTTGAGAGTTGTTTTGAGACCCTCATGTTGCTACTCTTTAGAGAAAATTAAAAGAGGAGGGAAACTTACAATTGACCCCCTAAATACTGTTTCTCATAATTGGATTCACCTGTGTACAGTATGTAGGTCAGGGGTCACTGAGCTTACCGAGCCAATTTGAGTTCCAATAATTAGTTCTAAAGGTTTTGGAATCAATAAAATGACAACAGTGCCCAAATTTATGCACCTGCCTAATTTTGTTAAAACTATTATAGCACATTTTCTGTAAATCCAATAAACTTAATTTCACTTCTCAAATATCACTGTGTGTGTCTCCTATATGATATATTTAACTGACATTTTTTATCGTAACAACCAACGATTTATACAGGAAAATTATGACGATTAACAAGGTTGCCCAAACTTTCGCATCCCACTGTATATTGATCTTTGATATATTCATAGATAAAATAATTTTTGGACTATATAAGAAGCAATTTTTAGCAGGGAACATTTTGCTAAAAAGTGCCAGTGCTGGAACTCCCTGATTGCTTCCTTAAAAGGCTATTCTGGTTGCTTGAAGTTATCCCCTATACACAGAAAAAGGGATAACTATTAGACCAGTGGGGGTCTTATCAGTGGGACCCTCACTGATCACGAGAATGAGCATACCCCGTACCTCCTGAAATTAATGAAGCAGCCGGTCGGACATGCATATGGCCACTCCATTAATTTCTATGGGAATTCTGGAGATAGCCGAGCACTGTACTAGGCTATCTCCATAACTCCCATAGAAATTAATGGAGCGGCAACGCATATGTGTGACTATTGACTCTAATAGTTATCCCTTATTCTGTGGTTAGGGGATAATGTCAAACAACCAGAGTACCCCTTTTATGATCTGGCAGAATATTCATACAGTGCTCTGTTTTATCAACGGAAGAGCTGTGCATCTGCACACTATTTTCTCCCTGCCTGACACTTATTTATGCGATCAGTTCAGGCAGGAGAAGAGCCTGAACTGTTCAGCCTCTTTTCCTGCCTTCCTGAACATAAAGGTTGAATAAAGTAGAAAACATTGTTTTCAAATTTGCTGTTGTCTAAATCTGGGCTGTATCTTATAGTCAGGTGCGCCTTAAAGTTATGAGATCTCTCCTCAGACATCTTTTTTTTTTTCTAAACTAAATAACCTTAATTTTTATAACATTTTCATATTTTTCTAAATACATAAAGATGTATCAAAAGGTCTAATATTACTGTTGGGGCTGTAGGAAACTGAGGCATACCCCTCTGTAATACATTTGGTAATAAGCCAACCAAAGCAGTGATCAATTATTTCACTAAAACATAACTTTTAATTCAACAATATTAAAATTATAGGCCCTGAGGTAATATGATATTACCAAGTAGCCACTCATAAAGAGTCACAAATAATATCAACTCATGTAGGAAACTAAGTGCACGGCGACACTTGATAAGAAAATCTTTGTTCCTACCGCCCTGTCGTCAGGATCCAGAAGGCAGCCAGTATCCAGGTAAGTAGGTATCAACTCCTTTAGAGGAGACTCTATGCTGCAATAACTCATGGGATTTTGGGGTCTAATATATCCCTAATATGGCCCTGTGGTGGTATAACCCTAGCCAATAGATGTTAGAGCAGCCTCACCACAGGGCACTTGTCCTTGAGGAGGGCGACCACGCCTGGAATCTTTCCCTGTTTGCTGGCCCTAATATGGCCCTATCGTAGTCCCAGCCCTTACATGCAAGTTTCATATTCAAAGTAAAACAATGATCAGGGGAATTAATCAGGATACTTAGGCAGAAAAACTAAGGGAAGACTGTGTTGGGGATATAAATAATCCCAACTTGAACCACGATCAATCAACAGTATAATAAACAGTTCCTTCTATGATGACAAGGTGATACTAGTTATAACACACCTATTTGTCCATCCAAAAATTGTAATGAGGAGGTGGAAATGGAGCCTTAGATATAACTCCCTAGCCTCTCGCAAGGACATGATAGCAGCCACGGGCAATAGATCGCTCGTGGCTGCTATCACGCCCTTGTGTGATGACCAGCACAGGGCCATATTAGGGATAGATTAGACCCCAAAATCCCATGAGTTATCACAGCATATAGTCTCCTCTGAGGGAGTTGATTCCTACTTACCTGGATTCTGGCTGCCTTCTGGATCCTGATGACAGAGCGGTAGGAACAAAGGTTTTCTTATCGAGTGCCGCCGTGCACTTAGTTTCCTATTCAATATTATTTGTGACTATGAGTTGCTACTTGGTTCTATCATATTACCTAAGGGCCTATAATTTTAATATTGTTGAATTAAAAGTTATGTTTTAGTGAAATAATTGATCACTGTTTTTGGTTGGCTTGTTGGATTTTTCAGTGATTTGTTATATAGACAGCGTGTTACCTCTTTCCTTCTGTATTGTTAAATACATTTGTCAATTAAAGCCTTTAGGCACATCAGCGTATAGGTCTTCTTGTCATGAGTTGGCCACATAACACAAACATTATAAGAATTCAGCCCAAGAAACAGATTTTTGCTCCCAAGAAAGGACCATTTGTGAGGTAGTTTATAGTTAGAACCCTAGTATCATAAAATTAGCTGTTGGAAAAAAAGCAGTGGACAGGCACAAGTAATGACTTCAGTCACCAGTGTTGTTTCCTGCTGCTTTTCTTTTTAGACACACGTCTGGTAGCCAGCTGGTTCATTTTGGCAGTAAGCTACTGTACTGTAATGTGTTCATCTGCCCTCTTGTACCTTCGTAGCCGGCATTCCCCTCTCACATCAATAGTATGTGGTGCACTGCAGTTTCCAAGGCGCTGATTCGCAGTGGTGCCATTTGCCACTTATGATACATTTTCCCCACAGCAGCACACAAACAGTTAACAAACCGCGCAGTTTAAGACATACTGCCAACCTTGGCTCGAAAAACAATAATCAGGCCTTTTTGCAACTCTGATAAATTGACCCTTTTACCCATGACAGTAATGAGGGATATGTGTGCAGACTCAGATCGCACACCTTATATACCCACCATGACAGCACACCATACGTTACTTCCATTAAGAGCTTCGCACATGCTGTCGACGTCGAAAGTATGAAGTGGTCATAACAATTTGACTCAACCGTGTGCTGTATATACTGTAAAATGTTTACAGTGTATTTATAATGAAAGGTAATAAGAACCTATTGCTTGATCATGATTGATTCATTATGCTTTTGTTTTGTTTTATAAATCTTTTTATTTCAGTTTCATATGGACATATACATTTGTACCCGAAACACATCAACTTTAACAATAAAAAAAATCCAGATTAACAATTAATAATTGAAATTACTAATTTTTCTATTTCCTTTTTATTTTTTTCCCCTTTCCCAAACCCCCTTAGTTAATACCCACCCACCACCCTTGGGAAAGACACGTGTCCAGCCCTATAGTAACAATTTTTTCCATATTTCATCAAGATTTTGTGATTTTTTACTATGGCCCTCCATCACCCGTTCTTCTTTAATCAGATTATCAATTGCTTTTCTCCACTGACCCACTGTCGGGGGTCTTCCTTTACCCATTTACTAAGTATGAGAAGACTAGCTTGGAATAATACTTTGCTCAGGACCAATCTTATCTTTTTATTTAACTTCAAATGTTTGGTTGCCCCTAATATGCAAGTTACTGGATCTTCAGATATTTGAACCTTCAAGAATAGAAATACAGTCTCTGCTATTTCTGTCCAATATCTGAACAGTCTGGGGCATCTCCAGAAACAGTGTATTAAGTCTGCTCTCTCTCCCCATTATGCTTTTTAATTAATCTTTAAGAAAAAGTGCTCCTGTCTAACAGGCAAAAATTTATAAAGTTTCCACTTAAATGAGTTATCTGAGATTGGACATCCCAGTTCCAGCGCCTTAGCTTCCACCCTGCCGCCTCCATTCTCAGAAGTTTAAAGTGCCGTCTACATTTATATGACCTGCTGGCCATTCAATGGCCTCATCAGTGATGTATAAAGCAAAACCACATGACTACTGACCGTTTGTTGTCACGTCAGTGGTGCACCTCCATAGTGATGTGTGCAAGAATGGCATATAACTACTGAGCCTTAGCAGTCACATGCCATTGCAGTACATATCATCACCGAGTCCACTAATTGAGATCTTTGACTGTGAAACTACCACCACACTGTCCCTGCCCATTTCCATCCTCTATGTGCTGGTGTCATGATTTTCTATTGCCTCATCAAGGCACCAGCCAAATAGTGAAAGATTGATCTATTCTAGCTTACAGTACCAGCAATCTCAGGACAGCAATGTACAGGAGCAAACTTTTATCTTTTCTGTCAGATCGTCTCAGTAGCAGAAGTTACATATCCATCTTTAAAGTGGTAGTTTAAATTTTAAAATACACAGTTGTCATATGATGTTTTACTGATCAAACAGTGGCTGGTTACCATTATTTCCTATTTGCTGGAGGGTAGTTATTTAAGTACACCTTTATGGGCAATTTTTTTTTTCATGAATGCATTTAACTCATTTTGAGCAAATTTTTTCTTCAATTGGTCTTTATTAAAAATGTTGAACCACTGTCTTTGTGCAGCTTTGAGTTTATCTAGTAGGAGAGCCTGAATTTTCACTCTGTTTCATCAGGCAGCTCACCTGATGAGTTCCTTAACTCCGATCTCTCACCTTATAAACATGTAATATAGCTCAAATCTTACCGATAAGAATGTTGCTTAATGTGGATTTACACATCCAGGTAATCTGTCAAATCATTGGGAATGAACGTTCCTGTGGAAACGCGTTCCCGACAATCTGCCCATGTAAAGGTGCAGCCAATCACCCAATGAACAAGCAAAATGCTGATGGTTAGTGCAGGCACATAAATTATCATTTCTGGGCAGCAGATCGTGCAGTCTAAACAGCGATCTACTGCCCAGAAACAATGTAGTTGTATGAGGACGAGCAATAGAAATAGCAATCCCTTGTCATCATACTGTGAAGGTGATTCTCCACTTCCACTTAACAAGCAGCTGACTGTCAGGAAGGAAAATGAGTAAAATGCAATAATGAAAAAGGTGTACATAGCTAGGGCTGAAACGATTCATCAATTTAATCAATGTAATCAAGGCAAAAAAATCCTCGATGCAGGTTCCCTTCATTGAGGATTCGTTTAAATCACGTGACCATGGAGCATGAGTGAAGTGAAGCTTCTAACTCACCGCTCCGTGGCCTCCCAACTCAGCATCGCGCTGCACTGGCCAGGGCCTTGCGTGCACACATCGTTAGTGCTCTGGCTGATGCTGTGTGTGACAACAGGTCCCTCTCAGTGCATGCTGGTATGAAGATGTGTTTCCTGCAGACTCCATGTGTCAGGAAAGGTAATTATATAGTTAGCAGCGGGGGGATCCTGTGATGGCGGGGGCACCTGTGATTTGGCTTGGAGGGGCTGATCTGATGGGATTGGGGGACATGGTGGATGGCATGGAGGCACTGGGAAAGGAAGACATCATGGCAATCTGGATGGCATGGAGGGGCTGATGGCAGTGCCATCATGGGGGCACTGGGGGACATGGCATGGAGGGGCTGATTTGATGGCATGGAGGCGCTAGGGAAAGGGGAACACCATGGCAATCTGGATGGCATGGAAGGGCTTATGGCAGTGCCATCATGGGGGTACTGGGGACATGGCATGGAGGGGCTGATCTGATGGCACTGGGGGAGTGGGGGACATGGTGGATGGTATGGAGGCACTGGGGAAGAGGGACATCATGGCAATCTGGATGGCAGGAAGGAGCTGATGGCAGTGCCATGATGGGGGAACTGGGGGACATGGCATTGAGGGGCTGATCTGATGGCACTGGGGGAGTGGGGGACATGGCAATGGATGGCATGGGGGTCTGGCTCTGATTGCAGCAAGGGAGGGTCTAAAAGTGGCAGCCTGGGGGTCTGATCATAGTGGCATGGGGGTATGATTGTGGGCTTGCGGCATGGGGGGACTGATTTGAGGGCAAGGCTGACTGACTTGGGAGGGGTCTTATCAAAATGCTATGTCACTGTGTTGCATTTTTTGTCCGGATCACCATTACAATCAATAGGCATCCAGCTATGACAGATGCAGCCAGTGAACTCCGGCAGTCTGTTCCTCCACCAGAACAAACTGCTGGAGTTCACAAGATAACCTTAAATACACATTCTGGCAGAAGAACAGCCTGCTGGAGTGTACCGTATTGGGTATAGCCGGATACAACCAGCTATATTCTCTCATTGACTATAATGTCGTCCAAGGCCATCTGGCCACATTCCGGAATACGTGCTGGGTATCGTCCAAAGCTTTTTTTTTTTTGGTCCGGCAAAAACCCAGCTTGAATGCTGTAACAAGGCAGGACCCCATTACAGTCAATCGCTGAAGCAGGAGGCAGATAATCCAGCTATACCCGATATGGTACATTCTGGCTGTTCTTCTGACAGAATGTATATTGCAGCTGAGAAAGAAGCCTTGTGTGTGCAATTATGTGCTATACCACTGTAAGAAATAAAAATATTGTTTTTATAAAAAAAATACATTATTTTAAGAAGGTTTTTCTTATTAGAGTACTTGATTAATCGTAAAAAAAAAACGATAGAATACTCGATTACTAAAATAATTGTTTACTGCAGCCCTAGACATAGTCTTTAATTTTTTACAGAAAAAAAAAAGAATTCTGCTGAATTTGTTTTCTGCTATATAAATATAGATGATTACCACTATTATTATTAATATTATTATTACCTCTACCAATAATTAAAATTGGAGTCATGTAATATACAATACATAAGGTGCTTGTCCGCACAGTGATTCATTCAGCTGAATAAAGCATAACTTTAGCTGTCACTGTAAGGTCGAACAGCATGTATTCAAAGTCATACAGCGACATGTGTATTTCATAAATGCCCAGGTTTAAATAACAGATCTGACAATGTAGACAATGACAAGAGTGGCCGGTAAAATGTTTTGTTCTGAGATACATAGATACAGCCCTGTCATATTCGTCATATTCTAGTAATAGGAGCTGTGCAGCCAACAGGTTACAATGTTCTAGAGTCCACAATCAAAACCATCATACTGTGTAATAAAACCCAATTATTACTTATATTGTGGATTTATGGATGTATTAATAAACCTATAAACCGTATCTGTCATACTGATAGCTTTAGTGTAGTGTGCATATGGCTGTATTACACCACTATACATTACAAGGTCCGTATTGTCAACTCATAATATGGCAGCCATAATATGAAGCCATATGGAAAAGCCTTGGTTAACAATCCTAACTCAGCCCTTTGCAGGATTGTGGGTGAGGATCCAAGATCTGCATCCAACTCAGTTAGTCAGTGCTTAGAGATAGTTCAGAAAGGAAGGAAGCTGTGCCTTGTGCTTCTTCTTCTTAGGCCCAGAAAGTTCCAGAGACTAAAATATCTCTGTTTGAATTACTGCAAGATCAACATAAAGAAAGATAAAGGAGAGAACTAGAGTTCTTAGAATTTGCATGGCGAATAATTGGATTCTGCAGAGTAACCTGCAACTACTGCCATTTAGACTTTGCTGCTGTGAGGGACACCATTAAGACACCCATCATTGCTACACACATCCTGGCCAGGCGTACCTTCAAAACCTTGTATCTCGCAGTGGACATTACAGACATTATTGCCAAAGTATTGTTGCCTGAATAGATTCTACTGAGAGACACTTTAGTAAGATAGAAAGGAAAGAGGGCAGTAACTCCCACACTAAATCCATACATCACTATCTGGGAGAGGATTATACTATGTACATTTGGAACTGTGACTGCTATAGTTGACTGTACTACAACTCCCATTTTGCACTACAGTAAAGAGAGACATTTCTTCCTCTATCTCTGGCCTGGTTTCCTGACTCCTACACCATACACTGGCTATTGCATTCTGCATGCACTAGCTTGCACCCATACAAACACTCAACATCACAGGCACCCCAACTACCATCAGGCAGGTGCCCTAGAAGCAGGGTGTGCCCGGGGGTTATAAAGGTTGTGTCCTCCTTTTACTGTACAACCCTAGAGAACAACACTGCTGGGAAAACCTGTGTGATTGACAGCCGCTACCACTCTTATCCTATGCTTCACAACTGCAACAGATAGAATGGTAACATCGAATTGTCAATTTATGCATACAGTGCATTTCCAGAATAAAGGCAAGATGTTGAGGAAAAGATGTCCCAGAAATGTTATTTTCTAGGGATTGCAAATATTTAAAATAAGTGGAGCAGTTGGGTAGCTGGGTGATACATTGTGAAAAGTGGGCACTCAGTTAATAAGGGAGTGTTCCCATGTAGAAACCACAGGGTAACTTTACCATGTGACTATCATTTGAAGGGGTATTCACATCTCTGACATTCCTGTGGATGTGCCATAAAAGTCCAGTAGATGTGGACTCTATTTCAAGAACTCTTGCATAATGGAAACCAGCCGGATCCGTTATGCAGCCCATGACAGAATGCAAAACAGAATGCCTCTTAAAGGCTTTTGTGGCGCATTCTGTAATAGAATTTCCTTATATTCTGTGATAACGGAATCCATAATAGAAACTCGAAAACATCAAGTTCACTCATCCCTAGTGTTGAGCGAAGCACACTTTGGATCAGAGATCCAAAGTAGCTTCATTCAAAACATTGTTTGAAGTCCCATCTCCATACAGCATTCAAATGTATGGGCTTTGAGGAGGTGAAATATGTTATGTCCGAAGTCTCGCCAGACTTTGTTGAATAACTTCGGCATTTGATTCTTCAAATTGAAAGCCACTTTAAAACTGGGATCCAAAGTCAACTATATATTTGAATGCTGTATGGAGAGGGATCTCTGTACAGCATTCAAACGAAGTTTGCTCAACATTAGTCCAGATGATATGTTAACTTCTGACTGTTATGAGCACTGTGGGCATTGCGGGCGGCAGAGATCTCACGGTTCTCCTGGCCAGCACTGAATTGGTGCTGACTCAGCGCAGCAGCAGCATCTGGTTGTCATGGAATGCCAATCCCTGATGCAGCCCTCCTGGGGAGCAGATGTCATGATCCCCCGTCAGCGCTGAATCGGTGCAGCAGCAGTATCTGGTTGCCAGAGGAGCCAAGTTAGTGATGTGGCCCTCTGAAGGATCTGAGCCCCAGGCCAATGAAAGGGCACATCGGGGTTTCAGAACGTCAGCACACCCAGCTGACAGCCTAAGCTGACATTTAGAGAAACCAGCTGGAAATCATTTCCAGCGTATTATATAAGGCTGGCTCCAATTTGTGCAGGTGCCAGTGAATTTGTTTGTCCTCTGGCTTTCCCTGCTTTTCCCTTGTGGTGTTTCTGAAGACTCCTCTGGCTTGTGTATTTCTAGACTGTCTTTGTGATTATTCTTTGGTTTCTGGCAATTTGGTATTGTATTGATCTCCTGGTTTTTGACTTTTTGGCATGTTGATTGTTTTGTTTGCTTCTGGCATTTTTGCTACTTCTTCGTTCGTACCTTTTATCATACGACTACTATTTGCTTGTTTGTTTGTTGTTCCCTGTTCCAGCCCAGTTGTGGGGTCACTGGCTAGGGCAGTGGTGGTGAACTTATGGAATGCATGCCACAGGGGGCACTCAGAGGCCCACCCTGTGGGCACAGCAGCTCTGTGTGGGCCGTATATTGCCACCTATGCACTATTATTAATGAGTGCTTCCATTGTGGAGGACTTATTAATTCAGCCTTTGCCCCCCACCCCCAATTGTGTTAAAAAAAATAAAACTCATCTCATCCATTTGATTTTGCGCAGGGAACATTCACTGCTCACTGGATGCGCAGGATAGGACCTGCGCTCCAGGACCTGTGAAACGTCATCATGCTGAATCGCAGATTTCATCCTGTGTTCCAGTAAGCAGTAAATGTTCACTGTGACACGATCAAATGGATGAGGTGAGTTTTAATTTTATTTACTTTTATTTTGCACAGGAAGAGTTGGGAAGAGGGTACTGATAATAAGGTGGCCTCTAATGGGGGCATCATTAATAATGGGAGCCACTAATGGAAGAAAAATAATACTAGGAGGCCAATAATGGGGGCATTAATTTTACTGGGGGCCAGTAATGGGGGGTTATTAATACTAGGGGAGACTAAAGGGGGCCTTATTAATACTGGGGGCCACTAATGGGGGCCTTATTGATAGTGGGGCCACTAATGAGGGCCTTATTAATACTTGGGTCCACTAATTGGATATTTTTAATACTAGGGGGCACCAATGGGGGCATTTTACTGGGACCTGTGTTAAGCCACTCTCCACAACTTAACTTGGCCAGTATTTTTCAGTATTCAAGTTAAATTGCCAAGTTGGCGCTTTGCGATAAATAAGTGCTTTTTGCATTGTAGTTTGGGCACTCGGTCTCTAAAAGGTTCACTGTCACTGGCCTAGGGTGAACGTCTAAGTACATAGGGACAATGGGTCTGGGAAGTTTTAGGACTGCACTATCCCTGTGTCATAGCATGGTTCACTGTGAAAGTTGTGGCTGTTTAGGCTGGCTGCATGCTCTCTCACATACTGGCTGCAGGCTGATTCCTGTGTATGCTGGTTGCTTGGGGCTACGTGCTGGCTGCCATGTTGTGTGTAAACTGTTGCCTGTGTTTGTGTCTCTCCACATCCATATCTCTGTAGTTCCTGTCACGATGTCATGCAGGCTGGCTGCATGCACTTTGTGTATAGGCTGTGGGCGTTCCCATGTATGCTGGTTCTGTGATGTGTTCTGGCCTTGTGTGTGAACATTTATTGAGTATGGATGCTATTAGTTTCTTGTATCACAGTGCGGTTCTGTCACTCCTTGCTGTTGTGTAGGTTGGCTACCTGTAACTTCATACTGGCTACAGTTAACCTGTGTATGCTGGCTGTTGTTGGGGCGTGCTGGCTGCAGCATACTGTGACTGGTGTGCTGCTGTGTTTCTTTCATTGTTCTTGTTCTTCTCCTGGTTCTGGTGGGATTAACATTCCCTTGTCTGGGCCTGGGTGTGATTTATCAGGTGCCATCGTTATGCAGCTATTTCTATCTGTCAGCTGTGGGTCATGAGTCTTTTCTGTCTTGAACCTTGCTGGGTGCAGCATCTTTGCTGCTGACCCGGGGGGTTGCCATCTTCTCCTTCTGTATGGTGTTGCCTGGTAAAACATTGTTGTTTCCCTCACATTCATGTCTGTCTGCTTTGTTCGACTGTGTCTTGCTATGTTCTGTTAGTATCTGTCCTTGTCTGAGGTTTGCCTAGTCTGTATTATGTTTTGCCTCGGTACCCTTGTCCATGTCTAGCCTGGTCTTCTTTGTCCAGGTCCTTTATAGTCTGGCAATGCTTAAAGGGAACCTGTCACCGGGATTTTGGGTATAGAGCTGAGGACATGGGTTGCTAGATGGCCGCTAGCACATCCGCAATACCCAGTCCCCATAGCTCTGTGTGCTTTTATTGTGGAAAAAAAACAATTTCATACATATGCAAATTAACCTGAGATGAGTCCTGTACATGAGATGAGTCAGGGACAGGACTCATCTCAGGGTAATTTGCATATGTATCAAATAGTCTTTTTTCCACAATAAAAGCACAGAGAGCTATGGGGACTGGGTATTGCGGATGTGCTAGCGGCCGCCCAGCAACCCATGTCCTCAGCTCTTTACCCAAAATACCGGTGACGGGTTCCCTTTAACTGCTTCTGAACCTGTCTTGTTCATGATAGCCTGGCAGTGCCTTACTGCTTCTGTTCCTGTCCTGTTTATGTTTTACCTTTGGTGAGAGGGTGTAAAATGTTCCTTGCCTGCCTTGTCTTGTAGCCTGGTCATGTTGGTTCTCCGGAGGGAGGATCTTTTAGTCTATGTGTGCAGCTCTGGCTAGGACCGCTATGTAGCAGTGTATACATAGGGTATAGTCTGCCAGTTCTGAGTCTTGTCTGTTTCCGGTTTTGTTTTGTCTGTACAGTGTCCTGTGTTTTGGTTGGGTTCATGTTTCTGGGTTCTAGTCTAGTCTTAGGTTTGTGTGACCACTAGTGCTTGCACCAGCATCTGTTTCTGCAGATAAGTGGCCAAGTCCACTGGGACCATCCTGGAGGTACGGCCTGGTGAGCCCTCTGTCAAGTTCATACACACGAACAGGGGCTCTGTGGAGAACGGGGCTCACTTGTTTCCACCCTCTGGGTTTAGCCCCAAGTTAAACCAGTACGCTTGGTCCAGTGGTAGTATCTGCCACTATACCCTTGCCTGCTTGTCCAGTAGTTACTGTCATGTTCATTTATTACATGTGTATAAAGTATTCAGTTGGTGTTCCTGGTCTGTTATCTGTCTTGTCATGTTTGCAAGACATTCTGGAGGTCTGCTGGTCTTCCAGGACATGACACCCTGTTTGTGTGTGACAATGGTCTTGCTATTCTGACAATAGAAATCTGAGATCGGGCCTGTAGAGGTAGAATGTAGAAGAGAGAACAGTGATAACAGGTCCTCTTTAAGCAATACATGATCCAATGGTTATTTTGCAATTAATACTTTCACACAATAATAGAATACATGAGAAAAATGCAGCACAGAAAATATATAATATTCCTAAAATGCCAACAGTTATCAGAGCAAATACACAGATGGACAGAAATTCCTGCTATAATGTAAGAACCATTTGTGAGACACCTAAAATCACAGCTGTATAAACTGTCAGAGCCATTTTAATTACTAAAAGCCAAGCAGGAGACAATAAAATGTGATTTGCAGATCTGTCATCTAAGCAAATCCAGATACTAGAAATGGTATTGCAACACATTAAACAAGGCAATTGTCAACTACAATTCATAAAGGAAATAAACTGGCTATTGCCTCAGCATTTGCTAAAATGTTACACAATTCATATCTCACAAAATATTAATAACATTGTCAATTGTTGGGCTAGATAGGATATGAAAAGAAGGTGCATCACAGGGTAAGTACATATGTTCAGTATAAACAGACCTTTCTAAGATGTGTAGGACTAAGCACACATCACTAAACCCATCAGAAATACCTCCTGAGTAAAATCCCTACCAATGTCCATAGACCCATTCTAAAAGTTGTCTACCTTGCAAGAAGAAGTGGAAGCAATGAAAGCCAGATGATTGGTGAAATGAATAGCATCAAGAGCAGATTATCACCAGGAGATCCAGTAATAAAGCAACTTATTTATTGGTGAACTCTTATCATAACATTGTGTTTTAGGACTAACCTGATGAAGGAGCATCATGAGTCCTGAAACGGGTTATCACCAATAAATAGTTTCCTTTCATATTACTGGATCTTCCGGTGATCTCCTGCACTTGATGATTGTCAATTCTTTGAAGTTTGACTGGTCATCTGACTTACATTTGTTTACTCACCATGTACTTAGAAAAATATGGCCAGTCTAGGAGGATGTCATCATACTTCAGGATACCCAAAGCTTGTCTAAAGAGGTTCTCCATGTATTTTTCTTTAGGCCTAATTGAAATTTACACTCATGTGCAATCCAGACTGCACCCGCAAAGTACGACGTAAAAGCGCAAGTCACACTTTTTTTGATGCACTATTGTTGTCCGTTTACTTCCAAGACTCATTCGTTCAAATGAATGGGTCTGCCAAAAAATTAAAGCACCCGGACACCATATGGACATCCTGTTATAACCATGTTTTGCAGATGGAAATTAGAATGGCTGTCTGAATCAGGCCTAGACTAGTGGCTAAGGATCTCCTACCTGACAACCATATGTAAACAGTTGTGGCTGTTAGGCAGTGCATCTTGCGAAACCAGCCTATCTCACATGACATAAAACAAATTCATATTGTACAAATAAAAATAAATGCAATATTTCAGTCTATAACTTTCATACAGAGGCATACGTGACATATCACATGCCATATTGTGTGAGTTATTATCCTCTAGTAATATTGCTTCTAGGGAAGAATACAGTGCCAGTTGGAATCACCATCAAGAAGCACATCAACTCTGTATTGTGGAACATCAGTCTTAAAAAATATACTGAAAATGTACTACATTTTAAAATTTATGTTTAAAACTAAACAACAGCAAATCAATTATAAAATTTGTAAATTCAACCTGAATTTTTTAAAACTATTTATCACAAACCCAAATTTTCTGTGATTCTGTTCAGGGGAATAGAGAGAGAGCATGAGGCTGTGTCACCACCAGACATCTGAGAAGCTCTGACAGACGTTCTTCAGAACCTCCTCCTTGAGGTTCCTTTTGATTTGCTTTCGTTTTCTCATCTCGTTAGCTTCTCTCAGCTGTCATGTAGTTGCACTGATTGCATCCCTTTAAATCCCTTCCCATACTGCATCACTTTGCGGTTTATACAACTTCCTGGAGTGTGTGCATGCTGGATGCTACTACTGAGTCTTCTACAGATAAGTTTTGTTCATTCATTTGTGTTTTCCTGTTTGCTGGATCCCAGGTGACTCTGACTCCCTCCGTATCAAGTGTAGGGAGCCGGTGGTCGTGTCCCCTCACTATTATAGGGTGTTCAGGTGTTATACAGTCGAGGAACGAGGATATGCGATCATCTACCATTGAGATTTTCTCTTTATCCTGAATTGGAGGCAGAGGTTCAGGTAGCCCAGTCAGAGGCTCCTGATCTTTGTCCTCCTGGGAGGTTGTTTGTGCCTCTCGCTTTAAGACACAAGATTTTTAAGGAGCACCATGATACTGTCCTTGCTGGGCACCCGGGGGCAAGAGCCACAGTGGATCTCATCGCTCAGAGATTCTTGTGGCCGGCGCATCGTAAGTCGGTTGAGGGTTTTGTGGCAGCCTGCGAGACCTGCGCTGGTGCAGAAGTCCCTCATTCATGGTCCTCTCCTTCCGTTACCCATTCCTTCCCGTCCTTGGACACATCTGTCCATGGACTTCATTACGGACCTGCCTCGTTCCTCGGGGAAGATTGTGATTCTGGTGGTGGTGGACCGTTTTAGCAAAATGGTGCATTTCATTCCTTTTCCTGGCTTGCCCAATGCTAAGATGCTGGCGCAGGCATTTATTGATCACATTGTCAAATTGCATGGTATTCCTTCAGACATAGTCTCTGATAGGGGCACGCAGTTTGTTTCCAGATTCTGGAAGGCTTTCTGTTCTCGCTTGGGGGTTCGGTTGTCATTCTCTTCTGCTTTCCACCTGCAGTCGAATGGCCAGACAGAGCGCGTCAATCAGAATCTGGAGACATATCTGCGCTGTTTTGTGGCGGAGAATCAGGAGGATTGGTGTTCTTTTTTGTCCCTTGCTGAGTTTGCTTTAAATAACCGTCGTCAGGAGTACTCTGATAAGTCACCATTTTTTGGTGCATATGGGTTTCATCCGCAGTTTGGGACATTCTCTGGAGAGGGGTCTTCTGGTTTACCTGATGAGGACAGATTCTCCTCGTCTTTG
Source organism: Bufo gargarizans (assembly GCF_014858855.1). Taxonomy (NCBI): domain Eukaryota; kingdom Metazoa; phylum Chordata; class Amphibia; order Anura; family Bufonidae; genus Bufo; species Bufo gargarizans. Next base: position 99,318,983 of record NC_058084.1, read on the forward strand.
TCATCTATTTGGCAAAAGATTCAGGATAATCTAAAGAGCATGAGTGAGAGATATAAGCGTGTGGCGGATAAGAGACGTGTGCCTGGTCCGGACCTGAATGTTGGTGATCTGGTGTGGTTGTCTACTAAGAATATCAAATTGAAGGTTCCCTCCTGGAAGTTGGGTCCTAAGTTTATTGGGCCTTACAAAATCTTGTCCGTCATCAATCCTGTTGCCTACCGTCTTGATCTTCCTCAGACTTGGAAGATCCATAATGTTTTTCATAATTCCTTATTAAAACCTTATGTCCAACCCATTGTAACCTCGTCTTTGCCTCCTCCTCCAATTGTGGTTGATGGTAATCTTGAATTTCAGGTCTCTAGGATTGTGGATTCTTGTGTTGTCCGCGGTTCTCTCCAGTACCTCGTTCATTGGGAGGGTTATGGTCCTGAGGAGAGGATGTGGGTCCCAGTGACAGACATTAAGGCCACTCGTCTCATCAGGGCTTTCCATAGGTCCCATCCTGAGAAGGTGGGCTCTGAGTGTCCGGAGTCCACTCCTAGAAGGAGGGGTACTGTCACCACCAGACATCTGAGAAGCTCTGACAGACGTTCTTCAGAACCTCCTCCTTGAGGTTCCTTTTGTTTTGCTTTCGTTTTCTCATCTCGTTAGCCTCTCTCAGCTGTCATGTAGTTGCACTGATTGCATCCCTTTAAATCCCTTCCCATACTGCATCACTTTGCAGTTTATACAACTTCCTGGAGTGTGTGCATGCTGGATGCTACTTCTGAGTCTTCTACAGATAAGTTTTGTTCATTCATTTGTGTTTTCCTGTTTGCTGGATCCCAGGTGACCCTGACTCCCTCCGTATCAAGTGTAGGGAGCCGGTGGTCATGTCCCCTCACTATTATAGGGTGTTCAGGTGTTATACAGTCGAGGGACGAGGATATGCGATCATCTACCATTGAGATTTTTGCATACGCTGAGCAGTTAGGGAGAGAGCCAGGTCTGTTGCAGGGCTCTCCCTTTGGTTCCTTAGTTTTGGATCCAGTCAGTCAGATCTTCATTTTGTGTCTTCCAGTTTTCTGTACACCTTCTGTGACAGGCTGACACAGAAATCTTTGCCAGGTAGATGCTGGCAGACTGTAGATTTCTGCTGAAATTTACACCACATTTCTAGAGCAAGTAATATTACATTTGATGGACTGCATAGGCCCTATAACTTCCCATCCACACCCTTTCAGTAAAGCAGCAAGTGCAGAATAATCAATGAAAGGTCTCATACCTTTGCACAAAGAGGGGCTTGAGCTAACATTTGTGACTTTTCTATGGCTGAAAACTGTCAGAGAGCTTAAACAGTAACTAAACTTTTGTAATGCGTTCTTTTAAAATGTTCTAAATACCCTAAATATAATTTTTGTAATATACTTTATTAATATACTTTATTAATCAATTACTGTATGTGGTTTTGTTACTGAAATAGGCACCCAAAGTCCGGAATGCTATTATACCTTAAAATCATTATTCTAGTACAATGCTGCCATGTCAGTTCTGTACTGGAGTATGAATTTCACTCGGGGCCACAGTGAACATGCCCGAGCATACATCGCTGCTTCTGCCTGTGCTTTTTTCACACTTGGCTTAATTTGGGCACAACACATTGGTACCCTGTAAGTTGTGCTATGCTATGAATTTAGCTGAAAGGAGCTCCTGCTGGTTCTGCTCATCTGAAAAGCTCTCTATAGAATATTGGTACAGGAGCAGGAATGTGCTATAGGGAGCCTGAAGATGAGTGGAACGGGATCAGGCAGGAGCTGAGGAGAGAGGGCTCAGGCGTGGGATAGCTTCGCTCAGCTAAATCCTGGAAGAACACAACTTTACATGGTATAGGGTACTGATGTGCTGTGCCAGAATTTAGCCAAACCTGACGGGAGCTCAGACAGGAGCAGTGATATGTGTTCTGGCCTGCAGCCCAAGTGAAATCTTTACTTCAGTACAGATCTGACTCGTCAGCGTTGTACTAGAATAATGATTTTAAGGAGCAATAGCACCCACTTTAAATTTTGGGTGTCTACTGTAGTAGAGTTAGCACACATGCTTGATGAGACGTGTTATCTAAGCAAATTGTGTTAAGCAAACACTTTCAGTTGCTTTTAAACAGATTTTGTTTCGAGATAACACAATCTGAAGTACTGTAGGTATTGCACCTTTTATACAAGTGTTCCATTTAGACAGAGATGCTCTTTAAACTGAATTAGTCACAAAATGAATGCTCCACTATCTGTTCAATCGTTCACTATACCTGTTCAGTCAGGAATGCCAGTAAACTCTCTCAACATATGGTACATGCAGAAATGTACATAAAATCTAATAGTCAGATGGAGCTCCTACTGTATCATAAAGCATAGTCCATTTCTCGTGTGGTACAGATTTTTTATAAAGCCATCCTCTGGCAGATGAATACAACTGAAATGCATATCCTTTTTTTAATGGCTTTTTAATATGAAGAAATAAAATTGGATGTTTTATATTTCTACAGGGAAGATTGTTCTTCTGTGCAACTAAATACAGTAACTATATACAGTAGCAAATGTATGTCTAAATGCTGAAACAGTCCACCAAATATTAAACCCTAAATGGTTTCAATATAACATAAATGTATTTATAATGTAAGGTTATGATGTGTTGAGCAAATGTAAGCATCCAAAGTGGAATTCGATCTGAAGTTTAGGAAAAATTAAATTTGCCTCAAATTCGAATTCGCACTTTGTGGTAATGAATAGTTTTTTTTTCTGAAATGGTGACTGCACAAAGTGAAAGTAAGAAGCCTGGGAATGCAAGATCACCCATAATGCCTTGAAGCCAACCAATCCACAGATAGCCATCCCCTGTGATGGCACAGCCCTATAAAAGCCTCATCCTGCTCAGTCTCCGCTATTTCACTGTAAGCTGAGCATAGGGGGAGACGTGACAAGCACTCATGCCCTATGGCACGGGTGCCAGAGGCGGCACTCAGAGCCCTCTCAGTGGGCACCAATGCCCTGGAAAAAGTCTATGGTGTACCAATATGCCTTAGACTTTTCCTGCTATTTCACCAGCGCAGGGCGCACTATAAACAGCACAGGCAGCGCACTGAATGTAGGCAGACTATTATAGCTACATGATAAAGTACATGGAAGATATACTATATTGGTATTCAGGGTAAATTTCTAGGTTGGCACTTTGCGATAAATAAGTGGGTTTTTGGTTGCAGTTTGGGCACTCGGTCTGTAAAAGGTTCACCATCACTGCCCTAGGGACAGTGTTGCTGAAAACTGTTTAAAAAACTTTTTTTGAAAAGCATTGAATAGGGACAGTGCAGGGAGATCGTAGGGAGAGTTTTTTTGAGACTGTAGGGGGAGCATGTTGAGACAGAAGGGAAAGTGCATTTTCCGCGTGCATCTTGTTCAACTGCTGTGACATACATAGTTAATCTATTATTTTACACATAGATTTACTGTCTGTCAGATTCAGTATTAAAAGGTGGTCTAATATATTGCCATGTGCATCTTGTTCAACTGCTACAACATTCATAGATAATTTGTTACATTACTGATTTAGTTACTGTACACTATGGCCAACAGACAGTTACCTGGGCCCTCCAAAGGAACAGGCAGTGGCAAAAATTTTTTGCTGTAGCTGGCAAAAGTAGAAGCAGAAGAAGGGGGGTGGTAGCCACAGAAACAGGCCAGAGCTACCACTGTCATTCAACGGTCGTGTTTTAACCAACAAATGTTTGGTTTTAACCCTATTATATTTTTAAAGACAAATATCATCTGGTTCATAGTATATATTTGTATAGTTTTCAATTTTATACTTCTGGAATATGGAAATATATATATATAAATATATATTTTTTTTAAAGGGATTCATGTCTACAGTGTTAAAAAAAAAAACTATTTCTGTTCATTCAGTAGCCATTTACAATTTTAATGTGTACATTTTTTTTATTTATTCTCGGTCAATTTTTGAAAGTTCTTCAGTGTTTGTATTGTTATCAGATACCTAACATTTTAAAATAAAAAGCTTTAAAAAAATTCTAAATTCTCTTTCCATAATATTTTCTGACAGCCAATATAACTTTTTATATTTCGGTCTACAGAGCTATATGAGGGCTTGTTTTTATGCAGGACGAAATTTAGATTTTATTGGTACAATTTTTGTAGTACATATGACTTTGTGATCACTGTTATTCAATTTTTTGAGGGAGAAAAGATGACCAAAAATATGATGAATTGTGTGGTTTTTTTTTTTTTTATTACATTATAGCACAGGAAATTTTTATTAATATTTAATAGTTCAGACATTTTCAGATGAGGAGATACCTAACATGTTGATTTCACTGCAGGGGCTCCGATCAGAAGGCAGAGGGAACCACACCTCTCTGCCTTACCTCACAGATTCTGAGGGGTTAAATGACAGGGTTCGCAAAGATCATCATTCTCTGCTGCAGCTGGGTATCTGCTGTATGATACAGCCAGCACCCACGCGTATGAAGCGGGCTTACTGCAGCAGCACTGTGATTCATGATTAAATAATTTGTTATGAATCAAATTTCTTGTCAAAGTTTGGAGAATCGGTCAAGTTGAATTTTTCAAACAGAAAGTGCGGGAACCGCGCTCTACCAAACAGTTAATGTCAGTTCTTGAACCTTGCAACCATAGAGGACCGAACGTCCACTCCAGCTCACAGAGGCGTTATTCGCAGAAAATTAATGTTCATACGAAAAGGTGTATAAACCGCCTCCTACTGGTCCACAGATCTCTTGAAGATTCACCAACCATGGAATCCAAAACACCGGACACGAATACCTTCAAGAAGGAATAGAACAGATGGTGCAATACCCTCGGGATCTTTAAAGGTAAGAGGTTTATTGTACTTACAATTATCACATTACAAACTTGCACATAGAAATGCCCGACCCGGGTTTCGCTATTCGCTTCTTCAGGGGCTGCGGTGCACTCACCGCTGCAAACACGAGTAAAATGTCTTCTACCCCGGAACTGAAACGGACTTCCGTTCTCAGATTGCTTATCACCTACAGGTGTCCGATATCAAAACGTATATCAAGTGTGCAATATAAATAAACATATAAATTCACGTAAAATAGTCAATACATACAGTGTAAATACATATATAAACATAAAATTTTGCATATAAAATTATTATATAAATATATAAAATATATAAAAAATATATAAAAAAGATGTAATAGTATCAAACAGATCAAGCCATACAAACTGCTTTTATATCCCACTCTATATTTAATCCCTGTGGGTGCAGGGTGTCCATCTCATATATCCATTGCGCCTCTTTTTTATTAATTTGCGTGGCGGGATTACCTCCACGCCAATGGCGTTTTACTAGTTCAATACCGCAAAATTTTAAACCAATGGGATCTTTCTGGTGGACTCTTTTAAAATGGGCTGAAACACTATGCGTTTCCAGCCCCTTTCTGATATTTCTAATGTGTTCTGCCACCCGAACTTTAAGCTTCCTTAGTGTTCTACCTATATATTGGAGCCCACAAGGGCACTCCAACATATAGATAACTCCCATAGTTTCAGCAGGAGATGTTTCCCTTTATCCTTGAAGTAGTAGTTTTGGAGGTGGATACAATTTCTTTTATTTTAGATTTTTTCTTTTCTTCCCTAGAGCGGTTTTTGCAAGCAAGGGCAAAAACCACACCAGGTAATAGGCATTGGAGGAATTCGTTGTGGTGAGATCATTTTTCACAAAGCTGTGTACAATACGATTCCTAACAGTAGGGGCTCTTTTAAAAATAAACGGGGGTATTTTTGGGATAAGGTCTCCAATAATCCGATCATTTTTTAGAACATTCCAGTTCTGATGGATAATTTTTCTAATCTGGGGGCACATAGTAGAATAGGACGTGGAGAAGGCAAATTGGTACTTATCCCTTATCTGGTTTGGATCCATATTTTCATTCCTTATTTTAGGGTTATCTGATTTTACTTCTTCTCTCTGTTTGTATAATGTTTCCCTTTCATATCCCTTTTCTATGAACCGATCTATAATGATGTTACTTTGATTCTCATAATCTTCTATGTTGGTACAATTCCTTCTGATACGTTGTAGCTGTCCTTTCGGTACATTGCACAACCAGGGCTTATGATGACAGCTACTCCTTTCTATGTATCCATTCCGATCTGTGGGCTTAAAATAAGTTTTGGTTGTGATTCTTCCTTGTTCTAACATAATCTCTAGATCAAGAAAGTGGATGGTGGTTTTACTAATCTCCTCAGTGAATTTTATGTTCCATTCATTGGAGTTGATATAGGAGATAAAATCCAACAATCCCTTTTCAGTAGCCCTGCCAAATACCGATGCAGTCATCGATATATCTTTTCCAAAAACTCAGACTGCCATCCACGGTATCTCTCTTTAGTGCAGGGGAGATGGTGAAATGCTCCCAGTATGCCATAAAGAGGTTGGCAAAACTTGGTGCGAATTTCGCACCCATCGCCACACCAGAAATTTGCAGGAAATAATAATCATTATACCAAAAATAATTGTGTCTTAAACAATACTCTATACAGTCCAGGATAAATATTTTTTGGTTTTCACTCATCTGCTCATCCCCATCCAAATAAAATTTAACCGCTTTCATGCCAATTTCATTAGGTATTATAGTATATAATGATGTAACATCCAGGGTCATTAGATGGGTATTATCTGAGATGTTGTCAATATCTTTCAATAACTCCAATATATGCCCTGTATCTCTTAAATAAGAGGGAGTAGGTAGTCACAAAACGCTGTAAAAAAATATCAATGTACTCTGATACTCGACTGGTGATTGAGTCGATACCAGAGACTATCGGTCTCCCAGGGGGGCGCTCCACATTTTTATGCACCTTTGGTAAGTAATATATAGTGGGAGTTTTTGGATATAAATTATTTAAATACTGATATTCTTTCTGGTTAAGAACCCCTTGAGCGAGACCTCTTTCAAGAAGGATTTTTAATTGCTTCTTATATTCGATGACCGGATCACTTTTTAGTTTCTTATATGTCTTTTCATCACTCAAGATTCTTACCATTTCAGCATCGTAATCTGCCTTATCTAACACTACTATCCCCCCCCTTTGTCGGCTGGTTTAATTATTATTTTATCATGTTGTTCAAGATTTTTTAAAGCCTCTTTTTCTTTTTTACTTAAATTATTCTGCTTCATGCCCCTTGTATCTACTTGGTCAAGTCCCTTCAATACACCACGTTTAAATGCTTCAATACATTCATTTTCTTTATTGTCTGGATAAAATGTAGATTTATTCCTTAGATCTGTATATATCCTCGTCCCATCTGTTTGGGGAGCCCTAATAGGATTTTTTATAAGGTATTTACGAATATTCAGTTTTCTGATGAAGCGGTGTAGGTCCAAGTAGGTCTCAAATTTGTTACCCTGAAAAGTGGGTGCAAACTTGAGACCCTTACCCAGGACCGACAGTTCCTCCGATGATAGAATATGTGAACTTAAATTGTATATACCTATAGAGTTCCCCTGCCTTTCTTTGCCTCGGGGCTTGTTGTGTCTCCTTCCTCCCCTATTGCCTCTACCTCTCTTTTTTTCTTTCTGGGAGTTTCTTCCTTCTTTTGCGGTATTTGCGGTATTTTTCCTTTTACTAGTTTGTGAGGAAAATTTTCTTCCTGGACACTGTTGTCAATTCTTTCATTAGGGTATGATCGTACTTCATTGCTATTTTCACTTTCAATATAGGTTTCATATTTTTTATTTATTTTGGGGGAATAAGTCTCCCTTCTATTATATCCTGTTTTATTCCCATAGCTTGTTTCATTATAATACATATCATTATGATTCCTATAATTTGTTTCAGTTTGATACCTTCCATTATGTTCAGGTGCATAGTTGTCCATACCTCTATGATTAAAATACGGGCGGTATTGTTGTCTAAATCTCCCTTGATTTTGGTATTCTCGGGGGCCCTGATGGTACCAATTATTATTTCCTCGATATGGGTGAGTATTATAGTGGGAATGGCCATCCCCTTCATAGTTGTAGTGGCCATAATTTTTTCGATACCCATTCCACCTGGGTCTATAACCCCGAGGATTTTTTTGACCCCAACCAGAGTTAGATTCTACATGGTGATTATGTGTAGTATTTTTCTGTACGGTATTCTCATTGTTTGTAGGTTCACTGACAAAGACTGCTATTTCTTCCTTTTTTTGTTGTTTCCATTTGTACACTGTGTTATTTTTATAATCATCAACTACCTTTAAAAACTTTTTTTGTTTTTTCTTTTTCACTTCTTGCTCAGCCTTCACTACCTCCTTCTGGCATTTAAGTGATAATTCATGATATTCAGGTAGTTCTTTAAATGGCGCTAGTTTAGTTTTTATGTCATCTATCTTATTACATAACTAGGTGAGTTTCCTTTTCCTCCTTTCAATAATAAATCTTATCGCTCCAAGACCACATAAATTGACAAAATCTTCCCATTCCCTTAAATCTTCTTCAGTATCGGAGTTAAAAGGCAGTTGCCACCTTAGACCCTCTGGAATTTTTTCTTCTACCAGAAGTTTTTCCAGGGATATCACATCCCAGATGGTACTGATTTCTTTAACCATCAGCGCCTCTAGATTGTTAAATACAACATCAATGTCATTACTACACTGAGGCTGTGGTTTTTCATTGAAAACTTCATGTACATTTAAATGCATGTTATCTCTAAATGTAAAGATATCTACGTCCATACTTCACACCAAATGAACCCAGACACAAGAAAGAAAATTATATAATGTTGTCTGGTGTGAAAGTAATGGACCTCAGCAGCGGTCCCCTTAAGGGAGTAGGTTTGACCTCCTAAGTAAGTTACAAACAGAAAGTGCGGGAACCGCGCTCTACCAAACAGTTAATGTCAGTTCTTGAACCTTGCAACCATAGAGGACCGAACGTCCACTCCAGCTCACAGAGGCGTTATTCGCAGAAAATTAATGTTCATACGAAAAGGTGTATAAACCGCCTCCTACTGGTCCACAGATCTCTTGAAGATTCACCAACCATGGAATCCAAAACACCGGACACGAATACCTTCAAGAAGGAATAGAACAGATGGTGCAATACCCTCGGGATCTTTAAAGGTAAGAGGTTTATTGTACTTACAATTATCACATTACAAACTTGCACATAGAAATGCCCGACCCGGGTTTCGCTATTCGCTTCTTCAGTTGAATTTTTCAACTCTTCACTCATCTCTAGTTATTCATCTCTAGTTATAGATGAACAAATACATTCTAAAATTTGACAGGGATTTTTCAAAAAAATACTCATTCTGCCAAACCTAAATTCTGAGAGAGAAATAACTTTTCCAAGCAATCAGAGCACTTTAGATTTAGATTTAATATATTTAGACCCAAACCCTCCATTTGGACAAATCAGACCAAAATATCTTTGATCTCTTGCATTGTAAGGGTAATTTTAAGTGACTGATTGGTTTTTCCATTTAATTTTGTTTAATACTCTGTGTAATAGTTCATAAGTTTCCCTTGTAATGAAGTGGGTTAGAGAGAGAAACCCATCCCCCATCGTGCTGATAAGACCACATTCCTGAGTGATCTTAGAGACATGCTTGATGCACATTGGAGGAGGGGCTAACAGGTTAAAACTCTGCTACCCACCTTGTGTCAGGAGACTCCACCAGGTTTCCATTCTAGGTAGGATGTGAGTATGATTGCCCTATCTCTCTTGTACACCCTGGGGTGTCGGTCATGTGTTATAACGCGGTAGACAGCCATGGGTTGTAGTGTCTCCACCCCATTTAGGCTAGTGATGTTTATTTGCTTTTTTTTATTCTGTATGTGATTTCTTTGTGTTATCATATATTTAATCATTTAGTAAATATATTTATTCATGTAGACTGCGTAAGTTTATTCATTCTAAAATCTTTCGAATTAACTTTATGTTACATTTCTAATTATGATTAGAGATGAGCGAATTTCTCAAAAAATTTGATTCTGACGGTTAAATGAATTTCCCACAAAGATTATTTTCGATTCGAATTTATTTGTGATGAATCACATAAAAAAAAATGCTATTTCCTGGCTGCTGAGAGCCTGCATAGTAGTGTAGAACATGCATTGCATGAACATACATAGGGAGCCCGCTGTGCTAGTGAATAGTGATGTCGCGAACATAAAAATTTTTGTTCGCGAACGGCGAACGCAAATTTCCGCAAATGTTTGCGAACTTGCGAACCGGGCGAACCGCAATAGACTTTAATAGGAAGGCGAATTTGAAAACCCACAGGTACTCTTTGTGGCCACAATAGTGATGGAAAAGTTGTTTCAAGGGGACTAACACCTGGACTGTGGCATGCTGGAGGGGGACCCATGGCAAAACTCCCATGGAAAATTTTGTAGTTGACGCAAAGTGTGATAAGTTGAAATCGCAATGCGTTTTATAGAACTTGAATTAATCGCATTGCGATTTCAACTTTCTCAAATCTGACAGTACATTCTAGCATGGAGTCGTTCCCATGGTGATGGGGACGCTCCATGAGCACGGAAGTCAGCAGAAGTTCTGTTGAAATCACAATGTGATTTATAGAACTTGAATTAATCGCATTGCGATTTCAACTTAGAGCTTCTGACGACTTCCGTGCTCATGGAGCGTCCCCATCACCATGGGAACAGCTCCATGCTAGAATGTACTGTCGGCTTTGAGAAAGTTGCAATTGCAATGCGATTAATGCAGATTATATTAATCACATTGTAAATTCAACTTAGAGCTGGGTTCCTAATGGTTGTTGTATTGCTAGAATATAACGAAGATTGAGAATATAGTGCTATATTCGTTATATTCGTCAATTCTAGCAATACAACAATTAGGAACTTAGCTCTAAGTTGAATATAACCTGCATTTTTCGCATTGCGATTACAACTTAGATCTGAGTTCCTAATGGTTGTATTGCGATAATTGACAACGAATATAGCACTATATTCTCAATCTTCGTTATATTCTAGCAATATAACCATTAGGAACCCAGCTCTAAGTTGTAATCGCAATGCAAATAATATAACCTGTATTAATCGCATTGCGATTACAACTTTGTGACACTGCAGCTTCAGAATTAATCTAAGATGGATGCTGTCCTTGCTTTTTGATAGGCAGTGGGAGGGTCTGGGAGGGAGGGTATGCTGATTGGCTGGAATGTGTCTGCTGACTATGAGGTACAGGGTCAAAATTTGCTCAATGATTACGTATAGGAGGGGGACCGAACATCGCATATTTTCGCCCGCCGCTGCAAACGCGAACATGCGATATTCACCGGGAACTGTTCGCCGGCGAATAGTTCGGGACATCTCTACTAGTGAAGCAGTACTGTGAGTTAGTATGACACGCAGATGACAGGTGTCACTCTTAGGCTACTTTCACACTTGCGGTAGAGTGATCTGGCAAGCAGTTCTGTCGCCAGAACTGCCTGCCGGATCCGGCAATCTGGATGCAAACGTACAGCATTTGTAGACGGATCTAGATGTGGATCCGTTTTACAAATGCACTGCAAGAACGGATCCGTCTCTCTGGATGTCATCCGGAGAAACGGGTCTGTTATATATTTTTTTCACATTTTTACCGGTCTGCGCATGAGCAGACCTGAAGGACGGATTCGGCATTGCGGCACTAATACATTTCAATGTAAATGAATGCCGGATCCGGCATTACGGCAACTGATCTGGAATTTTGGACCAAGTTAATACTGCAGCATGCTGCGGTATTTCCTCCATCCAAAACGCTGTTCAGTGACTGAACTGAAGACATCCTGATGCATCATGAACAGATTTCTCTCCATTCAGAATGCATGGGAATAAAACTGATCAGTTTTTTTCTGGTATTGAGCCCCTATGACGGAACTCAGTGCCGGAAAAGAAAAACGCTACAGTGAAAGTACCCCTAGAATCACTTAACACTTCACTCATTTGGTCAATTGCGGGGCAAAAAATGACCAAATAAGTGTAAACTCAGCCTTACATGTCAATGTTAACGTCAGGTATAAAGAAGCATGCAGTGGCCCAAGATTCTACTATAGAGTGAAAGAGCGCACTTCTTTTACACTGTCTTCAGCTGATTCCACATATATTTCTACAGAAGCTGTTCTGTTACACGCTAAGACAAGTAGAGCCCCCCTGACAGAGTGGAGAGGGTGTCAGGAGTAAGTTTGCTTTGATGTCATTGTTTATTTTGCCCTTCTTCTCATCCATCATGAGAACAACCCTAAAAAAACGGATCCTGTCTTTCACACGGTCAGCATTTGCTTAGTAATCCATCAGTATTGCTAAGAATGTAATTTCACTACAGAATGGCGAATAGACGTACTTATATTTGCTATTAATACAACCCAAAACTTGCTGTAACACAATGTATTTTTACCGCAGAACAGCAAGCTGACATATTTGCTATTATTACACACCAAAACTGGCTGTACCAAATCGCACTTTCCTTTAAGAAGCAAGGGTGGATGGAAATAGTTATTTTTCACCTAAATACACCCCAAAACTGGTGGTATCAGAGAGCACTTTCCCCCAATAACAAGCAAGGATTACTGAAGTTACTGATGTATCATATAGTGGGGAAAAAAACTAAAAGCAGCCGTATAACTGCTATTTGGATCCCCAATTAGTGCAGCAGTAATAGAATCGCTCCTATTACCCAGGCTTTACACTCCCCTATTGGTCCCTGCTCTCTCCCTACAGTGTGGATAATGCTTTCCTATCCTTTCCCTAAACTATGAGTAATTTTTCCCTGAACTGCTCAATCATTGTTTTTTTGTTTTTGTTTTTGCTGAATAAAGTCTTTCCTACACTGTCCCTACCGCCTGTCACATCTCTCCCGGCACTAAGTACACTGGAAATTGGCAGAGACCAAGGTGGCTGAGGCTATTTGTAAGGCTGTGACATCACATGGCTGCATGCATGGCATTGTGGGTGATCCCTCATTCCCAGAGTTCTTAGTTCCTTGTTCTAACATGTGCATCAGCCATTTTAGGAAAAAATAAGATGCGTTACCACGAAGTGCGAGGAAATTCGAATTCAGTACAAATCAAATTTGTCCTGAAATTCGGATCGAATTCCACTTCGTCAACTTCAATCCACTTATCTCTGATGATTATTATGCATATTATTATTATACCTATTTGTGTGATTTCAAATTCAACACTTACCACTTCTTCATGCTTGCACTTTCTCACATTTATACCATTAATCTGAAACCAAAACATATTCACCATTATTAATGACTACCATGAGGTATAACCATTGCAAGAATAGCATCGAATAAGTCTTACTTGCAGAATGGCATCTCCGATGAACAAAAGACCAGAAAGCTCAGCTATAAAAAAGACAAAAAAAGATAAACTGGTGAATAAACATCACACAAATCCAGGAATTGATAGATGAAAATAAGAACAGAAACTGTGTCTTTCCTTTAGATTCATATATGAAAGCGTTCTCCATGCTGATAATTCCAAATACAAGATACAGAAACTCATTTTACAGGCTGCCAAAACTAGAGGGTCTGGGAAGAAAACATTAATCCTCCTAAATCTCCTATGGGCAGTCGTAGGAGTCACACACTTGGCAATTTTGGTATTTCAGAGAATGCATTTTCTTGATTAGCAATGAGAAGGATGCATCTATCTGCCACCGTGGTAAAATTCAATTTGCCTCTAATTCTTCCCCGAGTAATAATTTATTTTTTCATTATCCAGTCATCACACACAGATTGCAAAGCTTTGTAATGGCTCCCAGACTTTTAGAAGGACCGTGTGTACTTTGTGCATCAAGGCAAAAAACCCACATCGAAAAATAATTTCTTAGATTAATGAAAAGGATGTGTACCTGTGGTTTACTTACGTTTTTGTCGACTCGCCGATCTCCAGGCATACAGTACAAATCCTAATAGGATCATCCTTGTGGGAAATAGTGCATATGGGGAATTCTAGCCGGATATCATGCAGCTAAAGTAATGCACTGAATATCAATGCTGCAGTGTGAAAGGAATAAGCATGCTGTTTCATGGATCGTAATCATAAGAATTATAACTTGCTTCCATGGTGGGCCCTCAGCCAGCTAAAGGCATATATATTAAAGACTCTACACTAGACACTACATATTACTGAATTGAATGACATCTCTGGTGACCCTGCAAAATCATACTGTAGTAGGGATGCTGTGACAAAATCTAAACATGAGCGTTCCAATATAATGGTGGCATGTTAGATAGACATTTTAGTACTGTAAAATGTGAGACAGGACTCAAAGAAAGACACTAAAGAGACTTCTGAGCTACATAGGAGATTTATATCTCAGTACAAGTGCTAAATTCACAACCAATACAGGTCAGTACCTCTCTGGAATCTCCTTCATGATCCTGGGACATACTTTTGAGTGAGTAAGGGAGGCTTAGGTAACAGCTTCTCCTCTGCTTTCTGTGTGCAATGGCTGGAAACTAGTCTCCATCCACCATGTCGGAGAGACATGCAAACTAGATGTTCAGCATGTACAGAGGAAAACTGCCAAAATATGCCATATACATTTGATATAGTGGCCAGAAATCATGTTATTTCTCATGTATCCAAACAATACTACTGATTAATATGTTGTTTGTTGAAAGGTTAGGTATGCTTCAATGTTTAAAAATGTAACATAATCTAATCATATGTATTTATGGCTCTTAGTAGTGCTTAGGGGAATAGAAATGCTCAGGCAGACCACAGTTCTGGTAGCTTGTTAAAGGGGTTATCTGAGTAATTTTTTTGTTCTTTGTATGTTTCTAACTAATCAAATGTAACAGCTTTGCCATGCACTTACTGCATCTGTAGTTGCGCCGTTCTCAGATTTCACTGAGGGTCACATGACCTGTGATGTCAGCTTCTCTCCCTGCTCTGATGATGTTTTGTGCGTAAGCCTGAGAGATCAGATATGAGTCTGTACAAGAGACGTCACTGTGCTGGCCACGCCCCCTTGCACTGCTGGCTGCTGCTTATTGCTCTCTCCCTGGATTCTTAACCCCTTCAGCTGCACAGACTCAGGGCTCAAGTACTGAGTAACTTAAGGCAGTCAGGAGACAAATGCTGGGCACAGGAGCTCACAGACTAGAGGAGTTCTGCACAAGATCAGGTAGGGAGAAGATCCTGTTTGTATCAGCAGTGTCATTTTCCAGCTGGAACTTGTAGTTCTACACATACAACATGCTGCTGAGTATCCCAGCAGGCAGACATGTCACTCAGGGCAGCACTTGTATTCACTTCCTTTGCAGAGCAGGGGGACAGGCAGATATTGCAGGTAAACAAAGAGCCAGAAGAGAACCAGGGAAATAAGAAAATAGATATTTTTTTGCCTAAAACTTGCTCAGCTCAGTTATATATAGCTGCCCATCAGTATTTACAGTACTATATATTTTTTTGACAAGCTTACTTTACCCCACAGGCAAAGTTTTTATGTGTTTTTATGTGCACAATGTTTCTATGTATCTATGCCACAAATCTTTCCAGTGAAAAAAAAATGCATTAAATTTCTAAAAGAGTCAATACATATCATGCAAAGCCTGTGCACTGGTTTGCTGGCACACAGTTTGGCAGAATTCTACCACCTTTTGACTAGTAAATCTCCCCTATTACATGTATCTAATACTCACTGTGTCACTGACGAGCGAACAAAGTCAGATATTAAATTCAAACATCATTTGAATTTGTGATCTATCTAACAAATACAGTGTTTCTGAAACTCGCTGTGACCAGTGAAGAAAGTGAGATAGCAAAGGCAAACATCACTTCAAGTTGTGATCTAGCTAGTGTATTTAAAAAATGTTATTTCTTGTTTTTCCAGATTGTCTGCTGTCAGTTCTTGAACCCAGGACCTGCTTCTGTATGTGCTGGCCATACACATTCAATATCTGCCAGCTGAGCAATCGTTTGGCCGACAGCTATCTATCCCGCCTCCCTCCCGGCTTCCATATACACATACGAACGTATCTGTGTATGCTATGGGGAGAGCGGAGAAAGCCGCTACCAGACAGTTCTGTTGTCAGCTTATCTCCCAAAGAACAAAAGCATTGTTTGCCAATATTCATGTTGTACCATCCTTGTCTTCCCCAACATAATCTGCTGGGTGAGAGTAGGAACTCCCCACAGATATTATTAGTGTGCCGTTCTTGGCGGATTCGGCTGACAAAATATAATATGTCTGTTTAACATTAGCAGTTGAGCTGCAGGCTAAACTGGAATCAATCAAAGGATTTTCTCTAACTAAAAATCTTACAAGTATTCTTCTCATTTACAATATACAGGTATCTACAGATACATCGCTATATACAATAAAATTGTATGGAATAACAGCAAAAGTACAATTTATCTGGCAATTATAAAAATGTGATTTAGCAAAATAAACTACAATAAAACGTGCTAAAATGTGTTTATTGTAATTTATTTTGCTCCATTACACAGCAACTGCAACGTCTGCCTCCATTGACAGTACGCCACTGCTGACCAGTGAGGAAAATCAGATATCAAAGTCAAACATCATTTGAGTTTGTGATCAATCTAGCAAATACAGCGTATCTGACACTCACTGTGACTCCAAACAGTGAAGAAAGTCAAATGAGAAAGCCATATGCGATTTGAGTTTATGGTGTGAAATCTGCCTAGATTACATTCAGTGTAATAATTACCCATGCATGATTTCGCCAGCAAAAAAATCTGACATTGTCCTTATAATTTGTTATTAAAGTAGCATAATATAAGCAATAGTCTGGTGGCAGATATCAGCGTCACATGTCAGCGTCAGAGTCAGGAATTATTTTGTCTCAAGCTGACATTATTCTGATATTTGATTATAACATCTGATGATGTCCTCAAATAAACACTGTGCCCACCAGTCTTAGGGCTCATGCACACGACCGTATGGCTTTTTCAGTGTTTTGCGGCCAGTTTTTTACGGATCCGTTGTTCTGCTTTTTGTTTCCGTTTCATTTCCGTTTTTCCCGTTCCGTTTTTCCGTATGCCATATACAGTATACAGTAATTACATTTAAAAAAAATTGGGCTGGGCATAACATTTTCAATAGATGGTTCAGCAAAAATGGAACGGATACGGAAGACATACGGATGCATTTCCGTATGTGTTCTGTTTTTTTGCGGACCCATTGACTCGAATGGAGCCAAGCACCGTGATTTGTGGACAAGAATAGGACATGTTCTATCTTTTCACGGCGCGGAAATACTGAAATGGAATGCACACGGAGACACCAGTATTTTTTGATGAACCATTGAAATGAATGGTTCAGTATATGTTCCGCATACTGAACTAAAAAAAGTCCAGTATACTGAACGCAAAATACTGTCGTGTGCATGAGCCCTTAATCAGATGGTTCACTGATATAGACTGTGCCAAATTATTCAGAGGTAATATGCACCAGAAACTGAAATATTTGCCTGCTAAATGCTGGCACAGATTCCTGGTGTAACTTATGTAAGATTTCTGAAATAAATAATAACCAATCTGCCGAAACACACACTGTAGGCCTTTTTACATCCCGTCCACACTCTGCCCACTTTTTAGAACATAA
Organism: Bufo gargarizans; assembly: GCF_014858855.1. NCBI lineage: Eukaryota > Metazoa > Chordata > Amphibia > Anura > Bufonidae > Bufo > Bufo gargarizans. Next base: position 99,336,605 of record NC_058084.1, read on the forward strand.
ACCAGACATGAACCAGAATCAAAGTTTAAAGGGGAAATGAGAAAACATTTGCGTGATACATTTAATTCCCATTGTTTGTAGTACATTTAATATTTCACTAATCACATTAACAAAACATCTGCCTGAACACCAAAAAAACTCTAAAACACAGATGAAAAATTGAATTTTGACAAATTCAGTTTCGTATGCCAACATTTACAAATGTTGAGTGAAAGTCTACCATAAATATGTTAACATACTGTACCTCTTTGTTCTTTGGATATCTTCGATATAACAACTGGAATATTATGTTCAGATCCCCCCTAAAACATATAAATATTCCATCTACTTATTAAAAGTTGTACTACAGTTAACATATTCATACATAACTAAAGTCATTTGTTGATATTCTGAAACATAACAGAAACACATTATTTGAACAGATACATAGTTGCAAGATTAATCTCTCCTATGAGATATCATCCATATGATGGCTCTGTACAACCTCTGCCTTGTATAAAGTCGTAAAATATTACTCATAGGTATGTATGGGGCATTACTATAAAATAAATGGCAAAAGTACAGTACAAATGTGCACAATGATTCTGATAATGTGATAATATACAGTAATACTCCTTGATTGGGTTCTGCCACCCAGCAGAGCACCCCCCCACACACACACACTATGGTGCCTATATGCCTGTGATGGCATTGGCTAACCTCCGGCACTCCAGCTGTGGTAAAACTACAACTTCAAAGATGCACACTTGCTTGGCTGTTTTCGGAACTCCAAAGAAATGAATGGAGCATGCTGGGAGTCGTGGTTTCACCACAGCTGGATTGCCGAAGGTTAGCCATTACTGAATTATGCCCTTAAAAGACATGTGAAAAAGGTTTGTTGTGCAGAAACTAAACTTTCAATATATTCTATAAGGGAAAATGGACCCTCACCTGGGACTGCATGGTGAGGGCACACAATGTAAGCCCCGAACCTTTTAATTTCAGTTGAATATTTTTTGTTATAATTAGGCCCCAATCACACGTCCGCAAATTCGTTCCATATTTTGCGGAACGGAATTGCGGACCCATTCATTTCTATGCACTTCCGGGTCCGCAATTCCGTTCCCGAAAAAAATAGAACATGTCCTATTCTTGTCCGCAATTGCCAGCGATGTGCGGTCCGCAAAATGTCTGTGTTTTGCGGATCCACAGACGTGTGAATGGATCCTTATTAAAACTATATACAAGTGGGACCTTTAAATAAAACCAATCACTTCACCTGTATAAGGCCGAGTTCACACGAACTGCACGATCGCCGGCCGTAGGTCAGCCGCATCGGATCGCGGACCCATTCACTTTAATGGGTCTGCGATCCGGCCGTTCCGCAAAAAGATAGAACATGTTCTATCTTTTTGCGGAACGGAAGTAGTGCTTCCGAGGGGTCCTGTTGCATGCGGCCGTTCCGCAATTCCGGATTTGCGGACCTATTAAAGTGAATGGGTCCACATCCGTGATAAGGTATGCCACGGATACGGCCATGGAATGAATTAGGCCTAAATAAGATAAAAAAGAAGAAAAAACTACATGTACTGTAACTTCAGCTTGTCTGAAAAATGGAAGTGAATGCTTAATTGCTTTTAGTCAGTGAGAGAAAAGATTTAAACCCTCAAGACCTTGATTTAAAGAAATGCAATAATGGAAAAGTAACGATGTACAAATACAAAGGGATAAAGTGATAAGAAAACAGTCTGGGTAAGAAATAACAGTGGCAGACAGTGTAGACAGTGGCAGACAGTGGCATGATTGGTAACCATGGCAACCGGGACGCTACTGCAGTCCCGGTTGCCATGGTTACTTAGCAATTTGTAGAAGCATCATACTTACCTGCGAGCTGCGATGTCTGTGTCCGGCCGGGAACTCCTCCTACTGGTAAGTGACAGATCATTAGGCAATGCACCGCACAGACCTGTCACTTACCAGTAGGAGGAGCTCCCGGCCGGACACAGACATCGCAGCTCGCAGGTAAGTATGATGCTTCTACAAATTGCTAAGTAACCATGGCAACCGGGACTGCAGTAGCATCCTGGTTGCCATGGTTACCGATCGGAGCTCCAGCGATTAAACTGGGACTCCGATCGGTACTCTCCACTGCCACCAATGATAGGGGGGGATATTTTAATTAGGAGGGGGAGGGAGGGGAGAGGGCCCACTGGCCACCAAGGAGTTAACTATAGGGGAGGGAGGGGGGGCCCACTGGCCACCAATGAGTTAACTACAGGAGAGGGAGGGGGGCTGGCCACCAACGAGTTAACTACAGGGGAGGGAGGGGGGGGCTGGCTACCAACGAGTTAACTACAGGGGAGGGAGGGGGCCCACTGGCCACCAATGAGTTAACTACAGGGGGGAGGGGGGGCCGGCCGCACTGCCCACAAATGAGTTATAAACAGGGGGGGGTTCTGCCCCCTGCTGCCTGGCAGCACCTGCCAGGCAGCAGGGGGCAGTCATGTACACAGTTTTTTAGTATATTCTAACCTGAAGCGTCCCCATCACCATGGGAACGCCTCTGTGTTAGAATATACTGTCGGATCTGAGTTTCACGATGTAACTCATATCCGACAGTATATTCTAACATAGAGGTGTTCCCAAGGTGATGGGGACGCTTCAAGTTAAAATATACCATCGGATTGGAGAAAACTCTGATCCGATGGTATAAAGGGACTCCTGACTTTACATTAAAAGTCAATGGGGGACGGATCCGTTTGCAATTGCACCATATTGTGTCAACGTCAAACGGATCCGTCCCCATTGACTTGCATTCTAATTCAGGACAGATCCGTTTGGCTCCGCACGGCCAGGCGGACACCAAAACGACTTTTTTTTCATGTCCGTGGATCCTCCAAAAATCAAGGAAGACCCACGGACGAAAAAACGGTCACGGATCACGGACCTACGGACCCCGTTTTTGAGGACCGTGAAAAAATACTGTCGTGTGCATGAGGCCTTATGGATATGCACCTGTGACTATGAATATGAATGTGCTAGTCCAAATTTTCTTGTAGTATATATTGAGGGTAGTACCTCTTTTAAACTGAGCAACACCCATCTGCCTGGGGCTTCTGAGTAGAGTACAACTTTAGCTGGTTCCTACACTGCCCTGAAAATGTAGGCTTAGGTAAGTCCAGGAGAGGTGGTATATTAGTATTAGGGACCCGTCTGCGAATAATTAGTAAATATAGCGAAAGTGAATATTGCCTATGCTGCTCATCACTAGTTGTCTACTAGGGATGAGCGAATCGACTTCGGATGAAACATCCAAAGTCTATTCGCTTAAAACTTTGTTAGAAGTCATGATTCCTCCCTGCTTCTTGCTTGTGGGCCAATGACTCATTGGCCTACAAGCAAGAAGAAGGGAGGAATCATGTGTTCAGATGGAAAAAAAAGGCAAATATTGTGCTATATGCTTATACTTCTTTTATACAACACCCAAAAACCTTCAAGATAAGTCCCGGTCTAATAGCAGTACCCACAGAGGAGAGACAGAACTTCTAGACGTTCTAATTATTATGATGAGCCCCTTTGGACTTTTCAGACTATATTATTCTTTAGATTTTATGAAGAATGATTTTTATAGGTATATTTTCTTTTCCATTTTTATAGATCAGTATTAAGACATTCATTTCTAGGAACCAAACTTATGGTTATTGGTTCCGTATGTTAATCACTAGCTGGTTGTCAGCTTCAATTATTGAATTTCAATTAGAGCAACTTAATTATATAATGATGACATAAATGTATTTTTCATTCCCTACTTATACTTCTGACAGGTAAAATGTAAGGTGCATGTTATGTGTGCGCCTTTACATTACTGAATATAGATTACTTAGAAATACATGATAATAAAAATGTATCCTTACATGTATTTGCAAACTTACAACAAAGAATTAGCTATTTTTTATAAATAGCACCCCATGATATACTGACATTGACATAGATATTTTTCACTTTTGACCGGGTGAAAATTGGCTTAAGGATAATAAAAGCAAAGTAAAAAAAAAAAGCAAACACAACTGTACTGCTGTGTAGAATGTTCTGTCTTGCAATTGGTAAAGAAGCCCCCCCAAAAAAAAGCAGGATCATTATCTGAGTATATGTTGGTAAACTGCCACATTGGTCCCAAGGTTGCAGTTGCTCTGTTTAATGATGTGTTTTCCTTTTGCAAACAGTAAAGTGTGGCCGAACTAGAGGGCGCAGCCTGGGGAGAGGCCAGCATGACGTGGGGAGGCGTCAACGAGATAGGTTAGGCAGGGATTGGCGTGTTTAAAGGTAGGGGCGGAGTGAAAATGGGGGTCTTAAATATGGTGTCAGGAGGCGGGAAAGGGGCCAATTTAGAAAACAATTATTATCCAGACAGGGGCACAGTGAAGTGCAGGCAGCTCATCTTGCAATAGGTGATGTAGATGCACTGATTCGCCAGCTGCGAGAGAAGGCTGAAGTGCAGCGGCTGGAATGGTTACATGGCCAGCTTCAGGGCCTGCTCAGTGAGGAAGATGTAGGTGACAGGTCGTGCAGCAAGAGACGCGCCAGCCACTGGTGTGCCTCAGTTCATAGCAGGTTCCCAGAGTCCGGCGCTCGGTCAGGAGCCCCTCTAGGGACCCTTAACGTTGGGGCGGCAGAGTGGCAGCCTCCTGCTCATTCCTCCCTCTGTGGGAGGAATCCATGATTACGGCGGGACTGCAGCAGATGCAGGATCCTAACCAGCACTCCCCTTGCTGGTGAAAATGGCGGCACAGGGCCAGGTTTGGCGGATCCCCTTGCTCAGTTGAGGACGGAGCTGTCTCTCCCTTCAGCAGTGGTTGAAGCAGGCCCTGCATTTGAGCAGTCAGCAGGACACTCGCCCCCCCTTCTTCAGTGCTACTGCCAGCATGAGGTCAACTGTTGAAAATGGGCAGCAGGATGCTGGCCCTGCCTCTTCATTGAACAGCACCAGCGCCACCTGCTTTGGGGCCCCTGGGATCTGCATCAGTCGCTGGCACTGGCCTGCCACATCTGGATACTGGATCTGCAGCTGGACTAGATTCTGGATGTGCATCTGGTGGGATCACAACACCCAAGCAGCCTGGTGAGTTACCATGGAGACCTTTCTTATCTATCCTTAGTACCTTGGGGGGAGGAGGGGTTGGGGGACCTTCGGGGGACTTGGAGCAGGGGCTTGTCAATGTATTAGGGGGTTTGGCGTCGGTAGCAGCAGGGTGGGTGCCATGTGGGGAGTCGCCGCTTCCTGCCTGGGGTATAACGGGGACTGAGCTCAACCCATTACATAGCGTGGGGATAAGTGCAGTCCATACACAGGTTGGGCGTGTTACGAGTGGGAACGCCGCGCCGTCTGCAGGATCGGGTTTTGTGTCAGTACAGACGCAGATTGGGGGTTCGCTTGCGAATGAGCCAGTTAGGATGGATGACACTGCACGGGGGAAGGTTTATGTTTGCTTTGAGGCACGCTTAAAACAGGACATAAGGGATCGGATTTGGAAAGGGGAGTATATTGAAATTTTTTCACTGCTCCCCTTGAGCATTTTAATCTGGACAACGCCAAAAAATATGAAGGTAAAAAAGAAGAGGAAAAAAAGTTCCGGTATCGATTTGATAGCACTGCTGCAGTGTTGACAGACTGGCTGAAGCTGTTGATGACTTGCGGAAATGTGCATACACGCGGCACACCTTCACCACTAGCTCAGAAAAATTTGGGTATGTTTTGAGAAACCACTGAACCACTAAGGTTAAGACGTGGGCTAGGCATGGGATGTGTGTGATCTTGCCGAGCTCCAAAGCCGCCACCAAGTTACAGCCATTATCAGACACAACCATGCCTGGTTCTAGGTTGAGTGGCGAGAGACACAGCTAGGGCTAGTCTCTTATCCCCTGCCACAGCTCTGCGGCAGTGTTCTGTTTGTCCCCTAAGCATATCAGCTTCAGCACGGCCTGTTTCCGGTTCTCCACTGCAGTGCTACACTGCTTCCAGCTACCGAATGATGGCTGACTGGTGCTGTACGTGGATAATTCGGAGGTAGAAGTGGAGTAGGAGGCGGAGGAGGAGAAGTGGGGGTTGGAGCCACTAACGTAGATGCTGGCGGAAACCCTGATCGACGTAGGGCCTGCAATCCTTGGCGTCGGTAGCACCTGTGCCACCCCAGGGTATGACTCGCTCCTGGCCTTCACAACGTTCACCCAATGTGCCATCAGGGAAATGGGGAAATGTAGCATCCCTGGCCGAATACACTTGTCCATGTGTCCGTGGTTAAGTGGACCTTTCCAGCAACTGCGTTGGTCAGGGAACTTGTGATGTTATGACAAAAATTGTGGCGGTGTCACAGTAGGTGAGGGAAGGGAAACAAACCAAATACAAAATACAAAAGCAACAAAACACCAGGCTAGGCCCCAAAGATAGGCAACAGGGAAAGGTCACCACCTAACAATCCCTGGGCCTTTCCCTGACTGCTGACATGAGCAAATCCTTAAGGTGGAAGTGCTCATGCGCTGGAACCTAAGCCTAGCTGAAACTGAAACAAACCCTCAGCTATGGAGCTGGAGATAAGACAACCAGTTCCTAGTGCAAGATGCAGGAACCAGCGTCTTCCTGAGGCCTATCTATAACGCACAACAAAAGGGAAGGAGTAGGACTTAGCTTAAGACGGACGGGGAGCAGGAGATACTCCAAACACCAGCTGAGAACTCCAGAAGCAAATATAAACCGCAAGGGCAATAGCTGGCAGCAGCCGCATCCTCCTATCATATAGACGCCCCCTCCGCATGTTGATTGACAGGGCCAGCGAATGCGATCGTCCTCTAGCTGGCCCTGTCTGCTATCAAGATCTCGCGCCTGTGCCGTAACGGTATTCAGTCGACGCAGGCGCACTGAGAGGAGAACGCTCGCTCGGCCGCTCCATCCTCAGTGCGCCTGCGCCGATGACATCACATCTACACCCGGCGCAGGCGGGTGTAAAACCGGGTGTAGACGTCACATCTACACCCGGCGCAGGCGGGTGTAAAACCTAACAGTCAATACCAGTGACAATACCAGTGACAATACCAGTGACAATACCAGTTTACTTAGATCACTTTTTTCCCTTTCACTAGGTGATTGACAGGGGCGATCAAGGGGTTAATTGGGGTGATGGTGGTGATCTGGGGGCTAAGTGTGCTGTTGGTGTGTACTCACTGTGAACTGTGCTCCTCTGCTGGAACCAACCGACCAAAAGGACCAACAGAGGAGCACAGCAGCCATTTAACACCTTATATTTATAAATATAAAGTGTTAACTGGCTTGTGATTCGTTTTTTTGAAACGATCATTGGCTGGCAGGCTGATGATGTAATACCCTCTAACTTTTGCCGGCCCGCGATGCGCATGCACGGGCAGGCTTTGAGCGTAATCTCGCGTCTCACGAAATGATGGGCCGATGCGTGACTCTGCCTGAGACAGCCGGCTCCGGAACGCGATCCTGCGTTTCCTGCACTTTAGCGACAACACCACCTCCCGTCCCAGAGGCCACCCAGCTTTTGACCAGCTCCACAAAATTCGGCCCCTCATAGACCACTTCAACAACAAATTTGCAGATTTGTATACCCCTGAGCAAAACATCTGCGTAGACGAGTCCCTTATACATTTTACCGGGCACCTTGGCTTCAAACAATACATCCCAGTATGGGGTCAAATTGTATAAGCTCTGTGAAAGGGCCACAGGCTATACCCACAAATTTCGGATATATGAGGGTAAAGATCAGACCCTGTAGCACTTTGCACATTGTCCCATGGGGAAGGAGAGGCTTGTCCTATAAAGGTTAACGTTCTGTTCAAAAAGTTAAATAAAGTTTATATGTTCCGTTCAAATGTTATTATAAAGTTAATAAATGTATTGAGTTGTGGCCTGTTTTTTTCTTTTTTGTTTTGTTTTTTTTACCTTCCAGGTGGACCAACCGATTGACTAGCTGCAGCACTGATGTGCATTCTGACAGAAGCATTATGCTGCTGTCAGATTACACAAAAGTCGGTGTATGCGGCGCTGCAAGACAAGATTTCTCCTCTGCAGTAAAAGATACGTTTGCCGAGGCATATGAGCTGAGGGCCGCTCCCTCAGCTCATATGCCTCGGCAAACGTATCTTTTACTGCAGAGGAGAAATCTCGTCTTGCAGCGAAATGCATATGAAATCTCGTTCATATGCTTTGGCAAACACTTTGTATATAAAAAAATATATATATAAATCCCGGCAATGATTTATTCATCCACATCGATTGATGTGAATGGAGCAATCAGGTTTGCCAGGGCATACGAGCTAAGTGGGTATGGATGTTGGGCGGAGCTCCTATGTCCTGGCAGACGCCTTTCCCTCCTTTTTTTTTGGGGGAAACATTTTTTAATCCACATTGATCGATGCGAATAAAGAAATCTGTAGAAGTCTGGGATCCAAATGTCTAAAAATGCCCTCCTAAAAGGAATTTGGGCACCTTTGCGCATCTAGGCTGCAAAAAAGTGTCACACATGTGGTATCGCCGTACTCAGGAGAAGTTGGGGAATGTGTTTAGCGGTGTCATTTTACATATACCCATGCTGGGTGAGATAAATATCTTGGTCAAATGCCAACTTTGTATAAAAAAATGGGAAAAGTTGTCTTTTGCCGAGATATTTCTCTCACCCAGCATGGGTATATGTAAAAAGACTCCCCAAAACACATTGCCCTACTTCTTCTGAGTACGGCGATACCACATGTGTGACACTTTTTTGCAGCCTAGGTGAGCAAAGGGGCCCACATTCCAAAGAGCACCTTTCGGATTTCACAGGGCATTTTGTACAGATTTTGATTTCAAACTACTTTTCACGCATTAGGGCCCCTAAAATGCCAGGGCAGTATAACTACCCCACAAGTGACCCCATTTTGGAAAGAAGACACCCCAAGGTATTCCGTGAGGGGCATGGCGAGTTCCTAGAATTTTTATTTTTTTGTCACAAGTTAGCGGAAAATGATGATTTTTTTTTTCTTACAAAGTCTCATATTCCACTAACTTGTGACAAAAAATAAAAACTTCCATGAACTCACTATGCCCATCACGAAATACCTTGGGGTGTCTTCTTTCCAAAATGGGGTTACTTGTGGGGTAGTTATACTGCCCTGGCATTTTAGGGGCCCTAATGTGTGAGAAGTAGTTTGAAATCGAAATCTGTAAAAAATGGCCTGTGGAATCCTAAAGTAATTATTTTATTTCTAAACAATTATTAAATGTGTTATATGTGTGAAATCCAAATGGTGAGTGCCTGCTGATTACTTTATATTTATTTCGATTGGGAGATTAGGTGAATCACTTGCAGCAGAGCACCATTACTGCAGTGACAAGCGGAGTGAGCCACTATAATCTACAATGAAAGTGAAAAATGTCTTTTTTTCTTCAAAAATTTAGTTAAATTTCGATTAATAACTAAAAAAGTTAAAATGTCAGCAGCAATGAAATACCACCAAATGAAAGCTCTATTAGTGAGAAGAAAAGAAGGTAAAATTAATTTGGGTGGTAAGTTGCATGACCGAGCAATAAACAGTGAAAGTAGTGTAGTGCATATTGTAAAAAGTGGTCTGGTCATTAAGGGTGTTTAAGCTAGGGGGGCTGAGGTGGTTAATACTGGCATACAAAATGCTGGCCTTGACAATTGTCCCCTACATGTTTTTTGATAATTTGCACATTTTATTTTAACCTCAGGGGAAACAGAACACGTTAATGGATTCTCTCTTCCGTAAAACTGTAAGAGCATGCTATTTTATACTAAAACAAGCTAAATTGCTATGTAGGTATAAATGTTATTATTTTTAGTTAAATTTAATGTAAAATACATGTTCTCATTATAGGTACAGTGCATGGACACACACTAGGTGGGCTTAGCATTTGTAAATTAGCACGCACATAATTTTCCTTCTTTGATTAAAGATGTTTCATAAAGTTCCATTGTCTGCAAAGGTGTATGTTAATGAAGAAGCCTAATGACATGAGAAAAAAGTGCGCTGATCAAAATTATAGTCAAATTAAGAATCAAGAATCATTTTCCCCGTTCACAGTTCAAGTTGTAAATGATCTATGATTTTTGCTTTGATTACAGGTAACAAAAATGGAGCAAGGAATGTTCACACCTAATGTATAATGGGCAGCTGCAGTAGGACCACCCAGTTGATAGCATTAGTATACCAATAGTCAATCAGGCACCAAAAATAATGATGTGAATATCTGACAACGGAGCTACAGTAACAGTGGGAAAAAGAAGAACAAAGGTAATATGATATTTCACACTTTTTTGAGTGGTGATAAATACATAGTTAATGCGGTTGTCCAAGTTTTGTAAAAACTCAGGCAACCCCTGTAAATGGCCTAAAATGAAAGAAAAAAAAATGGATACTCACCTGTTTCCTCCCCTGCTTCTTCCCACGCTGAGCTCCGGTCCTCCCACTGTTGACATCAACTTTCTGGCTGCCATAGTGAGTTTTCATGCACACAGGTCATCCTGAAGCCAATCACTGGTCTGAAGCCAGTGGTGACCTGTGTGCATAGATCATCCCCACTGTATCCAGGAAAACAAAGAGCAGCAGAAAAGACATGAGCTCAGTGCAGGAAGAAGCAAGGGAGAAAATGGGTTAGCGTATCCTTGCTTTTGTTATTTTATGCCATTTACAGGGGTTGCCTACGTTTTTATTTAACTCAAACAACCCCTTTAAAGAAAATCTGTACCAGATAGTGTAGCTGGCCAGCTAAAACTTGTCCTAGTTTGTTAATATGCCTGGTATGTGTATATAGCTAAACCTGCTAATAACCTTAATACAGTTCCTATGTTTATGTGTTAAAGACAAAAGCAGAGTTATTTACTGTGACATCATGTTTTGGATGTCATATAACTGTTATATTTTGTGTTCACAGAACCAGAAAAAGATAATATGCCTTTAAGATTCATTTTGTAATCTAAGGTACACTCAGTGACACAGCAGGAACAACAGAAAGCTTAGTGTTAATATGTTGTTGCTGGGCAGAAGTCTAGACAAATCACATCCAGCTTCTCACACAGCAAGAGTTTTCACCAATTACATTCAGCCTCACACACAGCCTGTCTGGGGAGACAGGAGCTGAAGAGACATTCACTCCACTGAGAGATGTGTTTTTATGGAAGCAGAGAGGCCAAAATCGGTATTTTAAACAGTTATATAATGTTCCTACTGTTAGTATTGTGATTAGAATTGTATACTGAACCAGTTATATGTGTGTTTACTTACAGTTGCACCAATTGCAAATGCAAATTGCAAGCTACAAATTACAAGCATACAAACCAGATTCCATGCAAATTGCAATCATACAATCCATGCAAATTGCAAAAGCAAACTGCAATCTGCAGTAGAACTATTTGTTTAACCTCAGATATACCTCTCAGAGAGATCATAAAGTGCTTAAATAACTTAAATTGAGAGGACAGATACTCAAGAGAGAAATATATCCACCATTTTATGTTGAATGATAAGATTGAACAGTTGAACCACCAGCTTATTCATACCGCCATTTTGTGAAATCTTTTCAACATGTGTTATGTACATGGACTATCTGCTGCGGAGGCGGCAGTGTTATATATGAAGAAAAGGTGAAGTTAATAAAGAAGTTATTTCAAGCATTTGGTGTGCGCTTTATACCTACTGTTTCCATAGAACGGCGCTAGAGGAATTACAGAGTAATTAGACTAAAAGAGATATCAAAATTCTTCTAATGCCACAGCGCAAAAGGCACTTCATAGTGCTTCGCCTGCCACAGATAGAGCTTCATCTTAGATCATTAATAAAGATGGAAGCTGAGATATTAAATATATCTTATTTTAACTTCTTTTAATAGAAATTTGGCATAATAATAAAATAAATGTACATTGCTACTTAAAATAGAGGGAAAATGAATAATATCTTGCTATGCCATCATAACTTAAAGGGGTTGTCAATGCACTAAAATAATAAAATAAGAATTTCTTACTGGCTTTGGCTACAGTGGTCACGTGTTGATGATGTAATCCCTGCAACCAGATAAACAAAGTCTGGTGGAGAGAACATAAGCGCCACCCTAAACCTAATTGGTAAGTAATGCTTTTTTTGTTATTTCATTGATTTGCCTGCAACAGCCAGGTTTATGCTTGAAACCGAATAACCCAATTCAAGTTTAACCCTCATGGATGCTAGGCTCTTGTGATCAGGACCCTTCTCCTAGTGTCTCATTTGTATGTTAGCCTGCAATCCTGTGATATAAATTTGGTACATGCACCTTCTGAATTGTGTGAAGAACTGTGGAATATGGTGGTGCTATGTAGATAAACATTGCTATTATAAATGTTTTTGTCTGCTAAGGATAGTGTGTAATTTCTCACTTTTAGATATATTCACACCACAAAGTCTTCACAGACAGACTCTTAGCCCTCATGCAATTTGCGGTCTCCAATGCACGGGCAACATCAATTCGGATTTCACAGACGGATCCAGACAATTTCAACTTGAATGGGTCTGTGATCCGTCCGCACCGCAAAAAATATAAAAAAAAATTGTCCCGCACTGCACCTTCTGGATTCTGGAATCCGTTATGTGGTGAGCACACGGCCGATGCATATTGCGGACCCTCTGTTTGTGGGGTGCAATAAGGGCATGGCTGGGCAATAGCCATGTGCATGAGGCCTTAATGTAACATCAATATTCATACAGGTCTATTTTGATATTTAAATAATGCTTAAAATATACATACTGTACCTTGATGCTGAGTCCAAATCCCCCTACAGTTTGTCTTCGTATTGCTACTGTTCTTTCCTAGAATGAGAATTTAGAGTATATTCTATCAATCAATTTAAAAAAAATATAATTTTCCATGTCACTTTTTATATTTAAACTAAAACCAAAAACCCTGCAGTTTTTGCTCTGGCCACTATGTCTTATTTTTGGCGCCACTTCTTGATTTATACAGTTCACTTTACTGCAGTTAATTCATTCTAATCCTGCCTGTAATGATATCATCCTCCATTCACAATAGGTGATGGTCAGACTTTATCTATTCTTTCCTTGTATAATGACCTCTGCATGGGTCACAGAGCATGCCTAGAAAACTCTCGATAGGGTCCCCTCCTGACCATTGTGTCTATGGCCCATGGGGCTGCCATAATGCAATTTTCTTAATGCTTTGTAAATGCTGTTAAGAACAGCTCAGGCAGGATGGCCGCCCCCATAATCATGTACAGGAAAAAGAATAAAAAATATCTACAATCAGAAAATATAAACAGATTAGAATAAAAGGATATGTATTACTATCTGGTTATTAACTGGCGAATAACAATTTTGGTGAAACGTTCGATTCACTGCAAGTTTTAATTAAGTTCAAAGGGGTTCTCTGGGAATTTAGAATATACAATTACTGAAAATACATAAATACATAAATAGCTTTCATTATTTATAATGTCTTGTTTTTTCTAGGGGACAAACATCAGGAGAAATAAAATGGCGACTCCTCTACTAGTACATAAAAAAAACTGTTCTCATAACAAAGCTGGGACAGAAAACATTGAAAGTTCAGTGCAGTGAGCTAAAGAGTTCTCTCAGCTCTCCTAACCAGTCTGAATGTAATCAATTACCATCTTACATACTGATAAGATATTAACCGTGAGTGGTAATGGGGCAAAGTGAGAGTAAAGAAAGTAGTCTGCTACTTTCCCAGAGCCCCACAACAGACTGCTTTGTCCGTCCTCCTCTCCGTACTTTTACTTTGCTCCATTATCACACACAACTGATATCTTATCAGCTGTATTCGCTTTACACGACACTAAACCAAATTAATTTTAAAGGAGGGGGCAGACGTTTAAACAGTAGCTGCAATTTTTTATATATGGTAAGTGTTTATAATTACCATATTTTTATGCTTTATGAAAATCACATTTAAAAAGTGAACCGTGCAATCTAGGGCCAGGATTTAAGACCTAATTGTTACTAATGAGCATTTCCATTATGAAGATTGGTGGCCTATTCTCAGGTCTCATGAAGACTGGGGGTCTGATCTGAGGTCTGATGAAGATTGGAGGTCTTATTTTAGGTCTGATGAAAATTGGGGGCCTAATCCAATGTCTGATGAAGATTGGGGGTTTGATCTGAGGTCTGATGAAGATTGGGGGTCTGATCTGAGGTCTGATGATGATTGGGGGTCTGATCTGAGGTTTGATAAAGATTGGGGATCTGGTCTGAGGTCTGATAAAGATCAAGAGTCTCATCTGAGGTCTGATGAAAAATAGTTTTTTTCCTATTCTCTTTTTTTCTTATAACACATTTTTAAAATTAAGAAACTGACTCTGAAGGTGTCCCTAATTGGTGTTCAGTACACAGCGCTGTATACAATACTGAAGACAAATCAACAGTAGATTTTTTAATTTTCTGCAATACTGTAGTGCTGCCAGTCCAGATTCCCTGACAGATTATATAATAAATAAAGTCCATTGCTTTTCTTTATATTTGGCCATCCTCTGTTGTGTATTTGTTTTGGTTATTCCTGGAATACACCTTTAACAATTCGATTTAAAAATTTTCCACTTCATAGTTTTCACGAACAACCAACCTACAATTTTTGTATTGGAGAGCCAACATTTTTGTTTTATTTTCACTTTAGAAGCCCGAACTTCTCTCCCTTAAATTAACTTTGGAAATCAATATTACACCACTGATATGAGCACAACTACACAAGGTTCCAATGGTACCTTTGTTGTATTCTTCTGACTTTCACCAGCTGAAAAAACATATCTTTTGCCTATCTGCAAATGAGGTCTTGCAAGTGCCCAGGGGCGGGGTTCTTGTTGTAGGTTCCCAGACTGCTTTGCCTTCTTTTCATATTACCCCACCCCAGCCTCTTGCTGTCCTGCCCTACAAGGCAGTTTCATCATACCAAGTACCGGCCGAGATCCGAGGCGTGTACAGTTCACGTAACGCCACGTAAGCAGTTTATATTGTCAAATTGTGGTGACAGACTCCCTTTTAACTACATACTAAATGCATTAAAAGTCGTTCCTCTCCCTATTGGCTATTACTTCAAGGTATTTCCTTTATTGTCAACATCTAAGTGTAACAAAGCAGGATGGGATCCAGAGTATTATAAGTCATAATGCTTAAGCAGATTTCAAATATCATGACATTATTTATTCAGGTGACAACGCATTTCGGAGTGAGAGTACTCCTTTATCAAGTCTTTGGAGCCGGGTACATACAGTTGGCACGACTGATCCAAATGCTTGCTGTCGGGTCCTGTGTGTAGTTGACATATTAGGTATTGCCACGCCCCTAACAACCTGATCTATAAAAATACCACATGACCTAACTCCTCAGGTGAACACTGTAAAAAAATAAAAAAATAAAAAGTTTACATCACATTGCAAAAGCGATCAAAAAGTCATATGCACCCTAAAACAATACAAATCAAACTGTCATCTCATACTGAAAAAAATTAGCCCCTAAATAAGACAGTCGCCCAAAAAAATAATAAAAAACTATGGCTTTCAAAATATAGGGACACTAAAATTCATTATTTTCAAAAATGCTTTATTATGTAAAACTGAAACAAGCAACCCAAAAACGTTGTCAAATTTGGTATTGTCACGTTTGTAACAACCTGCTCTATAAAAATTCCACATGATTGAACCTGTCAGATGTACATTGTAAATAGCAAAAAATAAAAACTGTGCAAAAACAGCAATTTTTTGTTACCTTGCCTCACAAATAGTGTAATATAGAGCAACCAAAAATCATATGTACCCTCAACTAGTACCAACAAAACTGCCACCTTATCTCATAGTTTCCAAAATGGGGTCTTTTTTTGGAGTTTCTACTGTAGGGGTGCATCAGGTGGTCTTCAGATTTGACATGGCAACTTAAAATTATCCCAGTAAAACCTGCCTTCCAAAAACCAAATGGCATTTCATTTTCTTCTGCGCCCTGCCGTGTGCCCGTGCAGCTGTTTACCATCACATATGGGGTGTTTCTGTAAACTACAGAATCAGGGTAAAAAAAATTTAGTTTTGTTTGGCTCTGAACCCTTGCTTGGTTACTGGAAAAAATTGATTAAAATGGAAAATCTGCCAAAAAAGTGAAATTCTGAAATTTCATCTCCATTTTCCTTTAATTCTTGTGGAACACCTAAAGGGTTAACAAAGTTTGCAAAATCCGTTTTGAATACCTTGAGTTGTGTAGTTTCTAAAATGGGACCATTTATGGGTGGTTTCAATTATGTAAGCCTCACAAAGTGACTTCAGACCTTAATTAGTCCTTAAAAAGTGGGTTTTGGAATTTTTCAGAAAAATTATAAGATTTGCTAATAATTTTCTAAGCCTTCTAACGTCCCCCCCAAAAAAAGAAAATGTAACTTACAAAATGATCCAAACATGAAGTAGACATATGGGAAATGTAAAGTAATAACTATTTTAGAAAGTATCACTATCTGTTTTAAAAGCATAGAAATTAAAACATTTTAAATTGCCAATTTTTCAAAATTTTTGGTAAATTGGTATTTTTTTTATAAAAATGATATATTTTTACTCAAATTTGCCACTGTCATGAAGTACAATATGTGACGAGAAAACAATCTCAGAATGGTTTGGATAAGTAAAAGCGTTTTAAAGTTATTACCACATCAAGTGACACATGTCAGATTTGCAAAAAATGGCCTGGTACTTAAGGTGAAAAATGGCAAGGTCCTTAAAGAGTTAAAATATTAATTTGAAAAAATATTTCAGGTTAACCACCAAAACCCATTTGAAAATATTTTCTAGGGGTTTTCTGGTGGATATTTTTTTTAAAAAAAGAACCAGAATGGGTTAAGAATAAAAAAAGAAGCCTTATCAACCCTCGCCAATCTCCAGACACTGTGATTCCATCATTGATCTTGTCCCTACTGTTGTTCACTTTCTGGCTAGACAGGAAGGAAATCATACCTGCTCAGTCAAGTACTGGCATTTCCAGTTATTATTGGTGTGTTGAGGTGCAACCAGAAGGTGGAGAGCAGCAAAGATTTGAGGTGGGTAAGGTTAAGTAATGCTTATTTTTTTTAACCCATTCTGGCCAATTTTCTAATATATTTTGGCAAACTGGAAATCCCTTTTAAGTTTCTGATGGTCATAGTATCCTTTTAAAAGAACAAGAAGTGGAGCTGCTGTAGGCATAGATAGGCGAGGGATTACTAAACTTCTGGAAGTGGTCCAATAGTTCACACAATGCTATTATTGAATCCATTACTAAATAAGGAACAAGAACATTCATGGGCCACCTACTGATCTTAATCCCAATACTGAACGTAACTAGAATGAAGTATAAACCCATGGGGTTACAAATTTGCATGCAATATATTATTTTTGAATTTAATATTTTCTTTTTTATAATTTACATTTTTTTTTTATTTAGTTTTATTTATTTATGATTTACTTTCACTTTTTAGTTTGTTTAGTTTTTATTTGTCTGGAAGAAGTAGAGATAACATAGTCTGTTTTACTCCATGTATGCAAATCAAAAATAATGGGTGATCTAATGGCTATTAGCCATCAGATCATATTTAGCAGTGATCTGTATACACAAAAGATTGCTGGGAGAACACAGATCATGTTATCCCAGTATGTTCCTTTACCTCTATCAGAGTGCTTGAAGCCTGCGATGATCAGGTTTCAATGGCAATGGCTTGAATGCAGAAAGGAAGCTTCCTGCATTTTGGTTTCATGGTAGAACACAGCCTTTACATTATTGTGAATGTGGGCAAAGCTAGGCAGCAATAACAGGGGCATAAATAGAGAAGAGGAAGCTCCATGAGAAATGCCTAAGTAGGCAAATATCTGAGGGCATATTCATTCAACCATAGCCTGATATGCACATTAAGTAGTACTAAACGTATCTCTCTTTTTACTATCTCAAAACAAAATTATTCCACTTCACCCTTTCCACTTTCTCCTTTAGTTGTCAGTTCCAATGCTCCCCCTAGTGGAGGCTGGGAGCTGCAAGAATTTTGTCATTTAAGTTCATGTGAAAGAAAGAGGGATTTTGTAGAACTGTGACAGCTTTGATCTCTTAAGAGGTATATAATACAAATGTATGAATTTGCAATTTCAAGATAAAAGGGACCATTTTGTATAAAAAATGGGTTAGGGTCTCTTAGAAAGTATGCAAGAGGATGGTTAAATGACCACTTGCTAATGCTATTAACCGAGTTATATGCCATATAATAATCAAGAAAACAATACAAATCTGTATATTAGATTCAGAACCTGAATTTAAATTGTCAAGCTGTTTATCAGTGTTAAAAGGATCAAAGATGAAGGATGATAAAAGTGAAGTGACCTTTGCATTTAGCGGAAAACTATCTAAAATGCCTTGAGAGGTAGAGGTGTCAAGCTGAAGGAAATTGAAAAGGCTTGGAAGCAAATGGAAAGTTCAGAGAGATGGCATAGCTGAATGCCACTTAGTACTTAGAAACAGTCTGTCTGCAGTAAATAGTCATATTTTAAAAGGACATGGCAGAGAAAGTGTTAACTTAAAATGTTGCTAGGATAAAATTAGAAAGTGAAATATGTTCTAGTTAAAAGATAATGCACCCAAAAGAGATTTGTTGTTTGCTTGTCATAAGAATTCATCAAAGCATACCTCCCACTATGCAAGAAAAATTATCATGGTGCTATACTTACCAAAATCATTGTTTTTCACAGTTTTTATACTCAGCCTTGCAGTGCTCTGTCTCCATATCTTCATCACAATTACTGTTGTTTACACTTGTTTTTTTACTGTTGTTAACACTAGGGATGAGCGAACTCGAACTGTATAGTTCGGGTTCGTACCGAATTTTGGGGTGTCCGTGACACGGACCCGAACCCGGACATTTTCGTAAAAGTCCGGGTTCGGGTTCGGTGTTCGTCGCTTTCTTCGCGCTTTTGTGACGCTTTCTTGGCGCTTTTTGAAAGGCTGCAAAGCAGCCAATCAACAAGCGTCATACTACTTGCCCCAAGAGGCCATCACAGCCATGCCTACTATTGGCATGGCTGTGATTGGCCAGAGCACCATGTGACCCAGCCTCTATTTAAGCTGGAGTCACATAGCGCCGCCCGTCACTCTGCTCTGATTAGCGTAGGGAGAGGTTGCGGCTGCGACAGTAGGGCGAGATTAGGCAGATTAACTCCTCCAAAGGACTTGATTAACTGATCGATCTGCAGCTGTGGATCATTGAGCTGCTGATCCTCAATTGCTCACTGTTTTTAGGCTGCACAGACCGTTTGTCAGTCTCATTTTTCTGGGGTGATCGGCGGCCATTTTGTGTCTTGTGGTGCGCCAGCACAAGCTGCGACCAAGTGCATTTAACCCTCAATGGTGTGGTTGTTTTTTGGCTAAAGCCTACATCAGGGTGAAGCTGTCACACCAAGTGCATTTAACCAGCAATAGTCTGTTCATTTTTTGGCCATATACAAAATCAGGGGCAAGCTGCGCCTGTCACCAAGTGCATTTAACCCTCAATGGTGTGGTTGTTTTTTGGCTAAAGCCTACATCAGGGTGAAGCTGTCACACCAAGTGCATTTAACCAGCAATAGTCTGTTCATTTTTTGGCCATATACAAAATCAGGGGCAAGCTGCGCCTGTCACCAAGTGCATTTAACCCTCAATGGTGTGGTTGTTTTTTGGCTAAAGCCTACATCAGGGTGAAGCTGTCACACCAAGTGCATTTAACCAGCAATAGTCTGTTCATTTTTTGGCCATATCCCAGTCTAATTCTGTCACTAAATCCATACCGGTCACCCAGCGCCTAAATACTAGGCCTCAAATTTATATCCAGCTAAATCTGTCCCTAGTGCTGTAGCTGGGCGAGTTATTTAGTGTCCGTTCAAGCACATTTCTTGTTCTGGGTTGAAATACAATTCCCAATTTAGCAATTTCATAATTTAGTGGTTCCTGCTATATCAGAGCTCTTTGAAATCTATCCCAAAAAGGGTATATAATATTGAAGGTGCACATAGGGTCATTCAGAGTAACTTCACACACACCCGCTACTGTGTATTTCCAAGTCTAATTCTGTCACTAAATCCATACCGGTGACCCAGCGCCTAAATACTAGGCCTCAAATTTAATTCCCTCTAAATCTCTCGTTACCCACCGCTGTACTGTTGTTGCTGGGCAAGATATTTAGTGTCCGTCAAAGCACATTTTTTGTTCTGGGTTGAAGTACAATTCCCAATTTAGCAATTTCATAATTTAGTGGTTTCTGCTATATCAGAGCTATTTGAAATCTATCCCAAAAAGGGTATATAATATTGAAGGTGCACATAGGGTCATTCAGAATAACTTCACACACACCCGCTACTGTGTATTTCCAAGTCTAATTCTGTCACTAAACCCATACCTGTCACCCAGCGCCTAAATACTAGGCCTCAAATTTAAATCCCTCTAAATCTCTCGTTACCGTTGTCCTGTTGTAGCTGGGAAAGTTATTTAGTGCCCGTCAAAGCACATTTTTTGTTCTGGGTTGAAGTACAATTCCCAATTTAGCAATTTCATAATTTAGTGGTTCCTGCTATATCAGAGCTATTTGAAATCTATCCCAAAAAGGGTATATAATATTGAAGGTGCACATAGGGTCATTCAGAATAACTTCACACACACGCTTCTGTGCATTTCCAAGTCTAATTCTGTCACTAAATCCATACCGGTGACCCAGCGCCTAAATACTAGGCCTCAAATTTAATTCCCTCTAAATCTCTCGTTACCCACCGCTGTACTGTTGTTGCTGGGCAAGATATTTAGTGTCCGTCAAAGCACATTTTTTGTTCTGGGTTGAAGTACAATTCCCAATTTAGCAATTTCATAATTTAGTGGTTTCTGCTATATCAGAGCTATTTGAAATCTATCCCAAAAAGGGTATATAATATTGAAGGTGCACATTGGGTCATTCAGAATAACTTCACACACACGCTTCTGTGCATTTCCAAGTCTAATTCTGTCACTAAATCCATACCGGTGACCCAGCGCCTAAATACTAGGCCTCAAATTTAATTCCCTCTAAATCTCTCGTTACCCACCGCTGTACTGTTGTTGCTGGGCAAGATATTTAGTGTCCGTCAAAGCACATTTTTTGTTCTGGGTTGAAGTACAATTCCCAATTTAGCAATTTCATAATTTAGTGGTTTCTGCTATATCAGAGCTATTTGAAATCTATCCCTAAAAGGGTATATAATATTGAAGGTGCACATAGGGTCATTCAGAATAACTTCACACACACCCGCTACTGTGTATTTCCAAGTCTAATTCTGTCACTAAATCCATACCGGTGACCCAGCGCCTAAATACTAGGCCTCAAATTTAATTCCCTCTAAATCTCTCGTTACCCACCGCTGTACTGTTGTTGCTGGGCAAGATATTTAGTGTCCGTCAAAGCACATTTTTTGTTCTGGGTTGAAGTACAATTCCCAATTTAGCAATTTCATAATTTAGTGGTTTCTGCTATATCAGAGCTATTTGAAATCTATCCCTAAAAGGGTATATAATATTCAAGGTGCACATTGGGTCATTCAGAATAACTTCACACACACACGCTTCTGTGCATTTCCAAGTCTAATTCTGTCACTAAATCCATACCGGTCACCCAGCGCCTAAATACTAGGCCTCAAACGCAGCCGCCTGTCTACAGCCAATGTGGACAAGCTGACGTTCATAAAAATGAACCAGGCATGGATCCCACAGGATCTGTCCGTCCCTTGTCCAGATTAGACATTAACTACCTCCCCTTAACCATATATTATTGGACTCCAGGGCACTTCCTCATTCAATCCTATTTTTATTTTCATTTTACCATTATATTGCGAGGCTACCCAAAGTTGAATGAACCTCTCCTCTGTCTGGGTGCCGGGGCCTAAATATATGCCAATGGACTGTTCCAATGTTGGGTGATGTGAAGCCTGATTCTCTGCTATGACATGCAGACTGATTCTCTGCTGACATGAAGCCAGATCCTCTGTTACGGGACCTCTCTCCTCTGCCTGTGTGCTGGGCCTAAATTTATGAAAATGGACTCTTACAGTGGTGGGTGACGTGAAGCCTGATTCTCTGCTATGATATGAAGACTGATTCTCTGCTGACATGAAGCCAGATTGTCTGTTACGGGACCTCTCTCCTCTGCCTGGGTGCTGGGCCTAAATATATGCCAATGGACTGTTGCAGTGGTGGCTGACGTGAAGCCTCATTCTCTGCTATGACATGCAGACTGATTCTCTGCTGACATGAAGCCAGATTGTCTGTTACGGGACCTCTCTCCTCTGCCTGGGTGCTGGGTAGTGTTGAGCGCGAATATTCGAAAAGCAAATTTTTTTCGCGAATATCGCAACTTCGCGATTTCGCGAATATTTCGAATATAGTGCTATATATTCGTAAAAACGAATATTCGTTTTTTGTTTTTTCCCCCCCCCACAAAATTACAGTACACATATAATTGATTGTTTCCCAAAGGTCCAACAGCTCAGATCTTACTCACATTGCCTAGAAAGTGATTGAGGCGCGAATCTTCGTAAGGCGATTTTATTAGCGCACATGCGAATATCGGCACGTCCCAGAACAGAGGCAAAGGGCTTTGCATTCATACATTAGTGAATTGAGTTGCGAATCTTCGTAAGGCGATTTTATTAGCGCACATGCGAATATCGGCACGTCCCAGAACAGAGGCAAAGGGCTTTGCATTCATACATTAGTGAATTGAGTTGCGAATCTTCGTAAGGCGATTTTATTAGCGCACATGCGAATATCGGCACGTCCCAGAACAGAGGCAAAGGGCTTTGCATTCATACATTAGTGAATTGAGTTGCGAATCTTCGTAAGGCGATTTTATTAGCGCACATGCGAATATCTACACTTGTCCCAGAACAGAGGCAAAGGGCTTTGCATTCATACATTAGTGATTGAATTGAGCTGCGAATCTTCGTAAGGCGATTTTATTAACGCAAATGCAAATATCTACACTTGTCCCCAGAACAGAGAGGCAAAGGCCTGTGCATTCATATAGTATAGCACCATATTCGCGAATACGTAGAACTTCGTAAAATTTGATTAACGAAAATTCGTATTTTTTATTTTACTTTCCACCTTACAGATTACATTGATCTGTACTCTGTCAACTACTGTCATCACCCCCCACTGTATCTCGATTGATTCCCAAAAGTCTCACATTCCCTAGAAAGTGATTGAGGTGCGAATCTTCGTAAGGCGATTTTATTAGCGCACATGCGAATATCTACACTTGTCCCAGAACAGAGGCAAAGGGCATTGCATTCATACATTAGTGATTGAATTGAGTTGCGAATCTTCGTAAGGCGATTTCATTAGCGCACATGTGAATTTTGCATAGCATATGTATTATGCGATGCGAAAATTCGAATTATCGCATATGCGAAATAATAACGAATTTGAATAATCGCGAATATTTTACGAATATTCTTTCGAATATTCACAAAATTTCGCGAATTCGAATATGGGACATGCCGCTCAACACTAGTGCTGGGCCTAAATTTATGACAATGGACTGTTGCAGTGGTGGGTGACGTGAAGCCTGATTCTCTGCTATGACATGCAGACTGATTCTCTGCTGACATGAAGCCAGATTGTCTGTTACGGGACCTCTCTCCTCTGCCTGGGTGCTGGGCCTAAATATATGCCAATGGACTGTTGCAGTGGTGGCTGACGTGAAGCCTCATTCTCTGCTATGACATGCAGACTAATTCTCTGCTGACATGAAGACAGATTCTCTGTTACGGGACCTCTCTCCTCTGCCTGGGTGCCGGGGCCTAAATATCTGAGAATGGACTGTTCCAGTGGTGGGTGACGGGAAGCCAGATTCTCTGCTATGGAACCTCTCTCCAATTGATTTTGGTTAATTTTTATTTATTTAATTTTTATTTAAATTCATTTCCCTATCCACATTTGTTTGCAGGGGATTTACCTACATGTTGCTGCCTTTTGCAGCCCTCTAGCTCTTTCCTGGGCTGTTTTACAGCCTTTTTAGTGCCGAAAAGTTCGGGTCCCCATTGACTTCAATGGGGTTCGGGTTCGGGACGAAGTTCGGATCGGGTTCGGATCCCGAACCCGAACATTTCCGGGATGTTCGGCCGAACTTCTCGAACCCGAACATCCAGGTGTTCGCTCAACTCTAGTTAACACTTGTTTTTTACTGTGTTTTCATTCCGCGCACATCAGAAAAAAAATATACTGTCGCTGCCTGAAAAGCATCGGAAAGCTGCTACTGATCTGTTTTACTTATGACTGTCATTTGAGTACTTTTATTATATCATTAAGCACTATTTAACTCTTAGGATACCAGAGGTTTCATTTTTTTTTTTGCATCTTTATTTTTCTTTCCCATCTTCCTTGAGCCTTAACTTTTTTATATATACATAGCTGTATGAGGGCTTATTTTTTACATAACATGTTGTACTTTCTAATAACATCATTAATTATGGTATACAATGTAGTGCAAACTGCTAAAAAAAAATCCAAATGGGATTGAATTGGAGAAAAAACCCGCTATTCCTCCAATGTTTTATGGGTTTTGTTCGCACAGTGTTCCGCTTGTGGCAAAACTGACCCATGCCCTAAATTCTCTGGGTCAGCATGATTACAACGATATCCAATATATAAAGGTTTTTAATGTCAAAATAGTGTTACATTTTTTTTTTTACTTACATCACCATATTCTGACACCCATAACTGTTTTATAGTTATATCTACTGAGCTGTGTGGGGGCTCATTTTTTGCAGGGCAATCTTTAGTTTTTATTGATACCATTTTGGAATGTGTGTGACTTTTTATTCACATTTTATTACCTTTTTTGTGTCAGAGAAGCAATGAAAAAATTGCACATTAGCCATTTTGACCCTTTTTTACGTTACGCCATTTGCCATATTGGCAAAATATTTTTATAGGTATGGGCGTTTTCGGTCGTGGTCATACCCATGATGTTTATTTTTTGTTATTTAGGTATTTTATTTTTTTATTATACAGAAAGGGGGTGATTTAAACTTTTATATAGTTTTTTAATTTTTTAATATTTTTAAAATTTTTAATTTTTTTAATTTTTTGTAATGATTTTGAAGCTCATATTTGAGTATATAAAATGTATTTTTATTTTTTTATTTTAAATAATCATGGATTTTTTTACTGGAATTACTAATAAACAGTAAAATTAAGCTGCAAAAACCAGTGTCAGGCAGCTGCTGCCAAGGCCAATAAGATAATGGGTTGCATCAAAATGGGCATAGATGCCCGTGATGAGAACATAGTCTTACCACTTTACAAATCATTAGTCAGACCACACATGGACTACTGTGTACAGTTCTGGGCTCCAGTGAGCAAGGCAGACATAGTAGAGCTGGAGAGGGTCCAGAGGAGGGCAATTAAAGTAATAACTGGAATGGGGCAACTACAGTACCCTGAAAGATTATCAAAATTAGGGTTATTCACTTTAGAAAAAAGACGACGGAGGGGAGATCTAATTACTATGTATAAATATATCAGGGGTCAGTACAGAGATCTATCCCATCATCTATTTATCCCCAGGACTGGAGGAAAGAAGGTTTGTACACAAACATAGAAGAGAATTCTTTACGGTAAGAGCAGTGAGACTATGGAACTCTCTGCCCGAGGAGGTGGTGATGGTGAGTACAATAAAGGAATTCAAGAGGGGCCTGGATGTATTTCTGGAGTGTAATAATATTACAGGATATAGCTACTAGAGAGGGATCGTTGATACAGGGAGTTATTCTGATTGCCTGATTGGAGTCGGGAAGGAATTTTTTATTCTTATTAGAGTTAATGATTCATATTTTAATTACTGGATTACTAACATACAGCTTCAACTGAAATAAAAAACAAAGTTGCATAGTCAGTGCATAAACCACATATGCATCATAAAATTAATGTTGCCTTTTTATTGGGCATAATAAATTCTCAACTCAAGTTACATCCAAATCTAAATTATTTTTTTTTTCTCCCCTTCCTGGATAGATGGTTAGGGTTCTTTCATTGAATGTGAGAGGGCTCCGTGAGAGGGTTAAAAGGTTTGCTATCCTTGAGTGGATCAAGAGGTTCCTGCCAGCCGTCGTCTGCCTCCAGGAGACACATTTAGATAAAGAATCAGTAAGGTGGTTGGAGAGGAGATGGATGGTGGCGGGATATCATTCGGTATATACTACCTACTCTAGAGGGGTCTCGATTTTGATACATAATAAGATTAAATTTGAGGCTCTGGCATGTGAGGCCGACCATTGTGGCAGGTACCTCTTTCTATACTGCTACGTAGAGGGGAAAAAAAACGTACTTGCAAATATATATATTCCACCACCATATAAATCAGATGTTTTGTACCAATTGTATAGATTTATGTTGAATAAACAGGAATGTATGTTGATCGCGGTCGGAGACTATAACGCGGTTATGGATCCACTCAGGGATAGGATGTCTAGTGGAAGGGGAGGAGCACAAAATGTAGAGTTATGCAAATTAGTGTATGAATTCAATTGGGTAGATGTCTGGCGGGTGCAGAACCCGGACGAAATTAATTATTCTTGTTACTCAAAAACACACCAAACCTGGTCGAGAATAGATATGATTCTGGGAAACAAAAATTTAATATCTCAAAATAGGATTAGGATAAAGTATATACCCATGGCTTTATCGGACCATAGTGCAATGGTAATGGAGTTGGACCTGAACAAAAATAATACTTTGCCGTTGTTTAAGTTTAACCCCCATTGGCTATTATTAATCTCAGATAAAGAGAGTATAATAGAAGAGTTGAAACTTTTTTTCATGGAAAATAATGGTTCTGCCGGTAGACTTGTGGTCTGGGACACCTTTAAGGCATTTTTGAGGGGATTACTGTTCAAAAAAGTAAACTATTGGAAAAAAAACACTAGAGAGAACGGGAAGGCATTGGAAAAAAAATTACAAGAGGTTGGAATGGTATGTATGAGATACCCTACTGTACTTAATAAGAGAGTTTGGGAAGAAGAACAAGAAAAGTTGAGGTTATATCAATTAGAAAAAAGCAGGAAAGAATTGCTCCTTCAGGGGATTAAGTTGGCCTCGGAGGGTGAAAAGGTCGGTAAAATATTAGCAAATATAGTGAGAAATCAAAAAGGGAAATCATGGATTGGCGTGATTAAAGATAAAACGGGAAAATTACTCACCGCACCTGAAGATATAAAAAAAGTGTTTTGGGACTATTTCCAAGAGCTATATAAGTCCAGGGTACAATACTCAAAACAAGAGTTAGATTCCTATCTAGATAAGATTGCTTTTAATAGGATATCTGAGGTCCAAAAAGAATTTCTGGAAAAAGAAATAACGGTGGCAGATATAAATTCAGCTCTGGGCAAGGTTAAATCCGACAAAGCACCAGGTGGAGATGGCTCCCCTTTGAAATATATAAAACCTTTGCACAGGTATTAGTTCCAGAATTAAAAATAACATTGGATGAGGCTCGAAAATTAGGTGATCTACCGAGCTCTATGAAGGAAGCAATTATTACATTAATCTTAAAAAAGGGGAAGGAACAAACAGACCCCGGCTCATATAGGCCTATATCCCTCTTGAACACGGATGCAAAAATTCTGGCAAAAGTTCTAGCAGACAGGCTCTCTAGGGTTATTAAAGAAATAATAAATAAAGATCAAACAGGTTTTATACCGGGTAGAACAATATATTCCAACATAAGAAGGCTATTCCTTAATATTGAAGCTAATAGATCAGATGCAGGGGAAAAAGCGATACTCTCATTAGATGCCCAAAAGGCGTTTGATTGCATTGAATGGGAGTATCTATGGGCAGTATTAAGGAGATTTGGCATAGGGGAAGGATTTATAGGGTGGATTCAGCTAATTTATCGTAACCCCAGGGCTAGAGTGGTTGTGGATGGGAGCCTATCCCCCCCGTTTGCCCTATCACGCGGCACAAGGCAGGGATGTCCTCTCTCCCCATTGCTATTTGCAATAGCAATTGAACCCCTGGCAAATATAATAAGAAGTGATAGGGAGATTAAAAGTTTTACATATGTGGGTGGAGAAGAAAAAATGCTGATGTATGCAGATGATATTTTACTTTTTTTGCAAAACACCGGGGAACAGTTTAACAAAATAGCAGAGATAATAGACAAGTTTGGGTTTTATTCCGGTTTAAACATTAATTGGGGTAAATCACACATGTTATTATTAGGAGAGGGGCAACTACAGAGAGATACACGGGTGCACGTTTTAAAAAGGCACGAAAATTTTAAATATCTCGGTATACAAATCTCCGGGAACATAGAAGAATATGAAAAATTAAATATTCTCCCTCTAATAAAAGAACTAAGAACTAAAATACACATATGGAAAAGACTACCACTGTCAATGAAGGGCAGGGTAAATTTAATAAAAATGGTCTTCCTCCCAAAGATACTTTACGTATTGCAAAATGCCCCAGTAAGAATACCACAAAATACTTTTAAACTATTTGATAGACTAATGGGGGATTTTATGTGGAAGGGTGCGATTCCTCGGATAAAGAAGGAAGTCCTTCAGCTCCCAGTGAAAGAAGGAGGATTAGCGCTTCCTAATCTATTTTTCTACTATTTAATAACACAATATGGGAATATAAAGGATAGCTTAGATAGTCAGGTGGGTAGACAAGAATTAAATAGATGGGGATGGAAAGAAAAATGTAATCACTTAGAGGTGTTGGAGTCAGGTTTTTTTGGGAAAAAAAATACTAGTAATAGGATATTCAACCTGTTAGAATACGTATGGGGGGAAATTAAGAAACTATTGGAGATTAAAGGGTTTTTGAAATATACACCGATATGGAAAAATCTTAATTTAAAGGAATTGGAAACAATAAGGGATTATATAGATTGGGAAAAAAAAGGAGTGAAATACCTAGAACAGATTTTCGAGGGAGATAAGCTGAAGGACTTCAATATAATGGTGTCGGAATTTGGGATCCCCCATAGGGACTTGTATAAATACTTCCAGCTTAGGAATGCATTGCGGATAGTGGTACAGGGGGATAGGTACCGAAGGGAAACATCAGATATGTTGGACAAGTTTATTGCAGCAGGGGAAGGAGGTGGAATAACTGCAAAGAGATATAAGATCTTGATGGAGGAAAAAAGAAAAACAATTACAATGCTTGCCGTGAAGAAATGGCAGAAAGACTTAGATTCCTTCACAGAGGAAAAATGGAGTGATGCTCTTAGAAATTACGCGACAATTTCGGATAGGGGTTCGCACAAGATCTCACAATTCTTTATAATACATAGACTACATCGTTCTCCATGGATGTTAAAAAGAATGGGAGTGAGACCAACAGATAAATGTTTAAAATGTTGGGAGGAGAGAGCTGATTTGATACACTGTTTCTGGAGGTGTCCCAAGCTTCATAGATACTGGACAGAAATTATGGAAACTGTGTTTTTGTTACTGAAGGTCCGAATACCAAATGACCCAGTAATTTGTATTTTAGGGGCAACTGAACATTTGAAATTAAATAAAAATATACGATTGGTTTTGAATAAAGTATTATTTCAGGCTAGAATCCTGATACTTGGAAATGGATAGAGGTAGATCCACCGACGGTGGAACAGTGGAGGAAAACAATAGACAAGTTAATTAAAGAAGAACGCGGGACGAAGAATTATACTAAAAAGTCCCCAAATCTCGACCAGATATGGAAAAATTGGGTACTTTAGTTCTTTTTTTTTTTTTTTTTTCTCTCCACGTGGGGGGAAACGGGAGGGTGGGCGTTGGGAGGTGGTCGGGAATGGGGTGAAAGAAAGAAAAAAATAGAAATGAAAGATGAATAGTAATCACTATCTGTTAATAACTTTTCTTATGTACTGTTGGGATAATGGTTTGTTATGGATGTATTTATTGTATGAAATCGAAATAAAAAAGATTTATAAAAAAAAAATCTAAATTTTTGGTGATTCTATTCGTTCAAATTTTGAGACAGAGAGAGAGAAAGAAAGAGTGAGTCCTACTAGGAGACTTTACACTGTCGTACACAAAGTTTGAGGCCAATTAAACCACTTTCAATTGGGTAGAATCAATTTGGATTTGGATCAAATCGATTGACAGATGTGGCCAAATCCAACCCGAATCAAATTTTCTGTTTCTTGCTCATCTCTGTTTGGGACCTTTTTGCTAGGATCTTATTCCGAAGAATCATCTGATTACAGGATTTTCTGTTGCTGGGGCCCCCAGCTCCACTGTATTGTGGATAATCTAGTAGTACGTTTTCCATTTCCGGGCAGAGCCACTATATAGTGATCATTTGAGGGAAAAAGGTAAAAATTTGCTTCTGCCCTGAGGGAACGCTCTCACCAGACACCCAAAGTCCATTCAACATATTCATGAGAGAAATCATATGGGTGCACACAGATGAGGACAGTTATTTCCTTGTAAAGGTTTTGAGGTACCCAGGACCTTAACAGGCAGTTTTGGTGAAGGATTCACAGGCATAAAGACATTTATGGACCTTTGGAATGGCAGGGGTCAATAAATTATAACTTTGAGGGTGGTATAAGCTACATCCCTTCCCACAAAGACAAGACTGACAGTTTATTTATTTTTTTCCTAGGGAGACACTTTAAACATTGCAAAGTTCTCATTGAAATCAATGGTCTGTGTTACAGGCCATGGTTGTGGAGCCACTGTGCCAACTGACCAGTTTGACTTTGGACTATTCCTAAGGGCACTGTAATGTCGGTCCCATGGTTTTCATCCTTTACACTCTATACAATTCACCTGGTCTTCGTTGCAGGAGAGACACCAAGCTAGTACCTCTTGGAACCATCCTGGTGTAATTGACAGTTGACCCACAGTTGACACTGGTGCAAAGCTCTACTCATAGTCAGTAACAGGCCAAGCTCAGGGGTGTCACAGTTTGTGTGAAGATACAGATACAAGGTCAAGGCTGGCAGCAGAATGTCATAACGGTAAACAGGAACAGGTCGGTACATGGGAGGACAACGGGTACAAGCACCTTAACTGGAGCTTAGCAAGCTAGGAACTTAATTTCTCAGCTAAGGAGAGAGAGGGCAACCCAACAATTATACCAAAAGCTCATTAACAAATAGAAGCAGCCATGCACCTGCACATAGAGCAAGGCGAGAGGAGGGCAGTAGTGGTGATGGCAAAAATGGGAGTTGTAGTTCGATGAATAATGTTCCTAATTGAAGTAACAAAGAAGTGATGGACATGGGCTGCCGATGTAACAGGCTGCTCTTGTAATACACTGAATTGTTGGACCAGCAGCAAATACTAAATACTTCCCTACTCTTTGATGAACATTTTATTAATCGTACACACAGTATATTATCCTTTTATAACAGATGCTGACAACATATCAGATATTTCTCAAGATAATGGTTATTATGCTCAGAAAAGCAGATTTTGCTGTGCACTTGACATATATGCATTTTATGTTTTAGATTGAATATGAAATCTATGGTTTTTTATGTTATTTCTTATTACTTTTTATAATTTGATATCCTGTTAGTACTATGGAGAGTAAGCCTAAGGCTGCACAGCTCATACTTCTTATTAATTAATCTTGAAAGTAAATGGCTACAAATGACACAATCTTCTGAGGTTCTAAAATGTATCTATCAAAATAAATAAAATATGTATCATATAAATCACTGTTTATTTTCTACTGACATGTGAAAATGTCACCATGTGCAGAAAGTAATGATATTTTCAAAGAACTTTCTGCACTGAAAGATTAGAAATAGGGTGTTTTTTTTTTCTATAAAAAGCATAAGTCTTGACCACGGCCTGTGTCTGGTATTGCACCTCACCCCTGCAATAACATATGCATTCATCATGGTTGAGGTATTTCTGGACAAGAGAGAAAATAACCAGTTATTGATGATCTATCATAAAAAAAAATGCATATTCTTAATCCATATCTTATTTTCATGACAAAATGGATGACCATGACTATATGATAGATGTACTGTTAGCCAACAATAGTCCACTACTACTCTACTGTCTCTTCTCATAAAATGTATTATCTGAAATATTCTTCCTGTGCTGCCTATACAAGCGAATTAAGTTATAGTTATATATATATATATATATATATATATATATATATATATATATAGGCTGGGTAGTTGATCACTGCCATCTAGTGGCAAAAGTGACTGGCAGCTTTACCCAGGTTATGTCACTCACTCAGGCAGGAAGTGACCCTTGGTTTAGGAAGTGTTTTCAGCCATTTTAGATTGCTGTTCTTGATGGATGCAGCCTGTCTGCTTCTCTTCCAAGGGGCTTGAGACATTATCACCGGTAAGTTCCTTTCTGTTGTGTCATCTGTTATTTATGCTATACTAGTTTATTCTATATATACTGATATGTTGTTATTGTATTATATTTTATAAAATAAAAAAAAAACTTGTAAGAAAAGTTGATAAAATAAAGTTGGATTCCTTTGGTAGATAACACAAGCAGTGGGCTTCTGTTTACTGGAGTCTCTGACAAGTGTTTAGGACCACACATAGTCAGTGTTTTGAGAGCGGGAAACTTCCTGTTTTATTACCTTACATTTCTTGCAGCTTCCATAGTTCAGATATGGAAGGTAGGTAAATGTTTAGAATTGCAAATAATTAAACAGCATCAGTCAGCAGGATAAACCCTGCTAAATCAGGCATAATGAGTGGTAGGGTTGACCATACTCGGTGAAACTATACCTCATTTACATATGTTCCCCATTGTACCATTCCTGCTAAAAATAACTTTTTATTAATATGTTGATTTGAACTTTGGTGCATCAAGAGGCAGACCAAACTCCTCATGTCAGGAGAGCTCCAGTGCTCCTCATTTAGAGCCACTCCTGCATCCCCTTCATTGACAGGGCCAGGCATTTCACTTGGCCATATAATCTTACAACTGCGCAGTAGTCTAGAGAATCGGTGCATCTGCCTCTGCTTCCAAGAAGTGGAGATGACTACTGCACTTGCGCTAATGACATAATCCTCCACCCAGAAGAGAGACTTAATTTTATTTCTTGTGGAGGAGGATGACATCTATACATGCATAGTTGTCATCAGTGCTGATGGAGAAGATGTACTGCCTTGTGCTAATAGTGTAATCTATGATGCAACCGCAAGATTACAGGGCCAGGTTACATATCTGTCCCTATTATTCAAGGGGACAAAGGAGTTGTTCTAAGTGCAGAACAGAGAAGCTCTGGTGTTCCAAGGGTCATAACCACTACACTATAGGAAAAGGCCTATGCATACTCCAGCGGTCCCGGCCACCAGAGAAGCTAATGCTTTTACCTATAGTGTGCAAGCATGGCCACCGCTGCTGTATTGTACAATGCAATGAAAAAATGGATAAAGCCAGCAAAGGAGGCAATATGGAAAATCACAATACATTAGTAAGTGGCTTGTATTAACTTTGTTTACATGGTAAGTGCCATTTACTGAAATGAGACAATCCCTTTAATGTATTTATCTTTAAGTTAAAGTAGTCCTTCATAAAAGTAATACCCTTTGTGATTGACATCTTTTGACACAACTATTTCATTACTCAATTTTGAAGGACATCAGAACAGGAAACTATGTGGACCACCACAGGAAAAGCAGGCCACCTTGAAGCATTCCATTATGAATCGGAAAGGACTGAAAGGTAGCATGTGGGAGCCTCACCAAGGAGATAGGAGAAGAGTAGGGCCCACTAGTAGTTGAAAGAAAATTGCCTTTGAAGCTAAAATGTTCCAGTGCCTGTAGCATAAATGACCAATTAAGAGAGTTACATGTATTTTTGGATTTTTGGCATGAAGAGTAAGAACAAGGGCCTCTGTTAGCTACTTTGATAAGTTACATCACTCGCCTAGAATTATTGCCCTCCTGGCAATAAGGAGTAAAACCTAAACCCTTTGTGGATGAGTTGGGGGGGGGGACTGGTTATGGTAGTTAGTTAGGAGCTTAATGAATATTCTCAGATCAGCATTAAGCAGAACTATGGAGTAAAACCTGGAGAAATGCAGGGGATCGCTCATCAGCTTGGGAATGACTATAATACTGTATGTGTGTACAGCATTAGAGAGGCATAGTTACACCCCAAATAAAGGCATTGAAAAAATGCAGCATTTGGGTGGTAAGTATATCCCTCTTGTTTTGTAGTCGAGGTAAGTAAAGCCATCTAGCCTTAGAGATTTACTTCAGCCGAGCCCTGTCTATTTTGATGAGAGTCATGGGGAAAAGGGCCCAAGACAGAATTAATGATTGGAGGATCAGTTTTGGGTCTTTAAACCCTAATATTGTAGTGTCTGTTGTTTAAGTATTCAACATATCACTGAAGGTAATTCCTAGTGGCTGCCTGAGAAGCTGCAATGTCTTCAAAGTGGTGGATGACAGATCTGGCCTCATTATAAACCTTCTCCAAAGTGTTTAACATATTGCATTAAGTGGGTAATTTCAGCCCTGCCCACCTTTTACCTTCAGAGGTAAGGAGACAAAAGTCATCTTTAGTAGACAGTTATTTAATAAGAGACAACCAGCCATCTGGAATAGGGTCAGAGTCATCTAAAGAGACTGAGAAGGATGCAGACCATCTCATGGACAAAGAAGAGGGCCCAGTAGATTAGTGGTAGCTGCCAATGAGGAGAGTACAGCTTGTAAGCTGGAGTGATCTCTGGGAGGCAACTGATGCCCCTGGGGGAGGGAGACTGGGTGCATAGGAAACCCCTAAACATGTTGCTGGGGAGGAGAATGATCAACAGCAGAGACCGATGGCTGCTGGGCACCATAGATTTTTGTTTGCAGGGAAAAAGGATGGTAGGATGATGTTGATGGAAGAGGTCCCTAGTTAGCCAGTCACAGAACTTGCACATCTGTATTCATGGACATCAGGCCACACCCTGCATGTGCACATTCTAAGAACCTATTAAGTGTCTCAAAGGAAATGTGCTATAACAAAACCAAAATTATTTTCACGATAGATTCCCATCAATTAATGCAATAATCTTTAGTTATACTTCTTCTATTGTAATTCGCTATATCAGATATCAGTTTGCCAGGAAACATCTTCAGCTATATACAGTAAGGTATTTGAACACCCTGTGATTTTTCAAGTTCTCCCATTTAGAAATCATGGAAGGGTACTGAAATTCGCATTGTAGGTGCATTCCAACTCTAAGAGACAAAATACTAAATAAAAAAAAAATCTGGAAATCACATTGTATGATTTTTTAAGTATTTATTTGGCTAGCACTGCTGAACATAAGTATTTGAACACCTAAGAAAATCAGTGTTTATATTTGGTACATAAGCCTTTGTTTGCAATTACAGAGGTCAAACGTTTCCTGTAGTTCCTGACCAGGTTTGCACACACTGCAACAGGGATTTTGGCCCACTCCTCTACACAGATCTCCTCTAGATCTGTCAGGTTTCGGGGCTGTCGCTGAGCAACACAGAGTTTAAGCTCCCTCCAAAGATGTTCTATTGGATTTAGGTCTGAAGACTGGCTAGGCCACACTCCAGAACCTTGATATGCTTCTTACAGAGCCACTCCTTGGTTATCCTGGCTGTGTGCTTCGGGTTGTTGTCATGTTGAAAGACCCAGCCACTACCCATCTTTAATGCTCTGACTAAGGGAAGGAGGTTGTTGCTCAAAATCTCACAATAAATGGTCCTATTCATCCTCTCCTTAATACAGTGCAGTTGTCTTGTCCCCTTTGCAGAAAAGCACCCCCAAATCATGATGTTACCATCCTCATGCTTTACAGTAGAGATGCTGTTCTTGGGATGCAACTCATCCTTCTTTTTCCTCCAGTTTAGACCAAAAATTCTACTTTGGTCTTATTTTATCACATTACTTTCTCCCATGCCTCCTCTGGATCATCCAGATGGTCATTGGCAAACTTCAGACGGGCCTGGACATGTGATGAATTGAGCAGGGGAACCTTCCGTGCAATGCATGATTTGAAACCATGACGGCGTAGTGTTCTACCCACAGTGACCTTTGAAACTGTGGTCACAGCTCTCTTCATGTCATTGACCAGCTCCTCCCTTGTAGTTATAGGCTGATTTCTCACCTTTCTTATCATCAGTGATACCCCACGGGGTGATATCTTGCATGGAGCCCCAGTCCAAGGGAGACTGTCGTCTTTAGCCTCTTCCATTTTCTAACAATTGCTCCAACAGTTGATCTATTTTCACCAAGCTGCATGGAAATTTCCCTGTAGCCCATTCCAGCCATGTGGAGGTCCACAAATTTGTCTCTGGTATCTTTTGACAGCTGTTTGGTCTTGC
Organism: Bufo gargarizans; assembly: GCF_014858855.1. Classification (NCBI taxonomy): domain Eukaryota; kingdom Metazoa; phylum Chordata; class Amphibia; order Anura; family Bufonidae; genus Bufo; species Bufo gargarizans. The sequence continues at coordinate 99,372,957 of NC_058084.1, forward strand.
CCATGGTAGTAGTTGGCGTCTGACGGACTTTGGGGTGGACAGGGGTCTTTAAAGAGCTCAGACAGGTGCTACTAAGTTAGATTAATGAGTAGAGTAGAGGTGGACCTTTTAAAGGCACAGTTACAGGTCTTTGAGAGCCAGAATTCTTGCTGTTTCTCAGGTGTTCAAATACTTATGTTCAGCAGTGCAAGACAAAGAATTCTTTAAAAATCATACAATGTGATTTCTTGCATTTTTATTTATTTATTCTGTCTCTCAGAGTGGGGATGCACCTACAAGGTGAATTTCAGACCCCTCCATGATTTCTTGTGTTCAAATTCTTCTGTTCCTCACTGTATGCACCGACATGAAATGCTATATAAACAAACCATTAATTATATATATTTTTCAAAATGTATTGGGTTTTATTTGACATAGTGTTGAACTCCCTTAAAGGGACTCTGTCACCAGTTTCTGACCCCCACTTTTAAAAATATGGTTCTGTGCATGGAGCCCTTGTGATTCCTATTGTGGTGTTATAAGCTAAATCTGCAGGCTCATTTAGTTAATAAAACGTTTTATCTAACCTGTCAGTCATCTTGTTAAGGTGCCCAGGGCGTTGCTCATGGCTTGAAGATGCCGCCCGCCGCTGCCGCCATTCGTGCCCAGCTCCTCCTCTGCTCTCATCAGCGCCGCCTGAAAATACTTAGATACGCCTCCGGCTCTCCCTCACTCCCCCCTCCTTCTTTTCTAAGATCCCGCGCGTGCGGCAGTGTTCGCGTTATCGGGAGGTTGAGCGAAGTGCCCGCGCATGCGCACTTCGCTCAATGAGGCTGAACGGAAAAGTCCGTACGGGCGCATCAGGCACAGGCCTGTGTGCACGCGCGGGATCTTAGAAAAGAAGGAGGGGGGAGTGAGGGAGAGCCGGAGGCGTATCTAAGTATTTTCAGGCGGCGCTGATGAGAGCAGAGGAGGAGCTGGGCACGAACGGCGGTGGGCGGCATCTTCAAACCATGAGCAACGCCCTGGGCACCTTAACAAGATGACTGACAGGTTAGATAAAAAGTTTTTTTAACTAAATGAGCGTGCAGATTTAGCTTATAACACCACAATAGGAATCACAAGGGCTCCATGCACAGAACCATATTTTTAAAAGTGGGGGTCAGAAACTGGTGACAGAGTCCCTTTTAAAGTAAAACATCAAAATGAAACTTTTCCAAAAAGGCATACAGCAATTGGCAGAAATTTAGACATATCAAGTCATAAGAGATTAGTGCTAACTCTTTACACTGTCAGTTAAAACCATAGGCCACAGGTGTTACAGTGGAACTGAAAACAGATGGTGCAGTCATTATACATTTGTTATGCTGTTCGTAATAAAGCTATCTAAAAACTAAACTCAAGTCAGTATGATTGGTAGAGGCAATTATAAAAAATAATATTTGCTAATGAATAAATGTGATTCTCAAAGTTATTTACTTACTCCAGAGTAGAAAGGTTCACCAGACACACAAATGACATCCTGTTCTTGAATCATCAATATGTCTTTGGCTAAGTGGAGTCGAACTTTGAAAGGCTCTTGACTACCATCTTGCAGCAAACAATTTCCTGTCTTTGCCTTCAAATAGGTAAAAGAAAATATTTTTAGACTACAAAGAGAGTCTTAATAAAAATTCATTTTCAGATAATGGCTTTAGTAATTTGCATGTATGATGTGATAGTAAAAATAAAACACCCAGTAAAAAAAAAAAATTAATATGTGCAGTACATTCTTAACACATAAGCAGGAAAGCCATTCAATTATGATTATTTGAATGTTTATTTGATATAGCATCTGGATATTCTGCAATGCTTTTCATAAAATGTATTCATACTCAGTGGCATACCTTCAAGGAAAGGAACCCTTAGCAGAGATTAAAAGGGTTTTTCCAGGATTTTTTTTACTGATGACCAATCCTCACGCTAGGTCATCAATATGTGATCAGTGGGGGTTTGACATCTGGGTCCCCTGCCAATCAGTTGTGTCGAGAAGGCAGCAGCACTGCTGCCATTTTGCAGCTTACCAAGCACAGCGTTGTACATTGTATAGCAGCTTGGTAATGCACTGGGCCCCATTCACTTGAACGGGGCTTAGCTGTTAATAGGCCATATGACACATTAATGTCTCATCACTCGGCTTGGGAAAACCAGGGAAAAGGCAGTGGCACTCATTGTGGCCTTCCCAAACAACTGATCAGATACTGGTGACCTAGGTAGGAAAATCTTAGACAACCCCTTTTAATTGAATCTTTTATTATAGTGCTGGGTTTTGACACCCAAGACAGAAGGGCTGGGTGTTTATTTAATTTTCAACGTGCTTTAAATGACCCTTGGGCCATTTCCCCAACCACTTTTTTCTTACATAAATGAAACCTGTAGAGATTTTCACCATTCTATAAGAAAAGGGATGGAACAAGTTGGTTCCCAGAGGAGACCTATGCAAACACTGGGAGAACGCATAAACCTTTTGCAGATGGTTGAATTCAAATCCAGTACCCCGGCACTACAAGGCGACAATGCTAATTAATTGAAGCTGCAGTTTTAATATAATGCTACAAAATATCATAGATATAATGTTAATAAAACAATTTACAGCATTCATTTTATATGCAGCTAAGTCATGAGCAGATACAAATATTATCACCTGCAAACACAGGTTCTTGGCTTTGGTTGCTTATGATATCTATCCCCTGGTGTCCATATTGGGTTCTATATTCACAGAAGAAACTTTGTAAGTGTATAAGGATCAAGACACATGGTCATTTTCTGTCACTGCTCAGTTCTGTTTTGACAGGAGAATAAACAGAAGTTGGATATTCTCATAAAGTTAATTTATCTTTCCAAACATAGTGCCTGTGCAATGAGGATCTAACAGAGACAGATGTCAGTGTAGGATGGAAGAAAGCTTGACAATGGTCTATTTTCTCTCCATCAAACATTTGTCTTTCCCGGTACCAACGTGTGCAAGCGGTTATTTCACTGAGAGCAATGTATTTTTATGTATTTCTCGCCAGCCCCTTGTCAAGAAGAATATCAGAACAGATTCTTTTTTTCTAACATTTTAATATATTTTTCTCAACCTAACACATACCCTTCTTGTGCTTATATCCAGCAACCTGTCATTACATTGACATGTCCCATCCTTGCTATCAATTATTTTTTTACCATGGTGTCAATATATGTGAACAGCACATTGACATTTACTATGATAAATGCACCACTTTGTTGGCACTGTCTGCGCCAAAATATTGGTGCACATCGTTTTAAACATATTTATTGTTCAGATGCTCCAAAAATGATGATTTTTTGCAACATTCTCTACATATCCTCGCCAGCTTTTTTCTACCTTTTCGATACATTTATGAAGCTGAAATGTACAATTCTGGCGCACAAAAGTGGTGCAGAATAAACCAATTTAGAAATTGTCTAACATATTTAATGGAATTTTGGCACACTGTAATACATTTTTGGCTCAGAGACAAGATTTTGGAACAAAGCACAATTCGGAGAAAGAATGTCAGTGTATTCAGACATATTTTCATAGCATGTGGGCAAATTTACAGCATAAATTAAGCCAGCAAATAGGTATAATTTACAGTTGACAAGATGTATCGGATTAGAGATTAATTGAATCAAAATTAGATCCAAGTTTTTCTGAAAATTCTGATTTATTAGAATCAGAATTACTTGAGATTTAATTCAGGAGAACTTTTGAGAGGGAGACAACAGTCGGAGGCAGTGCACCCTTGTCTTTTAAATGGCATTTTACGTGAAACAGTTTTTCACTGTATTTCTTGTATGGCCCATTTAAATATTTGTATAGGTTAATCATGTCCCCCCTTAGATGCCTCTTCTCAAGACTAAATAAATTCAATTCTTTTAATCTTTTTTCATAACTAAGACCCTCCATGCCCCTTAGTTAAGTGGCCATTAGACATGATGGGACAAGAACTTATTCTGCATATGACAATACATTTTGGGTGATGGATGTGTCTTACAAGAACAAAACCAAAAGGGAACCTTTTGCATTTTAAAGAATGATAGGACAAGAACTTATTCTGCATATGACAATACATTTTGGGTGATGGATGTGTCTTACAAGAACAAAACCAAAAGGTAACCTATTACATTTTAAAGAATAATACAATGTTTTGATAAATCACAGCCTAACAAAGTTTAGGTTCAGAGCAATGAGGTTGTTTAGGCATTATGCAAAGTCTTCCTCAACTCCATGTATGGAAAAAGTGGAATGCCAATCTGACTCTACCCGGTTTTCAATAGTAATCACATAGTTAGGGCATAGGTGAGGTGAGTATGTCAAATTAAGTTAAATTCTGCTAGACCTTCCTGCCCTGCCAGTCGGCACCTTTCTGTGATATAGTCAGTTCAGCACTTGTTTTGTTCAACAGGAGCCATAGCTGGCTTGCATAGCTAAATACTAACACTGAAAACAAGACACAAAAACATGATTTTTTTTGCTTACTCATTTTCACATTGGCACTATTACCTTTCATGGGCCTTATGCATGAAACTTATTTTTCTGGGACATAATGTGGAGCAGTTATATTTTAGGTGATATTATGTGGGACCATTATATTTCAGGGGTAGTAAAGGGGCCATCTTTCTTTTTGGGTACTATGCTGGGCATTTATCTTTTAGAGGGACTTTTTTGGGCAACCATCTTTCAGGGGGCACTATGTTGGACACTTATCTTTCAGGGTGTATTTTGCAGGGCACTTATCCTTTAAGAATTTGAAAAAGTGATAAACCAAAGAAATCTGGATGTCAAACCGTTAAAAGACAAATCATGTCCAGGAGAAGTTGTCTTGGCAGTTTCGGGTTAAGAGAAAAGAGTAGAAAATTACTCCAATTAAAGAGGATGCCATCTGTAAGCCACTGAATATCATTCTCATTGTTTTGTCATTCTTATTTGGGAAATCATTTCCAATGAATCCTTATATTGTTTTGGTCATACAGGGAGCTATTATTTCACATCATACAAACCCATATATTAGAGCCAACTTGATTTTAAGGTTTTTGTCTTTACTGGATTTATGCAGTGAGCTTGTTTATGGTGTTGTATATGTTATCTTGGTTCTGTTCATATGTGCTGAGCTTAGTTCTAATCTTTTTTATTTTTATATGAACTTCATTCTGATGTTGTGATTACATTAACATATATATTTGAAAAGTATTTAATTGTTTTAATTTTTGTTGCACACTATGTTGTAGACTACTCGCAAACATATTTTAGTCAGCCAAGTAGGAAACCTATTTTAAAAATGTGAGTTCTATAAATACAAAAATACTGTTACAATTATTATTGCTGTCCAATATGTAGGCAAAACTATACATTATTAAGAGGCCTCGACAGCAGAGTGTCAACAGACATTGCAGTTATCCCCTTGATACATCATCTATAGAGCAATTTTTTTTTTATACCTATAGATTCCAAGTTATGTTACAGCACGACATGAATTTTGCTGCCTAAGGCAGGTTGTAAAAGTGACTTGTTTAGGACTTGATGGAAATGACATGGACATTTGACCAGGCTTTGCAGCTTCCGGTGTTACAATTGGTTGCTTGTGACCTGCAGCTCATTAATTCTATGATAATTGGAATTGGTATAAATTAGAAAGCAGTGTGGTGAACTGCAAATCATTGAATAGAAAAGGAACCTCCATTGGTGTTCTTTTTGTAGAATTACTTACAATATAATGCTATTATCCTAAATGGTAAAACTGATATTTCTTAGCCTTTTGTGTATAAAAAGCTTAAATATCTAGTACAAAGTTTTCAAAATTGCCTTCTGGCTCTTTCACTGTTTATACAAGAATTTGCCATTGCATGAAAGGAAAGATCATAATCGTCTCAGAGCAGTTGTGGAGCATCATATCAAGCTTTCAATTTACTTTTTGTACCAACAAATCCTACCTAAATTCAATAAGAATAATGGTACAAACATTTGGGGGCTGATAACACTAATAGAAATAACATAGTGATCGCTAAAGACAAATCAGCAATGAACAGTTGAAATCATAGTGGTTTGACGTGGGTGAAAATAGGAACTCCGAAGAGGACAGGAAACAAACTTAAGGATTCATCGCAAACAAGGGACTCCAAAAATTTGCAAAAACAATAAGAAACAAATAAATAGCATATTGTAACTTTGAGTTCCTGGGTTCAAGTGCAGAATCCATAACAGGACCTTATCACCTACCATATGCCATTTCTAAAACATATATCTTTTCATGTGGCCGAGAGGCTCTGGGCAGCTGCTACATCTGCACCATACCTACATCCCTGCTGACAAGTGTACAAATGCAAAACACTATCTATGACATGAAGAAAGTTGAAGGGACAAAACTCTTTTTCATCAAGAGATTTGCCAATTAGCACATGGCAAAAAATATTTTTACAATTTGCCTTCATAGCCAGCAGCAGAATGAAAACTTAAAAACGTTAATTCATTACATCCCTCCAGCCTCCATTTTCACAATTTTTCTTGGCTGCAATAGCATTGAATTCATATTAAAGAGGTTGTGCCACATTTTTAAGTTAGCCCCTATCCACAATATAGGTAATAACCAGGTGATTGATGGGGTCTGACTGCTTGGTCCCCCTGAGTAGATGGAGTGGCAGGTTGAGCATGTGCCCTGTGGCTCCATTCATTCTCTATTGGACGACCGGAGATCGTAGAATGCAGTGCTTAGCTATTTCCAGCACTTTCATAGAGAATGAATGGAGTGTCAGGGTGCATGCTTGACTTGCAGCTGCAGCAGATCAGGGGAACAGGACCCCAATTCTCAGGCTCGTGGGCATCCCAGCAGTTGGACGCCTAACGATCTGTTAGTTATCCCCTATCCTGTGAATAGGGGACAACTTAAAAGCTTGCCACAACCCTTTTAATGTCTTGTCACATGGCCACATTATCCAATGAGTATCTTAGGTTGTTACATTACTATAGACTAAAGTCATTGGATGACACAGCAACATAACATGACACATTGTCACTGTTGCCTAACCTATCCTCAGGATAGATCATCAATATAAGCCCAGCAGGGGTCCAATTTCCTGCACCCCCATTGATCAGCTGTTTAAGGAAGCCATGGTACTCTTGACAGCACCATAGCCTCTCCCTATGTGACCATTTGTCATGATGCAAGAGGAGCAGATCACAGCTGCGACCAGCGATTGGCTGCAGTGGCATCAAAACAGAACTTTACATTCAGGGACCATAGTGGAGCAGTGGAGGCTGGAAAGCACAGGAGTTGGGAGCCAGCATTGCAAAGCAGGTAAGTATGCTTCCGTTTGAAGGTCTGCCCAGAAAGGGGGGGGGGGGAGTTGCCAACTCCCCTTACCTCCAAACTTGCACAACCCCTTTAAGTATTGAAAAAACACTTTAATGCTCAAGCTACCTGATACAGTTGTCACAGGGATCAGCGTACTGCTTATTGTTTTATACATCTTTAATTGGAATGCATTGGAAGCCCTATAAATCTGCACAAAATGACCACAAGGCAACCATTGTTATTTTCAGCAGAGGCTTTAGAGCCATATAAGAAAAAATTAAGTTTTTTTTTTTTTTTTTTTTTTTTTTTAGTTTCAAAATGCTTTTATTGAAGAATATGCTGACAATACACTCTTATTGTGGGTAACACAATACAGAAAAGAAAAGAAAAGAACAAAAATCACTTTCTTCCCGCATACAATGCGGATATGACAATACAACGCAGGTATGACAATAATATCACTGATCTAAAACAACCCTATTATCAAGTATCTTATTTGGTAATTCTATAAGCTTTATAGAGACTAAGTTAGGAAGAGAAGTAAGATAGGTTGCTTTCAATCTCCTCCCCTGTTACTTCTTTTTGTTGGAGACGTATGGCAAGAATATGTTTAGAAATTCCTAAAAGCCGACCAAAGTGACCAAGTGTGTTTAAAATCTCTGTTTCTATCATTCTCCCATGACGCTAGTTCCTCAAACCTGTATATCTGGTCAATCTTGGCAATCCATTGAGTTAAGGGTGGAGTTTCTTCCTTTAGCCAAAATTTGGGAATTAATAAACGCGCTGCACCTAAAAGATGGTTGAATAAAGGATGAGGTTTATCTTTAGCAGTGGGAGTGTGTATTCCTAACAGGGCTAGTAGTGGTGAAGAGGGAACTTTAGAATGGCAAATCTTATTACTTTCTTCAAATATTTTTGACCACCAGTCTCTGATTAAAGGGCAAGTCCACCAAATGTGGATAAAAGAACCTTTATCGTTACAACATCTCCAGCATATATCATTGTTTTCTGCCCTATATCTTCTGGTTACGTCAGGAGTTTTGTACCACCGTGTGAGGATCTTATAGGCGTTCTCCTGTATCCTTATACACTTCGATACTCTATGGGGTCTTATTAAGATTTTGGCTATCGTTTCTGTAGGGAGGATTAGGTCTAAATCTTTCTCCCAGTGTCCTATGAATGCGGGTTTAGGCACCGTGATAGGGGTAGATAGTTTTTTATATATCAATGAGATCAGTTTTGGCTTCGTTCTTGAGTTTGTTAATAACTCTTCTAACCAAGTTAATGGTCTATTCAAAGCATTCCAAGATATATTTTTGGATGTAAATGAACGTATGAAGGATAGTAAAGGAGGTAGAAATTTACAGTCCGGAAATGCTTTAGACAAAAGTTTAGGTTCCAATAGGGTCCCATCAACATTGAATACAGATATGATTGGGTGCGTTGAGTTCCTCACTGATGGAGGGAGGCTATTGAGAAGCTCCAAGGGAGCGAACGTGAGTATATCTCTAGTTTGAAGTACTGGGGATGGTAGGGGTAATGCATGTTCTGTGGTTTGTAACCAGTCCCAAGCTTTAAGTGTAGCTTTAATTATTGGGTTAGGGTTTTCGTTCATATATTTGGGTACCACGTTTCCCACTAAGAGACCTCTAAACATGAGTCCAATTTGCGATTGTTCTAGATTAGCCCAGAGTTCCATTGTTGGGTCTTTAAGCCATCCCACTACTCTGGCAAGTAAGACTGCCTTATTATACAACTCAGGATTAGGCATACCTATTCCACCGTAAGCTTTTGGCTTGCACAGCATCTGTAGTGCTATCCTAGCCTTTTTTCCTGCCCAAATAAATGATCTGGTCATTTGATTCAGCTTATTATAGAAAGTGTTAGGTACCGGGATCGGTAGAACCTGTTGAAGATATGTTACCTTCGGAACTATCAGGGACGTAACTAAGTTTTTTCTGCCAAACCAGGATAAGATATGTTTGTCAAGGGAGGTTAGCTGTTCTTTCAGTGAGCTCAGTAATGGGGTGTAGTTGAGGTTAAACAACTCACTTGGGTCTGAGCCGATTTTAACGCCTAAGTAAGCGATATGTGGAGTATCCAAGTTGTAGGGGGACTCAGCTTTAAGTTTCTGAATGAGTGGACTAGGGAAACCAACATTTGGTATATGGGATTTACTCTTATTAATTTTAAAATTGGAGAAAAGGCCAAATCGTTCCAATTTCCGGTATATATGTGGTAAGGCTACTGTAGGGTTAGTGATCATAATAAGTAGATCGTCGGCAAAAGCCGCGGTTTTGTGTTCGAATTCACCTAATTGTACACCTTGGATCTCCCTCTCTCTCCTAATATCCTGCAGCAGAGTTTCCATAACTAAGACAAATAGTAGGGGAGAGAGGGGGCATCCTTGCCTAGTCCCGTTGCTGATTTCAAAGGGACTGGAGATAGAGTTATTCACAATGATCGATGCCGATGCATTGGAGTAAAGTGAAAAAACTGCTTTAATGAATGAGTCTGGAATGCCAAAGGTGATAAGGACTTCTTTCATATAGTCCCAATTAACTCTGTCAAATGCCTTCTCAGCATCTGTGCTGAGAAGGATCATTGGACGTTTATTTCTTTTTGAGATATATAAGCAATTGAGGACTCTAGAAGTGTTTTGCTTGCCCTCTCTGCTCTTTACGAAGCCTACCTGGTCTTTTTGGATCAATGTGGGGAGCAGCCTCGAAAGACGCGTCGCCATCATTTTTGCCAGAATTTTAAGGTCTAAATTTAGTAAAGATATTGGGCGATAGTTTGCACAACTCGAGCTATCCTTCCCTTCTTTAGGGATCAAGGATATGTGAGCCCTGGTCATGTCCACAGACATTGGGGTACCCAATAGCGAGCCGTTACAGACGTTTAGCAAATGGGGACCCAGTATGTTTGATAGTGATCTGTAATATGGGGCTGAGAAACCATCTGGACCCGGACATTTGCCCCTGGGGAGTTGTTTAATGGTATCTTCCAGCTCCTTCAGGGAGAAGGGATTTTTTAATGACAACGCTTGCTCCTCAGAAAGAGCAGGGAGAGATAGTGAGTCTAGAAAAGCCGTCATATTATCAGGTGAGGAGATCTCCATTTGCTTATCAGGCTCATACGTTCTCAGATTGTACAGTGCGTGATAGAATTCTCTAAATCGTGTAGCTATAGATGAAGTGGAATAAGCCATATTGCCATCCGCCAGTTTGATTCTGTTAATAAAGTTATGTGATTGCCTTTTTTTGATACGTTGCATCATGAACTTTGAAGCTCTATCACCATGAGCATAGTATCTAAATTGGGCCTGTATGTAATATTTAGCTGAGGACAAGTTTAGCAAGTTTTTTAATGCTTCCCGTGCGTCAGTTAGATCTTTGTAATGGGTTTTTAACAGAGATTGTTTGTGTAGGGATTCTAAGCGTTGAATCTTCAATATCAAATCATCTATCTGAATTTTCCTAGATTTTTTAACCCTAGCACCCATGGCAATAAAGTGGCCTCTCATGTATGCTTTGTGAGCATCCCAAAGCACTTGCTGGGAGGATACAGAGCCTTTGTTCAGCAAGAAAAATTCTTCCAATGTTTTTTGTGTGAGTGAAAGATGATCCCCAGGTGAGACCAATTGTTCATTTAGTCGCCATCTGAAATGACGCGGTTCAGAAGTGGGCAAGTCAAGAGTAAAGAACACAGGCGCATGGTCTGACAGATGCATCAAGCCAATACTGGCCAGTTTGCTAAATTGAAGGTATTCTATGGACACGAATAAGTAGTCTATTCTATGGTATGATCCATGTACTGGTGAATAGAAGGAGAAGTCCTTAGTTTTTGGATTTAAGAGTCTCCATAAATCGCAAACGAACCAGCTATGCAGGTATTTTTTGAGATGTCTGCGAGCCTTGCTCGAAATGGCCGATCTTTCAGAGGTGGAATCAATTTCTGGTTCAAGCGTCATATTGAAATCACCACCTAGGATTACTATCCCCTCCCTATGTGGCTCCAACCTAGCAAGGGATTCTGTGATCCAAGCAACCTGGCCAGTATTGGGGGCATAGATATTGACAAAAGTGTAGACCTGATTGGCAATGGAACCCTTAAGCATAATGTATCTTCCCTCAGCATCTTGGATATGGTTTATGTAAGAGAAAGAGAGGTCTTTTCTTATACCTATGCTGACGCCCTTGGAGGCCGAGGGTCCCGCTCCGCAGTGATACCAGTTCGGGAATAGGGAGTGAGTAAGATTAGGATACTTGTTGAATTTAAAATGGGTCTCTTGGAGAAAAATGATCGAGCAATTCTCCTTTTTCAAATAAGAGAAGATCTGGCTACGCTTAGATGGGGAGTTGAAACCCTTCACATTGAAGGATGCCACGCGGATGCTAGTCATATTTCAATGTAAGGGGTAAGGTAAGATAATATAGCGGTGATAAAGAGCAGATTAGAATAAAGCAACAAGGTACCGTAAAGCCCTCGGCCTCCCCGGGCGAAGCATCAGGGTCTCCCTTAGTTCTATCTTTGAGTTGCAGATCATGGTTATTTGTCAAAATACCTGCGAATATGACATCAATGAGCGAAGAAAGTGAGAACATTAGATAAAACATAACAATAAAAAGAACGTTGTGAACTGTAGCACAGTAGAGCATAAAAGCTCTACAAGTTAGGTAAGGGGGAAAGACTCAAAATTTCCAGACCTATCCCTTTGTGGCTCAATTTAAACCAGAGCTTAGTTCGGTGTCAAAACATTATTAAATGCTACCATTATTAAATGTTACCATAGCCCCATGACCTAGTCTTAACAGTACAAGCGTACTTATAGAAATATGCCTATGAGTGGTACTAATAATAGTGAGGATATAATAGCAAGCAGTGTAAAGTTATTAACAGATGTTCAGCTAATTAACCTGGTATAATACCTGGCGATCCATGCATGAGGTCGCACATAACCGATATCACTATCTAGGATAGCATTCAGAAGTGTTATGTATTTTAAGTCATAATATATTCGCATGATATATTCGCATAACTATGCGGATATAACCTGAAGATCTCCTGCATAAACACTTTAGAACCGATAAAACCTACGAATATCATCTCTTACTGTGTCAATGACAGGGGGGTGAGTAATATAGTAGTGCTAAGAGCCTAAAATGGATCGTTACATTTGCGAAGAAAGGAAGTGGCCGCGAATTTCATACATCTTCCGTTCCAAAGAACTTATGCGCTAATAAGAAAGAAAACGAAAGCGAAAAGCGCAGCGTTTCTTCCCATGCGCCACTAGCCAGCTTCCTTCTTCGCAAACACAAGTGCATCCCTGTGTTTTGCGAATAAATAACAATTCTAAACATGCGAATGGGGTGAAGAACTTAAGCGTAGGTGTCGCATATATATAACGGAAAGAAGTGAAGTATTATAAGAGACAGGTTCATTAAGAATGCATATTTATCTGCCAGGTCGATACTCCAGCTGGTCAGTCCTCCGGTAATGGAAGTCTTCTCGGGGTAGCATTATTCCCTCTCCTTGCTCTTTGCTGCTTTGGGGTGCGAGGAATCTCCCAAGGCAATATATTCGGAAGTTCAGGTAGGGCTGCAATCTCCTGGATCGGGTCCCAATTGTCGATCGGTAGTGGCTGGATATCCAACTGTTGGTTAATCTTCTCCAGGTCTTTGAATGTGGAAACGAAGAGGCGACGTCCCTCATGGGAAAAAGAAATGCCAAACGGGAACGACCATCTATACAGGATCTTGTGAGCTCGCAGCCAGTCGGTAAGCGGTTTTAAGGCTCTGCGTTTTTTCAGTGTCGATTGCGCTAAGTCCTGGAAGACGGCGATATCGTATCCTTCCCAGTTGAGGGACGGAGTATTCCTGGCCCCTAATAGAATCGCTTCCTTGACAGGGAAATAAAGGAACTTACAGATAATGTCCCGAGGAGGCTCGTTAGGTTGCGGCTTAGGCCTCAGGGCCCTATGCGCCCTCTCAATGGTAACCTCGTGCGCTGTGTCCGGACCTAGGAGCTGTAGACAAATCTGCATCACCGTTTCTGGTATATCACTTGGGGCAACCGATTCAGGTATACCTCTAAATCTGAGGTTATTTCTTCTCCCCCCTGTTCTCCTGGTCCTCTATAGCTGTGTGCAGCATATTTATGTGCGCATTAAGATCCACCATATTCGAAGATATTGCCTTTTGATGTGTAGTAAGCTTGGATTGATGTTCCTCAAGCGATTCTACTCTAGTGCCTATGTGCCGTATGTCGCTCCTAATAGCTGCCATTTCAGAGATCAGGGGTTCAAGAGCTTCAGCCAGTGTCTCTCTTAGAAAGTTCCGGGATATAGGCCTGGTATCAGGGTCAGGGGAGTCATCCCTACCTCCCACAGCGCCCGGAGGAGCTTGTTGTTTGAGGCTGGAGGATCTCGGCGTACCCGGCGCCATCTTAGGTTCTTTAGCCACGTATGCAGCTGCCGCCTTTTTGATGAATTTCTCCATATCTCCTGCTTGTACTGTCGACTTGTTAGGTCCGGTAGGGTCAGTGGTCTTCTGCCCACCTATTTTGACCATTTTGCCGTTCTGGATAGCTGAAAATAAGGTGCTTTTAGGGATATCTGGTCACAGAGCCACGCTTCACACAGCCATCCGCCTTCAGCGCTAGCTCCGCCCCCAGAAAAAAATTAAGTTTAAAGCCTTGTAAAACACACAATGAAACTAAAAAAAAGTATAAATGTCTTTAAACTGGCCAAGGACCAGGTTCTAATTAGCATATTTTGTTTGCCAAGCAATAGGTATAGAACAATGTTCTTTTAAAATATTTGGCTGTATGTTGTGATATGTTATGTATTGCAGTATATTAAAACTTGTCATAATCTGTTTGTCCAATTAATTAATAGGCTACAGGCAGACCTTTGCTTCCATAAAGTTGTGCTATGTGAAAAGTCCAAAGATATAAAAATCTTCTGCTTCTGGAAAAGGTAGTGACTAGGGTTGAGCGAACCCCAACTGTGAAGGTTGGGTTCATACCGAATTTTTTATTTTTTTTGTACCCGGACCCGAACATTTTTTGGTGCACGTTGCTCCTGATGAAATGCATGTCTAGTGCATGGAAACGCGTTGAGCACTTACCATTGAGGACAGTGTCAGGGGAATCAGTGCTCCAGTCATATCAGACAGAGTCAAGGGTTTTACCCTGCCACAGTCCTGCACCTGTACTATGTTAATGCAGTGGATGTCTGCGCGCTGACACTCACTGTTAGGAGTGATACCTGGTACCAGTTATCCAGCTATATAGTACCCCACCCAGGTCACACACCTAGGACCTTGTGGTGTTTTGCCCCCCTGAGTGTTGGTGGGTTTCAGTTTGTGGGATCCACCCTTTATTCATCCCGATATGGTCCCACCATCTATGTGGTTACTATGAGGGTGGTCCCATAAATCAGTTACGGTTCAAGTTGCTGCTACATGCAGTGTGGGAAGACACCCCTATATTTCATTGAGACAACATAATAAAGATTTTGTTATTTTGTTTTAGCATCCTATCCCTATATATATTCATTTGACTGTGTAGGAGGACTCATACCCATTACACCACTTTCTAGTTTTTTCTATGTTAAAAGTCCAAAGATATAGCAATCTTCTGCTTCTCGAAGAGGTAGTGACTAGGATTGAGCGAACCCAAACTGCAACGTTCGGGTTCATACCGAATTTTAGTTTTTTTTGTACAGGGACCCGAACATTTTCGATTCAATGGTGCTTTTTGAAAGGCTTCAGGGCAGCCAATCAACAAGCGTTTAACTTGTGTGCCCCTAGAAGCCATCTACTAATAGCATGGCTGTGATTGGCCAGTGCAGCATATGACCCAGCCTCTATATAAGCTGGAGTCACGTAGCGCTGCACGTCACATCAGCTCTTACTAGTGTAGGGAGAGGATGCTGCAGCTGTGAGGGAGAGATTAGGATTCTGGTGTTCTTGGTGTTAAATTTGCAAACTACAGGGATTATTTTTGTGGGTGCTATGCTACATTTTTGTACCCCTGAGCCCAGTGCCACAGAGAAAGAAGCTTTAATCAGTCTGTTTGTTAGGTGGGCGTCGGCAACCATTTTTGCACGTGCACGTGTGCCAGGGACATTACTTTAATCCTGTTCTGGTAGCTCAGATGGGAAAATAATATAGGTAATCCATCTGTGACTTCAAGGCCCCAGGAGGGGGACATATTCACATTATTTTCTGTGAAGTACCCCAATGCTGATTATCTGACAGGTAAATCTATTCATTAAATCCATCTGTTAGATTCCAGGGGGACAAATTCCCTTTTTTTGGTGGTCAAGTACCCCTGCGGCCTGCAGTGCAATAATTTAATTACATTAGTCTGTCAAATATTTGTGTGACCTAAAGCAATTTTTTTCTCTTTCTGACAACGGCACTGCACATCTGACAGTCAAATAAAACCAATAAATACTGCTGTTACATTGTTGGTTGAAAAAAAATCACCCTTTTTGTGCTAGATAGTACATTTCCAGCCTGCGCTGCATTTCTGACAGTACACTAAAACCGTTAAATACTGCTATTACATTGTCTGCTGAAAAAAAACTCACTTTTTGTGCTAGATAGTACATTTGAGGGCTGCGCTGCATTTCTGACAGCCCAATAAAAACAGTCAATACTGCTGTTACATTGTTGGTTGACAAATTTAAATTTTTTGTGACCGTGAAGTAATTATATTAAATTCGCCTGTCACACTGTTGTGTGACCTCAAGAAATTTTTTCTCTTTATGACACCAGCACAGCCTTTCTGTCAGTGAACTTAATTGTTGACTATTGGCGGCCTGACATAAACCATCTGCTAGTTTGGTGGGTGAGCGCAAAGAATGAGGAGAGCATCAAACAAGGGACGTGGCCCTGGTCGTGGTGCTGCTGGTGTTGGTAGAGCTCGTAGTGCAGGGAGAGGATGTGGTCGATCTGTGCCAGCTACACGCCCAAGTGAAACACCTTCCTCAGGTGCGAGTAGGCGACAGAACCTTCAGCGTTATTTGGTAGGGCTGAATGCGGCTCTACGAATGGTGAGGCCAGAGCAAGTACAGGCGATAGTAGATTGGGTGGCTGACAGTGCCTCCAGTTCCTTCACATTTTCTCCCACCCAATCCCCTGTCGAAAGATCAGAGTTGGCACCTGCAGCCCATGTCCATCAGTCTTTCACCTCACCCCCTTGCAAATCAGCTTTTTGATGACTTTGTTAGCAGGGTTTCCCAGGGCCATCCACATAGCCCTGCCCCAGAAGTGGAAGAGATTGAGTGCACTGATGCCCAACCACTTATGTTTCAGGATGAGTACATGGGAGGACCATCGCAGCACGTCTTGGATGATGACGAAACACAGGTGCCAACTACTGTGGCTTTCTGCAGTATGCAGACCGACAGGGAGGGCAGGGGTGAAGACTGAGTGGAAGATGATGTGGAGGACGATGAGGTCCTCAACCCCACATGGAATCAAGTTCAAGCGAGTGACCTGTGTAGTTCGAAGGAAGGGGCGGTGGTCGCACAGAGCCACCAGCACAGCAAAAGAGGGAGCAGGGTGCAAAAGCGGATTAGCCATTCCCTAGACAATACACCTGCTACTGCCCACCGCACCAAGGGACTAAGCACACCAAAGCCAGCTCCAAGGAGTTCCCTGGCGTGGCAGTACTTCAGACAATGTGCTGACGACAAGACACGAGTGGTTTGCACGCTGTGCAATCAGAGCCTGAAGGGTAAATGTTCTAAACCTCAGCACAACCTGCATGACCAGGCATCTAAGTGCAAAGCACGAGCTGCAGTGGAGTAGACACCTCAAAAACCAAGAAAGGTCTCTGGCTCCTCCTGCTTCCTCTTCTGCTGCAGTATCGGCCTCTTCATCCACCTCTGAAGTGACAGTGGCACCTGCCACCCTGAAAACAGAGGATCTACCAGGAACACCACCACCTGGGTTACCTAGGCATCTCCACAATCTCCTACGGAAGTGTTCAGCTTTCCATCTCCCAAACACTGGAGCAGAAGAGGAAGCACCCCCCTACCCATTCTCGATCCCTGGCCCTGAATGCCAGCATTTAAAAATTCCTGGCCTTTGAAATGCTGTCATTCCATCTGGTGGACATGGACAGTTTTAAGAATCTGATGGCGGTGGCTGTCCCAAAGTACGTTGTGCCCAGCCGCCACTACTTTTCCAGGAAAGCCATCCCTTCCCTGCACAACCAAGTGGGGGACAAAATCAGGTGTGCACTGCACAACGCCATCTGTGGCAAGGTCCACCTAACTACGGATACGTGGACCAGTAAGCATGGTCAGGGCCGTTATATCTCCCTAACAGCACACTGGGTAAATGCAGTGGCGGCTGGGCCTGAGGCTGATAGCAGTTTGGCACATCTCCTTCCACCACCAAGGATTGCAGGGCATTTCTCTTTGCCTCCTGTTGCTTCCTCCTCCTACTCCGCTTCCTCATCCTCTACCGCCTCCTCATCCGGTCAGCGTAACACCTTCACCACCAACTTCAGCACAGCCAGGGGTAAACAATAGCAGGCAGTTTTGAAACTTATCTGTTTGGTGGAAAAAACCCACACCGCGCAGGAGCTGTGGACGGGCCTTGAACAACAGACCGATGAGTGTTTGGTGCCAGTGAGCCTCAAGCCCGGCCTGGTGGTGTGCGATAATGGGAGAAATCTCGTAGCAGCTCTGGGCCTAGCCGGTTTGACACACATTTCTTGCCTGGCACATGTGCTGAATTTAGTTTAATAACTTGACCCACCCTCTCCACCCAATCAGATTTCAGCCATTGACCTCCCTTGGATGTGGTATCCCTTTCTCAGGCTCCCTCTCCGGCATGGAACCCTGATTCCCCATTACCCGTGATCACCATGGTAGGTGCATAAAAGAACATCGAAAGTTGATAGGGAAGATCTCCAAATGGATTGTGGATGTCACGGGGACTTGCAATCAGGCAGAAGTTATCTAGAGTCAACAAAGTGGCAGCAGGGCCTCTCCTGTATAAAGTTTCCTAATCCAAAAACCCGTAGTGACATTCCCTGTAATTTTTATTATTAATTCCAATAACAGGGCATCTTAAGAGTCCTGTATTGTTATTTATCGTCACTACCTCCCTGAGTCGGGAGTGGGTAATTGCCGCGTGCCTGCTGCCTTCCTTGGATGCTTCTGCTTTAATAACTTGTCCCACATCTCCACCCAATCAGATTTCAGCCATTGACCTCCCTTGGATGTGGTATTCCTTTCTTAGGCTCCCTCCCCGGCATGGAACCCTGATTCCCCGTTACCCATGATCACCATGGCAGGCGCATGAAAGAACATCGAAAGTTGATAGAGAAAATTATCCAATTGGGTCGTGGACGTCTTGGGAACGTGCGACATGGTGGAGCAGTATGTGTGCACATGCCTACACGTACTGACTGATAAATCTGCCCCCTTCAACTTCTGGGTCTCCAAATTGGGCACATGGCCTGAGCTTTCCCTTTTTGCCTTGGAGGTGCTGGACTGCCCTGCAGCCAGTGTATTGTCTGAACGTTTGTTTAGCACGGCAGGAGGGGGTTATTACAGACAAGCGCAGTCGCCTGTCCACAGCCAATGTGGACAAGCTCACGTTCATTAAAATGAACCAGGCAGGGATCCCACAAGGCTTGTCCGTACCTTGTGCAGAATAGACATGTATACCGCCTCACCCAGCCATTATTGTACTCCAGCGCAGTTTCTCTTTTATTTTTTTTATTTTTTTTAAATGTTTTGGGGTCTACCCAAATTTAAACAAAAAATAATAATAATAATAATAAAATAAAAAACAAACCCATAAACCAGTGTTGGCTACCTCTTCCTCCTCTGCCGCTTCTACCTACACCACCATATCCACCGCCTCCTCAACCTCCTACTCTATATGAACCTCCTCCTCCTAGATCAAGATTATTATGTTTTATTTTTACATATTTTATATTATTCTAAGTCATTTCCCTATTCACATTTGTTTGCAGAGCATTTGTCATGCTCTTAACCACATTTTGCTGCCTTTTGCAGCCCTTTCCATGACTTTTTTAGAGCCATTTCAGTGCTCCAAAGTTCGGGTCCCCATTGACTTCAATGGGGTTCGGGTTCGGGGTCAAGTTGGGGTCCCGAACTCAAACTTTTTTGTGAAGTTCGGCCGAACCCATCGAACCCGAACTTCCAGGTGTTCGCTCAACTCTAGTAGTGACCAGTGCCAATACTGTGAACTGATGCCCACTACTGTGAACTGATGCCAATACTGTGAACTGATGTTCGGGTCCCGATTGACTTCAATGGAGTTCGGGTTCGGGGTCAAGTTGGGGTCCTGAACTAGAACTTTTTTGTGAAGTTCGGCCGAACCCATAGAACCCGAACTTCCAGGTGTCCGCTCAACTCTAGTAGTGACCAGTGCCCAATGCTGTGAACTGATGCTTCTTTAACAGAAGTGAAGTGATTTTTCTTTAAAATAATTATTCTCACATCTCAAGGTGTTTCTTCCCTTTCTTGGCTGTTCAGCAGCTCATCAAGCACCTGCAGCTTACCAGAATACATTCCAATTAGCTCTGGGAAACCCCTTCCTCTCCTGTATATAAAATAGCTCTTCACATACAGGGAGTGCAGAATTATTAGGCAAGTTGTATTTTTGAGGATTAATTTTATTATTGAACAACAACCATGTTCTCAATGAACCCAAAAAACTCATTAATATCAAAGCTGAATATTTTTGGAAGTAGTTTTTAGTTTGTTTTTAGTTTTAGCTATTTTAGGGGGATATCTGTGTGTGCAGGTGACTATTACTGTACATAATTATTAGGCAACTTAACAAAAAACAAATATATACCCATTTCAATTATTTATTTTTACCAGTGAAACCAATATAACATCTCAACATTCACAAATATACATTTCTGACATTCAAAAACAAAACAAAAACAAATCAGCGACCAATATAGCCACCTTTCTTTGCAAGGACACTCAGAAGCCTGCCGTCCATGGATTCTGTCAGTGTTTTGATCTGTTCACCATCCACATTGCGTGCAGCAGCAACCACAGCCTCCCAGACACTGTTCAGAGAGGTGTACTGTTTTCCCTCCTTGTAAATCTCACATTTGATGATGGACCACAGGTTCTCAATGGGGTTCAGATCAGGTGAACAAGGAGGCCATGTCATTAGATTTTCTTCTTTTATACCCTTTCTTGCCAGCCACGTTGTGGAGTACTTAGACGCGTGTGATGAAGCATTGTCCTGCATGAAAATCATGTTTTTTATACCTTGCAGACTTCTTCCTGTACCACTGCTTGAAGAAGGTGTCTTCCAGAAACTGGCAGTAGGACTGGGAGTTGAGCTTGACTCCATCCTCAACCCAAAAAGGCCCCACAAGCTCATCTTTGATGATACCAGCCCAAACCAGTACTCCACCTCCACCTTGCTGGCGTCTGAGTCGGACAGGAGCTCTCTGCCCTTTACCAATCCAGCCATCTGGCCCATCAAGACTCACTCTCATTTCATCAGTCCATAAAACCTTAGAAAAATCAGTCTTGAGATATTTCTTGGCCCAGTCTTGACGTTTCAGCTTGTGTGTCTTGTTCAGTGGTGGTCGTCTTTCAGCCTTTCTTACCTTGGCCATGTCTCTGAGTATTGCACACCTTGTGCTTTTGGGCACTCCAGTGATGTTGCAGCTCTGAAATATGGCCAAACTGGTGGCAAGTGGCATCTTGGCAGCTGCACGCTTGACTTTTCTCAGTTCATGGGCAGTTATTTTGCGCCTTGGTTTTTCCACACTCTTCTTGCGACCCTGTTGACTATTTTGAATGAAACGCTTGATTGTTCGATGATCACGCTTCAGAAGCTTTGCAATTCTAAGAGTGCTGCATCCCTCTGCAAGATATCTCACTATTTTTGACTTTTCTGAGCCTGTCAAGTCCTTCTTTTGACCCATTTTGCCAAAGGAAAGGAAGTTGCCTAATAATTATGCACACCTGATATAGGGTGTTGATGTCATTAGACCACACCCCTTCTCATTACAGAGATGCACATCACCTAATATGCTTAATTGGTAGTAGGCTTTCGAGCCTATACAGCTTGGAGTAAGACAACATGAATAAAGAGGATGATGTGGTCAAAATACTCATTTGCCTAATAATTCTGCACGTAGTGTATAGCTCTAGTGATACATACATATGGCATGTAATGCACCCTCAATTTTCTTATTCACTGTCCAGAGAGATAAACCTATATACAGTGGGGTCATTTACCATCAGATATACGCCAGTTTTCTAAGCCTCTACATAACTTTGGCAGATCCACCGCCAATGCAAGCGGTTATTAAGACTGGCATCTAAAACGCTGGCCTTAGTAAATGACCCCCAATAATTGCAATAATGCTTCATTTGCAGTACATTTATGTGGGATAACACACAAAACTGCACAAACCTTTTCTGACACTGGCAAAAGAAAACTTTTAAAACTTAGTAACAGCATGGGCTGACAGAAGACAGAACACATCTACCTGCTTCAGAACTGTCTGCACAAACACCTTTGCATTGCACCCAGAAGAATTTTATTTTCCAAGTAGATAGACAAAAGTGCACAGTTTCAAATCGAATGTCTTGTGTCAGACAATGGCCTATATGCATTTTTGCAAACGTGATGTCCTAGACAAAACACTGACTAGCTAGCTCTCCGTAGAGAATATGTAGAGAAGTGAATAAATGCTAACAAAGAAAGATGTTGAAGAAGAGTTCACTGACAAACAATATATTTGCAGCGTCAATCAATCCTAAAATGGGACACACACAGCAAAAAAAACAACTGAAGAGATAGAAAAAAAAATAGTCAAGCATTAAGGCTTCATTAAACAGTTTGCAAAGACTGCAGAAACCTATAGCTATTACACCAAAAATAAAGTCTGTATTTCCTGAGATCTTCTCCTTGATGATACACAGTACAATGTGACCTAGTAGGACATTCTACTTCTGGACCAGTATCATTAAAGGTTTTTTCCAGGAGTTTGCTACCGACAACCTATCCTCAGGTATCTCACCGGTGGAGGTCTGATACCCAGGACCTGCAATGATCAGCTGTTTGAGAAGGCGCTTACCAAGCACAGGGCTGTAGGTTTTATAGCAGTATCGGTGCTCAGCCCCATTGAAGTGAATGATAAAAAATTATCACCATGATAAAAAAAATTATAAAATGAAAGCTCCCTTCCCTCCTGTTTCCCAAGAGATATCTATTCAACCATTGATTGGCTGAGTGGGTAAGGCAATGATTGGCTAAGCAAACAGGCCTTGCATGTCAGAAGGAAGCGGACACTAATGGGGGGCCATAAAGCATCGGAATGGGAGCATTGAGGGATCAGTAATGTGAGTATTGATTTATTAAATTATGGGAAGCTTTTAAAAAAATAACCCCTTTTAAGGATGCAGTGATTCTTTTCATTTTTCCATCTCCCCATTCTAAAAGTCACTTGTAGTTTTTATTGGCCCCCTTTTGCGGTACATACAACACATTGACTACTTTCTATTTCAGTTCTTAGATGGGATTAAACCTGGTATTGTGTTTTTTTTGTTTGTTTTTTGCGTTGTTATAGATGCAACAATATTAATTATGTGTAGTAATTTCCCAAGATATATTTAGGTGGAATCGACCATCAGATTAAATTTGATCTGAATTAAAAGTGCCCCAATTAAATATGATACTGTGAGGTTTCATAGGACTTTATCTGACCCCTTTCAAGCTCTTTAACCATCTACACGCCCATGGTTCCTGGTGCAAGAGTTCAGCTTTGGCCCCCCTTCCCTTCGTGTTTTGCGGCCAGGGGATAGGGAAGCACATTGCCTTCATGCTGCCTGAGGCAAACATTGAAACGGCCCCCCATGCCAAATTCCCTAACCCTTTCCCACCAGCCAGAGGTGTAACTTGACCATCATACACTTTCTATAATCCCAGTGTCTTATTTTGTGGCAAAAGGGTATTCGGGCCCCTTAAGGCTCCTGGGCCCGGTAACGACTGCTGCCTCTGCACACTCTATGGCTACGCCCCTGTCTTTAATGCAAATACGGCATTAGTAATGTCAATGTGACAGCAATATATATGGCTATCAGTAAATGGATGGAAGCCAGAGGTAACAAACAGCCTGTTTAAAAACACACTGTCTGATTTTATTTATTGAAATTGTCAATAAAATTTGCCATTTTTGTTGGCAGTTTGCTTCTTTGTCTTCTGATCCTCTGATGTGAAAAATGTTGGCCACCATTTTGAGTGATTTGTGTGGGGCAGAATGGAATCTTTTGGGAAATAAATAATTTGTTTTATTTATCTAGAATCACTCATCTCTAATATATTGTCTTATTTTGAAGATGTGTGGCACAAGATGACCAGCTTTGAAAAAAAAAAAACTGATTATTATTTTTTGCTACCCAGTGGTTGTGATGGGTTTTTCTCTCTGTTAATGGTTTGGTTAAAATGAATTAGCATAGAATTTGTGTAAAAAAAAATAAGTCCTTAACCAAATTCAAGTAAAGATAAAGTGGACACATCTGTATATTGCAGCAGACATCTACTGCAAATGGAATAGACATGGACTACTCCATCCATGAGACATAATAATACAGCATGATGCAAGAACTATCCACTTTACACAATAAGTCGTTACCCCACTGTGTGCAAAGTGGTTAAAGTGTACTTCTCATTATACTTAATAAAAAGTCAACCTGTGAGACTCATGCTGTGAGAAAAAAAGCAGCTGACTGGTTAGAGCACATTGCAGTTATGATATCACACCAGGAAAAAACATTCACTCATCACATTTATAAAGAGATAATGTATATTTACAAAAATTATGGAGAAAGTTGGTAAAGACCCAAAATATGCAGGTTAAAACGAACATTCTCGATGCCCTACATCTAATACACATCTACAGCTGTCAGAGTCAACAATCTCAACTTTCCCTAGGACACTTGAAAGGGAATGTCATCAGTAAATGGCCTACTTTTTAAAACCAGGTTTATGTTAAACATATTTAAAAGAATTTTTGGGGATGCTATGTCACTATCTGCAGTTGAAAGAAAAAGTATGTGAACCCTTTGGAATAATATGGATTTCTGCACAAATTGGTCATAAAATGTGATCTGATCTTAATCTAAGTCACAACGATAGACAATCACAGTCTGCTACTGTACGTCATGTTGTCCTGGTACGTCATGTTGTCCTGGTACTTAAGGACACATGACGCACTTTGGGGGTGGTGATCGGAACCCGTTGCCTGCTCAAATCATTGAGCAGGCACCTAGGCCAAATGCGCCGGGGGGTCCTGTGACCCCCCCCATGTCGGCGATTGCAGCAAAACGCAGGTCAATGGGGACCCGATAACCCGGAACAGGATGGTGATCGGTGGTGTGATTTTACCCCACCAATCACCATCCTGAAATCCTGAGAGGATCAAATGTTGCCAGCGCTCCTCTCCTCCTCCTTTTGTGTCCTGGAGCCAGAGGATAGAGGAGCGCTTACTGCACGTCGTCGATCTGTGCCAGCATCACCCCATCTGTGCCCACCAGGACCCGATTTGTGCCCCAGCACCCCCCATCTGATTAGTAGGTACTTAAGTAAAGTATAGGGAAAGGTTGGGCTAGGCAGGGATAATAAAGGGAAAGTTTGTTTAAAAAAAAACTTTTATTGCATCACCCTAAGGCCTAGTTCACACAATCGTTTTTTTTTTGTTTGCGAGTGTACGGGCCTTTTTTTGTGTTCCGTATACGGTCCATATACGGAACCATTCATTTCAATGGTTCTGCAAAGAAAACGGAATGTACTCCGTATGCATTCCGTTTCCGTTTTTCCGTTCCGTTGATAGATAGAACATGTCCTATTATTGCCCGCAAATCACATTCCGTGGCTCTATTCAAGTCAATGGGTCCGCAAAAAAAACTGAACACATACAGAAATGCTTCCGTATGTCTTCCGTATCTGTTCCATTTTTGCTAAACCATCTATTGAAAATTTTATGCCCAGCCCAATTTTTTCTATGTAATTACTGTTTACTGTATATGCCATACGGAAAAACGGAACAGAAATTGAAACACAACGGAAACAAAAAACTGAAAAACGGATCCGTGAAAAACAGACTGCAAAATACTGAAAAAGCCATACGGTCGTGTGAACTAGGCCTAAGTAGGGTGTCTAGGGTCCACAGCACAGCTGTGTGACCCTAGACCCCCCCAGGGGTGCTGCTGCTTGCCCCCCCAACTTTTTTGGGGTGCAGGATTTTTATTTGATTTTTGTGTACGCTGACTGTGGCTGGCACTCTTAGCGGCCGGCCACTCTTAGCGCATCGCACACCCCACCGCTGATAAACTTTGGATGGTTGATCAGCGGTTTTGAATTTGTTTTAAAAATTTTGCCCTTTTTTTTAGTTATTTTTTTTTTCTGTTAGTTTTAGGGTGAGTTTGTAAAACACCCGTGCCCCCACACACACGCACACCAAATAAAGATTTACACGCACACACATACACAAGCAGAGACAAACTCCCTTATGGCCCGCCGGACCTTCTTGGCCGAGGAGGCATAGAGTCCCAATGAGGACGAGGATGACCCCACTTTCCAGTTGTCATCCGCGTCCTCCTCATCATCTTGCGATGATGATGAGCCCCCAAGGCGGCGGAGCAAGGGGACCACCATGTTAGGGACTCTGTGGCCCATCCTAGTATGAGCAGCTCAGGGGCACGTACTAGTTTTCCGGCCCACCAGTTAAATCCACCAGAGCTCCCTGCCGGTGAACATGTCTGGTGTACCCCAGAGCGTTATGAGCCCGCGATTCCTGATTTTGTAGGCCAATCAGGAATCCAGATTTCCACAGTGGGCTTCACTGAATATGACTTTTTTTGTCATTTTTTCAGTGACCTACTGGTAAATCTGATGGTGGAGCAGACGAACTTGTACGCCCAACAGTTCGTTGCTCAACATCCGGGCTCCTTTTTGGCTAGGCCCGGTGGCTGGACGCCGGTCAGTGCAGCCGAGATGAGGACATTTTGGAGCCTCGTGCTGCATATAGGCCTGGTCAAGAAACCCAGTGTCAGGCATTACTGGAGTGGGGACGTCCTCTACCAGACCCCACTTTACAGACAAGCTCCCGGTTTGAGGCCATCTGGAAATGTCTGCATTATTCAGATAATGCAGCATGTCCCCCCCGAGGTGATCCTGCCCATGACCGTCTGTATAAGATACGGCCGGTCATCGATCACTTTGGGGCCAAATTTGTACAGGCCTATGTACCTGGAAGGGAGGTCACGGTTGATGAGTCTCTCATTGCGTTCAAGGGGAGACTCATTTTCCGCCAGTATGTTCCCTCAAAGCGGGCGAGGTATGGCGTGAAGCTATACAAACTTTGTGAGAGTACCTCAGGGTACACTTACAAGTTTCGTGTATACGAGGGGTGAGATTCCCGTATTCAACCCCCAGAATGTCCCCCAACTCTGGGTATTAGCAGGAAACTTGTGTGGGACCTTATGCACCCACTGTTAGATAAGGGTTACCACCTTTACGTGGATAACTTTTATACTAGTATCCCCTTGTTCCAGTCTCTTGCCGCCAGATCCACGTCCGCTTGTGGGACCGTGCAGAAAAATCAACGCGGCCTCCCTGCCCCCCCCCCTCCAGGTACCCTTCCCCAGGGGTGAGACCTGTGCCCTTACCACTTGAAACCTGTTGCTGGTCAGGTATAAGGACAAGGGATGTCCTTGTACTGTCCACAATTCATGGTAACGGCATCACCCCTGTCCCTGTGCGAGATACCAAGGCAACAGTCCTCAAGCCCGATTGTATCGTTGACTACAATCGTTATATGGGAGGAGTTGATCTGTCTGATCTAGTCCTCAAGCCATATAATGCCATGAGCAAAACCCGGGCATGGTACAAAAAAGTTGCGGTCTGCTTGGTGCAGGTTGCCATGTACAACTCTTTTGTGCTGTCCCGGAGCGCTGGCAACACAGAGACATTCCTTCAGTTCTATGAGGCAGTCCTCAAGGCCCTGATCTTTTCGGACCGGGAAAGAGCAGACCGGAGTACCTCGGGGACTGTAGGCGCCCGGATCGTCCCTGGCCAACACTTTTCAGGTGTGGTCCCCCATACTGGAAAGGAGAGACGAACCCAAAAAAGGTGCAGAGTGTGTCACAGGAGGGGGATACGGAAGGACACCACTACTCAATGTGACACGTGCCCCGATCATCCGGGCCTCTGCATTATTGGTTGCTTCAGGGAGTACCGCACTTCCATGGAGTACTAAATTTATATCCCAATTTAGCCACTTACATCGGATAAAAAAAACTGGGTCTCATACTTAAGACACCCCAAAAAATAGTAAAAATTAAATAACGATTTAAAAGTATACAAATTAAGTATCTCAGCGTCGGTAATAATCTCCTTTATAAAAATACCCCATGGCCCAACCCCCAAGATTAACACGGTCCAAAAAAATAAAAAACTATGCAAAAAAGATTTTTTTTGTCACCTTCCATAACAAAAAGTGTAATAGCAAGCGATCAATAAGTAATTTAGCCCCCGAAATAGTGCCAATAAAACCGTCCTCTCATCCCGCAAAAAATGAGCCCCCACATAAGATAATCGGCAAAAAAAAAAAAAAATGACAGACTTTAGAGATACAATTTTTTTTTTTATCAAAAAGGATAATATAGTCTAAAACCTACATAATTGTAAAAAAAGTAGACTTATTAGGTATCGCCACGTCCATAAGAATCTCCTCTATAAAAATACCCCATGACCTAACCCCCACGATTAACACTGTCCAAAAAATCAAACAAAACGGTGCAAAAAAATGTTTTATTTTGTCACCTTACATAACAAAAAGTTTAATAGCAAGCGATCAAAAAGTCATATAGCCCCTAAAATAGTGCCAATATAACCGTCCTCTCATCCCGCAAAAAATGAGCCCCCACATATGATAATCGGCAAAAAAATAAATAAAAAATGACTCAGACTTTAGAGATACAAAACTTTTTTTTATCAAAAAGGATAATATAGTCTAAAACCTAAATAATTGTAAAAAAGTTGACTTATTAGGTATTACCGCGTCCGTAAGAATCTCCTCTATAAAAATACCCCTTGACCTAACCCCCTAGATTAATACGGCCAAAAAAAAATTAAAAACTGTGCCAAAACCGCTATTTTTGGCACTTTTCCATTTCAATCTGTTTTTTCCGGTAACAAAGCAAGGGTTAACAACCAAACAAAACTTAATATTTATTACCCTGATACTGCAGTTTACAGAAACACCACATTTGTGGTCGTAAACTGCTGTATCAGTAAAATCGAGGCCCCAAAAGGAAAGGACCAACATGGTTTCAGGAAGGCCGATTTTGATAGCCTTTTTTATTTTTAACCGGTTTGTCCTAAAACTCTTAAATTTTATCTTGACACATAACTTTTTTGTCTTCGATGGCAAATGGTACCACCAGCTCAGGGGCACCGCGATGGGTTGTTCTTGTGCACCATCTTACGCAAACCTGCTCCTGGGCTGGTGGGAGACCAATAACGTGTTTAGCGAGGCGATGTTATCATGGACCGGGCCCATCGTAATGTGGGCCCGGTATATTGATGATATATTCATTATTTGGAACGCATCCACATTGGCGTTCAATACGTTTGTTGGTAAACTAAACGACAATAGGCTAGGATTGCACTTTACACATGAGACAAATGAAAAGAGCCTACCCTTCCTGGACATACTGATTCAGAGAAACGGATCGGAGGAGTTGGCCACCACAATATATCGCAAGCCAACAGCAACAAACTCCGTACTACACTGGAGCAGCAGCCACCCCCTACCCCTTAAGAAGGGTATACCGAGGGGACAGTATCTGCGTCTAAGACGCAACTGCTCCAATAATACGGAGTTTGTGAAACAGGCCAGGATTCTAAGGACTAGATTCCTTTCCAGAGGATACCCCGACTCAGTATTGAGGGCAGCATATCAATTGGCACTAACATCGTCACGAACCGAACTACTGGTACCCAGAAATAAATCCCCAGATACTATCCAAAAGATCAGGGTAATTGGTACCTTTGATGAGGCTGCAAGGGACGTAAGAAGTATCCTACAAAGGCATTGGCCCATATTGATGATGGACCCAGACATCAAAGAAAAGATCTTTGACTACCCTCAGATCACCTTCAGGAGGGGTAACAGCCTTAGGGACCTACTGGTACATAGCCACCATAAATCAACTGGAAAAGGAACCTGGCTAGATAGAAAACCACAAGGGTGTTTCAGATGCAGTGGATGTATAGCCTGTAGTACAATACAAACAGGCAAAGAATTCTTCAGTGTCAATCTTCAAAAATCCTTCAAGATTAAGGACTTTGTAAATTGCCGTACCAGGGGGGTCATTTACAAAATCACCTGTGAATGCCCCTTGGAATACATAGGCAAGACGAAGCGAGAATTGCGTAGACGGATTGGTGAACATCTAGGGGATATCACCAATAGAAAAGATACAGCCGTATCACGCCATATACACGAATACCATCATGGTAACCCACGGAGCATTAAAGCTATGGGTATCGAGGTGGTAAACCCCCCCCTACGAGGAGGAGACTGGGACCGCATGCTTCTACAACATGAAGCACGCTGGATCCACATGCTACGTACAACAGCCCCCCAAGGGCTAAACGAGCAACTTTGCTTCGGTTGCTTTATCTGATGAACGAAGGAACATAAAAAATATATATATATAAAAAATTAAATAAAAATAAAAAATAAAAAAAAGGTCCATACCCCTATACAATCGAGACGCATTGGTGGAAGTAGATATGAGAAGAACACTGCCATGACACCAGTATACGCCTACAGATAGACGTTATACAATAACACCTTCTGAAAACACTTTCCTAACCGAAATGTATGGCCTCCTGCGGGCATAGACGCTACTCACCCCGGCATCTTCATTTGTTTCATCAAAAACTAATAGCATGATAAAAGCTATATTATATAAACTTTCCGGGGCACAAGAAATCTACTCCCTATGCCTTTAACAATACTAACTGTATACAGGGATGGCGCCTGTAACGAATACACTATAGATATCTTATACCTAATGAGGTTGCTTTGAGGCACTTTATTAAATATGAAAATCCATTACCATAGAAGCGCATACCTTGGATTTTTAAAAAAAGGACCCATCCACTGTGGGCTGCGTTCCATGCATCCGCGTCTGTCTTGTACCGACTAGAATACTTTTATGATTTATTGTACTGCAAGAAATGTCACACTATTATACACCGTATTTGCTATAGACGGTGTCTCGAATAAGGTTGCCATACCAAGTCCCGGTTATTAGGCAACCAAGGAAATAATGGCTGTTGGTTAATATGCATCTTAGGCTAATGACATAACCCTCAGCCCTTTGAAAGTGACGGTTCCCTATAGGACGACGTCACTATATCCAATATCATGCTGGCTACCTTCAGTGTGTAAAAGCGCAGGCGCGGGTGCGTCGGCTGTCCCGCTGACGTCACCGCGCCTCGCTCCAAGCCTCTCTATGAGGCGAAATAGTGCGTTCCAACAAGCACTGAGAGCGCATGCGCGAGCGCGTCGGCGTCCTTGCTGACGTCATCGCGCTGTACTCCAAGCCTCGGTTTGAGGCCGCACGATGTTCAAATAGGAGCGGGCGATCCTCTGTCAGTAGGCATCATCACAGCCTCTGGACACGCCGCTGAGCTCCATACGAGGGAACGGGCCACCATCAGGCAACCCCCTCCACTTTGCCTGCACATCACCAAGGCAAGTACTCAGCCCTGATACACGAATGGAGCCCGAACTGAAAGGCTGCCACTTCTAAAGTATCAAACTGTGTCATTTTGTGCATTATCTAAACTGCATTTACATATGTGTTGTTAATCGATTAAGGATACCAATGCTATATGTCGCCACATTACACTGCCCCCCTCTATGTGCCTAAATTCCCCTGAAGAGTTCTTAAAACGAAACATGCGTGTAGGGACTAGCTGCACTAGGGCACAACAGGGCCAAGTAGCGAAAGGGTTAGGTTCCGGACGGGGTCGTTCTTATTAGAACGGGTGCTCCGTAATAGGACGCTAGGGCCGAGATAGCACCCACGAGTTAGGGCTGTCTAGGAACCCTCCAATATATAACACCCCTGCCGGGCCCCAATCGCACTTTTTTCCACAGCACACCTGCTAGCGTTGGACATCACCAAAAACCAGAAGACCGTGGCGGTAACGGTAAGACCACCGGTTATTTAAGGTGCCGCCGTGCACCAAGTTATTGTGAATCTAAAAGGTGCCGCCGTGCACCAAGTATATTTTGCATCCCTTGTGCTATTGTACACATTCCTTGTATCTAATATCACACCTAGGGACATATTCTATCCTTAAGAATTAAAAGTTAAGTTTTAACCAAAATCACCATTACTACTCAATCTACTCAAATTTCTAAACATATTGGTGATTAAGTCATCATTTCAGCATATAGCTCCCCCTAGCTATAGCCTTTTTTATTGACAACATGTCCCATTTTAAGCCCCCCTGATGCCCCCCTAGAGTAAAAACTCCCTAAAAGTGACCCCATCTTAGAAACTACACCCCTCAAGGTATTCAAAACTGATTTTACAAGCTTTATTAACCCTTTAAGTGTTCCTTAACCGTTAGAGGCAAATGGAGATGAAATTTCAGAATTTAAATTTTTGGTAACCTTGCATCCCAAAAATGTAATATAGATCAACCAAAAATCATATGTACCCTTAAAATAGTCCCCCAAAAAATGCCATCTTATCCCATAGTTTCCAAAATGGGGTCACTTTTAGGGAGTTTCTAAAAATCTGTTTTGAATACCTTGAGGGGTGTAGTTTCTTAGATGGGGTCACTTTTAGGGAGTTTCTACTCCAGGGGTGCATCAGGGGGGTTGAACAGGACACGGAGTAAATAAACCGGTCCATAAAAATCAGCCCTCCAAAAACCACACGACGCTCCGTTCCCTCTACGCCCCGCTGTGTGGCCGTACAGTAGTGTACGACCACATATGGGATGTTTCTGTAAACGACAGAGTCAGGGTAATAAAGATACAGTCTTGTTTGGCTGTTAACCCTTGCTTTGTTAGTGGAAAAAATGGGTTAAAATTGAAAATTTGGCAAAAAAATGAAATTCTCAAATTTCATCCCCATTTGCCAAAAACTCTTGTGCAACACCTAAAGGGTTAACGACATTTGTAAAATCAGTTTTACATGCCTTGAGGGGTGTAGTTTCTAGAATGGGGTAATTTTTGGGTGGTTTCTATTATGTAGGCCTCGCAAAGTGACTTCAGACCTGTACTGGTCCCTAAAAATGTCGTTTTAGAAAATTTCTGAAAAATTTCAAGATTTGATTCTAAACTTCTAAGCCTTGTAACATCCCCAAAAAATAAAATATCATTCTCAAAATGATCCAAACATGAAGTAGACATATGGGGAATGTAAAGTAATAACTATTTTTGGTTACCGTATTTTTCGCCCTATAAGACGCACCAGCCCATAAGACGCACCTAGGTTTTTGGGGAGGAAAATAAGAAAAAAAATATTTTTAACCAAAAAGGTGTGCTGTGTGTTTGGTGGGTTTGGAACTAATGGTGGTCTGTGGATGGCACTATTACTGGGGATCTGTGGATGACGGACACTGTTATGGGGGGGATCTGTGGATGACGGACACTGTTATGGGGGGATATGTGGATGACGGACACTGTTATGGGGGGATCTGTGGATGACGGACACTGTTATGGGGGGATCTGTGGATGACGGACACTGTTATAGGGGGGATCTGTGGATGACGGACACTGTTATAGGGGGGATCTGTGGATGACGGACACTGTTATAGGGGGGATCTGTGGATGACGGACACTGTTATAGGGGGGATCTGTGGATGACGGACACTGTTATGGGGGGATCTGTGGATGACGGACACTGTTATGGGGGGATCTGTGGATGACGGACACTGTTATGGGGGGATCTGTGGATGACGGACACTGTTATGGGGGGATCTGTGGATGACGGACACTGTTATGGGGGGATCTGTGGATGACGGACACTGTTATGGGGGGGATCTGTGGATGACTGACACTGTTATGGGGGGGATCTGTGGCTTGCACTGTTACGGGGGGATCTGTGGCTGACACTGGTACAGGGGGGATCTGTGGATGGCACTGTTACAGGGGGATCTGTGGATGGCACTGTTATATACCGTATGTGCCATCCACAGACCCCCCAGCCCATAACAGTGCCATTCACAGATCACCCCCCCCCCCTGTAACAGTGCCATCCACAGATCGCGATCCGAATCCCCATCCCCCCCGCCCGCCGCCGCCGCCGCCATCATACAAATATAAGATGTCACATTGAATTAATAGATATTAAACATGCCCCCCAACTCCTATTACTACCTCACATCCTACGGTAATCGCTTCTGTAAAATTCAGGCCGGGCGGCCGGCGCGTCTCACTGACGTCACTTGCCTGCGCCGCCTACTTCATTCATAAAGTAGGCGGCGCAGGCACGTGACACAAGTTACGCTGCCGCCCGCCCGGCCTGAATTCTACAGAAGGAATAGGATGTAAGGTAGTAATAGCAGTTGGGGGGCATGTTTAATATCTATTACTTGAATTTAAGATCTTATACCGGAGCGGCGGGGCGGTGCTATACTACACTGACTGCACCGCCCCGCCGCTATTGCCGGCCCCCAGCTCCTCCTCCCAGTCCCTCCCCGAGTCCCCGCTCTGCCCATACATCGCAGCTTGCGATGTAAAACTGGCTGCATTCGCCCCATAAGACGCAGGGGCATTTCTCCCCCATTTTGGGGGAAGAAAAAGTGCGTCTTATGGGGCGAAAAATACGGTATATTACTATGTATTATAGAAGTAGAGAACATGAAACTTGGAAATTTGCAATTTTTTACAAATTTTTGCTAAATTTTGGATTTTTTTTATAAATAAAAATGATTTTTTTGGACTTCATTTTACCAGTGTCATGAAGTACAATATATGACAAAAAAACAAACTTAGAATGGCTTGGAGAAGTCAAAGCGTTTTAAGGTTATCACCACTTAAAGTGACACTGGTCAGATTTGCAAAAAATGGCCTGGTCCTTAAGGTGAAAAAAGGCTGTGTCCCAAAGCGGTTAAACTAATAACACACAAATAATTATATGTTACCATGTTTTATTGAACACACCATGTAAACATTGACAGTGCAGGTGGAAAAAGTATGTGAACCCCTAGACTAATGACATCTCCAAGAGCTAATTGGAGTGAGGTGTCAGTCAACTGGAGTCCAATCAATGAGATGAGATTGGAGGTGTTGGTTACAGGCTGCCCTGCCCTATAAAAAACACACACCAGTTCTGGGTTTGCTTTTCACAAGAAGCATTGCCTGATGTGAATGATGCCTCACGCAAAAGAGCTCTCAGAAGACCTACAATTAAGAATTGTTGACTTGCATAAAGCTGGAAAGGGTTATAAAAGTAGTTCCAAAAGCCTTGCTGTTCATCAGTCCACGGTAAGACAAATTGTCTATAAATGGAGAAACTTCAGCACTGCTGCTACTCTCCCTAGGAGTGGCCGTCCTGTAAAGATGACTGCAAGAGCACAGCGCAGACTGCTCAATGAGGTTAAGAAGAATCCTAGAGTGTCAGCTAAAGACTTACAAAAGACTCTAATATATGCTAACATCACTGTAAGCGAATCGACGATAAGTAACACACTAACCAAGAATGGATTTAATGGGAGGATACCACAGAGGAAGCCACTGCTGTCCCCCAAAAAAACATTGCTGCACGTTTACAGTTTGCACAAGAGCACCTGGATGTTCCACAGCAGTACTGTCAAAATATTCTGTGGACAGTTAAAACCAAAGTTGAGTTGTTTTGAAGAAACACACAACACTATGTGTGGAGAAAAAGAGGCACAGCACACCAACATCAAAACCTCATCCCAACTGTGAAGTATGGTGATGGGGGCATCATGGTTTGTAGCGTCAGGGCCTGGACGGATATCATCGAAGGAAAAATGAATTCCCAAGTTTATCAAGACATTTTGCAGGATAACTTAAGGCCATCTGTCCACCAGCTGAAGCTCAACAAAAGATGGATGTTGCAACAGGACAACGACCCAAAGCATGGAAGTAAATCAACAACAGAATTGCTTGAACAGATGCAAATACACCTTCTGGAGTGGCCCAGTCAGAGTCCTGACCTTAACTTGATTGAGATGCTATGGCATGACCTCAAGAAAGTGATTCACACCAGACATCCCAAGAATATTGCTGAACTGAAAACGTTCTGTAAAGAGAAATGGTCAAGAAATACTCCTGACCATTGTGCACGTCTGATCTGCAACTACAAGAAACGTTTGGTTGAAGTTATTGCTGCCAAAGGAGGTTAAACCAGTTATTATTTCCAAGGGTCCACATACTTTTTCCACCTGCACTGTCAATGTTTACATTGTGTGTTCAATAAAAACATGGTGGTAACATTTAATTATTTGTGTTATTAGTTTAACACCTTAAGGACCGAGCTCATTTTTACCTTAAGGACCAGGCCAATTTTTGCAAATCTGACCAGTGTCACTTTATGTGGTGATAACTTTAAAACGCTTTGACTTATCCAGGCCATTCTGAGATAGTTTTTTCGGCACATATTGTACTTCATGACACTAGTAAAATGAAGTAAAAAAAAATTATTTATAAAAAAAATACAAAATTTACCAAAAATGAAGTAAAAAAATTGCAAATTTCTAAGTTTCAATTTCTCTTTTTCTATAATACATAGTAATACCTCCAAACATAGTTATTACTTTACATATGTCTACTTCATGTTTGAATCATTTTGGGAATGATATTTTATATTTTGGGGATGTTACAAGGCTTAGAAGTTGGGAAGCAAATCTTGAAATTGTTCTGAACTTTTCAAAAACCCAATTTTTAGGGACCAGTTCAGGTCTGAAGTCACTTTGTGAGGCTTATATAATAGAAACCACCCAAAAAGACCCCTTTCTAGAAACTACACCCCTCAATGTATTTAAAACTGATTTTACAAACTTTGCTACCCCTTTAGGTGTTCCACAAGAATTAATGGAAAATAGAGATGCAATTTCAAAATTTCACTTTTCTTGGCAGATTTTCCATTTTAATAATGTTTTTCCAGTTACAAAGCAAGGGTTAACAGCCAAACAAAACTCAATATTTATGGCTCTGATTCTGTAGTTTACATAAACACTCCATATGTGGTCGTAAATCACTGTACGGGCACACAGTAGGACACAGAAAGAAAGGAATGCCATACGTTTTTGAAAGGCAGATTTTGCTAGACAGTTTTTTTTTTGCACCATGTTCCATTTGAAGCCCCCCTGATGCACCCCTAGAGTAGAAACTCCATAAAAGTGACTATTTAAGAAATTACACCCCTCAAGGTATTCAAAACTGATTTTACAAACATCGTTAACCCTTTTGGTCTTCCACAAGAGTTATTGGCAAATAGAGATTACATTTCAGAATTTAAATTTTTGGGCAAATTTTCCATTTTACAATTTTTTTTCCAGTTACAAAGCAAGGGTTAACAGCCAAACAAAACTCATTATTTATGGCCCTGATTCTGTAGTTTACAGAAACACCCCATATGTGGTCATAAACCACTGTACGGGCTCACGGTAGGACACAGAAGGAAAGGAATGCCATATGGTTTTTGAAAGGCAGATTTTGCTAGACAGTTTATTTTGGACACCATGTCCCATTTGAAGCCCCCCTGATGCACCCCTAGAGTAGAAACTCCATAAAGGTGACCCCATTTTAGAAACTACGGGATAGGGTGGAAGTTTTGTTGGTACTAGTTTAGGGTACATATGATTTTTGGTTGGTCTATATTACACTTTTTGTGATGCAAGGTAACAAGAAATAGCTTTTTTGGCACAGCTTTTTTTTGTTGCTATTTACAACATTCATTTGACAGGTTAGATCATGTGGTATTTTTTTAGAGCAGGTTGTCACGGACGCGGCGATACCCAATATGTATACAATTTTTTTAATTTATGTAAGTTTTACACAATGATTTCATTTTTGAAACAAAAAAATATGTTTTAGTGTCTCCATAGTCTGAGAGCCATAGTTTTTTCCGTTTTTGGGCGATTATCTAAAGTAGGGTCTCATTTTTTATAGGATGAGATGACGGTTTTATTGGCACTATTTTGGGGGGCATATGATTTTTTGATTGCTTGCTATTACACTTTTTGTGACATAAGATGACAAAAAATTGCTTTTTTTACACCGTTTTTTATTTTTATTTTTTTATGGTGTTCACCTGAGAGGTTAGGTCATGTGATATTTTTATAGAGCCGGTTGATACGGACGCGGCGATACCTAATATGTATACTTTTTTTCACTTATGTAAGTTTTACACAATGATTTCATTTTTGAAACAAAAAAAAATCATGTTTTAGTGTTTCCATAGTCTAAGAGCCATAGTTTTTTTCAGTTTTTGGGCGATTATCTTAAGTAGGGTCTCATTTTTTGGGATGAGATGACGGTTTTATTGGCACTATTTTGGGGTGCATATGACTTTTTGATCGCTTGCTATTACACTTGAATACAATGAATATTCAGCGGGAGGCGGGCGGGGGATCGCAACTGCCGCACCGCCCACAAACGCCCACAACCCGTCAGGGACCGCAGGGATCACAAGCTACAGAAAGCGCTGAAAACCGCAGGTCTGAATTGACCTGCGGTTTGCAGTGATCGCCGATACGGGGGGGTCACAGGACACCCCTCGGCATTGACCCTGGGTGCCTGGCTGTGTGTAACAGCCGGCACTCAGCGCTGTCACCATGTCTGCAGACATGGTGACAGTTTAATGCCAGGACGAGTATACTCGTCCTGGTGCGCTAAGTACCGGTGTTCCAGGACGAGTATACTCGTCCAAGGTCCTGAATGTGTTAAGCAGACTGTGATTGTCTATTGTTGTGACTTAGATGAAGATCAGATCACATTTTATGACCAATTTGTGCAGAAATCCATATCATTCCAAAGGGTTCACATACTTTTCCTTGCAACTGTATCTTAGCAACAACAACAACAACAAAATTTAAACACACTATCCACCATTAACAATAAGCAATATCACAGTTTATGTACTCCCCTCTGACTTTTGCACAGGTCACAGAGCACATCTAGGAAAAATCTCCCATAGTCCATGAGTCCTCCCCAGTTTATTGCGCCTATGGCCCATGGTGGTTGCAGTAAAGCGTATCTTAACAACCGCTCAGGCAATATTGTTCCCATAATCATGTGCACGGAATACAATCTACATATATAAAGAAGGACATATAAATGTGTGTATGTAAGTATGTTCCGCGATCACTCAAAAACACAACCAGCGATTTCAACGAAACTTGGTATACACATCCCTTGCTGCCTGGAAAGAAAAAAATCTTGTGGGGGTCACAGCTCTCTAGGACATACCGTTCCTGAGATATTCCCAAGAAATGACCTGCATTAGCCAATTCAAGCCTGCAAGTCTTTCTCTTCATATCCCAACTGCCATATACACGGCCACATGTCCCTTATCAGTCAATAGAAGCTCACATGCCCTTAGTCTCCACATACACACAATTTTACTCCAGGTTTCCATAACAAACCAGCCATTTTTCTTCACTGCTGTAGGTCAGCTTTAGGCCTCATGCACACAA
The DNA here is from genome assembly GCF_014858855.1 of Bufo gargarizans. NCBI lineage: Eukaryota > Metazoa > Chordata > Amphibia > Anura > Bufonidae > Bufo > Bufo gargarizans. Next base: position 99,412,015 of record NC_058084.1, read on the forward strand.
CCGTTTTTTTTTTTAAGGTCCACAAAAACGGGGTCCGTAGGTCCGTGATCCGTGACCGTTTTTTCATCCGTGGGTCTTCCTTGATTTTTGGAGGATCCACGGACATGAAAAAAAAGTCATTTTGGTGTCCGCCTGGCCGTGCGGAGCCAAACGGATCCATCCTGAATTACTATGCAAGTCAATGGGGACGGATCCGTTTGACGTTGACACAATATGGTGCAATTGCAAACGGATCCGTCCCTATTGACTTTCAATGTAAAGTCTGGAGTCTCTTTTATACCATCGGATCAGAGTTTTCTCCAATCCGATGGTATATTTTAACGTGAAGTGTCCCCATCACCATGGGAACGCCTCTATGTTAGAATATACTGTCGGATAAGAGTTACATCGTGAAAACTCATATCCGACAGTATATTCTAACACAGAGGTGTTCCCATGGTGATGTGGACGCTTCTAGTTAGAATATACTACAAACTGTGTACATGACTGCCCCCTGCTGCCTTGCAGCACCCGATCTCTTAAAGGGTGCCGTGATCAGCACAATTAACCCCTCAGGTGCCGCACCTGAAGGGGTTAATTGTGCGTATCATAGCCCCCTGTAAGAGATCAGGGGCTGCAGAGCAGCAGGGGGCAGACCCCCCCTCCCCAGTTTAAATATCATTGGTGGCCAGTGTGCGGCCTCCCCCGGCCCCCCCTCCCTCCCTCTATTGCATTAATAACATTGGTGGCAGTGTGCAGCCTCCCCTCTCCCCCCCTGCCTCATCACATTAGCAGCCATAATTCCCTCTCACTATGCCAGTCTCAATGCCACCTGGCAACCACAGTGTCTAATCACATTGCAAGCCACAGTGTTTAATCACAGTGCCCGCTGACTACGCTAGCCACAGAGCACTATCATAAGTAGGGCCAGTTCACAACACTTATTCTCTCCCACCCCCCATCATTGGTGGCAGCGGAGTTCCGATCGGAGTCCCAGTTTAATCGCTGGGGCTCCGATTGGTAACCATGGCAACCAGGACGCTACTGCAGTCCTGGTTGCCATGGTTACTTAGCAATAGTAGAAGCATTATACTTACCTGCTGGCTGCTGCGATGTCTGTGTCCGGCCGGGAGCTCCTCCTACTGGTAAGTGACAGGTCTGTGCGGCGCATTGCTGTCACTTACCAGTAGGAGGAGCTCCCGGCCGGACAGCTCATGGGGGCAGTCATGTACACAGTTTGTTGTATATTCTAACTAGAAGCGTCCCCATCACTATGGGAACGCCTCTGTGTTAGAATATACTGTCGGATCTGAGTCTTCACAAAGTGAAAACTCAGCTCTGAAAAAGCTTTTATGCAGACGGATCTTCGGATCCGTCTGTATGAAAGTAACCTACGGCCACGGATCACGGACACGGATGCCAATCTTGTGTGCATCCGTGTTCTTTCACGGACCCATTGACTTGAATGGGTCCGTGAACCATTGTCCGTCAAAAAAATAGGACAGGTCATATTTTTTAGACGGACAGGATACACGGATCACGGTTTCGGCTGCAAAACGGTGCATTTTCCGATTTTTCCACTGACCCACTGAAAAAAAAACAGAAAACGGCACAACGGCCACGGATGCACACAATGGTCGTGTGCATGAGGCCTTAGGCTAGGGCTACACAACGGCAATCAGTCACACGACACATAGGGCACAACTACACTGCTACATGTGTCATGGAACATTGATGTCGACAATTTTTATAATGATAGTCTATGGTGTTGCACTGGGACATATGACATGCTGCGACTGTGACAGTCACAGAAAAATCCATATTGGATGGATTTTTGGGAACTGTCGTGTCGCAGTCGCAGCATAATGTGACACCATAGCCTATCATTATAAAAATTGTTGAGACAAAATGTTGCACGACACATGTCATCATGTAGTCCTAGCATTAAGGCGGCAGGGTGCTGTGGAGGTCACTTTAAAAGGGGCAGGCACTGTGAAGGGGGCAACTGCTGTGGATGTCACTGTTAAGGCAACAGGGTACTGTGGAGTTCAGTGTTTAGGGGCCGGGCCCCTGAGGAGGTCACTGTCAAGGGAGTGGGGTGCTGTGAAACTCACTGTTAAAGTTTCGGGCTTAAAGTTAATGGGATGGGCTGCTGTGGAGATCCCATTTGTGGTGGGGCACTGTGTGGGGGGGTTAGTGTTAAGGGGTGGGGTACTGTGGAGTTCACTGTTAAAGGGGCGGGGTGCTGTAAAGGTCACTGTTATGGGGGATACTGTTGATATCTTTTGACGACACACACAAACATTAAATGAAATATATGTACGAAGCCGGGTCTTTCTGCTAGTCTACATTAAAAACTGATTAGAAAAAAAGCATGTGTATTGCTCTCTGGTTTTAACTGGCAAAAAATATTTGTGACCAAATGTACAACCGTGATGATTTCCTGCAGTAAGAATTGCTTTTAACACACCTCTCACTGTACAGTGCCTAAAATAAGACGCTCTCCAAAGACAGTTCTGTAAAGCTTGGGACTGTCCCAAAAAATGAAGGGCAGACGGCCATTTTGCTTCTTGAACAGTATGCTGGAAGCAGGTACAGTTTAATGATATAACATAACACAAGGGTTGGTAACTGTAAGCTACAATACTATCGCCAAGTACCAGAATCCAGCCTCTCGTATACCGCAACAGATTCATAAAACCATTACATTATTTTAATGTGGAAACGAGGACATAATAGGCTATTTACTTCTTTTCTCCTGTGAATTCTTTCCTTTTAGTCACGTTTTGGGCACTTAAATCTCCATCATTGCCTTATCTCCTTGAACAGAGTGATTTCTTATAGAAAGATCTTATTGTTGAAAAACTAGAGCCTGTAATATGTTTCTTTCTTATGTCTGCCCTTTATAACTGCAAACAATGACATTTTAGAAGAGCACTCAACCTATAAATCATCACACAAACCTTATGCCCTCCTTGATAATTCAATTGAAGGAGTGCAAACTAATAAGGTAATTAAATCTTTGTGTGGATTTTCCTTTGAAAGATAGAAAGCAGCTGAAATGGAGGCTATAGATAGATAGATTTTTTTTAAGCGTATAAGCCTTCACAGTTGTTATCTAATAAATTGGCAAATTACTGTCACATTCTGCTTTGTAAATATCAGCAAACTCAATGAAGACAGAATTAGAGCTCCTTCTCCGATATATTATTTATGTGCCGTTTTATTTGCAATAATACTTATTTCACATAAATGTCAGGCACAGCAGAAAAACTGGAAACAAGCCTTTTAAAACCAAGTAATACTCCAGGTAATTAGAGCTACAGCATATTTCAACTTTCTTTTGAATTCGCTTTTTCTCAATCCCCTTTTAATACTGCATGTACAGCAGTACACATAGGTTTCAAAGGCTTTACATTTTTATTTCAGACATACACAGAAAAATCCCATCAGCAACACAGTAAGTACTGTCATTCAACTGAGCGCTATCACTAAAATGTGCCTAACCATACAGTGTATGACTGGCTCACTTATGTTCCACTATAGGGCAATCGAAAAAAGGAGGAAGCCACAGAGCATTTATATCAGAAATTGGGCAGAAGTTATACACAGATGGATCAAGGCAGAAATTTGCCAGATCAATTTTTTCATCTTACTTGTGATCAGTTTAAAGCGAATTTGCAGCCATGAAACTTGTTGACCTGTTGCACGTGCGCTTGGCAGCTGAAGGCATCTCTGTTGCTCCCATGTTCATATGTGTCCACATTGCTGAGAAAATTTTTGTTTTAATGTATGCAAATGAGCCTCTAGAAGTAGGGTGGCCATTACCCCTAGAGGTTCTTCTCTCTCTGCCACGCCCTCTCCACTTCGATTCACATGGCCAGGCAGAGTAAACATCTCCACACCTGGGCCTGTCAATCACAGTGCAGAGGGTGTGGCAGTTGCAGAGAGAGCAGAGCCTCTAGGTTTAACAGTAATGCCACCATTGCTCCTAGAGGCTCATCTGCATATATTAAAACATCATTTTTCTAAGCATTCTGGGCAAATATGAACATGGGACCAACACTGATGCCGCTAGCTGTCAAGCGCACATGTAACAGGTCAGTCAGCTTCATAGGTACAGATCTGCTGACAGATGCCCTTTAACTAAAAAAATTAAATAATGTGTGATCTGTTTACCTAGAGCGATTAGTTCATTTTATCATTATAGACAATTTTTAGTCACTAACTCATGTGAGTCCTGGTATGATAGGTTGGGGGTTGTCCCCGTGATAGTAATGCATATGAGATGTTGTGATAATGAATTTGATATGACTAATGAACAATACAGAAAAGAGCTTTAGGACCTTTGGCCAGTAATACGCTGAGAGAAGACTTAAAGGTGCTATCCAGGATATTTTTTAATCCCTCCAAGTCTGTGACCTGTGAAGAGAAACATATCTACCACTGCTTGATTCCAGATCTCTCTGGTTCTCATCTGTCAACATCTACATGGATGCGGTGACATGCATTGTTGCAGTCAACGGCTGGCCTCAGCCGTGATGAGTCCCCAAGCGGCATGTGACTCAGCAGTGAAATGCGTTGTACACAGTCTGGGACCCAGGTAGCTGCAATCGAGTGTCGGGAAGCAGGTAAGCATGCTTCTCTGCACAGGCCCCTCCGGCTGGGTGGATTAAAATAAAAAAATAAAAATCCTGGATGACCACTTTAAAGTGTAACTGTCTTCTTAGCATTTCTAAGGAGAGTGTATCTTCAGTCTTTAGAGTTTTACTGAGCGCTGAAGACGCCCATGTGTAACACGTGAGATAGGCAGGGTGATGGGTAGTGATAGTAAGAGACCGGGGTAGTGAGAAGAGGCGGCTGGGAGCCTCTTCATGTTGCACATAGACGTCTTCTGCAGACTGAAGACTGAAGACAGGCTCTCCTTAGCAACGCCTTTAGATTTTTTCTAAGAAGACTCTTTACACCATGTTTTCAAGAATAAAGAAACATCTTAATTAAGAATATTGCCAAACAATTTAAAAATCCTGTCCCTACACAATATTAAAAATAAACTGTAATGCCAATTAGACTGTAACAGCAAGATTTCTCAAAACTGTTGCAAAGTAAAACTGGCTTAGCTGCTCATAACAACAAATTGATCATTTCATTTTCTAAAGGAGCAGTGAAAAATAAAAGGTGGAATCTGATTGGTTGCTGTGGGCAACTAAGTCCCTTTTCCTTAGCACCAGTTTGGAGAAATCTCCCCCTTTGTGTCTTTTCTTTGTGCACCCACTAAGCCCCTGCCCAATGCACCTATTAATCACACATCTATACTCATGTGAAGAGTGGGAGGGAATGTAAGCAACAACAGGACTCAAACGAGGGCTCTTTTTGACTGCATAGACTCAGCATTTGAGACGTGTCTGATTCTTCTCAAGCACCTTAATTAGTGTCATGCAGTGTAAAGGCTGAGTAGGTGTTATGGTGGTGCACAGTATGTGGCTGTATCTTGTGCCCTGTGTTACAGAAACAATAGATTAGAGGTCCTATTTCCCTCAATCTACTGGAGGGAAGCGTAATAAACAGATTACTCTGTTAAAACGTCATCTGAATTTCTATTTTCGGTAATCTCTTCCTTGTGTGAAAAATTATAACTACATCTATATAAGCATGATGCAGAAGCTGAAATCGGATGTATAGTACTCTCTCTTAATCACATTATCAAATTATCCAATTTGTCTTTAAGGCTGGATTCACATCCACGTCTTTAAGGCTGGACATTTTTCAGCACTTTCGTGTTTTTTTTTTTTTTGCATCTATGTTTGTTTTTTGCTGATAGAAGGTGAGCTCACGGTTTTAGCTGCAATTTTATGAGAATTTTAAAATACAAGACATACAAGCACTTTTTGGCTAGTGATGTCTTTCTGTAATAGGTGGGTTTGTTTGTCTCTCTGGGGTTTTTAACCCCTAAGTGAGCACCAATATGCCTTTTTACAGTGGTCACTAAGGGGCCGACATGAAACAAAGACAGATGCCTTCAGCTGCCAAGTGCACATGCAGCAGGTCAACTAGTTTCATAGGTACAAATCTGCTGACAGATGCTTTTTAAAAATGTAGAATGTTGAAACAATGGAGTTTTTTTTTAGCTGTTGTTTTTTTCTATAGGTAAAATAAAAACGGAAAACAACAGCATTCTGACACTTGTTTTGAAAAAAAAAAAAAAAGTACTAAAAAACTGCACAAAAACTACAAAACTACATAAAAGACGCCAGACCTGATTCTTGTATGTAGGGCTCCTAAATTTAATGTTAACCATTGCTACACAATCCCACTAATGAAATATTTACCCAGTTATCGCAAGTTAGACTGCAGAAGGAATTATCTCTGGAAGGTGTAGAAAGCTTAACTTTCCCTTAATGTTCTTATCTTGCTGGACCTCATGCATGACATTAATTGTAGTTAGTTCAACCTACTGCCTGTGATACTACCAATTTTAATTGGTGATTAGCTCAATACCACTGTGTGTGCTCTCAGGGTATGATATCTGAAAACAATCTTTTAGAGAGTAGTTGGGTCATTAACTTTCAATCAGATTCCCCTTGTGACTCAGGAACATTCCTTGAGCTGTGAAACCTCAACTCAAGACATTTTCTGTCATCTTCTGTCACCTTTTTTGCCAAACAGAAGAGCAATCCAGTAACTCACAGATCAAGATGTCCTGCCTTACCTTTCCTCTTGTTTTGGGTTATCCTGAGATGAAAATCATGTGACCAACTTTGAAAAATAAAATAATAAAGGTTTTCTTTTTTTTTCAAAGTCGGTCTTCTTGGGCATCTTGGGGTATCGCAAGCCAAGAAGAACAGTAATAAATGCAACATCTGTGTACTAGTAAGGCTACTTTCACACTAGCGTTTGGGGCTCCGCTTGTGAGTTCCGTTCAAAGGCACTCACAAGCGGCCCCGAACGCTTCCGTCCAGCCCTAATGCATTCTGAGTGGATGCGGATCCGCTCAGAATGCCTCAGTCTGGCAGCGTTCAGCCTCTGCTCCGCTCAGCAGGCGGACACCTGAACGCTGCTTGCAGCGTTCGGGTGTCCGCCTGGCCGTGCGGAGGCAAACGGATCCGTCCAGACTTACAATGTAAGTCAATGGGGACGGATCCGTTTGAATATGACACACTATGGCTCAATTTTCAAACGGATCCGTCCCCCATTGACTTTCAATGTAAAGTCTGGATGGATCCGTCTGAGGCTACTTTGCAACTAAATTTTTTTTACAATATAATGCAGACGGATCCGTTCTGAACGGATCCACCGTCTGCATTATATGAGCGGATCCGTCTCAGACGGATCCGCTCTGAACGCAAGTGTGAAAGTAGCCTAAATGGCAATACATGCAATGGGGATACTGTGAAATGGATATATTTTATTTTGATCTGCTTTAAAGGGGTTGTCCGACAATAAATATTTTTCCATCCAGCACCTGGATCTGAATACGTTTGTACAGTAATTTAGCATAGCCACTGAGTTACTCAATTAAATGTATTTGTCTAGAGCCACCTCTTGTTTTTTCATTTTTTTTCTTTGTCTAGCTCATTCAGATAGCCGCACATGCTCAGTTTCATCTTTCAACTGCCTCATGAGTTCTGATATGGAGAGAGCTGCAGCAGAATGGACCCACGAGCTGAGGCAGAAAATACACTTCCCATGAGCTGTCACCTTGATATAAATCTAGCAGAGCAATGAATTTAGAGATATATGGATCCATGTGAGGTACAGGGCTGGTTCTAGCTTTGTTAGAAAAAGATTGTTATGTACTATACAATGTCTGATTTTCATTACATTACCTAACTCAACGGGATAACCCCTTTAAAGACCACAAATGTCCTATTTTAACAACCTTAACCCTATTGTTTTAGAATATTAATTCCCTCCCAATATCAGGGAGCATATTCTCCACCCATGTACTCCTTACTAGTGTTGATTGAGCACCAAAGTGCTTGGGTGCTCTGGTCGAACACATCGGGATGCATAATAGAAGTCAATGGAAGAAACAAACCATTAAACCAGGCACCCTCTGCTCTGAAGAGTGAAGGGTGCCTGGTTCATAGAAAAAGGTCAGAAATTGATGGAAACACCACTGAAATGATTAGGGAACAGCGTGGGGAGGGTGTCTGAATGCATCTTGGACTACCAAGTCGCTGCTGGAAACAGTTTTGTCCGAGTAGTATGCCACTTTTACAGACTGACACTATTATGCACAAAACCAAAGATAAAATTGATTTTAGAGGAAAAATTGTTAGGAACATCCTTTCCTGTATATTTACTTGTATATAAAGTGAAAGTGCTGCCAAAAATTACAAGGAAGAGGCACTTCAATACAACCTGTATATCACATAATGGAGGGCCTCATTCATATTGTGGTACAATTGTTCAGGTAGTGGGACTCCTACACTCATGAAGCCTATGCACTAAGTGAAAGGGCTTCCAAAAATTACAAGGAATTTGAGGTATAGGCCTGCTGGAGAGCTGACCCTGTAAAACATTATATGCGAGGGCCTGCAGGTGAGCTGGCCCTCTAAAAGATTGAAGTTAAGGGAATGCTGGTTAGCTGACAGTCTAAAACATTATATGCAAGGACCTGCAGGTGAGCTGACCCTCTAAAAGATTGTAGGTGAGGGCCTGCTGGTGAACTGACCCTGTAAAACATTACATGCGAGGGCCTGCAGGTGAGCTGACCCTCTAAAAGGTTGTAGGTGAGGGCCTGTAGGTGAGCTTACCCTGTAAAACATTATATGTGTGGGCCTGCAGGTGAGCTGACCCTGTAAAAGATTGTAGGTGAGGGCCTGCTGGTGAGTTGACACTTAAAAAATTATATGCCAGGGCCTGCAGGTGAGCTGACCCTTTAAAACATTATATGCGTGGGCCTACAGGTGAGCTTACCCTGTTAAAGCTTGTAGGTGAGGGCCTGCTGGTGATCTGATTTTCTAAAAATTATATGCCAGGGCCTGCAGGTGAGCTGACCATGTAAAACATTATAGGTGAGGGCCTGCTGGCGATTTGACCCTCTAAAAAATTATATGCAAGGGCCTGCTGGTTAGCTTACCTTGTAAAACATTATATGCAAGGGCCTGCAGGTGAGCTGACCCTGTAAAATATCATAGATTAGGGCCGGCTGGCGATCGGACCCTCTAAAAAACATTATATGCGTGGACCTGCAGGTGAGTTGACCCCGTAAAATAATGTAGTTGAGGGCCTGCTGGTGAGATGACCCTCTAAACAATTATATGCAAGGCCATGCAGGTGACCTGACCCTTAAAAAAATTATATGCGAGGGCCTGCCAGTGAGCTGACCCTGTAAAACATTAGATGTGAGGGCATATATGCGAGGGCATTATATGCGACGAATAAGCATGTTGATATGATGGAAGAGAAGGAGAAGGATGAGAAAAGGAAGATTCTAACATATCCCCCTATTTGTGGTGGAAGGGGTGCATGGAAATACAGTGTATTCAGTACATTATAAACAAAACATTTAAAGAGCCTTTATGTTCAGCCGCTTTCCTCTGGTGGAGTCGAGAAGTCAGGGGCAATCCAGGCCTTGTTCATTTTTATAAGAGTCAACCTGTCAACATTTTCAGTTGACAGGCGGATACGCTTATCTGTTATAATGCCACCAGCGGCACTAAATACCTATTCAGACAAAACACTGGCGGCAGGGCAGGCCAGCACATCCAAGACGTAGAGCACCAATTCGTGCCACATGTACATCTTGGAAACCCAGTAGTTGTAAGGCACAGAGGGATCATTGAGGACGCTGACACGGTCTGCTATGTACTCCTTCGCTATCTTCCAAAATGTTTCCCTCCTTGTGACAGTAGGCCGCGCATCAGGGTGAGGGTGCTGGTGGGGTGTCCTAAAACTCTCCCAGGCTTTGGAGAGTGTTGTCCTGCCTCTGTTGGAACTGCTGTGTGTTCTCCTTGTCTCCCCTCCTCGGTTGCCCAAGGAACTACGTACTCTGCAGCCAGAGTTGTCAAATGTAAATTTTGGATCAATTTTTTGCTGGTATATCGCGCGGGTCTTGGGAAAGGCAGCCTAATGCCGAATGCACATGGCCGTGGAACACGGACGTGAGCGGTCCGTGGTATCCCGGCCTTGTATCCTGCTGACCGCAGGAGCGCACACTGTCATTGGTTGCTATGATGCTGTTCGCCTTATGCCGCTGCACTAAAGTAATACACTTGCATAATCTATACGAGTGTATTACTGTAGTGCAACGGCGGCATGAAGCGCACGGCTTCATAGAAACCAATGGTGCTGTGCGCTCCTCCTATCAGCAGGATGCCAGGCCGGGATACCACGGACCGCTCACGTCCGTGTTCCACGGCCGTGTGCATTCGGCCTAACATGAAGTCAGCCATGTGTGCCAGAGTACCAACAGACAAGACTTCACTGTAATCATCAGGAGGATCACTCTCAATCTCCTCATCCTCTTCCTCCTCTTCTGCCCATCCATGCAGAACAGATGGAATTAACCTCTGTAGCGGAGGCAACCGTCTTCTGATCCTCCTCCTCTTCATTGTCCAATACGCGCTGGGAAGACAAACTGAGGTTGGTCTGGCTATTACCCTGCCTAATGTCTTCTTCCATTTCCACCTCTTCCACAGCGTTTGAGTAGACACAGATACACAGATATCTGTGTTGATTCCTCAAAGTTTCTTAAAACCTCACAGAGTTCAGACATCCATGCCTACTCCTCGCTTGTGAACAGCGAAAGCTGACTGGAAAGGCGACGACCATGTTGCACCTAGTATTCCACTATTGCCATCTGCTGCTCACAAAGCCTGGCCAACATGTGGAACGTGGAGTTTCAGTGCATGCTCACGTCGCACAACAGCCGGTGAGCTGGCAATTTCAAGCGCTACTGCAGTGTTGACAAACCGGCTGAAGCTGCTGATGACTTGCAAAAATGTGCACACACGCGGCGCACATTCACCAGTAGCTCAGTCAAATTGGGGTAGATTTTGAGAAACCGCTGAACCACTAAGTTTTACGACGTTGGCTAGGCATGAGATGTGTGTGAGCTTGCCGAGCTCCAAGCCACCATTAAGTTACGGCTATTATCAGACAATCCCGTGCCTGGTTGTAGGTTGAGTGGCGAGAGCCACAGCTCAGTCTGGTCTCTTATCCTCTGCCATAGCTCTGCGGCGGTTAGCTGTTTGTCCCCTAAGCATATCAGTCTTAGTACGGCCTGTTGACGCTTACCCATTGCAGTGCTACACTGATTCCAGCTACCGACTGATGGCTGACTGGTGCTGCACACGGATAATTCAGAGGTGGAAGTGGAGGAGGAGGTGGAGGAGGAGAAGTGGGGGTTGGAGCTAATAATATTGGCGGAATGATTCTGGCGGAAACACTGATCAATGTAGGGCCCGCAATCTCCTTGGCGTTAGTAGCACCTGTGCCTTCCCAAGGTACGACTCTCTCCCGGCTTTCACCACATTCACCCAGTGTGCCATCAGGGAAATATAGCGTTCCTGGCCGAATGCACTTGTCCATGTGTCCGTGGTTAAGTGGACCTTCCCAGTAACTGCATTGGTCAGGGCACATGTGATGTTACGGGACTCATGTTGGTGTAAGGCGGGCACGCCAAACTTTGAAAAATAGTGGCGGCTGGGCACTTAGTAACGAAAGACGGCCGCCAACATCAGGCTGCGGAAGGCCTGAGTGTCCACAAGCCTAAAGGGCAATATTTCTAGGGCCAGAAATTTGGAAAGCTTTGCATTTAGTGCTATGGCCTGTAGGTGGGTGGCTGGGTATTTGCGCTTAAGTTCAAAGGCCTGGGGTAAGGATATTTGGATGCTGCGCTGGGACATGGAAGTGGATGTGGTCACTGATGGTGCTTGCAAAGGTCCAGGTGCAGGGCGGGAGGCATCCGGGCTTGCGCCTTTGACAAGGTATTGGCCAGCACATAACAAAGGGGAAGAGGAGGCAGTGATGTGACCCGCAGACACAGATTGTGGACTCAGATGTTCGGCCCACTTATTACGGTGCTCGGATGCCATGTGGCGGTTCATGCTGGTGGTGGTGAGGTTGCTAGTGTTCACGCCCTGGTTCATTTTGGTACGGCACAGGTTGCAAACTGTTATTCTTTTGTCGTCCTCACTTTCCTCAAAAGAGCACCATGCAGCAAAACACCTACCCCTTGGCAAGGGAGATTTCTGCAAGGGGGTGCTCCATGGAAGAGTTGCGAGCCTGTTTGGTGTGGCCCAGAAAAAGGACACTGGATGTCACAGATATTTTTTGGATGCGCACACTTTAGGCTACTTTCACACTCGCGTTCAGAGCGGATCCGTCTGGTATCTGCACAGACGGATCCGCACCTATAATGCCAACCATGGTATCCGTTCAGACCGGATCCGTCTTCATTATATTTAAGAAAAAAGTCTAAGTCCAATTTGTAGTCAGACGGATCCGTCCAGACTTTACATTGAAAGTCAATGGGGGACGGATCCGTTTGAAATTGCACCATATTGTGTCAACGTCAAACGGATCTGTCCCCATTGGCTTACATTGTAAGTCTGGACTGATCCGTTTGGCTCCGAACGGCCAGGCGGACACCAAAACGCTGCAAGCAGCGTTTGGGTGTCCGCCTCCTGAGCGGAACTGAGGCGAAACAGAGCCATACTGATGCATTCTGAGCGGATCCTTATCCACTCAGAATGCATTGGAGATGTACAGATCCGTTCGGGGCCGCTTGTGAGAGCCTTCAAACGGAACTCACAAGCGGAACCCCGAACGCAAGTGTGAAAGTAGCCTTACACTGGAGATGTGGTGCAGCTTATGTTAATGTCAGAAGCGGACACCGTCTATTGAAAAAGAACACTGGATGTCACAGATATTTTTTTGATGCACACACTTTACACAGGAGAACTGGCGCAGCTAATGTCACTGTCCGCAGCGAACACTGTCTATGGAAAAAGTACACTGGATTTCACAGATATTTTTTGGATGCACACACTTTACACTGCAGATGTGGCGCAGCTAATGTCAATGTCAGAAGCGGACACCGTCTATGGAAAAAGTACACTGGATATTTTTTGGATGCGCACACTTTACACTGGAGATGTGGTGCAGCTAATGTCACTGTCTGCAGCGGACACCATCTTCGGAAAAAGTCACAAATATTTTTGGGATGTGCACATTTTACACGGGAGATGTGTCGCAGCTAATGTCGCTGTCTGCAGCGTCCTAACTATTGTACGCTATTTAGCGCAGGATGTGCTAAAAATAGATATTGCTGCCACACACAATAGTCCTTAGAAGTACTTTTGGGTCTGTAAAGTTTTAGCAATTTAGTTCAGGATGCACTAAAAATGTAGATTGCTGCTGCCACACACAATAGTCCTTAAAAGGACTTTTGGGTAGCTGAATTTTTTTTTTTCTTAAGTCACTCCCTCCACTGTCTGTCCGTTCCTCAGCATAGCTTTCCCTGACAAAGAATGAGCCTAACACGGCCAATGTTCCGGCCAGCCAATCGCTTTAATGCCAGCAGCCAGCATTACAGTGACGGCAGTACTTATTAGTGTTGAGCGCGAATATTCGAATATCGAATTTTTTTCGCGAATATCGGCACTTCGCTAATTCGCGAATATTTCGAATATAGTGATATAAATTCGATATTTCGAATATTCGTTTTTTTTTTTTTTTTTTTAGTGTTATATTTTTTTCTTTCCCACTTCCCTAAAGTTGTTCTTACCTGTCCTTTGGATTCCTGGCTTCCTGGCTGCTCCAGTCAGTGCCCGTTGCCGCTTCTGCCGACTTCCATGCTCATGGAGCGTCCCCATCACCATGGGAACATCTCCATATACTAGAATGTACTGTCGGATTTGAGAATTACGTTGAAATCGCAATTCGATTTTTTCAAGTTATAATAATCGAATTTCGATTTTAACTTAGCACTGCTATATGCCATATTAGTTAGCCTAATATGGCATATAGCAGTGCTAAGTTAAAATCGAAATTCGATTATTATAACTTGAAAAAATCGAATTGCAATTTCAATAGGAGAGTAGCCTTTAAGTTAAAATCGAAATTCGATTATTTAAATCGCATATTAATCGCGATAACAAGAATAATGACGAATATTCGATTTCGACGAATATAAAACGAATATTCTATCGAATATTCGCGAATTTCGTCGAAATCGAATATGGCACCTGCCGCTCATCACTAGTACTTATCTGCATGTTTATTGGCTGCGTAGCAGCTAAGAAACGTGCGGGGCGGAGACTCAAGCTTTGCGCTCGAGCACATGCATGTCGCCATGTGCCGAGCATTGAGATGCTCGAGCCGAACTGGTGTTTGGCCGAGCATGCTCGATCATCACTACTCCTTACCACTAAATTTGCCATTACAAGGCATCAGAAAAGCCCTAACATTCCAGTTACTGGAAATTATAGCAAAAATAAACAGTATTTTCTCTTTTCAAAAAGACCATACCTATCCTAAATGTGAAAAAAGTGTGGGTCAGTTGGATCCAAAAGTCAAACTACATACTAACTGAAGGTATTTGCAGTAAGAGTAATCAAACCTTGGATAGTCATAAATCAGATATAGTAGTAGCAAAAATGACACAAGAATAGTGGAGACGTGTGCAGGCTCAGAGCTCACGTACCATGCTGAGGCTATTGACTAGCTGGCAATGGTTACGTGCAGGGAGTCAGCAAACTTCTAACCAGGTGTAGATTGGAAATGTCAGGGACGAATTCATGATGCAGTAACCGGACAACCAGAACGGGTGATTTATTATTATTATTATTTTTTTATTCACACACCATGACTGGAGGCTATCTCCTATTTTTCTTAGGGTAGTAGACAACCCCTTTAATGCTATTGTTTTGCAGCACTGTGGTCTTGAGTTCTAATCTGGCTATGGCACTATCTTGCACCAACGCCGTCGCTTTTCCCGCCTCCAACAATGGACAATAATTAGGCAACAGGTTTCGATTACATTGCCTTACTGTACAGTATAGGTGTTTAGTAAGTGAATGCATTCTTTGTAATGCACTACAGTATATGTTTACATTGTATCACTTTAAAAAAAAAGTAAAAGAAAAATATACAATAAAATATTGAAAGGTCAATTGTAGGAATAATTTCCAAAAAAAAGTCTCACTCAGTATGACCTAATACATGAATACATGGTGAGTAATTGTACATTATCACAGTACAGATCATCAGAACAAAACAGTTTTCTACTTCAACTTTTGAATGTGTAATGTAACTTACTACCTACCTCATCACATGTCGTCCGGAAATCCATATGCCGTAGCACAGATAGGAATATTTGTCTTAAAAAAAAAGGAACAAGAAGTTACCATGACAGATGTATGCTTTGTAGGTATTAACAATACAGTTTAATTTCTCAGAAAATTAAATTCTCATTTAATAATAATTGGCAGAGACAAGGAGGTGAGATAGGTTATAGCTACGTAAGAGTGGATTTCATTTTCTGTGTCTCAAAGAAGATAGTTTATGTGGATGAATATGACAAGTCACTAGATTTATGTGGTGGTTGCTCTCACAGTCTATGGTCATAATGTCTATGGTTTATTGTTTGTTTCTTGTACTCTTTAACCCCTTCAGGACCCAGCCATTTTTTACCTTAAGGACCAGGCCATTTTTAGCAAATCTGACATGTATCACTTTATGTGGTAATAACTTTAAAAAGCTTTTACTTATCCAGGCCATTCTGAGATTTTTTTTCTTGGCACATATTGTACTTCATGACAGTGGTAAAATTAAGTTAAAAATATTTTTTATTTATAAACAAATACCAAATTTACCAAAAATTTGAAAAAATTATCAAATTAGAAAATTTCATTTTCTCTACTAATATAATATACACTCACCTAAAGAATTATTAGGAACACCATACTAATACGGTGTTGGACCCCCTTTTGCCTTCAGAACTGCCTTAATTCTACGTGGCATTGATTCAACAAGGTGCTGATAGCATTCTTTAGAAATGTTGGCCCATATTGATAGGATAGCATCTTGCAGTTGATGGAGATTTGAGGGATGCACATACAGGGCACAATGCTCCCGTTACACCACATGCCAAAGATGCTCTATTGGGTTGAGATCTGGTGACTGTGGGGGCCATTTTAGTACAGTGAACTCATTGTCATGTTCAAGAAACCAATTTGAAATGATTTGAGCTTTGTGACATGGTGCATTATCCTGCTGGAAGTAGCCATCAGAGGATGGGTACATGGTGGTCATGAAAGGATGGACATGGTCAGAAACAATGCTCAGGTAGCCCGTGGCATTGAAACAATGGCCAATTGGCACTAAGGGGCCTAAAGTGTGCCCAGAAAACATCCCCCACACCATTACACCACCACCACCAGCCTGCACAGTGGTAACAAGGCATGATGGATGCATGTTCTCATTCTGTTTATGCCAAATTTGGACTCTACCATTTGAATGTCTCAACAGAAATCGAGACTCATCAGACCAGGCAACATTTTTCCAGTCTTCAACAGTCCAATTTTGGTTAGCTCGTGCAAATTGTAGCCTCTTTTTCCTATTTGTAGTGGAGATGAGTGGTACCCGGTGGGGTCTTCTGCTGTTGTAGCCCATCCGCCTCAAGGTTGTGCGTGTTGGGGCTTCACAAATGCTTTGCTGCATACCTCGGTTGTAACGAGTGGTTATTGCTCTTCTATCAGCTTGCATCAGTCGGCCTATTCTCCTCTGACTTCTAGCATCAACAAGGGATTTTTTGCCCACAGGACTGCCGCATACTGGATGTTTTTCCCTTTTCACACCATTCTTTGTAAACCCTAGAAATGGTTGTGTGTGAAAATCCTAGTAACAGAGCAGATTGTGAAATACTCAGACTGGCACCAACAACAATGCCATGCTCAAAATTGCTTAAATCACCTTTCTTTCCCATTCTGACATTCAGTTTGGAGTTCAGGAGATTGTCTTGACCAGGACCACAACCCTACATGCATTGAAGCAACTGCCATGTGATTGGTTGACTAGATAATCGCATTAATGAGAAATAGAACAGGAGTTCCTAATAATTCTTTAGGTGAGTGTATAGTAATAACTCCAAAAATAGTTACTACCTTACATTCCCCATATGTCTACTTCATAATTATATCATTTTGTGAATGCCATTTTATTTTTGGGGGACGTTAGAAGGCTTAGAAGTTTAGAAGCAAATCTTGAAATTTTTCAGAAAATTTTCAAAACCCACTTTTTAAGGACCAGTTCAGGTATGAAGTCACTTTGCAAGGCTTACATAATAGAAACCACCCACAAATGACCCCATTTTACAAACTACAACCCTCAACGTATTCAAGACTGATTTTACAAACTTTGGTAACCCTTTAGGTGTTCCACAAGAATTAAAGAAAAATGGAGATGACATTTTAGAATTTCACTTTTTTAACAGATTTTCCATTTTAGTCCATTTTTTCCAGTAACAAAGCAAGGGTTAATAGCCAAACAAAACTCAGTATTTATTGCCCTGATGCTGTAGTTTACAGAAACACCCCATATGTGGCCATAAACTGCTGTACGGCCACACGGCAGGGCGCAGAAGGCAAGGAACGCCATATGGTTTTTGGAAGGCAGATTTCACTTGAATAATGTCACATTTAAAGACCCCCTGATACACCCCTAGAGTAGAAACTCCCAAAAAATGACCCAATTTTGGAAACTACAGGATAAGGTAGCAGTTTTGTTGGTACTATTTTAGGGTACATATGATTTGTGGTTGCTCTATATTACACTTTTTGTGAGGCAAGGTAACACAAAATAGCTGTTTTGGCACTTTTTTTTTATTTACAGTGTTCATCTGACAGGTTAGATCATGTGGTATTTTTATAGAGCAGCTTGTTACAGATGCGACAATACCAAATAGTTTTTTGTTTGCTTGTTTCAGTTTTACATAATAAAGCATATTTTTTTTTTTTAATGATTTTTTTGTGTCTCCATATTCTAAAAGCCATAGTTTTTTTTTTTTTTGTTTGTCTCATGTAGGGGCTCATTTTTTGCGGGATGATTGGTACCCTTTTGGGGTGCTTATGACTTTTTTATCGCTTGGAATTACACTTTTTGTGATGTAAGGTGACAAAAAATGGCCTTTTTAACACACTTTATATTTTATTTATTTATTTATTTTTACGATGTTCACCTAAGGGGTTATGTCATGTGACATTTGTATAGAGCTGGTTGTTAGGGACGCAGCGATACCTAATATGCATACTTTTTTATTGACTTCACTTTAACACAATAATAGCATTTTAGAGAAAAACAGTTTTTGTGTCTCCATTTTCTGAAAGCCATATTTTTTTTCTTTTTGGGCGACGGTCTCATGTGGGGGCTAATTTTTTGCGGGATGAGGTGCCGGTTTGATTGGTACCATTTTGGGATACATACACCTTTTTCGATCACTTTTAATACCTTTTTTTGGGAAGTAGGGGTGGGCAAAATGTCAATTCCATCATACTTTTTCATTTTTTTAATGGTGTTCATCGTGCGGGGAAAGTAACATGACCCTTTCATAGATCAGGTCGTTTCAAACGTGGTGATATCAAACATGTGTAGTATATTTTATTTTTTAAATGTTTAATCAATTATTAATATGTGACTATAAGAAGAAAAAGAAATTAGATTTTTTTTTTACTTTTTTTTTTACCCAGACCCACATGGTTCTTGCATATCCAGTGGGTCTGATGCCTCTATAATACACTGCAGTACACTATATAGAGTACTGCAGTGTATTGTGACTTTACACAGCTTGATAAGTCTCCTGCCTTTAGCAGATCAGGCTTAGCTATACCATGGCAAGCCGGAAGCCTGTCAAGGCGTCTGTTTTCCATGGTAACCATCGGACCGCTGCCACAGCAGTGCAGTGCCTGATGGGTGAGGGAGGGAGCCCCCTCCCTCTGTGAACCCGTCAAGCATGGGGTCACTACAGCAGTGGCCCCATGGGAGAGGGAGGGAGCTTACTCCTTGGTAACCCTTACCATACAGCGGCATGGAAGGGGTTAAACGGCTGACATCCACCGATGTCAGTAGTTTCAAACATAGTGTCAGCTGTGTGCTGACACGCTGATAACTGCTCTGGCTATCCTTGAAAATGGGGGAGGGGAGCGGGAATCACGCACCTGCTTGGACGCTCGGCCATCCTGAAATTTGGGGGGCAGTTCAGGAGCTGTGGGGGGGGGGGGGGTTTAATGACATTATTTTATATATATATATACATATATAACATGATTCTAATGCCCACAGTCTGCAGACATAGTGACAGTTTAATGCCATGACATGTATACTCATCATGGAGCACCAAGTAGCAGTGCTCCATGACGGGTAGGGGTTAATGTATAAAATGTATACATTCTAAGGGAGTCATTTACTAAGGCCTCTTTCACACTTGCGTTGTCCGGATCCGGCGTGTACTCCACTAGCCGGAATTACACGCCGGATCCGGAAAAACGCAAGTGTACTGAAAGCATTTGAAGACAGATCCGTCTTCAAAATGCTTTCAGTGTTACTATGGCAGCCAGGATGCTATTAAAGTCCTGGTTGCCATAGTAGGAGCGGGGAGCGGGGGAGCGGTATACTTACAGTCCGCGCGGCTCCCAGGGCGCTCCAGAGTGACGTCAGAGCGCCCCATGCGCATGGATGACGTGCCATGCGATCACGTCATCCATGTGCGTGGGGCGCCCTGACGTCACTGCGGAGCGCCCCGGGAGCCGCACGGATGGTAAGTATACTGCTCCCCCGCTCCCCACTACACTTTACCATGGCTGCCAGGACTTTAGCGTCCCGGCAGCAATGGTAACCATTCAGAAAAAGCTAAACGTCGGATCCGGCAATGCACCTAAACGACGTTTAACTTAAGGCCGGATCCGGATCAATGCCTTTCAATGGGCATTAATTCCGGATCCGGCCTTGCAGCAAGTCTTCAGGATTTTTGGCCGGAGCAAAAAGCGCAGCATGCTGCAGTATTTTCTCCGGCCAAAAAACGTTCCGTTCCGGAACTGAAGACATCCTGATGCATCCTGAACGGATTTCACTCCATTCAGAATGCATTAGGATAAAACTGATCAGGATTCTTCCGGCATAGAGCCCCGACGACGGAACTCTATGCCGGAAGAAAAGAACGCAGGTGTGAAAGAGCCCTAAGATGAAATATGTCAAAATTAGGTGTATTTTAGCCGCTCACAGGAGACATTTCATTCACATTTTCTACACTTTGTTTAGTCCTCGAAAAAAATGGTCTAAATGTAAGAAAGCAAGGAAGCTGCCTTAAATTTAGAACTAGTGCTGGATGTGCTGAAGTAATGGAGAGGCAAGTGCTTCTTCATAACTTCGGTGGATCCACTGCCAGCTATGGGGCTTTATTAATAAATGTGCCTCTAAATGTCTTGTTTTCTGGATTAATTTTTGTTGTCAATCATTTAGGATCCATATTAAAAAAATAAAATAAAAATTTTTTGCTTCAAAATAACCAACAAACATCTAATTTATTGTTACAATTTTGTGCATTTAATTACAGGTAAGTAATAAATGTGTATATGTAACCAATATAAAATTGTAAATGGAGAGAGGTTGATGTGAAGCTGACGTCTCAAGAGATCTCTAATGTTGTTTTGGTTTATTACATTCCGGTCTAAGGTTGCATTCATACAGCTGTCAGATATGTCATATTTTTTTGTGCCAAGAACAGGACTGGATCCCACCGGATGAATCAAGGAAACATTTTTGAAAGGATATTTGGAAAAGGTTTCTCTGCTTTGCTCTGATGGGTTCCAATCCTGTTCTTGTCAAAAAATCAATGGCTCGCAAATGCAGCCTTATTACATCATCTAAAAGTGGGCTAAAGCTATTTTTCTTTGAGGTGTAATTTTTTGGAGTACTAATCACTGATAAAAATAACCATGAACTGTCCAATAGTATGAAATTGTTCAAACATGGAATAAAAAAAGTGGAAGACGAGTCAGCATCTTGCTGGAATGTAATATTTGGAGATGGCTGGGTATAACAAATCTTAACATTCAGCATTAAATGCTCATATAGTCTGATGACATCTTGGAAAAAACGGTTTGCATTTTAAACTGGAGTTTCACATATTGACAATTTATTGAATGCCAAAAAGTTATCCTCATCATAAAGTGAGATTGATTTCTATGGATTAGTCATTGTTGTTTAGTTTTTTGTTTTTTTGCAGGCTACTGTAGCTTTAATTTTAGCTAAAACATATTCCTACTATAGTAAGAATTTACGATTCCAATAGTTTTGACGGATAATCCATGCAAAAAAACAAAGTTAGACCATCACCTTAGAACAATATAAAATAAAGTACAGGTGTGCGCTACCATGACTGCAATGCAAAAGCAATTAAACACAATATGCAGCAGCACATTGCACCATTCACAAAGATGTGTGCAAACAATGGAGACATGGATAAATCTGAATTGCATTACTGCTATACTTACTATATGGAAATTAGAAGCTATGAGCGTATATAACATTAACCC
Source organism: Bufo gargarizans (assembly GCF_014858855.1). NCBI lineage: Eukaryota > Metazoa > Chordata > Amphibia > Anura > Bufonidae > Bufo > Bufo gargarizans. The sequence continues at coordinate 99,433,536 of NC_058084.1, forward strand.
CTTAAGGACATAGGACGTACCGGTACGCCCTATTTCCCGAGTCCTTAAGGACCAAGGACGTACCGGTACGTCCTGACTTTAAAATCGGCATTCCGGCGCCGCAGGGGTTAATTTGAACAGGATGCCGGCTGAAATCATTCAGCCGGCATCCTGTTAAAACGCCAGGGGGGGTCATGTGACCCCCCCGTGTCGGCGATCGCAGCAAACCGCAGGTCAATTCAGACCTGCGGTTTGCTGCGCTTTTTGCAGTTTCTGATCCCCGCGGTCCCTGACCGCGGGGATCAGAAACTTTAGAGTGCCTAAAATCAATATAGTACACCCCCCCCTGCACCCCTGCATGATTTGATGGCGGCGGGTGGTGCAGGGGGGGTGTCACAGGCGGTGGGGGCGTTGCGGGAGGCGGGCGGTGCGGCAGGCGGGATCGCGATCCCCCGCCCGCCTCCTATTGCGTAATCGTTGGTGTACAGTGGGTATACCAGGGTGCCAGCACATTGCTGGCACCCTGGTATAAACGGCTGACATCGTTGATGCGATGTCAGCCGTTTAACCCTTTCCATACAGCGGTCCGTACGGACCGCTGTATGGAAAAGGTTAACAGTAAGAGGGAGCTCCCTCCCTCTCCGATCGGGGGGCTGCTGTGCCTTTGCAGCCCCCCGATGGGAGAGGGAGAGAGCCCCCAGAAAGCCCCCCCAGAGCCCCGTCCTTACCCTTCCCCGTCTGCGCAGTTCTGACCATAACTGAGCAGACAGGGAAGGTTCCCATGGCAACAGGACGCCTGCTCAGGCGTCCTGCTGTCCATGGTGCTGAACAGATCTGTGCTGAAAGCATAGATCTGTTCAGTGTAAGTAAAATACAGTACAGAAACCTATATAGGTTCTGTACTGTATTTTACAGACATCAGACCCACTGGATCTTCAAGAACCAAGTAGGTCTGAGTCAAAAAATAAAAAAAATAAGTGAAAAAAGTTAAGATAAAAAAAAAAATACATTTATCACTGAATAAAAATTAAAAAAATAAAATAAACTACACATATTAGGTATCGCTGCGTCCGTGACAACCTGTTCTATAAAATTACCACATGATCTGACCTGTCAGATGAATGTTGTAAATAACAAAAAAAAAACGTGCCAAAAAAGCTATTTCTTGTTACCTTGCCGCACAAAAAGTGTAATATAGAGCAACCAAAAATCATATCTACCCTGAACTAGTACCAACAATACTGCCACCCTATTCCGTACTTTCTAAAATGGGGTCACTTTTTTGGAGTTTCTACTCTAGGAGTGCATCAGGGGGGCTTCAAATGGGACATGGTGTCAAAAAACCAGTCCAGCAAAATCTGCCTTCCAAAAACCATGTGGCATTCCTTTCCTTCTGCGCCCTGCCGTTTGCCCGTACAGCGGTCTACAACCACATATGAGGTGTTTGGCTGTTAACCCTTGCTTTGTAACTGGAAAAAAAATATTAAAATGGAAAATCTGCCAAAAAAGTGAAATTTTGAAATTGTATCTCTATTTTCCATTAAATCTTGTGCAACACCTAAAGGGTTAACAAAGTTTGTAAAATCAGTTTTGAATACCTTGAGGGGTGTAGTTTCTTAGATGGGGTCACTTTTATGGAGTTTCTACTCTAGGGGTGCATCAGGGGGGCTTCAAATGGGACATGGTGTCAAAAAAACTGTCCAGCAAAATCTGGCTTCCAAAAACCATACGGCGCACCTTTCACTCTACGCCCCGCTGTGTGGCCGTACAGTAGTTTACGGCCACATATGGGGTGTTTCTGTAAACGGCAGAGTCAGGGCAATAAAGATACAGTCTTGTTTGGCTGTTAACCCTTGCTTTGTTAGTGGAAAAAATGGGTTAAAATGGAAAATTAGGCAAAAAAATGAAATTCTCAAATTTCATCCCCATTTGCCAATAACTCTTGTGCAACACCTAAAGGGTTAACAGAGTTTGTAAAATCAGTTTTGAATACCTTGAGGGGTGTAGTTTATAGAATAGGGTCATTTTTGGGCGGTTTATATTATGTAAGCCTCGCAAAGTGACTTCAGAGCTGTAGTGGTCCCTAAAAATTGGGTTTTTGTAAATTTCTGAAAAATTTCAAGATTTGCTTCTAAACTTCTAAGCCTTGTAACATCCCCAAAAAATAAATTATCATTCCCAAAATAATTCAAACATGAAGTAGACATATGGGGAATGTTAAGTCATCACAATTTTTGGGGGTATTACTATGTATTACAGAAGTAGAGAAACTGAAACTTTGAAATTTGCTAATTTTTCCAAATTTTTGGTAAATTAGGTATTTTATTATGCAAAAAAATAAATTTTTTTGACTTTATTTTACCAGTGTCATGAAGTACAATATGTGACGAAAAAACAATCTCAGAATGGCCTGTATAAGTAAAAGCGTTTTAAAGTTATCAGCACTTAAAGTGACACTGGTCAGATTTGCAAAAAATGGCCTGGTCCTTAAGGTGAAAATGAGCCTGGTCCTTAAGGGGTTAAGGACAATGTAGAATCCAGCTTTATAATACTGTGATTAGAAACCCTGGGCAGATGGGCAGGAGTGCACACCCCAAATGGAGGCAGCCAATCCCCCAAATGTACAATGCTAAAACAAAGTCAGACCAGCACTGGATGTATATGTCTTTGCACATGGAGCTGTGCTGCTGTATGTAGTGTTTGCTTTTGCATGTCAGCCATGGTAGCCCACATCTGTAGTTTTTTCCATATTGTTTGGAGGTGCTGGTCTTACTTTGTTTTTTGCTTTGTACATTTGGTGGAGCAGCTGCCTTCATTTGGACCATGCACTCCTGCCCATCTGCCCAGAGCTTCTAATCAGAGTATAATATAGATTCTACATTGCCCTAAATATTTCAGTCCCAGGAGAGGCAGGTCTGTTAGTGCAGGTTCCATTTGTGGAAGCCACCTTGTTTCTGATAGATGGGCCAAGTTAATTTTAATTTTAAAAAATCAGCACAAAAAGACCCTAATTTTCATATAGGACATACAGCAGTAATTCAATTCAGATTTATTCATGTTTCAAATAATCCATGTAATCCACATCATCATCCTTTTACTCAAACATCTGTGTGTGGTATATCTTCTGTACTACATGCAATGATATGTGTAGCCCAAAATGTTCCACATTTTCAAAAATACTGTTTCAAAACATTAGGCTTAAAGATGAGTGAATTTCTCAAAAATTCGATTCAGCCGGTTCACCAAATTTTCCGGAAAGATTTGATTTGATCCGAATTTATTCAAGGCGAATCACATAAAAAAACAGCTATTTCCTGGCTGCAGCGAGCATGTATAGTGATGTAAAACACTGTGCCTTGCAGTAACACGCATAGGGAGTCTGCTGTGGAAGTGAAACAATTCTGTGAGTCAGTATGACACACATCACAGGCGTCGCTCTTAGAATCAGTGCAAACTTCACTTATTTGGGCAGTTACATGGGCAAAACTGACCAAATAACTAAAGTGTTACCTCACCCTTACAGGTCGATGTTAGCGCCAGGCATAAAGAACCGTGCAGAGGTCCAATATCCTACTGCAGTGTTAAAGAGTGCACTCTTTTTACACCGTCGTCAGTTGATTCCACATAGTTGTCTACAGAAACAGTTCTATGAAATGCTTATACGAGAGATGAGAGGGTGTCAGCAGAAAGTTTGTGTTGACGTCACTGATTATTCTGCTCTTCCTCTGATCCATCAGAACAATAACCCAAAAAAAATGACCCTTTCTGTTGAGTATCCACCTACACTCGGTCAGCATTTGGTCAGTAATCCATGATTATTGCTAAAGCCAAAAAAATACAGGAGTGGATCCAAAACAGAGATGACACGTGAATGGAATATTTGCATGTCTTCTGTGTTTTTTACCCACTCCTGCTTTTGGCTACCAAATCAAAAGCCAATTCTGATGGGACCATACAGACCTTACAGCTGCTACACAGACAGGATTCGTTGTGCGTCTTATTTCTCCTTCCTTCTGACAGATCAGAAGAAGGGTCAAACAAAACAAAAAGGCAAAATAGTGGCCTAGTCATGGAGTGGAGAGGGTGGGAGAACAGCTTGAGAAGTCCACAGAGTGGCCCAATGACATAGTTTTGAGGTAGCAGCAGAATGAGGAGACCACAGAGTGGCCAAGTGACATAGTGGGGAGGTGGCAGCAGCAGCATGAGGAGACCACAGAGTGGCCCAGTGACATAGTGTTGAGTTAGCAGGAGCATGAGGAGACCACAGAGTGGCAAGGTGACATAGTGTGGAGGTGGCAGCAGCAGCACAAGGCCACGGAATGGCCCAGTGACATAGTGTTGAGTTAGCAGCTGCATGAGAAGGCCACAGAGTGGCCCAGTGACATAGTGTTGAGTTAACAGCAGCATGAGCAGGCCACAGAGTGGCCCAGTGACATAGTGTTAAGTTAGCAGCATCATGAGGAGACAACATAGTGGCAAGGTGACATAGTGTGTAGGTGGCAGCAGCAGCACAAGGAGACCACAGACTGACCCAGAGACAGAGTTGTGATTTGGCAGCAGCATTAGGAGACCAAAGAGTGGCAAGGTGACATAGTGTGGAGGTGGCAGTAGCATGAGGGGGTCACAGAGTGGCAGAATGAGTTCTGAGTTGGCAGCAGCATTAGGAGACCACATAGTTGCCAAGTGACAAAGTATAGAGGTAGGCAGGGGCGGACTGACCGGTCGGGCACTTCGGACATGGTCCGAGGGCCCGGCCGGGATGGGGGCCCGCCCCAGAATAACATAACACCGGGCCCCGCTCACTGTAATAGTAATATTCCTATGTGAACAACTTGAAATCCCCTGCGATCCTCTCCCTCTCCCTCTCTGTACTCACAAACTCACTTAGCATAGAGCCAGTGTAATAGGAGCCGACAGTGGAAGCTAGCCCTGCCCCTCCCTGCCGTCCAACCAATCAGAGGCAGCCAGCAGTCCAGCACTGACTCACAGCACAGGGGGAGTCGTGCAGGGACTAAGAGAATCGTCTGAGTTTATTAATTAAAAGAATCGAACCCCTTCACAGTAGTTATGCCCAGATATGTGCCCCCTTCACAGTAGTTATGCCCAGATATGTGCCCCTTCACAGTAGTTATGCCCAGATATGTGCCCCCTTCACAGTAGTTATGCCCAGATAAGTGCCCCCTTCACAGTAGTTATGCCCAGATATGTGCCCCCTTCACAGTAGTTATGCCCAGATATGTGCCCCCTTCACAGTAGTTATGCCCACACTGCTTCTAACAGAGGCTCACTAATGGACGATGAGATTAGATCACCCCATACAAGAGCATTGAATCAATGCTTTCCTATGGGGAAAAATTTGACCCTGGAGGTCAGCATGCAGGGTGAGAGGACGTCCAGCGTCAGATACCAGACCAAAGGTCTTTTTTAATCCAGGAAGCCCTCAGGTGGCTGCCAGCCACTAGAGGCTGACTTATTGCTGGAACGTAAACAATGCAGTTTCTCTAGAACATTGCAGCTCGATTTGCAAAAAGGACACTGTACCTAGACCACTTCAATGAGCTGAAGTGGTCTGGGTGCCTTTTGTGTCACTTTAACTTTGAAATCTTATTAAAGATTGTGTAGGGTGTGGCTGGAGGCGGGACAAGGGTGGGGCTTGCAGCAGAACATGGGTGGGGCCTGTAAGGGGGCCCTTGATTTATTTTGCCCGGGGCCCTGAGGGTTCTCAGACCGCCCCTAGAGGTAGGAGCAGCATAAGGAGACCACAGAGTGGTAAAGTGGCAGCAGCATGAGGAGACCACAGAGTGGCACAATGACAGAGTGTAGAGGTGGCAGCAGCAGCAAGAGGAGGCCACAGATTGGCAAGGTGACATAGTGTGGAGGAGGCAGCAGCATTAGGAGGCCACAGAGTGGCCCAGAGACAAAGTTGTCAGTTGGCAGCAGCACGAGGAGACCACAGAGTGGCAAGGTGACATAGTATGGAGGTGGAAGCAGCAGCATGAGGGGGCCACAGACTGGCAAGGTAACATAGTGTGGAGGTGGCAGCAGCAACAGTAGCATGAAAAGGCCACAAAATGGCAAAATGACATAGTGTAAAGGTGGCAACAGCATGAGGAGACCACAGAGTGACGCAATGACAGAGTGTGGAGGTGGCAGCAGCAGCATAAGGAGGCCACAGACTGGCAAAGTGACAATAGTGTAGAGGTGGCAGCAACAACATGAGGAGGCCACAGAGTGGCACAATGACAGAATGTGGAGGTGGCAGCATGAGCAGACCACAAAGTGGCCCAGAGACCTGAGTGGTGATGTGGCAGCAGCATTAGGAGCGTACAGAGTGACCCAGTGACAGAGTGGGGAGGTGGGTGGCAATAACAGTACCCGCTGACGATGTAGGGTGTAAGAAGGAGCACTTGGCATCAGATATGTGGCATCAGGCAGGTGGCAGCATCAGAATAGAAGCTGAGGCAGGTAGCCATAAGAAATAGGTCTCTTTTGTCAAGGTTTGGGTGAGGCAGCATGGAGGATCTAATCTGATGCATCAGACATTGGTGGGTGGAATTCCTGGCTGATTTTGGGTGGACAGGCGAGTTCTCCTTGGGGCAACTATGGCCCCTGCCACAACACCTGCTGTGATGCCACACTACTTGCCGGGCAGGACAGCTTTTCCAGGGCAAACTCGGCAAGTTGCGGCCACAAATCCAGTTTGGCTGCCTAGTGGTCTAGTGGACCTTCAATGTGGGTGTCAGGGTGCTTTACAAGTATGCCACCACATGCTGGTTCTGATCCAGGCCTAGCTGTTGCTTCCATTGGTGAGTAGTTTCTTCACTAGGCGGTTTAAGAAAGCTGCTCATCATTGACTCTAGACTTAAATTGCTGATGATGGAGCTGGTACTGCTCCTACCCCCAACCCAGCCACAGCAGCCATGGCAGTGGAATGAGAGTGCAGAGGGCCCCCCAATCAGACCTGCAAGAAGATGTACGATGGTGCAGATAGATAGGTCTCTATAGTAGTTCAGTTTGTCCTCCCCATTTTGGACCGGTAGCGAGGGTCCAACCAGGTGGAAAGCCAGAAGTCATCCCTCTGCCGAAAGGTGACAATTCGGCTGTCACTAACCAAGCAAGTGAGCATGCAGCGGGCCATTTGTGTAAGTGACTTGGAGGCTCTCCCTGCCTTCATCTCCACTGCATACTGCCACTGTGTGCATGGATCACCTGTCTCATCTTCCTCATCTCCCTGTTGCTCTTCTGCTCTTCCTGCTGCTCCTGCTTCTCCTCCCCTGTCACCTGGGTAGAAAAACCACTCATTTCGCTACACATTGCTTGTGCTCCAATGTCCTCCTCCTCCAGTTCAGCCCCCACAGGGCTCATGTAGCCATGATATATAGGCGCCACGTCTCCAGTCCCCTGACCAGCCAGATTTACTAGCATCTGTTCCAGGATATGAAGCAGTGGAATGATGTTCATGCCGTAGCCCTGGCGACTGACTAATAACGTGGCATCCTCAAAGGGACTGAACAAATGGCAGGTGTCGCGCATGAGCTGCCACTGGCTAACATCAAAGTTACACATTGGTGTACTTCTGTCTGCTTGGATCTTAAAGAAATCATTTATGGCCTTTCATTGTTCATATAGTTGGTCCAACATATGGAGGAATTCCAACGGGTGGAAACTTTGCATATCAGCCTATGTTGGGGAATGCCATTGTGCCGCTGCAGCTCAAGGAGGGCATGCTTTGTGTGTGGCTGAAGTGCATGCAAAGTTTCATGGCCATTTTTAGAATGTCTAGCAGATGGGTGAAAGACTTCAGGAAACGCTTGACAACCAGATTGAACACTTGTGCCATGCAGGGCGCATGTGCAGCGAGCGGTTTTTGCCAGCGTCTGGGGCATCCCTTACCCTTTAAGAGGTTTTTACAATATATGTCCCTCTAATAGAACAAATTGTCATGATGCCATTTGCATTTCAGCAACGAGGACATGGAGTCTGCTTTAAGTATAGTGATGTTGGCACTTAGGGGTAGGATTGTCAGAGTGGTGTATCTACAATCTCCCTGAAAGGTGTTGAATGCACGTGTCATGTGCTCCTACCTGGATATCCTTGGATCCCAGATGTGGTCGTCCGAAGCAGTGCAAAAGGGGTAATTAACTTGGATGATGAAGGAATAATTGAGTTCAAACTTGTGTAAAGTAGTTGAATGCAGCTTTACTCAGTATAAAATTTCATCAAGGAACAATCTTCCAAACTTTATCTTGGTTATCAGCAGACTTAAGCTTAACTTCTGGTAGGCAAACACAATCGGCTTTGCTACATCTGTACTCACTCAGCTCAGCTTTGTTGGCTGGAATAAATAGGAACTTTTCCTTTTCTGCTGTATGATGCAACTTAACTCTGGTCTTTATCTTGATCTTATCCAGGGAATCTCTCTTCCTGGCTTAAGAAGCTCACAGCTTAGGCCTCTGAGTTCAGCAGAGCAGACAGTGCTCTGCTGGCTGGTAGACAGCCTTCCCAGTGCATGGGCTGCTCTCCACTTCTGCAGGCTCATCCAGGAGGGACGAGGGCCTGCCGCTTTCCCTTACAGGGGGTAAGCTGCTCAAAACCTCTCCCCAAGGAGGGGAAGGCTAGACTGCCTTCACTAACTAAAACGCCTCCCTCTCTAGAAAGGGCTGGAATGGAACTAGAAGGTTCCTCTCCAGGGAAACTAGCGCTGCCAAGATTGCCACCATCTGCTGGTGAACCAGGCACATTACACTTAAACATTAATTAGAAAGGAACTATACATACACATTATGCAGGATATGGAAATAGATATAAAAGATGACACAAGATGCACCAATAAAGATAGAGGGGGCCAAACAAAGGTGGTAATGCCACTCAGGGGCGTTACACATGGCTCATCCCTCCATGACGCAGCGCCGACACCATGTTCTTCCCGTTGTCAGTCACCATGGTTGCGATTTTGAGTTGTCGCGGAGAAAGCTAGGATTCAATTTCTTGATGAAGGACATTCCTCCCCTGTGTGGCTCCGTTCGCCCAGGCAAACTATTTGCAGAATAGCAAGACACCGCCGTGGCCTGCACATGTGGTATGCTCGCGAGGCACTATGTGTTGTCCCTGCTGTGGAGGCTGAAGGCAAGTTGGAGGATAAGAAGGCAGAGGCGGACATTGTCGCAGGAGCAATGGCGTGAGAACATGAAGGCGGACGCGGTGTCACCTGGCCAAGTTGCTGGATTGGCTGAGAAGGAACCACATTTACCCAGTGGGCCATAAAGGAGATATATTGTCCTTGTCCGTAGTTACAGCTCCACATGTCGGCACTTTGGCAGACACCGACAGGCTCAAGGACTGGCCCACCTTCTGTTCTACATATTTGTGTAGGGCTGCTACTGCCTTTTTGGCAAATAAATGATGGCTTGAGACTCTCCACCTCGGCTCGGCACAAGTCATCAGTTCTCTGAAAGGTGCAGAGTCTACCACTTGGAAACAAAGGGACTGCAGCACCAGCAGCTTGGCCAGAAGCACGTTCAGCTTCTGCACCATTGGATAAGTTCATGCATGCTGTTGTCTATTGAAAATCGCTTTGGTGATCGATTGATGATGGAATGACTGATGAGGAGTAGGTGGGCGAGGAGCAGGAGCATCAGGATCGGTAGATGATGGGAAGGACAGACAGCTCCCTTCGGCTGAGGTGGTGGAGCCTTGACGGCCTGAAATCAGGCGCGTGCCACTGGGTGATGCAGCGGTTGCTGGGGCAGGTTGGACCACCACATCGGAGCCACAGTTCTCCCAGGCCATTTTATGGTGACGCTGAATATGTTGACGCAGGGCCATGCTGCAAACATTGGCCACGCTTCACCTTCTGCCCACAGATTCGGCAAATGGCCATGTTCACCTCCTCTGGTGGCTTAACAAACTGCCACACCACCGAGTAGGTGATTTTACCAGACAAAACTCCACACTGAGTGACTGCTACAACCGCTGCCTCTGTGAACAACTGCACCACTACTTTCCATGCAGGTAGTCTCCTGCGAAGCGGGTGGTCTACCCCAGGCACACTTAGCTCCCTACCTCCATTTGCTGCCACACTGCTGACTCCCGCCCATGCTACCAACTTTCTGGCTCTGCCACTGCCTCACGGGCAAGCTGCCACTACTCTTTTCCTGATGTTGATGAAGCCCCGTCCTCACCGGCTCCCAATTGCGATCGGCTACATCATCATCGAGTACTGTCTGCACGTCACTGATGTCCATCTCAACGGTCTTTGAGCCACGAGGCAGACCGCTCGTAACACCAGCTCCCATACCACTATCCTCATTACTACTCCACATCTTGGCTGACTAGTAGCTGCTGACTGTCTTCTATCAGCTCGTCCTTGCTGTATAATGAAGCTGAGCCCACAGCATATAATACTTCTCTGGCTGAGGGAACAGAAAAGGACAGAGGCAGGTTGCGGACAGTTGAGGGCACAGGGCCTGCTCCCGGGCCATGCCAACTAAGGGTTGTGTCTGACAAACCCACCGACTCTTGGCTGGGGGTGTCTGATGTCACTTGAGACTAAGTGGATGACCAAGTCAACCATTCATGAACCGCTGGGTTGCTGGTCAAGACACGACCACTAGATGACACTGGGAGCTCAAGCCTCTTTTAGTTACCCCTGCTAGCGTCAAAAACATTTAGGCCTCTGCCCCTCCCCTGTGCAGGGCCTGGCACTTCTCTGTATGACATACTGTTAGAATAAATAAATAAATAAAAAGGAAATTTATACACCCCCCAAAAAAGCTGTAATTTTCTCACTTCACAACACAACGGCTAATAAACCCCTTTTTTTCCCACTAATACAAGCCAAAAAAGCCTTTAGAACATATAACTGCATGACTGAAGGGCAAATAATTTTTTTTTTTCACTAATACACCCCAAAAAAGGCTTTAGAACATATTTCTGCACCACTAAACAGCAAATAATACTATTTTTTCCCACTATTACACCACAAAAAAAGTCTTTTGAACTTAACTGCACCACTTATTTTTTTCCACTTAAACACGCCAATAAACGCTTTACAACATATAACTGCACAGCTGAACGGCAAATACGCCCTTATTTTTTTTAAACTTATACACGCCACAAAAGGCTTTAAAACATATTACTGCACCGCACAAGGGCTAATAAGACATAGAAATATTTTCTAGTAACACACCCTGTTATTGGCTGTATCACACAGCACTTGCACCCCAATGACAAGAAAGATTTTCTGGAATTACAGAGGTATCAACTTTTGCAAACCTAAAAGTAACAGTATAATGGCAATTTGGATCCCCAGTCAGTGCAGCAAGGTGAAATAGGATTGTTCCTATTACCCAGGCTGTACACTCCCCAATTGGACCTTGTTCTGCTTCAATGCTGTGGAATTATTCCTCCATATCCTTTCCCTACACTTCTAATGATCTTCCCCTGAACTTCTATTGAGCAAAATAAAAGTTTAAAAGTCTTTCCTAGCACTTTCCCTAGCGCCTGCTGACGTCTCTCCCTGCACTAAGTATGCTGCAAAATGGGTGAATTCAAGATGGCTGAGGCTATTTTTAGGGCTGTGACATCGCAGTGCTGGCTGACTGCTGATTGGCTGTATGAATGGCATTGTGGGTGATCCAGAGTTCTTTGCTCCATGTGATTCGTTACCACAAAGCATCAGGAAATTTGGATTCGGTGCAAATCCTTGAAATTCTGATTGAATTTCACTTTGTCAACTTTGATTCGCTCATCTCTAATTAGGATCCTCCAAGGGCTTCAAACTAATTACAGAAAAATATATTTATGCTCTTGTTATATTTCTTTTTATAACAGGTCTCTGTCTGCTTTCCCACGAACCCTGTATTTTTTTTCAGTCATAACTACTGAAATTAGATGACATTTTGATTTAAAAAAAAATACAAGATTTTTATCATGGGAGCTCTGTTCAGTCACTGGGGAGCAACACACATCCTATAAATGACCTCACTTCCTGTGGTCAATTGCAAAGTCACAATCTACCACGGTATCTGTGGGGTAAAAAGTCCATGATCAGATTTGTCATCACTGATCACTGGGTGTCTGCCATATAAAGACCTGACTTCTTGCATAAATGTATGGTGGATGTCTAGAACAGGTAAAGGGAATCTTCCATAAAGAAATTAAGTGTACTCAGGCACAAAGCCTTGTGGGACTAGCAGAGGTAAATATGTAAAAGTATTTGTAATCCACATGCAAATGAGCAGTTAAGTGCACTGTGGACATGCCTAAGTCACTCTGTGCACCCTTGATTCTTCTGATTCCTCTACTGACCCCTCCCTTTTAATCTACTGGAAATTGGAAGAGCAATGAGCAAAGAGTGGTTAGAGCCCGACCTCCGTGCACTTAATTGCTAATTTGCATACAGATTACTAAGTGAAAAGTATCATTACATTCAGGTGAGGTATACGTACAAGGCATTGTGCTTGGTTTAACAGTGAATTTCCTAGTGACAGGTTATCTTTAAAAATATATTTTGATGAGGATATTTGTTTTTCCAATCATTTACTATAATGTCACATCAAGAAGAAGCAGCTGCCATAATTCAAAGAACCAGTATATGTTAATGTATCCTAATTCTAATACATGATTAACTATGCTAGATTTGTAATTACAGGTGTAGCATACAGCTAATTTTTTCATCTATTTTTTATGCACCGTGATAACTCACGGAATTCACAAGAGGCTCTATCTTTGTAAAATCTTGCTATGCAGTCCTTTAATTTTATTACTTGCTGGTTTTCTTTATTTTGCAGTTCTTTTTTTAATATCCCATGAACATGATCATGCTATTCTGGTCTCCCAGGATAGAACTCTATCCCATCCTTGTCACTAAATATATGACTCATACAGTTAGGTCAATATAAATTTATATATATATATATATATATATATATATATATATACATATACACTGACACAAATTTAGCATTTTTTTTACCTGTTTACTAAAACACATTCAAGTTATAGTTACATAATGGACATGGACATAAAGTACAGACTTTTAGCTTTCATTTGAGGGTATCAAGATTAAAATTGGATGAAGGGTTTAGGAGTTTCAGCAACTTTACATGTGGCACCCTGTTTTTAAAGGGACCAAAAGTAATTAGACAATGGACCCAAAGACGGTTTCATAGGCAGGTGTGGGCAATTCCTTCATTAATTCATTCTCAATTAAGCACATAAAGGCCTGGAGTTGATTTGAGATGTGGTGCTTGCATTTTGAAGATTTTGCTGAGAAGTAAACATGAGTCAAATGAGCTCTCCATGCAGGTGAAACATGCCATCTTTCATCTGTGAAAACACAAAGAACCAATCCATGAAAATGCTACACCATTAGGAGTGGCAAAATCTAAAGTTTGGCACATCCTGAGAAAGAAAGAAAGCACTGGTGACCCCAACAATGCAAAAAGACCTGGACGCCCACGGAAGACAACAGTGGTGGATGATCGCAAAATAATTACCATGGTGAAAATAAACCCCTTCAAACAGCCAACCAAGTAAACAACACTCTCCAAGATATAGGCTTATCAATATCCAAATCTACCATAAAGAGAAGACTGCATGAAAGTAAATACAGAGGGTTCACTGCACGATGCAAACCACTCATAAGCCTCAAGAATAAGAAGGCTAGATTGGACTTTGCTAAAAAAAAAAAATCTTAAAAAACCAGCACACTTCTGGAAGAACATTCTTTGGACAGATGGGACCAAGATCAACCTCTACCAGAATCAGGAGCTCATGATCCAAAGCCATTGTGATGGCTTGGGCATGTTTATTGATGATGTGACACAAGACAGAAGCCAGATGAATTCTGGGGTTTTCAGAGACATACTATGTGTTCAAAACCAGCCAAATGCAGTCAAACTGATTGGTCAGGATTTCATAATACAGATGGACAATTTCCCAAAACATAAAGCCAAAACAATCCAGGAGTTTATTAAAGCAAAGAAGTGTAATATTCTTGATTGGCCAAGCCAGTCACCTGATCTGAACCCAATAGAGCATGCATTTTACTTGTTAAAGACTAAACTTCAGGCAGAAAGGCCCACAAACAAACAGCAACTGAAAATCGCTGCAGTAAAGGCCTGGCAGAGCATTAAAAAGGAGGAAACACAGCATCTGGTAATGTCCATGAGTTCAAGACTTCAGGTAGTCAATGCCAACAAAGGGTTTTCAACCAAGTATTAAAAATTAACATTTTAGTTACAATTATTTAATTTGTCCAATTACTTTTGAGCCCCTGAAATGAAGGGATTGAGTTGAAAAAAAGCTTTAGTTCCTCACATTTTTATGCAATCATTTTGTTCAACCTACTGAATTAAAGCTGAAAGTCTGAACTTCAACTGCATCTGCATCAAAATCTTTTGTGGTAATGTACAGAACAAAAAGAAAAATGTTGTCTCTGTTCAAATATATATGGACCATAACTATATATGCATGAGATATAGTATGCATTGCATTGTTGTGCTGGTCCAAACGGTGCCAGAATAAAAAATGATGCATATAGGATACTATAGGATAGAATCTGGTTGATAATTACCCATTTACCATGAAGGCTACAATATTGGTGGAACATATGATGGAGAACAATGTATCATGTTTAACATTCCTTAATGGGAATATGGCAATGGCCAGACTGATTTCATAGACTGGTTTAAAGGGACACTTACATAAGGGGTATTTGTTAAACTCATTATTCACAGAAAACTATTTTTCTAAGAATTTTTGGTTGTCTTTCTTTTTCATTTTGGCAGTACCATGCCACTGAAAATAAAGGCTGTATTACACTGGCAGATATTTTGGATGATAATCGCTGCATGAGAATGCTTGTTAGCGATCATCTTGCACTGTGATACTGCAGCCAATTGCCAGATGAACGAGCAAACGCTTGTTCATTGGGCAATTCTGATTTTTAAGAATGCTTAAAAATCAGTGCTTGCAGGCGGCAGATTGTGCTGTCTAATAGCGATCTTCCAGCGGCAAACGGCTAGACAGTATGGGGGAGACCGATGTCATGGCGAACGCTCCTCCCCATGCTACAGAGGAAATCTCTGCATGTAATAGCAGTGGTCTCCTCTACTAGCTAGCAAGATAAAGATGCCCACAGAAGTGCATTGCACTAATCAGTGTAATTTGTGATGCCCTAATTGAGTCACTCACCTCCTTTACTCTTTGGTCAGAGTGAATGGTCTGTCTAAGAAAATTAAGCAAGGCTGTTTGCTATGCTAAAAGTCCATAAAAAGGAGGATATTAAGGACCAGGACAGGAAGTAGAATATATGAAGTTACTTAATATAATATATCCAGAAAACCATCCATAAATTTTTTGTGTGTAAAAAAATAACAATAAAAAATACCTCGAATATTCAAATATAGTATGTTAATATGTGATTAAAATAGGTGGTTGTAAAAAGAAATATTAATTATTAATATTTTGGTAATATCAATAATTAATATTCATAAACAGGTGTGAGTCGTCTATTGATGACTGACTATTTATACTATAAATATAGACTACCTTGTTGTAATACCTACAGTGAATATAAAAAGTCTACACACCCCTGTTAAAATGTCAGGTTTCTGTGCTGTAAAAAAATGAGACAAAGATAAATCATTTCAGAACTTTTTCCACCTTTAATGTGTCCTACAAACTGTACCACTCAATTGAAAAACAAAATAAAATCTTTTAGGTGGAGGGAAATAAACAATTAAAAACTAAAAATAATGTTGCATAAGTATGCACACCCTCTTATAACTGGGGATCTAGCTGTGTTCAGAATTAAGCAATCACATTCAAAATCATGTTAAATAGGAGTCAGCATACATTTGCCATCATTTAATGTGCCTCTGATTAACGCCAAATAAAGTTCAGCTGCTCTAGTTGGTCTTTCCTGAAATTTTCTTAGTCGAATCCCACAGCAAAAGCCATGGTCCACAGAGAGCTTCCAAAGCATCAGAGAGATATCACTGTTAAAAGGTATCAGTCAGGAGAAGGGTACAAAAGAATTTCCAAGGCATTAGATATACCATGCAACACAGTGAAGACAGTCATCATCAAGTGGAGAAAATATGGCACAACAGTGACATTACTAAGAACTGGACGTCCCTCCAAATTTGATGAAAATACGAGAAGAAAACTTGTCTGGGAGGCTACCAAGAGGCCTACAGCAACATTGAAGGAGCTGCAGGAATGTCTGGCAAGTACTGGCTGTGTGGTACATGTGACAACAATCTCCCGTAGTCTTCATATGTCAGGAGTATGGGGTAGAGTGGCAAGACAAAAGCCTTTTCTTACGAAGAAAAACATCCAAGCCAGGCTACATTTTGCAAAAGCACATCTGAAGTGTGGGCAGTGGAGTACATAGAGAAGTAAGGGCCTCATAGCAAGGATCAAACCAGGCCTCCCACACAGGACAGAAGAGTTTCCACCTAAACCCCTTTCAATGACCCTTGGGCCATGTTTCCACTGCCTTATTTGCTAAAAGTTGTTTCTTTAGAGGGTAAAGTTCTGACCAAGTTTTCACCCCCAGTAGAAGAGAGGATGATCCCAACTGGGCCCTCTCTTGCCCTGGACCCCATAGCAGTCGCATGGTCTGCCACTATGGTAGTTACGCCCGTGCATGTGGGATAAGGTGTTATGGTCTGATGAAACCAAGGTCAAACCTTTTGGCCATAATTCCAAAAGATATGCTTTGCCCAAAAACAACACTACACATCACCAAAAGAACACCATACCCACAATGAATCATGGTGGTGGCAGCATCATACTTTGGGGCTGTTTTTCTTCAGCTGCAACTGGGGCCTTAGTTAAGCTAGAAGGAATTATGAACAGTACCAAATACCAATCAATATTGGCACAAAACCTTCAGGCTTCTGCTAGAAAGCTGAACATGAAGAGGAACTTCATCTTTCAGCATGACAATGACCCAAAACATACATCCAAATCAACAAAGGAATGGCTTCACCAGAAGAAGATTAAAGTTTTGGAATGCCCTAGTCAGAGCCTAGACCTGAATCCGATTGAAAATCTGTGGGGTGATCTGAAGAATGCTGTGCACAGGAGATGCCCTCTCAATCTGATTTGGAGTGATTTTGCAAAGAAGAGTGGGCAAATCTTGCCAAGTCAAAATGTGCCATGCTGATAGACTTATACCCTAAAAGACTGAGTGCTGTAATAAAATCAAAAGTTGCTTCAACAAAGTATTAGTTTAAGGGTGTGCACACTTATGCAACCATATTATTTTATTTTTTCTTTCCTCTACCTAAAAGATTTCAGTTTCTTTTTTCAATTGAGTTGTACAGTTTTTATGTCACATTAAAGGTGAAAAAAGTTCTGAATTGATTTATCTTTGTCTCATTTTTTTACATCACAGAAACCTGAAATTTTAACAGGGGTGTATAAACTTACTGTATCTGTGAACTACGTGCGTTGTATTATTAATGCGGTGACCAAAATGACTATAAGCTACGTATTGAACAATAAAACAATTTATTTAACAAATACAAGTCTATATTCTATAAAATCTACTATATATATATATATATATATATATATATATATATATTATATATATTTATATCAATGGTTATATAAATATATAGACACACACTACAATACACCTAAACTACGCTAACATGACGCAATCTACTATACAATCCCAATTCAACCCCACTATCTAAATATCACACTTTCATACAGACATATTAGCAGCACCCACCCACCTGGCTATAAACTGTCCCTATGGGGAAAACCAGGGGTTAAACACAATTGTTATATGGTAGTGGCACTGCAAGGGTTAACACAGGGTTGTGGCCAATGCAGGGCAATGCAGGGGTTTAGGCAGGGTTACTGACTTCAGGGGAGCAGGGGTTAAGGCAGGGGTAATCAATGCAGTGAGGGACTGCTGGGGTATTATTGATGGCAGTGGGAATAATGCAGGGGTATGGCTAGGTGGCAGATATGCGAATATTGCAGGGGTATATGAGTTAATGATCAGGGTATGGATATAATACTGGGGTAATTTGGGGGTTAATAATCAGGGGTATAATGTAGGGCTGTGGGAAATGATCAGGGAAATGTAGGGGTTAATATAGGTAATGCTTGTTGGTCCAGGGGGGTAGAGGGTTACTCAGCCAGTCCAGGGATTAATTGTTCGCCCTCCAGGGGGTAATGCTCATCGTACTGGGGTTGATTCTCCCTTGAATGCTCGTTTATTTAGGGGTTAATTCTCACTTAGGGCTGCTCTTCTCCCCTGAGTGCAGCACAGCCGGGTTATTTAAACCCGGCGGCACTCGCTCCTGAGCATCCCGCGCTGCAGGCATATGCACAAACCTGCAGCCGAGTACACGTGGGTTGGCACACCACCGCACCATGATGCTCTGATCCTCCCACCTGTGAAGTGAGAGCATACCTATATGCTGGGCCCACACAACTATACTGGGCCATACAAATATATACACAGGGGATATATGTACAGTACAGACCAAAAGTTTGGACACACCCTCTCATTCAAAGAGTTTTCTTTATTTTCATGACTATGAAAATTGTAGATTTGCACTGAAGGCATCAAAACTATCAATTAACACATTTGAAATTATATGCATAACAAATAAGTGTGAAACAACTGAAAATATGTCATATTCTAGGTTCTTCAAAGTAGCCACCTTTTGCTTTGATTACTGCTTTGCACACTCTTGGCATTCTCTTGATGAGCTTCAAGAGGTAGTCACCTGAAATGGTTTTCACTTCACAGGTGTGCCCTGTCAGGTTTAATAAGTGGGATTTCTTGCCTTATAAATGGGGTTGGGACCATCAGTTGTGTTGTGGAGAAGTCAGGTGGAAACACAGCTGATAGTCCTACTGAATAGACTGTTAGAATTTGTATTATGGCAAGAAAAAAACAGCTAAGTAAAGAAAAACAGAGGACATTAGACCAGTGGAAATCTGTAAAACAATAGATACGGGAACCGCGCTATGTATTGTTGATTTATGTCAGTCGTTTAAACAAAATCCTGTAAAGATGGGGAACTAAATTCGCATCCAGCTTTCGGAAGTAGCAGTCACAGGTACGCTGTTCACATACAGGGAAGCTGCTATACACCTCCAGCTGGTCCTCAGATCCCGCCGTGAGCCACCGACCGCTGATTCCAACACCGGGTCAAAATACCTCAGGACGCCGCTATAATCCGGCCAGTCCTCTTCGTGCCTCTACCCCCGGCGAGCCCTCCACAGAGCAATCTGCCTCCCCTGAGGGGATCCCGCTCAGGGTAGGCAGACTGCCCTGTGGAGGGCTCGCCGGGGGCAGAGACACAGAGAGGACTGGCCGGATTATAGGGGCGTCCTAAAGCTGCTGGGGGCGCACCATCTATTGTTTTACTCTGTCATTAAGGAGACTGAACCTACTCCATTAAGGGTACCACTGCTTTGTCTAGTCGCTCACATCTAAATATTGTTTGTTTTGCTCAGTGGAAATCTGTTCTTTGGTCTGATGAGTCCAAATTTGAGATCTTTGGTTCCAACCACCGTGTCTTTGTGCCGACGCAGAAAAGGTGAACGGATGGACTCTACATGCCTGGTTCCCACCATGAAGCATGGAGGAGGTGTGATGGTGTGGGGGTGCTTTGCTGGTGACACTGTTGGGGATTTATTCAAAATTGAAGGCATACTGAACCAGCATGGCTACCACAACATCTTGCAGCGGCATGCTATTCAATCCGGTTTGCGTTTAGTTGGACCATCATTTATTTTCCAACAGCACAATGACCCCAAACACACCTCCAGGCTGTGTAAGGGCTATTTGACCATGATGGAGAGTGATGGGGTGCTGCGCCAGATGACCTGGCCTCCACAGTCACCGGACCTGAACCCAATTGAGATG
The DNA here is from genome assembly GCF_014858855.1 of Bufo gargarizans. NCBI lineage: Eukaryota > Metazoa > Chordata > Amphibia > Anura > Bufonidae > Bufo > Bufo gargarizans. The sequence continues at coordinate 99,453,430 of NC_058084.1, forward strand.
GTTTGGGGTGAGCTGGACCGCAGAGTGAAGACAAAAGGGCCAACAAGTGCTAAGCATCTCTGGGAACTCCTTCAAGACTGTTGGAAGACCATTTCAGGTGACTACCTCTTGAAGCTCATCAAGAGAATGCCAAGAGTGTGCAAAGCAGTAATCAAAGCAAAAGGTGGCTACTTTGAAGAACCTAGAATATGACATATTTTCAGTTGTTTCACACTTTTTTGTTATGTATATAATTCCACATGTGTTAATTCATAGTTTTGATGCCTTCAGTGTGAATCTACAATTTTCATAGTCATGAAAATAAAGAAAACTCTTCGAATGAGAAGGTGTGTCCAAACTTTTGGTCTGTACTGTATATGCTATGTAACATATATCCCCACTGGCCATATATATATATATATATATATATATATATATACATATTTTAATGGAGATATATATATATATATATATATATATATGTATATGTGAAATCCCCCTTCCCTCTACAGTGGCAGTGTCCCTTCAACTGAGTCTTTTGCCAGTTATAGCACATTTCTACCACTATGTGCAGCCTTTCAGTACACGACAGAAAATGAAACATTATTATGATGAGTTCCTTAGCTCAGATGCACTGACAAGCTTAGCTCTGCTATACCTGTACTCTTTAAACAAAGTATTGAGAAAACTTCAAAGAAATCCCAAAAAGGAAATCGTGAAACTGAAAATTGACATCCACACTGACTTAATGTAATGCTGAAAGTAAATACCTACTGCATGGTAGGTTAATATTAGTAATGGACATGCATGTCATCATGGTGACAACTGTCAGAGGAAAGTACAAGAGAACCAAAATCTGACAAATATGTTTATGCAGAAATCTGACACGAAAGCAGAAGGTGACGTGTCATCTAAGCAAATGTTTTAAAAACAGAATGTCAAAGACGTCATCCTCAATGTCCTCATCTGATGTTCTAATTGTGTGCAATCCCAGGATAAATTTGATTTGTAAAATTACATGTAATGTTAGACATTAACAGCCAAGCAAAGCCATTTAATTCTCTTTTGTCTTTCAGAAGGCAAAACCTGTTCATTTTAACAAAGCAATATATGAACTTGCTGTAATCTCTGCATCTGAAATTTGTAATTTTTCCTTGTGCATTACTCCATTTCCTATGAGGCTCGGTCTACCCTATGTTCTGGCTAAAAATGTACTGTACATAAACGAAGCTGCATTTATAATACTTGCATTCAATTCAAAGGGGAATTACATTTATATATCGGCGGTAGGTCTTTATTCTCATCAGTGACATCCCAGTTTGCTCATGAAAATCAAAAATGTTGATTATGAATGTGCCCGAAATTTCAATGCATATTACATGAACCTTACAAACTGTTTGAATATTGAATCTCACATTGTCTGGCAGTATCATTCATATTTAAAGGGAGATTCTCCTTTATGTAGGCATTTTACATTATAATAGATTTTCCTTTAATAAGCCACTGGTGCAATGGTCGCTACAGGACCAGCTTCTGGCAGGAAAAGAATAAACGGAGAGTTACATAGTTGCATAGTACGGTTGAAAAAAAGACATAAGTCCATCTAGTTCAACCAAGTGATGGGTGGGCGTGTGAATTTTAGGTAAGGGGAGTGAGACCCATATTTCTACACATTTAAATAAGCACTAGTGTTATTGAATTGTAATAATTAATCTAAGCCCTTTTTTAAACTGTCCACTGTTCCTGCTGTGACGGTGTCCTGAGGAAGTCTATTCTACAGATTTACAGTTCTTACAGTAAAAACAGCCTTGACTCCTCTGGAAACTGCACTTTATCTTCTCCAGAAGAAAGCAGTGTCCCCTTGTCTTTTAAGGGAATTTTACAAGGAACAGCATTTCACCATTTTTTTCATATGGCCTATTTATATATTTTAATAGGTTAATCATGTCCCCCATAAATCTTTCTTTCCAAGACTAAATAAATGTATTCATTTAGGCTACTTTAACACTCGCACAGACAGATCCGTTCAGATAATACAAACGTCTGCATCCATTCAGAACGGATCCATTTGTATTATTGTATTGGCTCCGATTCATCAGTCGGACACCAAAACGTTGCAAGCAGCATTTTGGAGTTTGCCTCAAAAGCGGAATGGAGATGGAACGGAGGCAAACTGATGCATTCTGAGCGGATCCTTTTCCATTCAGAATGCATTAGGGCAAAACTGGGAAAGTAGCCTTAGTCTGTCTACATAACCCTCCATGCTCTTATTAATTTAGTTGCTCTTCTTTTTACTTTTTGCAGCTCCAAGGCATCCTTTCTATGGACTGGTGCCTAGAACTGAATTGCATATTCCAGGTGAGGCCGTACCAAGGTTTTGTAAAGTGGTAATATTACATCCCTGTCCTGTGAGTCCATGCCTCATTTAATACCCCCCTCCCCCATGGCTTACAGCTAATGTAAAAAGAGCAATAAATGACAAAAAAAAGGGCATTTCAAAAATACTAATTTGAGAGGTCAGCTGTAGCCTTCGAAGTTTACAGAGGGTTTAATAAAATCATTAAAAAGGAGATAAAATCTGCAGAAATACAAAATCAACAGCAGGTGGCACAAGAGAGCATAACAAATCCCCCAAAATTATTTAAAAATATAAATGCTAAAAAAAACAAGGTCTAAGCAGGTAGGTCCTCTAAATAACGATAAAGGGGGGGGTTAGTCACTGAAGATAAAGAAAAGGCAGAATTACTAAATGTTTTTTTTAGCTCTGTATATACAAAAGAAGAGAAAGGAGTTGACATGCCAGGGCTGTTAGCACATCCAATAATATACTCAACTGGCTTACTGTAGATATGGTCCAAGCTAAGTTGAAAAAGGTAAAAGTGAACAAAGCTTTCTTCGGTGCTAATAACGAGAAGGATTTTATTCAAGATTGGGAGTGCTGTGATTTTTCTGAAGTCTTTCCTGGCATTTAAGGGGCCCTTCAGGCTGGGGCCTGACATTGCAAGCACCGCCACTTAGATTTGGATTCTTTGGAGTAGGTGGTGCTGTCCTTCCTCTATTTTTGGATTGAAAGACTGATATCACAAATCCTATTTATCTTTTTTCATAACTATTGAGTGTGGTCATAATCTGACCACAAAGACAATGTTTATGAAGAGCTTTAATAGGGAACCTCAAGATTCAATTGATCACCTGCACTCCTATTTAAAATAATATTTACCACCAAAAAATATACAACTGAGGCCGTAGTGTACAAATATATGCACCTAGAGGTGATGTAGGACCACAGTATAGTATATTTGGTAGCAAATTAAAAATTTCACCAAACATTACAATGTCCTTTTTCCACCCCTTTTCCACTCATGGCTTAAACAGTACAACTACTTATTAAAATTAAAAATAATCATTGTGTGGATACATAAATCAAACTTTTGTTATATATGTCTCTTTAAAAAGAAGCTCTTCCAAGGATAAACTCTTCTTAAACTCAAGAAAACATATCTATAAAGAAGAAGACATAAATGTTGACATTAAACTACCCTGTAGTAATAATTCCCTAAAAATAGAAATCATATCAACTTACTACTTGCTCATGAAGCACAGCTGATTTATCAGAAAAGGCAATCAAAAATTAATCCAAACATGAATCCAGATTTTGATTTTCCTTAATTTTAGGTTGCGAAGAAAACAGCAGACATCTGTTGATGAGAAAAAAAAAGCAATCAACCAAAAATTTACATGGCAAATGTGTAGAATGAGAAGAAAGAATCTAGCCAGAAACAATGATTGAAGTAATGTGTTCTGTAGAATGACCCGAGGATAGATCACCCCAAAACAATAGGACTAAGTTGTAACAATGTAGAATATTTGGAGAAGAGGGAATAAATTGTGTCTGGGATTGTAATTATTGAGAAAGAGATGGCATGCTGAATAGCTACTCAACATGCAAAGTGTTTTGTGAATTCTCAAATAGAGGTAATCAGTAACAATAATTAAACTTGACGTTAAGCATTCATTTGATGATTCTATCATCCATAGTATGCTATCCCCCCCTCAGATTTAGGAGAGGTTCCATTTACTTGTCTATTTCAAATGTTGTGAGACTTTAATGAGCCTCTGCACTAACGTGCAGCTTTTGTTCTGGCAAATTGCCCGGATAGTGCTTACAACCTGTATCTTTATCCTCAGCAGTTTCAAGATATAAAGGGAACATCCAAACTATTAGGCTACCATTTTACCAGGAAATTGTTGGTAATTAAATGAACATAAAAATGTTATTGGCAACATACAGCGAAGTAGTTACACTGCTTAATATTAACTTTCTCTAAACAGAACACCACAATCACATTTCATAAAATATGAAAATCAGTGTAAAACTTTCAAAGCCTTAAAGTACAGTTGCTTTTTTATTTTAGAAATATCCATTGAGAAATTATATTTTATGTTTATAAATTTTATTAAAGGGGCCTTGCCATCCATTTTTATTCATATGATAACAGCCTAAATGTGTATGTACTGGTGGATGGTTTTCTGGAAATTATTATTTGAAGTCACTCCATGTATTATACTTCCTGCCCTGACTCTTTATCTTCCTCCTTTGTTTGGATGTTTAGCGCAGCAAAGAGGCTCACTTGACTTTCTCAGTCAGACAATTTACTTTCACCAAAGAAGGAAAGGGGTTAGTGGTTCAATTAAAGCATCACACAGTACACTACTCTTCTGTGGTCATCTTTATATAGACCTATGAAGAGAGCAATGTTGCTGTTATCCTGTAATCCCTATTCTACTAATCTACCAATTTACTAACAGATACCATATTTCCCTTACAGGAGCAGTAAACTAACAGCGGTATCCTATCTATATAGGAGTTTTAACTCTCTGTGCTGGCAGCCTGCACCAAAAGAGTTAGTATTTAACATAGGCTCCTGTCTAAAAGAGATCACCTTTCCATGGTGGGCAGGCATAAATAATTTTGTATAAATGTATTTGCCAAGAATCTCACATTTCTATAATCAATATAGCATTAGAAGTATTATATTTTCTAGATTGAATATTGCACTAGTTTATATACGTTTATATACTTTGGTTTTGTGTTTGCAGAGTGTTGTTGCATTGTGTTCCTTTTTTTTTTTTTTATATACTTGTTTGGTGCATTAAATCTACTGTGTTCACTATTAGGTATTTGGCTTTATAGAGCCACCATATTCTTCATACTTTCGCTCTTATTATTATGTAAGTCCATATAAAGAAACCTGTTGACAGTGCTATGGGGGGTAACTTTTTCTAAACAAACTGCTACAGACAATCACATTTCTATAAAATATGAAAATCAGGGTAAACCCCAAAGATTGCAATATATTTATATTATTATAACATTTTATGTTTCAAATCTATTGAATGACTCTGCATTTCTTAAAAATAAAGAACTTCCTTAACCTCTTAGTGACCAGCTTGTTTTGGGCCTTAGTGACCAAGCAATTTATTTTTATTAATTTTTTATTTTTTACTATAAACTATTTTTATTTTTCCATTATTTTTCCATCAGAGTCCACAGAAAATCTACTACTAAATGAGATAGACGAGGCGGCAAATCATAATGAGGTGGTTATTATGGGGGACTTCAACTACCCAGATATAGACTGGGAAACTGAAACTTGTATATCTCATAAGGGAAACAGGTTCTTGGCAATAACCAAAGACAATTACCTCTCCCAACTGGTTCAGGACCTGACTAGAAGGACGGCCATACTGGACTTAGTATTAACCAATAGGCCCGACAGAACAACAGACGTGCAGGTTGGGGGACACCTGGGAAATAGTGACAATAAAATAATAACCTTCCAATTATCATTCAAAAGAGCGTTTCTACAGGGAGGAACAAAAATACCAAACTTCAAAAAAGCTAAATCTAGCCAACTAAGAGAGGCTATAGGCCAAACTAACTGGGACAAAGTCCTCAAAAATAAAAATACAGCCACAAAATGGGATATCTTTAAAAACATACTAAAATCTCATTGTGAGAGGTACATACCGTATGGTAATAAAAGGTTAAAGATAAAAAAGAAACCAATGTGGATAAATAGAACTGTAAAGAAAGCAATACATAACAAAAAGAAAGCATATAATTCACTGAAACAGGAGGGGAGCACGGAAGCACTGAAAAACTGTAAGGAAAAAAATAGAGCATGTAAAAAACATATAAAAGCAGCCAAACTAGAGACCGAGAGATTAATTGCCAAAGAGAGTAAAACTAACCCTAAAATGTTCTTCAATTATATAAATGTTAAAAAGTATAAATCTGAAGGTGTCGGCCCTTTAAAGAGTAATGAGGGGGAAGTCGCAGAGAGCGATGAGGAGAAAGCAAAGCTGTTAAATATTTTTTTCTCCAATGTATTCACTGAGGAAAATAAATTGTCAGATGACATGCAGAATGCAAAAATAAATTCCCCATTAAAAGTGTCCTGTCTGACCCAGGAAGAAGTACATCAGCAACTTAAAAAGATTAAAATAGACAAATCGCCAGGACCGGATGACATACACCCCCGTATCCTAAAGGAATTAAGTAATGTCATAGCCAGACCCTTATTTCTGATATTTGCAGACTCTATACTGACAGGGAATGTCCCACAGGATTGGCGTGTGGCATATGTGGTGCCAATTAGGGATGAGCGAACTCGAACTGTATAGTTCGGGTTCGTACCGAATTTTGGGGTGTCCGTGACACGGACCCGAACCCGGACATTTTCGTAAAAGTCCGGGTTCGGGTTCGGTGTTCGTCGCTTTCTTGGCGCTTTTGTGACGCTTTCTTGGCGCTTTTTGAAAGGCTGCAAAGCAGCCAATCAACAAGCGTCATACTACTTGCCCCAAGAGGCCATCACAGCCATGCCTACTATTGGCATGGCTGTGATTGGCCAGAGCACCATGTGACCCAGCCTCTATTTAAGCTGGAGTCACATAGCGCCGCCCGTCACTCTGCTCTGATTAGCGTAGGGAGAGGTTGCGGCTGCGACAGTAGGGCGAGATTAGGCAGATTAACTCCTCCAAAGTACTTGATTATTGATCGATCTGCAGCTGTGGATCATTGAGCTGCTGATACTCAATTGCTCACTGTTTTTAGGCTGCCAAGACCGTTTGTCAGTCACATTTTTCTGGGGTGATCGGCGGCCATTTTGTGTCTTGTGGTGCGCCAGCACAAGCTGCGACCAAGTGCATTTAACCCTCAATGGTGTGGTTGTTTTTTGGCTAAAGCCTACATCAGGGTGAAGCTGTCACACCAAGTGCATTTAACCAGCAATAGTCTGTTTATTTTTTGGCCATATACTACATCAGGGGCAAGCTGCGCCTGTCACCAAGTGCATTTAACCCTCAATGGTGTGGTTGTTTTTTGGCTAAAGCCTACATCAGGGTGAAGCTGTCACACCAAGTGCATTTAACCAGCAATAGTCTGTTTATTTTTTGGCCATATACTACATCAGGGGCAAGCTGCGCCCGTCACCAAGTGCATTTAACCCTCAGTAGTGTGGTTGGTCAAGCTATCACACCAAGTGCATTTAACCAGCAATAGTCTGTTCATTTTTTGGCCATATACTAAATCAGGGGCAAGCTGCGCCCGTCACCAAGTGCATTTAACCAGCAATAGTCTGTTCATTTTTTGGCCATATACTACATCAGGGGCAAGCTGCGCCCGTCACCAAGTGCATTTAACCCTCAGTAGTGTGGTTGGTCAAGCTGTCACACCAAGTGCATTTAACCAGCAATAGTCTGTTCATTTTTTGGCCATATACTACATCAGGGGCAAGCTGCGCCCGTCACCAAGTGCATTTAACCCTCAGTAGTGTGGTTGGTCAAGCTGTGACACCAAGTGCATTTAAGCAGCAATAGTCTGTTCATTTTTTGGCCATATACTACATCAGGGGCAAGCTGCGCCCGTCACCAAGTGCATTTAACCAGCAATAGTGTGGTTATTTTTTGGCCATATCCCAGTCTAATTCTGTCACTAAATCCATACCGGTCATCCAGCGCCTAAATACTAGGCCTCAAATTTATATCCCGCTAAATCTCTCGTTACCGCTGTCCTGTTGTGGCTGGGAAAGTTATTTAGTGTCCGTCAAAGCACAATTTTTGTTCTGGGTTGAAATACAATTCCCAATTTAGCAATTTCATAATTTAGTGGTTTCTGCTATATCAGAGCTATTTGAAATCTATCCCTAAAAGGGTATATAATATTCAAGGTGCACATAGGGTCATTCAGAATAACTTCACACACACACGCTACTGTGCATTTTCAAGTCCAATTCTGTCACTAAATCCATACCGGTCACCCAGCGCCTAAATACTAGGCCTCAAATTTATATCCGGCTAAATCTCTCGTTACCGCTGTCCTGTTGTGGCTGGGAAAGTTATTTAGTGTCCGTCAAAGCACATTTTTTGTTCTGGGTTGAAATACAATTCCCAATTTAGCAATTTCATAATTTAGTGGTTTCTGCTATATCATTGCTATTTGAAATCTATCCCTAAAAGGGTATATAATATTCAAGGTGCACATAGGGTCATTCAGAATAACTTCACACACACACGCTACTGTGCATTTCCAAGTCCAATTCTGTTAGTAAATCCATACCGGTCACCCAGCGCCTAAATACTAGGCCTCATATTTATATCCCGCTAAATCTCTCGTTACCGCTGTCCTGTTGTGGCTGGGAAAGTTATTTAGTGTCCGTCAAAGCACATTTTTTGTTCTGGGTTGAAATACAATTCCCAATTTAGCAATTTCATAATTTAGTGGTTTCTGCTATATCATTGCTATTTGAAATCTATCCCTAAAAGGGTATATAATATTCAAGGTGCACATAGGGTCATTCAGAATAACTTCACACACACACGCTACTGTGCATTTCCAAGTCCAATTCTGTTAGTAAATCCATACCGGTCACCCAGCGCCTAAATACTAGGCCTCAAATTTATATCCCGCTAAATCTCTCGTTACCGCTGTCCTGTTGTGGCTGGGAAAGTTATTTAGTGTCCGTCAAAGCACATTTTTTGTTCTGGGTTGAAATACAATTCCCAATTTAGCAATTTCATAATTTAGTGGTTTCTGCTATATCAGAGCTATTTGAAATCTATCCCTAAAAGGGTATATAATATTCAAGGTGCACATAGGGTCATTCAGAATAACTTCACACACACACGCTACTGTGCATTTTCAAGTCCAATTCTGTCACTAAATCCATACCGGTCACCCAGCGCCTAAATACTAGGCCTCAAATTTATATCCGGCTAAATCTCTCGTTACGGCTGTCCTGTTGTGGCTGGGAAAGTTATTTAGTGTCCGTCAAAGCACATTTTTTGTTCTGGGTTGAAATACAATTCCCAATTTAGCAATTTCATAATTTAGTGGTTTCTGCTATATCAGAGCTATTTGAAATCTATCCCTAAAAGGGTATATAATATTCAAGGTGCACATAGGGTCATTCAGAATAACTTCACACACACACGCTACTGTGCATTTTCAAGTCCAATTCTGTCACTAAATCCATACCGGTCACCCAGCGCCTAAATACTAGGCCTCAAATTTATATCCGGCTAAATCTCTCGTTACCGCTGTCCTGTTGTGGCTGGGAAAGTTATTTAGTGTCCGTCAAAGCACATTTTTTGTTCTGGGTTGAAATACAATTCCCAATTTAGCAATTTCATAATTTAGTGGTTTCTGCTATATCATTGCTATTTGAAATCTATCCCTAAAAGGGTATATAATATTCAAGGTGCACATAGGGTCATTCAGAATAACTTCACACACACACGCTACTGTGCATTTCGAAGTCCAATTCTGTTAGTAAATCCATACCGGTCACCCAGCGCCTAAATACTAGGCCTCAAATTTATATCCCGCTAAATCTCTCGTTACCGCTGTCCTGTTGTGGCTGGGAAAGTTATTTAGTGTCCGTCAAAGCACATTTTTTGTTCTGGGTTGAAATACAATTCCCAATTTAGCAATTTCATAATTTAGTGGTTTCTGCTATATCAGAGCTATTTGAAATCTATCCCTAAAAGGGTATATAATATTCAAGGTGCACATAGGGTCATTCAGAATAACTTCACACACACACGCTACTGTGCATTTTCAAGTCCAATTCTGTCACTAAATCCATACCGGTCACCCAGCGCCTAAATACTAGGCCTCAAATTTATATCCGGCTAAATCTCTCGTTACCGCTGTCCTGTTGTGGCTGGGAAAGTTATTTAGTGTCCGTCAAAGCACATTTTTTGTTCTGGGTTGAAATACAATTCCCAATTTAGCAATTTCATAATTTAGTGGTTTCTGCTATATCATTGCTATTTGAAATCTATCCCTAAAAGGGTATATAATATTCAAGGTGCACATAGGGTCATTCAGAATAACTTCACACACACACGCTACTGTGCATTTCCAAGTCTAATTCTGTCACTAAATCCATACCGGTCACCCAGCGCCTAAATACTAGGCCTCAAATTTATATCCCGCTGAATTTGAATACAATACATTGGGCCAAATAATATTTTTGTTGTTGTGGTGAACCATAACAATGAGGAAAACATCTAGTAAGGGACGCGGACGTGGACATGGTCGTGGTGGTGTTAGTGGACCCTCTCGTGCTGGGAGAGGACGTGGCCGTTCTGCCACATCCACACGTCCTAGTGTACCAACTACCTCAGGTCCCAGTAGCCGCCAGAATTTACAGCGATATATGGTGGGGCCCAATGCCGTTCTAAGGATGGTAAGGCCTGAGCAGGTACAGGCATTAGTCAATTGGGTGGCCGACAGTGGATCCAGCACGTTCACATTATCTCCCACCCAGTCTTCTGCAGAAAGCGCACAGATGGCGCCTGAAAACCAACCCCATCAGTCTGTCACATCACCCCCATGCATACCAAGGAAACTGTCTCAGCCTCAAGTTATGCAGCAGTCTCTTATGCTGTTTGAAGACTCCGCTGGCAGGGTTTCCCAAGGGCATCCACCTAGCCCTTCCCCAGCGGTGAAAGACATAGAATGCACTGACGCACAACCACTTATGTTTCCTGATGATGAGGACATGGGAATACCACCTCAGCATGTCTCTGATGATGACGAAACACAGGTGCCAACTGCTGCGTCTTTCTGCAGTGTGCAGACTGAACAGGAGGTCAGGGATCAAGACTGGGTGGAAGACGATGCAGGGGACGATGAGGTCCTAGACCCCACATGGAATGAAGGTCGTGCCACTGACTTTCACAGTTCGGAGGAAGAGGCAGTGGTGAGACCGAGCCAACAGCGTAGCAAAAGAGGGAGCAGTGGGCAAAAGCAGAACACCCGCCGCCAAGAGACTCCGCCTGCTACTGACCGCCGCCATCTGGGACCGAGCACCCCAAAGGCAGCTTCAAGGAGTTCCCTGGCATGGCACTTCTTCAAACAATGTGCTGACGACAAGACCCGAGTGGTTTGCACGCTGTGCCATCAGAGCCTGAAGCGAGGCATTAACGTTCTGAACCTGAGCACAACCTGCATGACCAGGCACCTGCATGCAAAGCATGAACTGCAGTGGAGTAAACACCTTAAAACCAAGGAAGTCACTCAGGCTCCCCCTGCTACCTCTTCTGCTGCTGCCGCCTCGGCCTATTCTGCTGCTGCCGCCTCGGCCTCTTCCTCCGCCTCTGGAGGAACGTTGGCACCTGCCGCCCAGCAAACAGGGGATGTACCACCAACACCACCACCACCACCTCCGTCACCAAGCGTCTCAACCATGTCACACGCCAGCGTTCAGCTCTCCATCTCACAAACATTTGATAGAAAGCGTAAATTCCCACCTAGCCACCCTCGATCCCTGGCCCTGAATGCCAGCATTTCTAAACTACTGGCCTATGAAATGCTGTCATTTAGGCTGGTGGACACAGACAGCTTCAAACAGCTCATGTCGCTTGCTGTCCCACAGTATGTTGTTCCCAGCCGGCACTACTTCTCCAAGAGAGCCGTGCCTTCCCTGCACAACCAAGTATCCGATAAAATCAAGTGTGCACTGCGCAACGCCATCTGTAGCAAGGTCCACCTAACCACAGATACGTGGACCAGTAAGCACGGCCAGGGACGCTATATCTCCCTAACTGCACACTGGGTAAATGTAGTGGCAGCTGGGCCCCAGGCGGAGAGCTGTTTGGCGCACGTCCTTCCGCCGCCAAGGATCGCAGGGCAACATTCTTTGCCTCCTGTTGCCACCTCCTCCTTCTCGGCTTCCTCCTCCTCTTCTTCCACCTGCTCATCCAGTCAGCCACACACCTTCACCACCAACTTCAGCACAGCCCGGGGTAAACGTCAGCAGGCCATTCTGAAACTCATATGTTTGGGGGACAGGCCCCACACCGCACAGGAGTTGTGGCGGGGTATTGAACAACAGACCGACGAGTGGTTGCTGCCGGTGAGCCTCAAGCCCGGCCTGGTGGTGTGTGATAATGGGCGAAATCTCGTTGCAGCTCTGGGACTAGCCAATTTGACGCACATCCCTTGCTTGGCGCATGTGCTGAATTTGGTGGTGCAGAAGTTCATTCACAACTACCCCGACATGTCAGAGCTGCTGCATAAAGTGCGGGCCGTCTGTTCGCGCTTCCGGCGTTCACATCCTGCTGCTGCTCGCCTGTCTGCGCTACAGCGTAACTTCGGCCTTCCCGCTCACCGCCTCATATGCGACGTGCCCACCAGGTGGAACTCCACCTTGCACATGCTGGACAGACTGTGCGAGCAGCAGCAGGCCATAGTGGAGTTTCAGCTGCAGCACGCACGGGTCAGTCGCACTACAGAACAGCACCACTTCACCACCAATGACTGGGCCTCCATGCGAGACCTGTGTGCCCTGTTGCGCTGTTTCGAGTACTCCACCAACATGGCCAGTGGCGATGACACCGTTATCAGCGTTACAATACCACTTCTATGTCTCCTTGAGAAAACACTTAGGGCGATGATGGAAGAGGAGGTGGCCCAGGAGGAGGAGGAGGAGGAGGAGGAAGAGGGGTCATTTTTAGCACTTTCAGGCCAGTCTCTTCGAAGTGACTCAGAGGGAGGTTTTTGGCAACAGCAGAGGCCAGGTACAAATGTGGCCAGCCAGGGCCCACTACTGGAGGACGAGGAGGACGAGGATGAGGAGGAGGTGGAGGAGGATGAGGATGAAGCATGGTCACAGCGGGGTGGCACCCAACGCAGCTCGGGTCCATCACTGGTGCGTGGCTGGGGGGAAAGGCAGTACGATGACGATACGCCTCCCACAGAGGACAGCTTGTCCTTACCCCTGGGCAGCCTGGCACACATGAGCGACTACATGCTGCAGTGCCTGCGCAACGACAGCAGAGTTGCCCACATTTTAACCTGTGCGGACTACTGGGTTGCCACCCTGCTGGATCCACGCTACAAAGACAATGTGCCCACCTTACTTCCTGCACTGGAGCATGATAGGAAGATGCGCGAGTACAAGCGCACGTTGGTAGACGCGCTACTGAGAGCATTCCCAAATGTCACAGGGGAACAAGTGGAAGCCCAAGGCCAAGGCAGAGGAGGAGCAAGAGGTCGCCAAGGCAGCTGTGTCACGGCCAGCTCCTCTGAGGGCAGGGTTAGCATGGCAGAGATGTGGAAAACTTTTGTCAACACGCCACAGCTAACTGAACCACCACCTGATACGCAACGTGTTAGCAGGAGGCAACATTTCACTAACATGGTGGAACAGTACGTGTGCACACCCCTCCACGTACTGACTGATGGTTCGGCCCCATTCAACTTCTGGGTCTCTAAATTGTCCACGTGGCCAGAGCTAGCCTTTTATGCCTTGGAGGTGCTGGCCTGCCCGGCAGCCAGCGTTTTGTCTGAACGTGTATTCAGCACGGCAGGGGGCGTCATTACAGACAAACGCAGCCGCCTGTCTACAGCCAATGTGGACAAGCTGACGTTCATAAAAATGAACCAGGCATGGATCCCACAGGACCTGTCCGTCCCTTGTCCAGATTAGACATTAACTACCTCCCCATAACCATATATTATTGGACTCCAGGGCACTTCCTCATTCAATCCTATTTTTATTTTCATTTTACCATTATATTGCGAGGCTACCCAAAGTTGAATGAACCTCTCCTCTGCCTGTGTGCTAGGCCTAAATATATGCCAATGGACTGTTGCAGTGGTGGCTGACATGAAGCCTGATTCTCTGCTATGACATGCAGACTAATTCTCTGCTGACATGAAGCCAGATTGTCTGTTACGGGACCTCTCTCCTCTGCCTGTGTGCTAGGCCTAAATATATGCCAATGGACTGTTGCGGTGGTGGCTGACGTGAAGCCTCATTCTCTGCTATGACATGCAGACTAATTCTCTGCTGACATGAAGCCAGATTGTCTGTTACGGGACCTCTCTCCTCTGCCTGGGTGCTGGGCCTAAATTTATGACAATGGACTGTTGCAGTGGTGGCTGACGTGAAGCCTGATTCTCTGCTATGACATGCAGACTGATTCTCTGCTGACATGAAGCCAGATTGTCTGTTACGGGACCTCTCTCCTCTGCCTGGGTGCTGGGCCTAAATTTATGACAATGGACTGTTGCAGTGGTGGCTGACGTGAAGCCTGATTCTCTGCTATGACATGCAGACTGATTCTCTGCTGACATGAAGCCAGATCCTCTGTTACGGGACCTCTCTCCTCTGCCTGGGTGCTGGGCCTAAATTTATGAAAATGGACTGTTGCAGTGGTGGGTGACGTGAAGCCTCATTCTCTGCTATGACATGCAGACTGATTCTCTGCTGACATGAAGCCAGATCGTCTGTTACGGGACCTCTCTGCTCTGCCTGTGTGCTAGGCCTAAATATATGCCAATGGACTGTTGCAGTGGTGGGTGACGTGAAGCCTCATTCTCTGCTATGACATGCAGACTGATTCTCTGCTGACATGAAGCCAGATCGTCTGTTACGGGACCTCTCTGCTCTGCCTGTGTGCTAGGCCTAAATATATGCCAATGGACTGTTGCAGTGGTGGGTGACGTGAAGCCTCATTCTCTGCTATGACATGCAGACTGATTCTCTGCTGACATGAAGCCAGATTGTCTGTTACGGGACCTCTCTGCTCTGCCTGTGTGCTAGGCCTAAATATATGCCAATGGACTGTTGCAGTGGTGGGTGACGTGAAGCCTCATTCTCTGCTATGACATGCAGACTGATTCTCTGCTGACATGAAGCCAGATTGTCTGTTACGGGACCTCTCTCCTCTGCCTGTGTGCTAGGCCTAAATATATGCCAATGGACTGTTGCAGTGGTGGGTGACGTGAAGCCTCATTCTCTGCTATGACATGCAGACTGATTCTCTGCTGACATGAAGCCAGATTGTCTGTTACGGGACCTCTCTCCTCTGCCTGTGTGCTAGGCCTAAATATATGCCAATGGACTGTTGCAGTGGTGGGTGACGTGAAGCCTCATTCTCTGCTATGACATGCAGACTGATTCTCTGCTGACATGAAGCCAGATTGTCTGTTACGGGACCTCTCTCCTCTGCCTGTGTGCTAGGCCTAAATATATGCCAATGGACTGTTGCAGTGGTGGCTGACGTGAAGCCTCATTCTCTGCTATGACATGCAGACTAATTCTCTGCTGACATGAAGCCAGATTGTCTGTTACGGGACCTCTCTCCTCTGCCTGTGTGCTAGGCCTAAATATATGCCAATGGACTGTTGCAGTGGTGGGTGACGTGAAGCCTCATTCTCTGCTATGACATGCAGACTGATTCTCTGCTGACATGAAGCCAGATTGTCTGTTACGGGACCTCTCTCCTCTGCCTGTGTGCTAGGCCTAAATATATGCCAATGGACTGTTGCAGTGGTGGCTGACGTGAAGCCTCATTCTCTGCTATGACATGCAGACTAATTCTCTGCTGACATGAAGCCAGATTGTCTGTTACGGGACCTCTCTCTTCTGCCTGGGTGCTGGGCCTAAATTTATGACAATGGACTGTTGCAGTGGTGGCTGACGTGAAGCCTGATTCTCTGCTATGACATGCAGACTGATTCTCTTCTGACATGAAGCCAGATCCTCTGTTACGGGACCTCTCTCCTCTGCCTGGGTGCTGGGCCTAAATTTATGACAATGGACTGTTGCAGTGGTGGCTGACGTGAAGCCTCATTCTCTGCTATGACATGCAGACTAATTCTCTGCTGACATGAAGCCAGATTGTCTGTTACGGGACCTCTCTCCTCTGCCTGGGTGCTGGGCCTAAATTTATGACAATGGACTGTTGCAGTGGTGGCTGACGTGAAGCCTGATTCTCTGCTATGACATGCAGACTGATTCTCTGCTGACATGAAGCCAGATCCTCTGTTACGGGACCTCTCTCCTCTGCCTGGGTGCTGGGCCTAAATTTATGACAATGGACTGTTGCAGTGGTGGCTGACGTGAAGCTTCATTCTCTGCTATGACATGCAGACTAATTCTCTGCTGACATGAAGCCAGATTGTCTGTTACGGGACCTCTCTCCTCTGCCTGGGTGCTGGGCCTAAATTTATGACAATGGACTGTTGCAGTGGTGGCTGACGTGAAGCCTGATTCTCTGCTATGACATGCAGACTGATTCTCTGCTGACATGAAGCCAGATCCTCTGTTACGGGACCTCTCTCCTCTGCCTGGGTGCTGGGCCTAAATTTATGAAAATGGACTCTTACAGTGGTGGGTGACGTGAAGCCTGATTCTCTGCTATGACATGAAGACTGATTCTCTGCTGACATGAAGCCAGATTGTCTGTTACGGGACCTCTCTCCTCTGCCTGGGTGCTGGGCCTAAATTTATGACAATGGACTGTTGCAGTGGTGGCTGACGTGAAGCCTGATTCTCTGCTATGACATGCAGACTGATTCTCTGCTGACATGAAGCCAGATCCTCTGTTACGGGACCTCTCTCCTCTGCCTGGGTGCTGGGCCTAAATTTATGAAAATGGACTCTTACAGTGGTGGGTGACGTGAAGCCTGATTCTCTGCTATGACATGAAGACTGATTCTCTGCTGACATGAAGCCAGATTGTCTGTTACGGGACCTCTCTCCTCTGCCTGGGTGCCGGGGCCTAAATATCTGAGAATGGACTGTTCCAGTGGTGGGTGACGGGAAGCCAGATTCTCTGCTATGGAACCTCTCTCCAATTGATTTTGGTTAATTTTTATTTATTTAATTTTTATTTTAATTCATTTCCCTATCCACATTTGTTTGCAGGGGATTTACCTACATGTTGCTGCCTTTTGCAGCCCTCTAGCCCTTTCCTGGGCTGTTTTACAGCCGTTTTAGTGCCGAAAAGTTCGGGTCCCCATTGACTTCAATGGGGTTCGGGTTCGGGACGAAGTTCGGATCGGGTTCGGATCCCGAACCCGAACATTTCCGGGATGTTCGGCCGAACTTCTCGAACCCGAACATCCAGGTGTTCGCTCAACTCTAGTGCCAATATTCAAAAAGGGGCCAAAAACAGAGCCTGGAAACTATAGGCCGGTAAGTTTAACATCTGTTGTGGGTAAACTGTTTGAAGGTTTTCTGAGAGATGCTATATTAGAGCATCTCAATGGAAATAAGCAAATAACGCCATATCAGCATGGCTTCATGAGGGACCGGTCATGTCAGACTAATTTAATCAGTTTCTATGAGGAGGTAAGTTCTAGACTTGACATCGGCGAATCAATGGATGTCGTATATCTGGACTTCTCCAAAGCATTTGACACTGTACCACATAAAAGGTTAGTATATAAAATGAGAATGCTCGGACTGGGAGAAAACATCTGTATGCGGGTAAGTAACTGGCTCAGTGATAGAAAACAGAGGGTGGTTATTAGTGGTACACACTCAGATTGGGTCACTGTCACTAGTGGGGTACCTCAGGGGTCAGTATTGGGCCCTATTCTCTTCAATATATTTATTAATAATCTTGTAGAAGGCTTGCATAGTAAAGTATCAATTTTCGCAGATGACACTAAAGTGTGTAAAGTAATTTACACTGATGAGGACAGTATACTACTACAGAGGGATCTGGATAGATTGGAGGCTTGGGCAGATAAGTGGCAGATGAGGTTTAACACTGATAAATGTAAAGTTATGCACATGGGAAGGAAAAATGCAAGTCACCCGTACATACTAAATGGTAAAACACTCGGTAACACTGACATGGAAAAGGATCTAGGAATTTTAATAAACAGCAAACTAAGCTGCAAAAACCAGTGTCAGGCAGCTGCTGCCAAGGCCAACAAGATAATGGGTTGCATCAGAAGGGGCATAGATTCCCGTGATAAGAACATAGTCCTACCACTTTACAAATCGCTAGTCAGACCACACATGGAGTACTGTGTACAGTTCTGGGCTCCTGTAAACAAGGCAGACATAGCAGAGCTGGAGAAGGTCCAGAGGAGGGCATCTAAAGTAATAACTGGAATGGGGCAAATACAGTACCCTGAAAGATTATCAAAATTAGGGTTATTCACTTTAGAAAAAAGACGACTGAGGGGAGATCTAATTAATATGTATAAATATATCAGGGGTCAGTACAGAGATCTATCCCATCAGCTATTTATCCCCAGGACTATGACTGTGACGAGGGGACATCCTCTGCGTCTGGAGGAAAGAAGGTTTGTACACAAACATAGAAAAGGATTCTTTACGGTAAGAGCAGTGAGACTATGGAACTCTCTGCCTGAGGAGGTGGTGATGGTGAGTACAATAAAGGAATTCAAGAGGGGCCTGGACGTATTTCTGGAGCTTAATAATATTACAGGCTATAGCTACAAGAGAGGGGTCGTTGATCCAGGGTGTTATTCTGATTGCCTGATTGGATTCGGGAAGGAATTTTTTATTCCCCTAAAGTGGAGAAAATTGGCTTCTACCTCACAGGTTTTTTTTTTTTGCCTTCCTCTGGATCAACTTGCAGGATAACAGGCCGAACTGCATGGACAAATGTCTTTTTACGGCCTTATGTACTATGTTACTATGTTACTATTATTGTAGGGCTTGTTTTTTGCAGGACAAGTTGCAGTTATTAATGGCATCATTTAAGGGTACACATTATTTGCTGATTTTATCTTTTATTAACTTTTTCTGGAATGGAAAAAATTGCTAAACTGAGTTTTTACGTTATAAATTTAGTTGTGTACACACACACACACAGTGCATTTATGCATTTATAGCCACATTTATTATTAAAGTGCGCCAACTTTGTGACATGAAAAGGTCACAGATTGCACGTTGTTGAAATGCAGGGGTGGTGGTGAGGGGGGATGGGGGATGGGGCAGGGGTGATAGCCCTGCCATATTTGTCATCTTTTATGCCAGAAGAACACTGAAATGTACACCAGCCAGGTGCAGCATCCAGCAGCATGCCAGGTTATTATAGGCCGACCTACACCACTGGGCTATGATAAATCAGATTCTGCCCGACAGGATTTTTTGTGTTTTACTACTTATAGTGCGATTATTCACTATATAGTGCTCTTACCTTTTTCTGTGGCTTAGTTTCTTTAAAAACCACACTTTTATAATATGTTAATTACCTCGCTACCAGCAAGTAGGGCGGTTACTTGCTGGTAGCCGCCACATCCTCCTTTAAAAAAAACACCCCCTCCTTCTGTTGATTGACAGGGCCAGCGAGTGCTCTCCTCCTCCGGCTTGCCCTGTCTGCATTCCAAATCTCGCGCCTGCGCCGTACCGGTCTTCAGTCGGCGCAGGCACACTGAGAGGAGGACGCTCGCTCGGCCGCTCCTTCCTCAGTGCGCCTGCGCCAATGACGTCATATATACACCCGGCGCAGGAGCACTGAGGAAAGAGCGGCCGAGCAAGCGTCCTCCTCTCAGTGCGCCTGTGCCGACTGAAGACCGGTACGGCGCAGGCGCGAGATTTGGAACGCAGACAGGGCCAGCCAGAGGAGGAGAGCGCTCGCTGGCCCTGTCAATCAACAGGAGGAGGGGGCTTTGTTTGAAAGGAGGAATGGGGTGGTTACCAGCAAGTAACTGCCCTACTTGCTGGTAGCGAGGTAATTAACATATTATAAAAGTGCGGTTTTTAAAGAAACTAAGCCACAGAAAAAGGTTAGAGCACTATATATTGAATAATCTCACTATAAGGATTTTAATTAGCCCAAAAATGAAAAATGACTTTTGGGGGGTGACAGAAGCCCGTTAAGGAAAAAAATGTTTTTACTTTGCCACATTCCAGGACCCATAAATTTCTTAATTTTTTTTTTTTTTTACAGAGTTGTGTGAGGGCTTGATTTTTGCAGAATGACTTCATTGGTTTCATTCTGAGGTACATATAACTTTTAATCCCCTTATATTTAGTTTTTTGGTGGCATGAAACAGCAATTTTGGCATGTTATGGAATTCATCACAGATGAGCAAACCAGTCGAGATTAGTTTCAGATCCAGTTCACCAAATTTTTCAAAAATTTGGTTGGGACTAGTGATGAGCGGGAGGTGCCATATTCGATTTCGCAATATTTTGCGAATATTCGATTGAATATTTGTGTTATATTCGTCGAAATCGAATATTCGTAATTATTCCAATTATCGCGAATAATATGCGATTTAATTAATCGTGTATTGCGATTTTTTTTCTTAGGCAACGTTTCTATGACTAATTGACTATGGCTAGGCTATATGTGAATTTTACGAATATTCTTAATATTGCTCTAACTTTGTCTTTTAGAATATTCGTAATATTCTAAAAGACAAAGTTAGAGCAATATTACAAATTTTCGTAAAATACACATATAGATTGGAATTTAGCTAATATAGTGCTATAATCCTTTTTTTTTCTCAATTTTTTATTGCCTCTTATGAACTTAAGTTTTGTAAAATATGTACACTATTAAAAAAATTACTATAGCAGTATATTAGCTAAATTACAATCTATATGTGTATTTTACGAATATTCTTAATATTGCTCTAACTTCGTCTTTTAGACTATTCGTAATATATTGCTCTAACTTCATCTTTTAGAATATTCCTTATATTGCTCTAACTTCTTCTTTTAAAATATTACGAATATTCTAAAAGACAAAGTTAGAGCATTAAGAATATACGTAAAAAGTTGAAATCGCAATTCGGTTATTATAACTTGAATTAATCGAATTGCGATTTCAACTTAGCATAAAAGACGAAGTTAAAGTTAGAGCAATATTAAGAATATACGTAAAAAGTTGAAATCGCTATTCGATTATTATAACGTGACTTAATCGAATTGTGATTTCAACCTAACACTGCTATATGCCGTATTCGTTAATTCTAGTCTAATATGGAATATAGCAGTGCTAAGTTGAAATTGCAATTCGATTATTAAAACTTGAATTAATTGGATTGCGATTACAACTTAGCACTGCTATATTACATATTAGGCTAGAATTAACGAATATGGGATATAGCAGTGTTAAGTTGAAATAGCAATTCGATTATTATAACTTGAATTAATCGATTTCAACGTAATTCTCAAATCCGACAGTACATTCTAGTATATGGAGACGTTCCCATGGTGATGGGGACGCTCCATGAGCGCAGAAGTCGGCAGAAGCGGCAACGGGCACTGACTGGAGCAGCCAGGAAGACAGAAATCCAAAGGACAGGTAAGAACTACTTTAGGGAAGTGGTAAAGTAAAAAATATAAAAAAATAAAATAAAAAAAGAATATTTGATTTCGCGAATATATAGAACTATATTCTAAATATTAGCGAAATCTCGAAGTTACGATATTCGAGAAAAAAAATTTGCAATTAGAATATTCGCGCTCAACACTAGTTCGGACCTACATCTGTTCAGGCTGAACCGAAGTTACTTCATTTGCCCTGAAAGTTGGTATATAACCCCTTCTAGCCTCACTATGACAGCAATAGTAAATGATTTCTGAGTGACTCTGACATACATAACTATGGGTAAATGCGCATTTGACGGAGGTTAAATACAGTATGTTTAAAAACACACTGCGCCGGCATACAGTACAGACCAAAAGTTTGGACACACCTTCTCATTCAAAGAGTTTTCTTTATTTTCATGACTATGAAAATTGTAGATTCACACTGAAGGCATCAAAACTATGAATTAACAAATGTGGAATTATATACATAACAAAAAAGTGTGAAACAATTGAAAATATGTCATATTCTAGGTTCTTCAAAGTAGCCACCTTTTGCTTTGATTACTGCTTTGCACATTCTTGGCATTCTCTTGATAAGCTTCAAGAGATAGTCAGGTTTAATAAGTGGGATTTCTTGCCTTATAAATGGGGTTGGGACCATCAGTTGCGTTGTGGAGAAGTCAGGTGGATACACAGCTGATAGTCCTACTGAATTGACTGTTAGAATTTGTATTATGGCAAGAAAAAAGCAGCTAAGTAAAGAAAAACGAGTGGCCATCATTACTTTAAGAAATGAAGGTCAGTCAGTCTGGAAAAATTGGGAAAACTTTGAAAGTGTCCCCAAGTGCAGTCACAAAAACCATCAAGCGCTACAAAAAAACTGGCTCACATGCGCCCCAGGAAAGGTAAACAAAGAGTCACCTCTGCTGCAGAGGATAAGTTCATCCGAGTCACCAGCCTCAGATATCGCAGGTTAACAGCAGCTCAGATTAGAGACCAGGTCAATGCCACACAGAGTTCTAGCAGCAGACACATCTCTAGAACAACTTTTAAGAGGAGACTGTGTGAATCATGGTAGAATATCTTCTAGGAAACCACTACTAAGGACAGGCAACAAGCAGAAGAGACTTGTTTGGGCTAAAGAACACAAGGAATGGACATTACACCAGTGGAAATCTGTGCTTTGGTCTGATGAGTCCAAATTTGAGATCTTTGGTTCCAACCACCATGTCTTTGTGCGACGCAGAAAAGGTGAACGGATGGACTCTACATGCCTGGTTGCCACCGTGAAGCATGGAGGAGGAGGTGTGATGGTGTGGGGGTGCTTTGCTGGTGACACTGTTGGGGATTTATTCAAAATTGAAGGCATACTGAACCAGCATGGCTATCACAGCATCTTGCAGCAGCATGCTATTCCATCCGGTTTGCGTTTAGTTGGACCATCATTTATTTTTCAACAGGACAATGACCCCCAAACACACCTCCAGGCTGTGTAAGGGCTATTTGACCATGAAGAAGAGTGATGGGGTGCTGCGCCAGATGACCTGGCCTCCACAGTCACCGGACCTGAACCCAATCGAGATGGTTTGGGGTGAGCTGGACCACAGAGTGAAGGCAAAAGGGCCAACAAGTGCTAAGCATCTCTGGGAACTCCTTCAAGACTGTTGGAAGACCATTTCAGGTGATTACCTCTTGAAGCTCATCAAGAGAATGCCAAGAGTGTGCAAAGCAGTAATCAAAGCAAAAGGTGGCTACTTTGAAGAACCTAGAATATGACATATTTTCAGTTGTTTCACACTTTTTTGTTATGTATATAATTCCACATGTGTTAATTCATAGTTTTGATGCCTTCAGTGTGAATCTACAATTTTCATAGTCATGAAAATAAAGAAAACTCTTTGAATGAGAAGGTGTGTCCAAACTTTTGGTCTGTACTGTACATAATCGAGTACTGTCTGCATGTCACTGATGTCCTCCTCAACAGTCTTTGGGTCAGGAGCGTGACCGCTCGCAACACCAGCTCCCACGATACTCTCCTCATCACTACTTGCCCGCCTACCAGAGGAAGCGGCGGATGTCTCCTCCACATCTTGGCTGGCCAGTAGCTGCTGACTGTCCTCTAGTAGCTGGTCCTCACTGTATAGTGGAGCTGAGCCACAGCATATAATATTTCTCTGTCTGAGGGAACAGAAAATGATAGAGGCAGGTGGAGGACAGAGCAGGGCACAGGGCCTGCTCCCTGGCCATGCCAACTAAGGGTTGTGTCTGACGAACCTACTGATTCTTGGCTGGGGGTGTCTGATGTCACTTGGGACAAAATGGATTACCGAGTCAACCATTCAAAAACCGCTGGGTTGCTGGTCAAGACACGACCACTAGATGACAGTCTGCTGCCACGCCCCCTTACTCTGCTGCAATCTGTGCCTGCGCCAGAAACAATTAGGCCTCTTCCACTCCCATGTGCAGGGCCTGGCACTTCTCTGTATGACATACTGTAAGATAAAATAAATAAATAGGAAATTAAAACACTCCAAAAAAGTCTGTAATTTTCTCACTTCACCACAAAACGGCTAATAAGCCTGTTTTATTTCCACTAATACATGCTAAAAAGTGCTTTACAACATATAACTGCACTGCTGAATGGTAAATAGTTTTTTTATTTTTTGCCACTAATACACTTTAAAAAGGGCTTTAGAACATATAACTGCACCACTGAACGGCAAATATATATATATTTTTGTGCCACTAATACACGCCAAAAAGTGCTTAGAACATATAACGGCACCGCTGAACGGAAAATATATACCAGTAATTTTTTGTTACTAATAAATGCAAAAAAGGGCTGTAACTTTCTCATTTCACCACATAACAGCAATTACTTTTTTTTGTGCCACTAATACATGCCACAAAAGGCTTTAGAACATATAACTGCACCACTGAACGGCAAATAATATATATTTTTGGCTACTAATACATGCCAAAGAGGGCTGTAATTTTCTCACTTCACCACACAACAGCAAATACTTTATTTTGTGCCACTAATACACGCAAACATGTGCTTTAGAACATATAACTGCACAGCTGAATGAAAAATATGTAATTTTTTTTCCATTAATAAATGAAAAAAAGGGCTGTAATTTTCTCACTTCACCACACAAAGGCAAATACATTTTTTTTTGTCCCACTAATACATGCCAAAAAGGACTTTAGAACATATAACTGCACCGCTGAACGGCAAATAATATATATTTTTTTGCCACTAATTCACACCAAAAAGGGCTTTAGAACATATAACTGCACCGCTGAACGGCAAATATATTTTTTTTGCCACTAATACACGCCAAAAAGGGCTGTAATTTTCTCACTTTACCACCCAACAGCAAATACTTTTGTTGTGTGCCACTAATACACTCCAAAAAGGGCTTTAGAACATATAACTTCACCGCTGAACGGCAAATAATATTTTTTTTTGCAACTAATATATGCCAAAAAGGGCTTTAGAACATAAAACTGCACCGCTGAACGGCAATTATTTTTATTTTTTTACTAATACACGCTAAAAAGGGCTTTAGAACATATAACTACAACGCTGAATGGCAAATATATATTTTTGGCACTAATATACGCCAAAAAGGGCTGTAATTTTTTCACTTCAACACAAAACGGCTAATAAGCACTTTTTTTCCACTAATACAAGCAAAAATAAAAATGCTTTAGAACATACAAGTGCACCGCATAAGGGCTAATAAGAAAGATTTCCTTGTAATAAACCCTTGGCTAATGGCTGTATCAAACAGCACTTGCACCCCAATAACAAGAACGGGTTGCTGGAATTACAGAGCTTTATAATGGCAATTTGGATCCGCAATCAGTGCAACAAGGGGTAATAGGATTGTTCCTATTACCCAGGCTGTAACCTCCCCTACTGAACCCTGTTCTGCTTCAATACTGTGAAATGATTCCTCCATATCCTTTCCCTGAACTTCTATACAGCAAAATAAAAGTTTTAAAGTCGTTTCTACCATTGTCCCTAGCATCTGCTGACATCTTTCCCTGCACTAAATACACTGGAAAATGGCTGAATCCAAGATGGCTGAGGCAATTTATAGGGCTGACATCACAGGGTTGGTGATGGCTGCATGCATGGCATTGTGGGTGATCCTTCGCTCCTAGAGTTCCTTGCTCCATGTCCTAACACATGCAGCAACCATTTTAGGAAAAAATGTGATTTGTTACCACGAAGCGTGAGGAAATTCGGATTAGTTGCAAATCAAATTTTTCCTTAAATACGGATCAAATTACACTTTGTCAACTTTGATTCGCTCATCTTTAATCGTTTTTCTGGCAGTCACTGTAAGACCTAACCACCCTCATTCACAGCCCAGCACAGAATGACGCTCTGCTCATTCTGAAAGGCAGCTCCCTGCCTGCTGCAG
This sequence comes from Bufo gargarizans, assembly GCF_014858855.1. NCBI lineage: Eukaryota > Metazoa > Chordata > Amphibia > Anura > Bufonidae > Bufo > Bufo gargarizans. The sequence continues at coordinate 99,479,456 of NC_058084.1, forward strand.
CATTGATTGGCTCATTCAGTCTGTCACCCTGGGAGCCAATGAGGGCAAGCCCCCCCCCCCCCCCACTTCCTCTCAGAGTCATGTGAGAACCTATTTTCTTCATCCCTAGTGCTTTTTTATCCGCCGACATATGCACTAAAATCTGAAAATATTCGGGTTCTTTTGCAATAGAAAAATAGCAAAGTTGTCCTTAGAATGCAGCATACAGGATAAATTACATGATACTTGTGTAGTACATGTCGTTATGGACATGGCAAAACCAAATATGTGGAGATATTATTTTTGCATTTTTTTCAATGGAAAAATGATAAATTTTTAACTTTGTGATTTTTTTTAATTAATAAATCTTTTAACTTTTTTAACTATAAACTATTCCCAAAAGGGAAATTAAATGGCAATCTTTTTATTGCTTCTAAAATACATTGCACTGCTTATGCAATATAATGAATTATACTGCCAATGCTTTACTAACAGTCACCAGCATGCTGTGCCCGAGAGGTGCAGCCTGCAAGGAATACACTGCAATTCAGCCTAGGACCTCCATTAGGCCCCAAGTTGCCATGTGAGGACCTCGGCCCCCACAATGTCATTTGTGTGATGCTGATGGTTGACAGAGGGAGCTACCTCTCTCTAAACCACTTACTGTAGATGCTGTTGTCACATCATCTAAGAGATTAAAGGGCCCAGATCAGCACTTCTGCTGGTCCAGGCCATTATAGCAGAAGCCCGGCTGTCATGTGAAAGCCAAGTTCCTGCTCTCTGCTGTACAGGAGACTTGTGCAAAGCTTAGACTAGGCTGCCATTAAAGGGTGGTGGCCTAGCTTAAGGCCCCTTAGTGACCGGCACAAGAAGGTGTTTTGATGTTCACTAAGGGGTTAAAAATGGACAAGGTACTGTAACAATAGTGTATAACACAGTTCTAGAATGAAATAGCTAATTATTGCATTCTTTACTGTCTGTTCCTTAATTTTTTTCTGCTCAATTCTTTATTTCTGGTTTTGTATGATTATGGATTAAGTTCTTTTCAACATTTTTTTTTATATATTTCTGATTTATTACTGTTTGGTCTTATGATAGATGTATTACTGTTTAGTCTTATCAATTTCTTTTCATGTCGTTAAAACTGCTAACATAAGCATACTAGTTACGAAATACATTTTTGCATGCAAATGTATTATTCTATCATGCTGCACAACTCCCAAAGAGCAAAACATAGATATAATTTAAGCAGTGAGTCTTTATTTTGGCATTATTTGTCATAACATCTTGTGTTACTGCTTTGTGCATAGATAGATAGATATACCTATCCTGAGTTCATTTTGTAAGCCAGGGCCCAAGAAAGAGGTCTCCTAGTGTATAGATTCACTGTGTAGAGAAAGGACCTATCTGAGTGAGGTTGCCTACTTGTGGAGAGTAGGCTCACTTAAGTTGACCAAAATGTTTGCTAAGACTCTGAAATGTATAATTATAGTAAATACAGTAGTATTGCAGTTTGCATATATCTTAGCCTTCCTGAAAGTTCCTGCAGAGATGGCAGCTACATGCTAACCATGCAGCTGCAGGAGCAAGAAAACCAGTGGCAGCAGGCTCCCCAAACAGAAATCAGAAATGTTTTTTGTTTTTATTTTATTTGCCTTCTCCATCACTGTATACACAGGCTTGGTTAACTGCATGAGCTGATGGGTCTTAGCAGAACAAGATTAGCTCTATGGTAAAGAGGCTCAACAGCCTCAGCAGCTGTACCGTATTCACCTAGTATCTGCCAGGCTGGTGGCAAACTCAGCAACCCTGAAAGTGACTTATCTCCCAGAGAACAAAAGGATTGTGCGTTATATGTAGATATTTGGCAGGCAGATCCTTCTTGCTGGCAAGTCTCTTAAAAGATCAATATTGGTGAATCTCTCAGGCAGAGATGATATATGATTGATCTCTTCAGCTTAGATGTGTGGCATTTTGGGGCAGTACCAGAAATCCACCACTTTTACTTGTTGTACAATTGAGAAGTCTGGAGCTATACAAAAGAGACTTTGAGCCAAATAAACACACACAGCACTTTGGCTACAACAGTTGTAAAATATATAGACTTTCTGTTAAGCTAATAATTATTCCTTACATATAATTCATTTAAACATATTCCTTTTATCTCTCTGTTCTTCTGTTTATACAGCCCACAGTATATTAGATAAGAATAGTGCTAGAATCTGCAGAATAAGCTGGGGAAGGTTAACCATCCATCAAGTTTCAGCCAGTATTTTTTGTAAATTGTTGTTTTGTGCTCAACAGCCATGTGATTAAATGGATCTGAAAGGAAATTGCAGTTTGCAGCAGTCAGTACCAGTCCCAAACAATTGCACTTAAAGATAGAATCTAATGGTTGTGATTTTGCCATGAGTTGACATTAATTAAGGACCCAAACTTGGGAAAAATGTTATTACCTTACTAATTATTGGAAAAAGATTAACGGGTGCTATTGAGGAGCTGGACTGCAAGTAATGCTCCCCACCAACTGAGCTGTAATTGGGAAAAAAGCCCAGATAAGAAATTGCGGGAAATGTGTGCCTAAACCACATGGATCTCTAATTGTGCCTACAACCAAGTTTTAGTAGTGCTTGAACTTCCATAACAAATTTCCTGCATGTTAAAGACTTGGTTTAACTGTGAAACCTGAAGTTACTTCAATGACAGATCTTATCTTCCAGTAGATCCTGAATGCACTGTCATTGACTTTCAGTTGCCTAATTGTTCTGTCAACATACAATACAGCTTGCCATAAAAGCCCTCCGAGAAGAGAAAAGATTGTTGTTGGAAAAATTATAGCAATACCTTGTAGCTAACTATGAATCCAGTATATCATTAGAAGCAATTATAGACTGTCAGCTTTATTACCCAGTCCAGATGGACAACAGCAGAAAGGGCACTAATGAATATGACTATTTTATCACAGTGGTACCCCAGACTTTCATAAAGCAAAATGAATTACCTGAAATTTGTCATTGATGGCTTACCCTCAGGATAAGTAATCTATAACAGATTGTTAGGGTACAACAACACTTTCTATGGATTAGCTGTTTTGGACAGCAAGGTTACATCAACTGTATAGTGGTCATGTTGGGGTACTGCAGCTTAACTCCTATTCTCTAATATGTGGCTCTCCAACAGTTGCAAAACGATGGCTCTCCACAGGCCCTCACAGATTCTGCCTGTTAGGGTATGCTAGGATTTTAGTTTTGCAATAGTTGGACAGCTACAGGTTGAGGAACACCATTATAGATCTAGCCTTCATTGCCATATGTTTACAGCCAGGTCCATAAATATTTATCTATACAGCACCCCAATGGATTTGAAATGAAACAAACAAGATGTGCTTTAATTGCAGACTTAATTTGAGGGTATTTACATCCAAAGTGGACCAAAAGTAATGGGACAATTGGCTTCTCAGCTGTTCCATGGCCAGGTGTGTGTTATTCCCTTATTATCCCAATTATAATGAGCAGATAAAAGGTCCAGAGTTAATTTCAAGTGTGCCATTTGCATTTGGAATCTGTTGCGGTCAACTCTCAAGATAAGATCTAAAGAGCTGTCACTATCAGTGAAGCAAGCCATAATTAGTCTGAAAAACAAAATAAACCCATCAGAGAGATAGCAAAAAGATTGGGCGTGGCCAAAACAACTGTTTGGAACATTCTTAAAAAGAAGGAACGCACTGGTGAGCTCAGCAACACCAAAAGACCCGGAAGACCACGGAAAACAACTGTGGTAGATGACCGAATAATTATTTCCCTGCTGAAGAGAACACCCTTCACAACAGTTGGCAAGATCAAGAACACTCTACAGGAGGTAGGTGTATGTGTTTCAAAGTCAACAATCAAGAGAAGACTTTACCAGAGTGAATACAGAGGGTTTACCACAAGATGTAAATCATTGGAGAGCCTCAAAAACAGGAAGGCCAGATTTGAGTTTGCCAAACAACATCTAAAAAATGCCTTCACAGTTCTGGAACAACATCCTATGGACAGATGAGACCAAGATCAACTTGTACCAGAGTGATGGGAAGATAAGAATATGGAGAAGGAAAGGAACTGCTCATGATCCTAAGCATAGTACCTCATCAGTGAAGCATGGTGTTGGTAGTGTCATGGCGTGGGCATGTATGGCTGCCAATGGAACTGGTTCTCTTGTATTTTTTGATGATGTGACTGCTGACAGAAGCAGCAGGATGAATTCTGAAGTGTTTCGGGCAATATTATCTGCTCATATTCAACCAAATGCTTTCAAACCAGCACCTGACCTGAATCCGATTGAGCATACATTTCACTTGCTGTAATTACCCTCAAATTAAAGCTGACAGTCTGCAGTTAAAGCACATCCTGTTTGTTTCATTTCAAATCCATTGTGGTGGTGCATACAGCCAAAAATGTTAGAATTGTGCTGAGGTCCCAATATTTATGGACCTGACTATATATGTCCATTTATCAAGGTATGCATGGAGTTGCCACAGCGTGAGAATCATAAATTGAACATCACTCCGATGGGATAACAAGATCAATTTGGTATCATTCTTTTTAATATTGTATTATTTAAAGGGCTTCTGTCACCCCCCAAAACTCATTTTTCATTTTTGGGCAAATTAAAATCCTTATTGGACGACTATTCCCTATATATGGCTCTTACCTTGTTCTGTGGCTTGGTTTCACAAAAAATCGAGCTTTTAAAATATGCAAATGACTTCTCTACCAGCAAGTAGGGCGTTTACTTGCTGGTAGCCGCCACATCCTCCTTTCAAAAAAACGCCCCCTCCTCCTGTTGATTGACAGGACCAGCGAGTGCTCTCCTCCTCCGGCTGGCCCCATCTGCAATTCAAATCCCTTGCCTGCGCCTTATGTGTCTTCATTTGGCGCAGGCGCTCTGAGAGAAGGACGCCCGGTTCCTCAGCACTTGCAAATTGCTAATTATGTTAAAAAAGGGCTATTTTCTGGCTGCAGAGAGCCTTTGTAGTGGTGTAGAACACTGTGCCTTGCAGTAACACGCAAAGGGAGTCTGCTTTGGTAGTGAAATAATGTTGTGAGTCCGTTTGACATGCAGATGACAGGCGTCGCTCTTAGAATCACTGCATACTTCACTTGTTTGGGCAGGCATGGGGCTGACCAAATAACTCAAGCATGAACTCAGCTTGTAAGTTGATGTTAGCGCCAGGAAGAAGCGCACTCCTTTTACACCGTTGTCAGCTGATTCCACATAGATGTTTACAGAACCTGTTCTATTAAATGCTTATACAAGTAGAGCCCCCCGATAGAGTGAAGAGGGTGTCAGCAGTAAGTTTGTGTTGACGTCGCAGTAAGTTTGTGTTGATGTCACTGATTAATTTACCATTCGTCTGATCCGTCATAACATTAACCGAATGCACCGAATTCCATTATCCTTCCATTGTTGAAATGTTTTATGTGAAACAGGCTTTTTTCCCTGAAACTGGATGGGTGATTGTAGATCTCCTTTTGCTGTATGGACCAAATTACGTTGTCTTGGGTCGAGCAACAAACATAATGAAGACCTGATGACAACACACCAGCGGACTTTGCCTTTACCATCTATTCACAATTAAATCAAGCAGCTTAAGTAAGTTGAAAATATTTATGTGTTTTTATCTGCTCCATCTGTATTCGATCTCCACAGCACACAAAACATGACAGGAGAGCCCCTGCTTTGGAGTCCAAGTTCAGTTTCTTAAGATCAGGAGTTCCATCAGAATTGTGTGTAACATTCTTGCTCCCTGTGCAAAGCCATAACTAAAGGACTCCGTAGGCATACACATCAGAGGAATCTGAAGCTGGTTGCCCCATTTTAATTCAGGAGCAGTAAACAGCAGGAAGCAAATAGAGGTGGCTGAACTCCGCTGCTCTGTATCTCTTGTGAAGTCAATGTCTCCAACTATGCCCCTCTTGCGATTTACAGCAAATTCATTATTTTCATGTAGAGATCCAAGAATTATGATGGAGACATGTAGTGTATGCAAGCCATGTGCGACCCCTCTCATCACTCTCACGCTGTTCTGCATCTGGTTTGCTTCGGCGAAAGGAGTCACACTAAAGGCTACACTACACTAAAGTCTTTTCAACAGATAACATCAGTGTCACGGGGTAGTGTAACGGGTATAAAGATAGAGTGGAGGTGCACCCCTGAGCTGACACCCGGTCCCCTGTCCCTGCCTACTTGCACCACCCGCCCTAGGTGACGGGCACAACTGGGCGACAGTCCCTGACCTGAGTAAGTGCAAGCAGAGAGATAGAAACATCAGGGAAGCGGACAGCCAATGAGAGGTAGCACTCGAGCGGACAGAGGTGGAACAAGCAAGGTACCACCAAAAACGGAAGGGCAAGGCGGGTCAACTAGCCGGGGTCAGTCTAGTAGGTCATGTCAGTACGAGGGAGGAGACAGAGACAGATCTGCTAGTGGGCCGAGGTCAAAATCCAGGAGGTCACGTCAGTACAAGAGAAGAGGCAAAGACAAAACCTAAAAGCAAGCCGAGGTCAAAATCCGAGAGGTAGCGTCAAGGTTCAGGGAGCAGGCAGAAGAGGTGTCAGGAAGCAGATCAAGGGTCAAATCCAAAAGTAAGCTTAATAACAATAATACTACACAGCCTAAGGGACCAAAATCACAGGCAACCTGTACCCAGCAGGTTGTCTGTATTTATAGTGGGGAGTGAGGGTCATATGACATGGCCAGCGTCGCATGACCAACAGACAGACAAGTCGAGCACCGAGTGATCAGCTTGGCGCTCAAGGCAGACCTAGGAGCAGGGAGCCTCCCAGCTAGCAAACACCGCCCTTGGAACCTTGCCGAACACAGATCACCGCTCCCGAAGCTAAGCAGCAGGTCTGTGGCTGATGGGAGACCAAGTGTGCCTTCGGCACCCCGTTACAATCAGTTCATACAGAACAAAGTCTACAATCACCCATAAATTTTCCCAACATTTTTTTCCCACTTTTACACTACACTAAGGGCTTTTCAACATATAACATCAGTTCATACAGAACAAAGTCTACAATCACCCATCAATTTTCCCCAAACCTGTTTCACATAAAACATTTTACAACTAGGTAATTTGGTCCATGAATTGCAATTAGGCCCTTAGTTTTTTTTCTACTTTTACACAACACAAAATGCTTTTCAACAGATAAGTGTAACGCTTGACGGCAAATACTGTATATTTTTATTTTGCCACTAATACACAACAAATTGGGCTTTAGAGTATAGCACTGCACTGCACAAGGGCAATTAGGCCCTAGTTTTTATTTAAACTTTTACAGAACACAACAGGCTTTTCAACAGATAAGTGCAACACTGGACGGTGAATATATTTGTATTTTGCCAGTAATACACAGCAATCTGGGTTGTAAAATATCTTGCTGCACCGCTGAACGGCAATTAGGCTCTAATTTCTTTCTATTTTTACACAAAAGGCTTTTCAAGACATAAGTGTAACGATGAAAGGCAAATATATTTGTATTTCGCCACTAATACACGGCATGGGCTGTAAAATATCTCACTGCACCGCCGAGCTGCAAATATATTTTTCCTTTTTCCACTAATACACGCAAAAAAGGGCTTTAAAACAGATAACTGCACCGCTGAGCGGCAAATACATTTTTATTTTTGCCACTAATACACACAAAAAGGGCTGTATTTTTCACACTTCACCACACAACGGCTAATAAGCCCTTTATCCCACTAATACAACATAGAAATATTTCCTTGTAATTATACCTGTTAATGTCTGTATCAAACAGCACTTGCACCCTAATAAGAACGGGTTGCTGGAATTACAGAGCTGTATAATGGCACTTTGGGCGCCCAGTCAGTCCTGAAAGGTCTAATAGGAATGTTCCTATTACCCGAGCTGTCACCTCCTCAAATGAAGCCTGTGATGTGGATTGATTCCTCCCTATCCTTTCCCTACACCTTGAATAATCTTTCCCTGCACTTTTGTTTTTTTGCACAAAGACATTTTTTCTATCACTGTCCTTAACGCCTGCACACACGTCTCTCCTTGCACTAAGTACGCTGGTGAATTTTAGAATCCAAGATGACTGCTGTATTTATAGGGCTGTGACATCACAGGCCTGGCTGGCTGCTGATTGGCTGCATGCATGTCAGTATGGGTGATCCCAGAGTTCCTTTCTCCATGTCCTCACACATGCAGTAGCCATTTTAGCAAAAATTGTGATTCGTTACCACAAAGCACGGGGAAATTAGCATTCAAAGCGAATCAAATTTTTCCTGAAATTCGGAACGATTTCCACTTCATTAGCTTTGATTCACTCATCTCTAGTCTCAACTACCAGACGTTAAGGTCTATATTAATGTATTTTCACCTACGTGGCACAGCCACATTCTACTGCAAAATAGTGTCTTATTTATTGTGTGACATGTTCATTGACCATCTGCACCGCAATTTAGCATAATTTGTACCCTGTACGTCAATTTATCAAAGTAGAGTAACAGGAAGAAGTGGCTATTGCTTGGCCAGCATTTAGATGCATTTATAAAATGCAGCTTTTAAAAAAAAAAAAAAATCACAAAAAATTGTAATTGTCAATTAAAGAATCAATTAAAAGAAAATGCATACATTCATACATTTTCTATGTAGGTCAGTAAATTAGCAAAGCTTTAATTTACATGTTGAGTACAATGATGCAATTTTTAAAACCTTTTGGCCTCTATCTAATACTCCTGAGGTGTCATTTTTTTTGCCGATGTTAAATGGGCTTTTCCAAGTTATAGACATTAAAGGGGTTCTCTGGGACTTAAGAAAACAAAAATACTTAAATATTACTTTATTATAAATATATTCTCAAATACCTTTCATTATTTATAATGGCTCGTTTTGTCTTGGAAGCAATCATCAGGGGAAACAAAATGGCTGCTGTCCCATTAATTCACACAAAACCTGTCCTGGTCACACATGAGGAAAAGAGCTGAGGTAAGGAGCTGTCTCATCCTCCTCCTCTTCTCTACTTGTCAGGGATTATGATCCTGAATACAGATGATAAGAACTTTAGCTGAATCTTTGGGGAATTTAGTTCATGAGGACACATGAAGTACAGAGATGAAGGACAGGACAGGCTGTGGTAATGGAGATGGTATACAAGTGCTGCTGCTCATTTTTACACCACTCACTCCAGTTTTGAAGGTGGTAAGGTGCAATAATTAGTTTCACTCCAGATTTATCACTGCCACTTTTTTTAAAAGTCACCAAATCAGCAGGAGGTGGCATAAGAACAACTAGAACAGCATTTTTAGACAAAACTATTAGGTTTACAGATACATCAAATTTAACGACTTGTGCCATTTGATAAATATGGAGCACGATACGCCAACACAGACTCAAGCAAAACAGACTTCAAATATTACTAAGATAAATTATCACCATTGTCTTCATGTGATAACCCCATTAGCCTTCATATAGACTTTACTGGCTCAAAGCTCCTTTACACTGGCCGAGCATCATAGAAGTAATTAAATTTTCATGCAGTCACCTAAATCATCGTTTGATGGCAGAAGATTGTGCCATCTTAACAGCCTCTGTTGCAGTCAAAAAATGATTCTGTGTGGGGACGAGTGGTGGCATCAATCACTGCTCCCTATACTGTGGAGAAGATCACTGCATGTAAAAGCCAACCTCCAGTGGAGTTGCTAGGGCTGGTGTCACCCGATGCGGTAGAAAATGGTGTCACCCCCCCTGGGACGAGTCACGTAGGGGACGTCCATCAAGCTCCGCCCTGCCGCCGCCGCACCGCTGACATCCCTTCACTGAGCCTGCCGACCGACCCAAGCGGTAACTCGGGGAGGGGAGGGTTTGGACAGTAAACAAACCGCTGACATGGGGGGGGGGGCTAGGCAGACAGATTGGCAACAGGGGGGGAATTTTTTTTGGGGGGATCCGGGGTGCTAGCAGGCAGATCGACAACAGGGGGGGGGTCGGATAGAAAAATTTGAGAACAGGTTCCCTACTCAACGGCGGACGCGGGGCGCCACGACACGTACACCATATATATCCAACACACATACCCATAAATACACCATATACATGGTACACATACATAAATACACTATACAATACAGCAGCACGTACCTCTCACGTACCTCTCCCATCTGTCTGGGCTAGGCAGACAGATTGGCAACAGGGGGGGAATTTTTTTGGGGGGGATCCGGGGTGCTAGCAGGCAGATCGACAACGGGGGGGGGGGGTCGGATAGAAAAATTTGAGAACAGGTTCCCTACTCAACGGCGGACGCGGGGCGCCACGACACGTACACCATATATATCCAACACACATACCCATAAATACACCATATACATGGTACACATACATAAATACACTATACAATACAGCAGCACGTACCTCTCACATCCAGGGCCTCCAGGTGACGGCTCCTCCGATGTAGATCTTCTCTGCCATCATCTTCTTCATTTGGTCCAGACACTTCTTTCAGCCGCGTCTCGTCTCTGCAGAGTGTGACACATGGACATCTTAGTGTCTTCACTTTTCTATCATCCCCCAACCTGGAGTCCCCACAGTGTTATCCTGCAGCTCGCTGTGCTCCCCAATACCCCCGAAATAATAGTGCCCCCATAGTAATGGTGCTCCTCATAATCCCACCATTAGTAATTCCCTTCTAGAGTGCCATAATTAGTAATACTGCCCGCTACACTGCCCCACATTAAGTAATATGCCCCCCCACATTAAGTAATATGCCCCCCTACACTGCCCCACATTAAGTAATATGCCCCCCCCACATTTCCCCACATTAAGTAATATGCCCCCCACACTGCTCCACATTAAGTAATATGCCCCCCACACACTGCCCCACATTAAGTAATATGCCGCCCACACTGCCCCACATTAAGTAATATGTCCCCCCACACTACCCCACATTAAAGGGGTTTTGCACTTTGTTTTAACTGATGATCTATCCTCTGGATAGATCATCAGCATCTGATCAGCAGGGGTCCGACACGCGGGATCCCCGCCAATCAGCTGTTTGAGAAGGCAGCGGCGCTCCAGCAGCGCCACAGCCTTCTCACGGTTTACCGCTGGCCCAGTGACGTCACGACTAGTATCAACTAGCGTGGGAGGGGCTAAGCTCTGTTTACTTGAATGGACCTTAGACGCGCCCAGGCCAGTTGATACTAGTCGTGACGTCACTGGGCCAGCGGCGCTGCTGCCTTCTCAAACTACTGATCGGTGGGGGTTCCGGGTGTCGGACCCCGCTGATCAGATGCTGATGATCTATCCAGAGGATAGATCATCAGTTAAAACAAAGTGGAGAACCCCTTTAAGTAATATGCCCCACCACACTGCCCTCAATCATGTAATTTGCCCCCCACTAAGTAATTTGCCCCCACACTGCCCTCCATTATGTAGTTTGCGGCATTTCCACCATCTGTTCAAGCTTTACCCTGGCTGGACCTGGAGGCCCAAACCCCCGCCCCCCCTAAATATAATAAATACTATAATGGGGTATTAAATTAAATCTAAATATAAAGTCAATATGCGCTCTCTGCACTACCTACCACACCTCCTCCTCCCTCAGGCGCTGGCAGTGGCAGGTCTGGCTGGCTGTGTGAGTGAGTCACCACCCAATCCATTAGCTCCAGACTCCAGTCCTGGGCCTGCAGGCTGCTCCTGCAGTGCAGCCGCGGCGGCACTACTCACCAGGTAGTCACACCCCCTTCTCCACGTGACGGCCGGACCGACGTGCTTGCTAGTGAGTAAGGAGTAGTGATGGGAAGTTCGGGTCTTTTAGGTGAATCGGTTCATTTGAATCAGCTCATTCAAATGAACCGATTCATGAATCGGATCTTCGGTTCACTTGCTGAGTCGCTGACTGCTGAGCTGAGTTGACTCGCAAGTGAACCGAAGACACTAGATGCCGGTGCGCATGCGCAGATGCTATACATTCGATTCACTTGCTGCTGACTCAGTGCAGTCGGCTCTTCAGCTCTCTAATTAGTAATGAGTCAGGATCAGGAAGAGTGATTTATTATAGTGATAGTGAAGGGAAGCTGAGGCTGACGCCGGACAGGAGGACTCAGGAGTCAGAAGCTGTCACTGTGGTGTGCAATGTGCATTGTTACCCACAGTGACAACAGTCTGACACTGACAGTAGTACAATGAACCAAGTGAAGTGAAATGTGAATGCACGCACAGGGAAAGCTATGTGCTGAATTGATAACAGTATTACAGTAACACTGGCTGATAATAAAATAGTCCCCACAGTCATCACTCAGGAAAATAACTAGTGTGCAATTTGTGCACGATTTTCTAATAAACCTGAAGAGCGAATGTCACCCTGTCGGATCCGTCCTGCCACCCCTCCATCCCCGGATCCCATTGACTATAATGGGGACGGGGGTGGAGCTCCAGCACGGCAGTTCGCGGTGAGAGGCCGCCGGACTAAAAAGTTGGACATGCAGGACTTTTAGTCCGGCGGCCTTTCTCCATGCACTGCCGTGCTGCGCCGGAGCTCCACCCCCGTCCCCATTATAGTCAATGGGGACGGAACGGTGGTCTGGCGAAATAATGGCAGGATGGATCTGACAGGGTGAACAGCCTGTCGGATCCGTCATGCCGCTAGTGTGAAAGTAGCCTTACAATCTCATGGCTTCTGAGCAACAGATCGCGTGGTCTTCACAGTCATCTGCTGCCCAGAAACCATGATTCTGTAGGGGGACGAGCAGTAGCCACCCCTCATCCACATGGCTCACGGGCTCAATATAGAGGAAGATAAAGATATAACACACTCCGTCTCCCACATGAACGGTGACATCTCTTGACAGCCAATTTGATCCTAAAGGGTTAATTCAACCTGGAATCTAAACTCTGTGTCATCTGTCACTTCTCTCTCTGCTCCTATCCCTTAATCGTATAACTGCTGCAACAAAAGCAGCCAGACAGCCTCAGTGTAAACTGTTCTACATCTACAGTCTGACTCACGGCTCTTTTAACTCAAAGAATCGAATGAGTCACAAACTAAGTCGGATCTTTAGATTCTTTTAACTTGTGACTCATTCGATTCATTTCTATTCTTAGACTCCCTGCACTTGTGTGACTCAGACAGAGCTGCTAGTATGCTTGCCTTGCCCCCTCAGCTCTGATTGGTTGGTAGGCGGGGAGGGGTGGGGCTGGCAGAAGCCAGCTTCCACTCTAAGATCATATTACGCTCCTCCCGAGTACCTCCCTCAGGCTCCCTGCTGCCAGCGTGAGGTGAGCGGCTCTGCATTGTCTGTGTGCTGTTGTGTGACTGAGCTGAGCCGTTTCAAAACGGATCGGATCAGTCAAGGAGAACTCCGGCGGCCGGCGGGTGACACCCCATCAGACTGGTGTCACCCGGTGCGGCCCGCACCCGCCGCACCCCCCTCGCAATGCCACTGCCAACCTCCATTTAACTAATGAGAAAGCACTTGCCAGAAAGGGACACTTCCTTCTCGACAATCATCTGCTCAATTGTGCAGTGTAAAGGGGCCTACTATAAGTATTACATTATTTATTGCAGTACATTGCAATACAGTTAAAAATGTATAACTTCTAAGCATATGCAAAATGGATATTCTTTTGACACACATTTGGTTTGTGCAGTGTATGGGAATAACTGCATATACAAGAGGAGCAGTTAAGTATAAAACGAAAGTATAAACTGAGTGTAGTGTCCAACTACATGTGAACAGAGCATAAAAACTGAATAAAAAGGCACACTACTGGTGATCTTTTCAATTTAGTTTTCCAGATCAATTGCTCCAATATATCATTTAAAGGGGTTGTCCGGGTTCAGAGCTGAACCCGGACATCCCTCCATTTTCACCCCGGCAGCCCCCCTGACGTGAGCATCGGAGCAGTTCATGCTCCGATGCTCTCCTTTGCCCTACGCTAAATTGCACAGGGCAAAGGCATTTTTAGGAGTTCCGGTGACGTACCGGGGCTCTCCATGGGGCTGACAGGAACCCCGGTGATGTCACCGGCACTGAAGGGTGGGATTTAGCTCTGCCCTAGCCAGTAAAATGGCTAGGGCAGAGCTAAAGCCCGCCCCTCAGAGCCGGTGACGTCACCGAACACACTGCCGGGCAGAAGTTACCACCCGGCAGTGTGTTATTGAAAACAAAAGAGGCCGTGCCCTGCGCGATTTAGCGCAGGGTACAGGAGCGCATCGGAGCATGAGATGCTCCGATGCTAGGCTTAGGGATGCTGCCGGGGTGAAAATAAGGGTATGTCCGGGTTCAGCTCTGAACCCGGACAACCCCTTTAAGATGAGTTACAATAGATTAAAAAAAAATTCTATGTTTCTAAGTTAGCATTAAAAGCTTTCTTTCTACTTAGTAGCAATGCTGAACAATCAGATTTTAAGTTCTAAAAGGAATATCTGCAACTCAGCACCAGAAAACATCAGAACTTGAAACAGAATAAAAAAAGGGCTCCATATTACCCAACGGACACTGAATGTATTATGTTTCCATCTAATTTGCCATTTGATGAATTTCAGTTATAAACCCTGTTACTGATCATGTCTTGAGAAAAAAGGTGGATCTGAAAGAAAAACACTGAAAACCTAGTGACAGTAACCTACAGGATGTCTACGGAAAGTAACCTTTTGACTTTTAGATGCAAAGTTTCACCCGAGCTAGAGCATGAACTGATCCACTAACTCATATAAGTGATATCACCTAAAATGAGAAGCTGAGTAAATTCAATGGTTGTGTGTCAAGTACTTCCAGTGGAATAGAAATTAAAGAACCTCTGTCAGCATGATCAATGCTATTAAACGAGGCATACTGCCTGGTAGGGTTGATCATGCTGAGTAAAACAAGGATACTGAAGGAAACCGCAGTACTCCTAATTCTTCAAAGATTCTGCATTTTATTCACCAAAACGTGCAATGTTTTGACCCTACAAGGTCTTTTTCCAACAATGAGTGAGGTGTGCATACAAAGATATCTATATATATACACTCACCTAAAGAATTATTAGGAACACCTGTTCTATTTCTCATTAATGCGATTATCTATTCAACCAATCACATGGCAGTTGCTTGTAGGGTTGTGGTCCTGGTCAAGACAATCTCCTGAACTCCAAACTGAATGTCAGAATGGGAAAGAAAGGTGGGCTACAACAGCAGAAGACCCCACCGGGTACCACTCATCTCCACTACAAATAGGAAAAGGAGGCTACAATTTGCACAAGCTCACCAAAATTGGACTGTTGAAGACTGGAAAAATGTTGCCTGGTCTGATGAGTCTCGATTTCTGTTGAGACATTCAAATGGTAGAGTCCGAATTTGGTGTAAACAGAATGAGAACATGTATCCATCATGCCTTGTTACCACTGTGGAGGCTGGTGGTGGTGGTGTAATGGTGTGGGGGATGTTTTCTGTCACTTTTTACAAATTGACCCCTTAACACGTGTTGAGGCACAATTAGACTAGTTATTTACAATTGGTCACTAGGACCAGTAGTTGTCTCTGGGTTGACACGTGTTATATCTTATATTTAAAATATATATCATTTATTTCTTATCCCTAAAAATTGCTACCTAGAACTAACATGGTTAAAAATATTAGCTGTGTCTGCACTGCCGCTCTGATGGGCCTAGTTTTGACAATGTAGCTGGCTAGAGCACTGCACTACACTTTAATCTGCCTGATTCGCTCCTCTGTTATCACACGGCATCCGCCGTGCGCTACCCTGGGATCAGTGAGTGCACCTCCTAGCGCTCCCTATACGCTCATTCTAATTGCTTGGCCATAGCTTGGCAGAACACTAGCTGGCTAAAACACATTAATTACAATCTGCCCCCCGACATGTTTCGCCAAACACTTGGCGTCTTCAGAGGTTTGGGCAGTGGACTGTGATGGGGGCGGGACCAGGCTTTTAAAACCTAGTAACTGTTTTGTTACTCATTGTGTTTTTTGACCAATCTATGTCCACTTCTTAGGATCTATCTATCCAGTAGTACCTCCCACACTTCAATTATCCAATGCGCATCGGCTCTGCTACTGCACTTGCGTTCACACTTATTGCATACCATGATTAATAGTTGGTAGTGCGCATGTCTGGGCACTTAGTACTCTTAGCGATCTACTGCTACTGCGCATGCGTTCATAGTTAAACATTAAGTCCTCACTGTCTCCTACGCATGCGTGTATTTGCCTTCCAGGTTATTAATTGACTAAGTATTGTGCCTTCAGTGCGCATGTCTGGACACTTAGACATTGAATGGGGGGGTTCCTCCCGATCTGCGCTTGCGTCTGGTGATGGTTCGGTCTCACAGCATCTCCTTCTGCGCATGCGTCAGGACTTTGACACTCCAAGGGCTCCGTACCCTCCAATGCCCATATTTGCCTCACCAGTTGAGTATTTGCTGTATGCTTTACCTCCAGTGCGCGTGTCAATGCACTTTTATTTGCAATGGATTATTTCTATCATTGCATGCTTGCGTAAGGCGACAGGGACCCACTCTTATTTCCTTCTGCGCATGCGTCATAACTTAGCCGTTTACTGGGTGACATATTCGCTTATGCGCATGTCTGGACACTTAGATATTGGATGAGGGGTTCCTACCAATCTGCGCTTGCGTTAGGTGATGGTGCGGAATCATGCCATCTCCTTCTGCGCACCTATACCCAATGTTAATACTAATATATCATAACCTTCTATTCCATATGCTTATAGTTGACAATTGACTCATCATGCCTACTGATTATGATATCCCTATACTTTTTTACAGGTGGTCCTGGATCTCATCCTTCCATCCTGACCAATACTGGGTTGGTAAGTATATATGTATATTTATTAGTTGTATCTATCTTTAATTTTACTTACAGTGGATTCATATAGGTTCCATTTAATTTTATAAAGATTATCCTAAACTCTTGAACTGTATTTTCTTGGTCGTTTTACAGGTTTTAAAACTAGTTAGCCGCCTTACTCTTACTCATTATATAGTTCAATAGATAGTATATCTCTATTACAGTTTATAATTTTTAATTACAGAATTACCAGAATCTTTCTTCAGAGGAACGAAAATCATGAGGGGCCAGACTACCCAGATGGTATATCCATCGGGTTTCCTCTTGTTGTAGTCTCTTGTCTAGGTTCCCCATTCTCAGGCCTAGCTTCAATTTTTAATACCCCATATTTTTTAAGTCTGGGTATTTCCATTGTGTTTGGTTTGTATGTGTCTTGAGAGGGGTGTATCGCCAGTCGTATTTATTGTACTAGGATATTTAGAGATACACCTCCTCAGTTCCTGTGTTGTCTTACCCACATAAATTTTGGGGCAACCGTAGTGTATGGCATACACTACTCCCGTAGATTTACAGTTGGTGTATTCTCTAATCTGGTATTTTTTATTATCAACTGGATTTATGAATTCCTTTTTTGGTATCATTTTTTTGCAGAATATGTAGCTAATGTAGTCTTAATATATTCCGTATCTTCTCGTGTTGCCCATCAAAATTTCCTATGCACCGTACTATTCTCCCATTTTGTTTTCTGATTGTTGTTTACTGTCAAGAAGCAGAGTAGTTCTATTGCTTTTTTTAGCCCGATTGTACGCATAGTGCAATGTTTTTTTAGGGTACCCTCTAGATAAAAACCTGTCATATAGAAGTTTACACTCTTCCTCAAACCCTTCATTTGTGGAGCAATTCCTTTTTGCTCGAATGTATTGTCCGATTGGGATTCCTTTTTTAAGGGTAATGGGGTGATGACTTTCCCAATGGAGTAGGCTGTTTGTAGAGGTAGGCTTTCTATATATAGTGGTTTTGACACTCCCATCATCCTGCAGGACAATCGTAAGGTCTAATGTTTTCTTATCTATTTCGGCTGTGAATCTGAGACCTAGTAAATTATTATTAAGTTCCTTAACAAAATTAAGAAAATGTGTGATGGTGCTATCCCATAAAATTGAAACTACCCCAGTATAATATGTGCTTAGTGAACTTGTGATACTCTTCAGTGAATACTGTACGTTCCTCCAACCACCCTAAAAATAAATTTGCAAAACTTGGTGCACAAATCGTCCCCATTGCTGTCCCAGTGGTCTGTAAATAAAACTTACAATCAAAAATAAAATATTGTTTGTTAATAGAAATTGCAGTAGTGATAAAACAAAATTATTGTGCTCTTGATACTGTGTGTCTTTTGTGTTCAAATAATACTTAATTGCTTCTAGGTCCAGAGACTCGCTATCAAGGTAATCCTATTGACCTGGATGTCCTGGATTTTGGTCAATGTGGGATGTTTTCAGGACACACTTTAGGCCCCTTAGTGCCAATTTGCCATCGTTTAAATGCCACAGGCTACCTGAGCATTGTTTCTGACCATGTCCCTCCCTTCATGACCACCCTGTACCCATCCTCTGATGGCTACTTCCAGCAGGATAATGCACCATGTCACAAAGCTCAAATCATTTCAAATTGGTTTCTTGAACATGACAATGAGTTCACTGTACTAAAATGGCCCCCACAGTCACCAGATCTCAACCCAATAGAGCATCTTTGGGATGTGGTGGAACAAGAGCTTCATGCCCTGGATGTGCATCCCTCAAATGTCCATCAACTGCAAGATGCTATCCTATCAATATGGGCCAACATTTCTAAAGAATGCTATCAGCACCTTGTTGAATCAATGCCACGTAGAATTAAGGCAGTTCTGAAGGCAAAAGGGGGTCCAACACCGTATTAGTATGGTGTTCCTAATAATTCTTTAGGTGAGTGTATATACCCTCCTAGAACGTCACATGATCATAATAAATATGCTAATAGCATTCTTCTGAATAAACAATCAACACCACTGTGTGTGATTATATGCTTTGAACAATAAAAATCACCAATTGTGCCAACATAATCATCACCCTAATAAAAAAAATGTTCAAAAAAGCGTGCTGACTGTAAGGGGGATCCTTGAGGGCATACTGGCAATTGCAGTGAGAAAATTCCTCCTATGTTCAGCGCGTTCTTGTATTGAGTGCTCTCTGTTTGGCGTCCCCTAACAGTGTGCCTGCGTGCATTGCGCACGTGTATGGGAGCCTGCTGGGCCCGGGGTCTCCTAAGTGTTAGTGCGCCTGCGTCCCTGCCACTGAAGGGAAGCAGGAGATTCCGAGCGGCGCCGACACCCAGTCCGCATGCACTTAAAGGGAACCTGTCATGTGGATATTTGATTATACTCTAACTAATTATATACAATCATTAACTACTAAAAAGTACCTTAGATGTATTCACTAACTGGTGTGACAGATGGTTACCTCACAATATACACACAAAGATGCCACATGCTGCATGCTAATTGAGTCCAGCGTGATGTCATTGAGTCCAGCGTTTATTTAATTAACAGCTTAAGCCACTCCCCTGCCCACCTGCTGCTGATTCATATGGAAAATAACTGTCAATCAGCAGCAGGTAGGCGGGGAGAGTTAGGAGCTCATGAATATTCAGTACTCATCATTATCAGCTGGAGCTTTTCTATACAAGATGTTGGCAGATTGACTGGGTCAATTAAATAAAGTGACCCAGCATTTTGCTAAGAGAATCAGTCACTTATTTATGTTGCCCTTAGTTTGGACACCATGAAACTGGTGACAGGTTCCCTTTAAGCATAAGTTCAAGTGGCTTTGGAACCAAGCCATTAATCCTTTGTGTGGCTATTTATTCTTCTATATTCTTCTATAAAATATCATGTTGCTCTTAGTGGTCACAAATAAGTTAGAAAAAGATCACTGGCTGTCCTGATCCAACCATATTATTTTGATCAATAGGGAATTCAAAAATAGACCATTAATAATTAAACCATTAATAATTAAAAGGGTGCCATATTGGGGAATTATATGACGCTCTACAAATGATTATAAATAGGCTACATTTTCTCCTATTCTGGATTTTTTTTTTTCATTAGTAACATCACTGCTTCTTGTTTGTGGGCCAATGAGAAGGCTGCAATATCTTTGTCTGAACTTAGCAACATCCCTAGCGACCAATAGGAAAGTTGCCTACCCCTTACTATATAGGAAACTCCCCAGCAGTCATTTTCTGCAGTTTTTTGCAGTTCGGAGAGAGAGAGCAGTGTCATTGCTGTGCTCTGTGCTTTGCTGAGTCATCTGGATTCTTATTCAATTACATTAGATAGTTAGTTAGCCCATATATATATAATACAGATAGTTAGTGAGTGAGAGATAGTCAGTGTAGGTTAGGGATATAGTGTAGCTGATTTCAGTGCAGGGCGTTAGGTAGTGTGATAGGAATTACTGCGCTGTGATAGGGATTAGTGTCTTTGTCTTTCGACTTTGAAAAAAAAAAAGTCATTTGCTGTCTGATTTTCTGTGCTGTGATAGGGATTGCTGTGCTGTGATAAGGATTAGTGTGCTGTGAAAGGAATTACTGTGCAGCGATAGGGATTAGTGCCTTGTCGTCTTTGAATTTTTTATTTATTTGCTGTCTGTTTTTCTGACTCCCTATTTTATTTTCATTTTCATTTATTTTCGTGAATATATTGGAGCAATCTATCTGCATCTAAAGCTATTGTTCTGCCATGCAGGCAAAATGTAATCATAAACTGTGCTTTAATATAAAATTACTTACAGTGATCAGGAGTTCTTCCTCAAAGTCACGAAAGTTGCTGCCAACCATTTTCTCGAACTTCTAGCAGCTTGAAAAATGTAGCAAAAGTGAGCCACGCTTGTATTACGCTCGCAATACGCTCATATTACATTGCCGATTTTCACAATCAAGTAAATAATGATTGGAAATCACGAATTCTAGAATTCTTTGAATTTATGGCAAATATTAGGCCAAAAATTTGTGGAATATAGCAAAAACTAATATTGCCTATGCTGCTAATCACTACTGATGAGTTTGGAAAGCAGCGACACTAAGATCCACTATTCAGATTCATCAATTGAACAATGGATCTTCTGCTGCTTCCCAGGCTCAAAAGACAGCATCTGATTCAAGGCAGAAGGGCAAAGTAACTGAGCATTAGAGCTGCAACGAGAAGACAGAGCTGGACAAGATGTCGAACTCTGTCACACAAAGGGTAGGGGGAATATACAGTGCACAGGTGCTCCTAGTGCTATGGCCAGCCCTTTAGTGTTGCCAATGCCTAATTTACATAAATATAAAAACTAAGAATCTTGTTTTGCTCAGCATGATCAATCCTACCAGACAATATGCCTAATTTAATAGGGCTGATCATGTTGATAGATGCTTTTTGATTCACTGTAGTCTCCTAACAGACCCTACTACAAGGGTTGCAGATAATAATTACAACAGAGGTCTGGAAGAGGACAGGGTGGGGAACTTTCATCTGTGATGTTAGACCCAGTTATGGAAAATGGCTATCTGGCCTAGCTTTGGAGAATGTATGCTTCTGAGGTGATGAAATGCAGGTTAGCAGAATTATCAGACAGTAATGTGAAAAGAGCTGGGGCTACTTTTGTGGTAGAGGGATTTGCACTGTAGGTTTGATATTTCATATTTGCATAGATATTTTTCCTTTGCTGTTTGCATTTACTGTTACTGTATGTTTTTAACATGTTCTTGCACAAGGGTTAACTGGATGAGGGAGTAGTTCCCGTTTCATTTCAATAACTCACTTTGCAAATATAAAAATAAAAAAAAAGAATGCATTTTCGTTATCAACACAATGTCTGATATGATTTACTAGGACAGACTGGAAATGCAGTGTGGTGAATGAAACTGTTGTTTTTCTACAATAATAGTGTATATCTCGCATGCTAGAAAAGCTACATCCTTGCTTTCATGTTTTAATATATTTCCAAGGTAGATGAAACAGGACTGTCCTTATCTCATAAACAGTATATACAGCAATTTAATATATTTCATTCTTGTGATACTGTGGTTGTGACTACTAACTTCAAATCCTTTGTAGCTCAGCCAGATTTATAAGCAGTGCGTTACCGTTTTGCTGATAAAGGAACATGTATTCTAGATTAAAAAATGAGCGAATCGAAGTTGATGAAGTGGAATTCGAGCCAAATTTCAGGAAAAATTTGATTCACACCGAATACGAATTTTCTCACTTTTCGTGGTAACGAATCACATTTTTTACTAAAATGCTGCTGTACATGTTAGGACATGGAACAAGGTACTCTGGGAACGAGGGATCACCCACAATGCCATGCATGCAGCCAATCAGCAGCCAGCCAGCCCTGTGATGTCACGGCCCTATAAATAGCTTCAGCCATCTTGGATTCAGCCATTTTCCAGTGTACTTAGTGCAGGGAGACACATCAGCAGATGCTAGGGACAGTGGAAGAAAATACTTTAAAACTTTTATTTTGCTGTATAGAAGTTCAGGGAAAGGATAGGGAGGAATTATTCCACAGTATTGAAGCAGAACAAGGTTCAGTAGGGGAGTTTACAGCCTGGGTAATAGGAACAATCCTATTACACCTTGCTGTACTGACTGGGGATCCAAATTGCCATTATGCAGCTCTGTAATTCCAGCAAACTGTTCTTGTTATTGGGGTGCAAGTGCTGTTTGATACAGCCATTAACAGGGTTTATTACAAGGAAATATTTATATGTCTTATTTGCCCTTGTGCGATGCAGTTATACACTCACCTAAAGAATTATTAGGAACACCTGTTCTATTTCTCATTAATGCGATTATCTAGTCAACCAATCACATGGCAGTTGCTTCAATGCATGTAGGGTTGTGGTCCTGGTCAAGACAATCTCCTGAACTCCAAACTGAATGTCAGAATGGGAAAGAAAGGTGATTTTGGAAATTTTGAGCGTGGCATGGTTGTTGGTGCCAGACGGTCCGGTCTGAGAATTTCACAATCTGCTCAGTTACTGGGATTTTCCCGCACAACCATTTCTAGGGTTTACAAAGAATGGTGTGAAAAGGGAAAAACATCCAGTATGCGGCAGTCCTGTCGGCGAAAATGCCTTGTTGATGCTAGAGGTCAGAGGAGAATGGGCCGACTGATTCAAGCTGATAGAAGAGCAACGTTGACTGAAATAACCACTCGTTACAACCGAGGTATGCAGCAAAGCATTTGTGAAGCCACAACACGCACAACCTTGAGGCGGATGGGCAACAACAGTAGAAGACCCCACCGGGTACCACTCATCTCCACTACAAATAGGAAAAAGAGGCTACAATTTGCATGAGCTCACCAAAATTGGACTGTTGAAGACTGGAAAAATGTTGCCTGGTCTGATGAGTCTCGATTTCTGTTGAGACATTCAAATGGTAGAGTCCAAATTTGGCGTGAGAACAGAATGAGAACATGTATCCATCATGCCTTGTTACCACTCTGCAGACTGCTGGTGGTGGTGTAATGGTGTGGGGGATGTTTTCTGGGCACACTTTAGGCCCCTTAGTGCCAATTGGCAATCGTTTAAATGCTACGGGCTACCTGAGCATTGTTTCTGACCATGTCCATCACTTCATGACCACCATGTACCCATCCTCTGATGGCTACTTCCAGCAGGATAATGCACCATGTCACAAAGCTCAAATCATTTCAAATTGGTTTCTTGAACATGACCATGATCTCAACCCAATAGAGCATCTTTGGGATGTGGTGGAACGGGAGATTTGTGCCCTGGATGTGCATCCCTCATATCTCCATCAACTTCAAGATGCTATCCTATCAATATGGGCCAACATTTCTAAAGAATGCTATCAGCACCTTGTTGAATTAATGCCATATAGAATTAAGGCAGTTCTGAAGGCAAAAGGGGGTCCAACACCGTATTAGTATGGTGTTCCTAATAATTATTTAGGTGAGTATATGTTCTAAAGCATCTTTTGACTTGTATTAGTGGGAAAAAAGGGCTTATTAGCCATTGTGTGGTGAGCTGAGAAAATCACAGCCCTTTTTGGCATGTATTAGTGGCAAAAAAATAATATAATATTTGCTGTTCAACGGTGCAGTTATATGTTTTAAAGCTTTTTGTGGCGTGTATAATTGGAAATAAGTATGGGCCTATTTGCCGTTCAGAGGTGCAGTTATATGTTCTAAAGCCTTTTTGGGGTGTATAAGTGGCAAGAAAATATATGTTATTTGCCGTTCAGCTGTGCAGTTATATGTTCTAAAGCCTTTTTGGTGTGTATTAGTGGCAAAAAATATATACAAACCGGATTCCAAAAAAGTTGGGACACTATACAAATCGTGAATAAAAACTGAATGCAATGATGTGGAGGTGCCAACTTCTAATATTTTATTCAGAATAGAACATAAATCACAGAACAAAAGTTTAAACTCAGAAAATGTACCATTTTAAGGAAAAAATATGTTGAATCAGAATTTCATGGTGTCAACAAATCCCAAAAAAGTTGGGACAAGTAGCAATAAGAGGCTGGAAAAAGTAAATTTGAGCATAACGAAGAGCTGGACGACCAATAAACACTAATTAGGTCAATTGGCAACATGATTGGGTATAAAAAGAGCTTCTCAGAGTGTCAGTGTCTCTCTCTCACTGTGAAACTCTACAGTGCAAAGAAGAAGCCATTTCTAAGCAAGAGCCACAAGCTCAGGCATTTTCACTGGGCCAGGGATCATTTAAAATGGAGTGTGGCAAAATGTTCTGTGGTCAGGCGAGTCACGATTCGAAGTTCTTTTTGGAAATCTGGGACACCATGTCATCCGGACCAAAGAGGACAAGGACAACCCAAGTTGTTATCAACGCTCAGTTCAGAAGCCTGCATCTCTGATGGTATGGGGTTGCATGAGTGCGTGTGACATGGGCAGTTTGCATGTCTGGAAAGGCACCATCAATGCAGAAAAATATATTCAGGTTCTAGAACAACATATGCTCCCATCCAGACGTCATCTCTTTCAGGGAAGACCCTGCATTTTTCAACAAGATAATGCCAGACCACATTCTGCATCAATCACAACATCATGGCTGCGTAGGAGAAGGATCCGGGTACTGAAATGGCCAGTCTGCAGTCCAGATCTTTCACCTATAGAGAACATTTGGCGCATCATAAAGAGGAAGGTGCAACAAAGAAGGCCCATGACGATTGAACAGTTAGAGGCCTGTATTAGACAAGAATGGGAGAGCATTCCTATTTCTAAACTTGAGAAACTGGTCTCCTCGGTCCCCAGACGTCTGTTGAGTGCTGTAAGAAGAAGGGGAGATGCCACACAGTGGTGAAAATGGCCTTGTCCCAACTTTTTGGGGATTTGTTGACACCATGAAATTCTGATTCAACATATTTTTCCCTTAAAATGGTACATTTTCTCAGTTTAAACTTTTGTTCCGTGATTTATGTTCTATTCTGAATAAAATATTAGAAGTTGGCACCTCCAGATCATTGCATTCAGTTTTTATTCACGATTTATATAGTGTCCCAACTTTTTTGGAATCCGGTTTGTATATTATTTGCCGTTCAGCGGTGCAATTATATGTTCTAAAGCCTTTTTTGGCATGTATAAGTGGCAAAAGTAACGGTCTATTTGTTGGTGCTGCAGTTGGTGGTGCTGCAGTCCCTCCCTTTCCAAGTGGTGGACTCTGCACCTTTTAAAGAACTAATGGCTTGTGCTGAGCTGAGGTAGAGAGTCCCAAGATGTCATTTCTTTGTCAAAAAGGCAACACCAGCCCTGCACACGTATGTAGAACAGAAGGTGGGCCAGTCCTTGAGCCTGTCGGTGCCTGACAAAGTGCATGGCAATGCCGACATGTAGAGCTGTAACCACGGTCAGGAGCAATACACGTCCTTTGTGGCCCACTGGGTGAATGTGGTTCCTGCACAGCCACACCAGCAACTTGGCCAGGTGACGCCGCTTCCACCTCCACGTTCTCATGCTGTTGGTCATGGGACAATGTCTGCCTCTGCCTCCTCATTCTCCATTGTGTCCTCAGTCTCCACTACAGGGACAATTAACAGTGCCCCACCAGGATACCACAGGTGCAGGGCATGGCGGTGTCATGCTGTTCTGCACCTCGTATGAACATGGTGTCGGCGCTGTGTCAAGGAGGGCTAAATAAATATGGTTGTCAAGGGGTTCCTGAAGTCTTCCAACTATCTGCAAGACATCCTAAAAATGGCCAGGAAATTTAGCATGCACTTTAGCCACTCATACACCGCAAAGTACACCTTCCTTGAGCTGCAGAAGCAGAACGGCATCCCCGTTAGAATTCCACCCTCCATATGTTGTACTGACTATACGAACAGAGAAATGCCATAAACAATTTCTTGATGATCCAAGAGGAAAGGAGTACTACCCTGTGTAACTTTGATGTCAGACAGTGTCAGCTCATGTGTGACACCTGCTGTTTGCTCAGGCCCTTTGAGGAGGCCCCATTATTTGTCAGTCGCCAGGACTATGGGATGAACAACTTTATTCTACTGCTTCATGTCCTGGAACAGATACTGGTAAATCTGGCTGGTCAGGGAACTGGAGACAAGGCGTCTAGATCGCATGGCTACATGAGCCCTATGGGGGCTGAACTGGAGGAGGAGAAGGACATTGAAGCACAAGCAATGTGTAGCAAAATGGGTGGTTTTTATACACAGGGGACAGGAGAGGAGAAGCAGGAGCAGCCAGAAGGGCTACAGGGTAATTAGGAAGATGAGGCAGAGGACCCAGACACACCCTGGCAGTATGCAGTGGAGATGGAGGCAGGGATTCTCTCTAAATCACTTGCACAAATGGCCCAATGCATGCTCACCTTGTGTATTGACAGCCGAATTATCAGCATTCGGCAGAGGTATGACTTCTGGCTCTCCACCTTGTTGGACCCTTATTGCCGTTCCAAAAAGGTGGCCGTTTTTACACCCGCTGAGAGGGAGGACAAAATGAACTACTATAGAGACATCCTATGTAGTCATCATCCATGCTCTCGCAGGTCTGACTGGGGGGGCCCTCTGTGCTCACGTTCCTCTGCCATGACTGCTGTGGCAGGGTGGGGGGGTAGGAGAAGTTTCAGCTCCATCAGCAGCAACTTGAGTCTAGAGTCGCTGATGAGCAGATTTCTTCACCCGTCTAGTGAAGAACGTACTCACCAGCAGCAGCAGCAGCAGCTCGACCTGGAGCAAGACCTGAACCAGCAGGTGGTGGCATACTTGAACAGCACCCTGCCAACCCACATTGAAAATCCGCTGGACTACTGGGCAGCCAAACTGGATCTGTGGGCGCAACTGGCAGAGTTTGACCTGGAAATGCTGTTCTGCTCGGCCAGTAGTGTGGCATCAGAGCGGGTGTTTAGTGTGGCGGGGGCCATAGTTACCCCAAAAAGAACTCACCTGTCCACCCAAAATGTGGAGAGGGAGACCTTTGTAAAGATTAATCAGGCATGGCCCCTGCTTCCTTCTTACATACAGCAGCAGAGGGATAAGTTACTGTAGGGGGCAGTCAGAACTGAAGGTGCTACCTATAACCTGTGTTCAAGTCCAATTCTGTGCCCCCCTGACCTTACAGAGCCCCTGCAACTCTAGTGTTCCCCTGTGTCCCTTGCTTCATCACAGATCCCTGCCCACCAACCATCTCATCTTCTGACATCACCCCCTGCTCTCTGGAGTTTATATCAGTGCTGGAGCGTTATAAGAGGAGAGGCTGATATCAGTCACATATGATGTAATGTCTCTGGAGTTTATATCAGTGCTGGAGCGTTATAAGAGGAGCAGATGATATCAGTCACATATGATGTAATGTCTCTGGAGGTTATATCAGCGCTGGAGTGTTATAAGAGGAGCGGCTGATATCAGTCACATATGATGTAATGTCTCTGGAGGTTATATCAGCGCTGGAGCGTTATAAGAGGATCGGCTGATATCAGTCACATATGATGTAATGTCTCAGGTGAAAGAAGGTGTCATGGAGTTCTTATCTCTGAATGAAGATGTTGAGGAAAGTCTACATTGCAGGAGATGTCACTGGATGGATGAGGTATGTGGTGCTGTATTCTACTGTATATAATAATGTCCATCCACATTGGGGGGCATGTCCACAGGTTGAGGAAGGGCACAATACATGGCTTGCCCCAGGTGCTGGCAACCCACGCTAAGCCACTGCTGATGCTATATTTATGTAATAAACTTAGGTATTTATCTTATAAGCTAAATGAACAGCTTCATACTGTTGGATCCCTTAAAGAGAATGTGACATCTAATTGATTCTGGAAGTTGGCAACTTGACTGAGCTGTTGTTAGAGTTTGTCCCACCAAAAAATATTCAACAATTTTCAAACCAGCACCAGGATCATGTAATTGCATGTAATTAAATATTTAGTATAACCAGAGAGTTATTGAATAAAATGTATCTGTATAGCGCCACCTGCTGTTTGCTCTTTTTCTTATTTCTTTGTCTGGCTCACTGAGATGGCCGCACATGCTCAGTTTCATCCTTCAACTGCCTCCTGAGCTGTGATAGGGAGAGCATGGACACACCTCCTGAGCTGTGATAGGGAGAAAGCTACAGCAGAATGGTCACACCCCCTGAGCTGCAGCAGAAAAGAGGATCCCCTTGAGCTGACAGCTTGATAAAAATCTAGAAGAGCAATTGGAACAATGAATGGGGAGATCTCTGGATCCATGTGAGCTATACAGCTGGTTCTAGCTTTGTTAGAAAGAGATTGTCAGGTACTATATGATGTCTGATTTTCATTTTTTACATTAATCATGTGATAACCCCTTTAACCACATTTAGAGATATGCTTTACAGTAGCCACCATGGGCCATAAAGAAATTGAACAGGAGGGGAACCCATTGATTTCTATGGGAGAGTTTTCTAGGCATGTTCTGTGCCCTGTACAAAGGTCAAAAGGCAGGGGCGTAGCTATAGGGGGTGCAGAGGTAGCAGTCGCTACCGGGCCCAGGAGCCTGAGGGGCCCAAAGACCCTTGTGGTGCATAAGAAGACAGCGGTATTATAGAAAGTCCATGCTGGTCAAGTTACACCTCTGGCTCAAGGGAAGGGGGCAGGGGTGCCATTTCAATTTTAGCCTCAGGCAGCACAAAGGCTATGCGCTTCCTGGCCATGGCCACAAAGCACTGAGGGAAGGGGGCCCCAAGCTGAACTCTTGCACCAGGGCCCATGAGCCTTTAGCTACGCCCCTGTCAAAAGGTAGTAGATAAGCTGTGACTATCATCTATTGTTAATGGTAAATCCTGTGCTCTTTCTTGCTTGAGTGTGAAAACTGCAGAAATTAGGGATATTTTATAAATGTAGATAGTGACATGGAAAATTAAATATAACATCACCCAAATTCTTTAAAAATATGCTTAACATTAAAACTTGATTTAAACAATGGGTCATTTCACCTACAAATTTAAACCTAACGTACAGTCAAACAGGAATGGGCCCATCTGAAACCCTTATTTGCATGAACAAGGTAATGCCTGAACTTGATTTAAACATAATAACGTCTTACATCAATCTGACACCTTGGGAATCCACACATAGCATTTACCTACATTTTTGGTGGCACTTTATTACGCTACATTTTCATAGCATTTTAAATGCAGACATTTCTAAGTATGCTGTTTTTTTGTCTCCAGTGCTATTGAAATTGTAACTAAAATTACTTGTAAAAAAGCAAACAATTTTTATGTGTATTTTGAAAAGCAGGAAGAAATGTGTGCTTAGAAGTGCTTAGGCAGATTGGAAAATAGCTATGCTGCTACAGCAGCTATATAAAGCGCATTTATCTGTACATATTGTAGTTACATTTACAGATTGCAGATCACACCGAATTGTACTCTATAAAGCTTATATAAGAACATATTGATACTGCCTCAGGTGCTATTAGCTGAAACTATATGTCTTTGAAGTCTTGATGGAAATAATAGATTAATAAAAAAAACTGTTGCCTTTGAAATGGACGCTTCAAGTATAGTAATAGCAGAACTCATCAGATTAATTACTTCATGCATTAAGCACTATTACCATCACACTGAAGGAAACACTAGAACACTCTTACTACAGAACATAACAGCCAGGGAAAAATGGATTTTAAAATGTAAAAAACATAAATTTATTAATTGTTTTTTGAAGGTTAAGCATAAGCCATCACATATATTATAATCATTTTATACCAAGCCATCATCTTAACTAATAGGAACAAACAGATATGCCAAGACCCATCAAGACATCTTGCTTCTAAGTGCGGTGAACTTAATGCATTGTGAAAATAATTGTACTTTGGGGAAATCAATTGATTAAATGAAAGCTGGGCTTCATCTTACCAACGAATGAAACCTAATGAAAGAAAAAAGAAGGAAATCACCCTTTAAATATCTGCTGGAAATCACCACAATTCTTTAGTGCAATGTTGTAGTACATGCCATTTAAAGGAATAGTCTCAGAAACCTATGCAATAAAAACAGCAAATAATACACTCAAACAAAAAATTATAATAAGAATGATATCAATAGAAAATTGTCCCGGTGTAGCAGGCCAAACTACCCCCTTCCCAGACTAAACTCAGGTATAGTTTGGCCCAGGGATTAACTGTCCTAGGCCAAACTATACCGTGGGGATTACCTATCCAAGGTCAACCTATACCCGGGGGTGTAAAATAGCCTAGGCCAGACTATATCCTTCCAGGCCATAATGTTATCACTTCAATGGGTTTCTCACCCTGTCTCTAATTTAACCAACAGTAGATGGCGCTACCCCATCAGTGCATAGTTAATGTTATGTATTGTAACTTGTAATGTATGTTTCTCGTCCTCTCTATGACACAAAACTTTTTCCAATTTTGACCATCATGGAAAACCAACTGTATGACCAGTTTTTGAGATTCTATACTGTAACACAACAAAACCTTTACCATGGTGAAAATGAGGGTCTCACTAAAAGCTGACTGCAAAATATCTTAAAGGCCTGTCATGACAACCCAAATTCTGGGGGCCATTTTGGCAGAGATAAAACGTTAGCCAAAATCTCTGACCATTATTACTGGAAGGGAATGAAGAACGACATTCACCAAGATGTCAAAGCCTGTCAAAAATCTTTTGTCATAAATCCCAAAATCAGCAAGGAAGCTCCACCACTCAACAGTATACCAGTGCCTGGAAAAGTATGGAGCTTAGTCGGGATGAATATGATTGATCCTCTTCAGGAAACATCAGATGGCATCAAATATATAGTTGCTGCCACTGATCATTTCTCTAAGTGGACTGAAGCAACAACTGTTCCAAATAAGAGTGGCAAGTTAGTAGCAATTGTTTTGTACTAGTAAATTGCCGCCTTGGCTGTATGGACGCTTTGATTATTGACCAGGGACGAGAGTTTGTGAACTCGATCATTGACAACCTGATGGAGCATTTTCAAACAGATCACCACATTTCCTCTGCCTACCACCCACAACGAAATGGCCAGCAAGAACGTGACAATTGAACATTCAAAGAATCTCTTACAAGTAAGAAAGAATCTCTCTTACAAGTAAGCTTGTAAATGACCAAGGAAACAACTGGGATCAGTTTATCCCCGATGTTCTGTTTGCCTATCACACATCTGTGCATGTCTCAATCAAGTGCGCTCCATTCGAGGTCATGTATGGACGGAAGGCCAAGTTTCCTATGGACCTCAACCCCTCAGAAAATTACACTGTGAACCCCATGTCTGTTTCAGATGATGCCAACCCTGATGTGCTAAATACACTGACAACCATTCTTAAAAACTCCACTCAACTGTCAGTACCAACATCCACTCTGCCCAGGAACATCAGAAACATGCCTTTGATCACCAAAAAACAGCAACAAAGAGATCAATACTGGCACCATCCTTTATATGAAGAAACAATGCCGTATTCATTGCATGGGTTCAAAGGTGGAACAATGCTGGATTGGACCCTACTTAGTTGTGGAATCCTTGTCCAAGGGACGAGTAAGACTTAAGAACAATAAGACTGGCAAGATACTGACTAACACCTACTACCTTAAGATTTAGCAGAATTAAGAGACTTCACCACCCCAGTCCCATGATGAATGTCCCAGTGACTCTGTCACACAGAAACACAAGCAAACTAAGACTTTCAACCCACTACCAAGTTTAGGAAGGAAGTATCTTAGCACCACTCTTGGCTTTACGTTTGGTAGGGTTGTTCACTATGAATGCACAAGGGACCTTGGACAACTACGGCGTACATATAGAACCAAAGCTGATGGTAACTGCTACTTCTGTGCCAGCAGCTACAGCCTGACAGGAACAGAGGACAACAACTCCCTTCTCAGAGATACAGTCATCCACCACATGACTATTTGTTGTCCTGGATAGTTGTCCCTTGCATTGAGCAATAAGTGACTTATTGCTAACGAGAAATCAATGAGAAAAATAAAAAAAAATGACATACTCACTGCCCAGCATGTCCTGGCCCTCCTCCGTCCCTCCATGTTTCCTCCAGCCGCCATTTCTCGCTTCTCTGGCTGCAACTTTTGAATTTCAAGCAGTGTATGACATGTCATGCACTGATTTGCTGACTCATAAACATTTGGCCTATAATCGCCCCATGCAAAGCCACCTTTACAAGTGGAAGTTTCAAGATGTTATGACTTTTGTTATATTATAAACAGTCAAGCTTTCTGGTTGAAGTAATAACATCTATGTGTTTAGAGTTTTAAGATTTAAGTCAGTTAGCTTTTTCACTTAACTTACCAGATAAAGCTGAATCACCAATAAAATGTTGAAAAAGTAATTCTTGTGTATATCACTCAATGCTACTGATGGGGGTATAATATGCCTGATGGGTATGAATTGGCCTAGGCTAATTTATGCCCCGGGAATATTTTGGCCTAGGCCACTTTATACCCCAGAGAATAAATTAGCCTAGGCCACTTTGACCCCAGGTATAGTCTGAACTGTGGGTATACTCTGACCTGTTACACCGGAAAGAAGTTTCACACCCATATGCAAATAAACAGTTTAGGACAGATTACCAATGATTGATCAATGGAGGTATGACCGATGCATCTCTTCAATGTTTACACAGGAACAGAGACTAGTGATGGCTAACCTCTGGCACTCCAGCTGTGGTAACCTGCAACTCCCAAGATGCACACTTGCATAACTGTTCTCAGAACTCCATAGAAATGAATGGAGTCTGCTGGGAGTTGTAGTTTAACCACAGCTGGAGTGCCTGAGGTTAGCCATCACTGGACCAGTCTATGTGAGCAGCTAAGTCTGGTACTGAAGATCATGCCATTCAGTCCCATTCAAATGAATATACCTAAACTGTAGCACCAGACGTACTGTTGCAGCTAGTTTAGGTTCCAGAGAACAGCTTTAAATTTCAATATTTTGGAGGATATTTATAAAGTCTGCTATGCCAGTTTTCTGATGTAAAAATGTCACAAATGATGCCCACTTGTGGTATTTGATGCATTTTTTGCACATTTCGAAGTGGAGCGAAAAGTAAGTCAGGATTTTCGCTCCAATTAGATCTGGTGTACTTTACCCGATATAGGTGTAGACCACATTGTACTTGCACTGAATATATTATTACTGTGCGCCACTTCTTAAAAGTAGCTCAGGCTCACAAAGCAAAGTCAAACTAAAAATTGACATCAAAATGATAAATTCCTCCGTTAGGTCGTATGCAAAAGGGTGTATTTTTAGCTCTATATGAGCTTCTAGTTGTATTTAGCTATAACAAGTCTATGGAACAATACTGTACCTGTCTATGCATACAATTTTACACAGAGGCAAACAATGTCTAAAAACCTGTCTAAAATGTAGGCAGCCTAGGCTTTGCAAAAAAAAATAAGACAGTCCCACTCAGCACACACTTGGCACTCTAACTGGAGCAGGTAAAGCAGGCATTATGCAACACTTCTCAACCACTTCTCAACTATAAACGTCCTGGGCGGTCGAGTTTATCTCTGATCAGACGTTTTAGAATGACTTTTCAGAGATAGCAGCTGCATGCTAATCGTGCAGCTGCAGAGCAGGGGGCCCGCTGTTAGTGACAGTACTGCACCCCAGAAAGAAGGCAGGGACCATTCCTGGGTGTCCCTGCCTTGTAGATTGCTGTATGCAGATCAGGAAGTGTTATGCCGCTTCCTGTCCCGACCCGGTGATCATGTGACCGCCTGGGGTTGGGGGAGTGCAGGAGCTGTAGGGTCTTCCATAGACCACGATCAGCACAGTGCAGTATTATGATGTAAAGCCTCTCTGGGGGGTATATTTCTACTGTAACTGGGTCTACTATGTCAGCCCCAGTTACAGGAGAAATCAATAGTAAAAAAAAAAAAGTTGAAAGTTAAATTATGGGGGACACAAAGTGTAAAATAAAAAATAATAAATACATTTATTTATAGATCCGTAATGACCAGATCTAGAAATATATCCCATGATCTACCCCATCAAGTAAATGGTATAAAAAGAAAAAAGAAAAAAATGACACCAAGAAGCTTTTTTGTGACTTCAGCTCCTACAAAATAAGATAATAAGCGACCAGAAAGCCAAATGTACCCCAAAATGGTGCCAATATAAACTACCGCTTGCCCAGCACAAAATAAGCCCTCACACAGCTCATTCAACCAAAAATTTAAAAAAGTTTTCGCTCTTAGAAACCATGACAGAAAATTCCATGTTAGAAAATCCAGATGCCGCTCCTTCCTTTCTGAGTCCTGGCATATCCCCAAATAACAGTTTACGACCACAGTTGGGGTCATACTTTATTCAGAATAAAGTGGGTAGAAAATTGTGGGGAGATATTCTCCTGCTATCTTTTGTGAAAAAGAAAGTTTGGGCCTAAAGCACAATATTTTTGAAAAATAAAATAAAAATATTTTTCATTTTCACACCCAAGTATTGAAAATTCTATGAAACACCTATTGAGTGAAGTGCTCTCTACTAGAGTTGAGCGAACACCTGGATGTTCGGGTTCGAGAAGTTCGGCCGAACATCCCGGAAATGTTCGGGTTCGGGATCCGAACCCGATCCGAACTTCGTCCCGAACCCGAACCCCATTGAAGTCAATGGGGACCCGAACTTTTCGGCACTAAAAAGGCTGTAAAACAGCCCAGGAAAGAGCTAGAGGGCTGCAAAAGGCAGCAACATGTAGGTAAATCCCCTGCAAACAAATGTGGATAGGGAAATGAATTAAAATAAAAATTAAATAAATAAAAATTAACCAAAATCAATTGGAGAGAGGTTCCATAGCAGAGAATCTGGCTTCCCGTCACCCACCACTGGAACAGTCCATTCTCAGATATTTAGGCCCCGGCACCCAGGCAGAGGAGAGAGGTCCCGTAACAGAGAATCTGTCTTCATGTCAGCAGAGAATTAGTCTGCATGTCATAGCAGAGAATGAGGCTTCACGTCAGCCACCACTGCAACAGTCCATTGGCATATATTTAGGCCCAGCACCCAGGCAGAGGAGAGAGGTCCCGTAACAGAGAATCTGTCTTCATGTCAGCAGAGAATTAGTCTGCATGTCATAGCAGAGAATGAGGCTTCACGTCAGCCACCACTGCAACAGTCCATTGGCATATATTTAGGCCCAGCACACACACAGGCAGAGGAGAGAGGTCCCGTAACAGAGAATCTGGCTTCATGTCAGCAGAGAATCAGTCTGCATGTCATAGCAGAGAATGAGGCTTCACGTCAGCCACCACTGCAACAGTCCATTGGCATATATTTAGGCCCAGCACACACACAGGCAGAGGAGAGAGGTCCCGTAACAGAGAATCTGTCTTCATGTCAGCAGAGAATCAGTCTGCATGTCATAGCAGAGAATGAGGCTTCACGTCAGCCACCACTGCAACAGTCCATTGGCATATATTTAGGCCCAGCACCCAGGCAGAGGAGGGAGGTCCCGTAACAGAGAATCTGTCTTCATGTCAGCAGAGAATTAGTCTGCATGTCATAGCAGAGAATGAGGCTTCACGTCAGCCACCACTGCAACAGTCCATTGGCATATATTTAGGCCCAGCACACACACAGGCAGAGGAGAGAGGTCCCGTAACAGAGAATCTGGCTTCATGTCAGCAGAGAATCAGTCTGCATGTCATAGCAGAGAATGAGGCTTCACGTCAGCCACCACTGCAACAGTCCATTGGCATATATTTAGGCCCAGCACACACACAGGCAGAGGAGAGAGGTCCCGTAACAGAGAATCTGTCTTCATGTCAGCAGAGAATTAGTCTGCATGTCATAGCAGAGAATGAGGCTTCACGTCAGCCACCACTGCAACAGTCCATTGCCATATATTTAGGCCCAGCACCCAGGCAGAGGAGGGAGGTCCCGTAACAGAGAATCTGTCTTCATGTCAGCAGAGAATTAGTCTGCATGTCATAGCAGAGAATGAGGCTTCACGTCAGCCACCACTGCAACAGTCCATTGGCATATATTTAGGCCCAGCACACACACAGGCAGAGGAGAGAGGTCCCGTAACAGAGAATCTGGCTTCATGTCAGCAGAGAATCAGTCTGCATGTCATAGCAGAGAATGAGGCTTCACGTCAGCCACCACTGCAACAGTCGATTGGCATATATTTAGGCCCAGCACACACACAGGCAGAGGAGAGAGGTCCCGTAACAGAGAATCTGGCTTCGTGTCAGCAGAGAATCAGTCTGCATGTCATAGCAGAGAATGAGGCTTCACGTCAGCCACCACTGCAACAGTCCATTGGCATATATTTAGGCCCAGCACACACACAGGCAGAGGAGAGAGGTCCCGTAACAGAGGATCTGGCTTCATGTCAGCAGAGAATCAGTCTGCATGTCATAGCAGAGAATGAGGCTTCACGTCACCCACCACTGCAACAGTCCATTGGCATATATTTAGGCCTAGCACACAGGCAGAGCAGAGAGGTCCCGTAACAGACAATCTGGCTTCATGACAGCAGAGAATCAGTCTGCATGTCATAGCAGAGAATGAGGCTTCACGTCACCCACCACTGCAACAGTCCATTGGCATATATTTAGGCCTAGCACACAGGCAGAGCAGAGAGGTCCCGTAACAGACGATCTGGCTTCATGTCAGCAGAGAATCAGTCTGCATGTCATAGCAGAGAATGAGGCTTCACGTCAGCCACCACTGCAACAGTCCATTGGCATATATTTAGGCCTAGCACACAGGCAGAGGAGAGAGGTCCCGTAACAGACAATCTGGCTTCATGTCAGCAGAGAATCAGTCTGCATGTCATAGCAGAGAATGAGGCTTCACGTCACCCACCACTGCAACAGTCCATTGGCATATATTTAGGCCTAGCACACAGGCAGAGCAGAGAGGTCCCGTAACAGACAATCTGGCTTCATGTCAGCAGAGAATCAGTCTGCATGTCATAGCAGAGAATCAGGCTTCACGTCAGCCACCACTGCAACAGTCCATTGTCATAAATTTAGGCCCAGCACCCAGGCAGAGGAGAGAGGTCCCGTAACAGACAATCTGGCTTCATGTCAGCAGAGAATTAGTCTGCATGTCATAGCAGAGAATCAGGCTTCATGTCAGCCACCACTGCAACAGTCCATTGGCATATATTTAGGCCTAGCACACAGGCAGAGGAGAGGTTCATTCAACTTTGGGTAGCCTCGCAATATAATGGTAAAATGAAAATAAAAATAGGATTGAATGAGGAAGTGCCCTGGAGTCCAATAATATATGGTTATGGGGAGGTAGTTAATGTCTAATCTGGACAAGGGACGGACAGGTCCTGTGGGATCCATGCCTGGTTCATTTTTATGAACGTCAGCTTGTCCACATTGGCTGTAGACAGGCGGCTGCGTTTGTCTGTAATGACGCCCCCTGCCGTGCTGAATACACGTTCAGACAAAACGCTGGCTGCCGGGCAGGCCAGCACCTCCAAGGCATAAAAGGCTAGCTCTGGCCACGTGGACAATTTAGAGACCCAGAAGTTGAATGGGGCCGAACCATCAGTCAGTACGTGGAGGGGTGTGCACACGTACTGTTCCACCATGTTAGTGAAATGTTGCCTCCTGCTAACACGTTGCGTATCAGGTGGTGGTGCAGTTAGCTGTGGCGTGTTGACAAAAGTTTTCCACATCTCTGCCATGCTAACCCTGCCCTCAGAGGAGCTGGCCGTGACACAGCTGCCTTGGCGACCTCTTGCTCCTCCTCTGCCTTGGCCTTGGGCTTCCACTTGTTCCCCTGTGACATTTGGGAATGCTCTCAGTAGCGCGTCTACCAACGTGCGCTTGTACTCGCGCATCTTCCTATCACGCTCCAGTGCAGGAAGTAAGGTGGGCACATTGTCTTTGTAGCGTGGATCCAGCAGGGTGGCAACCCAGTAGTCCGCACAGGTTAAAATGTGGGCAACTCTGCTGTCGTTGCGCAGGCACTGCAGCATGTAGTCGCTCATGTGTGCCAGGCTGCCCAGGGGTAAGGACAAGCTGTCCTCTGTGGGAGGCGTATCGTCATCGTCCTGCCTTTCCCCCCAGCCACGCACCAGTGATGGACCCGAGCTGCGTTGGGTGCCACCCCGCTGTGACCATGCTTCATCCTCATCCTCCTCCACCTCCTCCTCATCCTCGTCCTCCTCGTCCTCCAGTAGTGGGCCCTGGCTGGCCACATTTGTACCTGGCCTCTGCTGTTGCCAAAAACCTCCCTCTGAGTCACTTCGAAGAGACTGGCCTGAAAGTGCTAAAAATGACCCCTCTTCCTCCTCCTCCTCCTCCTCCTCCTGGGCCACCTCCTCTTCCATCATCGCCCTAAGTGTTTTCTCAAGGAGACATAGAAGTGGTATTGTAACGCTGATAACGGTGTCATCGCCACTGGCCATGTTGGTGGAGTACTCGAAACAGCGCAACAGGGCACACAGGTCTCGCATGGAGGCCCAGTCATTGGTGGTGAAGTGGTGCTGTTCTGTAGTGCGACTGACCCGTGCGTGCTGCAGCTGAAACTCCACTATGGCCTGCTGCTGCTCGCACAGTCTGTCCAGCATGTGCAAGGTGGAGTTCCACCTGGTGGGCACGTCGCATATGAGGCGGTGAGCGGGAAGGCCGAAGTTACGCTGTAGCGCAGACAGGCGAGCAGCAGCAGGATGTGAACGCCGGAAGCGCGAACAGACGGCCCGCACTTTATGCAGCAGCTCTGACATGTCGGGGTAGTTGTGAATGAACTTCTGCACCACCAAATTCAGCACATGCGCCAAGCAAGGGATGTGCGTCAAATTGGCTAGTCCCAGAGCTGCAACGAGATTTCGCCCATTATCACACACCACCAGGCCGGGCTTGAGGCTCACCGGCAGCAACCACTCGTCGGTCTGTTGTTCAATACCCCGCCACAACTCCTGTGCGGTGTGGGGCCTGTCCCCCAAACATATGAGTTTCAGAATGGCCTGCTGACGTTTACCCCGGGCTGTGCTGAAGTTGGTGGTGAAGGTGTGTGGCTGACTGGATGAGCAGGTGGAAGAAGAGGAGGAGGAAGCCGAGAAGGAGGAGGTGGCAACAGGAGGCAAAGAATGTTGCCCTGCGATCCTTGGCGGCGGAAGGACGTGCGCCAAACAGCTCTCCGCCTGGGGCCCAGCTGCCACTACATTTACCCAGTGTGCAGTTAGGGAGATATAGCGTCCCTGGCCGTGCTTACTGGTCCACGTATCTGTGGTTAGGTGGACCTTGCTACAGATGGCGTTGCGCAGTGCACACTTGATTTTATCGGATACTTGGTTGTGCAGGGAAGGCACGGCTCTCTTGGAGAAGTAGTGCCGGCTGGGAACAACATACTGTGGGACAGCAAGCGACATGAGCTGTTTGAAGCTGTCTGTGTCCACCAGCCTAAATGACAGCATTTCATAGGCCAGTAGTTTAGAAATGCTGGCATTCAGGGCCAGGGATCGAGGGTGGCTAGGTGGGAATTTACGCTTTCTATCAAATGTTTGTGAGATGGAGAGCTGAACGCTGGCGTGTGACATGGTTGAGACGCTTGGTGACGGAGGTGGTGGTGGTGGTGTTGGTGGTACATCCCCTGTTTGCTGGGCGGCAGGTGCCAACGTTCCTCCAGAGGCGGAGGAAGAGGCCGAGGCGGCAGCAGCAGAATAGGCCGAGGCGGCAGCAGCAGAAGAGGTAGCAGGGGGAGCCTGAGTGACTTCCTTGGTTTTAAGGTGTTTACTCCACTGCAGTTCATGCTTTGCATGCAGGTGCCTGGTCATGCAGGTTGTGCTCAGGTTCAGAACGTTAATGCCTCGCTTCAGGCTCTGATGGCACAGCACAGAAGTGCCATGCCAGGGAACTCCTTGAAGCTGCCTTTGGGGTGCTCGGTCCCAGATGGCGGCGGTCAGTAGCAGGCGGAGTCTCTTGGCGGCGGGTGTTCTGCTTTTGCCCACTGCTCCCTCTTTTGCTACGCTGTTGGCTCGGTCTCACCACTGCCTCTTCCTCCGAACTGTGAAAGTCAGTGGCACGACCTTCATTCCATGTGGGGTCTAGGACCTCATCGTCCCCTGCATCGTCTTCCACCCAGTCTTGATCCCTGACCTCCTGTTCAGTCTGCACACTGCAGAAAGATGCAGCAGTTGGCACCTGTGTTTCGTCATCATCAGAGACATGCTGAGGTGGTATTCCCATGTCCTCATCATCAGGAAACATAAGTGGTTGTGCGTCAGTGCATTCTATGTCTTTCACCGCTGGGGAAGGGCTAGGTGGATGCCCTTGGGAAACCCTGCCAGCGGAGTCTTCAAACAGCATAAGAGACTGCTGCATAACTTGAGGCTGAGACAGTTTCCCTGGTATGCATGGGGGTGATGTGACAGACTGATGGGGTTGGTTTTCAGGCGCCATCTGTGCGCTTTCTGCAGAAGACTGGGTGGGAGATAATGTGAACGTGCTGGATCCACTGTCGGCCACCCAATTGACTAATGCCTGTACCTGCTCAGGCCTTACCATCCTTAGAACGGCATTGGGCCCCACCATATATCGCTGTAAATTCTGGCGGCTACTGGGACCTGAGGTAGTTGGTACACTAGGACGTGTGGATGTGGCAGAACGGCCACGTCCTCTCCCAGCACCAGAGGGTCCACTAACACCACCACGACCATGTCCACGTCCGCGTCCCTTACTAGATGTTTTTCTCATTGTTATGGTTCACCACAACAACAAATATATTATTTGGCCCAATGTATTGTATTCAAATTCAGCGGGATATAAATTTGAGGCCTAGTATTTAGGCGCTGGGTGACCGGTATGGATTTAGTGACAGAATTAGACTTGGAAATGCACAGAAGCGTGTGTGTGTGAAGTTATTCTGAATGACCCAATGTGCACCTTGAATATTATATACCCTTTTAGGGATAGATTTCAAATAGCTCTGATATAGCAGAAACCACTAAATTATGAAATTGCTAAATTGGGAATTGTATTTCAACCCAGAACAAAAAATGTGCTTTGACGGACACTAAATAACTTTCCCAGCCACAACAGGACAGCGTTAACGAGAGATTTAGCAGGATATAAATTTGAGGCCTAGTATTTAGGCGCTGGGTGACAGGTATGGGTTTAGTGACAGAATTAGACTTAGAAATACACAGTAGCGGGTGTGTGTGAAGTTATTCTGAATGACCCAATGTGCACCTTGAATATTATATACCCTTTTAGGGATAGATTTCAAATAGCTCTGATATAGCAGAAACCACTAAATTATGAAATTGCTAAATTGGGAATTGTATTTCAACCCAGAACAAAAAATGTGCTTTGACGGACACTAAATAACTTTCCCAGCCACAACAGGACAGCGTTAACGAGAGATTTAGCAGGATATAAATTTGAGGCCTAGTATTTAGGCGCTGGGTGACAGGTATGGGTTTAGTGACAGAATTAGACTTAGAAATACACAGTAGCGGGTGTGTGTGAAGTTATTCTGAATGACCCAATGTGCACCTTGAATATTATATACCCTTTTAGGGATAGATTTCAAATAGCTCTGATATAGCAGAAACCACTAAATTATGAAATTGCTAAATTGGGAATTGTATTTCAACCCAGAACAAAAAATGTGCTTTGACGGACACTAAATAACTTTCCCAGCCACAACAGGACAGCGTTAACGAGAGATTTAGCAGGATATAAATTTGAGGCCTAGTATTTAGGCGCTGGGTGACAGGTATGGGTTTAGTGACAGAATTAGACTTAGAAATACACAGTAGCGGGTGTGTGTGAAGTTATTCTGAATGACCCAATGTGCACCTTGAATATTATATACCCTTTTAGGGATAGATTTCAAATAGCTCTGATATAGCAGAAACCACTAAATTATGAAATTGCTAAATTGGGAATTGTATTTCAACCCAGAACAAAAAATGTGCTTTGACGGACACTAAATAACTTTCCCAGCCACAACAGGACAGCGTTAACGAGAGATTTAGCAGGATATAAATTTGAGGCCTAGTATTTAGGCGCTGGGTGACAGGTATGGGTTTAGTGACAGAATTAGACTTAGAAATACACAGTAGCGGGTGTGTGTGAAGTTATTCTGAATGACCCAATGTGCACCTTGAATATTATATACCCTTTTAGGGATAGATTTCAAATAGCTCTGATATAGCAGAAACCACTAAATTATGAAATTGCTAAATTGGGAATTGTATTTCAACCCAGAACAAGAAATGTGCTTGAACGGACACTAAATAACTCGCCCAGCTACAGCACTAACGACAGATTTAGCTGGATATGAATTTGAGGCCTAGTATTTAGGCGCTGGGTGACAGGTATGGGTTTAGTGACAGAATTAGACTTGGAAATGCACAGTAGCGGGTGTGTGAAGTTATTCTGAATGTCCCTATGTGCACCTTGAATATTATATACCCTTTTAGGGATAGATTTCAAATAGCTCTGATACAGCAGAAACCACAAAATTTTTAAATTGCTAAATTGGGAATTGTATTTCAACCCAGAACAAAAAATGTGCTTTGACGGACACTAAATAACTTTCCCAGCCACAACAGGACAGCGGTAACGAGTGATTTAGCGGGATATAAATTTGAGGCCTAGTATTTAGGCGCTGGGTGACCGGTATGGATTTAGTGACAGAATTAGACTGGGATATGGCCAAAAAATAACCACACTATTGCTGGTTAAATGCACTTGGTGATGGGCGCAGCTTGCCCCTGATGTAGTATATGGCCAAAAAATGAACAGACTATTGCTGGTTAAATGCACTTGGTGTCACAGCTTGACCAACCACACTACTGAGGGTTAAATGCACTTGGTGACGGGCGCAGCTTGCCCCTGATGTAGTATATGGCCAAAAAATGAACAGACTATTGCTGGTTAAATGCACTTGGTGACGGGCGCAGCTTGCCCCTGATTTAGTATATGGCCAAAAAATGAACAGACTATTGCTGGTTAAATGCACTTGGTGTGATAGCTTGACCAACCACACTACTGAGGGTTAAATGCACTTGGTGACGGGCGCAGCTTGCCCCTGATGTAGTATATGGCCAAAAAATAAACAGACTATTGCTGGTTAAATGCACTTGGTGTGACAGCTTCACCCTGATGTAGGCTTTAGCCAAAAAACAAACGCACCATTGAGGGTTAAATGCACTTGGTGACAGGCGCAGCTTGCCCCTGATGTAGTATATGGCCAAAAAATAAACAGACTATTGCTGGTTAAATGCACTTGGTGTGACAGCTTCACCCTGATGTAGGCTTTAGCCAAAAAACAACCACACCATTGAGGGTTAAATGCACTTGGTCGCAGCTTGTGCTGGCGCACCACAAGACACAAAATGGCCGCCGATCACCCCAGAAAAATGTGACTGACAAACGGTCTGGGCAGCCTAAAAACAGTGAGCAATTGAGGATCAGCAGCTCAATGATCCACAGCTGCAGATCGATCAGTTAATCAAGTCCTTTGGAGGAGTTAATCTGCCTAATCTCGCCCTACTGTCGCAGCCGCAACCTCTCCCTACGCTA
Source organism: Bufo gargarizans (assembly GCF_014858855.1). Classification (NCBI taxonomy): domain Eukaryota; kingdom Metazoa; phylum Chordata; class Amphibia; order Anura; family Bufonidae; genus Bufo; species Bufo gargarizans. The sequence continues at coordinate 99,523,290 of NC_058084.1, forward strand.
ATCAGAGCAGAGTGACGGGCGGCGCTATGTGACTCCAGCTTAAATAGAGGCTGGGTCACATGGTGCTCTGGCCAATCACAGCCATGCCAATAGTAGGCATGGCTGTGATGGCCTCTTGGGGCAAGTAGTATGACGCTTGTTGATTGGCTGCTTTGCAGCCTTTCAAAAAGCGCCAAGAAAGCGTCACAAAAGCGCGAAGAAAGCGACGAACACCGAACCCGAACCCGGACTTTTACGAAAATGTCCGGGTTCGGGTCCGTGTCACGGACACCCCAAAATTCGGTACGAACCCGAACTATACAGTTCGAGTTCGCTCATCCCTACTCTCTACACCTCCTAAAAATTCCTTGGGTGGTGTAGTTTACAAAATGTGGTAAATTTTTTGGGGGTTTCACTGTGGGGATACCTCAGAGTCTCTTCAAATGAAACACGGTGCCCAAAGATCATTACAGCAAAATCTGCCCTCCAAAAACCATATGGCACTCCTTGCCTTCTGTGTCGCTATACGACCATATATGGGGTGTTTCTGCAAACTGCAGAATCAGGGAAATAAATATTGATGTGTGTTTTGTTGTTAACCCTTGATGTGTTCCAGGAAAAAATTTATTAAAATGGAAAATCTGCAAAAAAAAAGTGAAATTTTGATATTTCACCTCAATTTTGCTTTAATTCCTATGGAATACCTAAAGAGTTCCAACATTTCTAAAACCAGTTTTGAATAGTTTGAGGGGTCGTTTCTAAAATGGGGCCATTTATAGGTTGGTTCTATTATGTAAGCCCCTCAAAGTGACTTTTTTTAAGGAACTGGTCCTTAAAAAAGTTGACTTTAGAAATTTTCCATTACCAAAATGATGCCAACATAAAGTAGACATATGGGGAATGTTAAGTAATGAAGGCATCACTATCTGTCTTAGGCCTCTTGCCCACGAATGAAAAGGCTCCATGTCCGTGCTGCTGAACGCAAATTGCGGTCCGCAATGCATGGAAACCGAACATCGAGCAGCTGCATGCGGATCGCAGACCCATTCACTTGAATGGGGGCCGCGAATCGTCCGTTCCGCAAAAAGAGAGAGCAAGTTCTATCTTTTTGCGGAACGGAAGCACGGAGCGGAACCTCACAGAAGCTGTCTTACATTTAGAATGGTGCTGGATCCGCAGAAGTTATGTAGAGGCTGAAGCCTCTACTTAAAGAGGACCTATCACCGATTATGACACTGTGAACTAAGAATACAGACATGGAGAGCGGCGCCCGGGAATCTCACTGCACTTACTATTATCCCTGGGTGCAGCTCCGTTCTCCTGCTATGCCCTCTGGTATCTCCGGTCACAAAGTTATGGTAGGCGGAGTCTCCCAGGCTGTGAGCTCTGCGCTGTGATTGGCCAGCGCTAGAGCAGAACAAGGGCAGACTCCGCCTACCATAACTTAGTGACTGAAATCTCTGCCTACTATAACTTAGTGGCCGGAGATACCGGAGGGCATACCGGGAGAACAGAGTAATAGTAAGTGCAGTGAGATCCCCGGGCGCCGCTCTCCATGTCTGTATTCTTAGTTCACAGTGTCATAATCGGTGAAAGGTCCTCTTTAACTCAGGCGGATCCACCGCCAGCTATAGGGATTATTAAGACCGATGTCTAAAACGCCAGTGTTAATAAATGACCCCCTAAGTGCCTTTAGCTCTTTTTTCATAACTATGACTGAACTCGAAAGCACTTTTGTTTGCCATCTAACCTTAAATGCATTTTCTACAACCCTACAATCCAAAAGAAAGTTACTTTTTGCTTCCAATTGCAATTGTAACAATTCAATTATCCTAAACCATTGAAAATTGGAGAGATTTGATCCATTAAGCTTTATTACTCCTACCTTAGAAACATCACTAATGTTAAATTGCAGTTGAAAAAGAAAGACTTTATACAATTAAGTGTATCATTCTCAGCATGTATGGCAGAAACTACCTTGGGAAGTATATAATACAATACACATAATGAACAATATCAACTGGGAGGCAATTAATATTTGAAAAGTTATTTCAAATTGTCAGTAAAGCATTTGGCCCCAGAATATAATGCATATATGGACTCTATGTAGGGACTTTATATAAATACAATTATTAGCAGAATTTCTGTCATATTTTGCATATAGGTCCCCCTTCAAAAAAAATGGCAGCTTTCCCAACTTTAGAACCACAGTACAAATGGTAGCCTTTTGTACTGCACTGTGGTATTCAGTTCTGCTGGTAAATTATTTTTTTAATTTTTTTTTTTTTGCTGCATTATAGTATTGCTGACCTTGCCTACTTGTGTTTGCTCTACCTATTGTGTTGCCCTTCCTTCTGCCAATATGGACCTGCCTACAACATGGAGGACACTTTTAGATATTTGTACGTAAACTTTCCAGTCCACCCATGCTGACAGCTATCTCTGTATACACACTTTCTAGACAATGCTATTAATCACTGATAGCACATACTGTATATAATTGAGATTCCATAGGACAGAGGTGTAAATCTAAAAATTACAAGTTTTGCTTATTTTTCCCCCACAGAACTATATATATCAATGTGCTCAGCGCCTTCTGCTCTTTAACCTGTTGCCTGCAGATTGCACTGCATTTTGTGGTGACAGGCTATCGTTAAATTGTTCTGGGATTCATCTTGTAAGTAGGAAACACTGGGATTTTAGACCATGTATCTATGGAAAGATAGAAATGTATTGACATCTATAGGAGAGTGCTGTGGTCATGCTTAGAGTTGAGCGAACACCTGGATGTTCGGGTTCGAGAAGTTCGGCCGAACATCCCGGAAATGTTCGGGTTCGGGATCCGAACCCGATCCGAACTTCGTCCCGAACCCGAACCCCATTGAAGTCAATGGGGACCCGAACTTTTCGGCACTAAAAAGGCTGTAAAACAGCCCAGGAAAGAGCTAGAGGGCTGCAAAAGGCAGCAACATGTAGGTAAATCCCCTGCAAACAAATGTGGATAGGGAAATGAATTAAAATAAAAATTAAATAAATAAAAATTAACCAAAATCAATTGGAGAGAGGTTCCATAGCAGAGAATCTGGCTTCCCGTCACCCACCACTGGAACAGTCCATTCTCAGATATTTAGGCCCCGGCACCCAGGCAGAGGAGAGAGGTCCCGTAACAGAGAATCTGTCTTCATGTCAGCAGAGAATTAGTCTGCATGTCATAGCAGAGAATGAGGCTTCACGTCAGCCACCACTGCAACAGTCCATTGGCATATATTTAGGCCCAGCACACACACAGGCAGAGGAGAGAGGTCCCGTAACAGACAATCTGGCTTCATGTCAGCAGAGAATCAGTCTGCATGTCATAGCAGAGAATCAGGCTTCACGTCAGCCACCACTGCAACAGTCCATTGGCATATATTTAGGCCCAGCACACACACAGGCAGAGGAGAGAGGTCCCGTAACAGAGAATCTGGCTTCATGTCAGCAGAGAATCAGTCTGCATGTCATAGCAGAGAATGAGGCTTCACGTCACCCACCACTGCAACAGTCCATTGGCATATATTTAGGCCTAGCACACAGGCAGAGCAGAGAGGTCCCGTAACAGACAATCTGGCTTCATGTCAGCAGAGAATCAGTCTGCATGTCATAGCAGAGAATGAGGCTTCACGTCAGCCACCACTGCAACAGTCCATTGGCATATATTTAGGCCTAGCACACAGGCAGAGCAGAGAGGTCCCGTAACAGACAATCTGGCTTCATGTCAGCAGAGAATCAGTCTGCATGTCATAGCAGAGAATCAGGCTTCACGTCAGCCACCACTGCAACAGTCCATTGTCATAAATTTAGGCCCAGCACCCAGGCAGAGGAGAGAGGTCCCGTAACAGACAATCTGGCTTCATGTCAGCAGAGAATTAGTCTGCATGTCATAGCAGAGAATCAGGCTTCATGTCAGCCACCACTGCAACAGTCCATTGGCATATATTTAGGCCCAGCACCCAGGCAGAGGAGGGAGGTCCCGTAACAGAGAATCTGTCTTCATGTCAGCAGAGAATCAGTCTGCATGTCATAGCAGAGAATGAGGCTTCACGTCAGCCACCACTGCAACAGTCCATTGGCATATATTTAGGCCTAGCACACAGGCAGAGCAGAGAGGTCCCGTAACAGACAATCTGGCTTCATGTCAGCAGAGAATCAGTCTGCATGTCATAGCAGAGAATCAGGCTTCACGTCAGCCACCACTGCAACAGTCCATTGGCATATATTTAGGCCTAGCACACAGGCAGAGCAGAGAGGTCCCGTAACAGACAATCTGGCTTCATGTCAGCAGAGAATCAGTCTGCATGTCATAGCAGAGAATGAGGCTTCACGTCAGCCACCACTGCAACAGTCCATTGGCATATATTTAGGCCTAGCACACAGGCAGAGCAGAGAGGTCCCGTAACAGACAATCTGGCTTCATGTCAGCAGAGAATCAGTCTGCATGTCATAGCAGAGAATCAGGCTTCACGTCAGCCACCACTGCAACAGTCCATTGTCATAAATTTAGGCCCAGCACCCAGGCAGAGGAGAGAGGTCCCGTAACAGACAATCTGGCTTCATGTCAGCAGAGAATTAGTCTGCATGTCATAGCAGAGAATCAGGCTTCATGTCAGCCACCACTGCAACAGTCCATTGGCATATATTTAGGCCCAGCACCCAGGCAGAGGAGGGAGGTCCCGTAACAGAGAATCTGTCTTCATGTCAGCAGAGAATCAGTCTGCATGTCATAGCAGAGAATGAGGCTTCACGTCAGCCACCACTGCAACAGTCCATTGGCATATATTTAGGCCTAGCACACAGGCAGAGGAGAGGTTCATTCAACTTTGGGTAGCCTCGCAATATAATGGTAAAATGAAAATAAAAATAGGATTGAATGAGGAAGTGCCCTGGAGTCCAATAATATATGGTTATGGGGAGGTAGTTAATGTCTAATCTGGACAAGGGACGGACAGGTCCTGTGGGATCCATGCCTGGTTCATTTTTATGAACGTCAGCTTGTCCACATTGGCTGTAGACAGGCGGCTGTGTTTGTCTGTAATGACGCCCCCTGCCGTGCTGAATACACGTTCAGACAAAACGCTGGCTGCCGGGCAGGCCAGCACCTCCAAGGCATAAAAGGCTAGCTCTGGCCACGTGGACAATTTAGAGACCCAGAAGTTGAATGGGGCCGAACCATCAGTCAGTACGTGGAGGGGTGTGCACACGTACTGTTCCACCATGTTAGTGAAATGTTGCCTCCTGCTAACACGTTGCGTATCAGGTGGTGGTGCAGTTAGCTGTGGCGTGTTGACAAATGTTTTCCACATCTCTGCCATGCTAACCCTGCCCTCAGAGGAGCTGGCCGTGACACAGCTGCCTTGGCGACCTCTTGCTCCTCCTCTGCCTTGGCCTTGGGCTTCCACTTGTTCCCCTGTGACATTTGGGAATGCTCTCAGTAGCGCGTCTACCAACGTGCGCTTGTACTCGCGCATCTTCCTATCACGCTCCAGTGCAGGAAGTAAGGTGGGCACATTGTCTTTGTAGCGTGGATCCAGCAGGGTGGCAACCCAGTAGTCCGCACAGGTTAAAATGTGGGCAACTCTGCTGTCGTTGCGCAGGCACTGCAGCATGTAGTCGCTCATGTGTGCCAGGCTGCCCAGGGGTAAGGACAAGCTGTCCTCTGTGGGAGGCGTATCGTCATCGTCCTGCCTTTCCCCCCAGCCACGCACCAGTGATGGACCCGAGCTGCGTTGGGTGCCACCCCGCTGTGACCATGCTTCATCCTCATCCTCCTCCACCTCCTCCTCATCCTCGTCCTCCTCGTCCTCCAGTAGTGGGCCCTGGCTGGCCACATTTGTACCTGGCCTCTGCTGTTGCCAAAAACCTCCCTCTGAGTCACTTCGAAGAGACTGGCCTGAAAGTGCTAAAAATGACCCCTCTTCCTCCTCCTCCTCCTCCTCCTCCTGGGCCACCTCCTCTTCCATCATCGCCCTAAGTGTTTTCTCAAGGAGACATAGAAGTGGTATTGTAACGCTGATAACGGTGTCATCGCCACTGGCCATGTTGGTGGAGTACTCGAAACAGCGCAACAGGGCACACAGGTCTCGCATGGAGGCCCAGTCATTGGTGGTGAAGTGGTGCTGTTCTGTAGTGCGACTGACCCGTGCGTGCTGCAGCTGAAACTCCACTATGGCCTGCTGCTGCTCGCACAGTCTGTCCAGCATGTGCAAGGTGGAGTTCCACCTGGTGGGCACGTCGCATATGAGGCGGTGAGCGGGAAGGCCGAAGTTACGCTGTAGCGCAGACAGGCGAGCAGCAGCAGGATGTGAACGCCGGAAGCGCGAACAGACGGCCCGCACTTTATGCAGCAGCTCTGACATGTCGGGGTAGTTGTGAATGAACTTCTGCACCACCAAATTCAGCACATGCGCCAAGCAAGGGATGTGCGTCAAATTGGCTAGTCCCAGAGCTGCAACGAGATTTCGCCCATTATCACACACCACCAGGCCGGGCTTGAGGCTCACCGGCAGCAACCACTCGTCGGTCTGTTGTTCTATACCCCGCCACAACTCCTGTGCGGTGTGGGGCCTGTCCCCCAAACATATGAGTTTCAGAATGGCCTGCTGACGTTTACCCCGGGCTGTGCTGAAGTTGGTGGTGAAGGTGTGTGGCTGACTGGATGAGCAGGTGGAAGAAGAGGAGGAGGAAGCCGAGAAGGAGGAGGTGGCAACAGGAGGCAAAGAATGTTGCCCTGCGATCCTTGGCGGCGGAAGGACGTGCGCCAAACAGCTCTCCGCCTGGGGCCCAGCTGCCACTACATTTACCCAGTGTGCAGTTAGGGAGATATAGCGTCCCTGGCCGTGCTTACTGGTCCACGTATCTGTGGTTAGGTGGACCTTGCCACAGATGGCGTTGCGCAGTGCACACTTGATTTTATCGGATACTTGGTTGTGCAGGGAAGGCACGGCTCTCTTGGAGAAGTAGTGCCGGCTGGGAACAACATACTGTGGGACAGCAAGCGACATGAGCTGTTTGAAGCTGTCTGTGTCCACCAGCCTAAATGACAGCATTTCATAGGCCAGTAGTTTAGAAATGCTGGCATTCAGGGCCAGGGATCGAGGGTGGCTAGGTGGGAATTTACGCTTTCTATCAAATGTTTGTGAGATGGAGAGCTGAACGCTGGCGTGTGACATGGTTGAGACGCTTGGTGACGGAGGTGGTGGTGGTGGTGTTGGTGGTACATCCCCTGTTTGCTGGGCGGCAGGTGCCAACGTTCCTCCAGAGGCGGAGGAAGAGGCCGAGGCGGCAGCAGCAGAATAGGCCGAGGCGGCAGCAGCAGAAGAGGTAGCAGGGGGAGCCTGAGTGACTTCCTTGGTTTTAAGGTGTTTACTCCACTGCAGTTCATGCTTTGCATGCAGGTGCCTGGTCATGCAGGTTGTGCTCAGGTTCAGAACGTTAATGCCTCGCTTCAGGCTCTGATGGCACAGCGTGCAAACCACTCGGGTCTTGTCGTCAGCACATTGTTTGAAGAAGTGCCATGCCAGGGAACTCCTTGAAGCTGCCTTTGGGGTGCTCGGTCCCAGATGGCGGCGGTCAGTAGCAGGCGGAGTCTCTTGGCGGCGGGTGTTCTGCTTTTGCCCACTGCTCCCTCTTTTGCTACGCTGTTGGCTCGGTCTCACCACTGCCTCTTCCTCCGAACTGTGAAAGTCAGTGGCACGACCTTCATTCCATGTGGGGTCTAGGACCTCATCGTCCCCTGCATCGTCTTCCACCCAGTCTTGATCCCTGACCTCCTGTTCAGTCTGCACACTGCAGAAAGACGCAGCAGTTGGCACCTGTGTTTCGTCATCATCAGAGACATGCTGAGGTGGTATTCCCATGTCCTCATCATCAGGAAACATAAGTGGTTGTGCGTCAGTGCATTCTATGTCTTTCACCGCTGGGGAAGGGCTAGGTGGATGCCCTTGGGAAACCCTGCCAGCGGAGTCTTCAAACAGCATAAGAGACTGCTGCATAACTTGAGGCTGAGACAGTTTCCCTGGTATGCATGGGGGTGATGTGACAGACTGATGGGGTTGGTTTTCAGGCGCCATCTGTGCGCTTTCTGCAGAAGACTGGGTGGGAGATAATGTGAACGTGCTGGATCCACTGTCGGCCACCCAATTGACTAATGCCTGTACCTGCTCAGGCCTTACCATCCTTAGAACGGCATTGGGCCCCACCATATATCGCTGTAAATTCTGGCGGCTACTGGGACCTGAGGTAGTTGGTACACTAGGACGTGTGGATGTGGCAGAACGGCCACGTCCTCTCCCAGCACCAGAGGGTCCACTAACACCACCATGACCATGTCCACGTCCGCGTCCCTTACTAGATGTTTTTCTCATTGTTATGGTTCACCACAACAACAAATATATTATTTGGCCCAATGTATTGTATTCAAATTCAGCGGGATATAAATTTGAGGCCTAGTATTTAGGCGCTGGGTGACCGGTATGGATTTAGTGACAGAATTAGACTTGGAAATGCACAGAAGCGTGTGTGTGAAGTTATTCTGAATGACCCTATGTGCACCTTCAATATGATCTACCCTTTTAGGGATAGATTTCAAATAGCTCTGATATAGCAGAAACGACTAAATTATGAAATTGCTAAATTGGGAATTGTATTTCAACCCAGAACAAAAAATGTGCTTTGACGGACACTAAATAACTTTCCCAGCCACAACAGGACAGCGGTAACGAGAGATTTAGCGGGATATAAATTTGAGGCCTAGTATTTAGGCGCTGGGTGACAGGTATGGGTTTAGTGACAGAATTAGATTTGGAAATGCACAGTAGCGGGTGTGTGAAGTTATTCTGAATGACCCTATGTGCACCTTGAATATTATATACCCTTTTAGGGATAGATTTCAAATAGCTCTGATATAGCAGAAACCACTAAATTATGAAATTGCTAAATTGGGAATTGTATTTCAACCCAGAACAAGAAATGTGCTTGAACGGACACTAAATAACTCGCCCAGCTACAGCACTAGGGACAGATTTAGCGGGATATAAATTTGAGGCCTAGTATTTAGGCGCTGGGTGACAGGTATGGGTTTAGTGACAGAATTAGACTTGGAAATACACAGTAGCGGGTGTGTGTGAAGTTATTCTGAATGACCCAATGTGCACCTTGAATATTATATACCCTTTTAGGGATAGATTTCAAATAGCTCTGATATAGCAGAAACCACTAAATTATGAAATTGCTAAATTGGGAATTGTATTTCAACCCAGAACAAGAAATGTGCTTGAACGGACACTAAATAACTCGCCCAGCTACAGCACTAGGGACAGATTTAGCGGGATATAAATTTGAGGCCTAGTATTTAGGCGCTGGGTGACAGGTATGGGTTTAGTGCCAGAATTAGACTTGGAAATACACAGTAGCGGGTGTGTGTGAAGTTATTCTGAATGACCCAATGTGCACCTTGAATATTATATACCCTTTTAGGGATAGATTTCAAATAGCTCTGATATAGCAGAAACCACTAAATTATGAAATTGCTAAATTGGGAATTGTATTTCAACCCAGAACAAGAAATGTGCTTGAACGGACACTAAATAACTCGCCCAGCTACAGCACTAGGGACAGATTTAGCGGGATATAAATTTGAGGCCTAGTATTTAGGCGCTGGGTGACAGGTATGGGTTTAGTGACAGAATTAGACTTGGAAATACACAGTAGCGGGTGTGTGTGAAGTTATTCTGAATGACCCAATGTGCACCTTGAATATTATATACCCTTTTAGGGATAGATTTCAAATAGCTCTGATATAGCAGAAACCACTAAATTATGAAATTGCTAAATTGGGAATTGTATTTCAACCCAGAACAAGAAATGTGCTTGAACGGACACTAAATAACTCGCCCAGCTACAGCACTAAGGACAGATTTAGCGGGATATAAATTTGAGGCCTAGTATTTAGGCGCTGGGTGACAGGTATGGGTTTAGTGCCAGAATTAGACTTGGAAATACACAGTAGCGGGTGTGTGTGAAGTTATTCTGAATGACCCAATGTGCACCTTGAATATTATATACCCTTTTAGGGATAGATTTCAAATAGCTCTGATATAGCAGAAACCACTAAATTATGAAATTGCTAAATTGGGAATTGTATTTCAACCCAGAACAAGAAATGTGCTTGAACGGACACTAAATAACTCGCCCAGCTACAGCACTAGGGACAGATTTAGCTGGATATAAATTTGAGGCCTAGTATTTAGGCGCTGGGTGACAGGTATGGGTTTAGTGCCAGAATTAGACTTGGAAATACACAGTAGCGGGTGTGTGTGAAGTTATTCTGAATGACCCAATGTGCACCTTGAATATTATATACCCTTTTAGGGATAGATTTCAAATAGCTCTGATATAGCAGAAACCACTAAATTATGAAATTGCTAAATTGGGAATTGTATTTCAACCCAGAACAAGAAATGTGCTTGAACGGACACTAAATAACTCGCCCAGCTACAGCACTAAGGACAGATTTAGCGGGATATAAATTTGAGGCCTAGTATTTAGGCGCTGGGTGACAGGTATGGGTTTAGTGCCAGAATTAGACTTGGAAATACACAGTAGCGGGTGTGTGTGAAGTTATTCTGAATGACCCAATGTGCACCTTGAATATTATATACCCTTTTAGGGATAGATTTCAAATAGCTCTGATATAGCAGAAACCACTAAATTATGAAATTGCTAAATTGGGAATTGTATTTCATCCCAGAACAAGAAATGTGCTTGAACGGACACTAAATAACTCGCCCAGCTACAGCACTAGGGACAGATTTAGCTGGATATAAATTTGAGGCCTAGTATTTAGGCGCTGGGTGACAGGTATGGGTTTAGTGCCAGAATTAGACTTGGAAATACACAGTAGCGGGTGTGTGTGAAGTTATTCTGAATGACCCAATGTGCACCTTGAATATTATATACCCTTTTAGGGATAGATTTCAAATAGCTCTGATATAGCAGAAACCACTAAATTATGAAATTGCTAAATTGGGAATTGTATTTCAACCCAGAACAAGAAATGTGCTTGAACGGACACTAAATAACTCGCCCAGCTACAGCACTAAGGACAGATTTAGCGGGATATAAATTTGAGGCCTAGTATTTAGGCGCTGGGTGACCGGTATGGATTTAGTGACAGAATTAGACTGGGATATGGCCAAAAAATAAACAGACTATTGCTGGTTAAATGCACTTGGTGTGACAGCTTCACCCTGATGTAGGCTTTAGCCAAAAAACAACCACACCATTGAGGGTTAAATGCACTTGGTGACAGGCGCAGCTTGCCCCTGATTTAGTATATGGCCAAAAAATGAACAGACTATTGCTGGTTAAATGCACTTGGTGTGACAGCTTCACCCTGATGTAGGCTTTAGCCAAAAAACAACCACACCATTGAGGGTTAAATGCACTTGGTGACAGGCGCAGCTTGCCCCTGATTTTGTATATGGCCAAAAAATGAACAGACTATTGCTGGTTAAATGCACTTGGTGTGACAGCTTCACCCTGATGTAGGCTTTAGCCAAAAAACAACCACACCATTGAGGGTTAAATGCACTTGGTCGCAGCTTGTGCTGGCGCACCACAAGACACAAAATGGCCGCCGATCACCCCAGAAAAATGTGACTGACAAACGGTCTGGGCAGCCTAAAAACAGTGAGCAATTGAGGATCAGCAGCTCAATGATCCACAGCTGCAGATCGATCAGTTAATCAAGTCCTTTGGAGGAGTTAATCTGCCTAATCTCGCCCTACTGTCGCAGCCGCAACCTCTCCCTACGCTAATCAGAGCAGAGTGACGGGCGGCGCTATGTGACTCCAGCTTAAATAGAGGCTGGGTCACATGGTGCTCTGGCCAATCACAGCCATGCCAATAGTAGGCATGGCTGTGATGGCCTCTTGGGGCAAGTAGTATGACGCTTGTTGATTGGCTGCTTTGCAGCCTTTCAAAAAGCGCCAAGAAAGCGTCACAAAAGCGCCAAGAAAGCGACGAACACCGAACCCGAACCCGGACTTTTACGAAAATGTCCGGGTTCGGGTCCGTGTCACGGACACCCCAAAATTCGGTACGAACCCGAACTATACAGTTCGAGTTCGCTCATCCCTAGTCATGCTAAATGACTAGAGATGAGCGAATTGATTCTAAACTATTCACATTCTTTTACAACTTCACAAAAATTCAGCTTACCAGCGAGTCCAAAACTTTTGCTATTAGATTTGGACAAATCATTTATAATGGCATCAGCTATTTTACAGAATAGAATATAACACAGCACGGCAGGAAAGATAAAAAAGGAGGATGACACCATTCCAGGCTGGACCTTAGCTGGTAGATCTGCCCATAATGGTTTACTGTTGGAAATATGATATTGACATGTGTCATAGGCAATATATAAGTGAGTGAGCAAAGAAAGCTAGTTTAGGCTCAAACAGGAATAGTGTTAACACAGATAATAGGCAGTTAGATCTAATTAGACAGAGAGATATTGTAAGTTTTAGCAAGGGACAGAACAGGGTCAGTTTAATGTAGTGCAAAAATAACTATGCTGCAGCCATTTCAATCCACTGAGGCCATGTTTGCAATGTGTGTCAATATTTATATCTACAGTACAGATTTTTATTTTATTTTAGAAGTTTAGAAGCTATTGTACTGGCTAATATATATATATATATATATATATATATATATATATATATATTATATTTCTACATCACAGCTTCACTAGACTCCATATATTGTAGAGGATTCTGTGCAATTTCTTATTTTTTTTTAAGTGTTGCAAAGTTTCTTGTGTTAAAATGTTTACTACAATTTTTATTTTTTATTTTTTATCAAAGACTATGCCTAAACTTACCTTTTGAAAATGAATGAAGCATACTGCTTTCTGCTTGTACATCATCATATACCATACTTTACTGTTATCGCTGAAGTTACTACTTAAAAACTAACTGGATGTAGTCACACGTTGTGATGGCAAAGGCAAAAAAACTCTCCCTTTTTGAATGTGGACGGGTTGTTGAACTGCACAAGCAGCGTTTCTCACTGCTCACCATCGCTGCTGAGTTGGGACGCAGTAAGACAGTCATTTGGAATTTCTTAAATGATCCTGAGGGTTATGGGACAAAAAAGTCAAGTGGAAGACCCCAAAAAATGTCATCAGCACTGAGCCGGAGGATGCAATTGGCTGTCCGTCAAGGCACTGGACGATCCTCGACCCAAATTAAGGCCCTTACTGGTGCTGACTGCAGCCCCATAACCATCAGACGGCATCTGAGACTGAAGGGCTTCAAAAACAAAAAACATCTTCAAAGACCTCGTCTCCTTGAACGCCACAGAACTGCTTGTTTGGAATTTGCAAGAGAGCACCAACAATGGGACATTCAAAGGTGAAAGAAAGTTTTATTCTCTGATGAGAAAAAAATTTACCTTGATGGTCCTGATGGTTTCCAACATTACTGGCATGACAAGTTAATCCCACTTGAGATGTTTTCTACACGCCACAGTGGAGGGGGCGCCATAATGGTCTGGTGTGTTTTTTCATTCAGTGGAACAATAGAGCTTCAGGAAGTGCAGGGCTGTCAAACGGCCACTGGCTATGTCCAGATGTTGCAGAGAGCATTCCTCATGACTGAGGGCCCTCGTCTGTGTGGTAACGACTGGGTTTTTCAACAGGACAACGCTACAGTACACAATGCCCGCAGGACAAGGGACTTCTTCCAGGAGAATAACATCACTCTTTTGGCCCATCCTGCGTTCCCCTGATCTAAATCCAATTGAGAACCTTTGGGGATGGATGGCAAGGGAAGTTTACAAAAATGGACAACAGTTTCAGACAGTAAATAGCCTTCGTGCGGCCGTCTTCACCACTTGGAGAAATGTTCCCACTCGCTTCATGGAAACGCTTGCATCAAGCATGCCAAAACAAATTTTGGAAGTGATAAACAATAACGGCGGAGCTACTCTACTGAGTTCATGTTTGGAAGTTGGATTTCTGTTTTGGGGGGATTCGTTTTTTCTTGGAGGTGTGGTCCTAAACTTTTGATCAGCTAAAAAACAGCCTGTTTCAGTTTATTTGTTGTTTTCATTAAATTGAATGCTCAAATTTTTTTTTGTCTCACTCCCATTTCTTCTTGTTGCATGTTGAAGCTCTACTTGGAACCTTGTTAAGATCCAGCCATGCTAAATATGATTTTTTGCCATTTATCAAGTGGTCTTAAACTTTTGATCAGGACTGTATATATAGGATTCTGTGCAATTTCAAATTTTTTCTAAAAAATAAAATGTGTTGCAAAGTTTCTTGTGTTGAAACGTTTATTACAACAAAAAAAAAATCATTTATCAAAGACTCTGCCTAAACTGACCATTTTGACTTTTTCATGTGCACACTCCAGTCTATTTAATGGAACAGTGAAGATTTTCACACAACCTCCAGCAGATTCCAATGAAAAACTCTGACATTGCTGACAGTGGCTCCAATGATGTCATTGCTGCTGTCTGTTTGTACATCATATACCATACTATACTGTTATCGCTGAAGTTACAGCTGCCCCTACCACCACTACTACTACCCCTACATAGCCATACATCTCCTTCCTTGTCCATCAGGCTCTATACGGTATTGCTGCCACTCTAGCTAGAAAATGCCTCCGCTGCCCTACTGCTACCCTTACACAGCCAAGCACATCCTGCCTTGTCGATTAGGCTCCATACTGCTGTACCAAAAAAATAATTTTTTCACATCTTTTGTAAAAACAAAAGCCATTGGTTTTCACTTTCTCAGAACTGAAATGCATTTTTTCTATAACATAACACCAATCCTGTTGCTACTTCCTTAAATTGGATAATTTTTGGACCGTATTCAAAGCAAGCCTTTGCTTCTCCAAATACCACTTTGGGTATGTAAACACTGACATGCATCTTTCTCCCTAAAGTGATAATTTTCTGGCATTAAGGGGAATTGTGGAGCAAGCTCATTCCCTAAGCCTGCTCCATACGTGGCAGGTGTCGGCTGTATAATACAGAGCACACCAGGCTACAATGACCAGGATCACATGCCACTGTCAATAGTAACCATGACATCTGTACTGTTAAGCAGAGGGAGGGGACTCTCTCTACTTTCCCATCACATTACTCACAGTCAAATTGCGGGGCTCTGATCAGTCACCATCAGAGTCTGAGGCCCTGTAGAGGTTCTGAGGTCCGTCATAACTGACTGCCTGAAAGAAATGGTGTGGCAGAAAGTCTCTCAGAATCCAGCAAAATGCAACAGTATTCTATTGCAGTCCATGGACAAGTAATCAGAAGATCACATGTTCATGTTCCCTATCATGTCATTTTGAGCACATGGTGAACACCGTAGAATCTAAATCCAAAAAACATTGCTGGAATTGCTTTCTTTTTTTGTTTTTTTGTTTAACCCACAAATAACTTTTTCTCATTTTCCTGTACAAGATATGAAAATTAAAAGATATCATAAAAAAAAAAAAAACTTGCCCTAAAATGGCTATATAAGTAAAAAAAAGTTATGGTTTTTAGAAAGTGGGGAGGAAAAATAAAAAATGCAAAAACAAATATGGGCCCCAGTCCTTAAGACTAATTTCAGATGAACATGTCCACTGATGGAAGCAAGCTCCATGTTGCAGTGTGATTTCCCATTATGGATAATGATTTATAATGGTGTATGTCCCGGCCCAAGCTCAGATCTAGAGATGAGCGAATTTTTTGAAAAAAATTGGTTCGATCCAAATTTATTTGCAGTGAATCGTGTTAAGAAAAATGCTATTTCCTGGCTGCAGACAGCCTTTATAGTGGTGTAGAACACTCTGCCTTGTAGTAACACGCATAGGGAGTCTGCTATGGTAGTGAAATAATATTGGGAGTTAGTATGACATTCAGATGACAGGCGTCACTCTTAGAATCACTGCACACTTCACTTACTTGCGCAGTCACAGGGCCAAAACCAAAATAACTCACGTGAGTAACCAGGTCACGCGGGACGCCACGCTGACGTTTAGCACACCACATGGGATGCCGCTGGTGTGCGTCCGCCTGGAACCAGCTCTGCAGTGAAGAAGGGTAAGACCCGGCTCCTGTGAGGAGTTTGTTTGGTAGCTGTGCATACACTGAGCACTGTTGCTGAGGCTATTTTTGAGCTGCTATAAGTGACTGATCATGAACATAGTGCATGTATAAACTGGACTACATTTGGAGTTTGTGCCTATGCAGCTGGCTAGCCATTGATGTTAGTGGATAAATTATTATACGTTTCTCTACAGTGCAACGGCAATTTACATTATAGCGTATTGGCACATGGGACTCACCATCTGGTGCACTTATTATAGTGCAAAGCTGATTTAAATTTTATGCTGGACAGCCAGAGGAGCAGCTGTACACTGGTGCATGAGACGGAATACTTGCTCCTCAAGTGGTATACAGCTAATACAGGGTATATAGGGGCTATTTTTGTTAGGGCCATTTATTTTATTTTATGTATGGTTTGCCATCTTTTTAAATGTATATGTTTTAATAAATTGTATAAATTCTGCTGATTTAGTGCCCCCATCTGAGTCTGAGTGTGCCCCTTTTCATTTACCATTAAGTCCTTTTTTTCCCACTAATACATGCCAAAAAGGGCTCTGGTTTTCTCACTGCACCACACAACAGCAAATACTTTTTTTGTGCTGCTAATACACGCAAAAAAGGGCTTTAGAACATATAACTGCACCGATGAATGGCAAAAAGGCCCTTATTTTTTTCCACGTATACACTCCACAAAAGCTTTTAGAGCATATAACTGCACCACTGAACGGCAAATATATTTTTTATTTTGCCACTATTACAAGACAAAAAGGTCTTTAGAACATATAACTGCACCGCTGAACGGCAAATATATTTTTTCTTTTTTCCACAAATACACGCAACAAAAGGCTTTACAGCAGATAACTGCACCGCTGAATGGCAAATATATTTTTTTCTTTTTCCACTAATACACGCCACAAAAGGCTTTAGAACATATAACTGCACTGCTGAACGGCAAATATATATATATATATATATATATATATATATTCCAAATAAATGTAACGCAGCACTCCTTAGATAAAAAGTTAAAAAAAAAAAAAAAATTATTCAACACATGTTAATACAGGCAACTTTCAGCTCTCTCACAGAGCCATTATCAAGCCAAACACTTGAAGAAATAAAAAGCTATAATAAAAAAAATGACTTTTTAACAATATTTAGTGGTTTTCCTCACATAGAACCTAAAAAAAAGAAAAAAAATCTCTAAAGAAAAACATGCTAATAAAAAGTCTTAAGTATCAAGTAATAAAGTGCAAAAATTATTTTGGTAGTCAAACAAAAAAGTTAGTATCACTAAACTACTACGTGCACAAAATCACAAACAATTGCCTGAACATTCAGGCCTTTTTTAGGTCCAGTCATGAAAGGGTTAAGTATTATGTTTGGTACAAATAACTATCTGTATAATGTGCTATTTGAAACAATGTTACAATTTGTCTTCATTTTGACACCACAGTGGATAGCTTCTCTAAGGATTACTGAAGTCTGTTTATCTATGTAATTACAGAGTACATTAAAAATACCTCACGCTCAAGAGGCCAAAATGTAATTTAAAGTTCAATAATTTGCAGTTCATTCCTATTTGTGCTTTGACAGGGACTGTGTCTATTATAACACAAAACCTGTCATTAAACATAAGCTGTTTGAAGTACATTGAAATTCTCAAAATATGATTCAGTGAAAAATGCTTCAATAATAAAGTTTATTATTGCAAAACCTTGACAAAAGTAATTTGAGTTGCTACCTTTTTCATATATAAAACATTGATAGAATGTAATTCCTATCACACTACCTAACACCCTGCACTGGAACCTACCAGCTACGCTATATCACTATCTAATCTACACTGACTATCTCCCACTATCTATATTATATATATGAGCTAACTAACTATCTAATGTAATTGGATAAGGAATAGGACCCAGATAAAAGCACAGAGCACAGCAATGTCGCTGCTCTCTCTCTCAGAACTGCAAAAAAACAGCAGAAAATGGCTGCTGGGGAGTTTCCTATATAGTAAAGGAGTAGGCAACTTTCCTATTGGTTGCTAGGGCTGTTTCTAAGCTCAGACAAAGATATTGCAGCCTTCTCATTGGCCCACAAGCAAGAAGGGAGGTTACTAATGGAAAAAAATCTAGAATATTCGTGATTATGAATATATAGCACTATATTCTACATCTCCGTGAATTCTCGAACTGCCGATATTCGCAATAAAAATTTGCGATTAGAATATTTGTGATCAACACTAATAATTACCACCAAAATAATCTTGTATCTAAGTATCACTGTCCAGAAATACCTCCTTAAGGTCCAGTTTTGTTTTCTAGATAGGCAATGAATCACAACCGAGTTCTTATTGGTCGTAAGTAACATAGGAATCTGTAGAGTAAAAAAATTATAATTTAAAATATTTATGCCTCTTTATAAAATCAGAGACATAAGGAAGCACAGAATTGGCCCATAAATTTCTTTGGATGTGATATTAGATTACTATGGATGCCCTTTAATGTTGTTTCTTTTTATTATTATGAGTCTGTGTAAATGTAGTGTCGATCTCCCATTGTGCTGATAGGACCGCATTCCTGAGTGATCTCAGAGACATGCGTGATGCACAAGTGTTATAGCATGGCTGACCGGATCCCTACCCCATGTTTAGGCTATTGATGATTATTTACTTTTTACTATTCTCTATGTGATTTCTCTGTTTTATCTTATATTTAATCACTTAGTAAATCATTTAGCAAATATATGTATCCACTAAACCTGTGTAAGCTTAGTCATTCTCAAATCTGTTGAATTCACATTACGATACACGCAGGGAAATCTATAAAAATGGAAAAATATTAAAGTTTTCTCATTTTGGGATTTTTTTTTCTTAATAGCACAAGTAGCAACTAAAATGAATTTATTTTAAAAATTGTGTCCACTTTTATTAACATTCGTTTTGATATAAGGGGTTCTGTAATCTGAGAATATCAAGTCTTATACAGTACACACTCATTTTATCCTTGTTATTATTCGGACAGGAGAATACTGAGCATTGCCAGAATTCCTCACTGTTGTCCCAATGATTTATTGGACATATGGTATACTATAACACATAATTAAGTCACATTATTTTAACCTTTAAATTGGAGACCTTAATAAAGTGTATAAATCAAATTCTAGTTAATAGCTCGCATCTTAGTTTCTGAATCTATACATGGATCCTCATTTGCTTTCCATCTACTGTGGATGCTGCTGCTTTCAACAGATATGTCAATAAGGTCATTTTTAGACTTTATTTTAACTTTATCACAAGCTGAGCTGAAGTGAAGAGTGCTCTATAGGCCTAGCATACATGTATACTTTTTCGGTGCAAATATTAAAATTGGATTCATCGTTGAAGCCATGTGAGCCATATATTTCGAATTGCTTGCAAATTACTTTTCTTGGGTTATTTTTTTTGTAAAAGTTAATAGAGGTCTAAAACATTGCAAATGAGCAAAAAGATCCCGTTTTGTTCACTGTAAATACTAGAGTTCTGCCTTAAGTATTTACTCAGTTTATATGTGACCTCTGATCAAGGACCATATGGTTTGAACCCACATATTAGGTTTGTGCTACTTACCTTGTGTGACTTCCTGATTCAATGCTATAAAAAGTGATCTCAATCAGTCATGTCTTGTACAGGTGATTTAGCAAGCTTCTTGAAATCACTAATGACCACTAAAGATGTCGCGAACCTAAAATTTTCAGTTCGTGAACGGCAAATGCGAATTTCCTCAAATGTTCGCGAACGGGCAAACCGCCATAGACTTCAAAAGGCAGGCGAATTTTAAAACCCACAGGGACTCTTTCTAGCCACAGTAGTGATGGAAAAGTTGTTTCAAGGGGACTAACACCTGGACTGTGGCATGCCGGAGGGGGGTCCATGGCAAAACTCCCATAGAAAATTACATAGTTGACGCAAAGTTGGGTTTTAATCCATAAAGGGCATAAATCACCTAACAATCCTAAATTTTTTTGAACAACGTGGTTTAAAACATCCAGTGTGTGTATACGATCAGGTATGATGTTGTATCGATCAGGTAGTGTAAAGGTTACGCCCGCTTCACAGACATTGACAGACCAAACTCCCCTTTTAATGCACCGCAAACAACCGCAAACAGTCCATTTGCCCAACTGCAAACTCCCCATTTGCACAAGGTTGGATACCAAGCTAGCCATGTCCCGTCCCCAAAAAAATAAATTGACTTTAGTTTTATCTGCAAGGTATTGTGACACCCTGTAACGGTATGAGTGATGGCCTGGCCAGTGGCTACAGTACAGTCTGTGTGGGCCACAGACTCACTGACTTGCAACTGCGATTATATTTATTACAGAGAAACAATAAATGGACTTTAGTTTTATCTACAAGGTATTGTGACACCCTGTAATGGTATGAGTGGTGGCCTGGCCAGTGGCCACAGTACAGTCTGTGGGCCAGACACTCACTGGCTTGCAACTGCGATTATATTTATTACAGAGAAAAAAAAAATTGACTTTAGTTTTATCTGCAAGGTATTGTGACACCCTGTAACGGTATAAGTGGTGGCCTGGCCAGTCGCCACAGTACAGTCTGTGGGCCAGACACTCACTGGCTTGCAACTGCGATTATATCACAGAGAAATAATACATTTACTTTAGTTTTATCTGCAAGGTATTGGGACACCCTGTAACGGTATAAGTGGTGGCCTGGCCAGTCGCCACAGTACAGTCTGTGGGCCAGACACTCACTGGCTTGCAACTGCGATTATATTTATTACAGAGAAAAAAAAAATTGACTTTAGTTTTATCTGCAAGGTATTGTGACACCCTGTATGAATGGCGTGCACACAGTACAGTCTGTTAGCCTGCAGCCTCTCACTGTCTGGCAACTGCGATAATATATTTTAAAAAATGGACTTTTTTGATCTGCAAGGTACTGTGACACCCTATATGAGTGGTGTGCACACAGTACAGTCTGTGGGCCTGCAGCCTCTCACACACGGGCAGGCAACTGCAATAAATATATATTTATATATAAATATATATATATATATATATATATATATATTTAAAAAAAAGCAGACTAATGTACCAGCCCTAAAAATGGCTTTTTGGGGTGCTGCCAGGATGTTGTCCTTACAGCAGACAAGTCTGTGGACACAGAACACTGCCCTAGCTATCGATTTCCCTGTTAAATCAGCAGCAGCTACACTGTTCCTCCTCTCACTAATAATGCAGCTTCTGAATTAATCTAAAATGGATGCTGTCCAGGAGGTGGGAGTGCCTGGGAGGGAGGGTCTGCTGCTGATTGGCTGGAATGTGTCTGCTGACTGTGAGGTACAGGGTCAAAGTTTGCTCAATGATGATGTATAGGGGGCGGACCGAACATCGTATATGTTCGCCCACTGCGGCGAACGCAAACAAGCCATGTTCGCCGTGAACTGTTCACCGGCGAGTAGTTCGGGACATCAATAATGACCACATGTTATTATATGCTAAATTCTCAAAAAGTCATCGGTTGTGGTGCAAACATTATATGAGAAAAATGAGTGTGGACACCTCTAGAGCTATGTGTCCATCGATTTTCTCAATCCAGAAACATGGGAATAACTATTAAGTTTGTCCATGATAACTGATTGAAAAGCCTCTACTCCTGAACCTGATTTTGGCATCAAGCTCAGTTGGGAATGGCACTCCAATTCTTCCCCATGGTATTTACTCAGCAGAAAGACCAGTCAAGTTCCTTCATAACAAATTATAAAAACTATTGTGATCTACGAGCCTCCACAAGTTGTTTCCAAGTTGGAATTGCGCAACTTTCTAGAATGTCACTGCTGAAAAGTAACAGCAACAGTGGAAAAAACCTATAACATAGTGCTATGCCTAGTGCTGGGACTGAGTGGTAGTGCATGATAAAGAGATTCTATCAATCCCTTCCATTTACCTCCCCTTAGGCCTATACTATGCATAACAGAGCATATCAATTTAGTTCAGAATGTCCCTTCAATATTTGCCTTCAGTAGACCTAAAGCATCCTATGTCTCTTCTGCTAAATTTTGACAATTATATCTGTGTAATATCCTGCAGCATTTTGCTGACAAACACATCCATCAAACCAGATGGTGCAGCACGTTTCAACCTCCAGGGAATTGGTTTTTACTGCTCCAGAGTCCTGGGGTGTTATGCTTTTCACCACTGTTGCCAACACTTACAATACTTGCCATGGTACCTCTCAGGCTTCTATGTGCTATTATGCCTTCCAAAAACCTTCAGTTATTTTGCAAATTTTCTCACAGAATAAATTTGAAACTTTGGATAATCTTTGTAAACTGAAGATTTTATGTGCCTCAGTTTCTGATTGTCTTATCTGCGTATGACTTAAATGTCTGTCACTTTAAACATTTCAGAACTTTACTGGGCCAAATTGCCAAATTTTATTTGAGGTTTTTTTTTTTTAAGTAGCCAAGCTAAGTCTGAGTATGGTACAGTACAGACCAAAAGTTTGGACACACCTTCTCATTCAAAGAGTTTTCTTTATTTTCATGACTATGAAATTTGTAGATTCACACTGAAGGCATCAAAACTATGAATTAACACATGTGGAATTATATAAATAACAAAAAAGCATGAAACAACTGAAAATATGTCATATTCTAGGTTCTTCAAAATACCAAACTTTTGCTTTGATTACTGCTTTGCACACTCGTGGCATTCTCTTGATGAGCTTCAAGAGGTAGTCACCTGAAATGGTCTTCCAACAGTCTTGAAGGAGTTCCCAGAGATGCTTAGCACTTGTTGGCCCTTTTGCCTTCACTCTGCGGTCCAGCTCACCCCAAACCATCTCGATTGGGTTCAGGTCCGGTGACTGTGGAGGCCAGGCCATCTGGCGCAGCACCCCATCACTCTCCTTCATGGTCAAATAGCCCTTACACAGCCTGGAGGTGTGTTTGGGGTCATTGTCCTGTTGGAAAATAAATGATGGTCCAACTAAACGCAAACCGGATGGAATAGCATGCCGCTGCAAGATGCTGTGGTAGCCATGCTGGTTCAGTATGCCTTATATTTAGAATAATTCCCCAACAGTGTCACCAGCAACGCACCCCCACACCATCACACCTCCTCCTCCATGCTTCACGGTGGGAACCAGGCATGTAGAGTCCATCCGTTCACCTTTTCTGCGTCGCACAAAGACACGGTGGTTGGAAACAAAGATCTCAAATTTGGACTCATCAGACCAAAGCACAGATTTCCACTGGTGTAATGTCCATTCCTTGTGTTCTTTAGCCCAAACAAGTCTCTTCTGCTTGTTGCCTGTCCTTAGTAGTGGTTTCCTAGCAGATATTCTACCATGAAGGCCTGATTCACACAGTCTCCTCTTAACAGTTGTTCTAGAGATGTGTCTGCTACTAGAACTCTGTGTGGCATTGACCTGGTCTCTAATCTGAGCTGCTGTTAACCTGCGATTTCTGAGGCTGGTGACTCGGATGAACTTATCCTCTGCAGCAGAGGTGACTCTTGGTTTACCTTTCCTAGGGCGCATGTGAGACTGTTTCTTTGTAGCGCTTGATGGTTTTTATGACTGCACTTGGGGACACTTTCAAAGTTTTCCCAATTTTTCCAGACTGACTGACCTTCATTTCTTAAAGTAATGATGGCCACTCGTTTTTCTTTACATAGCTGCTTTTTTCTTGCCATAATACAAATTTTAACAGTCAATTCAGTAGGACTATCAGCTGTGTATCCACCTGACTTCTCCACAACGCAACTGATGGCCCCAACCCCATTTATAAGGCAAGAAATCCCACTTATTAAACCTGACAGGGCACACCTGTGAAGTGAAAACCATTTCAGGTGACTACCTCTTGAAGCTCATCAAGAGAATGCCAAGAGTCTGCAAAGCAGTAATCAAAGCAAAAGGTGGCTACTTTGAAGAACCTAGAATATGACATATTTTCAGTTGTTTCATACTTTTTTGTTATGTATATAATTCCACATGTGTTAATTCATAGTTTTGATGCCTTCAGTGTGAATCTTCAATTTTCATAGTCATAAAAATAAAGAAAACCCTTTGAATGAGAAGGTGTGTCCAAACTTTTGGTCTGTACTGTGTATATATATATATATATATATATATATTTTTTTTTTTTTTTTTTCTGTCACATGTCAATATAATTTAATATATATTTATATTATTATATTTTCATAACATATTTTGATTACATACTTTTCTTTATATATTTTTATTACATATTTTTATTACACATTTTAATTACATTTTTATATACATATATACAACCCCCTCTTTATGTATATATTTTTTGTACAATTATAGATACACATTTTGTTCAAAAGCATCAAACATCCTATCCACCCCCCACACACCCCTTGTACAACTTAACATACATCCACTCTCTCTCAACACCGCCCCCTGCCACATCTGATCATTTTCACACCAAAACATAGTAACTCCCTATATGATTTGGATTACTATAGATTAATATCGATTAATATAGATTCCACATCAATAGACACCTATTTGCTTGACCATTGTGCTCTTATAATCTTCCCCCACCATCTGCTATGCATCCACACATGCATATATACTTCCACTGCATCTAACTCCACCCCTACAGGTGACATCACCACACTCTTGACCAATGACAGTACACAAATCATCCACCCACAATCCCCCAATAAATACTAACAGTAAATATCCAAATAAAAACACCACTATCTCATATGGGCCACCATCCGTTTCCAGAGGACCCCACCAGCTGACAGTTCCACTCAGACATTGACAGACAGATCAAGCATCCTCCTGTCTGAACCGGATGGCCGCGGCGCCACTTCCGTGTTTTGCGTTCCAACCTGGAACGCATCGTTTGCCGACACTACTTCCAGTCATGTGCAGTAGGCCCAAAATTAAAAATGAGACACACAACAGATCGTGTCTGTGCAGCAGCTGTAAGGCCTGTATGGTTGCATCAGAATTGGCTTATGATTTGGTAGCCAAAAGCAGGAGTGGGTACAAAACACAGAAGACATGCAAATATTCCATTCACTTGTCATCTCTGTTTTAGATCCACTCCTGTTGTTTTTTGGCATTACCAATACTCATGGATTACTGAGAAAATGCTGACCGAGTGAAGGCGGATGCTCCACAGACAGGATCTGTTTTTTGCGGGTTATTGTTCTTACGGATCAGAGAAAGGGCAAAATAATCAGTGACTTCAACACAAACTTATTGCTGACACCCTCTCCACTCTGTCGGGGGGCTTTACTTGTATAAGTGTTTAATAGAACAGGTTCTGTAGACATCTATGTGGAATCAGCTGATGATGGTGTAAAAGGAGTGTGCTTATTGTTGGCGCTGACATCGACCTGTAAGGCTGAGTTAATACTTGAGTTATTTGGTCAGTTTTGGCCCCGTGACTGCCCAAATAAGTGAAGTGTGCAGTGATTCTAAGAGCGACGCCTGTCATCTGCCTGTCATACTGACTCACAGTATTATTTCACTACCCCAGCACACTACCTATGCGTGTTACTGCAAGGGACAGTGTTCTACACCCATATAAAGGCTCTATGCAGCCGGAAATAGACTCTTTTTATCGTGAATATATTCAGATCGAAGTAAATTTTTTCGGAAAATTCTGTGAGCCGGCCGAATTACATTTTTGAGAAATTCGCTCATATCTAGTGTCCACCTTCATGTGTTAATTATGTATATATGGCACATAACTTTATATTTTTCTTAGGCTACTTTCACATCAGCGTTTTGGCTTTTTGGTTTTGAGATCAGGCAAAAGATCTCAAAACCTGGCCAAAACAGTTCCGTTTAGGGCCAATGTATTCTGAATGGGGTAAGCTCCTTACAGGATGCATCAGTATACCTTCCATTCCGGCAGCATTTTGTTTTGTGACTAGACACAAAACTGATGCGGTTTTGTGTCTGGTCATTAAAACGGAACAAACCAGGTCCTTTACTACAAGCAGTATAAATCAATGGTGCCAGATCCGTTTTTCTCGCATCCTAAAAAAAGCGGATCTGTCACTCATTGACTTACATTGTTTTTAGTGCCTGATCTGGTTTGTTCCCTTTTGATTTAACACAACAGCATTCTAACGGAACAGATGCATCCTGATTTTTAGATCCTTCTGCTCAAAATTGGAAACCAAAGCGTAGATGTGAAAGTAGCCTTTCTCTCTGAATTCTTCAGGCTCTATCTTAATACTTACAAACTGTATTGTAAAGAATATAGAGCTCTCTCGCTGTCAAAAGGTATTTTCCAGTCTGTAGATGGACTGCTTTGATTTGTTTTCTTCTTTCTTATGGACCAATCCCCAGGGACTTGACAATGATTTACACATCGGTACATAATGTCAAATTATCTGCTTTTTCCTTTCCCTTGTGTAATTAAAACAAGTCACCTTTACAATGCGCAGGGATGAAATCTGATTGACCTGTGATTCAGTGTTTAGCAGCAAGCCCTATGTGCTTTAATTAAGTTTAATAAGTGTTTGCCAGTAAATGTTCACATTGTATAAGAAATTTCTGCATGTAAAAAAACAAAACAAAATAAAATGTATTTTAATAAATAGACAGAAACTGCTAAGAGAGAGCATGTTCTTACTGGCTGGATTCCTACTGACATCTGATGAAACACTTTTGTGTGTTAAGGATTTTATTGTGCTATATTGGCAGATGTTTTAACTGCTGATAAAGAACTCCATTTCTTGCATTCTCTATTCTATTGTTTACAAGTATTTCTATTGTCCATTTCTATTTTGTAAATATAAAAACATAAGGGAAGATTTATCAGACTGGTGTAAACTAAAACTGGCTTATTTGCCAATAGCAACCATTTAGATTTCACCTTTCATTTTTCAGAGCTCCTTTGGAAAATGAAAGGTAGAATCTGATTGGTTGCTATGGACAACCAAGCCAGTTCTACTTTACACCAGTTTGATAAATCTTCACCATGCCCAGAAATTTATTTTAAATAAGTGCAGCAGATATTACCGTAGAGATGCTTTTTATGTACTGTTTTATATTTCTGTACAGATTAACCTAACATTGGAACCACAACATTTTTGTGATAAAAAACCCCCATTAAAAATGATGTCCCAATATGTGGCCAGGATACAGGAAAAGTCTAATTTTGTATAAACTTGTTATCCCAATTTTTTCAAAGTAACAACACTTATTGTAGTCTGGTTAATATTCTGCCCATGCCACAGAATATTTTAAAATGTGTATTTTTTTCTTTTGCCTTTTTTTAAAGGGAACCTGTCACCATCCATATACAATGTAAGCTACATACCAGTACCATGCTATAGAACAAGAGGAGCCAAACAAATTGAGATATATATAGTATTATGGAAAAGGATTCAGTGTAACTTGTCATTTATTCCTTTACAGGCTATGTACACCTTTTTATGATCGCATTTTACTCATTTTGGGCTAAAAATCATATTTTCAATTGGTCTTTATTAAAGTATTGAGCCATTCTATAACTTTATTTTTTTCTAGCTGAGTGAATAGTACTTTCACTTTGTGCTAGTCATCTAATAACCCATCTCTAAATTACTAAAAGGTCATATACACTTATTTATGCCAGATTCCTATTAGTAAGATAAGAACTGAGCTTTAAAGGGAACCTGTCACCAGTTTTCTGGTGTCCTAACTAAGGGCAACATAAATAAGTGACTGATTCACTTTGTAAAATGCTGGGTCACTTTCTTTAATTGACCCAAAATCTGCCAACATCTTGTATTGAAAAGTTCCAGCTGATAATGATGAGTCATGAATATTTATGAGCTCCTGACTCTCCCCGCCCACCTGCTGCTGAGTGACAGTTTGTTTCCATATGAACCAGCAGCAGGTCGGCAGGGGAGTGGCTATAGCTCTGAATTAAATATACGCTGGACTCAATGACATCACGCCGGACTCGAATCAGCTTATTAGCATGCGGCATGTGGCATCTTTGTGTGTATATTATGAGGTAAGCATCTGTCACACCAGTAAGTGAATACATCTAAGGTACTTTTTAGTAGTTAATGATTGTATATAATTAGTTAGATTATAATCAAATATCCACATGACAGGTTCCCTTTAAGTGTGCTTTAGGTGCTTATAAGGTCAGAGATCAGAGATAAGGAGCCTGTCAGCTCCCTGTCTGACAGAGCATAGCGAAAATACAGATAATGCTAGTAGACAGTGGCGTAACTACCGGGGAAGCAGGGGAAGCAGCTGCTTCGGGGCCCGGCGCCCCAAGCAGCGTGTGTGACAGTTTATTTTCAAGTTAGATAAATATCGTGTTCAGGGCCCCTTCACAGAGTGATCTAATTTTACTGTCTGCTAAAAGTCTCCTGGTCTGGGATTCGAACCCACAACCTCCAATCTATAAGTGAATCAGTGGCAAAGCATTTACCCTCACAGCCATAAAGGCTGCATTACAACTGACTGTAAAAAAAAAAAAATACATCTATACACATGACAGCTGCCCAAACACACCTAGCACTGCTATATCTGTATATGACAGCTGTCCCTGCACATTCAGCTCTGCTACATCTCTATATATGAACAGCTGCCATGTGTATAGATGTACACTTAGCCAGCTATAACAGTAGAAGTCTCATATTTTTTCACTCAGCCTCAAGGCAGCTCTTATGGTCTAGTGGATAGCTGCTCTGCCTCTGAAGCAGAAGGTCCTGGGTTCGAATCCCAGCAGACTCTTTTCTGAAATACAAGCACTGACTCCATATAAGGGCATACAGGGCGGGACAGAATACAAGGCGGGACACAGGAAGTCGCATCGCTGACATGGAGGTAAGTAGAAGTGTTTATTTTTTTTAATACCCGACTGTTACTGCCATGGGGGAGCGGAAGGCACCTGATACTGGCACATGGGGGGAGGGGGGTTGGCACCTGATACTGGCACCTGGGGGGGGGTTGGCACCTGATACTGGCACATGGGAGTGGGGTTGGCACCTGATACTGGCATGGGGGGGGAGGGAGAGAGGCACCTGATACTGGCATTGGGGGGGGGGGAGGGAGAGAGGCACTTGATACTGGCACTTTTTTTGTGGTGGTGGTGGGGGGGGGGGGGAGATGGCACTATGATACTGGGACATAGGGGGGGGGGAGGCACCTGATACTGGCACCTGGAGGGGAGAGGGGGGGTTGGCACTTGATACTGGCACATGGGGGGGGGCACCTGATACTGGCACATAGGGAGGGGGGAGGGAGAGAGGCACTTGATATTGGCACTTTTTAGTGGGGGGGGGGGAGATGGCACTATGATACTGGGACATGGGGAGGAGAGAGGCACTTGATACTGGCACATGGGGGGTGGGAAGGAGAGAGGCACTTGATACTGGCACATGGGGGGAGATGGCACTATGATACTGGGACATGTGGGGGGGGAGAGGCACTTGATACTGGCACATGATAGGGGCACTTACTGGCACATTATTGGGGGGCATTATGGGGGACACTAGGCCGGCAGCCTATCAGAGGCCGGACACTGAGCGGCATCTACTGGGGCACTATATATGGGGCATTTTATACTGGTACATTTTGGGGGGGCACTAGCAGGAAGGGGGGAGAGGAGCACTATGGGGGAAGTTACTGGGGGCACTATATAGGGGTATTTTATACTGGCACATTTTTTGGGGCACTATGGGGACATTAGCTCAACTGGGGGCATTACAAGGGGGTATTTTTTGCACTGTCACATTATAAGGAGAATTATTACTACTGGGGGGGGGGCATTATGGTGGGTTTTATTACTGCCCCATGGTATGACCCCCTAGTAGCGGCACCAGCCTCTCCCTGCTCTGCTATCCCTCTGCCCCTTCTCCAAATCCTTATTATAAAATCTTTCTCATTAGGATAAAACACAACATCAGCTCCGCCGAGCCCCCGGCCAAAGTGTGGAAGTGGTGTCCGAGATCCCCAAGGACCAAGCCAAGTAACTGTAAGTGTTCATGTGGAGTATGTTTATGTTATACACATATAGCCTACACTGTGCCACACAATATACAGTATACCGCTACACTGTGCCACACAATATACAGTATACCTCTATACTGTGCCTCACAATGTACAGTATACCGCTACACTGTGCCCCACAATATACAGTATACCGCTACACTGTGCCACACAATATACAGTATACCTCTACACTGTGCCTCACAATATACCGCTACACTGTGCCACACAATATACAGTATACCGCTACACTGTGCCTCACAATATACCTCAACACTGTGCCACACAATATACAGTATACCGCTACACTGTGCCTCACAATATACCTCTACACTGTGCCACACAATATACAGTATACCGCTACACTGTGCCACACAATATACAGTATACCTCTATACTGTGCCACACAATATACAGTATACCGCTACACTGTGCCACACAATATACAGTATACCTCTATACTGTGCCACACAATATACAGTATACCGCTACACTGTGCCACACAATATACAGTATACCGCTACACTGTGCCACACAATATATAGTATACCTCTACACTGTGCCACACAATATACAGTATACCGCTACACTGTGCCAAAGGAGTGGGGTTTACACAGGAGGAGGGAGGTGCGAAGCGCGCTGAGGGGGGCCCTTACAAATATTTGCTGTGGGGCCCAGTCACTTCTAGTTACGCCCCTGCTAGTAGATAAACTCAAAACTGAGCAATCATCCACATGAGATAGCCAATCATCTGGGCTATCTCATACATAAATTGGACTTGCAACTACTTAGCATATGATTAGTTATGCAGATTCTTCTCATGTAACTGCATTGTTAATGTTTTTCTCCTGGTGGTGGAACAATCTCTTTCTTCTTGTATACTATAAATTACAACCTGTTCTCACATTCCTTGATAGCTCAGTGTGTCATTAGGTTTATTCCCAAGGGAAAGGTCACTGATTTGAATCCAGGAGCAGACATGAAGAAGATTTCCCATGAAACGAGAAACCACATCACCCATAGAGTTATTTTGGCACAGAAAATTCCCAAACTGCATCATGTGAGCACCATGACAGTGGAAAGAATCCAAAATGAAGTCCATCCATCCATTCCAAAGCCAAGAGGGGGACATCCAGGCAAAATGTTGGAGTCAACAAGTCAGCTCATCACAAGGTCTATCAGTTCTGGCATTATAAACATGGCAGTGGAGGTGGCTTGTATGCTTTGTAATAGTGAGAATACAGGTGTCCATGTAAGCACTGTGCGACGCGAATTACACAAGCCTGGAATGGTGGCCTGAAAAAAGGTGAAGAAGCTTCGACTTCAGTATCATCATAAGAAACGTTGACTTGAGTTTGCAAAAATGTATGAACAGTGGACAGCAAAAGATTGGAAACAGGTGATTTGGAGCGATAAGACGAAAGTCAATAGACTGAGCTCTGATGGGTGCAAATGGGTCTGGAAGAAATAAGGGAAAAGGGGGCTAACGGATCGAAAAATGAACTGTCAAGTTTGGTGGAGGAAGCCTGATAATATGGGGTTGTTTCACAGCCAAAAGCGTTGGATACTTGACCAGGATCGATTGTGGTCTCAATGCTAAGCTATATGTGAGAATCCTATAAGTTACTTGATACATTCGAGTACTATGGGTATAAAAAGGACAACATAGTGTTCCAGCATGACAATGACCCAAAGCATATATATCGAGATTGGTGAATAAATTGTTCAGTGACAATATAGTAGAGGTGTTGGATTGGCCTCCACAGTCCCCAGACCTCAACCCAATCAAACACGTATGGGTAGAGTTGAAGGAAAAGCTGTATTCGTATCCAAGTGAGTTCATCAGTATGCACAAACATTGGGAACGTGTAGGAGAGACCGGGAAACAGAGTTTGGTTGAGACATGCTTGAATCTGATTAAGAGCATGCCCAGAAGGATTCAGGCAGTGTTGAAAGCCAAAGGTGGATTTACATAATATTTAAAAAAATTGAATTTTGGGAGCAAAACAGTAACAATGCAGTTAAATGACATGAATATACATAACTAAACATATGCTAAATAGTTGCAGGTCCAATTTATGTATGACATATTCAAGATGATTGTATATAAAATGATAGTAGTCTCACGTTCAAAGCTGTAGTGGATGGTAAGATATGGAGCCTGAAAGTCAAAAGTTCAAAACATTGTTACCCTTTTGCTCATCAGTGTATATCAGATGTACTTTATTTCAGTTTGTACTTATTTTAAACATTAATCTCTCATGATATTTTGGAATTCTTCAGGCTGTAACGAACTTGTTGCAATGTATTCACACATATGTGACTGGATTCCATCCACCATTTTGTAAGCAGCGTCGGACTGGGGTCCCTTGGACCCACCAGAGAAAAAAAAATTTAGGGTCCAAGCCCTATGCATAGATCCGAAGTTGCTTTGGTCAAAACTTTGTTTTAATGTACAGAGATCCATATTCGTACAGCACTAAAATGTATGGGCTCCGGCTAGGTGAATATTGCGAGACTTTGGTGAATATTTTTGGACTTTGATTTTTAAACTTGAAAACCATTTTAAAACTTGAATCCTACCTCGGCTTCAGTACTGGCTTGTACCTTGGTACCGAAGCTGACTTCAGATTCAAGTTTTTAAATGTTTTTCAAGTTATTCAGCAAAGTCTCATGAGACTTTGGTTATAGTGAATTTCACCTCGCTGGACGGATCTCCGTACAGCATTCAAGTGAAGTTTTCGCTGAAACTACTTCAGATCTATGATCAGAAGCTCGCTTTGCTCCACACTACTATTAATAACGTTTGATGTTATTGTGTATTTTTACTATATTTATGTGCTGTTACTTTTTGTAGGAGTTATATCTTGCCTTTTAGTTTTATAGCTGCCCAAACTTTGTTTTACTGCCCATACCTTTTGAACATTTCAATAAAAGGTTAGGATTACACAGAGCAGTTTTAATGTCCCATTTTTAGCCAAAACAACATGTGGGTTATAAGGACAAGTAGATTCT
The DNA here is from genome assembly GCF_014858855.1 of Bufo gargarizans. Lineage (NCBI taxonomy): Eukaryota > Metazoa > Chordata > Amphibia > Anura > Bufonidae > Bufo > Bufo gargarizans. The sequence goes on from NC_058084.1 coordinate 99,556,435, forward strand.
TCATACTTTTCCTCCCCTAATGATTAACTCCTGGTCTTCTAACAAATGCATCAAATTGTCCTACAAGAACCAGTTTTTTCGATTTGGTTTAGGGATCATGCACATGACCGCAATTTTCTTCTTTGTACAATCTGTGTTTTGCATAGATAGCACACTGACTCATTTCTATAGGGCCATGTATGAATCCTGTTATTTTGTGGATCCGTGTGCCCAATGCTCAAATTTCAGCACAGGTCCTTTTCTTGTCTGTATTTGTGGATGAGAATAGCCTTTTTTATTGATGGAAGTGATAAAAATATGGAGTGCACACAGAACCTATCCATAGTTTGCTGATCCATTTTTGTGGACAGAATACAGACATGGTCATTTGCATGAAGCCATAGTAACACTAAGTTTAAATTAAACCCGTGTGAATCTTGCCTATCCTTTCTAGCTTTAAAGGATTGTCTCATAAAAACTACCCCTTCTTTGGGTCAAAACAGACAGCTGCTCTGTAGGAACATCTCTTAGGCCATCATGTAATACTATATCTCATAGGCAATGGCCACTCAGGGGTAATTTAGGCTGTCCACTGCTTTTACCACAAAAATCTGCAGTTTGCTATCAGTTCAGGTAGTGGTGTTGTCCCAGAAGCTTCATTTTAAAAGCAGTTTCTCAGATCAGACAATCCTCAGCAGATGAGCTGTAACCCATACATTCCCTTTAAGTACGGTACATAGGAAAAGTAATTAGTGAGAACTGAGTTTTGTTTGTTTTATATGGAATTGTGTTTTTATTGATATGCATTTTTTATGTCTTTGGCAAAATTAATTTGAAGAACAGGAATGATAAGCTTAAGATTTAATTATTTATCAGCCAACAGGATGAGCAGCTTAATTGGATGTCTTAGTAAAAGTAAAATGTGCATTTATTGCATATCATTTACTTCACAATGAACATGTTTTATTCACAAATGTACTGTAATAAATGGCACCACAGGAGAAGCTGCAATATCAAAATCCATTCCAAAATTGTATACCAATCCTGGACAGCAGAAAATTGCTTTTTTATATCAGTGACTCCAGATGACTTCAAGTCTTTTACCATAGCGTACCTTATGTCATATTTCTTGAGAAGCATTTATGAAAGATACTGACAGAAGACTACTCTTTAGATGAAGGTAGAAGTATCTAGCAAGATACAGCATCAACTTATTTATTTATCAGACTGTAGGACAGCTATGGGATGCTCAGAAGGCTCTAAATGAACATTAAAGTATATAACTCACAAAACAATGGCGTATGCTCCTATAATATAATATAAAACACTGAATAGTTTCTAGTTAAGGAAGTGTAGTGAAGTTATCCCCAAAGTTTAGTCGTTTTTCAGAAAGCTGTAATGCGTTTTCACAGGGAGCTGCCTTCCACGGTCAATCACTGGTGCCACCATCCTCCGCTTTCTCCTCCAGCTTTGTTTTAGCCACTCTCCTATCTGCCTCTGTAGTATGCTCTCCAGTTAACTTCACCTACATGATCATCAATCTTCTGAAACACCAGCCCATTCCTCCATGAGTGGCCACTGATGAGCCAACAAACATGGGTGGGAGAGGCAGCTCCCTGTGACATTCAACTGTGACAACACAGCACAGCTCTTGTAAAAACTACTAATCGTCCATGATTGCTCCTCCATTTTGGCAATTAAGGAAACACTGTTAATGGAAACTATTTAACAGATTATTTACTTTAACACTGAACAAAAATATAAATGCAACACTTTCGGTTTTGCTCCCATTTTGCATGAGCTGAACTCAAAGATCTGAAACATTTTCTACATGCACAAAAGACCTATTACTCTCAAATATTGTTCACAAATCTATCTAAATCTGTGTTAGTGAGCACTTCTCCTTTGACGAGATAATTTATCCCACCTCACCGGTGTGGTATATCAAGGTGCTAATTAGACAGCATGAATATCGCGCAGGTGTGCTTTAGACTGCCCACAATAAAAGGACACTCTGAAATGTGCACCGTTTTGCCTTACTGGGGGGCAGAAAACCAGTCAGTATCTGGTGTGGCCACTGTTTGCCTCACGCAGTGTAACACATCTCCGTCACATAGTGTTGATTAGATTGTTGATTGTGGCCTCTGGAATGTTGGTCCACTCCTCTTCAATAGCTGTGCGAAGTTGCAGAATATTGGCAGGAACTGGAGCACCCTATTGTATACGCCGATCCAGAGCGTCCCAAAAATGCTCAATGGGTGACATGTCCGGTGAGTATGCTGGCCATGCAAGAACTGGGATGTTTTCAGCTTCCAGGAATTGTGTGCAGATCCTTGCAATATGGGCCGTGCATTATCATGCTGCAACATGAAGTGATGGTCGTGGCTGAATGGCACAACAAACGGGCCACAGGATCTAATCACGGTATCTCTGTGCTCGCTGTCCATAACATATGCCTGCCCATACCATAACCCCACCGACACCATGGGTCACTCAATCCACAACTTTGACGTCAGCAAACCACTCACCCACACGATGCCACACATGCTGTCTGCTATCTGCCCTGAACAGTAAGCCTCTCCAGTGTGCCAGAAGCCATCAAATGTGAGCATTTGCCCACTCAAGTCGGTTACGACGACGAACTTCTCAGGTCCAGACCCCGATGAGGAGGACGAGCATGCAGATGAGCTTTCCTGAGAATGTTTCTGACAGTTTGTGCAGAAATTCTTTGGTTATGCAAGCTGTTGCTGCAGCTGTCTGGGGGACTGGTCTCAGACGATCATGGAGGTGAACATGCTGGATGTGGAGGTCCTGGGCTGGTGTGGTTACACATGGTCTGCGGTTGTGAGGCCGGTTAGATGTACTGCTTTTGGAGACGGCTTAGGGTAGAGAAATGAACATTAATTTCATGGGTAACTGCTCTGGTAGACATTCCTGCAGTCAGCATGCCAATTGCACGCTCCCTCAAATGTTGCGACATCTGTGGCTTTGTGCTGTGTGATCAAACTGCACATTTCAGAGTGTTTTTTTACTGTGGGCAGTCTAAGGCACACCTGCGCTATATTCATGCTGTATAATCAGCACCTTGATATGCCACACCTGTGAGGTGGGATAAATTATCTCGTCAAAGGAGAAGTGCTCACTAACACACATTTAGACAGATTTGTAAACAATATTTGAGAGTAATGGGTCTTTAATTGGTCTTTTTTTGGGTATTTTGATCTGAAAAATGTTTCAGATCTTTGAGTTCAGCTCATGCAAAATGGGAGCAAAACCGAAAGTGTTGCATTTATATTTTTGCTCAGTGTATATTCTAAAGGTGATGGCAATGTTTTTGTACCTCTAAAAAAACCTTCAATATTATTTGGGTATGTGTGCACAGTAACATACAATCAACACAGAGTTATAAAGAATAAAAAGAGCAACTCAATTGAATATATTATAAAAATTATATAAATATATTTTTTTGTTATCCTTGATGTACAACTTTTTGAAACTACTGTACAAAGATGTGTATGTTCAAAGCCAATGCTATTCAGTGCTAAACAAATGGAGGCATAGCCTAATAGTAGCCTAATAGCAGCATACAAAAAGCAATTCATAGATCTCAATAGGAGGACTTTTCTCTTGAACATAGTGAAAAGAAAGTTATGCACACTAAAAGACAAAATGGCCAAAGGCCAAGCTCAATGTGCTGCACATGGCACTGTATGTCAAAATACTAATAAAATAACTGAGCAAAAGAGAGACAACAAAAACCGCATTCTGAATAAACATGAAAACAGTCAATATTGCATGTATTAAAAAACTATTAGAAGGATAAGCAGGCACACTCTTATTTGGGTCAATCTATTATAATTTATTTATAGTATTTAAATATTGGAAGTGATTATATAGTAAAAATCGACTCAGATCTTAAGTATATAAAATATACGTGCTAGAAGGGTCGTAGAATAAGTGGTTCAAAAATGATGATAAAGCAAAAGTAATGATAAAGATAATATAAGGATAAAAATGAGAAAAAAAAAATATAATAATAATAATAGATATACAGTACAGACCAAAAGTTTGGACACACCTTCTCATTCAAAGAGTTTTCTTTATTTTCATGACTATGAAAATTGTAGATTCACACTGAAGGCATCAAAACTATGAATTAACACATGTGGAATTATATACATAACAAAAAGTGTGAAAGAACTGAAAATATGTCATATTCTAGGTTCTTCAAAGTAGCCACCTTTTGCTTTGATTACTGCTTTGCACACTCTTGGCATTCTCTTGATGAGCTTCAAGAGGTAGTCACCTGAAATGATCTTCCAACAGTCTTGAAGGAGTTCCCAGAGATGCTTAGCACTTGTTGGCCCTTTTGCCTTCACTCTGCGGTCCAGCTCACCCCAAACCATCTCGATTGGGTTCAGGTCCGGTGACTGTGGAGGCCAGGCCATCTGGCGCAGCACCCCATCACTCTCCTTCATGGTCAAATAGCCCTTACACAGCCTGGAGGTGTGTTTGGGGTCATTGTCCTGTTGGAAAATAAATGATGGTCCAACTAAACGCAAACCGGATGGAATAGCATGCCGCTGCAAGATGCTGTGGTAGCCATGCTGGTTCAGTATGCCTTAAATTTTGAATAAATCCCCAACAGTGTCACCAGCAAAGCACCCCCACACCATCACACCTCCCCCTCCATACTTCACGGTGGGAACCAGGCATGTAGAGTCCATCCGTTCACCTTTTCTGCGTCGCACAAAGACACGGTGGTAGGAAACAAAGTTCTCAAATTTGGACTCATCAGACCAAAGCACAAATTTCCACTGGTCTAATGTCCATTCCTTGTGTTCTTTAGCCCAAACAAGTCTCTTCTGCTTGTTGCCTGTCCTTAGCAGTGGTTTCCTAGCAGATATTCTACTATGAAGGCCTGATTCACACAGTCTCCTCTTAACAGTTGTTCTAGAGATGTGTCTGCTGCTAGAACTCTGTGTGGCATTGACCTGGTCTCTAATCTGAGCTGCTGTTAACCTGCGATTTCTGAGGCTGGTGACTAGGATGAACTTATCCTCCGCAGAGGTGGCTCTTGGTCTTCCTTTCCTGCGGCGGTCTGCATGTGAGCCAGTTTCTTTCTAGCACTTGATGTGTTTTTTTTTTTTTTTTTTTTAAGTTTTATTATTTTAATACAAATTTAATAACCAAAATACATAGCTAATAATTTATAGTCCATCAGTCCGTCAATCTAGTCTATGGACGTAATTAATAATTGCATATAAATAACCATAGTTGTGTAAATAAAAAAATCAAGTGGAGGACTCTAGCTGAAGAGGATGGCAGGATCCGGAGCCTGGTAAGCAGATATATATAGCACTTGATGGTTTTTGTGACTGCACTTGGGGACACTTTCAAAGTTTTCCCAATTTTTCAGACTGACTGACCTTCATTTCTTAAAGTAATTATGGCCACTCATTTTTCTTTACTTAGCTGCTTTTTTCTTGCCATAATACAAATTCTAACAGTCTATTCAGTAGGACTATCAGCTGTGTATCCACCTGACTTCTCCACAACGCAACTGATGGTCCCAACCTCATTTATAAGGCAATAAATCCCTCTTATTAAACCTGACAGGGCACACCTGTGAAGTGAAAACCATTTCAGGTGACTACCTCTTGAAGCTAATCAAGAGAATGCCAAGAGTGTGCAAAGCAGTAACCAAAGCAAAAGGTGGCTACTTTGAAGAACCTAGAATATGACATATTTTCAGTTGTTTCACACTTTTTTGTTATGTATATAATTCCACATGTGTTAATTCATAGTTTTGATGCCTTCAGTGTGAATCTACAATTTTCATAGTCATGAAAATAAAGAAAACTCTTTGAATGAGAAGGTGTGTCCAAACTTTTGGTCTGTACTGTATGTCCGTTTTATTAGATGATAAAATTGTAGAGACTAATTAAAATGTAAACATTTTTAGAAAATAGTAGTGATGAGTGGGTTATCGCCACTAAACAGTCGCCAGTGGGTAGAGGATAAGTTATGCGCTTATGGTGGTTCTTCTTAATCATAGAATAGTCTTTCATAAAAAAGTAGCCGCTGAATAGCGGATTGATGGTGCGCCTTATATATTTTTGTCCCCATAGAGTAGTCTTTCATAAGACAGTGGCCGCTGGGCAGAGGATAAATATTGCACCTTATGTATTTATGTCACTATATATACACAAAAACATGTATTTCATAGTTCAATAGTGATATATATATATGATAAGTCTGTTGTTCAAGGCTTCAAAATATGTGGCAGTATGTATGATGATCTCTGTATTCCTTGTGCAAGGCTGTGGGAGAAAGGGATGCTCTGTGCCTGAGTGCGGCGTTCCGCACTGTCTCTGGCTACAGAGGTCACTTACCCTTCACCCAGCGCTGTTGTGTCAGGTCCTCCACTGATGGTCGGCGGTTCCTGGGAAGGTGTGTTGAATCCAGTGCCGTTCAGAGGAGTTCGACAGCATGCCTCGTGTTGCCTAGGACGTCAGGGGTGTGGTTCGCGCGTCTGGAGTGTGACGCGGGCGGTCACGTGATCGCAATCTTTCTCAATGCTTGTTCAGAGCGATCTTATATACTTAATTTTTACTATATAATCACTTTCAATATTTAAATACTATAAATAAATTATAATAGATTTACCCAAATAAGAGTGTGCCTGCTTATCCTTATAATTCTTTAACTTTATTTCCCCTGACTGGGTGATTCAGGTCTAGCAGTTTCTGCACCTCTACCATTTGCCTGAACAGTAGAGCCGTCTATTCCATTTATCTCTATTAAAAAACGATGTAACCTTTTAAAAAGTCATTTTAGCCTTACTTTGCTCTAAGTAAATTTTAAATGAGGTGTCCAGCCCCTTAAAATGCATATCTAAAAGCTCATAAAGGTTGAATATAACAAACTGAGGAATATTCATCTTACCAAGTTACAATAGCAGGGTAGCTGAGAGTTGGACTTCTGTTGGCGTGGCCTATCATAATATTAAAAATTTAGGTAACCCCTTTAAAGTGGAACCTATGAAAGGGACAATAACAGAACGACCAGAGATATTTAATGAAAATCAAGATAGAAGTATTATGATGATGATGACTAGGGATGATCGAATCGAGCTTTGGATCCAAAATCCAAATTTACTTTGCTCCAAACTTCGTTTTATTGCTTTAAGGAGCTCTATCTCCATACAGCAAACAAATTTATGGGCTCCGGCAAGGCAAAATTATTATCAACGAAGTCTTGCGGGACTTCCATGAATAACTTTGGGATTTGATTTTTGAACTTGACAACCATTTTAAAACTTGGTTCCGAAGCTGACTTAGGATACCTGTTTTAAAATGGTTCTCAAGTTTAATAATCAAATGCCAAAGACTTTGCGAGACTTCAGTGATAACTCACTTTGCCTCACCGGAGCCCATACATTTTAATACTGTACGGAGTCTGATCTCCATAAAGCATTAAGAAGAAGTTTGGAGTGAAGCCACTTTGGAGTCGTGGATCCGCAGCTTGCTTCTCTCATCCTTTTAATATTGATGACCTATCCTCAGAACAGCCGTATGAGGAGACGGCACATGCACACTGCACTCCCTTCTCACCTCCAGTTCTGCTGCTGCTTTGATGTAGCAGCAACAAGAAGAGATACAGCAGATAGCACGTGAACACTTCACGCGCCGTCTCCTCATATGGCTGATTGGCAGGGCTGGTGGGTGTTGGACCCCCATCAATCTGATATTAATGACTTATCCTGAGGATAGGTCATCTATATTAAAAGCCTGAACAACCCCTTTAATGATAGCGATAAATATTATTATTATCACTATTGTTATTTAACCGCCTCCGGACCAGCAAACGCACGGATGCATCCTGGAGGCGGTCGATTCATTCCTCCTGGACTGCATCCGTGCGTCATCTCGCGAGAGGCGAGACTTCCTGTGAACGCGCGCACACAGGCGCAAGGTAAGAGACAGGATCTACAGCCTGCCAGCGGCTATCATTCGCTGGCAGGCTGTAGATGCGATTTTTTTTTAACCCCTAACAGGTATATTAGATGCTGTTTTGATAACAGCGTCTAATATACCTGCTACCTGGTCCTCTGGTGGTCCCTTTTGCTTGGATTGACCACCAGAGGACACAGGTAGCTCAGTAAAGTAGCACCACACACCACTACACTACACTACACCCCCCCTGTCACTTATTAACCCCTTATGAACCCCTGATCACCCCATATAGACTCCCTGATCACCCCCCTGTCATTGATCACCCCCCTGTCATTGATCACCCCCCTGTAAGGCTCCATTCAGAGGTCCGTATGTGTTTTGCGGATCTACGCATTCATGGATCGGATCCGCAAAACACATACGGACGTCTGAATGGAGCCTTACAGGGGGGTGATCAATGACAGGGGGGTGATCACCCATATACACTCCCTGATCACCCCCCTGTCATTGATCACCCCCCTGTAAGGCTCCATTCAGAGGTCCGTATGTGTTTTGCTGATCCACTCATCCATGGATCGGATCCGCAAAACACATACGGACGTCTGAATGGAGCCTTACAGGGGGGGGGATCAATGACAGGGGGGTGATCACCCCATATACACTCCCTGATCAACTCCTGTCATTGATCACCCCCTGTCATTGATCACCCCCCTGTCATTGATCACCCCCCTGTCATTGATCACCCCCCTGTAAGGCTCCATTTCATGAACTCAGTATGCTCATCACAAAATACCTTGGGGTGTCTTCTTTCCAAAATGGGGTCACTTGTGGGGTAGTTATACTGCCCTGGCATTTTAGTGGCCCAAATGCGTGCAAAGTAGTTTGAAATCAAAATCTGTAAAAAATGGCCGGTGAAATCCGAAAGGTGCTCTTTGGAATGTGGGCCCCTTTGCCCACCTAAGCTGCAAAAAAGTGTCACACATGTGGTATCGCTGTACTCAGGAGAAGTTGGGGAATATGTTTTGGGGTGTCATTTTACATATACCCATGCTGGGTGAGAGAAATATCTCGGCAAAAGACAACTTTTCCCATTTTGTTATACAAAGTTGGCATTTGACCAAGATATTTATCTCACCCAGCATGGGTATATGTAAAATGACACCCCAAAACACATTGCCCTACTTCTCCTGAGTACGGCAATACCACATGTGTGACACTTTTTTTCAGCCTAGGTGGGCAAAGGGGCCCACATTCCAAAGAGCACCTTTCGGATTTCACCGGCCATTTTTTTTACAAATTTTGATTTCAAACTACTTTGCATGCATTTGGGCCCCTAAAATGCCAGGGCAGTAAAACTACCCCACAAGTGACCCCATTTTGGAAATAAGACACCCCAAGGTATTTCATGATGGGCATAGTGAGTTCATGGAAGTTTTTATTTTTTGTCACAAGTTAGTGGAATATGAGACTTTGTAAGGAAAAAAATAAAATAAAAAATTCATCATTTTCCACTAACTTGTGACAAAAAATAAAAAGTTCTATGCTTGCAGCATTCGGGTGTCCGCCTGGCCGTGCGGAGGCATACGGATTCGTCCAGAGTTACAATGGAAGTCAATGGGGACGGATCAGTTCGAAGGTGACACAATATGGTGCATGGAGAACCAACGATTTATACAGGAAAATCATGACGATTAACAAGGTTGCCCAAACTTTCGCATCCCACTGTAGTTCCTCAAAAACAGCTTATCTGCATTAGTTCAGTGTCTGACCCTTGCTGATCTGATATTGATTGCTTATTCTTGAGATAGACCATGAATATTAGATCGGTGAGGGTCCAACACTCCACACAATCAGATGTCCTGAGTAGCTCTGGCAACAGAAATAGGAGATGAAACCACACGGCTCTGTGCAGTGAGTACTGGAGAGAGCTTGTTACTGCAGCACTGCTGTCACTGAAGTGAATGGGAATAGTGCTGTATTAACCAGCTCCATCCACTACATATCGTTCTGAGTTGTGTAGTTCCAGCACAAAAGTTACTCAGGAATAGCTGACTGGCATTGGTGAAGAGAGTTAGGGTTGAGCGAACACCTGGTAGTTCGGGTTTGCCAGGTTCAGCCGAACTTCGTCTCAAAGTTCAGGACTCGAACTTGACCCCGAACCCAAACATCATTGAAGTCAATGGGGACCCGAACTTTGGGGCACTAAAATGCCAGTAAAATTGTCATGGATGGTATTGCAGAAAACTAGAAGATACAAATAACGATCCGACTAACTTGATCCCAAACTAAAAAACATAAGGGTGAGCCCTATAATAGCCCTAGAGCTCTCCCTGACTGCTCAGCCCATGCAAAGATCTTTATGATAGATAATGGCATGCCCTTGTACCTAGACTGTGTGACACCTGAAAACCCTATAATAGTGAGGGGACACGACCACCGGCTCCCTACACTTAATACAGAGGGAGTCAGGGTCACCTAGGATCAAGCCAACAGGAAAACACAAATAAAGGAACAGACTTATCTGAAGCATCAGCAGTTGAAGCATCTAGGAGTGAGCACAATCCAGGAAGTTGTATAAACTGCAAAGTGATGCATTATGAGAGGGGATATAAAGGGATGCAATTAGTGTAACTAGGTGACAGCTGAGAGAGGGAAACGAGATGACAAAACAAAAACAAAAGAACCTCAAGCAAGAGGTACTTAAGAACGTCTGTCAGAGCTTCTCAGAAATCTGGCGGTGACAATAATAGATATAGTAAGGGCTAGTGAGGGAAGCAAAAGTAACCAAAATGGGGGTAAGAGCAGGACAGTTGCCCTGCAAACAAATGTTGATAGGGAAAGAACTTAATATAGAATAGAAAAAAAATAAAAAATAATAATCTTGAACTAGGAGGCGGAGGTCAAAGTGGGGTAGGAGGTTGAGGAGGCAGTGGACGTGGCAGTGTCGGTGGAAGCGGCGGTAGAGGAGGAGGAAGTAGCCAACCCTGGTATTTTATATATATATTTTTGTTTCAATTAGGGTTCCCCCTCTAAAACATTGCAAAATATAAAAAATAAAAAAAAATTGAAAGTGCGCGGGAGTATAACAATGGCTGGGTGTGGACAGTATACTTGTTTACTCAGCACAAGGTACGGACAAGTCCTGTGGGATCCATGTCTGGTTCATGTGAGCTTGTCCACATTGGCTGCGGACAGGTAGCTGCGCTTTTCTGTGATCACCCCCCTGCCATGCTAAGCACACGTTCGGACAATACACTGGCCGCAGGGCAGCCCAGCACCTCCAAGTTGTAAAGGGCAAGCTCAGGCCATGTGCCCAATTTGGAGACCCAGAAGTTGAATGGGGCAGACCCATCAGTCAGTACATTCCACCATGTTGCTGAAATGATGCCTCCTGCTAATGCGTTCCGTTTAAGCTGGTGGTGCTGGTTGTGGTGGTGTGCTGACAAAGCTTATCCACATTTCGGCCATACTAACCCTGCCTTATGAGGTGCAGGCGGTGACGCGGCTGCATTGGTGACTTCTTCCTCCTCCTCTGCCTTCGCCTTGTGCTTCCACTGAGCCCCCGCTGTAAAGTGGGAATGCCATCAGCAGCGCGTCTGTCAGCGTACGCTTGTACTAGCGCATCTTCCTATCACGCTCCAGTGACGGAATTAAGGATGGCATGTTGTCCTTGTAGCGAGGATCCAGCAGGGTGGCCACCCAATAATCAGCACTGCTTAGAATGTAGGCAACTCGGCGGTCATTGCCCAGGCACTGCAGTATGTAGTCGCTCATGTGTGCCAGGCTGCCCTGAGGCAACGACAAGCTGTCCTCTGTGGGAGGTGTATTGTCTGTGTCCTCTGTATCCCCCCAGCCACGCTCCAGTAAAGCTTATTAGCTGCTTTGGGTGCCACCCTGTTGTGAACACGTTTCCTCCTCCTCATACTCCTTCTGAACATCCTCCAGAACTGTGCCCTGACCAGCCAGGTGTGTACTTGTCCTCTGTTGGTGCAGGAACCCACCCTCCGAGCCACATGTGAATGACTGACTGGTCTGATAACCGTGGAAAATGATCCCTCTTCCTCCTTTTCTTCCTCCTGTGCCACATCCTTTTCCATCATTGCCCAAAGTGTTTTTTCAAGAAGACATAGAAGTGGGATAGTAACACTGAGAACGGCGCCATCGGCACTGGCCATGTGGTGGAGTACTCGAAACAGCGCAACGCGGCACACACGTCCCGCATGGAGGCCCACTCATTGGTGGTGAAGTGGTGCTTTTCCGCAGAGCAACTCACCCGTGCAAGCTGCAGCTGAAACTCCACTATCGCCAGCTGCTGCTCGCACAGTCTGGCCAGCATGTACAAGTTGGAGTTCCACCTTGTGGGCACGTCGCATATGAGGCGGTAAGTGGGAAGGCAGAAGTTACGCTGCAGTGCAGATAGGCAAGCAGCAGGTTGAGAACGCCGAAAGCGTGTACAGACTGACCACACTTTCTGCAGCAGCTCTGACATATCGGGGTAACTTTCAGGAACCTCTGCACCATCAAATTCAGCACATGCGCCAGGCAAGAGATGTGCGTCAAACCAGCTAGGCCCAGAGCTGCTACGAGGTTTCACCCGTTATTGCACACCACCAGGCCGGGCTTAAGGCTGAGTGGCACCGAACACTCATCGGTCTGCTGTTCCATGTCCGTCCATAACTCCTGCGCGGTGTGAGGTTTTTCTTTTCAGATGAGTTTCAAAACAGCCTGCTGTCGTTTCCCCCTGGCTGTGCTGAAGTTGGCGGTGACGGTTTTACGCTGACAGGATGAGGAGGTGGTAGAGGATTAAGTGGAGTAGGAGGAGGAGTCAACAGGAGGCAAAGAGAAACGTCCTGCAATCCTCGGTGAGGTAGGGCATGAGCCAAACTGCTATCCGCCTCAGGCCCAGCTGCCACTGCATTGCAGTGTGCAGTTAGGGAGATATAACGTCCCTGCCTGTGCTTACTGGTCCACATATCGGTGGTTATGTGGACCTTGCCACAGATGGCATTGCGCAGTGCACACCTAATTTTGTCCGCCTCTTGGTTGTGCAGGGAAGGAATGGCTGGCCTGGAAAAGTAGTGGCGGCTGGGAACCATGTACTGTGGGACAGCCACCACCATAAGGTTTTTAAAAGTCTCCGTCTCCACCAGACAGAATTACGCATTTTAAAGGCCAGGAATTTTTAAATGCAGGCATTCAGAGCCAGGGATCGCGGGTGGGTAAGGGGGTAATTCCTCTTTCTCTCCAGTATTTGGGAGATGGACAGCTGAACACTTCCATGGGACAGTGTGGAGACTGCTTGGTGATGGTGACGGAGGTGGTGGCGTTGCTGCCACATGCTCTGTTTGCTGGGTGGCAGGTGCCACTGTCACTGCACAGTGGGAGGTAGAGGCAGAGACTGCAGCAGAAGAGGGAGCAGGAGGAGCCTGAGATCTTTTGTGGTTTTTGAGGTGTTTACTCCACTGCAGCTCGTGCTTTGCATTTAGATGCCTGGTCATGCAGGTGGTGCTCAGTTTTAAAACATTTATGCCTCGCTTCAGGCTCTGATTGCACAACGTTCAAACAAGTCTTGTCATCAGCACATTGTCTGAAGAACTGCCACACCAGGGAATTCCTTGGAGCTGGCTTTGGTGTGCTCAGTCCCTGGGTGCGGTGGGCAGTAGAAGGCATACTGGCTAGGGGATGGCCACTCTGCTTTTGCACCCTGCACCCTCTTTTGCTGTGCGGCTGGTGCTCTGTGACCACCACCTCTTCCTCCGAACTGCACACTTCACTCGCATGACCTTGATTCCATGCGGGGTCTAGGACCTCATCATCCTCCACATTATCTTCCACCCAATCCTCACCCCTGCAATCCTCGCCTGCCTGCACACTGCAGAAAGCCGCTGCGGTTGGCACCTATGTTTCGTCATCAGAGACGTGCTGCGGTGGTCCTCCCACGTCCACATCCTAAAACATAAGTGGTTAGGCATCAGTGCACTCAATTGCTTCCGCTTCTGGGGCAGGGCTAGGTGGATGGCCTACAGAAACCCTACCAGCAGAGTCATCAAAAAGCATAAGAGACTGCTGCATGACATGGGGCTCAAACTGCTTGCCTGATTTGCAAGGAGGTGAGGTGAAAGATAGATGCCAATAGGGTGTCAACTCTGCGCTTTCAGCAGGGGACCGGGTGGGAGACAATGTGAAGGAACTGGAGGCACTGTCAGCCACGCAATCTACTACTGCCTCTACTTGTTCTGGCCTCACCATTCGTACACCGGTATTCGGGCCTACAAATAACGCAGAAGTTTTTGTCATCTACGTGCACCTGACGAAGGTGTTTCATTTTGGCTTGTAGCTGGCACAGATCGACCACGTGACCACGTACCCCCCCTTCAACCACCAACACCACCAGCACCACGACCAGGGCCACATCCCTTATTTGATGCTCTCCTCATTCTTTGAGGTCACCCACCAAACTAACAGACAAATTAACTATATCAATTACACTCTCACGTATGCAATGCAGGTGTACCTCACACAAAAATTAGGCATATTTCACCCACCAAACTAACATACAGATTAACTATATCAATTTCACTGTCACGTATGCAATGCAGTTGTACCTCACACACAAATTAGGTATATTTCACCCACCAAACTAACAGACCTTTCCCTGTCACGTATGCAGTGCAGGTGTACTTCACGCAATAAATGGGTATATGACGTGCCCCAAACTAACAGACGGATTAACTATTATATTTGTGTGTCAGGGGTACAAAGTATAATGTTGCATTGCACCCAGAAAAAAATTGCTGTAGGTCACCCACAGAATTAACAGCCAGATTTATGATTAGCTTTCTGTGTCAGGGGTGCAAAGATGGTGTATTGCACCCACCAAAAAAACGCACTAACACTGTCCCTCACTTCAGCTACCTGCTTTCTGTCCCTTCACTACTGAGAGCTGATGGATGGTGCTACACATGATCCAGCTTATATAAAGGCTGGGTCACATGATGCACCGGCCAATCACAGCCATGCCATTAGTAGGCATGGCGGTGATGGCTTCTAAGGGCACACAGCTTAAAAGCTTGTTGATTGACTGTCCTGCAGCCTTTCAACAAGCTTTATTTAATGCCTGAACACCGAACCCGAACTTTTCTGGCAAAGTTCGAGTTCGGGTTCGCTCAACACTACAGAGAGTCTGACCCCTGCTAATCTGATATTGATCGTCTATTCTTATAAGGATAGGCCATCAATATAAAAATATTGGAAAACCCAAGAACTTGCGAAACTGAAAATGGAGCCCAATATACAATATGCAAGCAGCACATTTTAAAGGAGCTGAGCAGATCCTTTGTTTTAGAAAGTATTCAGTAATAATTTATCCTTTTAGGCCTCTTTCACACGAGTGTGACGAATCAGGTCTGGATGCGTTCAAGGTGCGTTCAGTGAAACTCGCACCATTTTGCAAGCAATTTCAGTCAGTTTTGTCTGCAATTGCATTCAGTTGTTCAGTTTTTTCTGCGTTGGTGCAATGCATTTTGATCCGTTTTTCACGCGTGTGAAAAAAAACGGAAGGTTTACAAACAATATCTCCTAGCAACCATCAGTGAAAAACGCATTGCATCCGCACTTGCTTCCAGGTGCATGCGTTTTTAACTGAAGATGCCTTCACTTCTATGGGGCGAGGGCTGCGTGAAAAATATAGAACATGCTTCGTTTTTCATGCAACGCACAACTGATGTGTGAAAAAAAACGCTCATGTATACAGACCCATTGAAATGAATGGTTCAGGATTTAGTGTGGGGGCAATGCCTTCACGCTCGTGTGAAAGGGGCCTTAACCTCTACTCAGCGGGGGGACTCTAAATCCAAGAAAGGTCAGAGATTAAATTTAGTACATTGTAAGTCATGTTGAATCTCCTCAAAACTTAACATCAATCTGCTCAGCTTCTCCTACTCTATAACATATTGCTGGCAGATGAGACTGGATTTTCAACATGACATGCTTCCTTTTAAGAATCGGATGAATTGTGCATTGTCATTACATTTGAAAGAGGATGAAGATCATACTGATATGAGAGATGGCAACTGCATCATACTAAAAAAGGAAAATTCTATGGAGTCTGTCAGCAATTTTCATCCCCTCAAAACTGCTGGCAGCATTATGTAGAGTAGGTGAAAGGGAGAGCAGTGGAACTATACTCATATACTGTATATGGTGAAGAAAGGCACAAGGGACCATCATAGATGGAAGATATGTGTCACCGAGGTTCCTGGCTTCGGTGAAGTAGGAGCCAGTAGTGTATATGTCCGCAGCAGTTGCTGATGGACACTTTGATAGTTAGCATAGCTGTGAAAAGCTAATCCGGGCCGGCTCTTACTGGGAGCAGCCAAAGTGCAGGGTGGGTTGGCTGTTCCCCATGGTACAAAAAGTCAGCCAGCAGGGTCAGTGGTGTGATTACCTGGCTGATGGTGGAGCTCTGTGTATCTGTGTCTTTTTGGAGCCGAGTGAAAACCAGAGGGTCTCTGCCGAGAGACAAAGGACAAAGCAAGGTTCCCATCCACTCCGTGGGGAGTACGGTACTGTGCCCTAAAAATGTAATTGTTCAGATTCAAGACTGAATTGTTTTTCTTTAAGTGTCAGCTGAAGTAAGCTGATCACTACCGCCTGTTGAATTGTGGTGTGCCAACAATAAAAGACATTTATTACACACCTAAAAGGCTACTGTGTATTTATCTGAAGGCTACCATTTGGGAAATCCCTACAATGGTCATCCAGGCTGAATGACTGAGGAATCAATTTTAATCCCCCCAGCCCTGTGCGGACTCTCTTAACGTAATGTAGAGATAAGCAAATTTCTCAAATATGTGATTTGGCTGGTTCGCCGTATTTTCTGAAAATATTCAATTTGATCTGATTTTTTTTTTTTTCGGTGAATCGATTTAAAAACAGCTATTTTCTGGCTTCAAGAAGCTTGTATAGTGGTGTAGAACACTGTGCCTTGCAGTAACACGCATAAGAAGTTAGCTGTGGTAGTGAAACAATATTGTGTCAGTATGACACACACATGACATGTGTCGGCATTAGATTCACTGCACACTTCACTTATTTGGGCAGTTACGGGGCCAAAACTGGTCAAATAACTTAGGTGTCAACTCAGCCTTACAGGTTTATGTTAGTGCCAGGTATAAAGAATCATGCAGAGGCCCAATATGCTACTGTAGCGTGAAAAAGCGCACTCCTTTTACTCCGTTATCGCTGATTCAACATAGATGTCTACAGAACCTGTTCTATGAAACGCTTATACAAGTAGAGCCCCCCTGACAGTGAAGAGAGGGTGTCAGCAGTAAGTTTATGTTGACGTCACTGATTATTTTGCCCTTCCTCTGATCCATCAGAACAATAACCCCCCAAAAAACGGTGGGTGGAAATCCTGGCTGATCCATGCCTGATTCATCTTGACAAAGGTCAGTCTCTCCACATTTTGGGTGGACAGGCGAGTTCTTCTTGGGGTGACTATGGCCCCCGCCGCACACTAAACACCCACTCTGATGCCACACTACTGGCCTGCCAGGACAGATTTTCCAGGGCAAACTCTGCCAGTTGCGGCCACAAATCCAGTTTAGCTGCCCAGTAGTCAGTAGATCTTCAATGTGGGGTGGCAGGGTGCTGTCCAAGTATGCCACCACCTGCTGGTTCAGGTTCAGGTTCTGCTCCAGGTCTAGCTGCTGCTGCTGCTGGTGAGTAGTTTCTTCACTAGGCTGGTTAAGAAAGCTGCTTATCATTGACTCTAGACTCAAGCTGCTGCTGACTGAGCTGGTACTGCTCCTACCCCCCCACTCCACCACAGCAGCCATGGCATTGGAACGAGAGCGCAGAGGGCCCCCGGGTCAGACCTGTGAGAGGATGGACGATGGCACAGATAGGCAACGGCCAACTGACCACATAGGATGTCTCTATAGTAGTTCAGTTTATCCTTCCTCTCAGCGGGTGTAAAAAAGGCCCCCATTTTGGAACAGTAGCAAGGGTCCAACAAGGTGGAGAGCCAGAAGTCATCCCTGAATGGTGACTCCCTGCCTTGATCTTCACTGCATACTGCCATGGTGTGCCTGGTTCAGCTGCCTCATCTTCTTGATCTCCCTCTTGCTCCTGCGGCTGCTACTGCTATTTTACCCTGTCACCTGTGTAGAAAAAACACCCATTTCCCTACACATTGCTTGTGCTCCAATGTCCTCCTCCTCCTCCAGTTCAGCCCCCACAGGGCTCATGTAGCCGTGAGATGTAGGCGCCACGTCTCCAGTCCCCTGACCAGACAGATTTACCAGCATCTGTTCCAGCATATGAAGCAGTGGAATTATGTTGTTCATCTGGTAGTCCTGTCGAGTGACAAATAACATAGCCTCCTCAACGGGCCTGAGCAAACGACAGGTGTCACACATGAGCTGCCACTGGCTGACAACAAAGTTACACAGAGGAGTACTTCTGTCCACATTTATCACCAATAAATAGTTTATGGCCTTTCTCTGTTCGTATAGCCAGTTCAACGTATGGAGTAGAGATAAGCGAATTTTCCAAAAATTAGATTTTCCAGTTCGCCAATCTTTTAATAAATTAATTTGGTTTGATCCGAATATATTTGCAGCAAAATTCATAAAA